>NC_053148.1:5000-1368589 GCF_016808335.1 Panicum virgatum
TCATAAAGGGGTTTTGTTGATATCCATAGTCTTGCTGTAAATTCTCCCAAGCTTTGTATGATGTTGGCTTAATAACTTAGCATCATCAGCCACATTAGCCATATCCTTAGTTAAGTTGCAATGCTAAGCTGCTTGATTGAGTGACCAAATCTATATGTTTTGGTTAAGCAAGTATCTGAATTATAGATATGTAACACCCTAATTTAATTTTCCTAGTTAATAATAAATTTAATTGGTTTTATTTTTTTCTAGGAATTTATTTGCTTAGTCTTGCATTTAATCTAATTTTTGTTCCATGAGTTATTAAAATTTATCTTAGGGTTAAAATGTATGTTGCATTCATGCTGGAGCATCTCTTTTATTTGTTTGAGTGTTAGTGTTGAATTCAAATTTGGATTTGAATTCGAATAGTATTAGTTTGGTTTGAATTAAGAAAAAGAATAGAGGAAGAAACCAAACCCAGTTGGAAGCCCAACCTGCTGGCCCACTCCCCTTTTCCCCAGCCCAAAACCTCAGCCCAGCCCAAACTCAAGCCGGCCCAGCCTCCTCCTTTCCCTTTTCTGCGCTCGGGCCGACCCAGCCTTTCCCGCGGCCCATCTCTCTCCTCCTCCCGCATCACGGCCCAGCGACCCCATAGCGAGCCGCTCAGCCCAACACCGCGGCCTGCCCTGCCTGCCTCTCCCGCACCGCACGGCCCATGCCGCGGCCCAGCTCACCGCGTCCCCGCCTTACGCCCCGCTCCAGCCCAGGTCGCCCATCCCCCGCGTGGCCGCTCCCCACCGCGACCCAGCGCGCGTCCCTCCCCCTCTCCTGGGCCCGCACGTCAGCGACAGCCACCGCGCGCTCCCGTTTCCTCCGCACCCGAGCCCAGCACCGCGTCTTTTTTCCCCGCTGACAAGCCGATCCCATAGGTCAGCTCCATCTTCCCCCGCGATGCGCTCGCGCAACGGCCGCCGCTAATCCCGCCGTGACGCCCGCGCACGACCTTCCCTGGGCACGCCTCCCCAGGATCCCCGCCGGCCTTTAATTGACCCTTGCGGCCCTCCTTGCGCCCTGTCATCCCAACCCGCAGCCCGTAAAACCTAGCACCCCGCTGCGGGAGCCCCGTGCTCGGTAGCCGCCGCCCCGCCACCTCGAAGGCCAACTCCGGCCACTGCGCCTCACTGGAGCACCGCGTGGAGAAGGAAGTCGCCTGCAGCCGCCCTCTACACCTCTACCCCACACTTCGCACGAGGATTGCTCGCCGGAGCATCACCGAGCCGCCACGCCACCGTGGATAGGCCGCTACAAGCCGTCTGCACCGAACTCGAGCGTCGCCGGAGTTTCACAGGGAGGTAAGGACCCTCGCTGGCCCCTGACCCTTCCACCTTAGGCACCCGAACACCTTTGCGCCTGCACGCCGGAGCGCGATGGCCGCTACGCCGCAGCGCAACCTTTCCCGGCTGTAACACCCCGGGTGTTTACACAGTATTTTAATTAGGTGCCTGCACAGTAATGGTGTAGGTTTGCTATGCATCATGTGCTTGAATTACTTAAAAAGGATCTTTTTGTAATTATGAAAGGTTATATGTGTAATTATGATTTTATGCAAGGTCCTTTATATAGTTAATTGTGTTTATAGCTTTTATGGAGGGTGTTTGTGCAAAATTTCAGTGCATTTATTGCATGGCAACCAATTTTGCTTGTAAGTCTATGTTTGTAGTGAATTTACGTTGAAAAAGACAAATTTCCTAGATTTCAAAATCCCTTCAATGATTTTAATTTTAGCTCTTGAATCTTTGGTCAAATAAATTTTTGCACAACATCAAAGTTGTAGATCTTGAAAAGTTGAACAACTTTCATGTTGGGCACTTTTTCATTTGAGCTTTAGTTTAAAAGTTATTGCTTGTTTACAGCGAGGTCCCTAGATTTTTTTAGTAATTACAAATTGGCCCTTATCCCCTTCTTCCCCACCCCTGCTCTGTTTCGCCGCCGCCCACCGACGGCGCCGGCGCCGTGGAGAGGCTTCCCGGCCGCCTTTTTTCTGTCGCGCTGGCGCCCACGCGTCGCCCCGGAGCCGCTCCACCGCCCTTGCCATCGCGTTGTGCCTCCCCCGGCCGTGCCACGCGCGCTGCCGCGTCCAGAAGCACCCGCGCCGGCCGCCACCGCGACGCCGCCGTGGCGAGCTCGCCGCAGAGCCCCAGGACCCCTTCCAGCGCGCGCATGAGCACCTCAAAGACCCCAGCGACCTATTCCTCCCTTTCTTTTGCTCTCTCCGCGCCCCCAGACCCAGGAACACCACCGCCGCCATCCGCCGAACGCCGGTGAGCCCAGGCCGCCGTTGAACTCACCCCTCCGCCCTTCCCCGCCCCAAATTAACCCCTCCAGTAGCTCCTACGTGGTCCCGCGCGGCTCACCCACCCTTTTTTCCTCGCCAATCCTTCACCGGAGCGTCGCCTCCGCTGACGCCGACCGCCGCCGACCGCCTGGTTACGCGGAGCCGTCGCCACAAGCCGCCATGAGCCGCCCCGAAGCCACCTAGAGGTGCTCCTGGACCCCCTATTTCTTTCCCACCCCGATCCCCTCGCCGCCGGTGCTCGCCGTCGCCGGTAAAGGCCGGTCAAACGCCGCCTCCCCTCTCTGACCCGGCCGAGGACCTCGGGTTGGAATTCAAAGAAGCCCAGGGGGCTGTCTGCAAACCCCAAGACTCATTTGAATAGTGCCACTAAGGACTGCTTTGTAATGTTTTTCAGTGAACTTTGAAATTCAATATCAATTCGTAGAAAATTCGTAAATTAGAAAATCTTGATGTTTTGGAATCCTCTTGAAGAGCTCTATGCAGTAGAACCATAATATATTAGGATTTAGTTGCAAGTTTTTGCTGTAGATTTTGTTTTGTGTTACTAGGTGTATAAATGCTAGTTATTTAATCTTTTTCTTATCTGATGCTTGAAAGCTGTTATTGCTCTGAAATTTTGGTGGTAGTTTACTCTTGTTACACTAGCTTTTCTATAAAAATTTCATGACCAGTTCTTTGCTGTAGCTATTTATTTGATTTAATATTTTTTTAATAGACTTTAATCATGGTAAATAGTTTTTGTTCTTAATAAATCATGAAAATATTCCGGACTGTTCTTCTGGAGTATGTTAGCTTGTCCAGGAAGTTTGAGCCTTAGTTCATGGCTAGATCAGGGGCTAATTTATAAATCTTGCTAACCTGTTGTCTGTTTTATTTATTTTCTCAGAATTATTTCGGTGTAGATAAAATCATGAAAAATTCACAGTGGATAGATCTTACCTGTGTAAATCTCCTGTTAAATTTTGAGCTTCTACTTTGCTATATTTTAGTCTGTATAATTCAAGCTTATACTAGGTGTTGCCTGCATAAATGATTTATTGTGATTAAATGATTACATGTCTTGATATGATTTTTGTAGGGTAGATTACTTTGTTCATGTTCTGTTTAGTGTAATTTTGGTATAATTTATTACTATTTGTACTCTGATTTGTTGATTTATTTACAAACCATGACTTAGTGGTATAATAAATCACCACCACTCATTTTATGAAGTTAGTTAACTTCTTTTGTGCTGTTAATCATGATGCCTTGTGTAGTTAAATTTGTCATTTAACTACTCTATAAACGATTGCCCATGTTTGTTTATAATGTTGTTCTTGCATTACATATAGATACGACTACTTTGTCAGACGGGACGTACGAGTTGATTCCGGAGTCTGACGGAGGTGATCTCGAAGCTCAAGTGAACACTGCGGAACTAACTGAAGCCCCGAACCAAAGTTCGGAAGAGCCTAGCGCTGAAATAGTTAGCAATTACCGAGAAGGCAAGCCCCGGATATAACCTATATTTCAAATTATTATCATTTACTGTTATTACTTACTTGTGCATTTACAGTTCTTAGGATTTGAATTGAAATCCTAGATGCATGATCCTAGGAACCTATGTACTGAACACTAGACCTGAGTTCGACTATCTGCTAAGCTTATAGGAACGGTAAAAGTCGAGTGATTGCCTGTCACTCGCGAGCTTTATAGGAATTGCTTGTTTACTTTCTGTTATCAATATAAGGACGACGGACGGGGTTGTGTTCGATATCATGTCCTATGTGAGACCCCGTCTGTGTTGATGAACTTGCTAAGGTCACGGTGTGTGGTAGTGCTGGTTAAGTTTTTGAAAGTACTAGTCACATGCCGTAAATATGGTACGCGGCAAGCCTAGTAGCCGATTGGACCGGGGAGTGGATATACCTCCCACTCTCTCAGTAGGGATAGGTTTTATTTTATGTTGCGCAACACTACGACTTCTAGGGACAAGGTTCGGCCTTGGAGCCCTGTAGTCGGGGAGAGTGGCACTATCCACAAGCCGGAAAGAAAGGTTAACGGTTGTTTGGGAATGACCCGACGGTATTCCAGACGTGTGTGCTAGGTTACCCTTGCAAGGTTGAATTTCGATTCAGAATCGTCCGCCTCTCACGATGAAATGAGACTGCTTGATCTCTTTGCCACACAGAGTAATAAGAGCAACAATATTCTTATTAATCTTGATGTTTGCTTAGAAGTTTCACCATGAATGGTTAGTAGACGCTTACATAGAATGGTTAATCAACTAGAATCTTGCAGCTAAAACTTGAAAGTAAGGACCTACTCTTTATTGCTTTTCAGCAAAGGAAAAACCAGAGCCTTACAAAGCCTTGCATAGTCTAGCTAAGGTGGGCTACTTATACCCGTTGTCGATTAAGTCTTGCTGAGTATTAGAATACTCAGCCTTGCTGTTGAAACCCTTTTTCAGGTATGACTTTTGAGGATCAGGTCGCTAGCTTGACCTATCCTTGCTCGTTGCCTCCTGGCTGGTCCGTAGAATGGGATACGTCTTCGGCCGGCAATGACTATGACGAGTGATACCCGGCTTGGGCTAGCTTGGTATACTTTTGGCGACGTGTTGTAGAGATCGTGTTTCATCTTCCGCTGTTTAGACTCTGAACTTATAATCATGGCTTGTATAACTGCTTTACTTAAGTTGGCTTTGTAATAAGGTTTTCAACTGGTTTGTAATCATTACTATGCCTGTGTTGTAAAAATTTTGGTTGTAATACCTCTGGACTCGCCTTCGTGCGGAGTATGCTTGTTCAATCCAAGAATCGGTGGTTGTATCGGGACGTTACCCGACAGACCAAAAATTGTTCCGTTTGAAGTGCGTTTAAGCTAATGTTGCCTTTATGGTGATGGTTTACGCACTTGAGCCGGGATAATTTAGGCGGTTCTGCCACACCGGCCACCGCAACCCCGAGGAGAGCCTGTTTTAACTTTCAACGAGCTGCACATACCCTGCCAAGCCGGGATCGAGCCGTAATCCGGCCTTGGTGGCCGATCTCGGCCACGCCGGCGAGCCGTGGTGACCCGCGCCGCCCTGCAGCGTCGCGCACCTCGCTAGAGCCCCTGCACACATCCTAGAACCTAGAACGACGGTCGCCGTGCCCTACTCGTGCTCCTTGACCAAGGAACGGAGCCAAAACAGACCTGGAACACCAACTTCGCGAACGCCGGTGAGCTCCGCCGTTCGAATCCGCGACCACCGTTGATCACGTCACCCTGAGCCTTCCTGAGCCCGGAGAGAGCCCAGATGGATTACGCGTATTGCGTTGTCCATCCCCGACCCAAACTCCGGCCGAGTTAGCCCCAGAACGCCGGGATTGAGGAAGTCCGGCGAGCATTGGCCCGCGCTGCCGCGGAACAGAGTCGCCAGCGCGTTCCGCCGCCGCCGTCGCCAGCGCAGCACCCCAGCCGCCCGATCTAAAACAGACGGCCTTGATTAGAACCCGAGCACATCATATCTAAACCGCCGGATCGAGAGTCAACGGATTAGATCTAAACATACCCCTTCGGCCGGCACTTTTGCAAAAGAGACCCTGCATTTCCTGGTATTCAACCCGCAATCCACCTCTGTTTAGAAATAATTGCAGTCAGGCCCAGAAATTTACACGAAGCCCCCTGAGCTCTATAGAAATAGAACCCGCAGTCCTGAGCCATCAGTTTTGCTTGTTAGCCCTTAGATTTAATGGTTAATTATGTTTTAGTCCCTGATTTTTGCAGAAAAACCCCCAGAAACTTAGTTTTTCTCGCAGATAAGCCCCTAGAACTTGTTTTTAGCCTAGATTTTGCGTTTTAGCTCCGTTTTAGGCGTTCTATATGTCCACGCGATCGTTGTAAGGCGTAGAATAGTTCTAGCCTAGTTTTGTTTGCTGTTTTCATGTATTGTTGTACTGTTTCTTAGTGTTTTCTCTTGTTTGCATGAATGCTTATGTTGTGGACTTGTTTTGGCGTTGCAATCGTGAGTAGACGTTGAGCTACCGGAGGAGCATCAGTACCAGTGCCAAAGAGCCATCTTCAGAGCAGTTTGAGCAGCAGGAGAACTTTTGAGGAAGGCAAGTATAACATGAACACCACCCATCACTTTAAATACAATTTCATACTGCATGTTAATACTGTATACCTATAAGGATTTTCCTAGCCACTTTATATCCTTTATATATATCCCTTGGGTTGCATTTTGGTTAGTTGTGCTAGGTGCCGCACTATAGCACATAATGGTCCTTTTTAATTAATTTGATTAATGGTTTATGCAATTTAATTCTGGGAGTGGCCCTCTGTGCTTCGTGCTTGGGTGGCTCACGTCCCGTTAAAATATATTTTGTTAGAAACATGGTTTAGGGGGTCAGCACGGTGCTTACTGCTAGGTTGGCCACTCTCCATAAGGACCGGTTCATAGAGCGACAACCTGGGACAACAGCGCTACCACAAGGCTAGAATGGGATAGACTTGGCGTAATAATTAGGTCTTTTTGGTTTGGAGTAACTTACCTGCGGGGCAGGGGCGGTAAGCTTCTATGTCCCTCGTACTGAGTGGCCTCGTCTGTGCTTCGTGTCTTGACGCCCACTAGACCTGCTCCATAGTCGCTGATCCACCCTCGCGGTTACTCCCTACCAACGAGATTCATTGTAAAGGCCTCGTAGTGAGTCGCTAGTCATCTCACCTAAGGAAGTGTGATGAACAACTGGCGTAGCTCACGACTTGTGGGTAAAGATGTGCAACCTCTGCAGAGTGTAAAACTGGTATACTAGCCGTGCTCACGGTTATGAGCGGCCCAGATCCTCCTTTTAATTAGTGGGGTTATCTCCTTCCGACGAGGGAGGTGCCTCTCGGGGTTACCTTGGTGGCTTGGTTTCGGTTTGGTTCTCAGTAGTATCATGATTAAATTTGACTAATTACTATGTAACTGGGTTAATGGTAATTCATCAACTTGTAGTAAATAGCTTTAATAAAATTTTGCCGAGAATAAAAGCTAATGCAGTTGAGTCAGCCAACCTAGAGCCTCATAGTTTGTGTTATACTTGTTGAGTACAAGTTGTGTACTCACCCTTGCCTCTTCTCTACTTTTTCCTCTTGGATACTCTACTGCTGCTCAGTTCCTGCCGACACGAGGGAGTTCGCTCAGCGCTACCAGGACTACGAGGACTTCTAGGCGTTCGTCTCCCAGTCGACGTCCCTGTGGCGCCCTGCTTCAGCTTCGGAGAGTCTTTTATCGTATTCGTACTTCGCTTCCGCTGTACTAGACATTTTTTTTGTCATTAATGTAATAAATAACATTCGTATTTTGATTTATTATGTCTTATTCGTGATATGTGCTATGATATACTGTTCATTATGTTGTATATACGTGTGACTTGATCCTGGCACGTATATGATTGCTCGGTTTATGTCCTTTTATAAACCGGGTGTTACAAGATAGGGCTAGGGTACTGGACTGACCGAAGGCGCGGGCCTGGGCGTCCGCGGCGATGGCCCTCGCCGCGTTCGACTCTTCCTTGGCCGCGGCATGAACCACGTTGCCTGCCTGCAGACTCTCCCGCAGGTGCTCGATCTCGAGCGAGGCGGCCGAAAACCGGCCACGCGCCAGGTCCGCTGAAGGTCCACTACGTCCCGATGGACCTCCGGAGGATTGGACTCCGAGGATGTGGCGGACAACGTGGGCGAGCCCGGCGCGACGGCGGCAGCGGACAGTCTAGTACCGCCCTGCGCCGAGGGTGTGCCGGACAACGAAGAAGAGCCGGAGGCAGCAGCGGCACGAGACGGCCCGGTGCCGCCTCGTGCTGCGATCCACTCGCATGGGCCCGCCGACGCCACCCTATCGTAGTCATCGTGTAGGAACCATCAAGAACATAGCAGGAACAAATACGGAAGAAGACGAAAGGAGGCGGAGGCGAAAGATACCTCCCCCGGAAGGACTCGCGGCAGAAGCGCGGCAGGCCGCGCGGCGGAGCGCTGGACTCCTCATCACTCGGGTGCTTGCCATCTACCATCGGGGGAACGCAGCAACGGCGACGAAGGCAGTTTGCCCTTTTCTTTCCCCTTCCTCCTCTTGTGCCTCGCTCTCTCGCTCTTTCTCTCCTTTTGCGAACTGGCAAGCAGCAGCGTCGACGAAAACGAAGCGACGAAAGGGGGTTAAATAGGCGCGCATCATCACTCCACGGTGGTTCTCGAGTGAAGCAACGCCTTGGAGTGTGAGCCAGGACATGCGGCCCACTCTGCGGCAACCGACGTGACGGTTCATCTTACGGGTGTGTTTCCCACAATTTCAATTAAATCTCTCGCCGTCCATTTGTTTCCAATTGCAGGGAAAATGGCAAACCGTTTCGATGCCTCAAACAAATCTCGACCGCACGATTCAATTCAAGGTTCAAAGGCCAGTCAGCTAAGGGCTCCGCGCCGCCTTGCGTAAACGAGCCAGGGAAGAAAAACCGAGATGAGCACCTGGCGGCCCAAGCCCGACCTGCCCCGGCAGCAAATGGGTCATCTCAACTTTTCTTGTCCGATCCGGCCTCTAGCACTCCCACAGAATCCCCTCCAGGGGGGAGGCCATCTAGGCCCCTCGAGCCGGCGGACGCCTCGGGCATCTGCCGGGACACGGGCCGTTGAGTAGTGGAGTGCTCCCAGCGGGTTCCATCGACCCCGTCGTCCGCGACGGGGGTGGACTTCACTCGAATTGTCCTTAATTGAGCGTACCCGTTATCGAGCTCACTGAACCTGCCATTCGGTGCCATCGAGGTCAAGTGGTAGGGTTCACCTCCTCCGATCCCAGCAATCGCAGTGGAGGCAACTAAGTCATTGAGGCACGAAAACGAAAAACACTGCGGTAAAACATACAAGCAAATTGAAAACGCCTCCGGGTAATTTTATTCATTTCCTTCTCAAGACAATCGGACAAGAGCCATTACAACAAACAGAAGCTAGCTGCCTCCAACTCGGGAAAGCAGTTGGTACAATGGATCAAATCCATTTACTCCCACAAGGGGAGCAACAAAAGGGGGCTAAGGCGGCGGCTGCTACACGTAAAGGCGGAGGACATGGCCAAAGAACGTCGCAAGACTTCTTCTAGCGCCTCGCAAGTCTTCTCCTAGCATCAGCCGCGCCGAGAGACCCCGACGGAGGAGGAAGCACTGTTGACGCGAAACGATCACACACCAAGCCCGAGAGCTCCGTACGCCAAGCTCGGACTGCACTTGATTCAAACCAAGGCATGCCAGTCAATTTGACCTGTAAATTGACAAGAAAACAACAAACAGTCAAATTCAAGAGTGTATCGGCTGGATTTCCGAATCACTCTTATGCAACATATCGGCAAGGTTCTGCCGATATAGAAAACGACAGCAGATCGGGTATAAAAAGCTGGTAATAAAAGCGATCTTCAGGGAATCGGCAATGAGCTGCCGATACCGATATACAACTAGACGGCTAGATCTCGAGCCGACACGTGCCAGGTAACAACAGGGTAGTTGGTGAATAGATCTAAACGAGAAAACAGCGATACGCCCGAGATCAAAGCTTAGATAAATTCGGTAAATTTTGAATAGATCTGAACGAAGCCACAGCGATGCGCCCGGAATCTAAAGCTCAAATTTACTCGGTAAACAAAGACTTACCAGCAAACTAAGTCGCTCGAATGTGAGGCGTCCTTGATTAGCTTGAAAGAACTCGTGGAAAAGAAAAAGATGGCGAAGTCGCCGACGAGAAAGTAAATTGCAAGTAGAAAAGTTTGTTTGATTAGATGTGTATCAATCTTTACAATAGCCGGGGGGGCTCATATTTATACCCCACGCTAACACAATCCTAGCCGATTACGGCAAAGCACGATTATATTCTATAAAACAAAACTAACTCTAAAATAAGATAACTCTTGCCAAACCGAAGTCAAAATATCTGGTCAATCTCCCCTTCTTCGGTCAACAAGATTTTCAACGGTGGTGCACGACCACCTCCCTAAGTCCACCAATCGTACACGGTTTTGTGCATATGCATGTTTAGCCACAGTTGAATGAACCACCAGGGACCTCCAAGATTAGAGATCGACTGGCTGGCCCTAAGTTTGGCCGATGCCTGGTGAAGCAAGTGGTAAACCGATCCAAGAAGGTGTTTACCGAGGGGAACTGGGTTTCCACCGGCTAAGGTTTCTGTCATCTTGAGGGGATTGTTTGTTGGGCCGGCTGTTTTACCACAGAAGATAAATTTCTCGAGCGACATGTTGAGAAAGGTTATATGCTCTCTGATTGACAAGGAACCAGTTTTCGTGTTCTTGGTGATGTGTCCTTTCCACCCGCCAATAGTCCTGGTCTCCATCTTGAAAGAAGTTTTGTCCAGGAACTCGAAGAATCGGTCAGGAGCAGAGATATTCAGGCCAGTTAGCATCAGGACATCTAACAGAGTTGGAGTCATTGGGCCATGACCAAATAGAAAAGCATTGATAGCATCAGACCAGAAGAAGGAAGCTGATGTGAGGATAGGCTCGTTCCTAATCATCTCAGACAGGGATAGATTCAAGCACTGGCCGATATTATGTTGTTCCCAAACGGCCCGATAAGTACCTGCTACCCTACGGAACCAATTCCTCCACCAAAAATGACATTCGGCCAAGATCTGAAAGTTTAGGACCAATCTAAGGTCATGTTGGAGGCCTTAAGAGGGATTCTACCAGTTTCCAGATTAATTATGTTGGTGGGATCGGGATCGCCCATTGGACCTAGACAGACCATGCTGGGTTGTTCAGAGAGGGGGATGACGGTTGAGCTCCTATGGACCTATGTAGCGAAAATGGCCTCTCATGCCATATTTCAATATAATGTTTTGGTGATTGATATAGACAACACAACACTTGGACTAATATAATTGTTAAGATGATCATTCTCAGGCTTTTAGGTTCAAGTGATGACAAAGACAAGATAGGCGTAGCTAGGCCCGAAGGGCCGCTCTTCGGTCCAAAGGACAAGAATTGAAGAGACCGTGAAGAAATCCAAGTCGAAAAGATCAAGACGCAGACAATTTGCTATCACCGGTTAAACCGATGATGAGCAAATTGCACTCATCGGTGCAATGAACACAGAAGCTGCGAGCTAGGGTTTGGCACCGGATTAACCGGCGTTGGGTGTTTTACACTCACCAGTGTAATGGACTTGGAGGCCGAAGAAACAGCAGGAGTTTTACAGGCACTGGTTAAACCGACGATCAAGGCAAAGTGAGCGTCGATGCAGATGTACTCACCGGTTAAACCGACGATGATTTCAAGAGCGTCGGTGCAATTGATCAAGTAGCCGTTGGAGCAGTAACGGCTAAGTTGCTGGGAAAATACACTTACCGGTTAAACTGGTGATGACAAAAACTGAGCGTCGGATCAACCGGCATTAAGGGATTTCGTCAGCCTTTTCCCACCGGCTAGTTTGAAGGGTTGGGCTATATATATGCCACCACACGCCTCATTTGATAGTGCTGGAGTTGCTGAAAGCTTACTACACTTGAAGAACATCTCCAACCACCATAGAGCTTCATTGTACATCATATAGACTTAAGCACACTTGTGAGATTGCTTAGTGCTTGTTTAGGCTTAGTTCTTGAGAGAACTAGCTTGAGTGAAAGTCTTGCTGCGGCAAGCATCTTGTGTACTCGTCGTGTGACCCTCCGACTTGGTGTGGAGCGGCAACGACACTTTGTGCGGGGAAGGAGACCCCTCTTGGTGAGAAGCTCCGATAGTGAAGACGGTGTCGTGGGTGACGCTTCGAGACAGACGGTGGCGGTGGCCTTGTCTTGGTGACTTGGGGTCACTTAGCCTTTACTTGCCGGGAGCCTTGGTGGCGAACGCAAGACGGTGATCAAGCGGAGAGACTCGGCATCACACTTGTTCGTGTTGGACAAGTGGCCGTGGACGTAGGGAGGGACTTGGTGTCCTAACCGAACCACGTTAAATCGTGTGTCTTGGTGTCTTCACGGGAGTTTGCATATTCTCTCCCTTACCTCTTTACTTACCATATTATGTTTCCGCATTTACTCTATTTTGCGTGCATTTATTTTCCTAGTTAGTTTGATTAGGATTGGCTATAGGTTGCAAGTCTTTTAGGGGTAAGTAGAGAGTAGCATAGATAAACCTTAGTCATAACTAGCATGTGTAGGATGTGTTAGGTTTATCTTATGCAAATAGATTGAGCCTTGGATAGAAAGCGATTAGCAACCCTATTCACCCCCTCCCCCTCTAGGGTCGGATACCCCGATGATCCTTACAACCTAATAACCATGACGGGAAATGAAGGCAGAAAAGAAGAGGACTGAGATTACTTATCTGGAGGAATCTCAGAGATGGAAGCCATTGACAGATCTGAGGGAGCCATAGTGCTTGAGAGAGACTTGATCGGAAATCTGAGAGCGGCGGAGCAGATGAGTTCCTAAGGAGAGAGAAGGAGCTGGATTGCAGAATGAAGACTGGTGAAAGAGAAGGGTGATGGATTCATCATCGTCATGGATGAAACAAGGGTACAATAAGCAAATAAGTACTTGGCAGAGAGGCCGATACATCAATTTCATCGTCGCCATCAAATCAACACAAGAGCCAAAACAAGCATTCACTTACAGCAAGAACACTAGACAAGCTGATCCGAGTAGCCAGCCGGAACACTAGACAAGCTGATCCAAGCTTTGTGTCTTTACTATCACTACTAGATAGAGTAGATAAATTCAGGAACAAATAAAAGAGTGCCTTTGTTTTTTCATTCAATAGCGCTTCTTCCTCTTCTTGTCCTCTTGGGATTTCTCCTGGGCATTTTTCAGCTGCGAGATTAGAACAAGAGCAGGCAGCCTTAAGTGAGCAGCAGCCATCATTGTCCTATATGTGACAGGCATACAACAAAAACAACAACTCACCATGATGACAAGGACCCGAACAAGAACGGCAACAAAGTCGGTGAAGAGAGTGAGTGCGTGCTTGATGTAGTCCATGTCCCCATGGTGTGCCCTCTCGATGATCTCTTGGGTGTCATACACCATGTATCCCAGGAAAACCAGGAGGCCAAAGTAGAGCTGCAACGCAACAAAATACTAGAGTACATACACTAGTAGTAGCCTAGTAGGAAGTACTCCTATACTATACTATACTAGTATAGTAGAAATTATTGAAGACTTCCTTACCTCAAAGGTGAAGTAGTAGTGGCCAAAGATGGAAGCAGCAAACTGCAGCCAGAGAAGAATGGAGAGGGCGGAGGAGAGCAAGCCGCCCAGGTACAGGTACTCCCTGCGCTTGGCGATGATGGCGGCAGCCGAGAAGCATCCGAAAGCAATCGCCGTCCCGACGAAGGCCGTGACCAGGATCCTCAGGTCCAAGTGAAGGACCAGATCGAGGAGCGGGCCGACGGAGGCCCCTTGCAGGAGCGCGGCGGACATGAGCAAGGCGAAGCGGTTCCTCTCCTGGTGCTGGGACGCGGGGAGGGAGATGAGGAAGGCGATGGCGGCCAGGCATCCGACGGTGGTGAGGGTGCCGCCGACGTTGAGGGCGATGTGGAGGTAGGCGCCGAGCGCGGAGAAGGCCAGAGCGGAGGACAGGGTGAGGTACACCTGCAAGCAATATGGCGGTGGCGAGTGAGATGGCATCGAAACAAGAGAAGGCGGCGAGGCGAGGGACTTGCGTGCTTGAGGTGGGACTGCACGGCAGGGGAGATGTGGCCCAGACGCTTGAGCGCGTCGAAGCCGCCGCCAGTCGCCGTCGTCCTCCTGAACAGGGACTCCATGGCAGGTCCCTCGGATTGAAGGGCGAATTTCCCCCAGCAGCAAGCAATTTGGTGGGGAGGGGGCGGCCTGGTGGGGATTATGCTTTGCTTCCGAGGTAGACGACGAGTCCTCTTGACTGCTGACCCCTGGCCGTGGAAGTGGAAGAGATAGCCGACGCAGCCCACTGTCCGTTCGTTTCTGCCGGGCCCCCTTGGTTTCGTGCCGCTGCTTGGCCCAACAGGCTAATGGGCTGCATGCTTGGCCCATAACGCATCCCTCTGGATTATTTAATTTACTCTTTTCGTCCCAAAATAAATACAATTCTATAGTTCAAAATTTGTCTCACACAGAATGCAACTTTGGTCTAGCAACCACAAAAAATAAGAGTCTCCAAAAACTTATCGTATAAAAGACAAACCAATGTCTAGGTTTTTCTTGCAACAGATAAGGGGTAATTTGGTAATTTGCACCTAGTATTGGTTTACGTGTTCGGTTCTAGAATTGTATTTATTTTGGAACGGAGTAAGTATTTACTTATTCTCATTTCCCTTATTTATTTATTTATTTTAATAATAAAATAAAACGAAAAAGAAAAGGTGAGAGTGAGAGGCTGGGGGACCGGACCTGCTGCATTGCATTACTGACAACCACACATTATTCATTCAGATTCAGGTTCAGATGGGTGCAAGGAAAGGAAATCGGCAAACCTCATCTCATCTGGAGTGGAGAGATGAGATCCGTGGGCATGCAAATGCAATTGCAATGCAAGCACGATGGCCATAAGACAAGCCGGGATGAGATAAGGATGGCTCCCTGGCCACCCGTTGCCTCATCCTCTCCCTCCCCTGGTGCTGCGCTGCGTGCCACCTCTCTTTCCTCCTCGCTATTTCTCCCTCCTCTCCACCTGCCGGGGCCTGCCTTCTCCCTCTTTCTATTTGATTGTCTTGCAGCTTCTTTATTTGCTCCACCACCACCTACAAGGCTAAGGCTCCAAGCTAGCTAGGAACTCAAAATACTAACAATGGCCTCCCTCTCCTCTGCCGCCGTCACCGCCCCTTCCTTCGCCGCGGCTGCCCGGCCCGCCCCCAGGCGCTCTGCTGCTTTCACCGTGCGCGCCTCGCTCGGCAAGGCCGCCGGCACCGCCGCCGTGGCCGTGGCAGCCAGCGCCCTGCTCGCAGGCGGCGCCGCCATGGCCCAGGAGGTGCTGCTGGGCGCCAACGGAGGCGTCCTCGTCTTCGAGCCCAGCGAGTTCACCGTCAAGGCCGGCGAGGCCATCACCTTCAAGAACAACGCCGGGTACCCCCACAACGTGGTCTTCGACGAGGACGAGGTGCCCAGCGGCGTCGACGCTGCCAAGATCTCGCAGGAGGAGTACCTCAACGCGCCCGGCGAGACCTACTCCGTCACGCTCACCGTGCCGGGGACCTACGGATTCTACTGCGAGCCGCACCAAGGAGCCGGAATGGTCGGCAAGGTCACCGTCAACTGATGCATGCTGCGATATATCTATCATCTGCGCATGCATCTACTGCGTGCTATCAATTACAGTACTACAAGTATTATGTATTCAAACGTATGTACCTACCAGGAGGCTAGGCTAGCTAGCTAGAGAGCTTATTAGCTTGCCTTCCCCTCAAGAGTCAGTGACCATCTTGTACCTACCAAGTGGCCTGAATGCATGCATGCTATTGCTTCATCATATATCATCGGCCCACCTTGCATTGCTTCTTTTACTCTTTTTTTTAGCTACTAATAATTATTAAAAACTGTTGTATATGGATTATTATAAGCTGTATAAAAGGTTCACAATACACAATTCCCTGCCTCCCCGGTGCAATCAAGGATAAGTCCTTTTCTAAAAAAAATCAAGGATAAGCCATTGAATGACTTAGGATAAGCCAATAGACATGTACCCATATAATCTCGAAACACCACCTCAAATGGCCAAACTCAAAGAAATGCAAATTAATTAGGGGTATTTTTGTTCTTACCCCTATTTTGAAGTGTTATTATAGTTTTCTTTTTAGAAAGACAGGCACAAACACGCCCTGCCCCGTTTTTCATTACAAAAACAAGGCAAAGTGTAATTATGATTTTGTCTATATTTCTTTTAACTTTGTGTCATTTACTATTCATAATTCAGTGCGTTTTTACTCCTAGTGAATGGTCAAAACAGGGGCAAATACGCAAAGATTAAGGGCAAAACACTACTACATTATTCTTTACAAAGGCAGTTAAAAACCATTTTCAGACGCGGGCAGAGGCAACTGCCTCTGAGCAATTGTCTCTGAAAATGAGGCATTTTTCGGTTGCCCGCCCACCTCTAAAAATTGAACTGAAAAAACAAAAAAAACGCATGGGCCCGCCGTGCCCATCACGGTCTCGCCGAGCGCATTTGCGCTGCCGCCCGCTGCCGTGGCCACCCACCTCAGCCGCCCCAGCCTGCCGTGGCCACCACCCGCCGCGGACGCCCCAGCCCGTCGCGCCCGCCCGTCACAGTTGCCCTAGCTCGCCACGGCCGCCCGCCGCAGCCACCCGTCGTGGCTGCCGCCAGATCCGCGCCGTTGGGCTTGTTGCCGGCCGTATCCCCGCCGTTGGGCCCGTCGCCAGCCGTATCTGCGCCGCCGGCCCGCGGCCGACGCCCACTCACCGCTCGCCACGGATCCGCGCCACAACCACCGTGCCGCTGCCGCTCTGGCCACCCGCCCGCCGGCCACGCCGAATCCGCCGTTGCACTGAGCAAGTGCGGGAGAGAGAGAGAGAGAGAGAGAGAAATGCGGGAAGGAGAGAGTTGAGGGAGAGAGGATGGAAGGGTTAGGGTTATGATTTATTATATACTCCTCTCAGCAACTAGGCTCAATTGGATTTTGATCGGGCCGGTCCATTAAATAAGACGGACATCTATAACTTGTCCGCCTCTAAAAATAGGGTATTAACGGAGGCGGTACGTTAAAGGTGACCAGCTCTGTTAATTGAATGACTTAGGATAAGCCTGTTAGAAAATAGGTTTATTTCCTGTTTAGCTTCCCTGTGGGCCTCCCTAGGATTGATCTAGCGCACCTCTATGGTTGCAGCCATGATCTCCAAGGACTCTCACGCAAGGCAAGTCTCCACGTGATTATCTTCAGGGTTCTTGTTGCTATAAACCTGGATACTCACGTGGTTGCCTATATATGTACTGTATACCTCTCCGTGAAACACAAGCCACATATTACGCGTGATATCTTCGCTATCATGGTATCAAGAGACGGTTACGATCTGTGACCTCTCGCTTCCGCTCCAACCCTAGCCGCTGCCGCCAAGCCGACGCGCATGGAGCATCCTCCACCGGCCGCCGAGCCCTCCTCCTCCTCACCGCATCCCTCTGCCGCCGCGACTACTTACGCGGAGCTTGCCAAGGAACATGAAAAGGCAGCCGTTGCCATGGCCGAAAAGGAAGCCGCCGATCGCCTTGCCCTGGAATCTGCCGCTACAACTGCCTCCAAGGTGGACGTTGAAGCGAGCTCGCGCGTGCAGGCCGCGCTCGACGCTCTCGAGCGCGAGCGCCAAGCTGTGACTGAGGCAGATCGCGTGGCCGCTGCCGCACGCCAACGCCTCCAGCCGCCTCCCAACGTCGACCCCGACGCCAAGGAGGATCCCGACACTGGCGGCCCCCACATCGACGGCGATCCTGACGCCCTCTTCGAGGCCGCCACCATCGCCAACCTCCACGCCCAGGCCGCCTCCGTCCAAAACATCCGCGCCCTGGTGCCAGTCGTCCTCGAGCCCCTCTCCACCCACTACAACCGGTGGCGCGACCTTGTGCTCCTCGCCTTGGAACGCTAAGCCCTCGACGACCACGTCCTCCACGACGCCACCTCGACCGCCACGGCCTGGTGCCTCGTGGACGCTGTGGTCCGCTCCTGGCTGTTCAGCACTCTCAACGCCGACCTGATTGAGTCGATCCGCGTGTGCGCCGACATGGCCTGGCTCACCTAGCTTCGCATTGAAGATCTGTTCCGAGGGAACCGTGAGACTCGCGCGCTCTAGCTCGACGCTGAGTTTCACCTCTTCGAGCAGGGCGATCTCTCCATCGCGGACTACTGCAAACGCATGAAGAACATGGCGGATGATCTTGGCGACCCAGGCGAGGTCGTACATGATCACACGCTGGTGTTGAACGTTCTGCGCGGCCTGAACGAACGGTACAGCCACATGGTCGCCCTCCTCAAGCGTTCACGGCCATTCCCCACCTTTGACGAAGTCTGGAACGATCTGTTGCTTGAGGAACTGACCATGCGCAAGGTCAGGCCCTCCTCGACTACCTCCACGGTGCTCGTCACCACCACCCCCAAGGGCAGCGCTCCCTCGGCGCCCTCTCCTGCTACTCCTGGTGGCTCTACCACCCCTGGCGACTCCTCCGGCGGCACCGGCAAATCCAAGAACCGCCGCAAGAATGGGAACAAGGGTGGTATGCCCTGGCCTTCATTCTACAACCCATGGACCAGCACCATCACCATGTGGCCCGGTGTAGCGAAAATGGCCTCTCATGCCATATTTCAATATAATGTTTTGGCGATTGATGACACACACAACACTTGGACTAATGTGATTGTTAAGATGACTATTCTCAGGCTTTTAGGTTCAAGTGATGACAAAGAGAAGAGAGGCGTAGCAAGGCCTGAAGGGCCACCCCTACCGGCAAACCTCTTCGGTCCAAAGGACAAGAATCGAAGAGACTGTGAAGAAATTCAATACACCGGTTGAACCGACGTTAAGGAAAAGACACACGCCGGTGTAATTGTCCAGAAGCTGGAAACTGAAGATACACTCACCGGATTAACCGACGTTGAAGAAAATGCATACGTCGGTGCATTGCCAAACGAAGACCGATGAAAATACATACACCGGTTGAACCGACGATGCATCGGTCAATTGCATCGGTTCAGTTGTCCAGAGAGGTGGTTTTTGGAGGAACGTGAAGAAGTTACAATCATCGGTTAAACCGACGCTAATTTTACATACACCGGTTGATTGCATCGGTTAAACCGGCGATACACCGGTTAATTGCTAACGGCTAGTTTTTCACGTAGCAGTTTACATACACCGGTTAAACCGATGATGGCTTTTGGGGTACGTAGGATTAACCGGCGTTACGCAGTTTTCTGGCAGCTTTTCTCCAACAGCTATATTTGCTTGTGCTGCCTATATATACCCCCAAGGCCGGGTCATTTGAGAGTGCTGGAGTTCAAGGAAGTATACAAGAGCTAAAGATCATCTCCAACCACCATAGAGCTTCATTGTACATCATATAGGCTTAAGCACACTTGTGAGAGTGCTTAGTGCTTGTTTAGGCTTAGTTCTTGAGAGAACTAGCTTGAGAGAAAGTCTTGCTGCGGCAAGCAACTTGTGTACTCGTCGTGTGACCCTCCGACTTGGTGTGGAGTGGCAACGACACTTTGTGAGGGGAAGGAGGCCCCTACTTGGTGTTAAAGCTCAAAGATAGTGAAGACGGTGCCGTGGTGACGCTTCGAGATAGACGGTGGCGGTGACCTCGTCTTTGTGACTTGGCGTCACTTAGCCTTTGCTTGTCGGGAGCCTTGGAGGCGTGGCAAGACGGTGATCAAGCGAAGAGACTCGGCATCCCACTTGTTCTTTGTGAGCAAGTGGCCGTGGACGTAGGGAGGGACTTTGGTGTCCTAACCGAACCACGTTAAATCGTGTGTCTTGGTGTCTTCACGGGAGTTTGCATATCCTCTCCCTTACCGCTTTACTTACCGCATTATGTTTCCGCATTTACTCTTTCTTGCTTACCTTTACTTTCCTAGTTAGTTTGATTAGGATTGGCTATAGGTTGCAAGTCTTTTAGGGTAAGTAGAGGGTAGTATAGATAAACCTTAGTCATAACTAGCATGTGTAGGACGTGTTAGGTTTATCTTATGCAATTAGATTGAGCCCTAGGATAGAAAAGCGATTAGCGACCCTATTCACCCCCTCCCCCTCTAGGGTCGGACACCCCGGTGATCCTTACACCCGGCCCTCAGCAGCAATAGAAGGCCAGCAAGCAGCCTCCTCAGGCGCAGGCTGGTGCCTCCGGATGCTCTCCGTAGCAGCATGCCTTGATGGCTGCTACTGCCCCCTACAGCGCTCCCCTGCCCTACCAGCTGCCCTAAATGCCGCAGGGACAGGCACTACAGCAGCCGCAGCTGCCCCTCCCGCATCAGCAGCACCTGCAATTGCTACCGCCACTTCCAGTGCAAGTGTAGCAGCAGGCACCGCAGACGCCGAGCGCCACCTCCTGGAGTCCTTGGGGCGCCTCCTGGGACCAGCAGGCACTCGCCAACTCCTTCAACACCATGACCCTCCAGCAGCCGCCATCCACCTCTGAGTGGGTCATGGATTCAGGTACCTCAAACCACATGACGCCCGACGCCAGTAACATATCCTTATTTCGTCCTCCCTGTTCGTCATATCCTTCATCTGTCATTGGTGGCAATGGCTCTACTCTTCCAGTAACTTCAATTGGTCATACTGTCTTACCTGGCCCTTTGCATCTTAATAATGTTCTTGTTGCTCCTCACATTATTAGTAACATCATCTCCGTTCGACAGATTACCATTGATAATTGTTGCTCAGTTGAGTTTGACCCCTTTGGCCTCTCTGTGAAGGATCTTCGTTCCAGGAACGTGATCGCCAGGTGCAATAGTGCAGGCCCTCTCTACCACCTGCACTTCGCGGAGTCGCCGTCATCACCTTTGTCACCACTGCTGTTCTCGCCCCAGCTGATCTATGGCATCGTCACCTCGGCCACCCCGGTCATGAGGCCCTCTCTAGGCTTGCTAGCTGTTCTAGCATTCGATGTAACAAAACTAGCATTAATACTCTCTGTCAGGCATGTCAACGGGTCGCCATATTCGTTTGCCTTTCCCTAGTTCATCGTCTCGAGCTATCAAGAATTTTGATTTAATTCATTGTGATCTTTGGACATCGCCTGTGGCTAGCACATCTGGTTACAAATATTATCTTGTAATTCTTGATGACTGCTCTCACTTTCTTTGGACATTTCTGCTTCATCTAAAATCTGAGACGTACTCTACATTGGCTAATTTTTTCTCTTTTATCTCCACCCAGTTTGGGTGCCCTGTCAAGAGCGTTCAGTGCGACAACGGGCGCGAATTCGACAACTCGTCTACTCGCGCCTTCTTCCTCACCCATGGCATCCTTCTCAGGATGTCATGCCCCTACACTTCCTCCCAGAACGGCCGCACAGAACGAATGTTCCGCACCACAAACAACGTCATGCGCTGTCTTCTGCTCCAGGCTAGTCTTCCTCCTCGTTACTGGGTCGAGGCCCTTCATGCCACAACTTACCTTGTCAACCGACCCCCCGCCAAAGCTCTTGCTTCTGGCACCCCACACCTTGCTCTGTTTGGCACTCCTCCTTATTACCATCATCTCCGTGTTTTTGGGTGTGCCTGTTACCCGAATCTTTCGGCAACAGCGCCCCACAAACACTCCCCTCGCTCGGCTAGATGTGTTTTTCAGGGATATTCTGCCAATCATAAGGGTTACCGGTGTCTTGACCTTGCCACTAACAAAATCTGTATCTCGCGTCATGTGGTGTTTGATGAGGAGTCCTTCCCCTTCGCGGCACAGTCCTCCCCGCCTCGATCTACTGACTTTGAATTTTTGGATGAGTTCACTATTCAGGTTAGTCCAGTTGGACCCCCTGTTCAGCGCACTGCAGGATCGGCATTTCTTCCTGCTGGGACCACATGCGGCCCTGGCTGGATCTTGGCAGACTTACCAGTGACATCTCCCTCTGAGTCCTCGTGTGACTCTGGCGGCCTGCTCCCAGCTTCGTCCGCGGGTGCTCCGTCGGCACCACCCGCGGCTTCGGCCCCGCCTTCGACGACCTCACCCGTGCCACGCGCGGCCATGGCTCCGACAACGGCATTGCTATCGCCCGCGCCCACGCCACGCGTGGCCCCGGAGACGTCCTCTCCCGCGCCACGCGCGGCCCCGGTGACGTCCCCTCCCGCGCCATGCGCGGACCTGGTGTCGCCTCCGCCCGCGCCCGGGCCACGCGCGGCCCCGGTGACGTCCTCTCCCGCGCCATGCCCGGCCTTGACGTCCTCCACACCTCCTCCGACGCAGGTTTATCACCGACGACCTATTCATGGTTCGATCACTGCCTCCGGTCGACGCTCGACGTTCATCCGCGTGCCAGTACATGCACCCGGCCCTGTCGGTCCACCTCGGCCTCTGCCAGCCCATGCTGAACCCATCCCGCCGGTGGTCAACTAGCACTCGATGGTCACCCGTGGCAAAGACGGCTTCCGCCAGCCGTATATTGGTCTCCTCAACGTCCAGCTATCGCTGATACCGAAGACTTTCCATAGTGCCTTGGCTGATCCTCATTGGCATGCCGCCATGGAAGAGGAGTACACTGCTTTACTCTCCAACAACACATGAGAGTTGATTCCTCATCCTCCTGGCACCAATGTAGTTACCCGCAAATGGATCTTTCGGCATAAGTACCTTGCTGATGGCAGTCTTGATCGCTGCAAGGCTCGTTGGGTATTTCGAGGTTTCACTCAACGTCCCGGAGTTGACTATGATGAAACCTTCAGTCGAGTCGTGAAGCTAGCCACTGTACAAATAGCCCTTTCTCTGGCACTATCTCGAAATTGGCAGGTCCATCAGCTCGACGTCAAGGATGCTTTTCTCCATGGAACTTTGTCAGAGACGGTTTACTGCTCTCAGCCCTCCGGGTTTGTTGATTCAGCTCACCCAGACTTTATTTGCCGCTTAAACAAGTCTCTTTATGGATTAAAACAGGCGCCTAGGGCCTAGTACAGCCATTTTTCATCTCATCTGCTCAATTTGGGTTTCGTTGAAGCCAAATCAGACACGTCCTTATTCATATACAGGCAAGGTCAGAACACTGTGTACCTGCTACTCTATGTTGATGACATTGTGCTTACAGCCTCCAGCAGTGCGCTTCTCCGTCACACTATTGTGGCTCTGCAGCAATAATTCTCTATGAAGGATTTGGGTCCCCTGCATCACTTCTTGGGAATTTCTGTTGCCCAGCACCCGGATGGCTTATTCATGTCTCAACGGCAGTACACCCTGGATATTCTTGAGCGAGCTGGGATGACAGACTGTAAGTCATGTAGCACGCTTGTTGACACTCAGGCCAAAGTTTCTGCTACGGATGGTCCTCCTGTTAGTGATGCTACTAATTATAGAAGTCTCACTGGTGCATTACAGTATCTTACTTTCACTCGGCTAGACATCTCCTATGCTGTTCAGCAAGTTTGTTTGCACATGCATGATCTGAGGGAGCCTCACCTCTCTGCGGTTAAGCGCATTCTATGCTACATGCGTGGTACGCTTGACCATGGTCTTCTTCTTCGGCGTGGTGCTACTTCAGAGTTGACTGTTTATACGGATGCTGACTGGGCCGGATGTCCTAATACTCGAAATTCGACCTCCGGATACGCTATCTTCCTTGGGGACAATCTGGTTTCATGGTCCTCTAAACGCCAGAACACAGTTTCGAGGTCAAATGCAGAGGCTGAATATAGGGCGGTTGCTAATGGTGTTGCTGAAGCCTGCTGATTGCGCCAACTGCTTCATGAGCTACATCATCCGTTGCAGAAGTGCACTCTAGTGTATTGTGACAATGTGAGTGATGTTTATTTGTCTTCCAATTCGGTTCAGCATCAACGAACGAAGCATGTTGAGATTGACCTCCACTTCGTGCGAGAGCGGGTGTGTACTGGTGACGTTCGTGTTCTACATGTTCCAACAACATAACAGTTTGCCGACATCTTCACCAAACGTCTTCCAACTTCGGTGTTTGCTGAATTTTGTTCCAGTTTGAACGTCGTGTCTTCCGATGCTCCAACTACCGGAGGGTTTGAAAATAGGTTTATTTCCTATTTAGCTTCCCTGTGGGCCTCCCTAGGATTGATCTGGCGCACCTCTATGGTTGCAGCCGTGATCTCCAAGGACTCTCACGCAAGGCAAATCTCCACGTGATTATCTTCAGGGTTCTTGTTGCTATAAACCTGGATACTCACGTGGCTGCCTATATATGTACTGTATACCTCTTCGTGAAATACAAGCCACATATTACGCGTGATATCTTCGCTATCAAAGCCAATAGACATGTACCCATATAATTTCGAAACACCACCTCAAATGCCCAAACTCAAAGAAGTGCAAATTAATTAGGGGCATTTTTGTTCCTACCCCTATTTTGAAGTGCAATTTCAATTTTCTTTTTAGAAAGACATGCGCAAACACGCCCTGCCCAGGGTTCGGATCTCACCAATAAAACTGAAATATCATGAATGTCGGGATTTTTTATTTTTTACTTTTTAAATTTATTTTTTAGTAAACCAAATATTTAAAAAATCAATTTCGGCCTGTAGAAAAAACAAACATTGGTTTAAATTTATTTTTTAGTGAAACAAATATATAATAATCAATTTCGGCCTGTAGAAAAAACGAACCTCGCCGATGAAACCAAAATATCGAGTATGTCACGAAATTTCAGCCGTTATTGTGATCTCTGGCCCTGCCCCATTTTCCATTACGAAAACAAGGCAAAGTGTAATTATGATTTTGCCCTCATTTTTTTAACTTTGTGCCCTTTACTATTCACAATTCAGCGCGATTTTACTCCTAGTCAACTGTCAAAACAAGGGCAAATATGCAAAGATTAAGAGAAAAAATCACAAAGTTAAAAAAATGAAGGTAGAACACAATTGCACTTCAAAGAAGGAATAAGAACACAAGAAAAATCATACCAGATGAAGCAGCGGTGGAGCACAATTTTTATCTGCTTTGGGTTTGTACACACCTAGGTTGACTTGGTTTCAAACATTGTATAATAGTCATATCCAGATTATGAGGGTATTTTTCACCTCGGATGCACATGATTACATTTTTAAGCATTCGTGCTTTTATCCAAATCTCAAGTTTATCATTTTTTTTCATTTTAAGCATACATATTGATGGGGGTATAAACCCGGGATCCCTAGCGGGCCAGACTTGTACGATCGGAAGCCCGGCAGGCTCGCCAGGCCATGAAACACGACGGCCCACTAACCGGCACGGGAAGCTACCTTCGCTTCTAAGGGGACGATTCCAGGAGCCCGACCTCCCGGGACACATGGAAGCCCCCCGACCTAGTGCCCCAGGTCAGAGCCGTGCGATGACCCAGGACGTGCGCTCCAAGAACGCCGCGCCTCCTGACAGGCGTGCCGGCCAAGACAGGCCCCGTGCAGGCCCCAAGACGCCAGCTCTCCTTATCTTGCGGCAAGAGGTTAGCCAGCAGGACTCCCTGACAAGGGGATAGCGCCGCTCGCGCGCACCCCGCGACACAACTGGAGGGGGCGTCCACAGACACTGCCCCTCCCCCCTCACCGTAATGATGGTTGTCTCTGCGACCCATCTTATTACGCCAGCGAGTGTGACCGGACACCTCCGGCCAGACCACGGTAAGACACCCTCACCAGGAGCGCCGTCCGGCTGACAAGAGCTACGCATGGGAGGCGTGAGATAGCCCCATGGACAAGGAACATAGGCTCCGGCGGACAGGACCGAAGGAGACCCCCGAGTGACCAACCAAGCGGACGCGCCGCCCCAACTGAGCCAAGATGGGACAGTTCCGGGGAACACGTCGCCCGAGAAGACCGCCAGGATCATCCCTTGCCCCGGAAGATCGCCAGGATCAAGCCTGCCCACTTCCGACCTACCGAGTGGGCCCCGACGACTGACAAGGATGAATCGCACCTCGACGGTGCCAAGACATAGCGCTAGATAAATGTAAATGGGGGCCCCACCGTAGACTATAAAAGGGAAAGCCCCCCGCGTAGGAAAGGGTTGGACTCCCACGGATTCGACACTGCTTGACCAGCTTGTAAGCTCCCCTCTGAACTTTGAGCACCCGGGCTCGAGAGCAATAGAGCGAGAACACCACCCCCATACTGGACGTAGGGCATTTCAGGCCCGAACCAGTCTAAATCCTCGAGTCTTTGCGTGCTAGACCATATCCGATTAAGCGCACAACAAACGAGCAATCGAGTAGTTTTGTAGTCGCCCATTTCCCGCAGTGACAGTTTTGGCGCCGTCCGTGGGGAGTGCTTTGTGCGTTCACTGCTTCGGCGATCGGATGGTTTCGGTCACCCCATTCACCGATCCGGCGGCAAGCCGCGGCGAGACGATCCGTTTCGGCTCCCTAGAGTTTCCCACGATCCCCCGCGACGAATTGTGGGCGCCTCCACCATTCCCGCCTTTCCAGACCTTCCAGTTTGGAAGCCTGGAGTTCGTCACCGACCAGCTCGGTGCACTGCACCTCCATGAGGAGGAAGCCGCTCCGGCGGACATAGAGGAGCCTTCTGCTCCCACCAAGCCTCGCAACCTGAGGCGCCGGCGATCAGTTCGCTGCCGCATCAAGAAGCGTAGGCCATCACAGCCAACCCGTGCTGTGCTTCGCCGCATCGCGCTCACGATGGCCTCCAACCCCGCCATCGAGGACGTCAACTTGGTCCTCTTCTCTCTGGCCAATGTCTCTCGACAGCTCGCGGGCGGGCCTCCACTCCTGACATCCCGCTCGTTCTCAGAGCGACTCCCGTTTGGCCTACGCAACGCCATGAGCGTCTACGCTCGGGAGGTGCGCAAGGCCGCCCAAGGGTTCTAGCCCGTGTCACAGTTCGTGGGCATGATGGAGAGCTAGCCTGACTCCATCCACGACCTCTTGTGCTTCGAGGATCCCCTGAGTGATTCCTCTAGCACGGGGGACAGCCGCCTGGAGGGGACATCCATGCCGCCGCGCATGTGCGCCATGGCCGACGGAGACAAGCCACCGGAGGTGGTGTCGTCCAAGCAAACGCACACCCTAGCGGACCACTGCGAGCACGCACTCACCAACGCGCAGGCCCACGGCGAAGGTCTCCTCCATCGCCAACAGACGCCTCTGCCAGTGGAACAGCCCCCGCGGGCCCCCTCCGGGTCAAAAGGGATAAACCCCGCGGGTTCCGCATGTCGGCGAGCACTCAGGGTCAACCGCGACATCATCAAGGACGCCCGCATGCAACTCCTGCAAGAGTTCCGTGCGGGCCAGAACATCGCAGCAGCCGTGATCCTCCTGCAGACGCTGCCAGAGCCGGAGGATTCGGCCCAAAGGGACCTTCACTGCCAGGTGAGGAACCTGGTGGAACTCGCCGCCGTCCAGCAGGAGGAGAGCTCCTCACTACACCGCCGGCAGGCCGCTGCCTCGTGTCCCACTGGCGGCGCGAGCCATGGTTGGTGGGAGCCATCCGAAGTGCAGCGCACCCCACCTGCACGGCAGGCCGACGAGGGCGGCGCACTAGCCCCAGCGGCGGCATCCGCTCCTCTCCTGCCAAGGCCACCGATTCACGACCACGTCGGTCCCAACTACGACGTGCGCAGCGTGATCCGAGGACGACAGCAGGTGAGGCACCACGCCGACGTCGACCGTGCGGCCGCTCAAGCAGAAGATGCGCGGGCATACGCGCCCAACCCGGAGTGCTCACCACTCCGGCGCGGGGGCCGCCCCTGCGACCCCGACGTGTATCGCAACCGGAGTCTGAGCCCGGACCCTACCGGGCCAAATGCCTTCTCCAGAGCGATCCGAGGGGCACCTTTCCCCCAAATCTTCCAACCGCCGGCGAACGTCGTGAAGTATACCGGGGATACAAACCCCGGTGTGTGGCTGGAAGACTACTGGCTTGCATGCCGGGCCGGAGAAGCAAGCGATGACCGCTTCATCATCCAGTACCTCCCTATATGCTTGGGAGAGAACGTCCGCGCCTGGCTGGATTTCTTGCCCGCCGACTCCATCGGTAGTTGGGCAGATCTCCGAAAAGTGTTCATCGGCAACTTTCAAGGCACGTACGTACATCCTGGGAACTCTTGGGACCTCAAGAACTGCAAACAAGAGCCCGGCGAGTGCTTGCGCGACTACATCCGGCGCTTCTCCAAGCAGTGCAACTCGCTGTCGGGCGTCGTCGACGCCGACGTCATCGGCGCATTCCTCAGAGGGATGCACTGCAAGTCCCTGGTCCACAAACTGGGATGCCAGAAGCCGCGCACTACGCATGAGCTCCTGGAGATCGCCACCAACCACGCCTCCGGCGAGGAGGCGATCGGGGTCGTCTTCGAACGCGACCAGCACGCGGTGAAAGAAAAGCGGTGTGACCGCGACAGGCCCTTCTCGAGCCACGAGGACAGGAAGAACAAGAAGAACCCCCGACCTCCCGCTGCCGGCGAGGTTGCGGCGACCGAGCGCCAAGACAAGGGCCCGCCGACAAACGACCACTTCAACCAGCTCCTGGAGAAGTCGTGCACCAACCATGGCTATCCGATGAACCACAAGTTCAAGGATTGTGATATGATGAAGCACCTCCTCCGCAGGACAGCCAAGACCAATGGCGACGGCCACGACAAGAGGCCCGACGCCGACCAGGACATAGGGAAGCTGGTGGAAGGAGAGTTCCCGGACATAGATCGGTGCTTGGTGATCATCGGCGGCCTGGGGAACGAGTGCTCCAGGCGACTGCAGAAGGTTCGGCTCCGCGAGGAATGTGCTGCCGCATGTTCCATTCCTAGAAAGTTGAAGTGGGCGTCCGCACCCATTTTTTTCGATCAGGTCGACCATCCGGCAAACACCCCTCGTCATTGACCCCGTCGTCGGCAACATGCGCCTGTCCAAGGTACTGATGGACGGGGGCAGTAGCCTCAACATCCTCTATGTCGACACCTTGGAAGCCATGGGAATCCCACGAGCCTGCTTGCGGGAATCCCTCTTCCCCTTCTATGGCATCATGCTGGGCATGAAGGCATACCCGGTCGGCAACATCGACTTACCGGTCACATTTGGCAACAAATCCAACTTTCGCACCGAGACCCTCACGTTCGAGGTGGTGGACTGGAAGGGGGTATATCATGCCATTCTAGGGCGTCCCGCCTACGCCAAGTTCATGGCGGTGCCCAACTACACCTACCTCAAGCTCAAGCTACCGGGCCCGAACGGTGTCATCACCGTGAGCGGCTCCTTCGAACAAGCCTACGTAAGCAGCTGCGAGTACTATGACCTCACCACCACCATGGCAAACTTGGCTGAGCTTGGCCAACTTCGTGCCACCACCGCCGAGTGCCGCCCCGACCCTAGCAAGCCTAGCCAGGCACCGGCCTTTATCTCGACCGACGAGACCAAGTCAGTCACGGTCGACGACGCTGACCCAACCAAGACGGTGTGGATCAGCTCCCAGCTGCTGGCCAAATAGGAATGCGCGCTCGTCGACTTCCTCCGCGCCAACAAGGACACTTTTGCCTGGAAGCCGTCCGACATGCCGGGCATCCCAAGGGAGGTCGCCGAGCACGAGCTCCGCATTTTGCTGGGATCCAAGCCCGTCCAGCAACGACTGTGCCGCTTCAACGACGAGAGGTGCAGGGCCATAGGAGAGGAGATAGCTAAGCTTTTAGCTGCCGGCTTCATAAAAGAAGTCTACCACTCCGACTGGCTATCTAACCCAGTCCTTGTAAAAAAGAAAACCGGTCAATGGAGGGTGTGTGTTGATTACACCAGCCTGAACAAGGCTTGCCCCAAAGACCCTTTTCCTTTACCTAGGATAGATCAGATAATCGACTCCACCTCCGGGTGCAAAATCTTGTCTTTCCTAGATGCTTACTCGGGCTATCACCAGATAGCGATGAAGGAATCCGACCAGCTCGCGACATCCTTCATCACACCGTTTGGCTCATACTGCTATGTGTCGATGCCTTTCGGTCTCAAGAATGCAGGGGCAACATACTAGCGATGCATGCAAGCCTGCTTTTCCGACCAGATCAACCTGTCGATCGACCCCGACCGGCTGGACCCGCCTCGGGCGACGGTAGCGGTCTACATTGACGACATCGTCGTCAAAACACTGCACGTGGACGACCTGGTCGCCACCCTGAGCGCCACGTTTGCAAATCTCAAGAGATTCAACATCAAGTTGAATCCTGAGAAATGCACATTCGGTGTGCCCAAGGGCAAACTTCTCGGGTACATGGTGTCCGAACGTGGCATCAAAGCCAACCGCGACAAAATCACAGCCATCACCAACATAGGGCCCATCCGTGGCGTTAAGGGTGTCCTGAGGTTAACCGGGTGCCTGGCGGCGCTCAGTCGATTCATCACCCGGCTGGGAGAGCGAGGCTTACCGCTGTACAAACTCCTCAAGAAATCCAACACCTTTGTCTAGACAGAGGAGGCACAGGCGGCCCTCGACTGCCTCAAGGCCCTCTTATCCTCTCCGCCGGTGCTCGTCGCACCGGACCCCTGCGAACCCCTTTTGCTCTACTTAGCAACCACTAAACATGTGGTCAGCGCCGCCCTGGTGGTCGAAAGGGAATAATAGGGACATGCCCTTAAGGTCCAACGACCCGTTTACTTCATCAGCGAAGTGCTGACCGACACCAAGTTGCGGTACCCACAGACACAAAAACTTCTATACGCCATCATCATGGCGGCCAAGAAGTTGCAACACTACTTCACCGAGCACGAGGTGTCGGTCGTCACCTCCTTCCCACTCGGAGAAGTTGTTCGCAACTGCGACGCTGTGGGACGGATTTCCAAATGGGCAGTCGAGCTGATGGGCTACGACGTCAAGTTCATGCCACGCACGGCGATAAAGTCCCAAGCCTTGGCCGATTTCATCGCCGAGTGGACGGAAGTCCAAGCTCCAACCCCAGAAATCTCTCACGAGTACTGGACTCTCTACTTCGACGGGTCGGTCATGGGACCCGGCGCAGGGGCCGGGGTCATCCTGGTCTCCCTAGAAGGAGGCAAGTTCCAGTATGCAATTCGCCTCCACTTTCCTGCATCCAATAATGTTGCAGAATATGAAGCACTCATCAGCAACCTCCGCATAGCCATCGACATCCGAGTAACCCGCCTGTACGTCTACGGCGACTCCAAGCTCGTAGTCGGCCAGGTCATGAAGAACTCCAACTGCGAGAGCCCCCTCATGGACGCATACTGCCAAGAAGTCCACAAGCTAAAAGGGAGATTCCGGGGTCTGGAGCTCCACCACATCCCACGGAAGCAAAACCCCGACGCGGATACTCTCGCAAAAATGGCCACCGAGCACAAGCCGGTGCCCAGCGGCGTTTTCGTCAATGACCTGAACGCGCCATCGGCGCGAGAGAAGGAGCCGGCCGCAGTCAGAGCAAAAACAGAGGAAGCAGAGCATGCGCAAAAAACAGAGCATGCTCCCTCCGACCCAGCCCCCGACCAGGTACCTGGGGGCCCAACCTGTCTCGCTACAGAACAATCCGACCCAAGCCAGGCAGACAACACAGATTGGAGAGCCGACCTATTGGCTTACCGCCTCCATGAAGTCCTCCCTGAGGACCGCAACGCAGCCCGCCGGATAGCCCGACGAGCCAAAACCTTCATAGTAATCGACGACGAGCTCTACAAACGCAGCCCCTCAGAGACTGGCATTCTCAGGAAATGCATCACCATTGCCTAGGGCAAGGAGCTCCTTCTCGAGATACACGCCGGGATCTGCGGATACCACGCTGCACCACGCTCCTTGGTCGGAAAGGCCTTCCGACAAGGATTTTATTGGCCAACAGCCCTGCGCAACGCGGAAGACATTGTCTGCACATGCAAAGGCTGCCAGTTCTACGCCAAACAAACCCACCTGCCGGCCCAAGCTCTTCAGACCATTCCCATAACATGGCCATTCGCCGTATGGGGTCTAGACATGGTGGGGCCACTCAAGAAGGCACTAGGAGGGTTCACCCACCTACTTGTCGCAATTGACAAGTTCACCAAATGGATAGAGGCAAAATCAATAACCACGATTGACTCCAAGGAAGTCGTCAAGTTCTTCCTGGACATCGTGTACAGATTCGGCGTGCCCAACTCCATCATCACCGACAACGAGACCAACTTCACAGGTCACTACTTCCAAGAATTCGCGAAAGGATACGAGATCCGAATTGACTGGGCATCGGTTGGACACCCGCGCAAAAACGGGCAAGTAGAAAGAGCTAACGGCCTAATCCTCCAAGGGCTCAAACCACGCATTTTTGACATGCTCAAAAAGTTTGTGGGTTGTTGGGTGGAAGAGCTACCAGCAATGCTCTGGAGCTTGCGATCCACACCTAACCGGTCCACAGGACTAACACTCTTCTTCCTAACATACGGCTCCGAGGCCGTCTTGCCTTCCGATCTGGACTACGGTGCACCAAGAGTCAAAGCCTTTGACCCGACAACGGCAGCGGAAGCCCAGAGGGATGCCATGGAAGTCTTGGAGGAAGCAAGTCTAGCTACGCTACACCGATCGGCCCGCTACTAGCAAATTTTACGCAGGTACCACGAGAGATGCATACGGGAGAGGACGCTACAGGTCGGAGATCTGGTTCTGCGACGGGTCGTCACGACGAAGGACAAGCACAAGCTCTCACCGCCATGGGAAGGACCTTACAGTATCGCAGAGGTGATGCGACCAGGCACCTACAAGCTAAAAGACTCGAACGGTAACATTCTGACCAACTCTTGGAATATAGAACAGTTAAGGTGTTTCTTCTCGTAAGAAGCACTAGTGGCTCAGTCCAAGTGCCCCGACCCGGCCACTTCCGGCTCGGAGCACTCGGGGGGGGGGGGTGCGACACCTGTCGATTTTTTCTCCCCGCACAACACAATGCACTCACCCGGCGACCTGACCGGCCACTCCCGACCCGGAATCACACGAGGGCCGGACACCTGCATTCCTTACATGCTCACAGCACACACGAGCTATCTGGTTTCTAGCACCCCCGACCCATACACATTTGGCTCGGAGCGCTCGGGGGCCAGACCATGGTCTTCGACCATCCTACTTTCCGTTATTTCCCGCCTCTACAGCCCCTTGCCCTGAGCACTCTCAGCCCAAGGCGCTCGGGGGCCTCACTGGGACGGACTGTGCAGCATGCGCACACCGGTCCATCCTATCACAACAACACACAACTCCTTCTACTGATTCGCGTGCTTTTCATTCTACTCAAACATCTTTTCCGAACTATCCAATCGATTGGATCCATGTAACGATCTATGGCGACCAGCAAATGATGCCTCTGGGCCAGCTCCCGGCTATACGTCGCAACCCACGATCAGCACGCAATTCCAAAAGAAAGGAATGCAGAGGACCAAAAACGGACACGAGCAAGCAGAAAAGCAAACAACATAACCTTTTCAGAAAAAATATAGAAGAATACTTTGACCACAAAGCGCAGTATGTTTTTTCCTCACCAGCAATTTTACATAAGACGAAAACTAATGCGTCGTTTATTTTTGCAACAATGGGTCCACACTCGAGGAAGGAACGGCAGACCCGCGGGTCGACGATGCGTCCGCCATGGCCCCAACACTCCCGCCGCTGACATCCAGTTCCTGCTCCATACGCCGGACTCTCCTCACCGCTGCGAAGGTCAGACCCCGCGCCACCTTTTCGGCGATGGGCTCCAACCTCCTGGCCACCACAAGGACGTCTTCGTACGGCTTCCCAGCGGAGAGATCAACTTCAAGACCCGCCAGATCTAACTCCGGATGCCGCAGCACCACTCACTCAACGCGATCGAAGCCCCGTGGTAAGCCACTATGGCCGTCAATGCAGCCAATTCCTTGGGAACCCGCCGAAGTTCGTCTTGCAGAGGACTCGAAGGTGGGGAGCCATGGACGCATGAGCAAACCTCTTGGGCCGACGACCGCAGTCGGTCAAACTCACGGCGCAGATCTTGGTGTCAAGTAGTCATTTCTGAAAGAAAACATCACTACACCATGAGATCACACTACAAACACAATCAGAAGAAAGGGACGCGAGGGAAATCACCATCCAGCGCCTTTTCCATCACCTGACGACCCATCTCCTGCTTCACCAAGTCGGCCTCTGCACGGACACGACGGGTCTGTTCCTCCTCCAGCCGAGCCTCCACGCCTGCGAGGTTGTGGTGATACTCTTGAGTATCCGAGGCACGCGCGGCCTCCACGGATCGCAGCCGCTCCGCGAGATCCCGGCGCGCCGCCTCGCCTACCATCTCGCGACCATATTCCTTCCGCAAGAAAGATGACTTCCTTTTCGAGATATTCTCCAACACTTGGAAAACAAAAGGAGGTCACAAGAAGACACCTACGGGCAGAAAAGAACAGACCCGACAAAAAGACCTTACCCCAACAGCAGGATGTAGGCTAGAGGTAACAAGCTTTTCAGCTCGCTCTACTTCCTTCAACACCAGGGCAGTGCAGCCTTTAGCGGAGGCAAGCACTTCCTGAGCCTCGAGGCCCTGCCGACCCACGTGTCGCCAGACCTTGTCCTCCCGAGAGTCGTTCAGCACGAACTGTGCGTCGCCGCCCTCGTCGCAAGATGGCCACTCCAGCGATCCTTCCGGCAGGCGGTAAGGAACCAATGTGCCCTCCACCGATGGTGATCCCTCCAACACAGCGGGCGACAGGGGAGAGCTCTCGGCAGGAACACCTGTGTCGTCCGCCGGAGGTGGCACGAACGCCGTCGCCACGCCGACTGGAGGAAGGATGGGACCTGGCATCGCCACCGTCACCATCTGCGACGAGGACGTCCCCAAGGGCACGCGCCCTCCCCGACACCTGGCGAGTAGAGTCGCCAGCGCAGGATGCTCAGTCCACTCCACCGGATCGGCCATCGGCTGGAAACCGATCGAGACCCTGCATCGCAAGAACGAGAAAGTGCGTCACCAAAAGGCCGCTCCTCCGGAAACACCAGAACAGGAACAACACTTATGTTATCGCCATCATCTTCGGAAACGAGGGCGCAGGCAGTTGGATGGGATGCCCCGGTCAGGAGTCATCAAGACCAAGTCCAGCGGCTCCACGATCATTAAAAAATCGCGGAGCCTCTCGGGGGCCTCTGACGGGGTTATAAACCCGGGATCCCTAGCGGGCCAGACTCGTACGATCGGAAGCCCGGCAGGCTCGCCAGGCCATAAAACACGACGACCCACTAACCGGCGCGGGAAGCTACCTTCGCTTCTAAGGGGACGATTCCAGGAGCCCGACCTCCCGGGACACATGGAAGCCCCCCGACCTAGCGCCCCAGGTCAGAGCCGTGCCGATGACCCAGGACGTGCGCTCCAAGAACGCCGCGCCTCGTGACAGGCATGCCGGCCAAGACAGGACACGTGCAGGCCCCAAGACGCCAGCTCTCCATATCTTGCGGCAAGAGGTTAGCCAGCATGACTCCCTGACAAGGGGACAGCGCCGCTCGCGCGGGCCCTGCGACACAACGGGAGGGGGCGTCCACAGACGCTGCCCCCCCCCCTCACCATAATGATGGTTGTCTCTGCGCACCATCTCATTACGCCAACGAGTGTGACCGGACGCCTCCGGCCAGACCTCGGTAAGACACCCCTCACCAGGAGCGCCGTCCGACTGACAAGAGCTACGCAGGGGAGGCGTGAGACAGCCCCGCGGACAAGGAACATAGGCTCCGGCAGACAAGACCGAAGAAGACCCCCGAGTGACCAACCAAGCGGCCGCGCCGCCCCGACTGAGCCAAAATGGGACAGTACCGGGGAACACGTCGCCCGAGAAGACTGCCAGGATCATCCCTTGCCCCGGAAGATAGCCAGGATCAAGCCTGCCCACTACAGACCGACCGAGTGGGCCCCGACGACTGACAAGGACGAATCGCACCCCGACGGTGCCAAGACACAGCGCTAGATAAATGTAAATGGGGGCCCAACCTTGGACTATAAAAAGGAAAGCCCCCCACGTAGGAAAGGGTTGAACTCCCACGGGTTCGACACTATTTGACTAGCTTGTAAGCTCCCCTCTGAACTTTGAGCACCCGGACTCGAGAGCAATAGAGCGAGAACACCACCCCCATACTGAATGTAGGACATTTCAGGTCCGAACCAGTCTAAATCCTCGAGTCTTTGCATGCTAGACCATATCCGATCAAGCGCACAATAAACAAGCAATCGAGTAGTTTTGTAGTCGCCCATTTCCCGCAGCAACACATATCTATATACAAGCGTTTGCTTTTGTATAATGTGTTTTAAAAGAAAACCAAAAAGAAGACCGTGGAAACAATCTCTGTTATTCATTTGATAATCTCGACCAACACTGCCAACATGTTTCCCCTCGAGTATTTATCTTCAAACAAAAGCATGTATACAGCATCTTTTGATATGCAACAAGAAGACAGCGAAATTCAAGCAAGCACGTATACACACACACAGACGGTGGTGAGTACAAAGCGAACAAAAATGGCAGAGTAGCTATCTATACATCATTATACATCATCGGCCGGTCCTCTTCTAACGGAAGTAGCCGTAGAGCTCGAGGAAGCAAATGCAGAGGTTCCAAGCGTTGGAGACACTGCCGGCGGCAGGGCCCGTCAGGGCCACCCTGAAGAATCGGAAGGGCAGCAGGGCCGGCGGGCCAACGATGGGCCACGACGCAAACTGCCCGGGGTGGCAAATGGTCGCATCACCGTCGTGGACGCGGAGGCTCGTCCAGTTCCGGCCGTCCATGGATCCCTGCGATGGAGACTCATCAGCCTCACTGTGTAGTTCAGCCTCTCCCCATTCAAAGATTCGGCAAGGAATATAATTGAAAGTACTGCAGGTACCTGAAGAACCCAGGACCTCATGAAGGTTGTGGAGCCATCCTGTCTCACCGTGTACCAGTTGCACATCAGCTGCACAACAATTCATCACTTCACTACTGTATGTCTTGTATCAGCAAGCAGGCCAACTGAGGCGCCAACAGATCCCAGAAGCAAACCTGGTGGTCCTGCCCGATGTCTACCATCCACCAAGAAAGCTTCTTTCCATCTTCAATACAAGGCCCAGCAACGCATGTCCCCTAGAATCGCAACATGCGTAGTGCTTAATATTGTTCCACCACCAGAAAAATGTGATCCGTTTATCAGCCATAATTCCCCATGCTATCATCATACCTGGTAAGTCTTTGAAACCAAAGCCTTTGGATCCGTGTGTCTGGAATTCGGGCTGCTTGCCACCACAGTGATATTCTAATTGCAGAAATAGATAGATAGATGCTCATCAGTGAATAATTAAACCAGGCTTGTTAGTTACTACACTGAATAGCCTCAAGCCCCCCCACCCACCCACCCATACCTTGGCTAATACAGGATTCATCCACTGATGTTTTCCAAATGATGTTCCGGCATAGTAGATAACACCATTGCTATCACCATCAGAGATATACTGGAGCTCTTTATAGCTTGAGCGCCTGTGCTGAAATCTCTCGCTGGAAGATATAGGTTTCACGTACAAATATCAGTCAGCCCGCAATACCGTCAATCCTTACTCCAGTCAGATCCAAGTCAACACATACTCACCATTCATATGATGTAGACGTCCATTGTCCAGCATGAGAGAACTCGATGGCTTCTGCAACCTGTGTTTCCAACAAGTAATCAGGTTGTATACTTCCAGTCCAGAAACATGCACAAACTGAAAAGATTAAACTCTGGAGCAAGAAACACTAACCAGCTGTCTGAATGCTTGAATGCGGTTCGCCAGATTACTTCTCTCCATCTGCAGAGAAGCAACAAGCGCTATAAGAATCCAAACAAATTATTCGGCACAAGCTTCAGGCATACAAAAAGCAACATGTACCCTCTTTAGCATTGGCAGCTGCATCAAAGGGAACCTCACGAACGGCAGTAAAGTTCCAACGGCGGAAAGCCTCTTTCCAAAGAGTTGCTCAGGTGTTGAAGTTCTCAAGAGCTTATCTACTGAAGTCCAGTAAAAAGTTTCACAAGTCCCCATGCACCATGTTAAGATGGCATCCAGAACCCTCTCTTCCGATGTTACCGTCATATCGCGATGCTGCAAAATTACTACTAGTATGACCAATGCCAAAAGAAATGCCTCACTACTAGTTTCAGTGTTTTAGTCTATTCAACACAAATGGTGTGAGTCCTCTTTGCAAGTGCAACTTCCCACGCTTAGGCTGTACTTCAGCACAGATTTATTTTTTATGTAAAATAATAACTGAAATGATAATATATAAACCAGAAAATCTTAACCATGTCCGAACCAAAAGAACTGGGGAGCAAATTTTACTTCTATTCCTATCCAAACTCATAGTTCCTCTTTCCCTGACGTTTAATTAATGTACAGGTTCATCAACAGAGTACGCATGAAGATATATACAATTATTAATAAGGAGATATCAGCATAATTAATTGGCAAGCCTTGCAACCAGAAAAGGTTACCAAGAGCTAAATTCAAAAACTAAGAAAGTCACATTTGATTGTCAGGAAAATGCAACAACAGAACTGATAAAGTGAAGGACTTCAGCGGATACAACTATAAACCACAAGTTTCTTTTCTCATAAAATTGCCAAGCTTATGCGAAGCGGCTCCTGGCAATCTACTATAGCTTCAGGATATTACACATGCCATTTAGCATTAGACCACTAACATCTTGATTATCTGGTAAGGCTGAATCGTGATAAACATCTTCATCTATGCTCCCAAGGACACCATTTATATTTAGTGACCGCAATAGGATGATGTACTAAAAACAGTTATATTACTTGCCTGAAGAATATCCTTAAAAGTTGCCTCATCTAACAACACAAAGTCCGTGCAAGCAGTTGTGCAATAATCAAAGTGTGTTGCAAAATTCCTCTTGCATACTTCTTCAAGCAGTTTACAAGATGGGATTGATGAAACTGCCTGTAAGACTGAACATACTGTGTCCTGCAATGAACTTTCAGGGGTCAGTCTACACTGAACCAGCTACAAGTTCACCCAAATTCGCAGAAGCCATTTCCCTTAAATTTGGAATAAAACTAGAAACTAGTCTTGTTGAATGAGCTTCTTCCAGTAGGACACGGGAACCCTGCATGTATAACGCATGTGGAATGTATTAATATCTCATATCCTTTATTTCTAAGACAAATGTCCCCACTACATATTGTCACAACTACCACATGCCACTGCAAGTTTTGAATAGACAAGATATAGCTTTTAGTAATTGCAAAAACGGACAATTGAATGCGTGCAGAATGAAGTGTCACAAGTGCCTTTTTTAAGAACACAGTTATACAAACTGGTGAAATGAATTACTCATCATAAGCAGTCTTTAGCTCCACTAAGTTGTACCAGCAAGTTTTCTTGTAGTTTCTATATGGAAGAAAACATAGGTACCTCTGAAAGGCACTCCATTATTTGTTTACAGCATTCAAACTGAAGGACAGTGATGGCAAACTGATCTGATAATAGAAGCAGCTGCACCAACACTGATGTAATATCCTGGGTATCCACCTTAAGCTCCCCATGGTACATAAATTGAAGGAGGAGAAAGAATGCTTCAGGAGGAACATCTTCGAAAAAGACATCGGAGGCACTACTTTCCTTCATCCCGTTTGTGAACATCTGCATGTTTGTGCTCATACTTTATTTATGCAACTATATGCATGATGCATAACACTTAATGACACCGAGATTTGACTCTGACGCAGGATGTAAAAAAGGAAAACGAGTGTACCTTGGCAAGCGGCATGCTCCAGAGGCTAAGGATAAGCTTGTGACCCTTGGTAACAAGACCATGTCCATTAACATATATATTTATATCACTATATTTGCCATTTGCAAGGAACTGTCCAATTTTCTGTGAATTAACTGGGCTTTTGAAAGGGGATGAACCAATTTTACGATCTTGAAATCCGCTACTTGATAATGTTAAGAGTTTACCAGACGCAGAAAATTTCTTATCCGCTTCCAAAGAGACAATGACTTCTTTGCAACACTTCACCAGTGGTTCGACTTTAAAATGCGAGCTCAACTCGAGCAGAGAGCTTAGTAGCCATTCAGCAATCTGAACAGACAACAAAATGAAGGCTTTTCAGTTTCCAGACTTGGTCGATTTTGAGAAAGAGCAGACATAACAAGTCAAAGCAGCTTACTACCTGTGTAGAACCTGTGTAGATATACTCAAGAAGGGAGTGGAGAACTGGGTAGGGTACTGATGGAAGTTCAATGGTAGCTCCATCCACTACTTCAAATGGAAAATCTCCAGAAGCACACAGGACAACTCTGTGTGCAGGAACAACCTTTCTTTCAGTGCCAACCACAAATATAGCATCAGAGAAGTCCCAACTCTCCAGAAAGTCTGCAAGTAGCCTTTGGTCAGAATCAGAATCATCTCTCGTGCCTCGTTTCCCAGAGCATAACCTTTGCTCAGAATGAACGTAGGCATGCTCCATCTGGCTCCAAAGTATGCTGTTCTGAGGAGCTGATGGGAGAATGCTTATGTTCCTGTACCCTACGTGCTTGTCCCAGCTGGATAGGCCGACGTACTGAACATTTGGGTTGGGATCGGGATCGAGCCACTGGAACAGGAGATAGCTGTTGGGATGCCTTCCTCGGCCGATGCTGATTAAGCCGTCGTAGATGCTGATCCAGTAGGCCTGGAAGGAGAAGGAGCAGCACAAGCCGAGGGCAGCTACATCAACAACAGTGCTTCCATCCACCTCGATCCTGAGCCGCTTGTTCCTGTGGCTGCCCAAGATGACAGTGTAGTGGCGGCTGCTGTCCATTTTGTAGTGGTAGTGCTGGCTCCCAGGCTGTTGGCGGAACACCAGGGTGACGTCGTTCTGCGCCGATGCCTCGAAGGCGACGCAGCCCCGGCCAGGCTCCCCGAAGCGAAGCTCCTCGCCCCAGGCGCACTCAAAGGGGGCAACCGTCAGGGGTCTCTTGGACTCCTCGACAAATCCCATTGCTACTGTCCGCGGCAGCTTATGAGCTGTGTGAATGGCTCCCAAGATGCTAAAATCAAAAGGAGGGAGCAGGGATTAACAGCAACTGAATGAGTAATTGGAGGACTCCCCTGGAGTAAACAAACATGAATGGCCGATTCGGATCCGATTAAGAAGCAAGGCGATACCTTTCCAGGCAAATCACTTACCAAGAAGATGAAAAGAAGGTCCAGTGCGGATGGGAGGACTGAGGAGTGAGGAGCGGGGCGCGGTGCGGCGCGGCGCAGTGACCTCGGAAGGTCAAAGGAGCTCGATTGCCGTTTGGTTGTTGGTTTAATTTGCAGCTGGAGCTCGATTGCCGGTCTGACTATCTATCAGTCCCCCTTCACTCCCTCTCAAAGTCTCAAGTCTCACCGGTGGACTGCTCAAAAATATATATATATATATATATATATATATATATATATATATATATATATATATATATATATATATATCACTCCCTCACCCATTGGGGACTACATAACCCTCAATCTATGAAACAGTCTATATCACCCCTAAACTTTCCAAAACCGGCCAAATTACCCCTAAAGTAGATTTGAAAAATCATAGTAAATAAAAAAAATCATAAATGGAAAATCCAATTGTGTTAGACTTCAAATGAGTAGATCTACACAATGAACATATAATATGATATGCTTTAGTACATTTTTTACAGCTATGAAGAAAAGTATATATCTAAAGGTACAACAAAAAATATATTAAAGCATATCATATTATATATTCATTGTATAGATCTACTCATTTGGAGTCTAACACAATTAGAGTTTCTATTTTATGATTTTTCTGTGATTTACTATAATTTTTCAAAAATACTTTAGTGGGTAATTTGACTGGTTTTGAAAAATTCATGGGGTAATATAGACCGTTTCATAAATTGAGGGTTATGTATTCCACGCTCCATAGGTGAGGGGATGATATAGACTTTTTTTCAAAAAAAATAGTCTCACCGGTGGAAGGTCTACTGTTTTGGGGAAAAAATAATACTTTCCTTAATTTAAAGGAGTGATGCTGGAAGATAAGAGCAACGAGACCTGTCGTGCTGCTGGAAGAATCCAACAACCAACGAATGGTGCTAGCCCGTTTAGTTCCAAAAACAAAAAAAATTGGATGTCAAATCGAGACTTTGACCAGATGTCGGGAGGGTTTTTCGGACACTAATTAAAAAATTAATTTTAAAACTCACTTGGAAACCGCGAGACGAATCTTTTGAGGTCTTTGACCGCATCATTAGCACATGCGGGGTTACTGTAGCACTTATGGCTAATCATGCACTAATTATGCTCGAAAGATTCGTCTCGTCGTGTACATCCTAACTGTGTAATTAGTTTTATTATTTAATTACATTTAGTGCTTCATACATGTGTTCAAAGGGGAGTTGAAAATTTTTGGCAACTAAACGGGCTCTTACTTCGTTTCTTCCCATTGGCAGCACGGGAGCATCCAAAATATCTGCACACACTACATTTTTTTGGTTTTGAAAGGCTACCGGCTATTTGCACAACAAGATTCATAGTTCTAAAAGGTATTAGGTAAAAATTAATCCATCCTTGTTCATGAGTCATGACCCGTTTTCCATACCTTCTTTTTAATATAGCCATTGCTGGTTCATTTAAAAAAAATAATTCAATTTTTCTATATTCTGCTGTGAAAGAAATTATTACTCGTACGTTGCAAGGAAGATAGCTCACCTGGCTTCTATGCCAAACTCCAGAATCGGAGTACCGTGTTCGAATCCCAGGTGGCGTATCTCGCTGAAAGTAAGATCGTCACCGGCCAGGCATATAGCGGAGAGAACCTAGCTCCCTTTAAGGACCCAGCCTCTGGCCTCCAAAAATGTTGCAAGGAAGATTGACAAGAGAAAGGAAAACAGTGCTCTCCTTCCTTTTCTATTACTCTTCCTCTTTCCCACCTCCTTTATTTTTATTTACATATTTTATTAGTTTGTTCAAAGTTAAATTTGGCTAGTTTTGACTAAGTCTATTGAAATTATAGCAACAACTATACACCCTGCATATGCCCTATCAACATATATTTATATTTTATAGTGGATTCATTAAATAAATTTAGTATTTTGTAAATATTACTTTTTTTATAAATTTGGTCCAAATTAGATAAATTTTAACTTAGAACAAATCTAATGTTACATTTAAATAAAAACAGAGGTGTACTTATCTTCTCTTCCTCCAACCTTCTTTTCAAAAAGAGATATTTGAAATGAGATAGATTCCTCTTATTTTGTTTTTCTATCAAACTTCCTAAGCTACTTTTGTGGATCCAAACGTCTTTGTTCTTTCTAAGCTTGCATATAAGAACGGAGCTCTAACGCGTTGCTCTTTTGCATTGTTTCTTTTAATATATAACCACTACTTGTTCCATAAAAAAGTCAGAATCATAATTCATTTTTGTTCTTCTAAATTCCGACAGGGAGGGAATTTGCCTATGATTTAATTTATCTTAAAGCTTTCCGTCTGAATATCTTTTATGCCACTTCTATCTTCTTAATTATTTTTCTACTCTCACAGTTGAGCATGCATGCCTAGTCAGGCAGCCTACCCTGCCCACAAGTGCTCACCCGCCCCCTGCCTCTGCCATACCTCCAGTCGCCATTTCTTCTAGGTGAGGAACAAGAATCAGATCATTCTTGGCATCTTGCCTTTTGGGATTTGGACTAGAAATTAAGCCTTGAGTATGGTAGAACATTGAATCTTTGCGCAAACATAATCTCACAGCAGAGTTCTACTCCTAGGTCCCAGCGTGCTGCAAAATCAACATCATCGCAATTGGCCCCCGCACGCTACATACTACCCAAGCGCCATCGCCACAGCTCAGTACAACAGAATGACCTGATCCCCATGGCATACTCCTGTTTATACATAGGTCGAGAACCAAACAGAATGCAACGTTGGTCATCCATTTTTCTTTTTCTTTTTTGTCCTCCATCTGCGGCTGCCAAAAGGTAGTCATGCTCCTAACCACCCTAAGAGGAATAATAATAATAATCCCTACACCAACATCCAAAGTACCAAAATTCCACCTTTCTATTCTTTACATCCAAGTACCAATGAGAAATAAAGCAAAAGCCTTCTCTTCGTTATGGCGAACAGGCTACAGTGCCGCACCGGCCTTTTGTTTCATGATGAATGTCCCCTACCAAGCATCGTTACCTTGCCCTGAAATAGAAACCACCTGCCAGTCAGTAAGGCATCCATCTATGTAACACCCAGAAATTGCAAGTGCCCAACTGAAAACATCTATCCGCAAAAAATTAGACAGCATTGAACATCTAATGGGAAGAAATGATGGTATGCAAATTTCAAAGTTCACTACAAAAAAAAAACCCTCCATGTTCCTCCCATCCATAAAAGAACTCCTACAAGTGAATGTGACATTGAAACTAACTTGTTCTCCAAGACACTGTTCACTGATGGAATTATCCATGTTCCTCCCATCCTTAAAAGAACTCCGACAAATGAATGTGACATTGAAACTATCGTTTACTGATGGAGTTATCCATGTTCCTCCCATCCATAAATGAACTCCTACAAGTGAATGTGACATTGAAACTAGTTCCAAGGCACTGTTTACTGATGGAATTAACTGAAGCAATACAAAGTCCCATGCTTGATAAAAAGCAAAGGAACCTACAAAAAAAAAGTAACACCTACAGATGCCTACAGACTTTAATCTTAAAGGAAAATAAATGGCACAACTGCTTGGTGGTTGAACAAGCAAGCTAAGGCTTTAATTCTATAATTTCTTTCTGAAATACAGAATTCTTAATATACTCCCTCCATTTTTATTTACATGTCGTATTAAGTTTGTCCTAAGTCAAATTTGACTAAATTTGACCAAGTCCATAGAAAAATATAGCAACAACTATACTATCCAACATATGCACTATCAACATATACTTCATGGTGGATTCAATGAAACAAATTTGGTAATGTGAATGTTATTGTTTCTTTCTACAAGTTTGGTCAAAGTTTGCCAAGTTTGGCTTAGAACAAACCTAATACGACATGTAAATAAAAACGGAGGGAGTAATGATGAAATTCTAATGTTCCTAAATTATATGGCCTCTTCCAGACTCAGATGATTCATGAAAAAATAACTATTACTCTTTAAAGTTGACTATCATTTTATAAGATAGCTGCCAACTGCCATGGTAAAACTGGTGCACAAGGTGAAGCACTACAATTAAATTATAACTAGGAAAAACAAGACCATAACATGATGCTAACGTTAAAAAAAGAAGAAGAGATAAAGCATCAATCAGAGTAATGCTCCGGAAACATAACAGGGGCCACTGGGCCAGGGTAAACTCAACCTTGAGAAATACCCACTTGGCAGGGTGTACAAATGGATAATACATAAAAGCTCAAGCCATCCATGTCAATTTGAGATGTACACTTCCTAAATGCCCAAGGGTAAGCACTTGGGTTTACCAATGGATATAATACATAAAAGCTCAAGCCATCCATGTCAGTTTGAGATGTACATTTTCTAAATGACTCCCACCTTTTGGTCTGCATTTAGCTTGGTGCACAAAGGAGATTATCATTCATTTTGACCTACTCCCTCCGTCCCAAATTATTAGTCGTTTTAGCTTTTTTATAGGTGCATAGTTTTTGTTATGCATCTAGACATATGTTATGCCTAGGTGCATAGCAAAATTAAGTATCTAGAAAAGCCAAAACAACTAATAATTTGGGACAGAGGGACTAGTTACAACATCAAGCCATACAGAATTACTAGACCAAAAGGAGGATATGTCTTCAGTATCTATGACATGACATCATACAACACTAACCTATGATATAAGTATAGTTGTCAATAAATTGCAGTCTAGTGCAGCTTACAGGGTGCAACTCCTTTCAAATCAAGCACTGCAATGCACTTCTTTTTAACAAAACTATATACCTCAATTGAGTATGAACATTGAATCAAACTAATTGAGGTAAAACAGAACATCCATAAACACTGGTAAACGAAAAGGAAAAAAAATTAAGCTGTCTAACTGCTTAGTAAACCATTTTCCCGACAGAGGGTCCATCGGCAGTTGTGTACTAGCCATCGGTTACTAAAACTGGTTCCATCCCATGTGCACTGGCCATCGGTTACTCCAGACTCCGACTACCATCCATGCTGTTACTCGCCAAATATAGAATGACGGGAGCAATTACCCACGCTTAAGTTTGGTAAAAATAAGAAAACAATGGCATAGAAAAACAGAGTGCAGTTACAAGTAATCACCAGTAATAACCGCTAAACATAATGAAACACAATAGTACATGTTGCTACCTGATTCCAGGACTAGGAATGGGGTAAAACCAATCATGTTACAGGAAGCAAGCAACAGACCTAATAGTAGTTACCTAGAAATGTAGGTTTACCTCTTTGTTTCGCACAACGGCTCTTTACCAGAAGACTATGAGGCCTCAGTCTAGATCATCATATCCGCTTTGAGTTTGAGGACCACCACCACTTGCATCATGGTCGTTATTGTTGGCACCAGAAGGAGGCACATCATCATTGGTAGGATGGCTGGACTCAGCCTGGGCAGCAGCACCGAAGGCAGCCCTGAGAGGCCAAGGCAGCGATATCCTGAACCTCCTCTCGGCCACCCTGGGGGAGGAGGCAGCGGGGGCGGGGGCGGGGGCGGGGGCGGGGGCGGACGACGCGCGCTGATGGTTGTAATCCGGGTCGTCTGTGGGCAGCTCGAAGCGGCAGACGGGGCAGGAGCTGTGGAGGTCGAGCCACGGGAGGATGCAGTCCTTGTGGAAGACGTGCTTGCACGGTAGTTGCTTGGCGGCGGACCCTAGGTGGAAGTCGTCCATGCAGACGGCGCACTGCGCGCCCCCGTCGGCCTGCATCATGTCGGCGGAGACGGCGACGTCGGGGAGCGCGGCGACGGCGGACTTGGCGGCGGGCGGTGTGCCGTAGCGGTTGGGGTCGTTCTCGGCGAGCTGCTGGATGAGCTGCTCGAGGCCCGAGGGGCCCATGAAGTAGTCCGCGAAGCTGACGCCCGGGGCGAGGAGGGGCGCGGCGCTCCCGCCCTCGAGGACGATCTGGATGGTGGCGCCGCCGGAGAGGAGGCCGCCGAAGTGGTCGTGAAGGAAGTTGGAGGGGTCGAAGAGGCCCGGGGCGGGCGACTCCGGGGAGGGCGGGCCGAAAAAGGCGGAGAGGTCGCCGGAGTGGCGGAGATCGAAGGAGGGCGGCGAGGGGAGGAAGGCCGCGGGGGCGGCGGGGCTGGCATCTGGGTGAAGCTCCTCGACGAAACCGCCGCCGCAGCGGGGGCAGAGGACGTCGTCGTCCGGGGAGGCGGGCGGCGAGATGGAGACGGTGCGGTCACACTGGTGGCAGTAGTAGCGCTGCGCCGCCGGGGAGGACGACGAGGACGACATGGATTTCCTTTAGGGTTTGGTATAGGTAGGATCCGATGGAATCCGATCGACGGGAACTAATCCAATCTCTCACCTTCGCAATCCCCTCCCTCGAGCTCTCTTATTGAATTTCTACAGCTACACTACTACAGTACTAATTTGGATTGGATTGGACGAGATGCTTGGGGAAAAATTGAAGAACACCCCCACCCCTAAATCGTCTTCTTTTTATTTGCTCACCATCACCACTTCATTACCGAGTCCTCGGATATTTTTATTTCGACGTCGTGCGTGCCTGCCTGCGGGCCCCGCCGTGGACTGGGCTACTCCGTCTACTCTCAAGCAAGTCTGGGTTCATCAGGAACTCTATTGAACCAATCGAAAGGCAATTTTTTTTCTTTTTGGAACGTTTTAAATTACCAGTAAAATGTCGCAAGTGTTTTAAATAATATTTTAAAAAATACTCACCCATCCTAAAATGTATAACACTTTAAAGTTTAAATTTTGTACTCAAATATAAGATATTCTAGATTGAGAGTGGATCAAACCATCTTAATTGTACATCGTTTTCGGATATTGCCTAATAGAAAGAGTACATGCAGCTATGTAGAGGGAGATGTATGGAAAAGAACATGGTACTTTAATTAGCACATATTTAATTACTCAAACACATTCCCAATGCTTAATAATTAGGGGTTGAAGAATTTTTTCTCCATCTCCATAATCTGTTGGAAACATTCTAAAATAACCTACATTTTAAGACGGAGGGAGTATATGCGACATTTAATTGAAAACTACTAATTGATAAAGTTTATAGTCGACATGTACACACAACATTTCATGAATTATAAATTTTTTATTTATTGACAAAACTTTTTTGAACCAAATTTCTTGACAATACTTGGGGTCTGTTTGGCAGAGCTCCGAACGGCTCTTGCTGGAGCCCTACAAAACACTCTAGAAGTGGAGCGTCTCCATATTGTAGCATGTGAGAAGATGGATGTCGGGTACCACAATTAAGGACACCCTAATCGGGGTACCAATACCGCTTTTAAAAAACACAAATACCTGATAAGACGGCTAAGCCCACGAAGGCCCACAGCCTGCTTCTTATTCAGAGGAAAGGGAAGGACTCAAAGAGGCCCAGCTTGCGGCCCATTCGCATCCCCCTCGAACCCGCGGAACGATCTCCGCCTCGCTCGAGGGTCCCTCTCAGGCCCGCTGGGCAATCTCCGCCTCGCTCGAGGGTAGCGGATCTACCCTCGAGCAGGTGACCAATCTCCGCCTCGCTCGAGGGTAGCGGATCTACCCTCGAGCAGGTGACCAATCTCCGCCTCGCTCGAGGCCACCCCTTGGCACAAGGGACAAACAGCCCCGCCGCCCGACCGCTCGCCGTACGAAGGCATTAAAAGCCAGCCACTCCACCACGGCTCAAAGGATGGGCGGTGTCAGGCCGCCACTCCCACAGTAGATGTGACCGGGGTCCCATCCGCTGACTCTGGTCACCGCTCCACCAAGACTGGTCACGGCTCCGGGCAGATCTCTCTGATCTAGGACTGGTCGCTCGCTCTCGGACTTCTCTCTTCCAAGAGAACGTTCCACGACTACTAAGTACTTATCTTAACCGACTCCACTTCTAGCAGAGACTTGGGAGCTTTCCTCCATCTCTCACCTCGCTTGTATCCCCTACTACAAGCACTCCGGGTGCAAGATAATACAGTGCCCTCGCACACCCCCTTTGCTGGACGTACGGCCCCGCGGCCGGAACCAGGATAAACCGTGCGTTACTGTGTTGCCTCTTGCATCATCATCTGGGACGAGGAAACACGCAGCATTTATTAGTTGGGATCCGGACCCCCGGGTCGGGACACCGACAGTTGGCGCGCCAGGTAGGGGAGTTGCGTGACATTTTTCTCTCTTTTTTCCCATTTGATCTCCAGGGATGGCGGGCAGATCCAACCCATACCCCATGGGCGTTTCGGATCCACTTCTAGCAGGACGCGTGATCTCGTTCGGGAGTCTCGAGTTCAGAGCAACCGTCAACGGTTACCTCATGCAGCTCCTCCCGCCCGGACGCAACCCCGTCACCCCGACTTCACCAGCCCGGCGCAACGGGCGCTCGGGCCAACGTTCGCAACGGGCACGGGTGGAACGGCGTCGCGCGGCACGCCACAACTCCCCCACGTGGGTCGAGGCTGGCATGTCGCAACTCAGTATCACGGCCAACGGGACACCGGGACAACCTCCGCGGACGAGGCCGAAGCGATGGAAGTCGACGAGGCCCCCACTTCGCGAGACTGGCGCGTCCAGTACCTTGACTGGATGATTCGAGGGATCTTACCCTCGAACCGTGCTCAGGCACGGCGCCTCGCCAGGAGGGCCAAGTCCTTCATTCTAATCGACGACGCACTATATAAGCGTAGTCCCTCGGGCATCATGCAGCGATGCATCCCCATCCCCGAGGGCAAGGAGCTGATCCGCGACGTCCATGCTGGCATCTGCGGCCATCACGCCGTGCCACGCACCCTCGTGGGTAATGCGTTCCGGCAAGGCTTTTACTGGCCCACCGCGGTCGCCGACGCCACTGACGTCGTGCGGACTTGTGAGGGTTGCCAGTTCTATGCTCGGAAAACACACCTCCCGGCCCATGCTCTACAGACCATCCCCATCACGTGGCCGTTTGCCGTGTGGGAACTAGATCTCGTTGGTCCGCTAAAGAAGGCGCCCGGGGGCTACACCCACTTGCTGGTGGCGGTCGACAAATTCTCCAAGTGGATCGAGGCTCGACCCATCGGCAAGATCAAATCCGAGCAAGCAGTTCTATTCTTCACCGACATCGTCTTCAGGTTCGGGGTCCCGAACTCGATCGTCACCGACAACGGCACCCAGTTCACAGGCAAGAAATTATTGGCGTTCTGCGACAGCTTCCACATACGTGTGGACTGATCGGCTGTGGCACACCCACAGACAAACGGGCAAGTGGAGCGCACCAATGGCATGATCCTCCAAGGACTAATGCCGAGGATCTTCAACAAGCTGAACATATTTGGTCGGAGGTGGCTCACAGAGCTATCCTCGGTCATCTGGAGCCTGAGGACGACCCCAAGCAGAGCCACGGGCTTTTCTCCGTTCTTCCTCGTCTACGGTGCCGAGGCCATCCTCCCCACTGACTTGGAGTACGGATCGCCGAGGCTCAAGGCATATCAAGAGCAATGAAACCAGCGAGCTCGCGAAGACTCGCTGGACCAAGTGGACGAGGCTCGAGACGTGGCGCTCCTCCACTCTGCGCACTACCAGCAGTCCTTACGAAGGTATCAAGCGCAGAGGGTCCGGCGCCGAGACCTCAACGAAGGGGACTTGGTGCTATGGCTTCGACAGGACAACAGGGGTCGCCACAAGCTCTCACCTCCATGGGAAGGACCGTACATAATCGCCAAGGTGCTCAAACTCAGCACGTACAAGTTGGCCAACGAAAAAGGCGAAGTCCTCACCAACGCTTGGAATATACAACAGCTACGTCGTTTCTATCCCTAGAATTTCAAGTTTTTTGTGCATTTCCTCATACTCGCATCTTCAATTTCCCGAAATAATAAAGTATGCTTTACTGGTTTATTTTTGGGAATCATCTGGGCCCTCGAAGGCTAGGATGCGCGCTAACACTGAGGTACGCCCGGCTTTACCCTCGGCAAAGCCGAGCCTCCCTCGGGGGCTACTACGGGGGGAACCCCCGAACGTCCCCAAAAAGTCTCCAATATTTTTTGAAATATTTCCATCTCAATCCTAAGCTTCTCGTTTCCTTGGAAAAATGGGCGCGAGGCGTAAGCAGCTACGGTACGGGGCCGGTCGAGTCGTGGGGCCGCCTACGCTTCCGGGATACGGCACCCCCCTCACCACCCTACACCTACGTTGCTTATGAACGCGAACCCCCTCGCAGACGTTTGTCCAAGTCGTATATAAGAACACGGAAATAAAGTAAAGAAACACAGGCTCGAACACGAGGCCTCGACGGGCCACACATTCAAATTATGAAATAAAATCTCTTATATTCATAGGATGTGATTACAAAGTGCGACTATGATATAAACACTAATCTATGTACATGGGCTTCGAGGCCCAGTTTTCCTACAGGCTACCATCCCCCCCTTGCGGGCCCTTAGGGGCGTCGAACTCGGCGATGGGAGGGATGTCCGCTTCGAGCTTCTCGGCAAGGACGATGGCGAATTCCTCCGTGGCTGCGTCGGCTTCATCCATGATGGCCGATGCGGCGTCCGCGTCAGCATCATCAGGAACGACGTACCCCGATGACACCCTCTGGAGATCCATGAGGTAATGCGTCGAGGCTATGGCGAGAGCCCGCAGGACACCGAGGTGGAAGGTACTCTTGGCGTGTTCGGCAATCCGGCCGCCTAGCGCGCGCAGGCGGCTGATCACCGAACTGCCCGAGATGGCACCCTCCCCCTCGAGCTCTTGACACACGCTCACGGTGGTTTGCTCCAGCTCAGCAAACTCCATCTGTGCCGCCGTGAGCGCGGTGTGGACTGCTTCCTTCGCCACGGTCTCGTCCGCCACCTTTTGCCTCAGCTCTGAGCAAAGGAAATCAACATCAGCTACGAAAAGAAGCAAATCAACGAAAAATCGAAGGTACTCACCCGTGAGGCTCTTTTGCGCTTCCTCCCTCAGGGTCCGGGCGGCCTCTTCAAGTGAGGACAGGGAGCCTTCCTTCTCTCTAAGGGCGGCCCCCATGTTCTGAAGGGCCACCTCCTTCTCCTCGAGGGCCTCGCCCTTTTCCCGGAGGGTCCCGGTGAGAGCAACCACGGCCACCTCTTTATGGAGGAGCTCGGCCTTCTGCTGCTCAAGCGTCGTGCTGAGGCGCTGCAGCTCAGCGCTCTGCACCTCCGCCTCACGAGCTCTCTCCTCGAGCGCCGTCCGAAGGCGCTGCAGCTCGACAGCTTGCGCCTCGGTCTCCCGGGCCTTCTGCTCCGCTGCCGCCCTCTGGACGTCCCGCTCACCAGCAACCCGCGCCTGCGGACGCGCCCCCAGATCGGCCATTTTTGTGTTGGCGTCGATATTTTTGAGCACCAGCTCGGCATTGTGTTGCCCGAGCTGGCTCATCTGGGAGTACAGCCGGTTCATCTCGGCGCTCTTTTCGCGCAAGATTTCCCTCAGCTGCTGCAAAGGGGGAGGACGTGGGTGAAGACACGTAAAAACTAAAACCGAATCTGAGCAATTTTCGGGAGAGGCAGTATTTACCTGGCTAACCTGGTAGTCCGCGTTTTGGTGGAGCTGGAAGGCGCAGTCGAGGGCTTGCAAAATCTCCCGACCCACGCCCATCTGTTTGTTCCAGGCCTCCTCCTCCTCCTGCTCCTTGCGGAGGAACTCCGAGGGGACCCCGGACGGGACAATCGCCCTGAGGTGGCCCCCCTCGGATGTCCCCGCCTCGAGCGTGCCCGCGCCGGCCGACGCGAACTCGGCGATGTGCGCGGCGGCGCTTGCCGCAGCAGCGGGGTCGAAGTCCATCGAGTCCCCGTACTCCTCGCTGCTGTCCGGTAGCTCCACCACCGCCGTCACACCCTCCTGCGCCGTCGGCACGAGTACCACCGCGACAGTACCCTCGTCTCGGGCCTCGGAGGGCTCCGAGATGGGGGCTCCTTCCACCTCCGGCACCCCTTGCACCGCCGCCTCCTCCGCGATACCCTCGCCCTCGGCCCTCGGGGGCTCGAAGATGAGGGTCTCCTCCTCTGCTTGGCCGGCAGGGCGCTCCTGCGCGCCCCCGCCAGCTTCTCCTTCCGTATCCGGTCGGGCAGCGCTAGCCGCGTCGCCCTGACCGGCCTCAACTTCAATAGCTGCCTGGGCGACATCAGCCCCGCCCCGGCCAGTCTCCTCGGCGTCGTCAGCCTGAGCGACCGCTTCGGCACCGCTCTGGCCGGCGTCGCCCTCCTGTGCACGAGCCTGCTGTGCCGCCTGGGTCCCTCGAGCCATGGCCTCCCGTAGCCTCGCGGCCGCCGCCTCGAGATCCACAGCAGGCAGGGGACGTGGCGCCGTGTGCGGCGTGCTACGTGCCTTGGTCTTGTGAGCCTTGGCCAGGGCAAGCTGCACCACATCTTTGGGGACGGCCCCGGGACTAGAAATCAAGAGACACGAGTTGAAGACAACGGGATCGAGAAACCCACCAAACGCATAACAAAATCAAAACCCAAATTACTTATCCAGATCGAGCGCTCATGCTCCGCTTCCTCGAGGCGCTTCTTCGAGCCCAAGCCACCGTGCCGCCCCTCGAAGACAGCCCCGAGGGCACCCCCCTCGTGTCGGCCTGAAGGCTAGAAGCTGCCAGCACGGACGATTCCTCGTCCGCCGCAGCCTCGTCGCCGCGAACCAGCACCTGGGGCGCGGGCGTCTCCTCGCCGGCCGCAGGCGGGGATGACTCCCGCTCCGTCCCCTCAAGGGTTGGGCGCGCCGGGGCCACGGCCCTTGTCTCTTCCGCCACCACTGGCTCCCCCTCGTCCTCGTCCCACAGGTAGAACGGTGGGGGGCTCGCACGCGCACCTTCCCGGTCGCCCCTCGGAGCATGGTCCTCGGCATCCGAGGCCTCCTCCTCGTCCTCTTCCGAGGACTCGGGCGTGGCGGGCTGCGGCTTCCCCTCCGCACGAGCAAGCTTGCGCGCTTTATCGTGCTCCGCCTTCCTCTTCCTCTTCCTCTCGGCCTTGGCCTCCGCCGCGTCCTTCCGCCTTTTCATCTTCTCCGCATGAAGACGATTGATTAGGTGTTGTTCCGGGGCCGGGGGCCTCGAGATGCCGCTTCTCAACCCCTGCAAAGCACGTCCGAGAGGGAGTCAGGAGAAGAGAACTACACAACACATGCCGAATTTGCGGTCAAAACTTACCAGAGAAATGTACCCCGGCTCGGGGCGTATCTTGATCCTCCAGAGATCCTCGGAATTTTGAGGGAACTCCGCCACCGCATACCTCGCCCTCCGGGCGGCGGCGGGGCGGCAGAGCAACTTGTTCGACGTCCTCGAGCCCTCCACCTGGCTCCCGGGGGTGAGTTGGTAAATCGGCAGGGCCCTCTCCACGAGAGGGATCACCCTCTGCCGGTGGAAGTTCGCGATGATGGCCGCCGCTGTCAACCCCTTCCTCGCCAAACACGCCAGCGCGTCAGTGAGGCCCTCGAGCTTGGCTTGTTGCGCCGGGGGCGACACCCCCAGTCCCACTTCGCCGGACGCTCCCGAAGAACTTTGTTAGTAAACGCCGGGAGCGCGCCACTGAAGTTTCGAAGGTAGAACCACCCTCGACTCCACCCGGCATTGTTCGTCGTCATCTTGCTTGAGATGTACAAGTTCTTCCGGGTCGGGCGGACATGGAGCGTCAGGCCACCGGCGCGCGCGAACCGCCTCGGCTGGTTCCGCGCGTTCTCGACGAAGAGCTCGCCGCGGAACAGGTGGATCCAGAGATCCCAGTGGACGTCGATGCCAAGGTACCCCTCGCAGATGGCAACGAAGACCGCCGCCTGCGAGATGGAGTTGGGGCTGAAATTGTGCAGCTCCACTCCGTAGTACTCACACAGGGCCCTCATGAACTTGCTGACGGGGACGCCGAAGCCTCATTCGTGGAGGCGCACGAAGCTTACGACGTAGCCCTGCGGGGGCTTCGGCTCGGTCTCGTCCGGGTGCGGGGAAATCCACGCCGGCGCCCCCGCGTCGGAGTTCCGCGGCAGCAGCCGGTCGGCGACCAGCTGCTCCAGAACCGCGATGGTGGCGGAGGATTTCCCCCACGGCAAGGGCTCCTAGATGTCCGACATCTCTGCGAGTCGAGGGGGGATGCGGGATTGAAGGCTCCGAAACGGCTAAGTCTCTCTCTCTCTCTCTTCCTCTCTCTTTCTCCTTCTTCCTCCTTCTCGCTCTTGGCTACGGATTCGGGAGGCAACGGAGGCGGAGAAGGCGAAGCAAGATGGATGCAAATGGCCAGGTGAACCCAAACATCCCCTTTCTCTTCATCTTTATTCACCACCAAGGGGCGCGCCCGCAGCCACGGCCCAAATCTACCGCATTCAATGCGGTAGATTTCGCTATCACTGACGGGTGGGCCCCACGACCGTGGTGTGCACGCAGCAATAAATACGGCACGGTAACCGGCGGGTGTGACGCGACTGTTGTGTTATCCCATCCGTCAGCCGCCGCCCACGCCGCTTCGTCTGCCCGAGGCCGACGCCTGAAAAGGCGCGTCCACACCGCACCGCACGAATTGGGCCACGTCGCCCACCACCAGCGGAAGACCTGCGCGCATGACTCGCGACTCTGCGTCGTTTCAAACCGAGACGGAATATTCCTTCAGGGGTCCCTTTACCCTCAAAAAAATCGCATTCCGAGGCCTTACTGATCAGGGGTTCGAAGCCTGGCCCTTCAGGGGGTTCGACAGGCGCCTCAGATCGCCAGAGTCAGGAACTGCAGGGACGTGCCATACAAGCTACTCTCGAACGCAAAGTTCGAGACATCCTACGCAGTGTTCAAGGCCGGTCGAGGGTGCCTAGAAGGGGGATCCCATCGAGGGAGAGCATCGAGCCCACGAACCCTACCGAATGGGTTCGAGCCCCGCCTAGCGAACCCTCGCGAGCGCTTTATGAGACGTGTCCATGGACCACGAGCCGACCCCTATCGAACTGGGGCACGGACGTCCGCTTGAACAATCCGCTAATAGCTCACTGAAGCAGCCATAGCTCGCGGCCCGGGCATGGGTAGCATGGTGCGCTTCTCCCCTCCTCCCTGCGAAAGGGCGACGAGGGTCGTAATCGAAGTCGAGGGTTCCCCTGAACGCCTTCATATGGGCCTGGGCTCGGGGGCTCCTCACACACCACGGTTCAAACCGCACCCTCGAATAAGACGACAACCATCAATTGTGAAGCTCCACGTGTCTAACCAAACCCTCCGTTATTAATGAGCGCTCTCCTGATGGTTATGCGAAACGTCGGGCCGCTGTATCAGCACCGAGAACGCCGAGGCCGGCTGAAAGAGTGCCGATGCCGGCTGAAAAAGACGCTGGACGGCCACCCCGGTAAAGCTACCCAGTGGGACAATGTTTATAGCCTTTGGACGAGCACAAACTCTCCTCCAAGGCCTCGGGGGCTACACCCGCGGGTGCGCTGACGCGCCCCCATGGAGGAGACTTCACACATATTCGAGGGACGTAACTCTCTGTATGCCTCTATACCCTCGATAATCCTCCCGTAGAGGAGAAAGGGGACTTTATTGCTCAATGCAAATAAAGATTACAAACGGTTACCGGCGCGAAGCCATCAAAAGATACAAACACGTTGCCACCTAAGTGGCAATTTTCCCTGTCTTGGGGAGAAGCTAGCAGCAAAGAAAGGCACCGAGCCCCTAGCTGACGCAACAGCGAGGCTGCTAGGGATGCGAGGAGCAGCCCCCAGACCACACGGGTCCCGCAGGACGCTTTCCTCGCAAGCCTTCTTCTAGCGTCTTCTCCACCGAAGACCACGCGGGGGGTCGAGCTAGCGGACAACGCCCTCCGCACCGTCTCCCCGAAAGCAACCTTGTCACTGGGGGGGACGATGCGAAAAACGGCCGCCGGACCTGGCGCCAGCACCACGGTCAGGCGTCTCCGCCCCTCTTCAGGCTAGGGGACATCACAGGAGCAGGACCCCACGAGCCCGATGCTCTTCTGCTGATCCCACTCGACCTGAGGGATGGAGCGCACGCCCACTCCGGTCTTCCCCTACCGCTCGCAAGCATTCTTCTACCGCCAAAAGCCTAAAAAAGCCAGGCCACCCCATCTGGGGGCCGGCCACCAAAGAACAAAGAAAACATTCGAAGAGTTGGGCAATGCTGGAAGAAAGAGCTGGGGGTTTGGAGAGGAAAGGGAAACTCACGACCTCTATTTATAACTGAGCCGGGCGCCAAGCTTCAAGCTTGTCGGAAAGCGGAGGCTTGTGTCACCCGTGACGACACGGCACTCCACGGGCAAAAGATATCCTCGGTTACCGTGCCGAGACATGACCGAACGAAATAAAGCGGAGCTGAGCCCCTGGACGCTAAGCGGTGCATCATCGGCTCTAGCCGGCCGCCCGCGAACGGCGCGCCGCATAGCAACCAGGAACGCCGGGGCTAAGGCCCTACGTGTGGGACAGTGCGACGATAGCGCCAGCTGCCGAGCGGTGGGCGCCGTCGTCACCCTGGCCCCCCTAAGTGCGCGGACACGTCTTGTCCTTTAAACAAACAAACAAAGAGGTGCGCACCTCGAAGTACTCCCCCACGGGCGTACTACCCCGATCGGCGTGTTGTCACACCCGCCGGGCTGGCGCTCAGGCACGTCTGGCGGGTGCGCGACATCGTTTGGTCACGTCAAAAGGAGAAACCGCCGAATCACCCTTTGGCCGAATCCCCTGACTCGACCAAAGCCTCGGGGGCTACTGTCGGGTACAACAATTAGGGACACCCTAATCGGGGTACTAAGACCGCTTTTAAAAAACACAAATACCTGATAAGATGGCTAAGCCCAAGAAGGCCCACAGCCTGCTTCTTATTCAGAGGAAAGGGAAGGACTCAAAGAGGCCCAGCTTGCGGCCCATTCACATCCCCCTCGAACCCGCGGAACGATCTCCGCCTCGCTCAAGGGTCCCTCTCAGGCCCGCTGGGCAATCTCCGCCTCGCTCGAGGGTAGCGGATCTACCCTCGAGCAGGTGACCAATCTCCGCCTCGCTCGAGGGTAGCGGATCTACCCTCGAGTAGGTGACCAATCTCCGCCTCGCTCGAGGCCACCCCTCGGCACAAGGCACAAACAGCCCCGCCGCCCGACCGCTCGCCGTACGAAGGCATTAAAAGCCAGCCACTCCACCACGACTCAAAGGACGGGCGGCGTCAGGCCGCCACTCCCACAGTAGATGTGACCGGGGTCCCATCCGCTAACTCTGGTCACCGCTCCGCCATCCCGGACGCTGTAGCAGCACCTTGGGATCTGCGATGCGGGACAGGCTCGGCACTGCTCCCGCCGACCTTCCGGGCCCACCTCCCACTGGGAAGGGGGTCCGGCGACGTCACGTGTCCCCCGGACCTTCTAGTGTGCACGCCCGTGCTCCGACCAGGGGGACCGGGGCCGACCCGCGCCATTACTACCACCGGGACACTGCAGGATGGCCGGCGCCATCTCCGCGGGACCAACGACGAAATCCAGGATGACGGTGACGCGCGCCGCCTTCCCACAGTACACTTCATACAGTGTCCGACCACTGTGCCCCGTGATTTAAGGGAAAACGACGACTTCCGTGCTCCCACTCATGTACACCGCCCCTCCTTACAACTATAAAAGGAGGAGGTGGGCTTCCTTGGGCCGCACCGGGCAGATCTCTCTGATCTAGGACTGGTCGCTCGCTCTCTGATTTCTATCTTCCAAGAGAACGTTCCACGACTACTAAGTACTCATCTTAACCGACTCCACTTCTAGCAGAGACTTGGGAGCTTTCCTCCCTCTCTCACCTCGCTTGTATCCCCTACTACAAGCACTCCGGGTGCAAGATAATACAGTGCCCTCGCACACCCCCTTTGCTGGACGTACGGCCCCACGGCCGGAACCAGGATAAACCGTGTGTTACTGTGTTGCCTCTTGCATCATCATCTGGGACGAGGAAACACGCAGCATTTACTAGTTGGGATCCGGACCCCCGGGTCGGGACACCGACAATGGAGTAGCAGCTTTGCCTATGAAAATGTGGAACCGGTGGAATCACAAAAACCAGATCCACCTGCTCCAGCTCTGGCTCCGCCTTTTAAGGAACCGAGCCCTCCCAAACGTGGCAAGTGGCCTTGGTCTAACGTTATTAATAAATACTCTCTAGTGTGAAAATAGGCGACATCAGTAAACCTGATTTATATTAATAATGAATTCAGGAATCTATAATACCTATAAAGTTAGTCCCCACTAAAAATCTTTAATTCTATTTCTCTCAACATGCAAGCGATCCACATCATCCACTAGGACCTTCTATTTATGCCTTCACTACTACAGAAAATGACTTTGATCCAACATATTAGTACCGGCCACCATTGGACCTGGGACAAATGAACTGCCTGTTATGGCTGGGCTGGAACTGGGCTAGCTGGGCTGAGCAGCCCAGTCGAATGACTGGCCAATCAACCACAGCATCAACGCCTTCTGGCTTTCCCGTCGCGCACGGCTGCACCAGAGCGGCTGATCAGCGGCTGCACCAGCGGCTGATCAGCCCAGCCGGTTATAAGCAACCGAATAGGCTGGAAACCTTTAGTCCTAGGTCCAAAGGCTAGGGGTAGCGGGGAGCTTTAGTCCCGGTTGGAGCCACCAACCGGAACTAAAAGTAACCCTTTAATCTCGGTTGGTAGCTCCAACCGGGACCAAAGACTCTGGACGTTTAGTCCCGGGTGGTAACACCAATCGGGACTAAAGGATGACCCTTTAGTCTCGGTTGGTGGCTCCAACCCGGACTAAAAAGGTATTTTGTCCTGGTTGGTGGTTCCAACCGGAACTAAAGAGTTCTTCACGTGTTAGTTTAAGAGGAATGCATTCAATCTAAAATCACATGTGGTGTGTAGGTGGAGTGGTAAATAAACTACACGCGAGACAAGACATTTCAGATTCGAGTTCTGGGTTGCACAGAATATTTTTTTACCTTACACATGGCCTTTAGTCCCGATTATTGGACCCAGGACTAAAGGGTCCAGACCTTTTGTCTCGGACTCATGGTCCCGGTTCAAAAACTAGGATCAATAGGGATTGTGGATCGGGACAAAAGGTCGGTTGTGTACTAGTGGTTCTAGCAATTTTCTGTGCACAACTGCAAGTCACTATTGTAAGTCATCAATTATAGCGCAAATAATTCTGAAAGGATCGACACTAGGCCTAGAGGAGGAGGTGAATAGGCCTGTTTAAAAATTTCCTGAAAAACTTGGCAGAAACACGTCAGGTCCGGATGATCCGGCATAGGTTCGGATGATCCGACAAGGGAAAAGAATCTTACACGAGATTTGAAATTTACTTTGCTTTTTGATGATTCCCTTTGAATACAATGTTGACAAATAAAGTAACTAAGCCTGTGAACCAGTTTAGCATAAGAGGAATGCAACTAACGAGTAGATCAAGTGAAGATTAGCTCAAGAACAATAAATACAATAATAAATGAAATGGACACAATATTTATCCCGAAGTTCACTCCACAAAGGAGCTACGTCTCCATTGAGGTGAACACAAAGAGCAGGATTGCCCTATAACCCTTTCCCTCACTCAATCAATCACACAAGAGGATTGAGTAGCTTACTAGTAAATGTCCACGAAGGACGGGGTAATACAAACTTCCAGGGCTCAACCACAAAGGAATGGAAGCTCACCAGCACCTCTAACCATCTAGGAGCCAAACTCCAAAGTAACAAATGCGAATCGACGAATCAAAGGTTGCTTCAAGTGCTTCTTGAGATGAACAAGTGCTAGCCCACGGAGTGCTCTCAAATCACACCTCGAATCTCACTTCCTCTCAATCCCTAGGTGTTTTCTTGCAAGAATCAAGCTCTAGGATGGAGAGAAGTGAAGGAATGAATGCTTTGGAGGCGTGGTTGGTCGGAGAGTGAGAAAGAGAAGTAAATGAAGGGGGTGGAGGGGTATATATACTCCCACCCCCGAAAGTGACCGTTATGTGTTTTCTAGTGGTTCCCGAATCATCCGGAGTAACCTCGCATCATACGGGATAGGAACAGAATAGGGCAAAAACACACTTGAACTTCCAGGTCTGGATCATCCGACCCTGTGCAGAAACTTTATGCAGAGGAGTGTTTTGTGAGTGTTTTTTCTCAAGTATGTCATCTCAAATGAAGCATTTTAACAACCTAAAATTCACTCAAATGCGTCCCTCTTGATAGTACGGTGAACCTATACTCAAATTCAAACTGAAAATTAAAATTAAATCTCCAATAGAATCCACCATATTTATTTTGAAATTGGGGTCCTTCTTTTCATTTTCTTCTTGATTTTCTCATTTTATTCCTGCACACACTTTTTTGAAAGCATCATATCCCCAAATTGTGATTGAGAAAATTCACCAAAATTATTTAGGAGCCTAGATGCACTTTCAATCTCCCTCTTTTTTTGGTGATTGATGACAATACCAATTTGGGCTCAAAAAGGGAGGAATAAAATACACGAATTCTAATCAAGAGATAGAAGAGCTACCCCTAAATATGTGCATGAATATTTCAAAGTGGCCTCAAATGCCAATGCACATATTTAAGTGAGCTCCCCCTACATCATTGCATACATGTGCTTTTGTATGATGAAATAACCGTGATGCATATGACAAAATCAACACAACAATAAAGTGAGAAATAACATTACATCATCCATAAGCGTCACACATGTTGAAGCAAGCAAAAATGCCTTGAGCAATAAAATCCAACTTGTCTTTCTTGCCTTTAGAAGTCTTTCACCCACATGAGGTAGATGGTCCTGCAGGTGCTGCCCGAGAAGATGAAGGAGCCACTCCAGAAGATGATGCACGAGGAGCAAATGTAGATGGATAAGCACCAGAAAAAGGTCCAGAAGGAGGAATCCCAGTGCTGTGACTGCCAATATGAAGAGCCTGTTCAATCTTGCTTTTGCTTCATGTTGGCGCTCCTTAAGTATCCATTTTATCCCTTGTTTATCCTTGATAATGGCATGAATTTAATATCAAAATTACTAACCGTCCTAACCCCGGCCTAATTATTGGTCATTTTCACGTTTGCACATATATTTTGGAGGAACTTCGTTTTTGTAGGTTTTTGGCCTATTTTGGAGCATGAAACGACAAGGCCCGTGATCGAGCGCTAACACGGAGAAAGACGAAGGCCAAAGCCCAAAGGGAGGACCAAAGCCCATGTTAATTCGAAGCCCATTCACGCACATCCATCCTCCAAGAGAGCCCAAAGGACCGAGCCCACGAAGATGAGATCAAGATACTTTGGGATTAAGCAAAGCTAATGAAGATTTAAGGAAGGATTCCATATCCTATCCTTTACTTGAAGATATCTCCAAGATAACGACGTCCAAAGGGGTGCAATCGTGAAGGACAGAAACTCTAGAAGATGCGAGGAGTCTACACACGAAAGATGAGACCGAGGCGAGCCCGAAACAGGGTAGGCCGCTCCAAGATAACGACGTCCAAAGGGGTGCAATCGTGAAGGACAGAAACTCTAGAAGATGCGAGGAGTCTACACACGAAAGATGAGACCAAGGCGAGCCCGAAACAGGGTAGGCCGGCCGGCCTAGCCCGTTTCTGAGGCGGTTTGGCCTCCCCTTCGACCGGTGGCTTCCTCGGCTTATAAATAGCTCGCACCTTATTCAACTCGAAGCATCCATCCACCCAGAACTCGACGAAAACCTAGGGCCAAGACCGGAGGGAGACGACGGCCGCCGCAAGTCTTCGAAGTTGTCTAGGAGATGGCTTAGGCTGACCCTAGCCGTCGTGGCCTCCCTGCGTGGTTGTGCCATGGCGGAGTTCATGAGCTAGTTGGATTCATCGATGGTGTGCACGTGGCGGTGATGATCCAAACAAATCTATAATGTGAGTAATGATAATCATGTCTTCCGAATCTATTAGCAATCATGTTCTCTCTTTCGATTTCGTTCTTCTCTTTGGGTTTGCTTCATCTTAGATCTATTATCGAGATAGATCGCTTAGCATGATCTTGGAGTCATGGTGGCTAGAGGTTCATGGCGGAACTACCAAAGGGGGTTCGACTTGCTTCAGGGTACTTTTGTCAAAAGGGGTGGCGTCGTGACAGGGCGTTGCCACTAAGTAGGTGGGGTATCGAGGGATCGGATTGGAGATTTTGGGTTTAAAGATGCTTTTGATTGAGATGCATGATTTATCCGCTTGTTAGCTTGAACTACAACTAGATGACGATGGACCTAGTCATTTCTTTGGTTTTGCTATGATTAAGCCTATGTTCATGGATGAGATCAACCTTTACATATCACTCATATCTATTAAAGGTTTACCCTTTATAAGCAATCAATGCTTCATGTTAGGATAGATCCATTAGATTAGATGGAAAACCTTAGGTAGTTCTTTGTGGATCCATGGATTGATAAACCTTGGGGGAATACTCTAAGGGAAAATCTACACGAACCGTGCGCTTGCGGTATACAAATCGGGGCGCTAAGGAGCGTCAACAAGCTTTTCTGGTGCCGTTGCCGGGGATCGGCAACACGAACCCTAGGGCGATCTATCTAGTTTTTGGACTAACCCTAATTTTATTATTGCATATATCCTGTGTTTCTTGTTTGTGTCCATGAATGTAGGTAAAACCCTAGACACAAAGTGATTGAGAAGTTCTCAACGTCCGTACTTTGATAAGTTCAATCTCACTCAAGCAAGTTGATGGCTACGTGAAGACCCGCTCTTTAGTGGTAGGTGCTAACTTTTGTTAGTGGCCCAGCATCCGCTAGCGAGTCCCCACTCCCCAAAGCAAAAGATGATAAATAAGGTACGCCGCCGTGTCAATTGATTTTAAAGACTAATGTTTTTGGAAAAAAATTATTTGTTCAAGCAATATGTAGGAAGCATGCTCGCGAAGAAAATCGTGCGATCGGATCATCATCATCTCCAAAGTGTTACTGTTGTAATGAATTTTTCGTCCAAGATTAGAGAAGTATCATGAGAAAATAATAGATTATTTTTAAGCTCCATTAAGTCTACTTTCCAATGCATCAAGAATCGTGAATTTTGGAGATCGGTGTGAAGAGTTATGGTAAAATCTTTCAACGCTGCGCGTTCTAAAATGTCTCGGGACAGAGTGTAGTGCCGGAGTAAAACGACCATAACTTCTTCATCCGGAGTCCATTTGGGATCAATGACCACTCGTTAAAAAGGTAATTTCATAAGGCTTTCTATGGAGTAGAATTTTGGTACATGTTCTGTGCAGGATGATAAAGGAATTCAACGAAGAAAAGGCAGCAACAAACAATGGAGAAAGTGATGACGATGTCGCAAGATATTTGGAGAACCTTGTGCACAAAAGTTGATGATTCGAAGTTGACCAACGCTAGAGGAAACAAGATTAGAGGAACCATGATGCCGCCCATCTTCTCCATGGGATGCTCAAGAAGCTTCTAGTCGAGTGCAATCAAAGAAAGAGACCGCTCTAATCATCGACACAAAGCACGGGAGCCTCCTTCGATCCCGACACCTTAGGCAAAGCCAGAACCATGGAGATGACCATTGGAGCCATGCTACTCGCTGGTGAATCAATGGTGAAGACCTTGAAGCCAAGGATGCACAACAAGATGCTCTGAAGACCACAAGATGAAGATCATCGACATCTTCGGATTGATTCGTAAGAAGTCATTGTTATCATCAATATTCTGCTCAACCTCAGAAGCAAATAACAGCATATTTTTGAATATTCAAAAGCTCCACGAAGTTCCCGTCCCAACGAATCAAGAACCAAGTCAATCGGAGATTCCTACAAGCGGGTATGGCCAAAACATTGAAGGTTGTGCACTCTGAAAATTTCTGGACAGCACGCAGCGCCAAAAGTGAAACGGGCATAACTCCCTCGTTTGGACTCCGTTTAAAGCGAATGACCACTCGTTCGAAAGGTAATTTCATAAACTTTTCAATAGAGCTATATTTTGGTATATGTTCTGTTGAGTATATAGGAGAGATTCTATGAAGAAGAGGCAGGAGCAACACGATGAGAACAAGATAGAGAAGATGACGATGACAACAATGAAGGGGAGCTTGGGCGATGTTTTCATTAAGTGTACATGATAAAATTCAGAGGCTTGGAGCAGAGGAAGAACCCCAATGATATTGGCAAATGAAGGCACAAGTGGTCGACCTTAGACAAACAAAGATGTTACAAACAAACCACGACGGATTACAAGAGTGCAATATTCAACACATGGAGACTTGAGAAGCAAATCACGACGGACCACGAAGAGTGCATCAAGATGACATCTCGCACAAAGCACCACGACTCCAATGAGTATGAAAAAGCTCCGAGGCTAAGGTATACAGTGAATTCTCAAGATTCTATTGGTTTTGTTGATAATCTTTAAAAATCTCATGCTCGAACCGATAGTCGGAATGAAAGTTTAAATTCTATGCCTTGATCTTTTCATGATGATAGGCTAGAGTTTCTTGAGAAGGTTGATTTCATGCTTAAAGAACCTCTGCCTAATAATGAGCTCCGCGCTATGCAAGAAACACATGCTGCATTTAATTACACTATGCCTTGTTGATGAAATTTAATTGAGGATGTGATTATGTTGCATATGTTTACAAATAATTGCAAATCTCGATCTTACTTTGCGCTTGGTCAAGCCCATGACCGTAAAAGAGCACATGTCAGGAGAAGCCCCGAATTTCACTAACCATGCAGGACATGAAACTCAAATGATGAGGAGAAAAATTGTGCCCAAAATTTTGAACACCATCATTAACATCTTCAAGTTTCAAAAACGGACGTCGCTAAGTGTAACACCCTAATTTAAATTCCAGCTTTTTATAATAAATTTAATTAGCTTTATTTAATTTTCTAAGGTTTATTGTGTTAGACTTGCATTTAATCTAAAATTTTGTTCCTTAAGTAATTAAAATTTTATCATAGGTTTAAATTTTGGTGTTGCATTCATGCTGGTGCATAGTTTTAATTATTTGAGTGTGGTTTGAATTCAAATTTGTATTTGAATTCAAACTTTGTTTGATTTAGAAATAGAAAAAGAAGAGGAAATAGAATAGAAAAGAAACCCAGAGAACCCAGCCCAAAACCCCAACAACCGGCCCAACCCATTCCCTCTTTCTCCCTCTCCCAGCGGCCCACTTTCCACCACGGCCCAGCCCTTCACTCTGCTGGCCCAGCGCCATTCCAGCTCAGCCCAGCGACGCGCCGGCCCAGCAACCGCGCAGCCCAACCCGAGCTAGGCCCAGCTCCCTCTCTCCCTTTTCTGCAGGCCCACTCCCCCGCGCTCGCCCCGCACGACCCGGCGACCAGCGCCCAGGCCCGCGTCGCCCTTCCCCTCGCTGCCAGCCGGGCCCACCTGTCAGCTCCGCCTTCCTCGCCGCGCAACTGCCGCGCCGCGTCACCGTGATCCCCGGCGGCCTTCCATGCCGAGCCCGGACGCCGAGATCCCCGCGCTAGCCCCTTTAAACCGCCCCGCGACCCCCTGCACCCTCCTCCTCTCCTCAGCCGCCACCACAAACCCTAGAGCGCAGCCACGCCGAGCGCCGCCGCGCTGTAGCTCTGCGCCGCCGCCCCGGCCAAACCCCGCCACCGCTCTGCCTTGGCACCAGAAGACTCCTCGGCCCCGCTCTGCTCGACCTAGAGCCCTGCTCGCGCCGAATTTGCGCCGGAGACCACCATCGCAGGTAAGCGGGTTTCCGAGCAATCCCATGCCGCCGGCGTGATTCGGCCCTTCCTGACCCGGTTCCACCTCTGCAGCACCCTGATGCGTCGATTGGAGAGGATCCGAGGCTCGGAAGACCACTGCAGCGACCCGGAGCGCGAACTCCGTCCGTGCGCCTCCGCCCGTGCTCGCCGCCGGCTCGTCTGCGTCACGCCCCCGTCCACCTCGAGTCCCTGGTGAGCTTCGCCATGTTCCTCTCTCTCTTTTGCGCTAGAACCCGAGCCCTAGGACCACCAGACGCCCGCGCACCGGCGAGCCCTACACCGCCGAACCGCCATCCTCGGCGAGCTTCATTCTCGAAGCCTCGAACCCACCTCCTGACGCCACCAGTGGCTTACGCATACAGCGTAGGTGCCTCCCGACCCAGCCCCCATTCGAATCCGCCCCGGGAAGACCGAGTTCGGTATTCTCCGGTGCAGCGCCGCCACGGGAGCACGCCGCCGGCGCTGCCAGCGCCGCCGCCCGCGCCCCTTTCACCCTGAGCCGCCAGATCTTGGATCAACGCACACGATTAGATCCAAAGGCCATCAAACCCGAACCATCCGATCCAGAACCAAGCGCCCAGATTCAAAGATACTGGTTCAGCCTGTCACATTTGCTAAATAGCCCCTTTGCTTTCCGAGATTCAACCCGCAGTCCAGGCTTATTCAAAAGTATTTACTCTAGGTCCTGTTTTTAATGTTTTTACCCCTGAGCTTCTTTAAAATAGAACCCGCCGTCCTGCTCTGGTAGATTTGCGAGTTAGACCCCGGATCTAGCTGTTAATTATGTTTTAGTCCTCGGTTTTTGTAGAAAACCCCCTGGAACTTAGTTTTTCTCGCAGATAAGCCCCTAGAACTTGTTTTTAGCCTAGATTATGCGTTTTAGCTCCGTTTTAGACGTTCTTTATGTCCACGCGATCGTTGTAACGCGTAGAATAGTCTTAGATTAGTTTAGTGTGCTGTTTTTATGTATTGATGTACTGTTTCTTAGCTTTTGTTATTGTTTGCTTGTATGCTTATTGTTGTGCCTTGTTTTTAGCCATGTGTTCGTGAGTAGACGTTGAGCTACCGGAGAAGCCCCAGTACCAGTACCCGGAGCAGCCGTCTTCTGACCACTTTGAGCAGCAGCAGGAGCAGTACGAGGAAGGCAAGTGTAACATGAACAACCTATCACTTTTATATACAATTTCATACTGCATTTTAATATTGTATGCCTATAAGGATTTCCTAGCCACTTTATATCCTTTATATATATCCTTTGGGTTGCATTTTGGTTAGTTGTGCTAGGTGCCGCGCTATAACACACTTGGTCCTTTTTAATTAAATTGATTAATGGTTTACTTGAACTTAATTCTGAGAGTGGCCCTCTGTGTGGCTTGAGTGGCTCACATCTCGTTAAAATTGGTTTTTGTTAGAAACATGGTTTAGGGGGCCAACACGGTGCTTAGTGCTTGGTTGGCCACTCTCCATAAGGACCGGTTCATAGAGCGACAACCTGGGACAACAGCGCTACTACAAGACTGGAATGTGACGGTCTTGGCTTACTAATTAGGTCTTTTTGGTTTGGAGTAACTTACCTACGGGGCAAAGGGTGGTAAGCTTCAATGGTCCCTGCTCCTCCGGCTGGTCTGTGCTTGGTTTGTGCACCTGTGCTTGTACCCTCATGAGGTGGGCCCCATCGTCGCCGATCCAACTCTTCGCGGTTACGCCTTACCAACGAGATCCTTTGTAACGGCCTCGTAGGGAGTTTGCTAGTCATCTCACCTAAGGAAGTGTGATGAACCACTAGCGTAGCTCACGACTTGTGGGTAAAGATGTGCAACCTCTGCAGAGTGTAAAACTGGTATACTAGCCGTGCTAACGGTCATGAGCGGCCCAGATCCTCCTTTTGATTAGTGGGGTTATCTCCTTCCGACGAGGGAGGTGCCTCTCGGGGTTACCTTGGTGGTTTTGGTTTGGTTCTCAGTAGTAACATGGTTAATCTTGATTAATTACTATATAACTGGGTTAATGGTAATTCATCAACTCGTAGTAGATTGCTTTAATAAAATTTTGCCAAGACTTAAAAGCTAATGCAGTCAGTCAGCCAACCTAGAGCCTCATAGTTTGTGTTATACTTGTTGAGTACAAGTTGTGTACTCACTCTTGCCTCTTCTCTACTTTTTCCTCTTGTATACGCTACTGCTGCTCAGTTCCTGCCGACACGAGGGAGTTCGCTCAGTGCTACCAGGACTACGAGGACTTCTAGGCATTCGTCTCCCAGTCGACGTCCCTGTGGCGCCCTGCTCAGCTTCGGAGAGTTTTTATCGTATTTGAACTTCGCTTCCGCTGTATCAGACATTTTTGTCATTTATGTAATAAATACATTCGTATTCACTTTATTATATCTTTTTACGTGATATGTGCTGTGATATACTATTCATTCTATTGTATATACGTGTGACTTGATCCTGGCACGTATATGATTGCTCGGTTTATGTTCTTTTATAAACCGGGTGTTACAGAGTGGTATCAGAGCCATATCGACTGTAGGACGAAGCCTAGATAGAACTGGTCGAGTTTTAGGACTTCTTCTCTCCAATCCTTACCTGCTGAAACTATTTTACTATTATACCCCTTGAATTCTATGACTTTTACCCGCCTTGATTTCTCTCTCTAAAGAATAGTTTTCGTAGATTTTGGCCTGAATCAGTTATCTGACCACCATGAGTATAAGCTAGGTGACCCTTTTATAATAATACGATAGCACGTTCCACGACGCGTTGTGTTAGTCAAGTCGTATGTTAAACTCGGCTAACTCGTGAAAATTGTCTGCTTGTTATTATGCTACATGTTTGATTTGGATTTTTGAATGATTGCATAGCTTAGTAGTTTAAATTTGTTTAAAGAAAATCACTCTTATGTAAAGTTAACTAATTAATAAAATGAGTTAGATCGTTGGGGGTAAAATAGTCCACTCTATCCTGTCTACTTTATCATGGCTGAGTCTTTTTCCGCAAAGAGTTATCATATCCATCTAAATTTATTCCTGCAATATCCTTACTCGTGAAATCTTTTGTTCAAAATCAGATGGTGAACACCAGGCGTGGTTCTAAACAGCAGGGGCAGAACAACCAGGGTCAGAACACCCAGGGGACTGGGATCCCGATGCCTCCGCCTTTGACTCCAGAGCAGTACTTCCAGCTCCAGATGCAGATGATGGCTACCCTGAACAACATGGTTCAGGCACTTCAGTAGGCTCACACTCAGCCTCCGCCTCCTCCACCGCCGCAGCCTCGCGACAGGCGTGCTGAGTTTCTAAGGGGTCACCCGCCGACGTTTTCTCACACGTCCGACCCTCTTCAGGCTGACGACTGGCTCCGTGCAGTGGAGCGCCAGCTGGACATCGCCCAGTGCGATGATCGTGAGCGTGTCTTGTACGCAGCAGGACAGCTGCGAGGGGCAGCTTTGGACTGGTGGGAGTCCCACATAGTTCAGGACCGCGCCTTATGAATCTTGAGTTAATCTTTCGATATCTGTCTGTCTTTTTTCACTTCAGGTGACTATGTCGGTCACGGAGTATCGTGATCGCTTTCTGCAGCTTGCTCGCTACGCCCCTGCCGATGTTGCGGATGACCGCAAGAAGCAGGAGCACTTCATAGAGGGCCTTGAGGACTACCTCCAGTACGCGCTGCTCAACCTCCGCTTCGACGACTTCAACCATCTGGTTGACAGCGCGCTCAACACTGAGCGCAAGCACTTGGAGATGGAGGACAAGAAGAGGAAGATTGTCCCCGTTGCTTCCGGCAGCAACACTCGTCCTCGCCTCCAGCCGCCTCAGCAGTACCAGCAGCAGCAGTACCAGCAGAGGCCGCAGCAGTACCCGCCTCGACAGCAGCAGCAGGCAGGCCAGGGATCGAGGTTACCGGCACCTCCGGCTCGTGCTCCACCAGCTCCGCCAGCACCTCAGGCTCCACGGCAGGCAGCTCCCCCTGCCGGACAGCAGGCTCAGGGACCCCCTCGCGTCTGCTTTCACTACGGCCAGCCGGGGCACTACGCCAACGCTTGCCCCCGGAAGGCGCAGGCGGGACAGCAGGGGCGCCCAGCTCAGCCCAGGGCGCCACTTCAGGGCAGAGTGAACCACGTGACGGCCGAGTCAGCAGCCGAGGCTCCCAATGTGGTTATTGGTACGTTCATGGTTAATTCATATCTAGCTACAATGCTTTTCGATACTGGTGCTACGCATTCCTTCATTACTCAGTCTTTTGTCGAGCATCATGGTATTCATACTAGCACATTAAAGAGGTGCCTGTTAGTATCTTCACTGGGAGGACAGTTGAGGTCTCACACTTACTGCCCGAGAGTCAGTGTTTCCTTGAGGGGAGTAGAGTTCTGTACTGATCTGATGGTGCTAGACACCAAGGGCATTGATGTCATTCTGGGAATGGAGACTCTGGCCAAGTGGGGAGTCCGGATAGATTGTGCTCAGAGGACAGTCTTGCTATCAGCTTCCAGTGGCCAAGAGGTTGTTATCAGTGTAGTGGAGCCTTCGGGATTTCTTCATCAGATGAAGGCTAGACCCACGGACGGTATTCGCGTGGTGTCTGAATTCCTGGATGTCTTTCCGGATGATCTGCCAGGTATGCCGCCTGAACGCGCCATTGAGTTTTGTATTGATCTCTTGCCTGGCACAGCTCCTATTGCAAAGCGGCCCTACCGTATGACACCTATAGAGCATGAAGAAGTCAAGAAAACTATTGATGAGTTGCTAGCCAAGGGCTATATCCGTCGCAGCTTCTCTCCTTGGGCTTTTCCATTATTGCTAGTAGATAAGAAGGATGGCTCAAAGAGGATGTGTGTCGATTATCGGGAGCTGAATGCAGTTACTATCAAAAACAAGCATCCACTGCCCCGTATTGAGGATCTCTTCGATCTGCTTCGAGGTGCTCGTATATTCTCGAAGATTGATCTTCGTTCGGGTTATTTCCAGCTGAGGATCCGTCCTGGGGATATTCTGAAGACGGCATTCACCTGCAAGTACGGGCTATATGAGTACACGGTCATGTCTTTCGGCTTGACTAATGCCCCGGCTTTCTTCATGCATCTGATGAACATGGTCTTCATGGATTATCTGGATGTCTTTGTGGTGATTTTCATTGATGATATTCTGATCTTCTCCAAGACAGAGGAAGTGCATGAGGAGCATCTGAGACTCGTATTGCAGAGGCTGAGAGAGCATCAGTTGTATGCCAAGTACAGCAAGTGCGAGTTCTGGATTGACGAGGTTCCATTCCTCGGTCATGTTATCTCTCAGGGAGGCATTGCTGTTGATCCGAGCAAGGTGAAGGATGTGCTCGAGTGGGAGACACCGCAGACAGTAAAGGAAGTCAGGTCATTCTTGGGCTTAGCTGGATATTATCGGAGGTTCATTGAGAATTTCTCCAAGATTGCGAAGCCTTTGACTTCTTTGCTGGAGAAAAATGTGGCTTTCGTGTGGACTGATGAGCGTCAGAGGGCCTTTGATGAGCTGAAGAAAAGGTTGACTATGGCGCCAGTCCTGACTCTGCCAGACCAGACCAAGAGGTTCACGGTATATTGTGATGCTTCGAAGGATGGTCTTGGGTGTGTTCTGATGCAGGAAGGCAGAGTGATAGCTTATGCTTCACGGCAGCTACGCTGGCATGAGCTGAATTATCCCACTCATGATCTTGAGTTAGCCGCAGTTGTGCATGCTCTGAAAATTTGGAGGCATTACTTGTATGGGCAGCGGTGTGATATCTACACTGATCACAAGAGCCTCAAGTACATTTTCACGCAGAATGAGCTGAACATGCGGCAGAGGAGATGGTTAGAGTTGGTCAAGGACTATGACCTGGAGATTCACTATCATCCGGGTAAGGCCAATGTTGTAGCAGATGCTCTGAGCAGAAGAAGTTATGTCAACATGGCCGTGGCTTTCCAGATGCCTCCAGAGTTATGCGAGGAGTTCGAGCAGTTGAGTCTGGGCTTCTTGCATCATACCTCCAGTGCAGCGTTTGAGGCAGTACCGACTCTAGAGTCAGAGATCAGGTAGCATCAGAAGGAAGATGAGAAGCTGCAGGAGATCCGTGAGTTGCTCAAGAAGGGCAAGGCTCCTCATTTCAGAGAGGATGATCAGGGTACCTTGTGGTACAAGAACCGGATCTGTGTGCCAGATGTGAATGATCTCCGGAAGTTGATTCTGAGTGAGGCCCATGATACAGCTTACTCTATTCATCCGGGCAGCATGAAGATGTACTATGATCTGAAGGAACGTTTCTGGTGGTATGGGATGAAGCATTCAGTGGCAGAGTATGTGGCTATTTGTGACACCTGTCAGCGTGTCAAGGCTGAGCATCAGAGGCCAGCAGGTCTGTTACAGCCTTTGAAGATTCCAGAGTGGAAATGAGAGGAAATCACTATGGACTTCATTGTTGGATTGCCTCGTACTCAGAAAGGGTACAACTCCATATGGGTAGTAGTGGATCGTCTGACAAAGGTTGCTCACTTCATTCCAGTGAACAGTACTTACTCCAGTGCTAGACTTGCAGAGTTGTACATCTCTCGGATTGTCTGCTTGTATGGTGTGCCCAAGAAGATCATATCTGACAGAGGGTCTCAGTTCACTTCTCGGTTTTGGGAGCAGCTTCATGATTCATTGGATACGAAGCTGCGTTTCAGTACAGGCTTATCACCCTCAGACAGATGGGCAGACAGAGAGAACCAACCAAGTGTTGGAGGATATGCTGAGAGCTTGTGCTATTCAGTATGGTACTAGTTGGGATAAGTGCATGTCATATGCTGAGTTCTCATATAACAACAGCTATCAGGCCAGTCTGAAGAAGTCCCCCTTTGAGGCATTGTATGGCAGAAAGTGCAGGACTCCTCTCTATTGGGATCAGATTGGTGAGAAGCAGCTCTTTGGCCCTGAGATCATAGATGATGCAGAGTAGATGGTTCAGGTTGTGCGAGAAAATCTGAGGATTGCATAGAGTAGGCAAAAGAGCTATGCAGATGGCAAATGGAGAGACCTGACTTTCAGTGTTGGTGATCATGTATACCTGAAGGTGTCTCCGATGAGAGGAATCCGCAGGTTTAATGTCAAGGGGAAGTTAGCACCTCGGTATGTTGGTCCATTCAAGGTGCTAGAGAGGAAAGGCGAAGTTGCTTATCGCCTGGAGTTGCCCACCAGCCTCTCAAGAGTTCACGATGTCTTCCATATATCTCAGCTGAAGAGGTGTCTGCGAGTACCCGAGGAGCAGGCACTACTAGATGGAGTAGATGTGCAGGAAGATCTGACTTATACTGAGCATCCGGTGAAGATTCTGGAGACATCAGAAAGGGTTACTCGGAACAAGCGCATCAAGATGTGCAGAGTTCAGTGGAGTCATCACAGTGAAGCTGAGGCTACATGGGAGCGAGAAGATGAGCTAAGGAAGACATATTCAAATCTCTTTGCTAGCCAGCCCAGCTAAATCTCGGGGACGAAATTTCTTTAAGGGGGTAGGGTCTGTAACACCCTAATTTAAATTCCAGCTTTTTATAATAAATTTAATTAGCTTTATTTAATTTTCTAATGTTTATTGTGTTAGACTTGCATTTAATCTAAAATTTTGTAACCGAAGTAATTAAAATTTTATCATAGGTTTAAATTTTGGTGTTGCATTCATGCTGGTGCATAGTTTTAATTATTTGAGTGTGGTTTGAATTCAAATTTGTATTTGAATTCATACTTTGTTTGATTTAGAAATAGAAAAGGAAGAGGAAATAGAATAGAAAAGAAACCCAGAGAACCCAGCCCAAAACCCCAACAACCGGCCCAACCCGTTCCCTCTTTCTCCCTCTCCCAGCGGCCCGCTTTCCACCACGGCCCAGCCCTTCACTCCGCTGGCCCAGCGCCATTCCCGCTCAGCCCAGCGACGCGTCGGCCCAGCAACCGCGCAGCCCAACCCGAGCTAGGCCCAGCTCCCTCTCTCCCTTTTCCGCAGGCCCAATCCCCCGCGCTCGCCCCGCATGACCCGGCGACCAGCGCCCAGGCCCGCGTCGCCCTTCCCCTTGCTGCCAGCCAGGCCCACCTGTCAGCTCCGCCTTCCTCGCCGCGCAACTGCCGCGCCGCGTCACCGTGATCCCCGGCGGCCTTCCATGCCGAGCCCGGACGCCGAGATCCCCGCGCTAGCCCCTTTAAACCGCCCCGCGACCCCCTGCACCCTCCTCCCCTCCTCAGCCGCCACCACAAACCCTAGAGCGCAGCCACGCCGAGCGCCGCTGCGCCGTAGCTCTGCGCTGCCGCCCTGTCCAGACCCCGCCACCGCTCCGCCTTGGCACCAGAAGACTCCTCGGCCCCGCTCTCCTCGACCTAGAGCCCTGCTCGCGCCGAATTTGCGCCGGAGACCACCACCGCAGGTAAGCGGGTTTCCGAGCAATCCCATGCCGCCGGCATGATTCGGCCCTTCCTGACCCGGTTCCACCTCTGCAGCACCCTGGTGCGTCGATTGGAGAGGATCCGAGGCTCGGAAGACCACTGCAGCGACCCGGACCGCGAACTCCGTCCGTGCGCCTCCGCCCGTGCTCGCCGCCGGCTCGTCTGCGTCACGCCCCCGTCCACCTCGAGTCCCTGGTGAGCTTCGCCATGTTCCTCTCTCCCTTTTGCGCTAGAACCCGAGCCCCAGAACCACCAGACGCCCGCGCACCGGCGAGCCCTGCGCCGCCGAACCGCCATCCTCGGCGAGCTTCACGCTCGAAGCCTCGAACCCACCTCCTGACGCCACCAGTGGCTTATGCATACAGCGTAGGTGCCTCCCGACCCAGCCCCCGTTCGAATCCGCCCCGGGAAGACCGAGTTCGGTCTTCTCCGCTGCAGCACCGCCGCGGGAGCACGCCGCCGGCGCTGCCAGCGCCGCCGCCCGCGCCCCTTTCACCCTGAGCCGCCAGATCTTGGATCAACGCACACGATTAGATCCAAAGGCCATCAAACCCGAACCATCCGATCCAGAACCAAGCACCCAGATTCAAAGATATCGGTTCAACCTGTCACATTTGCTAAAGAGCCCCTTAGCTTTCCGAGATTCAACCCGCAGTCTAGGCTTATTCAAAAGTATTTACGTCTAGGTCCTGTTTTTAATGTTTTAACCCCTGAGCTTCTTTAAAATAGAACCCGCCGTCCTGCTCTGGTAGATTTGCGAGTTAGACCCCGGATCTAGCTGTTAATTATGTTTTAGTCCTCGGTTTTTGCAGAAAACCCCCTGGAACTTAGTTTTTCTCGCAGATAAGCCCCTAGAACTTGTTTTTAGCCTAGATTATGCGTTTTAGCTCCGTTTTAGACGTTCTTTATGTCCACGCGATCGTTGTAATGCTTAGAATAGTCTTAGACTAGTTTAGTGTTCTGTTTTTATGTATTGATGTACTGTTTCTTAGCTTTTGTTATTATTTGCTTGTATGCTTATTGTTGTGCCTTGTTTTTGGCCATGTGTTCGTGAGTAGACGTTGAGCTACCGAAGAAGCCCCTGTACCAGTACCCGGAGCAGCCGTCTTCTGACCACTTTGAGCAGCAGCAGGAGCAGTACGAGGAAGGCAAGTGTAACATGAACAACCTATCACTTTTATATACAATTTCATACTGCATTTTAATACTGTATGCCTATAAGGATTTCCTAGCCACTTTATATCCTTTATATATATCCTTTGGGTTGCATTTTGGTTAGTTGTGCTAGGTGCCGCGCTATAACACACTTGGTCCTTTTTAATTAAATTGATTAATGGTTTACTTGAACTTAATTCTGAGAGTGGCCCTCTGTGTGGCTTGAGTGGCTCACATCTCGTTAAAATTGGTTTTTGTTAGAAACATGGTTTAGGGGGCCAGCACGGTGCTTAGTGCTTGGTTGGCCACTCTCCATAAGGACCGGTTCATAGAGCGACAACCTGGGACAACAACGCTACCACAAGACTGGAATGGGACGGTCTTGGCTTACTAATTAGGTCTTTTTGGTTTGGAGTAACTTACCTGCGGGGCAAAGGGTGGTAAGCTTCAATGGTCCCTGCTCCTCCGGCTGGTCTGTGCTTGGTTTGCGCACCTGTGCTTGTACCCCCGTGAGGTGGGCCCCATCATCGCCGATCCAACTCTTTGCGGTTACGCCTTACCAACGAGATCCTTTGTAACGGCCTCCTAGTGAGTTTGCTAGTCATCTCACCTAAGGAAGTGTGATGAACCACTGGCGTAGCTCACGACTTGTGGGTAAAGAAGTGCAACCTCTGTAGAGTGTAAAACTGGTATACTAGCCGTGCTCACGGTCATGAGCGGCCCAGATCCTCCTTTTGATTAGTGGGGTTATCTCCTTCCGACGAGGGAGGTGCCTCTCGGGGTTACCTTGGTGGTTTTGGTTTGGTTCTCAGTAGTAACATGGTTAATCTTGATTAATTACTATATAACTGGGTTAATGGTAATTCATCAACTCGTAGTAGATAGCTTTAATAAAATTTTGCCAAGACTTAAAAGCTAATGCAGTCAGTCAGCCAACCTAGAGCCTCATAGTTTGTGTTATACTTGTTGAGTACAAGTTGTGTACTCACTCTTGCCTCTTCTCTACTTTTTCCTCTTGTATACGCTACTGCTGCTCAGTTCCTGCCGACACGAGGGAGTTCGCTCAGTGCTACCAGGACTACGAGGACTTCTAGGCGTTCGTCTCCCAGTCGACGTCCCTGTGGCGCCCTGCTCAGCTTGAGAGAGTTTTTATCGTATTTGTACTTCGCTTCCGATGTATCAGACATTTTTGTCATTTATGTAATAAATACATTCGTATTCGCTTTATTATATCTTTTTACGTGATATGTGCTGTGATATACTATTCATTCTGTTGTATATACGTGTGACTTGATCCTGGCACGTATATGATTGCTCGGTTTATGTTCTTTTATAAACCGGGTGTTACACTAAGCCCCATCAATTTTGTGCACAAATCCCGAGATTTACAATGCAAGAAAGTTGAATATTCAGGATCTCCATCAAGTCCTCAGTTCAATGCATCCATGATCGATACAATTGAAGACCCAAGGGAGGAGCTATGTCTCAAACATCGGAGATGCACGTGCTGAAATCTGCACGGTGCAGATTGCAGTAACGGGGAAAAAGGGGCATAACTCTCTCAATTGGAATGCGTTTTGGGCAAATGAAGACTTGTTGGAAAGAAGATTTCGTGCACCTTGCATTGGATCAATTGTTTGGAGCAATTCCCTATCTAGACAGAGAGGAAAATCCGTGAAAAGAAAGGTAGCGACGAAGGACAACAAAGAAGGAGGTGACCATGATGTGAGAGACGATTGGGCAAGTTTTCCATTAAGCGTGATTGATCATGTCCAACATGAGAAGTGGAATAAGAGCTGCATGGAACACCTTCACCTCTTGCATGAAGGACCATGGCTTCGCATCAATGAGAAGGTGTGTAAGAAAGTCGAGCTCTATGACTCTAAATGAAACGCTTTGCGGGAGGCAACCTGATCTTTTATTTTATATATATTAATATGACCGTCTACATTGCACTCTTTAATCGGAATATCAAGTAACATTGTACCATTGCTCTAATAAAAACCACAACTTCATATTGTTCATTCTAAATGTTATTGAGGGAGCACTTTGTTATTTGATCTTGGGAAACTTGTAAACCTTTTTGTGTGCCTATTAGTGTTTTGAGTCTTTTTCTTTGTGTCTTGTGGCTACATTGCACCACCCTTTGATTCTAAACTTGTGGCAAATTAACTTAGACTAACTTTTTATTTTGTTTTAGACCACCTCATCATGTCATATCATTTTATTCACCCACCCCGTGTTGCATTGCATACCATGTTGTTCGTCTCACCCTTGCATTGCAATGCATGTTGCATTTAAAAAAAACCTTTTCTAAAAACATTGACTAGCCTCGCTTTTGAGATCCTAAAACTCTTAGGAAAACCACTCATAGAGCAATCCTAAAACCATAGGTTATGTTTTTCATTAAAAAAAAAATCTAATTTTTGTTTCTCTCTAGTTTTTTTTAAAAACCACCGTATATAGAATTTCTAAACCCAACACTCTCTCTTCAAAATTTTTGTTTTAAGCCAAAAAAATATAGGAAACCCATAAACCTACTTCTAAAACCTTGTTAGCTCGGTTATTTGGTCCTTTTTGATACATACGCCCTGGCAATTCTTGGGACCTCAAGAATTACTAGCAGGAGACCGGCGAGTCCTTGCACGACTACATCCGGTGCTTCTCCAAGCAGTGTAACTCGCTCCCAGGCGTTGTTGATGCCGATGTCATCGGCGCGTTCCTCAGCGGGATGAACTGCGAGACCCTGGTCCACAAGCTGCGCACTACGCATGAGCTCCTGGAGACCGCCACCAACCACGCCTCCGACGAGGAGGCGATCGGGACCGTCTTCGAGCGCGACCAGCACATGGCAAAGGTGAAGCGACACGACCGTGACAGGCCTTACTCAAGCTGTGAGGATAGGAAGATCAAGAAGAATCGTCGACCTCCCGCCGTCGGCGAGGTTGCGGCAATCGCGTGCCAAGATAAGCGCCTCCCCAAAAAATTACCACTTCAGCCAACTCCTAGAGAAGCCATGCACCAACCATGGCTATCCGGTGAACCACAAGTTCAAGGATTGTGACATGATGAAGCGCCTCCTCCGCAGGACAGCCAAGACTGACGGCGACGGCCGCGACAAGCGGCCCGATGCCGACCAGGACAAAGGGAAGCCGGTGGAAGGAGAGTTCTCGGACGTAGATCGGTGCTTGGTGATCATCGGCGCCCTGGAGGACGAGTGTTCCAGGCGATTGTAGAACGTTCAGATTCGCGAGGTATGTGCTGCCACAAGTTCCATTCCTAGAAGGTTGAAGTGGGCATCCACGCCCATCATTTTCGATCAAGATGACCATCCGGTCAGCATTCCTCGGCCTGGAAGCTACCCTCTCGTCGTCGACCCTGTCATCAGCAACATGTGGCTGTCCAAAGTGCTAATGGACGGGGGCAGCAGCCTTAACATCCTCTACATCGACACCCTGGAAGCCATGGGAATCCCGCGAGCCTGCTTGCGGGAGTCTCTCTTCCCCTTCTATGGCATCCTGCCGGGCATGAAGGCGTACCCGATTGGCAACATCGACTTGCCGGTCACGTTCGGCAGCAAAGCCAACTTCCGCACTGAGACCCTCACGTTTGAGGTGGTGCACTGGAGGGGGCGTACCATGCCATTCTCGGGTGCCCCGCCTACGCCAAGTTCATGACGGTGCCCAACTACACCTACCTCAAGCTCAAGCTGCCAGGCCCGAACGGGGTCATCACCGTGAGCGGCTCCTTCGAGCAGGCCTACGTCAGCAGCCGCTAGTACTTCGACCTCGCCACCACTGCGGCAAACTCGGCTGAGCTTGGCCAGCTTTGCGCCACCACTCCTGAGTGCCGCCCTGACCCTGGCAAGCCCAGCCAGACACTGGCCTTCGTCTCAACCGATGAGACCAAGCCGGTCGTGGTCGATGATGCAGATCCAACCAAGACAGTGCGGGTCGGCTCCCAGCTGTCGGCCAAATAGGAACACGCGCTCGTCGACTTCCTCTGCGCCAACAAGGACACTTTTGCCTGGAAGCCGTCCGATATGCCGGGCATCCCAAGGGAGGTAGCCGAGCATGACCGCATTTTGTCGGGATCTAAGCCCAGCCAGCAACGACTATGCTACTTCGATGATGAGAGGCACAGGGCCATAGGAGTGGAAATAGCTAAGCTATTAGCTGCTGGTTTCATAAAAGAAGTCTACAACTCCGACTGGCTCTCTAACCCAGTCCTTGTAAAAAAGAAAACTGGTCAATGGAGGATGTGTGTTGATTACACCAGCCTAAACAAGGCTTGCCCCAAAGACCCTTTTCCTTTACCTAGAATAGATCAGATAATCGACTCCACCTCACGATGCGAAATCATATCCTTCACCACGTCATTCGGCTCGTACTGTTATGTTTCAATGCCGTTCGGTCTCAGGAACACAGGAGCAACATAGCAGCGATGCATGCAAGCCTGCTTCTTCGACCAGATAAACCCGCCGATCGACCACGACCGGCCAGACCCGCCTCGGGCAATGGCCGCGGTCTATGTTGATGACATCATCGTCAAGACGCCACGCGCGGACGATCTAGTCGCCACCCTGAGCACCACGTTCGCAAATCTCAAGAGGTTCAACATCAAACTAAACCCCGAGAAATGCACGTTCGGTGTGCCTAAGGGCAAACTACTCGGGTACATGGTGTCCAAGCATAGCATTGAAGCCAACCGCGACAAAATTGCGGCCATCACCAACATGGGACCCATCCGCGGCGTCAAGGGCGTCCAGAGGTTATCCGAGTGCCTAGCAGCGCTCAGCCGGTTCATTGCCCGGCTGGGAAAGCGAGGCTTGCCGCTATACAAACTCCTCAAAAAATCCGACACGTTTGTCTGGACGGAGGAGGCACAGGCAGCCCTCGGCCGCCTCAAGGCTCTCTTATCCTCTCCACCAGTGCTCGTGGCACCGGATCCCTGCGAACCCCTTTTGCTTTACCTGGCAGCCACTAACCATGTGGTCAGCGCCGCTCTGGTGGTTGAAAGGGAAGAACAGGGACACGCCCTTAAGGTCCAACGTCCCGTGTATTTCATGAGCGAGGTACTGACTGACACCAAGTTACAGTACCCGCAAACACAAAAACTCCTCTATGCCATCATCATGGCGGTCAAGAAACTGCAACACTACTTCACTGAGCATGAGGTGTCTGTCGTCACCTCATTCCCACTCGGCGAAGTGGTTCGCAACCGCGATGCCGTGGGACGGATATCCAAATGGGCAGTTGAGCTGATGGGCTACGACGTCAAGTTCGTGCCACGCACGGTGATAAAGTCTCAGGCCCTGACTGACTTCATCGCCGAGTGGACAGAAGTCCAAGCTCCGACCCCAGAAATCTCTCACGAGTACTGGACCCTCTACTTCGACGGGTCGGTCATGGGACTTGGCGCGGGGGCCGGGGTCGTCCTAGTCTCCCCAGAAGGAGACAAGTTCCAGTACGTAGTCCGCCTCCACTTCCCCGCATCCAACAACGTTGCAGAGTATGAGGCGCTCACTAGCGGCCTCCGCATAGCCATCGACATCGGGGCAACCCGCCTGTACATCTATGGCGACTCCAAGCTGGTAATCGACCAGGTCATGAAGAACTCCAATTACGAAAGCCCTCTCATGGATGCATACTACCAGGAAGTCCGCAAGCTAGAAGGAGGATTCCGGGGTCTGGAGCTCCACCACATCCCATGGAAGCAAAACCTAGATGCGGACGCTCTCGCAAAGATGGCCGCTGAGCGCAAGCCGGCGCCCAACCGCATTTTCGTCAATGACCTAAACACGCCGTCAGCGCGAGAGAAGCAACCGGCCGCGGACCAGACAAAAATAGGGAAAACAGAGCACGCTCCCTCCGACCCAGCCCACGACCAGGTACCCGGGGGCCCAACCTGTCTCGCTACGGGACAATCCGACCCAGGCCAGGCAGACAGCACAGATTGGAGAGCCGGCCTATTGGCTTATCTCCTCCACGAAGTCCTCCCTGAGGAATGCAATGCAGCCTGTCGGGTAGCCGGACGAGCCAAAACCTTCGTTGTAATCGACGCCAAACTCTACAAACGCAGCCCCTCCGAGACTGGCATTCTCATGAAGAGCATCCCTATTGCCCAGGGCAAGGAGCTCCTTCTCGAGATACACACCGGGATCTGCGGACACCACGCTGCGCCACGCTCCCTGGTCAGAAAAGCTTTCCGACAAGGATTTTACTGGCCAACAGCACTGCGCAATGCGAAAGAAATTGTCCGTAAATGCAAAGGCTACCAGTTTTACGCCAAACAAACGCACCTGCCAGCCCAAACCCTTCAGACCATTCCCATAACATGGCCATTCGTTGTATGGGGTCTAGACATGGTCGGGCCACTCAAAAAGGCACCAGGACAGTTCACCCACTTACTTGTCGCAATCGACAAGTTCACCAAATGGATAGAAGCAAAACCGACAATCACGATCGACTCCAAGGAGGTCGTCAAGTTCTTCCTAGACATCATTTACAGAATCGGCGTACCCAACTCCGTCATCACCGACAACGGGACCAACTTCGCAGGTCACTACTTCCAAGTGTTTGCGGAAGGATACGGGATCCAGATCGACTGGGCATCGGTCGGACACCCGTGCACAAACAGGCAAGTAGAAAGAGCTAATGGCCTAATCCTTCAAGGGCTCAAACTGTGCATTTTTGACATGCTCAAAAAGTTCGCAGATCGCTGGGTGGAAAAGCTACCGGCAGTGCTCTGGAGCTTGCGAACCACACCTAACCGGTCCACAGGACTAACACCTTTCTTCCTAACATACGGCTCCGAGGCCGTGTTGCCTTCTAATCTCGACTACGGCGTGCCAAGAGTCAAAGCCTTTGACCCAGAAATGGCAGCCGAAGCCCAGAGGCGTGCCAAGAGTCAAAGCAAGGCCGGCAACGCTACACCTATCGGCTCGCTACCGACAAACTTTACGCAGGTACCACGAGAGGCACATACGGGAGAGGACTCTGCAGGTCGGAGATCTGGTCTTGCAACGAGCCATGTCGAAGAAGGACAAGAACAAGCTATCGCCGCCATGGGAAGGCCCCTACAGCATCGCAGAGGTCATACGCCCAGGCACCTACAAGCTAAAAGACTCCGACGGTAACATTCTGACCAACTCTTGGAATGTAGAATAGTTACGGCATTTCTTCCCGTAAGAAGCACTAGTGGCTCAGTCCAAGTGCCCCGACCCGGCCACTTCTGGCTCGGAGCACTCGGGGGCCCGACACCTGTCGATTTTTTCTCCCCGCACAACACAGTGCACTCACCCGGCATCCCGAACCGGCCACTCCCGGCTCGGAATCACTCGGGGGCCGGACACTTGCATTTTTACATGCTCACACACACACGCACGCACACACACACACACACATGAGTCTTCTGGTTTCTAGCACCCCGACCCAACCACATTTGGCTGGGTGCGCTCGGGGGCCAGACCATGGTCTTCGACCATCCCACTTTCTGTTGTTTCTCGCCTCTACAGCCCCTTGCTCTGAGCACTCTCAGGCCAAGGCACTCAGGGTCCTCACAAGGACTGACTGTGCAGCACGCGCACACCGGTCTCTCCTGCCACACAATACACAGAAACTCCCATAACCAAATCAAAAAGCAAATGCCAGAAAGTTTCCAAGAAAAACAAACCCGAGCGAGATGGAAAATGGAGCAAAAACACGAAATTAAACATAGTTAGGGGCGCCTCACACATGGTGAACACCCCAGATGTTCACCCAAGCCGCACGAACGGCTTGGGGCACAACACTTACACACATTTCAAAATTAAACAAAATAAAAAGTCGGCCGCCGACCGGCACCACGCTCCGTCGCTGTCACACCGGGTCCCTACAGGTCGTCCAGCTCCGGGTCCATGCCGCGTCGCAGGAGGTCATCGATGTCCATCTCCGCCGCGACGACCCGCCCGAACCCGGCAAAGTCTAGCATGGTCCGCCGACGAACCGTCGCGCTGGAGCTCTCTGGGAACCCGGGGTCGATTCCCCCGAGGTGCATCCTAGTGCGCAGCCGGACGGAGGCCAACGCAGCGGCGGCGCCACGACAGATCCCCAGCCTCACTGATGAGCGGATGATCTCGGGGAGGGCATGGAGCTGATCCACCCGCATGGGCGCCTACGGCTCCACCACACGGAAGACAGCGAGCGAGCCGTCCACCAGGGCCTTGCGCTAGTCCTCCACCTCGCCGAGGTGGTGCTGCGAGTCCGTCACATCATGGAGGACGACCTCCAACTCTTCTTCCGAAAACAGGGGACGGAAGGCACGATCAAGAACAGAACTCACCAAAGGCACGGGCCTGGGCGTCCACGGTAGCATCCCTCGCCGCGCGCAACTCCTCCTTGGCAGAATCGCGAGCCACCTCGACCACCCGCAGGCTATCCCGCAGATGCTCGATCTCGACCGAGGCGGTCGAGTAGCGCCCACACGCCAAATCACAAACCACTGCAGCACTGGTATGTCTGGGTGGACTTCTGCAGGGTTGGACTTGGAGGATGCGGCAGACGCTACAGGCGAACCCGGCGTGGGCAAGCCTGGCGCGGGTAGGCCCGGCCGGACGGCGGCAACGACCGACGGCGCCGCAACGACCGGCACCAGGGGCACGACGGAGGATGACGCCGAACCACCAGCAACAGTAGCAGACATTCCAGTGCTGCCCTGCACCGGAGGTCCGCCAGACGAAGAGGAGCCGGAGGCAACGGGGCCGCCCGATGGCCCAACTGCACCCTACCCAGCGATCCACGCTCCGGGACCCGTCAACGGTACACTACCACCGCGCAGGAATCATCACAAACATAGCAAAGTAAAATGCAAGGACAGATGAGCGAGGACGGCGTCAAAAAATACCTTCCTCGGAAGATCTCGCGGCATACCCATGGCAGACCGCACGGCGGAGCACTGGACCCCTCATCGCGGGGACGCTTGCCGTCGGCCATCAGGAGAAGATCAACGATGACGATGATGGCGGTTAGCACTCCTCCCCCTTCTCCTTTGCTTGCGCCTTTCCTCTCCCTCTCTCTCTCTCTCTCTCTCTCTCTCTGTTTTCCTCTGAGAACTAGCAGGCGACGATGTCGATGGAGATGAGGCGACAGGAGGCAGGGGGTTAAATAGGCCATCATCATCATCACTCCGCGGCGATTCCCGAGTGAAGTGACGCTTTGAGACACGAACTGATACAAACGGACCTCTCTACGGCAACTGGCATGACGCATCGGCTCCACGGGTGCGTATTCCACAGTTTCAATTAAATCCATGTCGTCAATTCGTTTCCAATTGCAGGGAAGACGGCGAACCGTTTCCATGCCTCAAACGAATCACAACCGCATGATTCGATCTCAAGATTCGAAGGCCAGTCCGCCAAGGGCTCCATGCTGCCTTGACTCAAAGAGCCAGGGAAGAAAAACCGAGACGAGCACCAGGCGGCCCAAGCCCGACCTGCCCCGGCTGCAGTAGGGTCGTCTCAAATTTTCTTGTCCGATCCAGCCTCTACCGTCCCACGGAATCCCCTCCAGGGGGAGGCCAACTAGGCCCTCCAAGCTGGCTGACGGCTCGGGTATCTGACTGGGATGCGGGCTGTAGAGCAGTGGAGTGCTCCCAATGGGGCTCCGTCAACCCGGTCGTCCGCGGCAGGGTCAGACTTCACTCGAATTGTCCTTAAATGGGCTTACCCGCTATCGAGCTCACTGAACCCACCATTCCGGGCCATCTAGGTCAAGTGATAGGGTTCACCTCCTCCGATCGCCACCGGTCACAGTGGAGTCATTCATCGTTGAGGCACGAAAACAGAGAGACAGTGCGGTAAAATAAACAAACAAGAACGCCCCAGGGCTAACTTTATTTCATCAATCATCTCCTTACAACAATCGGCTGGAAGCAGTTACAACAAACGAAAGCTGACCATTCTCGAGCCAGAGAAACAGCGGATACAATGGATCAAATCCATTTACACCCACTAAGGGAGTAACAAAAAGGGGCTAAGGCAACGGCTGCTACCTGGCAAGCTGGAGGACATGGCCAAAGAACGTCGCAAGACTTCTTGTAGCACCTCGCAAGCCTTCTTCCAGCACCGGCCACGCCAAGAGCCCCCCCGGCGGAGGTAGAGGCAGATGATGCCAACGAAGGGGAGTTTAATGGAGCTGAGGTTAGCCCGAACTCCCCGTCGGCGCCGCTTCTGGGTATCCTCCTCGGGCACTGGAAGACGGGCCATGATCTCCTTCCGTTGGCCACGGCACCTTCCAGTTGCACCACACTAACCGCTCGCCTCCGAAAGGAGGCGCGGAGACCCATCATGGCTGCAAGACCACCCTGCCTGATGAGAGAGGAGCCCGTGACTGTCCCCTGCTGCCACGAAGCACAGCACCAAGCTGTGCTACCTTCCAGCCGTAGCTAGAAGATGAGGCAGCAGATTTACGGTTCCGCGTCGACGACGCGTGATGTGCCCACCCGAGATCTCGGGGGAGCAGCAACCGCAAGAAGGACGCAGAGGGGCGACCCTCGTCACAGGGAAGGTCCACACCACCACCAAGTCTCCAGACCGGTACCGAGGGGAGTCCAAGCAGGCCACCAGAAGCCAGGAGCCCCCCTCATCGAAAGGCAAGAGAGCTGGTGGACCAGTGGCCTGGCTTGCCTAACTCTGGCAGCAAGCCCTCGAACTCCTCGGCGCTGGGCAACGGTTGGCAGGATGAACTCGTCATGCCTGAGGAGGATCCCCCATCGTTCGCAAGTATTCTTCTAGCACCAGAAACATAAGCCATGCCCACTCTCATCTGGAGGACGGGTGTGGGGTGTGGGGAAGATAACTACCAAAGGGATTTCCATGATCCGTTTTCTCGAGTGGAACCATGTGTCCACAATACCCCTATTTGTATACAAACACGGGCATGAACGGCCCCAGCAGTCAGCAGGCCAGCCAAATAGGGCACACCAAGAGCCCTTGCCTAATCGAACCCCCTCTTAAATGCCGATAGGACGGCGCCAGTTCGCCACGCAACCACCGCGCCACTCGGGGCACGATCACCGCACGACCCACCAATGGGAGGCGGCCCCGAACGGGAGAAAACAAGGCGTCCGTGGAACAATGATAAGACGTGATGACCGGCCTCAAGATTCCACGGCACCTCAGCCAGCCATCAAGATAGGCCAGACCCCGTCACGCCATCACTGGTGCAAGCCAAACACTGAGAGCGCAGGCAGTTGGATGGGACGCCCCGATCAGGGGTCATCCAGACCGAGTCCATCGGCTCCGTGATTATTAAAATCGCCAAGCCGCTCGGGGGCCTCTGACGGGGGTTATAAACCCGGGACCCCTGTCGGGCCCGACTTGTGCAAAGGGAAGCCTAGCGAGTTCGCTGGGTCGAGAACGGGACGGCCCACTAACTGGCGTGGGGAGCTGCCTTCGTTTCTAAGCCAACGAGTCTGGAAGCCCGACCTCTCGGGACACGTGGCAGCCTCCCGACCTAGCACCCCAGGTCAGAGCCATGCCGGACGACCCGGGATGTGCGCTCCAAGAATGCCGTGCCTCAAGATAGGCGTGCCGGCCAAGACAGACCCTGTGCAGGCTCCAGGACGCCAGCTCTCCTTATCTTGCGGCGAGGGCTTAGGCAGCAGGACTCTCTGACAAGGGGACAGCGCCGCTCGCGCGGGCCCCGTGACGCAACGGGAGGGGGTGTCGACAGACGCTGCCTCCCCCTGCCGTAATGATGGTTGCCCCTGCGCGCCATCTCATTACTCCAGCGAGCGTGGCCGGACGCCCCCAGCCAGGCCTCAGTAAGGCACTCCTCGCCGAGTGCTCTGTCCAGCTGACAGGGGCTACACGGGAGAGGTGCAAGATAGCCCTGCAGGCAAGGAACGTAGGCTCAGGCGGACAAGACCGGAGGTGACCCCCGAGCGACCACCCGAGTGGTCGCCCCCCCCCCCCCCCGACTGAGCAGGATGAGACAAGACTGGGGCAACGCACTATCCAAGAAGATCGCCAGGATCATCCCTTGCCCAAGAAGATCGCCAGGATCAAGCATGCCCACTCCCGACCGACCGAGTGGGCCCCGACAACTGACAAGAACGAAGGACACCCCAGTGGTGCCAAGACACAGTGCTAGATATATGTAAATGGGGGGTTCCACCTTGGACTATAAAAGGAAAAGCCCCCCACGTAGGAAAGGGTTGGACTTCCAGAGGTTCAACACTGCTTGACCAACTTGTAACCTCCCCTCTGAACTTTGAGCACCTGGGCTCGAGGGCAATAGAGTAAGAACACCCCCCCCATACTGGATGTAGGGCACATTCGGCCCGAACCAATCTAAATCTTCGAGTCTTTGTATGCTAAACCATATCCGATCAAGCGCACAACAAACGATCAATCGAGTAGTTTAGTAGTCGCCCATTTCCCGCAGCGACAGTTTGGCGCCGTCCGTGGGGAGCGCTTTGTGCGTTCACTGCTTCGGCGATCGGATGGTTTCGATCACCCCATTCACCGCCCCGGCGGCGAGCCGCGGCGAGACGACCCACTTCGGCTCCCTTGAGTTCCCCGCGATCCCCCGCGACGGGATGTGGGCGCCTCCGCCATTCCCACCTTCCCAGACATGCACTAGAGGAATCCGATGAGCAAGAGATGATTTCATTACAAATGAACTCCATAACTGCAAACTTGCGCTTTCTAGGAGCCATCTGTACTAACAAGTTCTTGGCCCTATGTGAGATGTTATCCGAGTCACCCCCTCTAGGAGTGAGAGTGAAACGAAACAAAGTGTTGAGCAATCTATAAAATGGAGTGAGGCCCTTGACTTGCCCAAGCATAATCTCACCATAAGCCCGATCATACATGAAGTGCATCTTGGAGGGGTCAAGTTCCTTACCTTAATGCAGATCCACTTTGGATTCATCACGATTCACAATATCCACCACCATAACTAACTTGGTCTCCAGTGTGACCAAACAATGTACTAAACTGAGCCATGGTGTATGTGAACCTTTTTCCTCCAATAAGAAACTGAAAGATCCTTCCATATTCACTAATATGAAGTGTGGCATAGAATTGGGCCACAATTTCATCATTCCAGTGGCAAGTGAAACTCATAATATCAATCAAATCCATCTCTTAACACCAGTCATGAACAGCATCAACTACCTCCTTGAATGGTGAAGCTAGTCCCTTCAAATAGTTCCAATCAATCCACTTCATCTCTGTGGTGACATGCTTCTTGGTCATGGTGACTGACTCATACCAATCAGCCTGATGTGGGAACCAAAAGCGAGAATCACCATGAAAGCTATGCTCAACAATGGTTGGATCTTCACTGTATCTCAAATGATCAACAGAGTTTCCACCCTTCTTATAATTAACCATAGGAGGATCACGACGGTCACGAGATGGGCGAGCAATAGTAGCCATGATATTCTCAAGATATGAAAGATCAATATCATTATCAAGCTCAATTCTAGGATTACTAGGATCAGCTAAAGCAGAGCTAGATTGCCCACTTGAAGTTCTCCTAGTACATCTGCCTTGTCCTGGAGGATTTGCTGCACCACGACCTCTCACATTTCGCTTGGTCGCGCCCTTCTTGGTGCTTTGCTTGGGCCTAGTGAAGACTTCCTCATCAGAGCTCCCCATATAATCATCATCACTGTCGGAATCAGTGGGAGGACCCTTCTTCTTTCTCACTTTAGTTTTCACCATCTAGAACACAAGAGAAGTAGCCAAGATTTAGGATATGATGGAGAAGGAATTAAAAAATTCAATGAGCAAGTGATTCTTTCTGGGCATAGCCGGATCATCCGGGTATGGTCCGGATTATCCAGACCTGTCTAGGTCCGGATCATCCGGGCATACGCCGGATCATCCGGCTCTGCTCGGGAAGAACTCCAAATTCATGAGTCCGAGGATTTAGCCAATGAAATCTAATGAAACTCTAGGTATAACATCTAGACAGATAAAGGAGATGATTCACCAGAGGAAATCGCCTAGAACTTCATACAATGAGAGATCGGGGCGAGAGGATTTTGAATGAAATACCTTTGAGATTCCCGCGTGATTCGAAGGAGTTCCGGAGGGGTCCGGATCTTCCGAGACAAGGAGAATCAAAGGAGCAAGAGAGCTCAACAAATCCTTGGTCCAAAAACAAGATCGCCATGCGGAGCTCTTAGGGAGAAAAAGGTGGCGGCGGTGAAAAAGAAAGAGGGGTTAGGGCAACCCAGCCGCCGGCCCTATTTATACTGGAACTGCCAGGGCCGGATGATCTGGGGTTAGGCCGGATCATCCGGACATGACCAGAGAGGTGTGGGCGCATGGGCCGGATGATCCGAAGTTGGGCCGGATCATCCGGGTTCTACCAGAGAGATTTGCCAATTTAGATAAATTTGATGAGAGACATTTGATCCGAAGTGATAGAGAATAATGTATGGACATATAAAATCTTTAACTCAAAAATAATCAGGCACAAACAACAATACATAACAATGATCATTTGAGGCAAGGGATGATCCAATGATCACAACATCAAAATTTTTGGAAAAACTCACACAAATAACATTTTTCTCTAGTCTAGGCATCAATACAAGATATGTGCAACATGTCAAGCCAAGTTACAAGAATCCAAGATATTTAGCTCACTCCTAAGAAAACAAAACCATTGCTCATCGAGGGGCTTTGTGAAGATATTGGCTAGTTGCTTATCGGTACTCACATGACTTAAAGCGATATCTCCTTTGGTGTTGTGGTCTCTTAGGAAGTGATGTCTTATGTCAATGTGCTTGGTTCTTGAGTGTTGGACGGGATTGTTTGCTAGTTTGGTGGCACTCTCATTGTCACACAAGAGAGGTATCTTTTTATACTCACAACAAAAAAGGTTTGCCTCATCCAAAGTAGTTGAGCACATCAAGCACCGGCTGCAACATACTCGGCCTCGGCGGTGGATAGTGCAATAGAATTTTGTTTCTTAGAGCTCCAAGACACCAAGGACCGACCAAGAAATTGGCAAGTCCCTGTTGTACTCTTTTGATCAACTTTGCAACCGGCGTAATCCGAATCGGAATAGCCAAGTAAATCAAAAGTGGAGCCCTTGGGATACCACAAGCCAAGGTTTGGAGTTAACACTAAATATCTTAAGATTCTTTTAACAGCTACCAAATGGCATTCCTTAGGATTAGCTTGAAATCTTGCACACATGCACACACTAAGCATAATATCCGGCCTAGATGCACAAAGGTAAAGCAAAGAACCAATCATGGAGCGATATACCTTTTGATCCACGGATTTTCCATTTTCATTTAGATCAAGATGTCGATTCACGGCCGTGGGAGTATTGATGGGTTTAGCATCAGCCATGTCAAACTTCTTGAGCATATCATTTGTATATTACGTCCCTTCCTTCATTTGCTTGATATGAAAACCAAGGAAGAACTTCAATTAATCCATCAAGGACATCTCGAATCTCTTGGTCATGATCCTACTAAACTCTTCACAAAACTTTTCATTAGTAGAACCAAAGATAATGTCATCAATATAGATTCTACAAACAAAGAGATATTTATCTACTTTTTGAGTAAAGAGAGTAGAATCGACTTTACCCATTACAAAACCGTTCTTGAGAAAAAATTCCCTAAGGCATTCATACCATGATCTAGGAGCTTCCTTAAGCCCATAGAGCGCCTTATGGAGATTGAAGACATGGTTTGGAAACTTGAGATCTTCAAAGCCCGATGGTTGCTCAACATATACCAATTCGGAGATTGGTCCATTTAGAAATACACTTTTCATATCCATTTGATATAGCTTGAAATCATGATGAGTAGCATAGGCAAGTAAAATACGAATTGACTCAAGCCTAGCTATGGGAGCATAAGTCTCACCAAAATCCAAACCTTCGATTTGCGTGAATCCTTGAGCAACCAACCTTGCCTTGTTTCTTGTTACCACGCCATTTTCATCTTGCTTGTTTCGAAAGACCCACTTGTTTCCTATGACATTTTGCTTGGGTCTTTCTACTAAGGACCAGACTTCATTCTGTGTGAAGTTGTTCAACTCCTCTTCCATGGTCATCATCCAATCCGGATCATCCAAGGCTTCCTCTACCATTAATGGCTCCAAGGAAGAAACAAACGAGTAATGTTCACAAAAGGTAGCCAAACGAGAACGAGTGGTTACCCCTTTAGTTATGCTTCCAAGGATGTTGTCCACCGGATAATCCTTTTGGATACTTTGATGTACTCTTGGATGAGGAACTTGTGTTTGTTGTTGAACTTGTTGAGTCTCTTCTTCACCTTGAGGTTGATCTTGATGATCGGATGATGGTTCTTGATCCATGTCCCGGATACTCCGGTCCTCTTTCCGGGTAGACCGGACTTGAGACCCGAAGTCTCCGGCTTGATTTTTAGAGTTTCTGGAATGCGCTGCGGAATGTGTTCTTGATGGACTTGGAAACACCATCCCATCCTCATCTTGATCCTCTTGTTCTTGAGGCTTTATCTCTCCAATGGCTTGCTTCTTGATTGCCTTGCTTGACAGTTCCTCCAATCCTACAACATCATCAACTTGTTCTCATTGAGAGCCATTAGATTCATCAAATGTCACGCCACACGCAATCTCAACGCAACCGGAGGTTTTGTTAAAGACGCGATAGCCGTGAGCATTTGAGGCATAACTAAGAAGAAACCCTTCATCTATTTTAGGAGCAAACTTAGAAGTTTTGTTATTCTTGTTTAGAATGAAACGCTTACTCCCGAAGACCCTAAAGTATGATATATTTGGCTTTTTACCAAGAAGTAGCTCATATGCCGTCTTGTTCAAGATCTTGTGAAGATATAGGCGGTTGATTGCATGACATGCCGTATTGATTGCTTCCCCCCAAAATTGATCCGGGACCTTGTATTCATCAAGCATTGTTCTTGCGATTTCTATGAGAGTTCTAATCTTTCTCTCAACAATTCCATTTTATTGAGGTATGTACGGTATGGAGAACTCATGACCAATCCACTCTTCATCAAGATACTCTTCTATGTTGGTGTTCTTGAACTCGGTGTCATTGTCGATTCTTACTTTCTTGATCTTGGTTTCAAACTCATTTTGGGCTCTTTTTGCAAATCTCTTGAAGGTTTCTTGTACTACACTTTTGTCATGCAAAAAGAATACTTAAGTGAAACGAGAATAATTATCAATAATGATAAAACCATATTTGTCACCACCAATGCTAATGTAAGCCACCGGCCCAAAGAGATCCATGTGGAGAAGCTCGAATGGCTTGATGGTGGTGACGATGCTCTTTGAAGGATGAGGAACACCAACTTGTTTTCCCGCTTGGCATGCACTATACACATGATCATTTTCAAAGGAAACATTTGTTAGTCCTAGGATGTGATCCCCCTTTAGAAGCTTGTTGAGATTTCTCATCCCAACGTGAGCTAGTCAATGATGCCATAACCAACCCAAGCTAGACTTTGCCACCAAACATGTGTCAAGTTGAGTTTTTTCTTGTGAAAAGTCCACAAGATATAGCTTTCCCTTTAGCACACCCTTGAAAGCAACGGATTCATCGCTTCTTCTAATGACGGATACACCCTCATTAGTAAAAAGACAATTGAAGCCCGAGTCACAAAATTGTGAAATGGACAACTGTAACACCCGGTTTATAAAAGGACATAAACCGAGCAATCATATACGTGCCAGGATCAAGTCACACATATATACAGCAGAATGAACAGTATATCACAGCATATATCACGTAAAAAGATATAATAAAGTGAGTACGAATGTTATTTATTACAATAATAACAAAATATCTGATACAGAGTATGCGGAAGCGTAAAACATATACGATAACTCTCGTCGGAAGCTGAGCAGGGCGCCACAGGGATGTCGACTGGGAGACGAACACCTAGAAGTCCTCGTACTCCTGGTAGCTCTAGGTGAACTCCCTCACGTCGGCAAGAACTGAGCAGCAGTAGAGTATCCCCAAGAGGAAAAAGAGTAGAGTAGTCAAGAGTGAGTACACAACTTGTACTCAACAAGTATAACACAAACTATGAGGCTCTAAGGTTGGCTGACTCAATTGCATTAGCTTTTAAGTCCTGGCAAAGTTTTTTTACAGCTATTTACTACAAGTTGATGATTTACCATAACCCAGTTATATAGTAATTAATCAAAATTAAATTATGATACTACTGAGAACCAAACCGAAACCACCAAGGTAACCCCACAAGTCGTGGGCTATGCTAGTTGTTCATCACACTTCCTTAGGTGAGATGGCTAGCAAGCACACTACGAGGCCTTTACAAAGAATCTCGTTGGTAAGGAGTAACCGCGAGGGTGGATCGGTGACTATGGAGCAGATCTAGTGGGCGTCAAGACACAGGTGCACAGACCAAGCACAGACGAGGCCACTCAGTATGAGGGCCACAGAAGGTTACCTCACCTGCCCCACAGGTAAGTTACTTCAAACCAAAAAGACCTAATTATTACGCCAAGAATGTCCCATTCCAGTCTTGTAGTTGCGCGGTTGTCCCAGGTTGTCGCTCTAATGATGTACGGTCCTTATGGAGAGTAGCTAGCACAAAACACAGTGCGAGCCCCCTAAACCAAGTTTTTAGAAAAACCAATTTTTAACGAGATGTGAGCCACTCAAACGGGCCACTCCCAGAATTAAGTTGCATATACCATTAATCAAATTAATTAAAAAGGACCAAGTGTGTTATAGCGTGGCACCTAGCACAACTAACCAAAATACAACCCAAGGGATATTTATAAAGGATATAAAGTGGCTAGGAAAGTCCTTATAGGCATACACTATTAAAATGCAATATGAAAATGTATTTACAAGTGATAGGTGTTGTTCATGTTATACTTGCCTTCCTCAAACTGTTCCTGCTGCTCAAACTGCTCAAAAGGTGGTGGCTGCTCCGGGTACTGATACTGGGCTCCTTCGGTAGCTCAATGTCTACTCACGAACACATGGCCAAAAACAAGGCAACAATATAAACATACATGCAAACAAGAGCAAACACTAAGAAACAGTACAACAATAACAAAACTAAGCTAGAACTATACTACGCGTTACAACGATCGCATGAACATAAAGAACGCCTAAAATGGAGCTAAAACGCAAAAACTAGGCCTAAAACAAGATCTAGGGGCTTAACTGCAAGAAAAACAGAGTTCCTGGGGGTTTTCTGCAAAAACCGAAGGCCAAAACGTAATTAAAGGATAGACACGGGGTCTAACTCGCAAAAGGATAGGGGCTGGATGGCGGGTTCAAAAAGGGAAAAGATCAGGGGTATAAGTGCTAAAAACTGGGCCTTAGTTAAATACTTTTGCACTATATAGGAGCGCGGGTTGATTTCAAATAAGACCAAGGGCTTTTGTGCAAGAGCGGTGGCGCAGAAAGTTTTTTTGGTCTGGTTGACCTCGGGTCGAACAGATCTGGGCCGCAGATCTGGGATTGGACGGCCTCGGGAGTTTGGGCGCGCGGGGCGGCGGCGCGAGTCGCCGGAGACGCGTTCCCGCGGCGGAGCAGCACCGGAGCTGGCCGAACTCGGCCCTCCGGGCTGGGATTTGAGCGAGCTTTGGGTCAGGAAGGATCTACGCGTCATGCGTGATCCACCCGTGGCGTTAGCTAGGCTTGGGGTGGCCCAAGGGTATGGATGCGACGGCGATGGCGGGTTTGCGCAGCGGGACATTGCCGGCGTGCGATGTTCCAAGGGTTCCAGAGGCTACGATCTACGGAAACATGCGCAAAAGGTACAGGAGATCAGACAGTTGCTCACCGAGGGTCTGTTCCGGGCGGAGCTGCAGCGTAGGTGCGTCGACGGCGAGGTCGGGCGGCGGCGCTCGGCGCTGAGCTCGGAGGCGGGTTGATGCAGGGGTCCTCTGGGTCTCTGGGCGGCACGGCTCGACTCATGGCTTCGCTGCGAAGGTACAGAGGGGTTTAAGGGGGTCCGGCGTTCAATGGCGGCGAGGAATCGCGCTGGCGGAGGTGCTCACCGGCGGCGGGTCTCGGGTGCGATTCCGGCGCTGCAGAGGTCGGAGCAGAGGAAGGCCGGATTGGGAAACTTCCTGGCGGCACGGCGGATCTTCTGCGGGGGGTTCGCAGGGGCAGCGGGGTGGCGTGGCCGCGGCGGCGTACGAGCTCTGCGCGGTGGAGTAGAGGCGGGGCATGGCGAGTTTGGGTTTGTGGCGGCGCTGGCGTGTAGGATGGGGAGCAGGGGGTCCGCGGGGGCCAATTAAAGGCCGGGCGGTGATCCTGGGCAGGTGTGCCCAAGGAAAGTCGCGCGCGGGGAGCACGGAGGGATTGGCGTTGGTTGTTGCACGGCGCGGGGGAAACGGAGGAGATGGATCTGCCAGGTGGGGTCGCGGTGTCAGCGACGGGGGAGTGAGCGACGCGGGGTCTGCGCGGGCTGCCTGGGTCGGGAGCGTGGGAGAGGGTGGGCCGTGGCGCTGGGCCTTGCGTAGAGGGGTGAGGGAGGGAGTGGAGTGCGGGTTGGGCCGGACGCGGGATGAGGAAGCGGGCCGGCTGGGGAGAAGAGAGAAAGAGGGAGCACGTTGGGCTGCCGGGTTGGGGAAGTGGGTCGGACGCGGGAGAGAGGAAAAGGGAAAACTGGGCCGACCGGGTTTGGGGTTTTGGGCTGGATTGGGTTTCCTATTTTCCTGGTTTTCTCCTCCTTTTCTATTTCCTTTGCTTTTCTATTTCTAATACAACCCAAACTAAACCTATTTGAATTCAAATTTGAATTTGAATTTGAATTCAAACCATACTCAAACAAATAAAATTATGCACCAGCATGAATGCACAAACATATTTATCCTAGAAAAATTTTATTTACTTGTGACCCAACATTAGATTAAATGCAAGTCTAAGCATATAAAACCTTAGAAAATTAAATAAAGCCAATTAAATTTATTACTAAATAGGAAAATTAAATTAGGGTGTTACAAATCCTACCCCCTTACAGGAATCTCATCCCGAGATTCCGGGCTGGCTAGCAAAGAGAAACAAGGATGGGATTAAGTTCTACTCACTCCTGAGTCGGGATCTCATACCCACATGTCTTAGAGTTGGCAGTATGTTGAATCTCATGCTCAATTTGCTCTCCTGACAAGGTCTGGACCTTTACCACTCTTTTGGTAGGCTGCATCACAAGTTTGTTTCGAACTGACCAATTTTGACCAAGAATGATGTCGATTCCTGTTGACTCCATTACATTTTGCACGTCTTGATCTTCTTGTCCCAAGTAACTCTCTCAGATGTCTCCAAAATCTTCACCGGATGCTCGGTGTAGGTCAGATCTCCTGCACATTCAACCCTTCCAACGGTGCTTATTCTTCTGGCACTCTCAGGCACTTCTTCAACTTAGATCTGCATAAAAGAATACATGTGAAGACGATTCTTGTGTTTGTGACTTGCTTGAGGTCTCGAGTTTGTTTTGCTTTGATGAGGATGCAACAATCTTCGCACCCTCATCACATATAGTTCCTCACTTGATGAACTTAACATGACTTGATGCTTGATTCTTCTTTTCTCCCTTGCGGAGGGGAGTAATCATGTTCATAAGACCCCCATTTGCTCCCAAAGCGGCGGTCTTGTTGTTCTTGACATATGGAATGGATTGTGGAATGCCTTGCTCATTCTTCCCAAGGCTTTTGGCTTTCTCAAATCCAAACTTGCTCATGTACCTTGAGCCAAATCCCTTGGTATGCTTCTCAAACTCACCTACCATTGAATCTGGATTTGTTTTGGATGATTGCTCATTTGGAGATATTTCTTCTTGCAACAATTGAGTGAGCCTACTAATTTCCTTCTTCATGGCATTCATCTCAATATGGTTAGTAGCACAAGTTTGAATATCAACGTTATAACAACGTACACAACCATTACTTGTTGATGGAATGGATGAACTAGATTTCTCACTAGCTTTTGAGTTGCTTTCTCGAGTAGTGTTGTGCTCAACCTCAAGTGCCTTGTGAATGGCTTGCAAGCTTGTGAAGCTTTCTTGGAGTTTAGCATTTTCACTTCTCAAATTAGCATTTGTGTCCTCTACCAGGGAGTATTTCTTGGTTAAGTCATTCACCTTTTCATTTTCACTAGTGAGCAACTCTCTTATCTCAAGAAGTATGTTATCATTGGTTTTGAGAGAGTCCTTAATCCTCTTGTTCTCCTTCCTTTCATAGGCAAGATCCTTGTCAAGAGTTTTAGAGGTTTCTCTCTCAAGCCTAAGCAATTCCTTTTGAGATTCAAGAGTTTCTTCTAACTCATCCATTTTCATCATTAGTTTTATTATTTTAGTTGTACCCTTTTTACCATATTAGCTAATTAGACTAGCAACTTCATCTTCCGCATCTAGTTCATCATCCGATGAGTTTAGAGAGTTTACCTTCACATTCTTGGTCATAAGACATATGATTTGATCTTGATCCTCATCATCGGTGAGATCTTCAAATAATGTAGTGGAATGATGAGGAGAAGTCTTAAATGCCATGGTGGCAACATCTTCATTCTCGGATTCACTTTCTTCTTGAGAATCTCATTCTTGACCAAGGTGAGCTTCACCGGCTTGTTTCTTTTATCTTGGTCTTTCTTTCTTGGAAGAACCTTACTTGTTATCTTTGTTCTTTTTCTTCCCTTCTAGACAATCCGCAATAAAATGTCTAAGTTTCTTGCACCCAAAACAAGGCTTGTTGGATCTTCTTTTTAGTTCATACTTGCCCTTGTTCTTGCCATAATTCCGGAAGTTGCCCTTTCTAAAGACTCTTCTAAAATTCTTGATAAACAGGGCCATTTGCTCATCATCAAGCCCATCATCATCATCATGACAAGATTCTTCATTCTTGGATGATTAATTTTCTTTTTTTTTTGCCCTTAGAGCTAGCTTGTAGTGCTATGCCATTGTTCATTGCCACTTGCTCTTGAAGCTCGGCCAAATTTTGATTTATTTTGACTCTTCTTAATTGATCATGATGAGCCTCAATTCTTCCAAGAATATTTTTGGCGGTGAAGTGCTTGAATCCTCTTTCGGCTCTAATCAGCTAGGTAAAGTGATATCCCTAGCCATATACACGGTCAAGAGCTTGTCCACAATCTCACGATCACCCCATTTATCACCTCCAAGTGATTTGATTTGATTGGTGATCTTCTTTATCCTATTATACATTTCCTTGACACTCTCATCCTTTTTCATAGAGAAAAGGCTTAGCTCATCTTCCAATGTCTTGATTCTTGACTCACGAACTTTTCTTGAGCCTTGGTGGTTGACTTGGAGAGTGTCCCAAGCATCCTTGGCGGTTGGTGCATCCTCTATCTTGTCAAACTCTTCCGGGCTCACGGATGTGTGAAGGATGTTCAAGGCTTGAAAGTTTCTTTGTAGCACATATTGTTGCAATGTTGTTGGAGTCTCATCTTCATCCAAAATTTCACATCCAACTTCTACAACTTTCCATAAATCCTTGTGAATTGCATTCAAATACCCAAACATCTTGGTTTTCCATTGATTGTATCTAGTTCCATCAAAGAACGGTGGTTTTTCCATATGAATAGATGCGCCATGGTCACTAGAAAGTTGAAATGTGTAGTCATGAGACACACGGTGATACTCAAGTTCTTCTTGCCTTTTGATGACTCACTCTTACTAGAGTTTTGAAATGATCTTCGTTTGTGGTCGGAGTCCGAGTCATCACTTGAGTAAATCAAGATCTTGGAGCTACCTTTCTTCTTCTTTTTGCTCTTCAACTTTTGCTACTTCTTCCATGCCTTCCATTCTCTATATGACATCTCGTCATCACTTGATTCCGAGTCGTCGTCATCATTCTTGTTTTTCTTTTCCTTGCCTTTTGAGCTACTTGACTCATCTTGTTTCTCATTTTCAGGTTTTTCATCATCATTCTTGTTCGTGTCCTTGTCCTCTTCACCCGTCGGATTAACGAGACTCTTGGGAGAGTGTTCGCCCGACATCTTCTTTTGTTCTCCAAGCGGTTAAGCTCAACACGGAGATCCAAGCTCTGATACCAATTGAAAGGATCGACACTAGGCCTAGAGGGGGGTGAATAGACCTGCTTAAAAATTTCCTGAAAAACTTGGCAGAAACACGTCAGGTCCGGATGATCCGGCCCTATGTCGGATGATCCGGTCCTTGTCAGGCCCAGATGATCCGGCATAGGTTCGGATGATCCGACAAGGGAAAAGAATCTTGCACGAGATTTGAAATTTACTTTGCTTTTGACGATTCCCTTTGAATACAATGTTGACAAATAAAGTAACTAAGCCTGTGAACCAATTTAGCACAAGAGGAATGCAACTGACGAGTAGATCAAGTGAAGATTAGCTCAAGAACAATAAATACAACAATAAATGAAATGGACACAAGATTTATCCCGAAGTTCACTCCACAAAGGAAGTACGTCTCCGTTGAAGTGCACACAAAGAGCAGGGTTGCCCTATAACCCTTTCCCTCACTCAATCAACCACACAAGAGGATTGAATAGCTTACCAGTAAATGTCCACGAAGGACGGGATAATACAAACTTCCAGGGCTCAACCACAAAGGAATGGAAGCTCACCGGCACCTCTAACCATCTAGGAGCCAAACACCAAGAGTAACAAATGCGAATCGATGAATCAAAGGTTGTTTCAAGTGCTTCTTGAGATGAATAAGTGCTAGCCCACGGAGTGCTCTCAAATCACACATCGAATCTCACTTCTTCTCAATCCCTAGGTGTTTCCTTGCAAGAATCAAGCTCTAAGATGGAGAGAAGTGAAGGAATGAATGTTTTGGAGGCGTGGTTGGTCGGAGAGTCAGAGAGAGAAGTAAATGAAGGGGGTGAAGGGGTATGTATACACACTATGTTTGACTAGTTTGCAGAAAAAAAATTTCTCGCACAAACTTAAAAATTTTTCCAGAGGCTAATTATGAAAATTAGTAATCGAACGAGAAGGCGTTGACCAAATTTCACACTATGTTTGACTAGTTTGCAGAAAAAAATTTTCCCGCACAAACTTAAGAATAGTAGCGAGAAAAGTAATGCAGGCGAGAGAGGGGGGACCACCAAGTAAAAAAATAGAAAGAAATAATTAAAAAGGAAAAAGGTGCAGTAATTACCTCGACGCGATTAATTGGTTTGCCTCATCGTCTTCTTCTCCGATCCCTCCCCTCCCCTGCCCCGTGCTCCAAACCCTAGCAAGCAGCCTCCCAGACATGGAATTGTAATCGTCTCTCTGGCCACAATCCCCTCTCTGATCTCATCCGATGCCCGCGTCCTCCTCCCCAAGTGGCAACACCTGTGCATCATCCCCGCCGCCGCCGCCGCCGCCGCCGCGGGCCATGAAGCGCGAGCTCGCGTTCGCGCTTCGGTCCCTCTCCGAGATCTCCGCCTCCCCCGGCCGCACGCGCTCCGGCCGCCCCATCTCTTCCCTACCTGACCCATCAGCATCAGCATCTCTCAAGCGGCGCAAGAGATCCGATCCACCACCCGCCGCCGCCGCCGCCGATCTCGTCTCCCCGCCCACGCCGCCCATAGACGCCGAGCCGCCCACCCAGCCCCTTCGCGACATCATCGAACCGGTCGATGGATCCAATCCTCCCACCGCCGCTCATCAATCCAATTCCAATGCCGCCCAAGAGGTCATTGCACAAAAGATGCTAGAAGCCCCACAACCATCGCACGCTCAGGCTGAGGACTCGCTGATTGCAAAGCCGAATGTGCCCATGGAGGAATGTGCTGCTGCGCTGAATGCAGCACCAACTCTGCTGGAATCCACCGGTGCAGCTGGAAACGACCAGTGTAATAATAGCTCTAACTCAGAGGGAGGAAGTCTACAGCCGCAGGCCGCGGACAATGCATTAGCCCCCGCTCCTCTGCTAGTTGAAGAAACTACCACACCATTGCCCGCCGCCGAGCTCAAACCTGCAAGGCGCTTAACTCGATCCCTGCTCAAGAATAAACAAGACAAAGAAGACTCTGCAGCTAGTACAAGTCAGGCGACACCAGATGGCAGCCAGGAGGCCTCATTTGATTTGGCTTTGCTGGTGGAGAAGCCTCAAAGAAGGTTCACAAGGTCTCTGCTCAAGACAAATGTTGAGAGCAGTTCGGTTGGATCTGATGACGTGCATGACAGTGCATCCGACTCCCCTCCATCAGTGAAGAAGATGGAGATGAAGATGTCAAAGAAAGTTGCCTGCCTCACAAAGCACCCTGGAAACATTAGGGAGCTGCTCAACACTGGCCTGCTTGAGGGAATGCCAGTTATGTACATCATTCCTTATAGCAAGGTAGGTATGAGAGAATCAGCTGTAATGTTTTATGAGCAGTTCTTTTAAATCTGTGGCTACTGCCACGTTATGCTCACAGATTCATGTGATTCACTCTTTTGATTGATTAGTAGAGTCTAGTAATATTTAGATAGAGTTTTCCTTTGTTTATGCAGTATGAGTAATTGCATTTGCTAGAACTTAAACTGGATCATGACAAAATGAATGCAGTGCAAGGGCTGCTTTCAGTTAGTATTTTGTTATCTTCCTAAGAAAAATAGGAAGAATTGAAGTTGCTTTGATGACAGATTACTCTGGATTGTAGCCTATCTTGTTTTTGTATCTCATGCAATTAACTTAGGTTCTACTTGCAAGTTGCAGAAGGCTGTGCTAAAAGGAGTGATTACTGGTTGCAATATACGTTGCTTTTGTCCATCCTGTAATGGCTCAAAGGTGTGTTCCCTAGTCTACAAACTATTAAAGGACACAGACTGTTTACATTTTGCCATTCTCCGTCTTTTTTACAGGCTGTTTCGGCTTATTACTTCGAACAACATGCTGGAAGCACCAAAAAACACCCTGCCGACTACATTTACTTAGGGAATGGCAATAGTTTGCGTGATGTGCTGCGTGCATCAGAAAGATCTCCGTTGGAGGCTCTGGAAAAAACAATTCGTTCCTCCATTGGTCCAGTGGTTAATGGGAGCCACACTAATTGCCTGAATTGCAACGGTGAGGACTTCATGTTAGAGCATTTTCTCGAAGCACAAGATCTCTATGTACATTTGACTAATCTCCTAATGCTGCAGAGCATGTTCTTACGTCATCACAAACTGAACATGTATTGTGTCGACGTTGCCTCGACTCAAAGCAACCTCAAGATCATACCACCCCATCATATCCATGTAAGAGCAATTCCAGGTAAGCAGTTTGAGCAAATAATGTGCTAATCTTCTCTTGTGCCCAATCAACTATGGCCTCACCACTGGTTAGATAATTAATTTGTCCAAGAGATATCTGCCTGATATGGTTAGATGCTACTTTTTGTTGTTCTGTCTAGGTTGTAGATAGGTTGTAGTTTTGTTGAGTTATGATTACAAAATTTTTGCCTTTTACGTAAATCATCTTTAGTTTCTCGTATTTAGATTTTAGCTCCTTACCTTCTTTTCGGGTGGCTGTAGTTTAACTCCAAGTTCCAAGGAGGCTTTTCTAAAGAAGATATCATCAAGCAAGAAGGGTGGAAGTGCTGGCAAAGTAACAAACAAGTTGGTACACTATAAGTGTGTTATCTTACCTTCTCTAATATGTGTGCACGAGCTCATTGGTATTGGTTTGGTTTGGTACTCTCTTCAGGGATAATGGGCTACACAAATTGGTCTTTAATGTCTTGCTTGATGGCACAGAAGTAGCTTACTATGTTGATGGGCAGGTTGTTAGGCAGGCCAAGAGCTATCTCCTGATTTTTTTTCAATTCATCTTTTATTTTCTTTCATTTATACTTTACATTGTACGATGCAGAGAAAGGTTGATGGGTATATAAAGGATCAAAGAATCTACTGTAATCACTGCAACAGAGTGGTCTGACTCTTCTCTCACCCAAGCTATTTCTTCAGGTTCATCATATATGTTATGAAACAATTAATCTTTTTTTGTGTGTGAAATATTCAGGTTAGCCCATCAGCATTTGAAGCTCATGCGGGTGAGGGATCAAGGCGCAAGCCGTAAGTATTTACATTCTCCTGTTTAACTTATGCCAACGCTATCATGGTTGTCCTTACTGTGTTACATGCTGTCAGGTATGATAACATCTTCACATCAAATGGAGTATCATTGCATGAGCTGGCAATGAAAATATCAAAGGATATGGAACGGTCAGAACGCGAAACGGATGATCTGTGCAAAGAATGCGGTCATGGGGGTGATATTTTCCCATGCAAAATCTGTCCAAGGTCATTTCATCCAGGTAGTTTTGCAAGTCCTTGAAATTAATTACAACGAAAATTTCAGAATGGTCTTGTTTAGTTTTTTATTTGTAAAGTGTTAACAGCCAGATCACTTGTACCCATTGCAGCTTGCGTTGGACTGCCTGAAGCACCCTCAGAATGGTATTGTGATAATTGCAGGAATCTTTTACAAAAAGAAAAGGCTTTGGCAGAGAACAAAAATGCTAAAGCTGCTGGGAGGCAAGCTGGAGTTGATTCCATTGAACAGATAATGAAGAGGGCTATACGAATTGTCCCCATATCTGATGATCTTGGAGGCTGTGCTTTATGCAAGTGAGTACTTAGTACTGTTTGTCATAGCTGGTTCTCATGTTTGCTCATTTTCTTGATTTGAATAACTGCTAATGCCGGTATGTAATGATTTGAATCAACAAGCACATTTTAGTGTCTTTTTGCTGACTTGTTGATGTGGCAAAATGATGAAACCCTTTGCATGATTCTTCCACTTGGTTTCTGTACTTTGCTTGAAAACCTACAAAACTGAAAACTGAAGTTGGTTTTTGTGTTCTTTGTGCCTTACGGGAACTTCAGTTCCTAGTTTCTGAGCACCAAAAGTATCCATACACTGAATACAGTCAACTGATGAAACCGAACTTACCAATTGTCCAGGCCTATGCCTCTAAGCGACTAAGCCTGGATGCTGGTACAGCGTTACCTAGTACATATAGCTATCTGGGTTAGCTAGGTGGTTTTTAGGCAGGATGGTGTGGTGGCTGAAGCGTAGGCATTCTTTGCAGTTATCTCTTAGAACAGTGAAATATGTCATCTTGTTTTTTAATGTTGTTGTAATCAGTAGACTAGCCTCCAGAACTGCCTGCTGTGCCCTTTTCTTCATGCCTGTTGCATTCTTGCAGCATTCTTAAAATTTCTTTTTGCAGAAAGAAAGACTTCAACAATGCTGTATTTGATGAGCGCACTGTGATACTCTGTGACCAAGTATGCTATTTCTGCGATGGCTAGATATTTCTGCTTGGACATTGCAATCTATAATCCAAATACTCTTCAGCTGGTTCAATTTCCTCCTATTTTTTAGCACTAGGCTAAAGTGCAATATACACGTGCAAGTTTACTGTTATGCTTGGCTGACATACTTCTGTTTTGTGCTCCTTAGTGTGAGAAAGAATATCATGTAGGATGTTTGCAGAGCCAATGGCAGGTAGAACTAAAGGTTAGTGCAAAACAACCTTATTATTTGATTGAAATCTGTCATTATTCCTTCAAGTTTGATGTGCATGATATACTCACTTCAGATGAAGAATGATGTCTTTTGCCTGGGTGAATGCTAACACAATACAATGGATTTTCTTTTTCTACAGGAATTGCCAGAGGGGGAGTGGTTCTGTTGCGGTAGTTGCTCTGGGACACGACTGTCATTGGAAAAGATAATCTCTGATGGAGCTCAACCATTGGCGGAGCCAGATATTGAAATAATAAGGATGAAACATGAGATAAGAGGTTTATGCATGGACACCAGTACAGATCTCAAATGGCAGTTACTTTCTGGTAAAAGAGCTACTGAAGATGGAAGGATATTGCTGTCAGCTGCAGTGCCGATTTTTCATGTAGGTCCTGTATTATTTGATCTAATTTGTTCATCTTCTGCATTATTTTCTGGGTTAAGTATCTTTGTTTTGTTTCCTCCTTTTAATGCCTTTTCATATGGTCATCTGATGATAATTGGGGTGGATGTTTTGGGGGTGCATTTTCTAAAGTAGCGAAGGTTTGCTCTGTTGCTAAGAAATTATGGCTGGATTCGGATTTGGATACAGTTTGGTTCACACTAGTTATGGGTGTGTGGACAGTGTAGTGTCAGAGAAATGTAACAGTGGCCTTATGATCTGTACACCAAACATAAAAAAAGCCTGATGATATGCAAGTTCAGAAATTTAGTTGCAAGGATGGTATTATTTGGAGGTGCATTAAGACTTCTTAGCAAACTATCTTAGCATTGAGACTTTGGTTTCTCAATAAGTGTTGTCTTGCAGCAATCCTTTGATCCAATTGTTGAAGCTCACACCTCTAGAGATCTCATTCCTGAGATGGTTCATGGGTAAGATAACCAAACAGCTATTTGCTTTAGAGGTATGTAACCGCCTCTGTTAAGATTCTCATCCCGTTTTGATCTACCAGGAGGGGGCCTAAGGAGGGAATGGCCGGCCAAGATTACAGCGGAATGTACTGTGCATTGTTGATCGTGGGGTAAGAGTTGTTTCAATAAATTGAAAATTTTGCCTCGACTTTTGCATCCAATCATACCGAATCCTAGTTATTTGAGAAAACAATACTGAATCCTAGTTGCTTGTTGCAGCTCTACTGTGGTGTCAGCAGCACTTTTGCGTGTCATGGGAGGTGATGTGGCTGAACTACCCCTAGTTGCTACAAGTCGAGATGTTCAAGGGCTGGTGGGTATTAAAGGGTTGGCTGAGCTGCACCAGATTTTGATCCTTGGCCATCCTGGTTGCTGTTTTTATTGTTGGATTGATGTTTGACCTGTTACTCTGATGCAGGGCTACTTCCAGGCATTGTTCTCATGCATAGAGAGGGTGCTAATCTCGCTGAAGGTCAAGCACTTTGTGCTTCCAGCTGCCCATGAAGCTGAAGGGATATGGATGAATAAATTTGGCTTCTCTCGGATCCCTCCAGAAGAGGTCAGCTATGAGTCAGCCACTGTGGTGATGGTCAGGGCTGAATGCTGTATAATGTAATTCTGATTGACCTCTCTGTGTTGCAGCTGGAAGCTCATCTTAAGGGGGCGCACCTGACTATATTCCAGGGGACATCGTACCTGTACAAGGCTGTTCCTCTGCCATCATCCCAGGGAAAAGAGAGATCAGAGCTGGAGTAACTAAACTAGCAGGATTTGTCTGTGTTTTGAGGTCGCGCGATGTACATAAGATGATGAAGCATGTCAAGACAATGGATGGTATACAATAGCAAGGGGAAGAAAGGAGGAGGATACTATACAAGTAAGCTGGGTAATTGATTTTGGATGGTGCAGTGCAGAGACATGATGCCGCTGTCTTTTGTTTGTTTCTCACTCTCTCTTCCTTGATGACTTGATTCAGTCGCGCTGTGGTTGACAAGTGGTGGCACACCTGTTTTCGAAGTAGATGCAAGCCCCATTGGGAGACGAACTAGCCAAATTTTGATCTGTTTGACTGGCAAGTTTTGGGGTGTGGGGGCGCGCTTGCAATTGGTGTTGGTTGAAGTTGAAATGTCCAAACGATATTCTTCCTTTGATTGAACACATATCGTATCCTTTGATTGGACACATATCTTTTCCTTTGATTGCAGAAGTGCAGGGATATGCTTTCTGTTCGTTTGCTTGAAAGTACTGTTTTTCGATAGTAATTTATTGACATTACATGCCGTCTCCGACTAATGATGCAGGCTTATTCTGATTTGTTAGTATATTTATATAATTTTATACAAATTCGCTATTATGTACTGTATTAGTAGATTAGATTGGTGTTAAAAAAGCAACGCATTTTTCTTTTGTAAAAATAAACACACGCGCAAAAGTTGACCTTGTCTCCGGAGGAAGGGAATGCCGGCCCGGAATAGGGATGTCTTCCTCCAACTCGTTGGGTTGGTGGGGGCGGCGGCCGCTTCGTTCAATTGCATCGGATCTGATCTCGATTCGCTCCCGCCCCGCCGTCCATCTATCACCCACCACCACGGCTGTTGCGGCAAAGGCCATGCCTGCGCGCGTGGCGGCGGAGATCGCCGCGCTCCCGGAGCCGCGCGGGCCCATGCGCCGCCTCTGCGGCGACCTCGCGCGCCGCATCCGCCTCCTCGCGCCCCTCCTCCAGCAGCTCCAGGGCGCCTTGCCTCTCGCCGACGCACTCGGGGCAGCGCGCGACCTCCTCCGCGCAGTTCACGACGGCAGCAAGATCTACCAGGTACTTTACCTTGCTCGTCTCGTCTCTCACCGACAAACCAAACTATGCTATGCTATGATTGAAATTGAATGGACCAGGCAATGCGAGGGGATGGCCTGCTCGACCGCTTCGCAAGCGTCAACAGGCAGATTCAGCTGGCCCTGGATGCCTTGCCTTACCACACCTTCGACATGCCTGAAGAAGTGCAGGAGCAGGTGGGCTGGCTGATCAACTCCTCTTCCTTCCTCCCTCCCTCTTGCCCTGACTCGCTAATAACGCCCATTTCGACTCTATGCAAGCATTCAGGTCGCGCTTGTGCATTCTCAGTTCAAAAGGGCTGCCACCAGAACGGATCCACCAGACGCGCAGCTAGCAAAGGATATATCCTCCGCCCTCGCTGACAAGACCTTTGACCCTCTGGCTTTCACAAGGATCTCAGAGAAGCTGCAACTGCAGACCATGGCCGATATCAAGAAAGAATCTGTCGCCCTGCACGAGATGGTCATCTCCAGTGGCGGCGAACCTGATGGCTGCGTCGAGGAGATGTCTTCCTTGCTCATGAAGCTCAAAGACTGTGTCATCACTGAAAAAGCTCCCGCACCAGAGACACTCACCGCCAGGTCTGCCTCCATAAAGCACAGATCTCCAATCATCCCTGATGAATTCAGATGCCCGATATCCCTTGAGCTCATGCAAGACCCTGTCATCGTTTCCAGCGGACAGGTATGCATTCACAGTGCAAAGTTCCAAATTATGGCTCTACTCCTTAAATACATCATCACTTTTGTTATTAAGACTTCCCTTGTCTTCTTTTCAGACATATGAGCGATCGTGCATCCAGAAATGGCTTGATTCTGGACACAAGACGTGCCCTAAGACACAGCAGCCTCTCTCACATACCTCACTGACACCAAACTTCGTCCTCAAAAGCCTAATAGCTCAGTGGTGTGAAGCCAACGGCATTGAGCTTCCGAAGAACAAGGCAAATTCCAGGGATAAGAAATCAGCAAAAAGCTCTGACTATGACCATGCTGGTCTAGTCTCGCTAATGACCAGGCTGAGGGGTGGGAACCAAGATGAGCAGCGGGCTGCTGCTGGTGAGATCCGTTTGCTTGCAAAGAGAAATGTCAACAACCGGATATGCATTGCTGAAGCAGGAGCAATTCCCTTGCTTGTCAATCTACTCTCCTCTTCGGATCCAAGAACGCAGGAACATGCTGTCACAGCGCTTCTTAACCTCTCCATCCATGAGAACAACAAGGCAAGCATTGTGGGCTCTCATGCTATCCCTAAAATTGTGGAAGTGCTGAAAACTGGGAGCATGGAAGCCAGAGAGAATGCAGCCGCCACATTATTCAGCTTGTCAGTTGTCGATGAAAACAAGGTTACAATTGGTGGTGCTGGCGCAATACCTCCACTCATTAATCTTCTGTGTGATGGGAGCCCAAGAGGCAAGAAAGATGCAGCAACAGCAATTTTTAATCTGTGCATATATCAGGGAAATAAGACCCGAGCAGTCAAAGCTGGAATCGTCATCCATCTGATGAACTTCTTGGTGGATCCTACCGGGGGAATGACTGATGAGGCACTCACTCTTCTGGCTATCCTTGCTGGTAATCCTGAAGCCAGGGCTGTAATTGCACAGTCGGATCCGATTCCCCCACTTGTAGAGGTAATTAAAACAGGGTCTCCTCGCAACAGAGAAAACGCTGCAGCCATTCTGTGGTCGCTTTGTTGTGCTGATGTTGAGCAAACGAGGGCTGCAAAAGCTGCTGGAGCGGAGGATGCACTCAAGGAACTGTTGGAGTCTGGCACGGACCGTGCAAAGAGAAAATCTTCTAGCATTCTGGAACTCATGCGGCAAGCTGAAGAAGCTTGAACCTGGCCCTTGTAGATTTTCTGAATTGAGGTTGTGGCTTTGCTATATTGTACACAAAAATACTAAATGCCTCTTAATAGTGTTGACATTTGAGATATATCTGTAGGCAGGAGTGTTAAGATTTTAAGAATTTTCTGTAAACATGTAAATTGGTTGTATAATATTGAAAGTCAGCCCAAGATGTACTTTTGATTTGAAAAAAGGATACTGTAGACATCTGTATGTGATTCAACTTGGTGGTTATTATTGTTTCAGGTTCCATGCATGCAAATCCATTCCCCTTTATGGAACATTTCAATACGTTTAGAACCAGGAAATCTGGATTGAAGCTTCAGTTGCATAATAAGAGAAAGGAAACCATTAAGGCTTTTTATGGCTCTGCTCATTGGTTGGTACTTTTGGTGGCTTCATTTGAAGTAAGTTTGCTCTCAGCAAATTGTTACTGAGTTTTGAATTCTTTTTAAATTGTTTCTTGAATGTTTAAGCATTCATTACAAGGATTAATCTAGCTTGGTTTCCTTTGAGGCCCACATCGTTCTGCTATTATCAGAATATCTGATTTGTTGGGAAAAAATTGTGCTCATTTTCTCAATTGATTTCTAGATTACAGTAAGATTAACATGATATCTCTTATTATCTGTCCTTTTGTGGTACCTTCCATCCCTTTTTGAATGTCGTCTCTGAACTCCTTTTATGCCATGGGAATATGCATATAACCAACAAGGAGCTCAGTACCATTGCTGTTGATGATACTCTTTACTTGAGGGAGTCAAACAAGATTTGGATGGAAGCTAAATGCTTAAGCATTGATTACTTGAGGTTGAGGGAATATGCAGCTAAATGCTAAAAATCTATTTTGCAATCAGAAGATTCAGAAAGTTGTTGGTAACTATGACGGCTATGCTGAAAGAATAAGAAAAATAAAAGTAAACAATCCAGAAACTCAAATCATTGTTGCACTTGTTTATGGTTCTAATTTCCACGTCACTAGGCCACATACAAAGTTTAGATGCAAAATGGAAAAGCAGATGGCAAACCAAGTAGACAAGATGGTTATGCTGCACGTGGATCATATCACTTGTTGGCAGCTACTTGCATGCTAGTATTATTCTGGAACAAACTATAAACATACACACTGACCATTTTGATTGAAGATGACAAGGGAAAAGGTATAAAGAAATATTTTAATGGCAAAGCTGAGCCCACTGGACCAGTAGGTCATGAACCATCACTACATTGTGGTATGCCAAACGCACAACATGTTGATACCATAACTAGATGTCGAGAAAGTGCTGTTCACAAATTCTGGTCGTTTTAGACCATGTCAGTCATGTCTTGATATCTTTTTTCTTTTTCTTTTTGGGGGACTTAAGAAGATCTGGTGCTGTTGCGGACAATTGAGATTAGGTAGAGTACATCACAGGCATGACGCTGCTCATCAGCTCGTGTGATGGCAAGTGTCCCTGTGTTGTGGATTCGTTTGCATTTCTGACTAACTCAACTCTAGCACAAAGCCATTTCCACAACCTAAAACTATTTATAATAGATTCATGTGTCGCTCTCAATGGGCCAGATAACTTCAGCTTCACGAGCCACCATGTGTTCTATGATGAGAAATTCACCTGGATGGACTAGTTAGCATTTGGCAATACAATTCGTGTTCTACTGAAATGTCTGACACATTTTATTTCAGAGAGGGTCTCCTTTTTTGTTTTCTACTTTCCTGGGATGAGGTCTGGGTAATGCCTTTGGTAATATATACTTTTAATGTTAGAATAAGTCAGGGATTGGTATATCTCTTGTTTCTTGATCCATGAACTATCGGTGTACTTTTTGGTTCAATAAGATATCTATGCACCACGCATGGTAAATAGCAAATATGATATAAAGTAGCTAGTGAGACAAAAGGTACAGAAGTATAACTATAAAAATAAGCCTTCTCCTGAGTATGTCAGTACACAGTAACATGCCGCAGCTCAGGGACACCGTTCCTCTGCATGCATCACATGGCCAACCTAAGCGGCGCGAAGGACAGCATTCCAACTAATCATGCATGCTCATATCATTTGCTTGCTTAATCTGTCTCATCTCATCTGTCTTTGATCCCTCTAAATTAATAATCAATAGGTGCATCTAGCTAATGTGATGACACAGCTTCTATCTAATCCTTTTGCTTAAACTGCTAAACAAATATGCAAGTTGGTTGAGATCTAAAATGCTACTGCTCTGTAGTAGTAGTAGTGTCCAACTTTGACCGCAACTGCACGCACCTAATCACGATTCTTATACTTGTTACAACCAGAACATCCATTGTGATATTATTCTATCTCCACATGTGATATGATGTTGCCCACCATGTTGCTACAATCATATGATAGATGATACTGATCCATCTCTTGGGATCCTATGTCTGATACGATCACAAGCGTTGGTTCATTCCCACTTGTTTGATCTCAGCCATTGATTGCCTAACTAAATCGACCTGCTTCTGCTTGTAATGAACCCTTATAAACACTGCCCATCTGCAGAGGATGCAATAAAAGTGAGGTGTTTGGGGTTGCTGCAACGAGTCTCAGCCCTGAGGAGGCATTAGGATGGGTCATATTGCCGAGCCTGCCGGCCCTGTACTGATTGGCTGCAAAGTGCTGCCGATCTTCAATGAGCATGGCATAGTTGAGGGTGCAATGAAGAAGATGGTGCACAGGATCGACGGCAAGAAGGCAGTTGCACGGGTGAAGGAGCTTGTGAAGCTGGCTGCTCAGGCCAGACCTCACGGCGCCACTGTTAGTGGCAAGAAATGGAAGGTATATATAGGTTCAATTTGTTGATTATCTCCCCACGCTGGACTCAGATTAGGAGCTAAATCATGATTTGAAGGTTTAGATCCAGCAAATACGTAGATGATTGTATGCTGAAATAATGTGTTTTTGCAGAAGGTTCTGAGCTTCTACGGAAGGGATGGCGCTGCAGCCGGAACAGCTGCAAAGGGAGGGCGCCAGCAGAAACAGAAGCACGAGGAGGCGAGTGATGAGATGAGCTGCAGCTCGAGCAAGCTGAGCTTCAAGTGGGACGTGGGCAGCTGCTCGTCAGCGTCGGTTGCATATTCACCGTTGTCGTTGATGTCGGCGCCGGCAAAGGTGTCAGAGCAGACGCCATCGAGGAAGGACTACTACTACATGTCGAGGTTGTCATCCATGAGCCAGCAGAGTATGCTGTGCAGCGGTGGCGGCGGCGGCAGTCCAAATAGCATGAAGAACATGGAAGGAGAGGAGGGCAGCTGCAGGATGGGACAGTGGATCACCACGGATTCAGATTGTAAGTTGTGTCTGCATTATTCGTTTGCTTATTGTCTGCTAGTAGTCTTAATCATATATAGCTGAACCTGTGATATGCATTTACACCTCACCTGCTTCTCGATTGACTTGCAGTTGTGGTGTTAGAGCTGTAATGGCATAATCTCATTAATGTTGATCCATCAAGGAAGATGTGAGTAGAGGCGACGATGGTTGGCTCAGCAACAGCAAGCGCCTCTCTTTCTCAGTTTCTCGTGAAGAAGATGGATTGGGTGGATTCAACGGCTAGCTGCCGGGCAGCCCAGTGCTCAAGTTTTTGTTTCGCTGCCCCATTCATTTTCCATCTATTGATAGGGCCGGGGGATTTGATTGAGTGAACATGCAACAGCAACGCAAAATTGTGACGTACGGATAATACTATATATGTTGTTGCCTTGCTAGCTAGCTCTTTCCATGGATGAAACCGAGATTGGGATGGTGGTTGGTGTGTGTAGGGATGCATTGTATGGTGGTTGGTTCATGACACATGACTGTTTGTTAACAGACTCATATTGAATACATTCACTATTAGAAAACAGACCAAAAGTACTAACTGATATTGCAGTTGGTACTCTTGGTCTGTGGAGCCCAGCATATGGCATTTGGCACCGGATCGCGGCAGATCCGGATCCGGTGTCTATGCTGGTGCATAGGCACCGGGTCCTTCCTCGACCCGATGCCAAATGCCCTCGGCTAAGCACCAGGTCGTTACACGATCTGGAGCTAATGATGCAGACATTAGCATCGGGTCTTGCCACGAGCCGATGCCAGTAGTTACAGTAGTCAAAGGCACCGGTTGTTACCTTGAACCGGTGCTAATGAACGAGAATTTTTATAAAAAGGTTAGGAATTTTTGATAAAAAGGTTAGCAATTTTTACCATGACTTAGCAATTAATTTTTTTAATATAGTTAGCACCTGATGTAGTTTATATATGTGATAATTTTTTTAGATGTAGTTTGCAAGTAATTTAGTTTGTAATTGTTATATTAACTATTAGGTATACAATAATTATTTATTTAGATGTAGTTAGAAATTGGGTCAATTTAGTATTGCTTTATATATGTTATATTATTTTTAGATGTAGTTAGCAAGTGAGTTAGTGATTTTAGTGATCTTGTAAATATGATGTGTCCTTGATTCGATTATAAGGAATCCACAATGTGTACATTCTTTCTCTCTTTCATTCGCGAGAGACAAATACATAGACACATAGATAGAGAGATACATACTGAGAATGATAATGTGAACATTGTGGATTCCTTTTTATAACAAAGTTCAAGGTCTGACTGTTAACTTTCATATTCGATGAACACATGAAATTTGTTATTTTGTATGAATTAGCTAGTGAATTTGACACTCTAATGATGTATGCATATAATAATTATTTATTTAGATATAGTTAGTGATTTAGTTTACAATTATTTTATATGTGTGATAATTTTTTTAGCTGTAGTTAGCAAGTGATTAAATTTATATGAATGAATTATTTTGGCACTCTAATAATGTATATAAAAGAATTGTGAACCCCAACTGTTCTAGGATAAGGGACTAATTGTGAATGTGGCAATTCATTCTAAATTAATCCCTTATCCTGGAATAGTCGAGTTTCTCTGATAGTCTAAACAAACTGAAGAGTGTCAAAATAATTATTTCTGGATGACTTTGCTGCAGGACATGCTGCAGAAGATGACTTTGGTCAAAACAAACTGAAGATGCTGCAGGACATGCTGCAGAAGATGACTTTGGTCAGATACTATGCGAAGCAGAGGAAGTCTGCGAAACTGAAAAGGAATCAAGAGATCTGAAGTATATGTCAGAGGACAACAGAACATTTATTGTAGCCATATTGTAAACAAGTGCACAAAAAGTTGGGTACCATATTGTAATTGTTGCAATGGAAGGCAACAAATGGTTTGTCTGACAAGGGATTCGAGGAGTTGCTGAAACTTATAAAAACCTACTCCTCGAGGGTATACACATTGTCCGAAACAACATATGAGACAAGAAAGACTGTTTGTCCTCTAGGATTGGAAGCACACAAAAAATGCATGCATGTCCTAACGACTATATCCTCTATCGTGGTGAGGAGTATAAAAATTTGGATGCCTATCCAATATACAAAGCTTGTCGGTATAAGATCCCTCACGATGATCCAGACGACATTGAGAGGGTGCATACCAAGAAGAAGTTGCTTGCCAAGGTGATGTGGTATAGTCTTCGAGACAAAAAAAACAAGTAAATAATTGGTGTGAGTACGACATATGCGAGTTCATGCACAATCTATCTAAATGCGGGAGGATTACGACGGAGGACCTCGACTATATTTTCCTAATTATACTAACACGATGAATTAATATTTTTTTTGTAAAATGATATATGATGCAAAATAAGAGATGAAGTTTACGATGTGGATAGGATTAACACCATGGGCGAGCAGCTCATATGATTCATTATGAGGAAGATCTTGGATTCTAAAGGCGAGTTCTACTACAACTGTCACATCAATAGGCTTTCCGCATCGACATCGTGAGGGGACCTAGTACTTGCACTATAAACATGACATGCATGTTTGTTTGTAAACATGACGTCGAGTTATTTGCATATTTGTAATTATGTTATTATAGCTAAATAACTTAATTACATGATTGACATTAGCTTTCAATTATTTTCATACATCATTTTAATTTGAACGTGATGAATGGACGTATAGTAGTGTAGAGCTCAAGTACGTGTAGCATTTTAAAAGAATAAATAGTAAATAAAAACAATTGAAATAAAATATGATTTGAAAAAAAGGAGAAAGCCAACCGATACCTAAGGGATACCTAAGGGGCCGGCAGCTTGCGTCAGAGAGGCATTCTTTGAGCTACTGGTTGGTTTTTCCAATCAGTACCTAAGGAGGCTTTGGGTACCATGTATAATACCCGATGTCTAAGGCCGAGACTTTCAGTCTCGGTTGAAGAACCGAGACCTATGCTTGTTTTCAATCGGACCGTTTCCTAGTAGTGATTGTGTTACGTTGTTTTGATAAGCAATGTTTGACAATCTTAATTATTTTTGCTTATGAGAAACGCGGAGGATGAACACCCGGCCCGTTGTTTTATTTCCTGCATGCTTCTATATATGCTAAGCGGCTTTATTTTGTGGTAAGAAAAAAAAACAAACTATATATTTGGGTTTATGCTCGTAGGGAGCCGTGCCAAACGAGGACATGCATGGTCATATATTCAGCCGGGTGAGGATCTAGCTATAGCTGTTCCACTTACCAATATATAATTTGGAACGAACGATATATGCATGGTGGTATCTTCCATGTCGTCTGCATGCTCTCTTTATTTGGAGGTATGTGTGTGTATGAATCACTTATATTATTCTATTAGCTTAACTTTTTGGTTGGATGAATTTATAACTGGAACTAGCTAGATAGTCATATTCATCACTTCAAGCGAACCGCGAATAGTTTAGCTGGTAAGATTTTGTTATGGTGGAATCTGCCTACCCAAAGTCCAGTGATGCCGGTTGCAAACGGAACCAGAGCCCCAATTATGAATCTACGGTTGACGGTAAGTTACCATACTTACAGTCGATCCCACTCCTGAGCACGTCCCTCATGAGTCTCCTCCTCCCGTTTCCCTTTCCCCTTCCCCTTTTCTCTTTCCTCTGGATGATCCAGGCAGAAACTTGACAGCGCGCTCGAGGCGGCTGCATGGGGCGGTGACTAGCGCTGGTCGGTGATGGGAGGCACGGCGGCGTTGGAGTGGCGCGGTGCGGCGGCGGTGGGGAGACGCGGCGTGGTGGCCTGACGCGGGGGGAGGGAGGGGGTGCGCCGTCAATGGGGTGGCGCGGTGCCGGTGGGGAGGTGCGGTGGCTCCAGATTTTACCTTTTTCTTTAGAGTAAAATGCACCAGAGATCCTTCAACCTGTAAGAGGGTGTCACTTAGGTTCATCAACTTCGAAATTGCATTTCTGGGCCCATAAACTTGTAATCTCTATCACTTAGGTCCACAAACTCTGAAAGTCCATAAACTTATAATTTGTGTCACCTAGGCCCATCCCTCCACCTAACCTTAATGCACTGATACTGCACCAACTTGAATCTACACGGTGCCCACACATTGCTGGAGTTAGAAGGGTGAAATTTGAGCCTCTATTTTGAATCAAGAGCATAGGGAGAGGAGACAGGAGGGATGAAAAGCTTATTTTGGAGGTTATTGACATGTACTAGGATTCAAAGGGAAGCTTACAAACTGTCATTGGTGAGTTATGGAGCTTAAATCTAGATATGACCCAATAATATGGGTGGAGAGGATGGAGTGGTGACTTGGGAAAGGTGGAGGATGTCACAGAGAGACTCAACAATATGGGTACCGTGGTTAGGGATATTGTATCCTCCATGGAGCGAGTAGCCGGATATGGTGGCACCAGATGTTGTGGCAAAAAATCTCATGACGACGTTAGATTTAGGTCAATCCAGAGTGGTTCTCGGTGGTTGAAAGATATTCATGGACAACGATATTGGTGCGACCTTTGTAGGCGCGCCTGTGGCCGCACGACTGCTCATGGATGGAGTTTATGGATCTAAAAATGCACTTTTAGAGTTTATGGACCTAAGTGGCACAAATTACAAGTTTATGGACCAAAAAATGCACCATTAGAGTTTATAGACCAATGTTTTCTAAGTTTATGGACCTAAGTGACACAGATTACAAGTTGATGGACCTAGAAATATTATTTTTGGAGTTTGTGGACCTAAATAACACACCCTTCCAAATTGGTGGACCTTTGGTGCATTTTACTCTTATTTCCACCCAAATTCATCTTTGGTTTTGAATGCAAAATTTTTCCCAAAAATTTTCCCTTTCAAATTTTTATAATTGATTTTTCTTTCAATTTTTTCACAATTTCTCTTTCAAAAATTTTCTTGTCAAAATTTTTCCATTTCTCTTCAATTTTTTTTAAAAAAAATCGAAGAAAATTTATTAGAAACTAATAAAAACATACCATAAAAAGGAAAAAAACAATGAGAAGATTGATCGTACGGAACCCTTCCCTACGGTCGACCAAAAATTAGCTTCCCCCACCGAGAGCATGCATGTATTTATTAATTTGTGGCAGCAAGAAATCAAACGAGCATCTATGGATCGATGTTTTAATCTATATATATATATATATATATATAATATATACTCCTATGTACATAATTAATTAATAAGCAGATCGAAGAGGAAAGGAAATTACGCAGCAGGTACCACGAAGTTGTAGTTGCTTTCACAGCAGGTAGGTATGTAGCCAGCATTGCATTGCAATGCATCATTTGGACCGATGGGTATGATGGGTTTCTTGTCTGGTATGGTGGTCGTCGGTGCAGACGAGGGATGCAGACTGCATTGCACGCACGCCTTGTTGCTGCTGCAGCAAGCAGTAATTCCTTGGTTTTTTAGTTAAAGAATTGCAGTAACTAACAAGGACTCAAGGAGGAATTCTAGTTTGCGACGGATGGGATGTATATTATTTGGGCATCGATAGATCCATCGATCTCTTGCTTGCTATTGCTAGCTAGCTAGTATATATATAGCTACCAATAAGCAAAAGCCATCCCTGATCGCCATCCCATACATCTTGGTTCAATTCGGCCTAGATCTTGCTTGCTTATTAGCCAGCTAGCTTTGCTTTGAGGAAGAGCTGGAATCCATATCCATCCATCTATTCTCCGGCGGTCGACCGATTAATTCCATGGCTGTACGCTACGTAGGTGCAGCCTGCAAGATACAAGCAGCAAGCACTTGCTCCAGCTAGCAAGATACATACAAGTACTATACTGAACAATATATGAATTGTATACCCATGCACTTGCAGAGGTCGCAGCAGCAGCAGGAGCAGGACGGCGGCTCATCGACGACATGCACACCACCACCACCGGTACCATCATCTGCAGGCAGCAAGCGACCAATAAGGACGACGACGTCGAAGCCGTCGCTGCCAGCGGCGCTTCGTGGGAGGTACGAGCTGCACAGCCTGAGAGGGCAGGGCGAGTTCGCGGAGGTGTGGGAGGTAGGGTTGAAAACGGACGGAAATATTCCCGTTCCGACTTGTTTCGTTTTTTATTTTTGTCCGTTCGTTTCCATATTTGTGGGATCCCGTTTTCGTATTTACGGAAGTAGAAATGAGATTTCTCCGTCCGTTTTTGAGGAATCCCGTTTTTACATGGAATTGACCCGTATTTATTCTGTTCTTCATCCCATTTTTAATCTACATAAGATATGTCTAAAAATTGATATGTTCAAAAACATACCAATCACTAAGTATGCATGTTAACATGTTAACACATGACATACTAGTGAATATTGGACTAATAACTTCGTAGGTGTATATTATTTTGTGACTTTGTTAATGTATACTCGAGAATATTTGATCGCGTTATTCTTTCCGGCTCAACGTCCGTATTGGTTCGTTTCTGTACTTCCGCGTAACTCGATTCCGTTTTCGTACCCGTATTTTTTGAACCCAATCCCATTTCTGCCAAAAAATATAGAAACGAAAGTAGAAATGAGGTTGTTCCGTCCGTTTCCGTCGCTAGTGGGAGGCCAGGCATCTCCGCACGGGCCACTGGGTGGCCATCAAGATCATAGCTCCTCACAGCCAGAGCTGCTTTGAGGTTTTCGTCATGCGCCTGCTCAGCCTCCGGCAGCCGCAGCACCCCCACATCGTCCGCTTCTACGAGGCCGCCCGCTCCAGCGACCACACCTACATCGTCATGGAGCTCGCCGAGGGCGGCCAGCTCCACGACCACGTCGCCGTCCGGGAGAGGCTGCCGGAGGCCCAGGCCCGCGCGCTCTTCCAGCAGCTGGTCGCCGGCGTCGCCTACTGCCACCGCAGCATGGTCGTCCACCGCGACCTCAAGATGGAGAACGTCCTGCTCGACTCCCGGGGCCACCTCAAGATCGCCGACTTCGGCTTCAGCAATCTGTGGGCCCCAGGGAGGCTGCAGGCGGAGAGCTGCGGGAACCCGCAGTACGCGGTGCCGGAGCTGCTGGATGGCCGCCCCTACGAGGGCCCCGAGGTCGACGTGTGGAGCTGCGGCGTCATCCTTTACGCCATGTTCTGCGGCCGCTTGCCCTTCGACGCCGGCACCGACGACATCTCCGACCTGCGCAGGAACGTCAGGCGCGGAGACTTCCGCCGCCTGCCGTCCTGGGTCTCCGACGACGCCCGGGACCTCATCTCCAGCATGCTCATCGTCCGCCCGCAGAAGCGAGCCACCATCACCGAGGTCAGGGCGCACCGATGGCTTGAGCCGGACATGCCGCCGTACCTGGCCCTGCTGCCGACCACTAGTCCCGACGCCACTCTGTGACGGCCAAGACCAGCCGCGGTCGACGCTGCCACCGTGGAGCTGCTAGTCACGCGCCACGGGGTTCGAGAGGGCCAGCCTGCTCCACCACCTGGACCACGAGGCGGCGGTCGCGTACCAGCTGGTCCTCAACGAGCAGCACGACGCCGCGACCCGTTACTACCAGCAGCTCGCCATGCCGCCGCCGCCGCAGCGGGCGCTGGGAGGAGGAGGCTTGGACGGCGCTGGGGCAGCTGGGCGTATGCATCCTCATCAGCTTCTACCACAGCCGCCGCCGCCGCCGCCGCTGCCTGATGATTAGTTCGGATGCATGCTGGCATCGAAGCATCTATAGTCCAGCTAATAATATATATAAATTCCATCATCACTCATCATTGACAACAATATAATGCAAGTTTTCTTGAGTACATTTATCCGATCATTTCTTAATTTGCCATCGAAGATTGAGCTGCAGCCCTTGTGCATGAGGTCCGGCACGAAGTTCTCTTGCTTGCTAGGGGTGATTCTCAAGTCACACTCTTCCACGTGGAGTGCTCACACGAGCTCTCGAACTCGACTCAGTCGGACCACTTGATGCTTTTCACACCTCGATTCAACTAGAGTTACTCTTTACATCGAGCGCTACACCCCTCACAATCACAGTCCCGGAGCCTTGCACAATCTTCTTGCAAACTTCACGAAAACACACCACCACTAAACCTCCAAGAGTTACAAGTATCACCGGCTTGCAACTCGATCACCTAGTGTCAATCTCTCGCAAACTCTCAATGCAATGCACTAGAATCACTCTCTCACTTGGAAGATATGATTTGCTCTAATCACATGTGAGTTACAGGGCTCCCAAGCAACTCACACAAGGACAGTAAAGTCCCCAAGGTGCTCAGCACTTCAAATGGCCGGCCACCACCTCTATTTATAGAGAAAAGTCTCAAACTAGCCATTATACTCAATTCAGTCAAAACAGAGCTATTGCGGACTGTCCACCTCACAGAGACCAGATCGTTTGCTATTCAAACCCAATGTCTAGAACGATAAAGATTGTGTGTTAGAGTCGACCGTTAGAGCCCGGGCGGACCATCCGCAGTTCAAAACTCCAAGCACACCGAGTTACAAATGTGTCTGACTAAGACTGGAAGTGATCGGCGGACCGTCCGCAGTTCAACCTGCGCGCCACACCAAAAACCGCCGAATTTCTGTCTAAAAATTTTTAATAGAAGGCGGACCGTCCACCCCCAAGGGCATGACTATTTGCGGTACAAATGGAACACCACTCAAAGCCCAAAACGATTTAGTTCGAACTCAAACTAGAAACCAGCGGACTGTCCACCCCTAGTAGCGGACGGTCCGCTGGTTAATTTCTAGAGAAACCGGTACTTAGTAAAATGCTCATAACTTTAAATCAGTTTGGGTTCATGCCTAGAAGGTCGACCATAGAGGCGATTTTACTAATACGACAATTGATGGAGAGATATAGGGAGTAAAAGAAGGACTTGCACATGGTCTTTATTAACCTCGAGAAGGCGTATGACAAAGTACCAAGAAATGTCATGTGGTGGGCCTTGGAGAAGCACAAAGTCCCAACTAAGTACATTTCCCTCATCAAGGATATGTACAAGAATGCAATGACGTTTGTTCGGACATGTGGTGGCGACACCACTGACTTTCCTATTAACATAGGCCTACATCAGGGGTCGGCATTGAGCCCTTATTTATTTGCTTTGGTGATGGATAAGGTCACAAGGGAATACAAGGTGATATCCCTTGGTGTATGCTCTTTGCTGATGATGTGGTGCTGGTGGACGAGAGTAGAGCAGGGGTAAATAGGAAGTTAAAGCTGTGGAGACGCACATTAGAGTCAAAAGGGTTCAGACTTAGTAGGACCAAGACCGAGTATATGATGTGCGATTTCAGCGCATCTAGGCATGAGGGTGGTGATGTTAGTCTCGATGGGCAAGTGGTGGCCCATAAGGACACTTTTCGGTATTTAAGTTCGATGCTACAAAAGGATGGCGGCATTGATGAAGATGTTAGGCATAGAATCTCAGCTAGCTGGTTGAAATGTCATCAAACTTCTGGTGTTCTCTATGACAGGAGGGTGCCACAAAAGCTATTAGATAAGTTCTATAGGATAGCGATCCGCCCGGTGATGTTATACGGTGCTGAATGTTGGCCTACAAAAAGACGACATGTCCAGCAACTGAGTGTAGCAGAGATGCGGATGTTACGGTGATTTTGCGGGCACACAAGGAGGGATAGAGTCCGGAACGAAGCTATTCGGGAAAGGGTAGGGGTGGCATCAATTGAGGAGAAGCTTACCCAACATCAATTAAGATGGTTTGGACATGTCCAACGGAGGCCTCCGGAGGCGCTGGTACGTAGTGAGGTGCTAAAGCATGTTGACAAGGTAAAGAGGGGTAGAGGTAGACCTAAACTGACTTGGGACGAGTCGGTTAAGAGAGACCTTAAAGATTGGGATATCTCTGAGGAGTTAGCTTTGGATAGGAGCGCTTGGAGACTAGCTATCAACGTGCCTGAACCATAACATTTATGTCTTTTGGGTTTTATCTCTAGTCTACCCCAACTCGCTTGGGACAAAAGGCTATGTTGTTGTTGTTGTTGTTGTTGTTGTTGTTGTTGTTATTGTTGTTGTTGTTGAACTCTATGAAAAACTTATTCAGAGAGCTACACAACCCAACTGAATAAAAGATCTAAAAAAATGGATCAATCTAGAAATCTATTCCAAGATCCCACCCATAGTTAGGAGCATAACAAAAGTCCTTTTTACAAAGCATGCCAACTCCAAATGATCTCCCACGGGATGATCAAGACCTTTAAGCCTTAGTTAGCATTTTAAAAATATTTTTTGTATAACTTTCAAAGTCGCTTAATTCTAGCAATGTATACAAAGTTAAATCAATCAAGTGGCACTAGAGGACCGATATGCAAACAAATTTGCCCTTTTGATAGTACGACCACCTATCGTAAATCCGGTTATACACTTCTCTACACACCTATGACCGGTAAAATTAAATGCCCTATAAGTTATACATTTGCCTTACGCATTCCATCTCATCTTCTCAAATATTGATGCCACACAAGCACCAACCTCCATCAAGCTTTTTCATCATCATCATGAGTCAACACTTGGCTTGATCTTTCTTGAATGATATGATCTACTTTATATTATCATGTGACCTTATTGGTTTATTGATCTCAACTTAACTTGCTCTTTAGCGTTACTTTGGTCTATCGGCGCCAAATCTTTGCTCAAGCTTCCCCGCCACATGCTGTTTGTTGCTTCGAAGCCTCCAACTTACCCGTCACAATTCCAACCAGTCCACAGACGCAAAGCATTGTCTCAATCTTCTCCATCTTGCCACAAAACTCTATGTCATGTCTCATATGCAATGAGTTCCTTTATCACACTATATGAGCATAGCATCAACACTTAGCTATTTCTCCATAATAGCACATGTTGCTTATACTAGTGTCTCGTTTCTTCATAATGGCACATGTTGCTCATACTAGTATCTTTGTGTGGACTAATTATCTGTGTATCTCAACATAAACACTTATTAGTCCACCTAAGTTGTCACCCAATTACCAAAACCAAACAAGAACCTTTTAGCAGTGCCTTCTCGGGCCCCAGCCCCACCATAGCACCGCCGAGCTCCAGCCCGTTCGCGCTACACAAGAACTACACGGTGGCCAGGGGCAGGGCCGTACCTACGTCGGTGGTCGCCTTCACGACCTGTGACGTGCGTGTGCCCCTGTCGATCTAAATCGTCACCCTGCTTGCCCCACGTGGACCCGCGAAAGCCGCGTGGCCGAGATGGAACTCCACGCGCGGCACATGACCGGTAAGGGCTGACCACACGCCGGCGAACGCCGCGGACAAGTCTATCCTGTCGTTGGGCCTTGCTCCGAAACCGTCAATGTCATACATCACTGCCGCTTCCACCACACCCAACAGAACTCTAGGGAATGTGTGTGTTCTCGGTGCATTTTCTCGGACCAAAGGTCATACATGATTTTGTATATTTGGTACCTTTTTGTTCAACATCTATAGAAATCTTCCACTCATGCTATCCAAATTCTTTCTCATGAGTCATCTAACTTTCTTATGCTATCAATAACTAGATATCTTACCAATTTGTATTCCGTAGATTGCCTACTAAATTGCTCACCTCCTTGTTGTCCAAAACATTAGAAAATATGTTCTTTGGTGATATGTGCCCTTTAGTTGCTATTGGTGGCTTGCTTGTGGTTGTGCCATTCCATGTGACCCATAGTGCCGCGACGGAACCTAGGGCCCCCATGTGTGCTGCAGCCACATGGTTGTGCCACTAGGCGCGCGCTAGTGCTCGGGCATATGGTTTTGACATGCTACAAAAGCCTCCCGGTGCACTACCTTGATCTTCAAAATTGCCTAGTGCTCTTATTCTTGATGCCCAATCACATCCTATAGCTCCAATCCTATCTAACAAAGTAAGTCATTCCCATGGTAATAGTAGCTTCCAATTTAGATCCCCTCTACTCTATTCCATCTTATAAACACCAATCCCTCTAATATTTTGCCAAGCCAACCCTTCCTAATGCTTTGTAGGCTATGAGCATTGTGATGACCTTCTAGGTTAAAATCAATCATTATTGACCCCGAAAAAGCCTATCTATCATCTCAAAAATAGCTCCCACTCACCATGATCCTACCTAGTTCGAACCATAGTGTGCCTTAAGCAAGTGAACTTGGTTCATAACTAACTATCCTTGTGCTAGGTGTCAGATAGAAGTAACACCATGACAACCCCTCTAGCAAGTTGTAGGTATGCCACATATGTCCTAGTCAATGTGTTCCCATTCTTCAAAAAAAAAATTGCAATCATGTAATTATGTGCACTATAAGAACCATTATGAGCATGTGCATCCTTGCATAATCTGCACTATTGCACTTGCACCATCTCACATGTGCATTGCACCATTACAATCATGTGATGCACCATGAATCGCATTATGTCATGCATTGTGTTTTCATGTTATCCCTTTATGACCACTGTTAATAGAACTGCATCTTTGTAAATAATTTCATCACCCAGCAATTTGTCATGTGCAATCATGTGATTTCAATTGAGCATTTACCATAAGCAAGGTTTTGGGGGACAAGCCAAAATGCTATCTTTGAGCCAATATGTTAGATTGAGTTGGGGAGTAATCTTGTCAAGAATAAGTACCTATGGCTACTCATAAACTTATAGGAATCCCTTAAAATCAGCCCCTTTGTAGAACCAATTCAATTTCCTTTATACTTGACCCCATACCCTCTTTTACCAAATATGTCCATCATGAATCTAGTAGACAATATCTATGTGGATTGATTGCAATCTCGGATCTTTACCTTCTTTAGGTGTTTCTATCATCCCTTAGAGAAAACTTCCAATGAGCTCATCTAAAATTCTAAATTCCATGACTATGATGACTATTCCTATCTTTCGCTTCCCTAAGAAAAAGAACTATCTATACAAGCTCATAGTATCAACTCTCTTATAAATACACTACCTACTCCATCATCTAGTCGACCTTATCTAGGTAGTTACAACTCTATCAAACTACCAAGTTCTTTATCTACCATGCTCTTAACCAGATAATCCTATCAAATATCTCTCTACAATGTTCTACCACCAATCCTAACTTCTACCATATTCTTTTCCAAGCTTTTGTCTGAATCTCGGGACGAGATTCTTTTAAGGGGGGTAAAATTTGTAATGGCCCAAATGTAATTATCATGTTAATCATTGCATCATGAGCATTCTTGTTAGTGTTATAAATTTTTTTTACTTCATTTGAATGCATTTGAATTTAATTTTGAATTATTAATGCATCTTGAACTCATGCTTTGTGAAGCAAATTGTATTTTCATTATATGACTTATGTTGGGAATTACTTTGATAAAATACTACTTTGAAAAACTTGAATTTAGGTGATTTTTTCCGGATTTTAGGAAACCATCTTGAAGCCGAACAGCTTAGCCGGAAACCCAAAAATAGCATTTCGGGAAGAATTTTCATTTCAAATCCACAATAAATTTTCTACCAATTCTAAATAAAATGGTTTAATCTTGATTTCTAGTATCAACACAAAAATTGGTGAAAATTTTGGAGGCTTGGAAGATCAGTTTTGGAGGTTGGAGTAAAGGAAGAAGTTTCTATACAGAACCAGCATGTAACATAACCCTCCCCTCCGGACGGTCCACTCCTCTACCGCGGACGGTCCACGAGAGGCCCCTGCGTGCGTGTCTCCTGCGCAGAGAAGATGTGCCATGTGTCCTCATCAGGTCCCACTGACGCCCCACCACCACCAGCGCCCCCTCCCCTCCCCGTTGCCTCTCTCTCTCCCCCCCCCAGAGCACTCCTTTCTTTTTCCTTGCTCTTCCCCAACCAAGTCATGGAGGAAGAACTCACCCCACCCTCGCCGGAGATCGATGGAGGACTAGAGAAGGATGACGCCGACGAGCTCCTCCACCACCTTGGCCATCTCTTCCTCGCCGGAGACCGAGGAGGACATCCCCAAGCTTCTTCTTCATCTTCCCCCAAGCTCTCAAGGATGAACTCGACCCGATCTACACCGACGCCGCTCTACTCCAACAAGTGGTCCCTTACTCGTGCTCTACTCGTCGCCGGTGAGCTCCCCTTGCCAATCATCTTCCTTCCTTTGCCCTCAATCAAGCACCGTAGCCCCATTCATGGTCCTTTACCATTGATGACCTAGAGCTTTAGAAACTCCATGCATGTTAAATCTTCTAGCCAAAACAAGTTCCCCATGTCCTTAAAAACCTATACCTATAGAAATAAACCGCACTCAAAACCGATGTCGGAGGTGCCGCCGGCGACCTCGCCGGTGAACCTCGGCCGACGAGCGGACGGTCCGTGACCTACGACCGGACAGTCCGTGAGTCGTGGCCTCCAACACCGAGCCTCTGCACGAAAACATGTCCCCAGAATTTTCTACGGCGGACAGTCCGCCATACACCACCGGACGGTCCGCCGTTCACTTCCAAATTTTACATAGAACCGAGTCGTTTCTGGAACCCATCCCGAGCCTGTACGGCGGACGTTCCGCCCCTCCGGTCCGGACGGTACGCGGTACTGTAGCAACACAGTAACAAACTTGTTTGTTTAAATGCGCATCATCTTGCATAATTCATATAAAATTGAAAATAGCTCCGATTGATGTGAAACAAATTTTGTTGATTTCGTCTTGACGTTCTCTACCTGATAAAAGTATGTTTGCTCCCAAAATAATTATATTATTTTTCAGTTTAATTAAATATTTTTTATCTTGTTAATTTCATAATTAATTCCCTGTTAGTCCAAAAATTATGAAACAAATTTTGCTAGCTTCCTTATGATATGTACTATCCATTAGACATATTGTTTTGTGTTAATTGTTTCTATATTGGTACAGTTTAATCTATATCTATTTAAACCTAGTTAACTAGTAAATTCCACAACAAGTGCATATGTGCCTCAAAAATTGTGAATCCAATTTTATTTACTATGCTCAACCTTTATCTACTGTCTAAAATTGATAATACATATGAAATGGTTGTATGTTCATATGGTTTCTAATTTATTAATTAAGAGCTTGTTCCCTAGTTGATTGCATGGTTAATTATTTCATGCTACTCTTCTAGAATCATGAAACACTCTTGTTAATTACCTATAACCATGATAAGTTGTTGTAAATATTTGCTTTCATTAGATGTTTGTAGATGGATACAAATTTGAATATATGTTGTTCTAGAATTAATTTATTCGCAAAATGCCTAGTGAATCACTTGTGCTCATGTGAGCTATCAACCTTTCCCTCATAATGAAAAATAAATACGATATGCTTTTGTGGTTAGTAACCTCCATGAAATAACTTGAGTAATGATGTTGTTTTAATTAAATAGAACATGATTTGCTAGCTTCTCTCCTATATAATGATGATCTTGGCTTAACCAAGATGTGATGTTGTTAGCTGCTACCCATTAAGTCTTGATAGCCTAAATTTAGTTAAATAACATTATTAACTTGTATGAGCATACTCTAGGCTCTAGCACTCTATATTGTTAGTAATTATGAACTAACTTCCATGGTTGATGCTTGATGTTGTGTGAGTTGATTATTCTTAAATTATATCACGAATAATATTAGCACAACTAGTTTTGATGGCATCCTAATGTTACAACTCGTCTTGTAGAGCGTGTGCTTGTATGAATAATTGTTTTCCATCTACACTCTATGTAATGTTTGTGTGCCTTAATTTACCTCTTTGAATTGCTTAATTTATGACCTTGAATCGTGTTAACCTTTGTCTCCTAAGTCATTGCATCTCATAAGCATATACATTCATAGCATCTTCTCTAATTTATGCATTTTTTTACTTTCTTAGAGGATGACGTTCTGGAGTGTCGTGGTTGCGGAGTACCAAGGCAGGCACCTATGTATCTCAAACCTTATTTTTGAATCTTAATTTGCTATTATAAAATATTGTTTGTGCATGGGCTTAACCCTATCTAGTACATATGATTTGTGTAGAACCCACTCGGCATGTTTTCCCTCTTAGCTCTAGAACAACTCATACTAGGTAGAGTATGTATGCTTAGACTTCTCGAAATAATTTGCTCAGCCATGCTTAGCCTACGGTAGAAGTCGAGAGATGGCAAGGTCACCATCACTCGCGAGTTATAGGGTGTTTGCTTAAATATACTTGAGTAGATGAGAAAGATTAAAGTATGAGAAAGATATGAATGATGGATTGAGACTTGAGCAAGTGTGGTAGGGCCATGTTGGAAGTGGAATCCAAATGGTTTAGTCTTGCTTGAGTTAGTTAAGGACCGTCTCTTTGGATGCTAGTTTCTTGAGCACTTTTCTGTACAAACCATATGCTTTATAATGGGATGGTAAGCTCAGTACCATACGCGCACCCTTCACTGAGTGGATTCGGCGCGGTTTGTGATGGGGTGTAGTCGGCGGTTCCGTTGCACCTGTCCATCCCGGCCGTTCGTCTCAGCGTTGGGGATGAGTATGCGAATGGTTGACACATGAATCATTGCTTACGGACCGACGGGTAGTATGGCCTATGGTCTCGTGTCGTGTGGGAAAAGTTGTACACCCCTGCAGGGTATTGTCCATCCCGGCCGTTCGTCTCAGCGTTGGGGATAAGTATGCGAACGGTTGACACATGAATCATTGCTTACGGACCGACGGGTAGTATGGCTTATGGTCTCGTGTCGTGTGGGAAAAGTTGTACACCCCTGCGGGGTATTAATCTATTGCAATAGCCACGCTCTCGGTCATGGAGCACGCTCTCTGAGGTTCGCTCCAATGTAGAGTCTCGTGATGGAGTTCATGGAAGATTGAGCTCATGGTTATATGATCACTTTACTTATGCAATTGTATTGGTGAATAATATAGAAATATTAGATGCCATGTCTTTTGCTTATTTTACTTGACAAATTATGCTCGCATTTTTATACATTAATGTTAAAACTTGACCGGCCTCATGCATCCACCAAATGTTTAGTATTATGGATAAGTCCTGCAAGTACGAAATGTACTTACGGTGCTGCCGTTAAGTTGTTTTGCAGGTGCTCTCCTATGGAATGACAGCCACGTTCATCCCGCCGGAGCCGGTAAAGTGGATGGACGGTGGAACTCGCTCAAAGCGTATGCAAGTGGTGTCTTATGGGCAAGGACATCATTATTGCTACTTAATACTCTCTAAATATCCGCTACGTTTAGACTCTGAATCTTAGAAAAATATGGTAGGTTATCCACTTAGACCTCAGATACACCTTAGTTTGTAAAGAAACTCTTTAGTTGCTAAGAACCCTCATGTATAGTTGCTTATGTTATAGTTAACGTCATGAGTTTTTGTAAGATAAATAAGACTTGTAATCAAAAGTTTAAAATTTTACTCTCATATGTATCCTTGTGATGGTTGCTATGACGTGAACAAACGGTATGCGAGTTGATTCTGGGCGTTGCTCAAGGCGCATACCGGAGACTACCGGGATTATCTCGCTTAAGCTGGGTTGATCAATGGATGATGACCTGGTTTAGTCGAGATAGTTTGGGCGGTTCCTCACAAAAGGAATCAAGAGAAGTTGGTCTCTTGCTGTAGTCCAGGCAGCCGCTAGCTCGAGCCGCGAGCTGTAGGAGCAAGACACTGCCGCCGTCGAGCCCTTCTCGCCGAGAGGGCTCGTGCTCGCGTGCCTTGGCCTCCTCCATCGAGGTGATGTCGTCGGCGCGCGGCACGCAGCAGCCAAGGTCCTGTCCACCGCTGACCCGCGACCCGCCGGGTGACACGGCGGACCCCATGCTCGCCCGCCGCATGGACAGTGATCGGGCTGGGCAAAAAAACCTGAGAACCGAGAACCGAACCGAATATACCGAGAACCGAAACCGAAGGAACCGGAACCGAAGAAGTTCGGTTCCTGTTCGGAACCGAACTTCCTCAGTATATTCGGTTCTTGGGCTCGGTTCCCCCGAAGAACCGAAATTTGGCCAATTTAGACCCAATCTAAGCCGGCCCAACTAAAAACCCTAATCTCTACTCTGCTTCAGCCTTCACCGTGCGCCGGTCCCCTCCCCTCATCCCCTGTCGTCCACGCCTCCACGGACACACCCACCCGAGCCGCCGTCCCCAAGCCCCCACCCCCAACCCCGTCGCCGGCCCCCTTGCCGTGCCGGTGCGCCGCCCGGCCCCCTCCCCTGCGCGTGCGGTCCGCGTCCATCCCCTCTGCGCGGTGCGCGTCCGGCGTCCCAGCTCCCGCCAGCCGCCGCATCTCCCCCGACACCGACCTCCTGCGGGCCTCCGGCCGCCGCCCCTGTCCCCGTCCGCCTCCACCCCCGTCACCCACCCCCGCAGCAGCGCTCAGTGGTCGCCGACCGCGCCAGGCGAGGAGGCGAGCTGCCGCGGCGGTGCAGCCACGGGCCATGGCGTGCGGCCGCGGAGCGGGGACGGCGGCGGCAACATCCGGCCCCGAATCAACAGCTCGGCGGCGCATCCACGCTCCACGGGCCACGGCAGGCAGCTGCAGGGCGTGGACGTCGGCGGCAAAGTGCGACCCCGGGGTGCGGCGGCGCAACCACGGACGGGGCGAGTGGGCGATGGCGGATGGTCCTTCTTCCTCACGGCAGCTCATGGCCGCTCGGTTAGTTCGGTTAGTACCGGTACCGAACCGAACTAACCGAACCCGAACTTGCTCGGTTCTTGCTTGTAAAAAGAACCGATCGGTTCCTATTTTCTAGGAACCGAACTTCTGTAAGAACCGAGAAACCGAACCGATCGGTTCGGTTCCTCCCGAATGCCCACCCCGAGACAGTGACATGGACAGCTGAGGGAGAAAGGAATTAAGAGTTGGACATTGATAGGGCTAGGGATAAAATCATCTTTTTGCATCTGCGTTAACAATACATTGATGGAAATAACAATGGAACAACATAGGGGGATAAATCAAAATTTCAATAGTATTGAAGGAATTTCCCAAAATTTTATGGCATAGAAGGAACCAATCAAAATTTCTGGAGGAATTTACCCTAACGAATAATTGGATAAGGCTCTACTTAGGCATGTATAGGCTAAAAATGATGGGCCGCATAGAAAAGAAGAATATGAACAGTCCCATAAGATAGAATCAGATTCTTTCTTCCTTATAGCAGAGACGCGGCACGCACGTGTTAAAAGAAAAGAGAGAAAAGTCTATTTTGCCCCTAATTTGTCACCAATTTTTTTTAAAAAATATTTAACTTAAAACCAGACATTATACACCCTTATCTCCTCAAAACCAGGCAATCTACTATTACAAATTACTTTTCAGGAAATGCTGTTGGGAGCGTGCAGAGTTTGGCCCTGATTTAATAAAACAAAGAACAAAGATGGAGGTCAGCGATCTCGACGGTAGTTAGCAAAACAAAAAACAAACATCGCTAGACAAATCCCTGGACGCCATGGAGAAAACATGCACCATGGCCAAGGTGCAACGGGGGGAGGGGGTGTCATCTATTTAATGAATCCAAGATCAAAGATGAAGGTCGGCACTTGCCTGGGGCAGTCGGCCATCGCGACGACAGCATGTTGCAGTGGGGGCTCGTGAAGGCGGCCCGGCGATCGTGTGACGGCTGCCCGCGAGCCAATCTCGGTCGAGCGTGGGAGCAGCGCACCTGACGGAGCACAAAATCCCTCAATCAACGAGCGCACAACACAAATGGAAGGTTTGGCACTCAATCAACCAGCTGTAGCGAAAATGACCTCTCATGCCATATTTCAATATAATGTTTTGGTGATTGATATAGACAACACAACACTTGGACTAATATGATTGTTAAGATGACCATTCTCAGGCTTTTAGGTTTAAGTGATGACAAAGAGAAGATAGACGTAGCTAGGCCCGAAGGGCCACACCTACGGTGGTTCCGCTATCACCGGTTAAACTGATGATGAGCAAATTGCACTCATCGGTGCAATGAACATAGAAGCTGCGAGCTAGGGTTTGGCATTAACCGGCGTTTGGTGTTTTACACTCACCGGTGTAATGGACTTGGAGGCCGAAGAAGCAACATGAGTTTTATAGGCACCGGTTAAACTGGCGATGAAGGCAAAGTGAACGTCGGTGTAACTGTCCAGAGAGTTAGTTTTTCAGGAATCATGGGACAGTTACATTCACCGGTTAAACCGACGGTACGTCGGTTAATTGCCCGTACAACTAACGGCTAGTTTTTCAAATGGGCATATTACCTTCACCGGTTGAACCGACGAGGGCCATTAGAGGAGCATCGGATTAACCGGCGTTACGAGCTTTTTGGGTTGGGCTATATATATGTCACCCCACGCCTCATTTGGAGTGTGCTGGAGTTGCTGAAGCCTACTACACTTGAAGAACATCTCCAACCACATTACATCATATAGACTTAAGCACACTTGTGAGAGTGCTTAGCACTTGTTTAGGCTTAGCTCTTGAGAGAGCAAGCTTGAGAGAAGTCTTACTGCGGCAAGCAATCATTGTATTCGTCGTGTGACCCTCCGACTTGGTGTGGAGCGGCAACGACACTTTGTGCGGGGAAGGAGACCCCTCTTGGTGAGAAGCTCCAATAGTGAAGATAGTGTCGTTGGTGACGCTTTGAGAGAGACGGTGGCGGTGGCCTTGTCTTGGTGACTTGGCGCCACTTAGCCTTTGCTTGCCGGAAGTTTTGGTGGCGAACGCAAGACGGTGATCAAGCGAAGAGACTTGGCATCGTCCTGAGATAATTTTGGTTCAGAGGCTTGTTTTTTGGCATGCAAGCATTACTAAAAAAACAGAGGGACATATATTGACGACCAAAATTGGCATAGGCTAGACTAGACCGGTCTGACCTGTGCCTGTAAGCGGTCTGACCGGTCGGCCGTATTTCGGATCCGGCAAAGCGCTGATCGGTTTGACCGGTGGGTCCGACCGGTCAGACCGGTCCACTCTGAATTCGAGTACATTTAGGACTTTTGTAGATTTAGATCTGTAAAAGGTTTACTTACGGGATAGGTACACCCCACCCTATAAATATAATGGATCACGCTCGAGTGCATCCGTGTGTTGGCCCTAAATTTACGTCAACACTATATTCATTTGCTAGTCGGACATCTAAAAGCAAATGGTGTTGTTTTCGTATACACGCCTCAATCAAACTGTCAGAAAATATATCCACCTCTCACCTCATGTGTGATATTTCTATGAACATATAATCTCGTATAATTTAAATGTGCATGTCCTGATTTGAATTATCGGTTTCCAACCGCTATCAATATGGTTTCGATCGAATTGTTGGTTTCCGATATCTATCTGAATATCCAATTTCCATTTTCGGCTGACCTTTTCAATTCCATTTCCGTTCTTGAGTAGAAAATATGAAAATGGAATGGTTATATCTTTCATCCTATTCAAGTTTTAGCTTGAATTGTTTGTTTTTTATTTTTAATATAGTCGGCAGCTCTAGTTTATTTTTTAGAAAAACGGTCTATTTTATTTTCTATCTATGTATAAAAATTTTAGACGATTGAAATTTTTTCTCACCAAGATTAGACCCACCGTACCCCTCACGGAGGCCCTACTTATCAGGTCAAAAAGGTTTGACGAAAGAGAGAGGGAGATTGGTTTTGTCCAACGAAAACCACCAAAAGCTAAAACTTTTATCACTAAATAGGGAAGATGTACGTGCCACAGGCACGTATTAAATTTTTCTTCCATCAAACAATAATGTTATTTATTTTCTTTTCTAAAATAATTAATACACGTCTTTCTTTTCATTCCATAAACATAATTTCAATGATTATCCTTCCAAAAGAAAAAATAACGGGAATGATGGGTTAACGTTTGTGCAAAGGAAAGTTTGTGTATATTAAATGAAAGTAACACATTAATACATGTCTTTCTTTTCGTTCCATAAACAATAATGTCAATTATTATCCTTCCAGAAGAAAACACGAAGTAAATTATGGGTCAATGTATGTGCAAAGGAAAGTATGTGTATGCTAAAAGAAAGTAATATGTGGATACAAGAGGTGGGTATAGAAAATTACTGGTGTAAAAAGTAATAGGATTTTGGTGGAAAACATTGACGAAATCAATCTCCCCCTCCCTTTCGTCAAGCCTTTGAGGGGTATGGTGGACCTAATCTTGATGCGAAATGTTTTTAATTATTTCAACTTTTATAGTATAGATATAGAAAACCTTCTATGTACCCACCTCTTATACCCACATATTACTTTTCTTTGGCACACACATTACTTTTCTTTGCACATGCATTCATCCATAATTCGCGTTATTATTTATTTTAGAAGGATAATAATTGACATTATTGTTTTATCGAAGGAAAAGAAAGACATGTATTATTTTTAGAAAAAAAGTAAATGGCATCTTTGCTTGATAACTTTACTTTTCTTTGCACATGCATTCACCCATAATTGATGTTAGATAATAATTGACATAATTGTTTTATGGAAGGAAAGAAAGACTTGCATTATTTTTGAAAAAAAATAAATAACATATTTGCTCGATCACTTTACTTTTCTTTGCACGTGCATTCATCCATAATTCACTTTATTATTTATTTTGGAAGGATAATAATTAATATAATAATTTTGTGGAAGGAAAAGAAAGATATGTATTATTTTTAAAAATAAAATAAATAATATCATTGTTTGATGGAAAAAATTAAATACATGCCTGTGCCACTTCTGCTAGTGTACTTAAATTGTCTGTTTTATGTTGTGACGAAATGAACAAGGCGGCCAGGCCGAGCAATTTCGATATTTGACATCGAATACGCAGGTCTCACCTCTTTTGACATTAAATTCATAGATCTTTCAAAATATGACATCGAGCGTGCGAATTCTTTCGAAATAAGGGATTTCGGCTCTTTTTCATGATTTCACGAATTTCACAAATATTTTTCCTTTTCTAGGCACTTGAACTTCCCATTATACCCTCACTCTGCCCAAAAGATCAATTGGATCTGTTCGGTTTAGACCTGGGCATGGGTCACCCGACCCGAACAACCCGACCCAACCCGCCCGAAAAAAACCCGACCCGACCCGACCCGAGCTACGTGGCGGGTGGGCGCGGGCCGTATTTTTTGACCCGCAACAATCAACGGGCCGGGCACGGGCCGTGATTTTTGACCCAAAACCCGACCCAACCCGAAAAACCCGACCCAAAAGCCAAAAAACCCGACCCAACCCGAAAAAAACCCGACCTGACACGCCCGCGCAGGGTGCACGGGCCAACCCGACCCGACCCGGTGATAGGTACGGGTCGGGCGCGGGCCGTCCTATGCGACCCGTGACCCGACCTTGACCCGACCCGAACCCGACCCGACCCGACGTTTGCCCAGGTCTAGTTCGGTTCGTAGCTCTCGTTCCTCTCCCGTGCTCTCGCTCGCATGTTCATCCACCGTCTCCCCGCGACAGGCAGCACGCCGGCCGCCGCCGCCTGCATCTAGGAGGCCCGCTCGCCGCAAGAGCGCCGGCCGCGGCCAGAGCTCTAGCGGGCGGGCGGCCGTGACCCCGCTGCTGTTGCAGTAGAAGCCAGCCAGCCCCCTGCCCGCCCAGCCGACGGAGCTCCTATTCGGCGAGGCAGGGGCGACGTGACGCGATGGGCCGGGGAGAAAGAGAAATCGAGTTCCTCTGCTGTTTGTGTTGACAGCCAAAATTGGCATCGACCGGTCTGACCGATAGGGCGCTGTAGCCTGCCCGGCAGGAGACCGACCGGTCTGACCGGTCTAAACAGAGTCCGAGTCCAACTAGAGATTTTCATAAATTTAGATCTTGTAATAGGATTTCTTGAGGGACAAGTCCACCCACCCTATAAATATAAAGGCAACGGCCGATTGAAAAATCCAATCGATCAAAACACATCAATACATTACTTTTTTTTATGTTTATTGTCTTTACTTTTGTCTCTAAACCCTAGCTCTTCCAACCCCTATCTGTTGTTCTTCCTTCGTCTCCGCGACGTCTGAAGGCGTTCTAGGTGGCCTGGGTGGCCTGCCGATCCTAGAACAACCCTACGCGCGTCTGCCCTGACGGGGTCCCTCCTGGGCGAGCGTTCGTCAGATCTCGCCGTTCTGCATCGGCGAACCGGTCTGACGGGTTACCCCGACCGATCTGACCGGTCTGAGCATCGGCGCTGCAATTGTGCCGTCGCTCACCGCGCGATCAAGCACATTCGTGTGTTGGCCCTAGATTGGCGCCAACATATTTTGGCGACTCCGCTGGGGAAGAAAGATCTTGGTTGTAAAACCGATCTAATCTACTCCATATACTACCATGGTGAAGCTTTCGGATCCCGGTGAGATCAATGTCAATAATATCAGCAGACCGTCTGTTGATGAGTTGCCACCCGAGTATCGTCAAGTTTATGAAGCCTTCATCAAGGAGTGCGAAGAGGAGAACATACAACGCAAAGAAAAAGAACTTGAAGAAAAGCTTCGGTGGTTCTTGTCTCACTTTTCCTAGAATCGGAAGGGTGATATCTCAAAGGACAAGGAGGTAGTCATTCTTTCGGATGAAGATGAGCAAGCTAAATCAAGTGCTACTGTAAGTGCTACGACACCACCTACTTTAGAGCAAATTACTCAATTGGTGGTTAATGGTCAAGAAAAGATTCTTGCTACTGTTCAAAATATGATTGATAAATCATTAGGCAAGCAACCTTTAATTGATGATAGTGGTACTTCTAGACCTAATATTGATGGCATTTTTATCATAATACTATGCATCCCGAATCATCGGCGATACCTGCACCACAGTACTGCATGCCAATGAATTTTTATGATGGACAGAAACCTCCAGAGCAGTACAATGTGAATGGAACGGTCAGACCGGTCTCAGTGGACCGGTTCCAACTAGTCAGACCGGTCCTGGTGCTCTAGTGGTGTATCAGTCGTCTTCTGAACCTATTACTAGTATGCCTCCTGTTCAGGCTGATTTTAGCCGAACAAATGGGTTTACTGGTTATGGTGTTCCTCCACACGCCACTATGACTTATAATCCGTATACTATGCCTCCCCAAAGTTCGGGCTATTCATATGGTGCAATGCCAAACCATGGTTATTCGCAGCAAACACCATATACACAGCCGAATCAAGCACCGCAAATGCCGAATAGTTCTAGCGCCAATATTCAGAGACCAAATAATTCTTATTTTAATCAAATACTTGAGAAACATAAGCAAGATTTGGCTGTTATGTTTAAAGAGTCTTTCGGCATAGAACTTAAGGATAAAACCCTTATTTGTCAAAAACCATATCATGAGAGTTTTGATTCCATACCATATCCTCAGAATTTCAAGGTGCCTGAATTTATTAAATTCACTGGGGAGGATAGTAGTACTATATGGGAGCATGTTAGTCAGTTTAATGCACAAATGAGAATTTATGGGAGTCTTGATCATTTGAAAATTAGAATGTTCCCTTTGTCTTTATCTGGCACCACTTTTTCATGGTTTTCGGCATTAGCTCCTAATTCTATCCAAACATGGCATCAGTTAGAGGGTAAATTTTATGACCATTTTTTCAATGGTGATAATGAATTAAGGCTATGTCATTTAACATCGGTTAAACAAAAACATGATGAATCTGTTGCTGAATTTGTTAGAAGATTTAGAGATACAAAAAACCAATGTTATAGTTTGGTTATTTCTGAAAAGGATCTTGCCGAATTAGCTCTTAATGGTTTGAGATCTCATATTAAAGAAAAATTAGAAGGATATTAGTTTCTAACCGTTGATCAAGTGTTGCAAAGGGCTTTGGCTCAAGAAAGCCGAAGTAAAGATGCAAAATTTAAACCCGATCGTCTTAGTATGCATATGCTACAAGGAGAATCTTCAGACGATAAAGGTAATGAAGTATATGCTGCTGAATTTGTATGGTCATCTGGTGATAGCCCAGCACTTGTACTTCTTTAAAGCCGATTTCTAAAAATCGGCAAGATGAGATTAAATTCACTTTTGATGTGACAAAGTGTAATAGAATTTTTGATGAATTGGCAAAGCTTGGGAAGATTAAGTTCTCTCACACTATTCCATCAACAGAGGAATTGAAGCGGCGTGCATATTGTAAGTTACACAATACTTTTTCTCATGCTACTAATGATTGCAATGTTCTTCGTAGACAAATACAATCGGCTATAAATGAAGGACGATTGGTTGTTCCTGTGATGCAAATTGATCAAAATTCTTTTCCCGTTCATACACTTGAGTTGTCAAATCCAAAAGTATTGATTCGGCCGCATCAAGCTGAATCGACTAAAGAGAAAAATATGGTGGTTGGTGAGGAAAGGCATGAGAAAAAAGTGCTGCAGAGCAAGACTCCTCGAGTTGCAACAGAGGCTTCAACGCTCGGGGGGGGGGGGCAGGACAAGGAAAAATGGGCCGATAGCGAGTCAACCGGTCTGATTGCTTCAAAAGACGGTCTGACCGGTACGGCCAGTAAGTCTGGGAATTCCTCCAAAAGCAAGACAAGGCCGAGTTTCAAGGAACTCTTGGCCAAATATGAGAAGGAGGGAACTGCTCAGAAGAGGCGATCAAGTAAAGTCAAAGATACGAAGTCCTCAACGAAACATCAGGAGCAATCGGATTCTCATCCAAGACAAGTTGATACGCCATCCAATGAACCAGTTACTCCGTGGTATGGCTGGTTTCCATACTCTTATTTGCCTATGGTTTATAGTAGGATTTATATGTAATCATATTATATTCAATATCATCCTATGTATCCAAATTGTGCTTTGCCACAAAGACCGATTGTTTCTAGCAACGATCTGGTCAAACAGGATATTGATTGCAGCAAAGCGGATGAGAAAGGCTCAAAGCGAGACTCAAAATATTTACAGCCGAAGTGGTGTCCTTCAGGTTTGTCTCATACCGAGAAGAGATGGTTGCAGCGTATGCGCAAGAAGTAGATAATGGAGCAACAAGTAGAGGTCGAGCCAAAGACATCAACAATCATGAAGAAGGTATGGCGGCCGAAACAAGTTGCTTCAATACCAACTTAAGCAAGATATGACTGATAATTGTTTATCGCCCTTAGCACAAAGAATGGCCGATGTGATGTTAATCATCGTTCTTAGACAATTTTGACTCAAAAATATGTTTTTTGGTAAGCAAGCTTTATAAAAAAACAGGGGGGCATATGTTGACAGCCAAAATTGGCATCGACCGGTCTGACCGGTCTGTCCGAGCGGTCTGACCGGTAGGGCGCTGTAGCCTGCCCGGCAGGAGACCGACCGGTCCAAGCAGAGTCCGAGTACAACTAGAGATTTTCATAGATTTAGATCTTGTAATAGGATTTCTTGCGGGACAAATCCACCCACCCTATAAATATAAAGGGCCACGGCCGATTGAAAAATCAAATCGATCAAAACACATCAATACATTAATTTTATTTATGTTTATTGCCTTTACTTTTGTCTCTAAACCCTAGCTCTTCCAACCCCAATCTGCTGTTCTTCCTTTGTCTCCGCGACGTCTGAAGGCGTTTTAAGTGGTCTGCCGATCCTACGTGCGCCTGCCCTGACGGGGTCTCTCCCGGGAGAGCGTTTGTCAGATCTCGCCGTTCTGCATCGGCGAACCGGTCTGAGCATCGGTGCTGCAATTGTTGTGCCGTCGCTTCACCGGGCGATCTAACGTTATGGTGTGTTGGCCCTTGATTGTCGCCAACAGTTGTGCCCTCCCGTGTCGAGCTCTAGCAATGGTGGAGACTAGAGGATCCAATCAGGGCTCTCCTGCAGGTCCCAGCAATGGCGTGATGCACGCAGAGCTGCTGCAGCGGCTCAAGGGCCTGCGCCCCCTCGTGCACCGCCCTCATGCGTCGCGTGCAGCTCACGGGCGGGCGGCGCCGGTGCTTCGGCGCGGGCGGCGAGCCTTCGGCGGCGGGCGGGCGGCATGCTGGGGCCGGCGGCGAGCAACGTGCAGGGAGAGGGCCGGCGGGATGAACACGAGAGACAGATTGAGCACGTGAGAGAAGAACGGATCCAATCGATCCTTTTGGACAGAGTGAGGGTATAATGGAAAGTTCAGGTGCATAGGAGAGGAAAAACATTTGTGAAATTCACGAAATCATGAAAAAAGTGAAATCCCTCGTATAAAAGAATTCGCACGTTCGATGTCGATGTCATATTTTAAAGTTAAAAAAGGCGAGGACTGATGTCAAATATCGAAATTCCTCGACCTCCCCCAAAGCCTATCGATCGAGTACTCCCCCCCCCACCCCCAATCGTGACCGCCTTCAATTCACGCCCTTCCCCCTTGTTGTTCTTGCCCCCACCCACCTTCAACCCCCCTTCACCGTAAAGCTCCTCGAGGCGGCGAGGCGGCTTTCCTTGGGGGCTAGGGTTTGGGCACTCCGGTGAGTGCCAGTGTTGCTCCAGCGCCGCGTCAGCGGATTTCAGGACCGATTTCTTCTGCTTCTTCTTCTTCCATTGCCGCCTCGCCCGGTTGGTAAGTAACCCAAGGACCCAAGGCTTCCATTCTTCTGTCTAGGGCCCTCGCTCGATCCATCCCTTGTCCTCTGCTTTGAATTGGAGTCAATCCAATTCGCGCCTCGGAGGATTCCTTCCCTCCCTAAACAAATGCCTAAACGGCCTTATGTCCCCAGGTGCTGCTGATGTGCTTCTACTGATCCATGGCCAATACCCGATCAGGAGGAGGAGGAGGAGGACCTGCTGGCTCAGGTGCACCCAGAGACGGACACACCACTCCTCCTCCTCCTGCTTCTGCAACTGCTACCAGGAAGCTTCCCAACGCCAGAGAGACCAGGGGCACCACAGCTGCCGCTGCCGATGCGCACACACCAAGCCTCAGGAGGTCTACTCGGGAAACCAGAGGCAAGAACAAATATAAACAACTTCCCGCCACGACTTCCTCCCACAGATCCGCTACAAGGCTCACCAGGGACGCCACTGCCATTGCTACCCCCATATCCGCATCCTCGCCAAAAAGGTCCGCCAGAGCTAGGAATACCAGCGGCTCACCTTCTCCCCTGTCAAACCAGGATTCTAATGGAACATCAACATCCGCCCCAATCGCCAAAAGAAAAACTGAAGATGATGCTCAGACTGCCACCACGCAGTCTAAGAAGCAGAAAAGGCTCATGAACACAAAGAGATATATTGCACTCTTCGGTCCAGAAGAAAGCCCCAAATCACCAGGTACGGGATGTCCATGCCATTTCATTCGACTAATCGTCTCTAAAACCTGATCAGGCATCCTAGTTCCGTTATTTCAGCTCATTACTTGATTTCTTTGTTGCAAACATCGCATCTGTCAGAATGTTCAGGATTATGTAATAAAAGAAAAACAGTTGCATCGTTTAGCCTTCTTTGTGGTCTTGTACTCTTGTTGAGTGCAATGTATTGACGCATCCTTAGCGTGCTGCACCATATAAAACCAACTGATATCATGGTACACCACACATAGCAATAATGATTAACCAGCCTTCCATTGTCACTCCAAGAGAGCTTTATAGCTTCTTTGGAATCAAATTTAGGATTAGCATTTCAGGACAAAGGTTTCGATCACCTCTCTCTCTCTCTCTCTCTCTCTCTCTCTCTCTCTCTCTCTGGGGGTGCTGATGGTGGCATTCCTTTTCTATGCTTAGGTTTCATCCAAATGCTAACTTCACTTATCAATAAATTTCGCGATGTAGTGCTTGCTATTCCTCTCAGGGAGGACAAGGAAAATGCTTCCAAGATGCAAGCGCAAGACGATGCTGCTGTTTTGGTGGATGAAGAAAGTAATGCACAGGAGCAAGTCAACAGGGAACCTTCAAGTGGGGCTGATAACAAGGTTTTGGAAGGTCACTCTTCTGACTTGCATGAAATGCCTGAGGTGATATTGGAGGGAGATGAATTGAAGATTAGATCTCATCAGTCTGATCTTGTTTCAGAGGTTTGGCTGCCATTTCCTTCTCAATAATATGAGATTCAAACATGTTCAGCCCTATGTTTGTGCTGCTGATGGAACCAGTGCAGTAAGCAGTAGTTGGGTATCTATTGATAAAATTGATGCACCAAGCATTAGGAAAGTTTAGCGGTGTTGCCTTCTTTCATCCTTCACTGGTATTTTACTCCAAGTAGCATGAAAGAATTACATGCATGTTCCAGATATCCAGTTTCCGCACTTGCAAATGTTATACTGCTTCCAGTGCTACTAACTCTTAATGGATGCAGTATCTATCATGCTCTCTTTTACTGCTTGATTTCTTATTTCTGTTAGCTTTTTATGACATCCTGATACCTTCGAGTGTTGTATTTGTTCACGCATACAAATGTTATACTGCTTCCAGTGCCACTTACTCATTATGTCTTTTACCACTTGGCTTCTTATGTTCATTAGCCTTTTACAGCATCCTGGTACTTTGGAGTGTGGTATTTGATATTTTCATGGAAGTCTTGGTTATTTTCTCTTATTATCCATCAATGTGTATTGGAGACTTCAACATTGCATTTTGTTTTTTCTACAGTCATATATGCCTGTTGAGATGTGCTCACTAAATAAGGCAGCGGAATGCATTTCTATATTGGACATTGGAGAGCAAGCTTCTTGTGACTCAAAGTACTCCAACTGAACTTTGCAAATTATTTATACTATTTAGCTTTATATTCTATTTAATACTACTATGCATGCTGTTGGCAATATTTAACTTATTAAGTGTTCACCTTTTGTATTGCAGCCAGAACTCTCTACCAGAATTGCAAAATATGGATTGCTCTACTGCTCATCATGAAGAGGTAGTAATCAAATAAGGCTCCTGCAAGTTCTTGTGTAGCATACGTGTTTTCATTACTATTTTTATGTGGTGGGATATAATCTTATGCTTGCAGTTAATGTTCTTTTTATTGTGGTCTAGGCCAGCAAGGCAATCGAAGATGGTGATTCCACGGGGATTCAAGGGGCATGCATTTCAAGGCATAATGAAGCTATCCGATGTGATGAAACAGATTACAATGACATGTGTGTTGGTTGCAGAAGTAGGGAAACCTCAGTTATTCTCAAGTAAGTTACTCTGTAATTTATTCAAGTTGTCTTTTTTGCTTCTATGTTATTTTCTTAATACTGAAAGTATGGAAATATCGACCCAGAATTGAAAACGGAATATGATCATGCTAAATGAAATCCAGTAAAGCTTTCCTAAATTTCTTGCTACTTTCTACCACAATTGGCCTTATTTTTAGACGGATGGTAGGATTCGTCAGTGAACGTTTTTCCAAGGTGACTGAGCCTTTTTAGGTGACTAAAAGATGCAATTTCAGGTGATTGATAGCTAGTGGTTTAGTATCTCTCTACTCGCCTGTGTTAGATCGTAGAACTTGACACCTTATAGTCCTTGTAGTTAATGCATCTTTCAAACATATGCTTTGTGGAGCAATTAATCTCTAATACCATACTGCAAATGTGAAAATTTTGTTCTCGAATTCATACTTGATGTGCTGGGATATTGATAAAAACTAAACTCCATTTTTCTTGTTTGGTAACAGGTCTTGTGATGGAAAAGGATGTAAACGACATTACCATCTTTCTTGTATGGATCCCCCCTTGGATGTGTCCCTAGGAATATGGCTCTGCACAATGTGTACAAAAAAGAGGATCCAGTTCGGTATATATTCAATCAGTGAGGGAATTGAGTCTCTGTTGGATGTTAAGGAGGGTAATTATCAAATTAAATGTATGACAGTTTGTTTTCGATTGCTGTCATTCATTTATCAATTGTATTTCTTGTCCATTGTAGGAGCCGACAACAGCAAACAATATTTTGTGAAGTACAAGAATCTAGCTCATGTACATAATCGATGGGTTTCAGAAAGTGATATAGTCGATAGCACCTTGCAAGGTTGTGATCTTATCTCCAAATTTAGTAAGAGGATTCATAAAGAAAAGGTAATCACTTGCGCAATGAATCCCCTTGTTCATCTTTTTTTTTTCTTCAGAGACTGATAGACTCTTCAAAAGTATGTCTGCTGATTCATTTCTTTCTTTGATTCTTAGACAATAAGGTGGAAGCAGGAATGGGCTGAACCACACCGTCTGTTGAAGAGGAGATCACTTATGCCACCAAAAGAAGCTGAGGGTTTTTTTAATTCACTAGGTGACAAAATTGCATATTGTAATGTCGAATGGCTAGTGAAATGGAAAGGTCTGGGCTATGAACATGCTACATGGGAACTTGAGACTTCATCTTTTTTATGTACCCCTGAGGCTGAGGAGCTCAAAAGGAGTTATGAGAACCGTGTTGAAGCTGCAAGAAGAGTGTCTGATCCAGCAAAAGTAGACAAGGTATGCCACAGAAAACATTTATTCATATTAACTGGCACACTGCAACTTCACTTGGCAAGGAAACTTATTGTAATCTATGATTTTGAGCTATTGGGCTATATGCGCATCGCTTTGCTAGTCTACCACAAGTAATGAACTCTATTAGTTCCAAGCAAGTCTGTTTTTCTGCAGTTGTCTGGACATTGCTTTGGTAGGCCACCTCACACAAATAATGAGCTCTCATACTTCCAAGCAAGTTTGTTTCTTCTGCAGTTGTCTGGACATTAAACCATTTGAAATATGGGTTCAGACTTGTTAAATGCCTGTCGCAGTCTTATATTCCAAACAGTCCCTAGATCGTTTAAAGATTTCACAGTTTTGAGTAACTACAAACTATCCCTGGTTTATACAGGTTAAGGGAGGCATGTTTCAGAAACTCCAGAGACTGCCAGATGGTTGCCCCCCTGGTTTAGATGATGATCTTTTGAGTTCGCTCAATCAGCTTCTTGAGTTTTGGCACAATTCTCGTGGTGCTGTTTTCATCGATGATCAGGTAGAACTATCTAAATATTTTAGCCACTATGCATGAAAAAAATATTTGGAAGGTGTTTTATTGGTACCTTCCACTTGAGTTCTTGGATTCTCTCTGAATTTATTTGTGCTTGGTTACAAGCGTGACTAATTCTGTTGGCGCCCTTGTATGATGGCTGTTTTTAATTCAGTATGGTGGATGCCTCCACTGATTTCATGGTTTAACTAATTATACTTGTCTATTTTACAGGAGCGAGTAATTAAGACCATTCTTTTTGTGATGTCCATACTGCCTCACATCTGCCGACCACTCCTCATTGTCTCCACTTCTGCTTCTCTCTCCTTGTGGGAGACTAAGTTCAGTCGCTTGGCAGCATCCATCAATGTTGTTGTATACAATGGGGAGAAAGATGTACGCAAATCAATTCGAGATCTGGAGTTTTATGAGGATGGTTCTGTGATATTGCAGGTTCTCTTGTCCCATCCTGATGCCATCTTAGAGGTAATATTATTCTCCTAGTCTAAGCTCGTCTAGCTTACCAATTAAAAGAATACCAGTTCTATCTTTTGATGCATTTAACATCAATGTTATGCAACCATGAAGCTTCCTTGCAAGTAATTATACCATGTAGTTTTATTTTTCTGCTCCATTATTATACAGGACATTGAAGCCATTGGGCAAATTAGTTGGGAGGCAGTTATGGTTGATGATTGTCAAAACTCAAGAGTTTCAAAATGCCTTGAACAACTTAAGGAACTTCCGACCAATTTTAGGATGGTTTTATTGAGTTCCTCACTGAAGGTGCTGCCAACAACCTTATATTGAACTTCTTTTGTACCACAAGTGGGTCATATTGTCTTGTTTTGTCTTGCAGGAAAATATTCCTGAGTACATCAATCTGCTATCTTTCCTAAACCCTGAAGAAAATGGTACATTTAGTGTTTCAAATGGTGTTTCTTTTGATACAGCTGGCACCCTAGCAGTGCTGAAAGCAAAACTTGCACGTTATGTTGCATTGGAGCGGAAGGCAGATTCTTCAAAGCTTTTGGAGTATTGGGTTCCTGCTCACCTTTCACCGGTGCAATTAGAGATGTACTGTTACACGTTACTATCAAACTCCCCAGCACTTCGATCACATTCAAAAACTGATAGTGTTGGTGCGCTTCGCAACATTCTTGTATCCCTCCGGAAGGTTTGCTGTTAAAACTTGTTACAACATTCTTGATAGTGCTGCACGCATGGTACAACTTGTTTTAAATTAGCTATTTTGCTGGACTTGGTGGAATCTGCATGTAAAATTATTTATTACATATAGCTGCAGACAAACCTACTGATCTTGAGCTAATCTTATGCAACAGTGTTGTGACCACCCTTATCTCGTTGATCAAATGTTGCAAAACTCTCTTACGAAGGGTCACCCTGTAACTGATATCCTTGATATTGGAGTGCGTTCATGTGGCAAGTTGCTGCTGCTTGACAAAATGCTCCAGATGATTAGGACTGAAGGTCTAAGGGTTCTTATTCTTACCCAGGTGAGACATCCATGGTATTATGCTTCCATTATTTTTTTTACTTGCATTATTTACTTTTGGTACAGTTTATACATGTTGATTCGAGTAAAGAGCAATTCACTTCTACTTAAGCCTGAAATTTTAGCAGCCTTTAGCAATTCTAAACTTTTTACCTATCTTATGCCCATACGGTTTCTTTCATTTTCCAGGTTAGTTAATCTTCTGAGAAGGTTCATAGCTTACTCACATTTTAGCACTTAAGTTTATTGTCTCGAGTAGGTGGGTGATACCAATTATTTATCTGACTTGTGTCAGTTACAAAATTAAGAATCACAAAAAGGCATTGGTGATGTAACGCAGCATGGAGGTTATTGACAATGTTATGTTGAGTTCTTTGCAGTCCAAGAGAACTGAATAATCTCTAACACACTACACACATCTGGTCGTCTTATAGTATATATGTCTATAATGATTAATATGGTCATTCGTTTTGATATGCTCTTTATTGGTATTGTGACGATCGATTAAGTATGCTTATGATGCCTTTGTAATCTCCAGCTATTGTATTAACAAAGCTTTTGATTTAATCTTATTCTACTTTATTTCACATGGCAGTCTGGTGGTGGGTCTGGCAACCCTATCGGTGACATTTTGGATGACTTTGTTCGTCAGAGATTTGGTTTTGAGTCATACGAACGTGTTGAACGTGGTTTGCTACTTCAAAAGAAACAGACAGCAATGAATATGTTCAATGACAAAAGTAAGGGGCGATTTATTTTTTTGATTGATAGTCGTGCATGTGGTCCAAGCATTAAGCTATCATCAGTTGATGCCATAATTATATATGGTAGCGATTGGAATCCCGTGAATGACTTGAGAGCTCTTCAGAGGGTCAGCATGGAGTCACAGTCTGAACGTGTGCCTATTTTTCGTTTATATTCATCTTGTACAGTGGAGGAAAAGGCTCTTATTCTTGCAAAGCATGGTCATATTCTGGATAGCAATATTCTGAATATAACCCCTAGCCTTAGCCATTGTCTGCTCAGTTGGGGTGCATCATGTCTCTTTAATAGACTTGAGGAGTTTCAGAACCCTAGCCACTCATGCAAAGGCTCTGATGCTGATGAGCTTTTAGTGAATAATGTAGCTTCGGAGTTTTCAACAAAATTACCCAACAAGGTTGAACTCAGCAATGAAATGGACAATGCAGCCATATCACAAGCTTATCTGCGTGGATCTTTCTATTTCAGAGACACTGTCGTAGTAGGTGAGAGGGAGGGAATTGCATCAGTTGATGGTGATCTGCCAAAGTTCTGGGTCTACTGGTCAAGTTTACTTAATGGAAGGTCTCCTCGCTGGCAACATATATCTGAGCCAGCACAAAGAAGCCGTAGAAAGATACAAAACGTAGAAGAACAATTGAAAAACACAGAGCAGTTGGAAGTAACTACTGAAGAAACTGATGAAGCTAGAATAAAACGTAGAAGAATTGGTGAAGTCATGGATTCATCTCCAAAAGTCCCACCTGGCAAAAACGACACTATATTGTCTGAAAACAATACCCCATCAAGTTCTCATCAAATATCAGTTGAAGATACGTGGCAGGAACTAGGTATTACAACTGTAACCGAATTACTGTCTTTATATGTGGATACTGCATTTTGCTAATACAGTTTCATTATGTAGAGAGAAACAATCTTCATGGCACACAAAAAGGCCTACACGTGCAACTCAAGCCAGAACTGTCAAAGTTATACAAGTTGCTGCAACTGCCGGTATTGCTAAAAATGTTAACTTCATTACTCCCTCTATGACTTTATGCTTTCTCTTTTTAATTGTTATATCCTATGTAAAATCATTTAGATTCACAGAAAACTTGTAAGAGAGAATTTAGCTATTTTAGGCTGTTGGAGTTTGGTTGTTAACATTTATCAGTTCTGAACCATGCATACTACTTTGGCAAGAGTCAATTTTCGAGTTGGCTCTTGATAAATCTTACTCTTTTTGATGGAACAAGTTGACTCATTGTTCATCATATTCTTAATGTATCATATGGAATCCATTCATGTTTGACAGTTGCTACTAATTAGTTTATCTTAACTCTTAAGTGTTGGTGTATATGTGAGCCCATGTATAGAGGCCCATGTATAGGATCTATATATCCCACTCTTCTAGGGTTTGGAGGAATACAATCTATTATTCTCTCCTACATGGTATCAATAGCCTAGCTCCCTCTCTCCAGCCGCCGGGTCCCTGTGCGCCGCCGCCGCCGCCACCATGGCCGGCCGGCCGCCGCCGCCGCCGGTGTTCTCCTCTTTCTCCTTCCCTCCCCTCTCCTCCTTCCCTCCACTCTCCCCTGCTTCTGGATCGGGCGGAGCCGCCCATGTCATTGCGGGCGCTAGATCGGGCGGGACTGCCCCTGCCGCGCCGTGTAGGGCGCTGCCGCCCCCTCTGCTCCAGGGCGCGCTGCCGCCTTCCTTGCTCCAAGGCGGGGCCGTCGCCGCCGTTGCTGCTGCCGGCGCGGATGCAGCCGCCGTCGCCGCCCTGCAGCTGCCGCCGCCCAGGCCCAGGGCGCGGCCGCCGCCACCCAGACCGCCGCCGTCACCCAGGCCGGCCCTGGCGCGGGCGCGCCTGCCACCGCCGCTGCTGCCGTGCGGCCGCTGCTCGACCCCATGGCCGACCCGGACGCGATCTGCAGCGGATTTCCTCTGCTTCGGGCACCGCCGCCGGTGGCCCCGCCCTGGCGCCTTGGCCACCGAGGCCGTCCGCCGCCGCGCCCCCTAGAGCGCCGCCCGTGGCCGCGGCCCTTCCCAAGCCGCCCGCCACCGCGCCCCTGGCCCCTGCCGCGCCCCTGGCGCCCTGGCCGCCGAGGCCGCCCGCCGCCGCACACCCTGGAGCGGCGCTCGTGCACGCGCCGCGCGAACCCTCTAGGGCTGGTGTGCCGCCGCCGCCCTGGCGCCTCTCGCGGCCCCCGGCGCCGCCCTTGCTACCGCACATGAGCGCGTGCAGGAGATGCTGCGGGACCTCGAGGCCAAGCTCGTAGAGGCTGCGCGAGCGCACGCCGCACGGGCCGCCGTCTCCCTCGCCGCCGCGCACGCCGTGCAGGCCGTCGCGCAGGCCGCGCGGGCCACCGCCTCCCTCGCCGCCGCGCACGCCGCGCAGGTCGTTGCGCCCAGGGACCCCGCGCAAGCCGCTGCCTCCCTCGTCGCCGCGCGCGCCGCGCTGGCTGCCGCCTCCGGCGCGTGGCTGCCCCCAGGGCGCCGCCGCCGCCCTCGCCGCCAGATCCGCCTTTCGTGCTGTGCCGCCCCTGCCTGTGCCCGCGACGGCCGCGCTGGCCATGGCGTGGCCTGCGTTCTGTATGCCGCCCGCGATCGCTCCGTTCTGGACCCCGCCCGCTCAGCCCAGCCCGCAGCTGTCCTGGCCTGGGTGTTGGGACCAGGCTGCACTGGCGCAGTCCTTCAGCGTCATGGGGCTGACGCCGCCGGTCAGTACCGAGTGGATCGCCGACTCGGGTGCCTCCTTCCACACCACCCCAGATGCCGGTATCCTCTCTTCTGTCCGGCCCCCAAACCCCTTTTGTCCTTCTTCCATCATGGTTGGTGATGGGTCTTGCCTTCCTGTCACCGCCGTCGGTTCTGCTCCTATTTCTTTTCGTCTTCCTAATGTCCTTGTTGCTCCTCAGATGGTTCATAACCTTCTTTCCATTCGTCAGTTTACAGCTGACAATTTTTGTTCCATCGAATTTGACTCTTCTGCTACGATACGCGGATACTTCGTAAAACTCACGTACCGGTATCGGATATCGTATCGGATACGGATACCCCTCGGATACGTCCGGATACGTATCGGGGGATTTAGGCATTTCCAATTAATAAAAATAAATCGGATACTTATGGGATACCGTGGGATACCTGTGGGATACTTCAAACCCTAACACCACTCAATCGCTTCGTATAAAGTCTGCGTTCAGCTGTGCGCACCTCTCACCCCCCTCGCGCAGCCACAAGCCTGCAGCGGCCTCCTGCACGGCAGGTTCGTCGATTCGCGGAGCAGCGCCGCTCGTCGGCGTTGGCGCTCCCGTGCCGTCACCGCCGCCCGGCCACCCGGACGTGCCTCCTCCGTCCTCCCACTCATTCCCTCTGCTGCTCATCACTCTTTGCCATCACCGCCGTCTAGCCGCCCGGCCGCCCGTCCACCCATCCGTGCCTCCTTCCCCTTCCGTGGTGACTGGTGAGTCCAACTCCGTGCCTCCTCCTTGTCCTTCCCTTCTCAAATCTATCTCCCCATGTGCTGATTCATCTGCTCTGTGGCTATTTCCCCTCATGTTAGATCTAATGGCGACTAGTAGTAGTACAAATGCTTCTGCATCTACTGATGGTGGTGAAAGTGAAGGATTTCTTGTTGCCAACAATCCTGCTCTTGCAAAACAAGTCTTGGCTTCTGCTCGTGTGATTCCTCCAGACGATGATGACAAGAAGCCCCTGTGGAGGTATGTTCGGATCATTGAGAGGTGTGGAAAGGGTCAGGGTGGCAACGCAAAGATGCAGTGTAGACTTTGTGATAAGGGTTTCCAAGGAAGTTACTCTAGAGTTAAAGCACATCTATTAAAGATTTCTGGTTTTGGGGTTTCATTTTGTCGAGTGGTGATTGTTCATGTTCTTGAACAACTGCAAGCTGAAATTTCTGCTGCCAATGTTGCTGCTGGGAGGGCCATGCCTAGAGATATTCCACTTCCAACTGAGCGTAATGAGAAGATGAGGAAGAGGGAAGGGTGTTTCGGCTATTGAGTCTAGCTTCAATCTAGAAGTCCGTAGCCAACTTGATGAACTGATAGCTAGGATGTTCTACACAGCAGGCCTGCCTTTTAATCTTGCACGTAACCCATATTTCAGAAAGGCTTTCATATTTGCTGCCAATCATCCAATTGGAGGATATGTCCCTCCAAGCTACAACAAGCTGAGGACAACCCTTCTTGTGCAAGAAAAGACAAATGTTGAGAGATTGATGCAGCCCATCAAGGCAACATGGAATTCTAAAGGTCTGAGTATTGTATCAGATGGATGGTCTGATGCTCAAAGGCGCCCACTCCTGAATTTCTTGGCTGTGACAGAAGATGGTCCAATGTTTCTTAAAGCAATCAACACTGAAGGAATATCCAAGACCAAGGAATACATTTCAGAGAAGATGCTAGCTGTAATTGATGAGGTTAGGGCACAAAATGTTGTGCAAGTGATCACTGATAATGCTGCCAATTGCAGAGCTGCTGGTATAATTGTTGAGCAGAAGCACCCTCAGATTTTCTGGACCCCATGTGTTGTGCATACTCTGAACCTTGCCTTGAAGAACATATGTGCTCCTAGGGACATTGATGATGAGCTTTATGATGAATTCCAGTGGATCAGTGAGATCATTGGAGATGCTAGTTGTATAAAGAATTTCATCATGAATCACTCCATGAGGCTATCTATGTTCAATGAGCATAGCAAGCTGAAGTTCCTTGCCATTGCTGAGACAAGATTTGCCTCTGCTGTTGTGATGTTGAAGAGGTTTGTTGCTATAAAAGATGCTCTTTCAGTGATGGTAGTGAGTGAAAAGTGGACTGCCTACAGGGAGGATAATCCTGGTCCGGCCCAATTTGTGAAGGACAAGATTGTAAATGATGTGTGGTGGGATAAGGTGCGCTATTTCCTCAGTTTCATTGATCCTATCTATTCTATGGTGCGGGCAGCTGATACTGACAAGCCATGCCTCCACTTGATATATGAAATGTGGGACACAATGATAGAGAAGGTGAAGAATGTGATCTATCGTTATGAAGGGAAAGAGGCACATGAAGAATCCACCTTTTACTCTGCTGTGCAAGACATCTTGGTGAGCCGTTGGACAAAAAGCAACACCCCCTTGCACTGCTTGGCACACTCATTAAATCCCAAGTACTACACTGAAGCATGGATCAATGAGATTCCAAACCGACAAGCCCCCCACAATGATGAGGAGATTTCAGAAATGAGAAATGCTTGTTTCAGGAGGTATTTTTCTGGTGAGGAATTAAAAAGGGTCAAGCAACAGTATGCTAATTTCTCTTTGTTTGGACCTGGATTCAATTCATTTGATTCACTTGAGGATAGAACTTATATGGATCCAAAGCAATGGTGGGGAATTCATGGTCATTCTACTCCAGAACTGAAGAAGTTGGCACTTAGACTACTTGGGCACCCAACATCATCTTCTTGTGATGAGAGAAATTGGAGTACCTATGGGCTGATCCATAGTTCTTTGAGAAACAGGTTCTTGTTCTACTCTACCTCTTAATCTCTTATTTCTTATTGCTGTTTTCTTAAATCTTAATTGTTTGCCACCTGTAGTTCGGTTCAACGATTCCTGATTGCAAATTTGCCTTTGTAGGCTGAATCCTGCACGTGCTGAGGATCTAGTTTTCACACACCAGAACTTGCGTCTTCTTTCAAGGAAAACTGAGGAATACAATCGTGGTCCATCTGTAATGTGGGACATTGGAGCTGATACTTTTGAATCTGATTTTGAGGGCGGTGCTGATTTCCTTGAGCATGCTGATCTGTCACTTGATGAGCCAGAACTTGAGAGAGTTCTTGAAGATCTTGGGGCAATGGGTCTGACTGAAGATGCTTGATCAACTCCCTCATCAGGAATCTGATCAAAGGAAAAACTCTCTCATCAGGGATGATGGATTGATGGATGATTGCCATCGCCAGCTGCCGTTCATGCATCATCAGTTCATCACTTTATCTGTTATCGTTTTATCATTTCATCATATCATGTCCTTAATCTAGTTGCTATATTATGTGTCTGTCGAACCTAAGTTAGCTTAATGGCCTGAACGTTATGCCTTGAACCGTTGAATGTTATGTCCTGAACAATGTTATTATTATGTTATGTAATATTTATGGTCTGTGTGCTAATTTCTAATTTTGGTGGATTTTTTTTATTTTTTATATATATTGACGTATCCCCGTATCCGTATTTTGGGAGAAATGGCGTATCCGCGTATCGCCGTATTGCGTACCGGTATCCGTATCCGCGTATCCGGGTAACATAGCTCTTCTGGCCTCACTGTAAAGGATTCGGCCTCCCGGCGCCCGCTCCTCCGGTGTGATAGCACGGGGCTCTTTTACACCCTTCGCCTTCCGTCTTCCGCTGCACCACTTTCGCCTTCTTCTTCGTCTGCCGTTTTTGCCGCGATGCCGTCTTCCACCACCTGGCACTGCCGTCTTGGTCACCCTGGCCGCGACGTTCTGGCTCAGCTCAGTCGTAGTACTGATGTTCCTTGTACTAGGGCTTCTGTTGAACACCTCTGCCATGCGTGCTAGCTTGGTCGTCATGTTCGACTTCCCTTTTCTTCTTCTTCGCATGCGACGCATGCCTTTGATCTTGTTCACTGCGACCTGTGGACATCGCCTGTACTCAGCATGTCTAGCTACAAATACTATCTGGTCGTGGTCGATGGTTTCTCACACTACTCTTGGACTTTTCCTTTGCGCGCCAAGTCTAAGACTTTCCCTACCCTCCACTTCTTTGCCTGGGTGTCCACTCAGTTCGGCCTCACCGTTAAGGCCGTCCAGTGTGATAACGGGCATGAGTTCGATAACTTCACCTCCCGTTCCTTCTTCCTCTCTCGGGGTGTTCAGCTGCGTATGTTTTGTCCGTATACCTCTCCTCAGAACGGCAAGGCTGAGCGGATGATTTGCACGACGAACGACGTCGTGCGCACCCTTCTGATCCAGGCCTCTGCCCCCGCGCTTCTGGGCTGAGAGCCTCCACACTGCCACCTACTTGCTCAACCGTCTTCCGTCCACTGCTTCTCCTGCTCCCACTCCACACCACGCTATTTTCGGTACCCCTCCTCGCTACGACCATCTTCGGGTCTTCGGGTGTGCGTGTTACCCTAACACCTCCGCCACCGCTTCTCACAAGCTGGCGCCCCGCTCGACTCGTTGTGTGTTCCTTGGTTACTCCCCTGACCACAAGGGGTACCGATGCTTTGACCTCACCTCTCGCTGCGTACTGATCTCCTGACACGTCGTCTTTGACGAGTCGGATTTTCCCTACTCCACCTCCACACCTTCTCCTGACCCCGAGCTGGATTCATTGTTTTCGACTGACCCGGTGGTTCAACCACCGTTACCTGTCTGTCATTTCCCTGTAGGCTTTCCTGGTACACCGGCACCGTTTCCGGTGATCCCTGCTGCGCCGAGTGCGGCCCCGGTGCCCGCGGTCGCGCCACCCGAGGTCCCCGGACCTCCTGTCGTGCCGCGCGCGGACCGGTGTCTCCTGCTGCGTCACGTGTGGCCCCGGTGCCCTCCCCTACACCTGCGCGGTACGCTCAGGCGGTGCAGGTGTACCGGCGTCGTTCGGCACCGACTTCGGCGCTGGAGGCTCCTGCGATGCCTACACCGGAGCCATCGCCGCCACCGCCTTCCCCGGCTCCCTCTCGAGCTGAGCCGGCGGTGTACCACCCGCCAGTCATCTATCGGGATCCTCGGCATATTCATCCCATGGTGACTGTGCACCAGCTGGACGTGAAGAATGCGTTTCTTCATGGCACTTTGTCAGAGACTGTCTACTGCTCTCAGCCAGCGGGATTTGTGGACTCGAGTAGTCCGGATATGGTCTGCCGGCTCAACAAGTCTCTCTATGGTCTGAAGCAGGCTCCTCGGGCTTGGTACTCGGTTCGCCACGTTCTTGCTGACATTGGGGTTCACCGAGGCCAAGTCTGACACGTCTCTCTTCATCTACCGTCGTGGGGATGAGACTGCTTATCTGCTACTTTATGTCGATGACATTGTGCTCACAGCCTCCAGTCACCAGTTGCTTTAGAGTGTCATCTCTTCTTTGTAGCAGGAGTTTGCTATGAAGAATCTGGATCAGCTCCACCACTTCTTGGGCATCACTGTTGAGCCTCGCCCGTCTGGTCTTCTCCTTCGCCAGCGGTAGTACGCACTTGATATTCTGGAGCGGGCTGGGATGATTGATTGCAAGCCCTGCTCCACTCCTGTCGACACTCAGGCGAAGCTGTCTGCTGATCTGGGTGATCCGGTGGCTGATCCTACTGCCTACCGGAGTCTGGCCGGCACTTTGCAGTACCTCACCTTCACCATGCCGGACCTCACCTACGCTGTTCAGCAGGTCTATCTCCATATGCATGATCCCAGGGAGTCACACCTTGCTGCGTTGAAGCGTCTCCTCCGCTACGTCCGTGGCACTGTGGATCTCGGCCTGGTGCTTCACCGCTCGTCCTCTGTTGAGCTGGTGGTCTACACCGACGCTGACTGGGTTGGCTGTCCGGACACTCGCCGCTCCACTTCCGGCTACGCCATGTTCCTGGGCGGCAACCTGGTCTCCTGGTCGTCCAAGCGGCAGCCGGTTGTTTCCCGCTCCATTGCCGAGGCGGAGTACCGTGCTGTCGCTAACGGCGTGGCGGAGGCATCCAGGCTACGACAGCTCGCCAAGAGCACGCTCGTCTACTGCGACGTCAGCGCCGTGTATCTCTATACCAACCCCGTCCACCACCAGCGGACGAAGCACGTGGAGATCGACCTACACTTCGTGCGCGACAGAGTCGCCATCGGCGATGTTCGGGTACTATATGTCCCGACCACCTCCCAGTTTGCCGACATCTTTACCAAGGGACTACCCTCCTCGACCTTTTCGGAGTTTCGCTTCAGCCTCAACGTAGCAGGTGGCTAGTTGTGGCTGCGGGGGGGGGGGGGGGGGGGGTATTTGCCCTTTGTACTCTTTTCTTGTCCAGTCTTGAACACCGCTGCGCCGGTAGTTCAGACTGCGGGGGGTGTTGTGTATATGTGAGCCCATGTATAGGGGCCCATGTATAGGATCTATATATGCCACCCTTCTAGGGTTTGGAAGAATACAATCTATTATTCTCTCCTACATTAACCATATGTGGTTATATTCTTAATTTATCGTCTTTGATGCATTCAGTTGTTGTGTTGGTACTTGGGTCACCGAACCTAAAATGAGTTTAACTGAAGTTATTGCAAATGGTATTTGTGTTCTATTGCATAACACATGAAAGTATACAAGGCATTATTTTTAGCAAAAATGCAACCAGATGAAATTTTTTTTCCAAAAAATTATGTTAAATCGTGAAAATCTTAAAATAACTTCATTTTGTGTACTCATTTTTCAGTCCAAGTTGATTGCTTTCATGGATGGGTCATAACTAATTTTGCAGGAGAATGTGAAATCCTTATGTGAGGAATCCCTGGAGTATATTTTGAAGAATCACCAAATCAGCCCGGAGGATAAGGGCATTCTGCATGCATTCAATATAGCTCTGGTTAGAGAAGAAAAAACTTTATTTGTTTGACTTTATACACGGTTGCTGCTAAATGCTGTTATTTGTTTAATGCTATGCTACAGTGTTGGCGTGCTGCTTCTCTCTTAAAGCATAAGATCAATCGTACAGAATCGCTCACCCTTGCTGTAAAAAACTTAAACTATGAGTGCACTGAAGAACTAGCTGAGTATGTGTACGGGAAGCTAAGGATACTAAAGAAGAAGTTTGCACGTAGAGCAGGCGAAATGAGCAAACAAAATCATACGGCTTCAGTAAGCAACATATCAACTTGTGAACTGGAGAATTCAGTTAAACTGAGAAATGATGAGTTAATCCCTAGTCAGGTAACTTCAGTTCATGGTAACTCTGAGGCTGGATCGCATCGAGAGGCTGCAGGTGATTTTTGGACTGAGGACATAGCTTCAGGAGAGAAAGCGCTGCTATCTGACCCAGGACCCCATAGAGAGGAATGTATATCGAGGGATGAACTTCTTGGTAGAATAATGGAAAAAAGAATTAAATTAGTTGATAAAGTGTTCTCCTTAAGAGGAAAGAGTATCCAGGATAAGCATTCAAATCAGGTCTCGTTTTTGGATAGGCACAGGCAAAAGGAAGTTGTAAAACTCAGAGAAGCATGCAGTTTAGTTGTGGAACATCTTCGTAGAAGTCAAAATCACATTGCTCAAGAGGACAGGGATGGGAACATAAAGCTAGTAATTGGATGGTTTACTATGCTTCTATGTGCATTTTTGAATCACATGAAATGCCAACACAACAGGCTTGATATGCAGCAATCAGCAACCTGGACAAAGGAGTCTCAGTTGAAGGAGGAAATCCTTCAGGCAGCAAAGTCTGGCCAATTGGACCATACTTTTGATCAAGACATTCCCTTACCAGATTCAGAATTTGCTATGGACGAATTTAGTCACTTTAGGGAAGTTATTGGTAGCTGCCATGTCCATGCACCTGCTCCGACAACACCGTCTTTGGATGACAATTCAACAATGGAAATTACATTGGTTCGAAGTGTAAATGCATCTGAAGTTGTTGAAGAAGAAACACAGAATACACCTGAAGTTCTTATTCAAGGTCCAGCATTTGCCAGTCTGTCAGTGAATGGGATCTGCAATGTTTCTGATGGCATTAACTCACAAGGAGATGCTTCTCTGGCTGTTCACTCATTGGTTAGTAATCCTTTAGCTGGAAATACAGTTAACACATGTAATGCATGTTTTTTCACATGCAAAATGCTGATAGTTCTTAGTAGTTTCACAGCGACAATGATAATTTTTTTAGCATACAAATTCATCACTTTCAGCCTGTGAATTATAACCTATTTCCTGAACAATATCACACGTATATAATATCATGATAAAGAAATGTGAGATCTATAGTTTTCATCAGCTACGCTGTTTTATCCTTTGGTAGTTTCTCAGTTAAGTTTATCTCTGTTGTGATATAGTAAAAGGTGTAAGAAATATTTGTACAGCTTCTAGTAAGTAGTATCCTAATCTATGGATTGTGGTTTTTCCCTTACTCTTTCCATGTTAACTATGCAAATCTTAAATATATTTACCACGTAGTCCTGTTAGTCTGTTTCCCCAAGGCATGAACAGCTACAACTTTATGTATTATGTTACGTTTCACATAGGACAGTCCTGAGTATTCTAACTCATTTACTTGAACGTACTTTATTAGCGGATATCACTATCCTTCTTTTTATGTACAATTTGCTTAAATATACTATACAAGTGGATGTCCTGCTTTTTCTTTGCATGAGGGTTAGTGTTCCATTGTGAACTAATTGTATTTCACTACTTCCTCGTGCTTGTTTTCTTGTGATGTTTTGTGTTTACACATAACATTATTGTATAGGATCCTTATTTTAATATTTTCATTGTTATTGCATAAGCTTATGATACAGAATAACTCATTATGTACCTGCACCATTATATCAGGAACCTTCAGGTGGTGACCATAGAAGTACTGAACATGTTGAGGAGGGTGCTGTTTGCGTGCCAGTACGGGGTGGTACAAGTGAACGTTTAGGTAATTCTGAAGTGGAAGTTGACACTGAAAATAGGAACACTGATTTTGCCGATTCACCTCACTTGGACACACCAGCTTTCACTGCTCCTTCCAGACAGGCCACATTGCCAGTTTCTGAAGAAGTCGAGATACAGGACAATCTTGTGACTCAGTGTGCACAACAGAGTTCACAACTTTCGCAAGGAGAATCAGAACAAGCAGACTTGTCTGGTGTAGCGTCATCTCAACTGTTGCAATCTGAGAGGCAGCAATCAATCCCTGTGTCCAATAACCTGCTTGAAAGAGCACAACCTGATCGTAGTCAACGAAATCATCAGACAGAGGTGGCATCTGGTTCTGTGCAGTCCACAGAACTCTTTCCAGTGGCATCAATGATGTTTAATCACCCACCTATCGATGCTGAACCACTGAAAAATGAGTTGCACAGATTAAGATTATACATGGACACAGTCAATAAAACTCACGAACTGAAGGTTCTTATCTTCGTCCCATTTATCTACCCTTATTTTTTTATGGTAGTTCCCATGTCACCATGTCTTATCAGTTCCACTTTGGACAGAAAACACAACTTCGGATGGAATGCAGCCAAGAAATAGAGAAGATAAAGCAAAAATATGATTTGTTAATTAAAGAACATGACTCCACCCATCTTCAGCAAAAGAAGACACTTGATGATTTTTACGAGAAAGTTCTGCTCAACCAATCAATGGCTGAGAATTTTCGGGTCAAATTCATATCACAATCTGCAGCACAAGGTATGGAGCATACTCATTCATACTTGTGCCTTTGAAGTTAAGTTTCTCGACATGATTAGTATTTGGTATGAAACACCGATAAATTTCCATTTCATTAAATTTCACCTTTCGTACAATTTACATCCAAAGGTGCAGTAGATCTTTTTTTTTAAAAAAAAACTTGCAGCAGTAGATCTTCTAAACGAGATAAAATGCACAAGAACCAAGTTGTATGCAATGTTTTACACCTTGCTAATTATTCTGAATGTGGACATACTGAATAAGTGGAAAGGCGGGCTCCAAAACTTGTTAATATAGCTGTTTCTCAGAATTGTCATTAACATCCATTTATTTCTTTGAGCTGCAGCAAGAGCCCATGCTCCTACAGTTCGTCAGACACCTCAGGCTTCTCAGCAAGCACCGATGAGGCCTTCAGGGATGGGATCCTCAGCGTCATCATTTGCCTTGCCATCAGCCTGTCGACCACCAGTGCCTAGGCTTAGAGTCCAAGCACCACAGGTGGAACAACCATCATCGTCACTGTCGCACTTGTCTCGTTCGTCATTGCCGTCCTCACAAGTGGTCCAACCTCCCCCGTTGATACCAGACAATCTCTACAGAACATCGTCAGCGCCTCTTAGTCACATGCCTCCACCACGTGGGAGCTATGGAGTTCAGAGTGAATTGGCTCCTCGTGCACCTGCTCCTCACCTCCAGTTCAGATCACCAAAAGCAAATTCCATGCCACCTGGAAATCAGCAGCAGCTTCTGCCAACTAGGGTGGAGGCGACGTCCCCAAGGACACAACCAGTGCTGGGAGCAAATTCATCCCCATCAGATTCACACCTTGGCCCCGTGGCGACCTCAGGCATGTCAGGTTTACACTCAGTCCTCCCAGCAACATCATTGCCCTCAAGCTCGCATCCTAGTCATCACCAGGCACAACGTGTGCCACCAGCTCCAAACCCAGCTTTACAAGTAGCAGCACCGCCAGGCTCGAATACAGCAGCACCTTCCATCACAGCAGTTGGGCAGCCGTCATTATCACTGGATGCATGGCTTACAGCCAGTCTTGGGTTGAGCGGCGATGCGCCTAGGGCGACGGCTCCTGCTACAAATGGTTCTGGTGCAGATGTGGTATGCTTGTCTGATGATGAATCATAGTAGCAAAATGCACAGTTAGAGTTGACTGCTTGAAGCAAATAGGGGTAGTGATTCATTCTAGATTCACTGTAAATTGGTACCGTCACCAATGTCAACCAACTGTGCTGTAAACCGCCGACTGAGAATAGAAACACGTCTGTCTCCAAGATTAACCTAACCTAGGGTGTGGCATGCCCGTGCGTGGTGGGCTTCTTTTCTGGTCCACTGTTGTAGCCTAGCACTGTGTGAGTGAGCATGCTGTACATGTCACACGTATCCATCCATAATAACTTGATGAGGTGTTGGTTGTATTGTATTTGTATGCTGAGGTGTTGGTTGTATTTCACACGTATTACATGATGAGGGCCTTGCATTTCATGTTCTTTTTTTACCTGTACAATTGGGTGTAGCATATGCGAAAGAGATTCGGCACAAATTCATCGCTCGCGTAAATCAAATCAAATTCTTACACAGAATCCGGCAGAAGCTGGCGTTTTTTGGTTCAAGAGGAAGGAAATTAAACTAAGGTAGCCAATGCAAATTATGCACACGGCCGGCATCGTCGGGATCGGCTGCCGCGCGAGCGATCCAGTCCAGCACCAGCGATCCCACAACCAACAACTAACTTAACCGCCATTTCGTTGGTTCATCATCATCCTCGCCGCCGGCCATTTCATTCCTCCATTTGATCATATCGTCATCATCCTCGCCGCCGGCCGCCGGCCATGCCGCTGTCCGCCTGCCAGTCCTGCGCCACGCATGACGCCATCGTGTTTTGCCTGCTCTGCGGCGCCAGGCTTTGCCTGCCCTGCGACGCCGCCCTGCACGCCGCCGCGGGGCTCCACCCGCGCGCCCGGCTCTGCGACAAATGCAACGTCGCGCCGGCCGCGCTGCGCTGCGACGACGTCACGCTCTGCGCCGGGTGCGGCGGTCGCGGCCCTCCGCCTCCGGCCGGCGCCCTCGTCACCCAGTACACCGGCTGCCCCGCGCCTACAGATCTGGTGCGCATCCTCTCCACCGAAACGCCGCAGCAGCAGGATGCGATGGAGGTCTGGCTCGCCGATAAGTTACCGCACCTTTTGGACGATGGGGAGGATGATGCTCAACTGATGGAAGGATGGGATGTCGCTGAGGAAACTGCCAAGCTTGAGAAGATGCTGAATGACCTCTCCTCACCATGGCAAAGCAATGATGCATTCCATACCATGCCGCCGCCGGAAAGTGTCCGACCACCACAAACGCCGCAGCAGGATGCTGACAGCGCCATAGTGAAGAAACGGCAGGAGAGGGAGAGAGCCAAGCTCCGATACACCGAGAAGAAAAAGAAGAGAAGGTCAGTTGCATGTTCCCTAGTTTAATTTGCTGGCTGCACTTATCAATCATTATTTGATGCCAAATATATATACACGTTACTCGATGATCCATCATGCTTCTTATTTCTCGCAGATTCTGCAAGCAGATCATGTATGCTTCCCGCAAGGCCAGAGCCGACACAAGGCAGAGAGTCAAAGGCCGATTTGCAAAGGCTTCAACTTCTCATGATCCCCATAATTTTTTTGAGGAAACTGCCGTCCATGACGATCCATCTAATACAGACAAGGGAGAGACAAGAAGTTGATGCAGATGACGCACACGGCTGGCTTTCATAAACAGAGAGACAGGCCGGAAAAAGAAGATGAAAAAAAAAAGAACACATGAATCAAAGCTCCCTCCATCTCCATATATGGTGCGCTTGACTGCAACTTTCAACTTGTGATTTTCACTGCTTAATCGTATCTAGCTTTAGGTGTGCACTACACATTCTCCACGGCTCACAGCTGCATGCACCTTATCTAGCTAGGTTATTTATTTGTCTCTTAACCTGCTGACAATTTTCCTTTGTGTTGTCATCTTGCAGTGCTACGGTTTGCTCATTAAGGGAGAAAGAAAAAAAAATGTGAACAGGATGAGATGTGGCTTCAATCCCTACCGCCACTACTAGAAAACAGGCCGTGGGAACCGGTTGGAAATGGCCTTAGGCATCGGTTTTCCAACCGGTTCCTGCCAACCGAGACCAATGGCCTCGCCTTAGGACACAGGATATTTAATCCGGTGCCTTAGGCACTCATTGGTACCGGTTGGAAAGTCCAACCGGTACCAAAGAGGCTGTCACACTGACGCAAGGTGGCAGCCCCTTTGGTACCGGTTGGTAAGCCAATGGCCTTTTCCCTTTTTTTCCAAATCCAGTTTTATTTGTTATATTTATTACTGTTTATTTTTTTATAATTGCTAAACGTACTCAAACTCTACAGTACTATACGTTCATTGGTCGTTCGTGTTCGTTTTCAGAGAATATTTGAAACTAACTAAAAGTGAAATGCGAGTATATAATTAAGGTGATTAGATGAACTAATATATTTACAAATTTACAAACATCAAGACATAATATTTAAAAATATTTACAAATGTACAAGTCCTGTTTGTAGTCCAACTACTGGTCCCCTCAGGAGATCAATGGAAGTCCTCTATGGATGTGACCGTCGTGGTAGAACTCGCATCTAGGATCCAAGATCTCGTTCAAAATGAATCCGGCGAGCTGCTCGCACACAGTGTTGATCCGATCAGTAGAGTAACATTCATCCCCCATTTGAGACATCTATCATTTGGAGAAAAAAAAGGATTAAAATCATGTGCGTTAGTATAATTATGAAAATATACTAGTGAACGGTTTGGATGTACTCTCGTGTCTTCATCAGTAGCCTTCCCGCATGGAGTCATGATGTGCAAGTAGTCGCATACGTAGTACCCGCACCAATCAGTTCCTTGTTGTTGTCTCGCACACTTAAGGAGAAATAAATAAATTACTCAATTTAGAATAATTTGGAATTATATACTTAACTAGACAAATCTTTATGAATCAACATACCGGATAATCCATGTTAACGTTCAGTTCGGGTCTCCATTGACCACGTCCTTTGTTATTTTTCACATTTTTTTTCCAAACCCTGCGCTCAAAGTTAAGTTTGATATTCAGGAATTATTATTAACAGAAAAAAGATTTGATTATGCAAACTGAACTTACCTGTTCAAGGGGTCTAGGATATGTTGGATTGCGGACTTTGGATTTCTCATTGAGTCAAAGACTATAAGATTGCCGGTCTCTACGGAAAGTATGAGTAAAATCCAATGATAACTGCGGATATAGATAGGATATATACATATATGCATTAGACGACTTAGTATTTATTTAGTAATATATCAGAGGATTGAGTCGACCAAGACTTACCCAAAGTTGTATGGTATGAATATATAGGATTTGTAATTTTGCCTAGTCAACGAATCGTACATGTTTTGGCACGTTTCCTTGTAATTTTCGTTGAGCACTTTCTGGTTGACTAGCAAAGGAGACATGAAGCCGATCTGATGGTGCCATCCATGTTTTCGGCTTCTTTGGGTCTCCTGTCTAAATGATACAATAGAAATTTTATAATGCACACATATAATTATGTTCTTGTTAACAAAAAGTATTAATGTAGAGGTAAGTGATACTTACAAAACCTAAATGGTGATGATAGAGGCGTCGACGGCTTGTCGATGGTAAATGTGATATAAATTTTCGAAGTACACCCAGAAGTCGCCCTCCCCGCGGAAGAAATCATGGTCATGATACTTGACTCCAAACATTTTCCCTTCGTCGTTCGACATTCGCAGGTACCATCTATGCAAATTGAACATCTGCGTGCCTAGACTTTTCTCCTCTTCCTCAGTGACAAAAATTTTTCCATGCTGGAATGGAGTAAGAACGGGAGCGATAGGAATTTCCGCCTCCACTTGCCCCGTTGCCTCCTCTAGCGTTAATCCAGTTTCAGAAAGAAATATCGCGGTATGTAGGTCCGTCTGGAGTTGTACGTCCATCGGGTGTAGGAGTGGCAACCCTGGTACCCGGAGGGGCTCGAGTCCTTTTTGTTGTGTGCCAAGCTGAGGAATGGTCTTGCCACATTTTTTCTTCAGATTTCTCACCTTGTGTGCTTTTGTCAGAGTACGATCATAGTCCGAGGGTAAGCTTTTCGGTTTTGGTGGGTTGTCTAGATTTGCGAGAAGCTTTTTCCCTAGTTCTAGAGGTACCTTTTCCCTCGGCGGGGGGACTTTAGGCTTCAATTGTTCTTTTATATATCGAGTAGTCTCTTCTTCCCACTCCTCAGCGTTTTTCTCATAGGTTAATTTTCTTTCGACCATTTTCTGCTTCTTCTTTGAGGGTCCAGCCGCTGGGAGGGATGTTGTCTTTTTCTTTCCTTTTTCTGGGTCAGGAGGAGTTGGAGTACTCGTGGCCCTTTGGGCCGGCGGAGACGGTGGTGAAGGAGGTGGTTGTGGGGACGGCAGTGAGGGAGACCGCGGAGATGGGCGATCGGTCTGCACGGGAGCCGTTGTGCTTGCAGTAAGTTTGATGTCGGCCTTACGCCATAGAACGACCCCGTGCAGTGCGTCTCCCAATGTCTTCTCTCCATCCCCTCCAACGAAGTCGAGCTCAAGATCCTCATTGTTTCCAACTATCTGCTCGACTGTGACGGAGGTGCAGCCAGAGGGTATCGGCCTTCCATGAATTGTAGTAGAAGGATTCAGGGGCAGGGGCTGACCCGTATGCGACATGAATGGATATATTTCTTGCTCGCACATGAAGCTCGCACGGTGTTGGCATGGTGACATCGTCCACTGGATACCTCTGGTCATCTACCGTCGTTGGCTCAATCTGGGGTTGCTGTTCCGCTTGTACGTCGGGCGCGGCTATGGATGCACAGCTGCTGTGTCACTGAGAGACCTGACTTATCACAACATCCAGGTGCGACCCAGCAGTGCCCCTTTGGCTCAGAGCTAGCTGCACTGCCTTATTGACCCTAGCGTCCATCTGAGATTCCAAGGACGCAACCTTCCTTATCATCTCTTCTTGCATGGCACGAAGTTTATCTTCCTATTCGGCTTTGCTCTTTCGGTGAGTCTTGTAAGAGGAATCTCCGGCCCAAGCAACTTTCCATGGGACCACGCCGATGCCGCGGGCTCGTCCAGGGTGTTCCGGATTCTTTAATGCCCTTGTCAGCTCATCATTCTCCCTTTGAGGCTGGAATGTTCCTTGTTGGGTCTCATCTATTGCAGCGACTAGATCGCGGGACACTTCTTGCATATGCTCGGGCACGACCAAATTTTCATCCAACTGGTTTAGTGTCACGCCATTAGCAAATAACCACCACTTGGATCTATCCGGCCAATCCCAAGTCGTCAGCCTGATGCCTCTATCCATAAGGTCCTGCTCCATCTTCTGCCATTTTTTTATTGACTTCTTGTACTCGGCAGCCCCAAGGTGGTGGTTGGACTTCTTATTTGCTGCATTCACCTTGGCCTGTTAGGATTTTTCTTGGGCTTCCTCTGATAGTTTGTGTTGTTTGAACTCCTCCCAGTATGGTTTAACCTGAGGAAGATCGTCCCAGTTCGGCTCCTTATTCTTCTTGATGTAATTGATATACAAATTCTTCTTGAAAGTTGCAAAGGCAAGGGCCATCTTTTTCAAGGCACATTTCTTCACAAGTTCTTGGTCAACTCCTTCAGGAAGAGTGAACATATCCTTGTGTTCTGCCCATAGCATTTCCTTCTGATGTGCAGGCACGGCGTGTTGTTGTTCTTCAAGTTTGCTCGTTTTCCATAGTCTTGTGGTGATCGGAATTCTTGCCCGAACAATAACCCCACATTGGTTGGCAAATTTTGTGCTAGCAACCTCTGGAGCACTTGGACAGCCCTCTGCGTCCACTTCTGTGACGACCTGTCTTCCCTCCATTTTCTTGGTTGGCCGGCATCTCCCTTTTGACTGGCTCAACGAAGTCGATGCGGAGGTCGACTAAATTACAAAAAAGATATGTTAATCGCAAAACTAATCTACTGAAGTCACCATGCATATAGTTTTAAGATTCGTACTGGAACATGCTGCTGTTGATTGGGCGGCGGCGCAAAGTCATCATCTTCTTCATTGGCATCTCCAGACATATTCAAGAACGAATCAGCTGTCCGAGCTTCTTCTTCAGCAATTGGATGGGTGGTGTTGGCCCTCGTATCTTCGTTTATTGCATCCAACATGTATTGCTTGGCGACCTCGTCATCACCGAAGGGGTCCATCCTTAACTGAAATCGTAAAAATGTGTTAGAGTATGTGTCCATCCTTAAATGAAGCAGGAGAATTCAATTCTTTGAATGAATATGCGTGTTTGAAAGAGAGAGAGAGAGTGTATGTATGTTAGAGGGAGAGTGTGTGTGTGTGTGTGTGTGTGTGTGTTTGTGTGTTAGTGGGACAGAGAAAGAGAGAGAGTTAGTGAGTGTGTGTGTGTGAGTCAGTGTATGTGTGTGTGTGTTTGTGTGTTAGTGGGACAGAGAAAGAGAGAGAGAGTTAGTGTGTGAGTGAGTCAGTGTGAGTGTGTGTGAGTGAGTGTGTGTGTGTGTGTGTGTGAGAGAGAGAGAGAGAGAGAGAGAGAGACCGAGCATCGGTGAGGAGACAGCGAGAGAGCGTCGGTGGGGAGACAGCGAGAGAGCGTCGGGGACAAGGAGACAACGAGAGTTAGCGAGAGACCGATCGCCGTTAACAAGTCGTTAAGGAGAGAGCGTCGTGTTTGATTTCATAATTAAGAATGAAGAATTCATAATACATAAATACATGCATGAGTTACAGAAATACACGAGTTACATGATAAATACATGAGTTACATGATAAATACATGAGTTACAGAAATACATGATAAATACATAAATACAAGCATTATTCACTCTCTATTTAAATACATGATTAAATAAAGTCTCTCTAATAACTAAATTCTATAACTAAATTATACACTATATATAATGAAAACATTGTAAACTATACATAAGAATAATAATAGAGGCACGGTACAAAGATGTATTGGAAAAGTTTAAAAACATGTAGAGCACGATGCAAGGATCGCATGAGCGCAAGAATCGCTAAAATCGGAGTCAAAATGTGAAAGATATGGCTAAAACAAGATTCTAGGGGCTTATTTGCAAGAAAAATCTAGAAAGGGCCTCTCTGGAATTTCTTTTGAACTAGGAAGGACTGCGGGTTAATTTGTAAGAAACTCAGGGTCTCTTTAGCAAAAGCGTCGGGGCGGCTCTGGTTCGGCTCGGATCTAACAGATCCGATCCGTTGGATCTCGATCTAATGGCTGAAACAGGGTGGGGGCGGCTTGAGACGCGACTGCTGGCTCAGCTGCGGCTCGGCTCTGCTCGGGCGACGGCTCAGGCGGACGGCGGCTTGGCTAGTGGCTCTGGCGACGGCGCGGCTTGGCGCTAGGCGGAGCGGGCGGCTCGGGCGGGCGGCGGCAGACCGCCGGAGTACACCGAAAACGGTGCTCCGGGGCTCGGTTCGTGGCGGGGTTAGGCCGGGGAGGGAGAGGGGGTGACGGGGAACGCGGCTAAGGGGTCCAGGAGATGCGGCGGTGGCCGGAGGTGGCCGCTCTGCGGCGAGGGGCCGGAGCCGCGGCTTCGGCGAGGAATCGCCGACGAGATAGAGCGACAGAGAGAGAGGGGAAAGGGGGTATGGGGCTTCCTCACCACCTCACCTAGCTCCGGTGACGAACAGGCGCCGAAGAGGCACGGCGGGGCGGCGGATCGACGGCGGCGGTGCTCGGTGGCGGCGGCGCAGAGCTGCAGAGCAAGGAGAGTCGACGGCGGCGGCGCACGGGAGCGGTGCTCGGTGGCGCAGAGCTGCAGAGCGAGGAGCGTCAACGTGGGGCGGCGGCGGCTGAGGTCGAGGCGGCGGATCGGAGGGCGGTAGGGAGTGGAGGCACGGCGCTTATATGGTGGAAGCCTTTGGCACCGGGTGATAAAGTCACCCGGTACCTAAGGCAGCCTTAGGTACCGGTTGGGTATCCAACCGGTGCCTAAGGAATGCTTAGGTACCGGGTGACCTCCCACCCGGTGCCTTAGGTGCCCAACGGGCGGGAACTGAAATTCCCCTTTGGCACCGGGTGGGTAACGAAAACCGGTGCCTTAGGGTCTTTGAAATTTACTTTTGTAGATTTCTGGCGGGATGAGATTTGAAATCCCTCGATAGCTCAATGGTAACTCTGTGTAATTTGTGCGCCGCGGCCACTGTTCGAACCCCCGCCCAACCCTTTTTTTTCGAATTGCCAGCCTTAGGTACCGGTTGACAATTCTAACCGGTACCTAAGGCTTTCTTTTAATTACTACATAATAAATCATTTAGGTGCATAACTAATTATTTTAATGGCATAATAAATCAAATAATTGCATAATAAATTATTTAAATGCACAATAATTCTAATTACTACATGATAAATCATTTAGGTGCATAACTAATTATTTTAATTGCATAATAAATTAAATAATTGCATAATAAATCATTTAAATGCACAATAATTCTAATTACTACATGATAATTCATTTAGGTGCATAACTAATTATTTTAATTGCATAATAAATCAAATAATTACATAATAAATCATTTAAATGCACAATAATTCTAATCACTACATGATAAATCATTTATGTGCATAACTAATTATTTTAATTGCATAATAAATCAAATAATTGCATAATAAATTATTTAAATGCACAATAATTCTAATTACTACATGATAAATCATTTAGGAGCATAACTAATCATTTTAATTGCATAATAAATCATAATAAATCAAATAATTGCCAAATAAATCATTTAAATCATTTAAATGCACAATAATTCTAATTACTACATGATAAATCATTTAGGTGCGTAACTAATCATTTTAATTGCATAAATCATAATAAATCAAATAATTGCATAATAAATCATTTAGTTGCCCAATAAATCAATTCATTGCATAAGAAATCTGATAATGTTCACAGAAAATATTACAAGACATAATCATTCAACTATGGGAATATTAACGATGGTTCGCTTTACAATCGTCCCTTCATTATGATCATGACGTGCGTACGGAGCCTCCTCTTCGGCTAAAAGAATACTTGTGTCAACCTCCACTGCGAACGTTGTCATATCTTCAACCTTATTGTATTCTTCTTCATCTGTGACATCGTCGACTCCCACAATTTTTCTTTTTCCTGCCAGAACAATATGGCGCTTTGGCTCATCTCCGGCACCTACAAAACTTGATTTATTCCTGGACTTGTCCTTTCTCGGTTTGCTAGACATGTCCTGCACATAGAAAACTTGAGTGACATCTTTAGCTTGGACGAATGGTTCGTCTCGATAGCCAAGCTCTTTGAGGTCTACCGTTGACATTCCGTACTCGTCGATATCGACACCTTTTTCTGTGAGTTTAACCCATTGACAATGAAATAGAGGTATCTTCAACGGCCCATAGTCGAGTTCCCAGATCTCTTCAATGTAACCAAAATATGAGTTCGTTTGGCCACTAGAGTCGGTGGCATCTATACGGACACCACTATTTTGATTGGTGCGCTTGTTATCTTGGGCTCTTGTATAAAATGTGTAACCATTAATTTCATATCCTTGGTACATCAGGATTGAATTTGCCGGACCCCTGGCCAGCCAAGCTAGCTGCTCATGAATTTGATCGTTGGCCATGACTTCCTTCTGCAACCAGGTGGCGAATGTTTCGTTATGATGTTTTGTAATCCATGTCTCAGACTTCAAAGGGTATATGCTTCGCACAATTTGCATGTGCTCCTCCATGTATGGAGCCACCAAGACTAATTGTTGCAGAACTGTGAGATGTGCTTTGCTCATCGTGGCATGATCTGTGGCATTTACTGATTTTCTTCCAAGTGTGCCCTTTCCGATCAGCCACCCCTCATGACGTGATACTGGAATCCCAATTGGGCAGAGTTCTTCCACATAGTCAACACAAAAATCAATGACCTCCTCTGTGACGTAACCCTTCACAATGCTTCCTTCTGGACGAGCCCGATTACGAACGTATTTCTTTAGGACTGCAAAGTATCATTCAAAAGGGAACATATTATGAAGGAAAACAGGACCGAGAATACCAATCTCTTTGACCAGGTGAACTAGAAGATGCGTCATAATATTGAAGAATGATGGAGGAAATATCATTTCAAGACTGACTAAACTTTGGACAACATCCTCTTGTAGCCTGCTTAAACTCAATGGATCGATTGCCTTCTGAGAAATTGTGTTGAGAAAGGCGCATAGCTTTATAATTGTTGCTCGAACATTAGCTGGTAGAATACCTCTAAGTGCAACTAGAATCAATTGCGTCATCAACACGTGACAGTCATGGGACTTTACGTGTGCGAATTTCTTCTCTTTAAAGTTCAGTAGCCTCTTTATATTCGAAGACTAGCCTGATGGGACCTTGATACTGTTCAAATAGTCGAACATACTTTCCTTCTCTTCCTTACTAAGAGTGTAGCACGCAGGACCTAGATAATGATGTCCTTTATCTCTTTTTTCTGGATGTAGGGCGGCCCGTTGTTTCATACGTTGAAGATCTTGCTGCACTTCCAATGTATCCTTTGGCTTACCGTAGACACCAAGGAAGCCTAGAAGGTTCACACAAAGATTTTTTGTTAGGTGCATCACATCAATTGCGTGGCGGACGTCTAAAACTTCCCAATAAGGTAACTCCCAAAAATACTCTTCTTCTTCCACATAGGTGCACGTCCATCATCACTCTGCACTGATCTGCTGCCGGGTCCTTTTTTGAATACTACTTTTATATCTTTGACCATTTCAAACACTATTTTCCCACAACGATGTCTAGGCTTGGTACGATGATCTGCCTTTCCATTGTAGTGAGCATGCCTCCTCCTTAATGGGTGCTTGATCGGAAGAAATCGACGATGACCCATATACACGATCTTCCTACAGTGCTTGAGGTACGTGCTGTCGGTTTCTTCTAAACAATGGGTCCATGCCCTATAACCCTTATTGGATTGTCCGGAGAGGTTACTTAGTGCTGGCCAATCGTTGGTGGTTACGAAAAGTAATGCACGAAGATTAAAATGATCCTCTGCGTGTGCATCCCACATATGAACACCCTCCTCTTTCCACAATAATAGAAGATCCTCAATCAGTGGTTTCAGATACACATCTATATCGTTACCGGGTTGCTTCGGGCCGGGGATAAGCACTGGCATCATAATGAATTTCCGCTTCATACACAACCAGGGATGAAGGTTGTATATACAAAGTGTCATAGGCCAGGTACTATGGCCACTGCTCTGCTCACCGAAAGGATTCATGCCATCCGTACTTAAGCCGAACCTTATATTCCTCGCATCATTTACAAATGTTGGGAATGTTCTGTCCACTTTTCTCCACTGCGACCCATCAGCGGGGTGTCTCAACATATTGTCTTGCTTACATTCTTCTTTGTGCCATCGCATCAATTTAGCATTTATTTTGTTCATGAACAAATGTTTCAGACGTGGTATTAGAGGGAAATACCACATCACCTTGGCAGGCACCCTCTTCTTGACACACATCCCCTCAACGTCACCTGGATCACCTCGAGCGTTGCATACAGGGTATAAATCCAAATTTTCATACTCACCTCGATATAGGATGCAGTCATTAGGACAAGCGTGTATCTTCTGTGCCTCTAATCCTAAAGGACAAACAACTTTTTTTGCCTCGTATGTTGTCGCCGGCAAGGTGTTACCCTCAGGGAGTAAGTTTTTTATAAGTTTCAGCAACTCCTCGTATCCCTTATCAGACAAATCATTTGATGCCTTCCATTGCAACAATTCCAATGTCGTACCCAACATCTTTTGGTCTTGTTTGCAATTAGGGTACAACAATGTTCTGTAGTCCTCCACATACGCTTCAGATCTCTCGATTCCTTTTATGTTTCGCAACCTTCCTCAGCTTCGTGCAGCATCTGACCAAGATCATCTTCTATAACGTATCCTTCAGTATCTTCTTCAGGCTCACCCATTGCAGTGTCATTGAAAAAGGCATTATAATTGGCTGCAAAGTCAGAAATCCTGTCCTCTTCTTCTACATTATTATCCAGCATAATTCCTCTTTCGCCATGCTTGGTCCAAACATAGTAGTTCGGCATGAAACCACTATTGAACAAGTGATTATGGATAGTTCTTGATGATGAGTAATCCTTCTCATTCTTACAGAATTTGCATGGACAACGAACGAAACCGCCATACTTGTGTTTCTCGGCCGCTTTTGTGAATTCATGCACGCCATCAATGAACTCCTTTGAACGCCGGTCGGCCATGTACATCCATTGCCGACTCATCTGGGTCCACAATACATTTATATACATCATTGTAGTGTACAAATAGTTCATTCATACTACCAATTTATAACTAATATTGAATACGCTATTAATAAAACTGAACTACAAAATTATAACGATGCATATGGCCTTCTGACTGCATGACTGTGTAAAAACTTTGTTTCTCTACAAGAAACGACGCATGTGGCCTTCTGGCCTAGCTGAGCTGCGGGTCTCGAATTGGCGCAGCATGCATCTCGAATGTGGAATCTTGTAAAGTTTTGGAATTTTGAAGGGAACTAAATAAAGCACCCTTGCATATGTAATTGATAATATTTCCATACAAAATTTGAATTCAAATATATAATTGATAATGCATATAACTATAATAAATAGATACTATTCACTTATCAAATAAATTGATACAACATATAAATACAATAATTTGATAGTATTCACATATCAAATAAATTGATAACGCATATAACTACAATAAAATGCTACAACTAAAAATAATTATCACATGTATAAACTAAATTAAGTGATAACTGCTTCTAAAAACCAATTGCTAAGTTATGGAGAAAAATAACTAACCTTTTTTTTAAAAAAACAAAAATTTGCCTCCCCTTCCCTCACTCAGCTGCCATGAACAGTGAGTTCACGGTAGCTTGGAGGGGGGAGGGGTTGGGGTATTTATAGGCGTGGCTCAAAGGCACCGGTTGGTGCTCAACAACCGGTGCCAAATAATAGGCATAGGCACCGGTTGAAGTTACCAACCGGTGCCTTTGTTGTGGGCACGTGGCGGCACCGGGTCATGGCAAAACCCGGTGCCATTGTCCGCCCTTTAGGCACCGGTTGGTGCCACCAACCGGTACCTATACCTTCTTGTTCTTTTGGTACCGGTTGGTGGCACTAACCGGTGCCTATACTGGGGTTTTGGTACCGGGTAATGCTTTAACCCGGTACCAAACCCCTTAACTTTGATCGCCGCTGGCCAAAGGTACCAGTTGCTTTTGCAACCGGTACTGATGCGTGGCATCAGTACCGGTTGCAAAAGCAACTGGTACCTTTGGCCAGGTCCTTTGGCCCGTTTTCTAGTAGTGCGCTACGAAAAAGATCTAGACAAATAAATGTCAGCGGCATCTTTCTTGCCGAATTTATGTTAACAAATAAAGGCAAGGTCCTTGTCTATAAATAATATTTGCAGGTTTGAGACCAATAATGATTAGTTTCTTCTTCTACATTGGAACTCTTGCTCCTTGTTTGAAATTGTAAAAAAGCATACATAAATGACCACCCTTCATTCACAAGTGGAAAATATCACGGATGAAATGTTTAAATGCATTGCCAGTTTCCACTATCCCACAAACCCAAATGGATACTGTTACATATCTCAAGCAGTTCAATTCTTCACTGGCAACCAACTGATAATGAGGAGCCGAGAGCCAGTAACAGCAAAAAATATTATCGCTATGGCAGTCCATGTTTATAGAATAATTTGTCTGAAAAGTAATTAATTATATTAACATTTTAGGACTAAATGAGTACAATAACAAATAAATGGGCTACCAAAACTTATTGTATGCATGGTGGCTTCAAAGAATCTAATTTAATTTTTAGATGTCTGTGCACTTTTATGTGAACTTATAGTCAAATTTAAAAAGTTTCGCTGCAACAAAATGAAAATAGTTTACATTCTAGAGAAGATGGAGATGTAAATAAAGCAAAGAGAGGCTTAGCGATTGATTTGGAGTGAAGAGATAAAATTAGGAAGTTAATTAATTTCTGAAGCAGAGCAGATAATAGTATACTATGTCCCTTGATGATGGAGATCTAAAGGCGCAGATAATAGCAGATAAAAATACAATTTAACTTGTCACCAGACACCAGGAAGACGTGAATAATGTATCATTCCTTGATAGGAGAAACGAAAGTAAGACGTACTAGGCTAACAAAGGCGCATGAAATTTTCCAAGGGAAGCTGCGAGCAGGCAGGCATGATGTCACGTTTAGGATCGCAGCCTCGAGACCGCGGTAAGGCTATCCGCACTCATCATACTCTAAACTCATCTTTTAAAAGGAATATTCTGTCCTAATTATCGATATTCTCTACTCTATATTCAGTTCTTCCGCACTCATCATACTCTATAATTCATCCTCTATAGCAACAACCTATATGCGGGACCCACATGTCATACACATATTTTAAATTTTACCCCCATCCATCCATCCACCCACCCACTCCGTTGCCTCCTCCCTTTGTCTCCCTCCTCTCTCGCTCCAATCCGGCGGCGGGCCACCTCCGGCCTCCCTCCCCGGCAACCTTCCCGCGCGGGCCTTCCTCCTCCCAGACGGCAGGCCTCCTGCCTCGCGCCGGGACTCCACGGTGCCTGAGCTCCCCACACCATGGCGAGGCGGGCCACCATGGGGTGCGGCCATGGCGGCGGTCATGGCGGGCGGTGGTTGTGGCCCGTCCTCCCTTTTCCTGGCCTGCATGGCGAGTCCCTGTACCACACCTCCGCCTCCGTGCCTCCTCGCCGCCGGCGAGTCCCCACGCTACCTCCGCACCCCTCGCCGCCGGCGAGTCCACGCGCGTGCCCTGCGCTTCCTCGCCGCTGCTCCTCCCCTCCCCGATCCGCCTCGCCTCCCTCCTCTTCAGAGGCGGCCGGGTAGAGGCGCCTCGATCTGCATGACCCCGGCCTTGATCTGCCCGAGCGGCTCCTCCTCCGCGGGGTTGGGTTGGACGGCGGCGGCGGTGGAGGCCATGGCGCGCCAGGGACCTCGAGCTCGGTAAGCCGGCGCCTGTCTTTCCTCCCTCCCCCCCCCCCACCTCCTACCTCCCTCTCTGCCGCCTCCTTGCCACGCCTCCTCGCTCGGCCGGCCGGCTTGTGTACGCCTCCGCCTCCGCTGCGAGCTCGGCGGCGTCGAGCTCGCCGACCTCGAGCTCCGTCGCGCCGACCTCGGTTGGATCTGGCCTGGGTGGGGCACACGCGCGGCAGTAACAGCTCCGGCGGCTCCTCCTGCGGCGGCGTCCTTGCTATGCTCGAGCTCCAGGTGGTGCCACGGCTGGGCGGAGGGGAGGCGGTGGTCCAGCAACGGTGGCGCGGAGGCGGTTCCGAGGATGGCGGGAGAGCTGGGTTGGTTGGGGCTACCGGCCTTGGGAGACGATACCGGACGCCTCGCTTCTCCCCTGGGAATCCCGGATAGCTGCTCGTTCGCAACAATAGCGGACCATGATGCAATACCCGCTGCAGAGGATTTTCCTCTAAATTGGCACTGGAAAATGGCGTACCGTATGGTTTAATGGACCCAGTGCAGTCAGTCTGGAAGAACGCCATGGCCGGAGCGCTCGGCTACCGCACCAGCGCAGACACAGCAACGATCTCATCAGGCCACCGTAGTTGAATCTGATATGACTTGGGTTCCCGATCTTCCAAAAGGTTCAAGATAACTATCGATTTGGTAGATTCGAGACACACCGATCCAGCTTCAAATCCAAAGAAATGAATCCCGCAACCTTAGCACCACGAATCCTCTGGTTATCAATCTAGCTACTGCTCGATTGACCTTGCCAAGAAGGCTTACTCTTGCCTGCGAATCAAAGAACACAAGCAAGTGCACGGAGAAGCAACCAAATCACAGAAAACAATTGATTCAACTCACGATTGGGGTTCCACAACCGAAGAACGGCGTCCTGTTCTTGACAGAAATGAACTAAGCAAAACCCAAACCCTAGAGGAGGGGGTGGCGGCTGGACAAGTAGTCTCAGGGGTGGCCAAGACCCCCTGGGCGCAACCCTAATGGGCCTAAGCAAGATACACGGTCTAGAAGACCAAAAGGTAGTGGCTCAGCACTGAGACAGATTCTGGATGCCAAATTGTAGACCATTTTCCCGTCGACTCCGGAAGAGTTTGGGCCTGGAACCAGCTCCATTTGAAAGGTTACCTTCTTAGCTTTCCATCCATATAAAGATCTCCCCAATCCGAGTCCATATGTGACCTGGGCGGCCATTTTAGTGCAGACTGCTCCTGGACCTCGAAACAGACCAGAGGCCAACTTGTTTTGGGCCTCCCTCTTGACTTGGTCACCCTAGCTGGTCCTGCACGCCTCCAAGCCCATCTCCAAGCATTCCTTCACCTCCTCCATGGTTCCTAATCACAATATAATCATTAGGTAGCAATCTATCCTTATAATCATACAAAGAGGTGTTTAGGAACGAGCTCACCTCTAGATTCAATTGTCGTGCTCGAGCTCTAGTGATTGGACCTTGAATGTTGTTTGTATCCAAAGGAGTGATGTCCACATCATCCTCCCCTTCTTGAATTGGAGTTATTCTTGAATCAAGCTCATCTTCTTCCCCCAAGTATGGCTTCAAATCTGAAATGTTAAAGGTGGGACTAACCCCCAACTCGGGAGGCAACTCAAGCTTATATACATTGTCATTTATTTTCTCAATTATTTTGAAAGGTCCATCAGCCCTAGGCATCAACTTAGACTTTCTCAATTCTGGGAATCTATCCTTTCTAAGGTGTAGCCAAACTAAATCTCCTGGTTGAAGTTTAATATCTTGTTTGCCTCTACTACCAATGACTATACTTTTCATTCATCTTCTCAATGTTGTGCTTAGTTGTCTCATGCATTTGCAAAATAAAATCAGCACGTTTCTTTGCATCACTATGAATCATCTCACTTGTAGGTAAAGGCAATATATCAATTGAAGCAAGGGGGTTGAAACCATACACTACCTGAAAAGGACTTACGTTGGTGGTGGAATGTGTTGCCCGATTGTATGCAAACTCCACATGAGGCAAACATTCTTCCCACGCCTTCAAATTTTTCTTCAAAACAGCCCTCAACATGGTGCCCAAGGTGCGGTTCACTACCTCTGTTTGTCCATCGGTTTGTGGGTGACATGTTGTAGAGAACAACAGCTTTGCCCCCAACTTGTTCCACAGAGTGCACCAAAAGTGACTCAAGAATTTAGCATCGCGATCTGAAACAATAGTTGAAGGCATACCATGCAAACGAACAATCTCTTTGAAAAAGAAGTCAGCAATATGAACAATATCATCACTCTTATGATATGGTATGAAGTGTGCCATCTTAGAAAAACGATCCACCACCACAAAAATGCTATCCCTCCCTCTCTTAGTCCGAGGCAACCCCAAAACAAAGTCCATCGAAATGTCTGTCCAAGGAATAGAAGGAATGGGAAGAGGCATGTTGTTGACGCTCCTTAGCGCCCCAATTTGTATACCGCAAGCACATAGATCGTGTAGCTTTTCCCTTAGAGTATTCCCCCAAGGTTTATCAATCCACGGAACCAAAGATACTAGAAACAATCTACTAACATAGAGAATCCTTTGTGTTGAGATGGTGTAAAACGAATCTAATCTACTAAAATTGGCAAACACCGAAGGTAGCAAGAGAAAGTTAGAGATAACCAATCTAGATCACCTAGATCATGCATATGTTGTAGTTCAAAGCTAAATGTAGTGAAGCAAGATAGATGTGAATCTCAATGAAAATCATCTTTAAACCAAAATCTCCAATCCAATCCTTCGATAACCCGTCTTACTGAAGCAACGCCCTGTCACGACGCCCCCTTTTGGACTAAGCTACCCCGAAGCATGATAAACAAGTCGAAACCCTTTGGTAGTTCCGCCATGAACCTCTAGCCACCACGACTACAAGATCGTGCGAAGCGATCTATCTCGATAATAGATCTAGGATGAAGCAAACCCAAAGAAAAGAACGAAATCGAAAGAGAGAACATGGTCGCTAAAGATTCGAAATCACAGGTAACTTCACCATGAATGATTGTACATCACAAGATCACAACCGGGGCCTTTCCTTGATCTTGATGATCCTAGCTCCAGAACTCCGACGTGGTCTTCCTTGCAAGGTTCCCACATCGGCTAGGGAAGCCCCTAGACAACTAGCACGACCCTCGGCTCTCCGAAAGGTGTTTCTCTATCTTCTCGGCTCCTTGGCGTCGTCTCCCGAATGACTTGATGCATGAGCCTCGGGGAGGAGGCTTTAAATCGCCCCAAGAAACCCTAGGTCGAAGGGGAGGCCGAGGCGCCCTGGAAAGGCCCTAGGCCGGCCTAGCCCATTCTTTCACCGCCTCGCGTTCTCCTTTCTCCCCAAGTCTTCTCGAGTCTTCTGGAGTTTATCCCTTTCACGATTGCACCCGTTGGACGTCGTTATCTTCGAGATATCTTTGTGGGAAAGGATAGGACGGAGAATCCTTCCTTAAATCTCTATTTTCTTTGCTTAGCCTCGAAGTATCTTGATCTCATCTTGTGGGCTTTGTCCTTTGGGCTTCATTGGAGGGTGGATGTGCATGAACGGGCTTCTAGTCATCATGGCCTTTAGTCCTTTGTTTGGGCTTTGGCCTTCGTCTTTCTTCGTGTTACCGCATGATCATGGGCCTCGTCATTTCATGCTCCAAAATTAGCCAAAAACCTGCAAAAATGAAGTACCTCCAAAATATATGTGCAAATGTGAAAACGACCAATAATTGGGCCGAGGTTAGAATGGTTAGTGATTTTGATATTAAATCCATGCCATTATTAAAGATAAATAGGGGATAAAATGGATACTTAAGGAGCGCCAACACATGTATAAACCATGTGGATTCAAGCGTGACTTAGCTTTTGACATGTGGTGCAACGCGCCATGAAACACTCAACATATCTTCTCATCTTTGGCCAAAAGAAATGTGAGGCCAAAACATCCTCCATCTTCTTAGCACCAAAATGTCCCATCAACCCTCCTCCATGCACTTCCTACAACAACAAGAGACGAACTGAACCAACTAGAATGCATAGGCGGTTAGCTCTAAACAATAACCCATCATTGACCACAAACTTGTTCCATGTACATCCCTCTCTACAATTCAGCAACACATCTTTAAAATCAGGATCAAGCACATATTGTTCTTTAATAGATTCAAGTCCAAAAATGCGACAATCAAGTTGGGACAGCAAGGTATATCGCCTAGACAAAGCATCCGCAATCACATTATCCTTCTCTTTCTTGTGCTTGATAACATAAGGAAAAGATTCAATCAACTCTACCCACTTAGCATGTCGACGGTTCAGATTATTTTGAGAGGGAAGATACTTAAGCGATTCATGATCAGAATGGATAACAAACTCCTTAGGCCACAAATAATGACGCCACATCTCTAAAGAACGTACAAGAGCATACAATTCCTTATCATACATGGAGTAATTTAAAATAGGGCCATGCAGTTTTTCGCAAAAGTATGCAACGGGTTTACCATCTTGCATTAGAACAACCCCAATGTCAACTCCACTAGCATCACATTCAAGCTCAAAAGTCTTACCAAAGTTCGGAAGTTGCAGCAATGGTGCATGTGTAAGCTTGTCCTTCAAGGCATCAAAGTAACACCACCCCCTTCTTTGTTGACTCATGCAATGGGGCCGCAATGGTGCTGAAATCTTTGACAAAGCGACGGTAGAAACCTGCAAGACCAAGAAAACTCCTCACCTGTGTGATTGTTTGGGGAACCGGCCAGCTCTTTATGGCATCAATCTTTGTTTCATCCACCTCAATTCCCTGTGAAGTAACAACATAGCCAAGAAAAGATACTCGATCCGTGCAAAAGATGCACTTCTCAAGGTTACCAAACAAACGTGCATCACGTAAAGCATCAAAAACAGCACGCAAATGATCCATATGTTCTTCCAAAGACTTGCTATAAATCAAGATATCATCAAAGTAAACTACCGCAAATCGTCCAATGAAAACCCTCAAAACCTCATTCATCAAGCGCATGAAAGTGCTAGGTGCATTAGTCAGACCAAAAAGCATTACTAACCACTCATACAACCCAAATTTTGTTTTAAAAGTTGTTTTCCATTCATCTCCAAGTTGCATTCTAATCTGGTGGTAGCCACTTCACAAGTCAATCTTTGTGAAAATTATAGAACCACACAACTCATCAAGCATATCATCAAGCCTAGGAATAGGATGACAGTATCGAATGGTAATGTTATTGATGGCTCTACAATCAACACACATACGCCAAGTACCATCTTTCTTTGGAACCAAAAGCATAGGTACAGCACAAGGATTAAGGCTCTCACGTACATACCCGCAGTCCAAAAGTTCTTGGACTTGTCGCTGAATTTCCTTAGTCTCATCGGGGTTGGTTCGGTAGGCTGCTCGGTTGGGCAAAGTTGCTCCTGGAATCAAGTCGATTTGATGCTCTATCCCTCTCACATGTGGCAGCCCCGGTGGTATCTCAGCTGGAAAAACATCCACGTACTCTTGCAAAATGTTAGTGACAACAGGAGGTATCGAGCTAGCAATATCATCAAGTGAAAACAAGGCTTGTTTGCAAAGCAAGGCATAGCAGATTTCTTCTTCAGAAATTTCAGGAAGGTCACATTTTGTTGCAAGCATGACTCCACACTTCAATTTAATGCCCTCGGCCTTAGAATTAGGTGCAGGTTTACCCTTTTTTGGTGGAAAAACAGATTTTGCTACTTGCTGATTTTCATATTGTGTGTCATTGAAACTTGCAGCTCGTTCTTTCTCAGCTTGTACAATTTCAGCAGGGGTCAAAGGTAGCAAAGTATATTTCTTTCCTTTATGCACAAAGGTGTATTTGTTACTTCTACCATGGTGTGTTGCATCATTATCATGTTCCCAAGGTCTACCCAACAAAAGTGAACAAGCTTGCATTGGTACCACATCACAATCAACCGAATCTGAATATGACCCAATGGAAAAAGAACTCTGCAAGTTTGTGTTACCTTAGCCTTTCCCGAATCATTTAGCCACTGAATATGGTATGGATGTTGGTGTGGCCGTGTGGTCAAGCCAAGCTTCTTGACCAACTTAGAACTTACCAAATTGTTGCAGCTACCTTGTAAGGAAAATGGTCCCATTAGGCCATTGTTTTGTGATTTTGGTGATTGAGTAACAACGCAATCAATGGGACTAATGAGTTTATCAAGTGAACAATTATAGATCCCAGGTATGAAGCAAAAGGCCAAGCAAAGCAAAACACGAAGAAAGAACTCAAAGAAACGAAGAAATGGATGAGTTCTACAGATTTTAGTTGCACTGGATACACTGGTGATGCTGCACTGGTCTAACCGATTGTCATCGGATGCACCGGTGATATATCACCGGAGCAATGAGCAGTGCTGGTGCTAGAAAGTCAAGTGGCACCGGATGCACCAGTGGTGCAAAGCTGAAGCACTGGTGCAAGCACCATGCCATGCACCAGAGAGCATGTTAAGTGGCCAGGACGAAAATCTTCAACACCGGTTAAACCAACGGTGCACCGGAGCACGCACTGGTGCAATACCACGTCAGCTGCAAGGAAGAGAAGCAACACCGGTTAAACCGGAGACAAGGCACCGATCTAACCGGTGATAGTCACGTCAGCTGACAGAAGGCCAACGGCTAGTACAGAAGCCGTGAGTGACTGTATACACCGGTGCCCCCTCACCGGTCTATCCGGTGCCCTACGCAGAAAAGGCCCAACGGCTCTTAATGGCTCTATGGTCTTGGAGGCCTATATATATGGGTTCCCCCGGTCATTTGAAATTTGCTGGAGTTGCTACAAGCCTCAAACACACCCAAGAACATCTCCAAGCCATCCAAGTGCTTATTGATCATATCTTTAGTCCTTAGCACACATTTGAGAGTGTTAGTGCTAGGTTAGCTCTTTAGAGAGTGAACAAGCAAGGCTTTGTGCCTTTGTGCTATGGTTCTCTTGTGAACCAAAGAAGATATTTTGGAGCACCGGCCCCTTGGAGCTTTGTGGCTCGCCGGCAACGTCAACGACCCTCCGACTTGGTGTGGAGCGGCATGGACGATCTTGTGCGGGAGACATGGAGACCCCCATCCTTTGTGGAGATGCTCCTTAGTGGAAATCGGGATCAAGGTGACCGTGGTTGAGTCCGCGGAAGAGACTTGATTACCGAGAAGCAATACTCTTAGTGAGTGCATCAACAACATGGATGTAAGTGTGCCTTTGTGGCTAACCGAACCATGAGATAAACACCCACGTCAAGAGTTTACTTCCTCCTATCTCGCTGTTTACATTTCCGCATTTCATACTAGCAATTCTTGTGTGCCTTTACTTTCATAGAGTAGTCTCTTGTTAGGAAAGGCTATAGGTTGCTAAACTCTTTTGGGATAGGAGTTTCAAACTAGAACAATCTTAGTTGCACATATAGATAGCATGTTTTAGTTTAATATTGTGCAATTAAGTTGGAGCCATAGGTCTAGATTTTAACTTGCCTAATTCACCCCCTCCCCCTCTTAGGCTAGAGCACCCGATCTGGTCTTTCATACCTCCATCAATAATGACTCGCACATGTCGGTTGTTAATGATGAAGAAAATCTGAAATAGATTGTGACGTTGCAGCTGGTCGGGTTGTTGCACTTGTGTGTTGAGCACCCGCTGAACAATGGCGCTCCTATAGGTCACTGTATCCTCTCCGCCAAGGATCTCTTCTTCACCGTCATCATTTTCTTTCTCTTCTTCATCTTCAATGTCAGAGGTGCTGATGTAGCCATCCTCTGTAGCAATATATGCCCGCTGACTTGGGCAGTCCTTCTGCACATGGCCAATCCCATGGCAACGGTGGCATTGGATACCAGAGGTGCGCCCCGTTGATGCAACGGATGATGAACTCTTTGCGGGTACCTGCGCAGAATTTTTACCTGAATCGGAGGACCGTGTAGGCACTGCAGCAACTCCCGAAGCTGCTGGTCGCTTGCTAGCTGGTGGTGGTGGCATCCGGAAAGTTGCGGACTTGTTCAGCCCCGTTGATGTCGTTGTACGTGGCGTGTAGGAGGTGGTGGACTTGCCCTTGCCTTGCTGCTCACGTCCCTGCAATTCCTTCTCTACAAGCATAGCAAAATAAAACAATTGGTTGACAGTGTTAAATTCCTTATAATCAACAATGTCCTGAATCTCACGCCTTAGACCCGAATAAAAACGACAAATAGAATCCTCAGGTCCCTCCAACACCACAACGCATCAAGCCCTTTTGGAGCTCCCCATAGTAATCTTGGATAGATTTCTCTCCTTGCTCTAAGCACATCAATTTCTTATGCAAATCTCTATGGTAGGAAGGGGGAACAAAACGATCACGCATAGCTACCTTAAGTTGTTTCTATGTGGTCGGTAAAGCATTCTCTGCAACTAATCCACTCCACCAAATGATTGCAAAATCCTTGAACTCACTAGAGGCTTGTCGAACTCTATGCCTTTCATGAACAAGGTGGGCACTAAATTTTTGTTCTACTGTCATCTCCCAATCAAGATACCCCTCAGCATCATAATGACCCGAAAAAGGTGGAATTGTAAACTTGACCTTAGCATAAGGATCATCAGAAACATGATGGTTATTACCTTGATGTCGAGGACCTCCCATACCTCTTATATTCTCGCGTAGACGACGTCGTAGCCTCTCTTCTCGGGTGGCGGCAGCAACTATGTTTCCATCCTCATCAAAAATAGCATCTTCATCAATGTTGTTTCCTCCCATATCTTCCTGATGACGCACCTTAGCGCCCCAATTTATATACCGCAAGCGCACGGGATCGTGTAGCTTTTCCCTTAGAGTATTCCCCCAAGGTTTATCAATCCGTGGATCGACAAAGAACTACCCAAGGTTTTCCATCTAATCTAACAGATCTATCCTAACATGAAGCATGAATTGCACATATAGAGTAACATTTAATAGATATGAGTGTTGTGTAAAGGTTGATCTCATCCATGAACATAGGCGTAACCATAGCAAAACCAAAGACATGACTAGGCCTATTGTCATCTAATTGTAGTTCAAGCTAACGAGCAAATAAATCATGCATCTCAATCAATGGCATCTTTAAACCCAAAATCTCCAATCCGATCCTTCGATACCCCATCTACTTAAAGCAACGCCCTGTCACGACGCCCCCCTTTGGACGAAAGCACCCTGAAGCAAGTCGAACCCCCTTTGGTAGTTCCGCCATGAACCTCTAGCCACCATGACTACAAGATCATGCTAAGCGATCTATCTCGATAATAGATCTAGGATGAAGCAAACACAAAGAAAAGAACGAAATCGAAAGAGAGAACATGGTCGCTAAAAGATTCGGAAGACATGATTATCATTACTCACATAATAGATTCGTTTGGATCGTCACCACTGAGTACATACCATTGACGACTCCAACTAGCTCATGAACTCCACCATGGCACAACCACGCAGGGAGGCCATGGCGGCTAGGGGCGGCCTAAGCCATCTCCTAGACAACTTCGAAGACTTGAGGCGGCCGTCGTCTCCCTCCGGTCTTGGCCCTAGGTTTTCGTCGAGTTCTGGGTGGATGGATGCTGCGAGTTGAATAAGATGTGAGCTATTTATAAGCCAAGGAAGCCACCGGTCGAAGGGGAGGCCGAACCGCCTCGGAAACAGGCTAGGCCCGCCGGCCCCATGGGCCTAGGCCGGCCGGCCTACCCTCTTTCGGGCTCGCCTCGGTCTCATCTTTCGCGTGTAGACTCCTCGCATCTTCTAGAGTTTATGTCCTTCACGATTGCACCCCTTTGGACATCGTTATCTTGGAGATATCTTTGAGAAAAGGACAGGATAGATAATCCTTCCTTAAATCTTCATTTGCTTTGCTTAATCCCGAAGTATCTTGATCTCATCTTCGTGGGCTTGGTCCTTTGGGCTCTCTTGTAGGATGGATGTGCATGAATGGGTTTCGAATCAACATGGGCTTTGGTCCTTCCTTTGGGCTTTGGCCTTCGTCTTTCTCCGTGTTAGCGCTCGATCACGGGCCTCATCATTTCATGCTCCAAAATAGGCCAAAAACCTGCAAAAACGAAGTTCCTCCAAAATATATGTGCAAGTGTGAAAATGACCAATAATTAGGCTGGGGTTAGGATGGTTAGTGATTTTGATATTAAATTAATGCCATTATCAAGGATAATAAAGGGATAAAAGGGGTACTCAAGGAGCGCCAACATTCCCCCCATGTTTAAACCTTGCTCGTCCTCGAGTAAGTCCATGAGATTTGCTTATAAAGAAATCAGCGTTGCCCCTCAATGTCCTCTTTGCACATAGTCATACATAACAAGACATATTGCTCTCTCAAGTATTTAGCATTTAAGTTCATGTTGTGACCGGCTACTTTTTCATTATAGAAGATAGACTAGCAATTAAAGAGCAAGCCACAATAATAAATAAATGCAATGCTCTCAAACTTAAGCGAACTTCAAACCTTTACCTTGTTTTATCATGAAGAGTTTTCAAAAGAATGCATATCAAACGTAAGTGAGGTTCTCTTGCAAAAGATCATGGAAACACTCATCTCATCAAGTCGCTCAAGCCTACATTAGATTGTCTTCAACCTATTCTACTCATATATAAAAGTGGAAGGCTTATGTGGAGCTTGGTAGGTAAAAACAATTCTAGCAAAACATTATACTTGAAATATTATCAAACTAAGAGAGAGATCTAATGGAATTACCGAGACTAGTCAAAAAGGCCATTGGAGAATAATGTTGGAGAGGGAGAAAGATGAAACACACACATTTAGATAGGTGGACATGTGCAAGTGGCAAATGGATGATCCCGAGACACAAATGAAGTTCTCGTTATCGGATTGCACATGGTTGGAAGATTTGAGTATGGAATAATTCTTCAAAGTAACTTGGAAAATTAATGAAGCCAAAAAGAGCTAAGGAGCATTTTATACTTCTCGTTTTTTCTTTCATTTTTCTTTTCTTTTCTCCTTTTTTTCATTTTTCTCTTTCTTTCTTTTTTTTCTTTCTTTTTGCTCCTTAGAACTTTTGATAACATAGAATACTTACCCAGCCATCCCCCCATGCTTGAACGAATGCTCGTCCTCGAGTATGAATAGTGGGAAAACCAACTAGCTAGGGTAAGTATCTCAAATTCACCTTCTTCTTCATAGAACCTCTTGAATCTCCGGGGAGCCTTGTCTCCCAAAATTTTTCTTTATATGGTGCCCTTGATTCTTTGATTCCGTCGAAATGATAATCCATACTCAAATTGGGTTGTGGTCAAGGAGGTAATCACAAAAATATATTTTTGGTTTAGGGTGGATATCCAGCGAGGTTTGTAAAATTCCCGAAGTAGAAACTCACAATGCATGGATAAATAGGCTAGCAGAAAGAATGTTACACACAAAAAAAATGGAATGACCAGCTTCTTAGTCTCATACCAAAGAAATCAATCTTAATCCAACTCATCAAAATATAAGTTTGCAATCTAAAGGTTTCATCATGAAAGAATATGTATGTATAGGTTTTGGTAGGTAGAACTTTGCAAGAGATTCACAAATGTAGATAGCATAGGAATTAAGTTTTCAAATTAAACAACACAAGGTGTAAGGTCATCGGTAGACTTAAATCCAAGAGCAACATAGAATATGTGGGTCTAGAATTTAGTCATTTAACCTCCACAAATAAAAGAGCCGGTATTTAATTATTTTAATTCCATTTAATTGAGAGTAAATGGTCAAGTCATATACAACATAGCGTAGGTAAAACAAAGTAGCAACTTTCATCATTTTTCCATAAGCATAAGGCATTGCCAAAATATATCAATGTGGTGAGCACAAAGTGATGGTGGTTATCATTCATTGAAAATAAAAACAAATCTAGGTTGTACTCCTAGTAGCCATGTTATTATAGGGAGAGATATACAAAGGTTGCATCTATGGTTGAAGGCATATATATACAAGCATTTAGAAAAAGAGAGAGTTGAGGAAGAATTACCGTCCTTCTCGATGCTCGTAATGAAGTGTAGCGTGGCCTCCCCCATACTTAAGCATTGTGCTAAGCATGGAAGAAGAATCATGAGCATCTTGTGGCAACTGTGATTATCTTACTCCATGAGATCTTTCTTCCTTGTCCACAAAATGGCATCCCTAGACTCAACTTGTGGCATGAACAATGGAATAGATGCAAAGTGCAAATGCAAAGTTAGCAAAAACAAGTGTTAGCAAGGTTGAAAGGACCTTTCGATGTTGTTCCGCAACTAGCTTATTCAAAAACAATTGCTAAGAGTGACAAAAAGCCTTCGCGACACTTCATAAGAAGTGAGGCTTTTGTCAATGAAAAGGTTATTTATCGAAAAGGACCAAGCAACCGAGCTAACAAGGTTTTAGAAGTAGGTTTATGGGTTTCCTATATTTTTTTGGTTTAAAACAAAAATTTTGAAGAGAGAGTGTTGGGTATAGAAATTCTATCTAAGGTGGTTTTTTAAAAAACTAGAGAGAAACAAAAGTTAGATTTTTTTTGAATGAAAAACATAACCTATGGTTTTAGGATTGCTCTATGAGTGGTTTTCCTAAGGGTTTTAGGACCTCAAAAGCGAGGCTAGTCAATATTTTTAGAAAAAGTTTTTTTTTAAATGCAAAGCAAGGGTGAGACGAACAACATGGTATGTAATGCAACACGAGGTGGGTGAACAAAATGATATGACATGATGAGGTGGTCTAAAACAAAATAAAAAGTTAGCCTAAGTTAACTAGCCACAAGTTTAGAATCAAAGGGTGGTGCAACACTTCATATTTCCCTCTAAAAGGACACAAATAAAAAGACTCTAAACACTAATAGGCACACAAAAAGGTCTACAAGTTTCCCAAGATCAAATAACAAAGTGCTCCCTCAATAACATTTAGAATGAACAACATGAAGTTGTGGTTTTTGTTAGAGCAAAGGTACGATGTTACTTGATATTCCGATTAAAGAGTACAATGTAGACGGTCATATTAATATATATAAAATAAAAGATCGGGTTGCCTCCCGCAAAACGCTTCATTTAAAGTCATAGAGCTCGACTTTCTTACCTTCAAATTGATGCGAAGCCATGGTCCTTCATGCAAGAGGTGAAGGTGTTCCATGCAGCTCTTATTCCACTTCCCATGTTGGACATGATCAATCACGCTTAATGGAAAACTTGTCCAATCGTCTCTCACATCATCGTCACCTCCTTCTTTGTTGTCCTTCGTCGCTACCTTTCTTTTCACGGATTTTCCTCTCTGTCCAGAATGGGAGTTACGCCAACCAATTGATCCAATGCAAGGTGCACGAAATCTTCTTTCCAACAAGTCTTCATTTGCCCAAAACGCATTCCAATTGAGGGAGTTATGCCCCTTTTTCCCGTCACTGCAATCTGCCCCGTGCTGATTTCAGCACGTGCATCTCCGATGTTTGAGACATAGCTCCTCCCGTGGGTCATCAATTGTATCGATCATGGATGCGTTGAACTGAGAACTTGATGGAGATCCTGAATATTCAACTTTCTTGCATTGTAAATCTCTGGACTTGTGCACAAAATTGATGAGGTTTAGCGACGTCCGTTCTTGAAACTTGAAGATGTTGATGATGGTGTTCAAAATTTTGGGCACGGTTTTCCTCCTCATCATTTGAGTTTCATGTCCTGCATGGTTAGTGAAATTCGGGGCTTCTCCCGACATGTGCTCTTTTAGGGTCATGAGCTTGACCAAGCGCAAAGCAAGATCTAGATTTGCAATTATTTGTAAACATATGCAACATAATCACATCCTCAATTAAATTTCATCAACAAGGCATGGTGTAATTAAATGCAGCATGTGTTTCTTGCATAGCGCGGAGCTCATTATTAGGCAGAGGTTCTTTAAGAATGAAATCAACATTCTCAAGAAACTCTAGCCTATCATCATGAAAAGAACAAGGCATAGAATTTAAACTTTCATTCCGACTATCAGTTCGAGCATGAGATTTTTAAAGATTATCAACAAAACCAATAGAAGCTTGAGAATTCAATTTATACCTTAGCCTCGGAGCTTTTTCATACTCATTGGAGTCGTGGTGCTTTGTGCGAGATGTCATCTTGATGCATTCTTCGTGGTCCATCGTGGTTTGCTTCTCACGTCTCTATATATTGAATGTTGCGCTCTTGTAATCCGTCGTGGTTTGTTTGCAACATCTTCGTTTGTCGAAGGTCGGCCGCTTGTGCCTTCATTTGCCAATGTCATTGGGGTTCTTACTCTGCTCCAAGCCTTTGAATTTTATCATTTACGCTTGATGAAAGCATCGCCCAGGCTCCCCTTCATTGTTGTCATTGTCATCTTCTCTATCTTGTTCTCATCGCGTTGCTCCTGCCTCTTCTTTGTGGAATCTCTCATGTATACTCAACAGAACATATACCAAAATATAGATATATTGAAATGTTTATGAAATTACCTTTCCAACGATTGGTCATTCATCTTAAACCGCGTCCAAACGAGGGAGTTATGCCCGTTTCACTTTTGGCGCTGCGTGCTGTCCAGAAATTTTCAGAGTGCACAACCTTCAATGTTTTGGCCATACCCGCTTGTAGGAATCTCTGATTGACTTGGTTCTTGATTCGTTGGAATGGGAACTTCGTGGAACTTTTGAATATCCAAAAATATGCTGCTATTTGCTTCTGAGGTCGAGCTGGACATTGATGAGAACAATATCTTCTTGTGAATTCATCCGCAGATATCAATGATCTCGATCATGTGGTCTTTGGAGCATAGTGTCGTGCGTCCCTAGGCTTCAAGGTCATCATCATTGATTACCAGCATATCACGGCTTCAATGATGTGTCTTCTCCATTGTTCCTGCTCTACCCAAGGTGTCGGGATTGGAAGATGCTCTTGTGCTTCGTGTTGATGATCTGAACGGTCTCCTTCCTTGATAGCATCACTCAATTAGAAGTATATCGAGCATCCCACTTGAGAAGATAGGTGTTGTTGTGGTTCTTCTAATCTTGTTGCTTCCAGCTTTGGTCAACTTCAAATCATCATCTTTTGCATACACAGCCTTCCAATCATCCTTTGACATCGTCATCACCTTCTTCGTCGGTTGCTACTGCCTCTGTCCTCATTGAATTCCCCTTCATCCAGTGCAGAACATGTGTATCTTGGGAAGGCAAACAAGGAGATAATTATATGTGGTACATAAATCAGTAATAGACAGCAATGTTGAATAATAACCCAATGTACTTGTTCTCGTTGCTGGCCTATACGTGTTCCTAACACCAATTGTGATAAACAAGTGAGTGACACAGGTGTGGAAGGAAACAAGTATGATAGGGAGCAACAAACTTGAATAAGGCAAAAGACACCACAAAACAGAGTAGCTGAAAGTTTCTTATGTGCTCCTCTTTTCTTTTCTTCTTTCTTCCTTCTTTTTTTTTTTTTGCTTTTTCCTTTTTTTGATACTTCTTTTTATCAGCAAGGAACACACGAGAACAAAACCACAAGATTTGGCTCAAAAGGATAAAAGATGTGGCCTATGCAAAAATTAGGATTGTGCATTGAAAAGCATACCCAAACTTGTGGGCCCTGAAACTCGATTTTCCTGGTCGAATTTCATAAAACTAATTTCTACAAACCTAGGCTTGCTAGGATGAAATAGATCTAAAATTTTCTGGTGTTCTCCGTAGATATAAAATTTGCCCAGTTCTGAGTTTGGATGCAAAAGTTATGACTGTTTCAAGACGAACAGCCCAAATCAGGATTTGTTTTTGTTTTTTTTTTGACACAGGATACAAACAATGGAGATTTGATATGGCAGCGGGTGGGGGATCAACACAAGTGAGACAAAAACACGATCTAAACCAGCAACAAGACCTTCACCTAGACACAAACTCAACACTACGAACTCTAAAACTGAAATATGCAAAGGCTATGGAGCGCGGTAAGGTTCTAGGAAGGGGAAAACGAAATATGGCTGTGGATTATAGGACGAAGACAAACACTCAATAAAGGGGATAAATATGAACCTAACGGTATACCTTTGCTCTGATTACCACATAATATGACTTGGGTTCCCGATCTTCCGAAAGGTTCAAGATAACTATCAATTTGGCGGATTCGAGACACACCGATCCGGCTTCAAATCCAAAGAAATGGATCCCGCAACCTTAGCACCACGAATCCTCTGGTTATCAACCTAGCTACTGCTCGATTGACCTTGCCAAGAAGGCTTACTCTTGCCTGCGAATCGAAGAACACAAGCAAGTGCACGGAGAAGCAACCAATTCACAGAAAACAAATGATTCAACTCACGATTGGGGTTCCACAACCGAAGAACGACGTCCTGTTCTTGACAGAAATGAACTAAGCAAAACCCAAACCCTAGAGGAGGGGGTGGCGGCTGGATAAGTAGTCTCAGGGGCGGCCAAGACCCCCTGAGCGCAACCCTAATGGGCCTAAGCAAAATACACGGTCCAGAAGACCAAAAGGCAGTGGCATAGCACTGAGACAGATTCTGGACGCCAAATTGTAGACCATTTTCCCGTCGACTCCGGAGGAGTTTGGACCTGGCACCAGTGCCATTTGAAAGGTTATCTTCTTAGCTTTCCATCCATATAAAGATCTCCCCAATCTGAGTCCATATGTGACCTGGGCGGCCATTTTAGTGCAGACTGCTCCTGGACCTCGAAACAGGCCCGAGGCCAACTTGTTTTGGGCCTCCCTCTTGACTTGGTCACCCTAGCTGGTCCTGCACGCCTCCAAGCCCATCTCCAATCATTCCTTCACCTTCTCCATGGTTCCTAATCACGATATAATCATTAGGTAGCAATCTATCCTTATAAGCATACAAAGAGGTGTTTAGGAACGAGCTCACCTCTAGATTCAATTGTCGTGCTCGAGCTCTAGTGATTGGACCTTGAATGTTGTTTGTATCCAAAGGAGTGATGTCCTCATCAGAATCTGAGCGTAAATATGTATACTCATAACTTTTGATAATAGAAAGTTATCGAAAGGTATGTCCAAAATAGAAAAAATGCATATCCAAAGAAGATATGCCACGTACTCAAAAGGCATGTCGAAAATAAAAAAAAGATACATACCAAAAAAAAATATACCACATGCCCAAAAGGTATATGTATAGAATGAGTGATGATATGACTAACTCCTTATCATGGATTATGAGCTTTTGGGTACACTACAAAAAGTTTTATACCTTCTTCTGCGTAAATATGTTGTGTGCAAAACGTTTGTCCTATTGTAGGCGCGTGAAGCTGCCTAGAATTTCTTGAAGTCGGAGCATTCTAGGAAGGGATCCATGTATATGGAGTGCAAGTGTTTTGGGTGGTATTTTGTTCGTTATAAGTTAGGGTGCGTTTAGTTGTTGAAAAAATTGTTTGTTACCGTAGCATATTTTATTGTTATTTAATAAATAATATTTAATTATAGACTAATTTAATTTAAAAGATTTATTTCATGCTAATCAGTTAGACTATGTAATTTGTTATTTTTTCAACTGTATTTAATGATTCATGCATGTGTCCGAAAATTTGATGTGATGAGTCCGGTAGGAAATGGCTTCTGAAGGTTTCTACTCCTTCCTTTTTGCCTCAGGTTTATTTTTTTGTTACGTGATGTGTCTAAACTGACATATTCTATACCGTACTTTAGGCATGATGTCGCGTGTGTGGATGGACATAAAGAGGCGGGGAGGGGGGCAATCGAATTGACGAGTCAAAATTTGAACATGTAAGGTTGAATGGCTCAGCTAGCTAAATTTTAGCTACTCAAACACCATAATAACTCTCTAACAGACTAGCTATCCAACTCAGCGGGCTCTCCAAAATTGACCCAGTCGCTAGCCAAACTTGGTTACCCAGTCCAGCTAGTCTAATTGGCTAGCCAAGTATGGAGCCCACACGCAGATGGAGAGTATTATGGGGGTGTTTAGTTGGTGAAAAAGTTTGGATTTGAATATTATAGCATGTTTTTCGTTGTTATTTAATAATTAATATTCAATCATGAATTAATTAGATTTAAAAGATTCATCTCATTCTAATTAGTTGAACTGTGTAATTAGTTATTTTTTTCAACTGCATTTAATGCTTCATACATGTGTCCGAAAATTCAATGTGATGGATACTGCGCAAACTTTCTTGCCAACTAAACGCGGCCTGAATGTAGTTGTTAGAATTTGGAGTGTGAGAAAGGAGACTATGTTGAAATGAGATGGGCAATACGGAGTGAAATCTTTGTGGAGGGGCAAAATGAGAATCAAATAAAGAGTCAAAAATGAAGATTCAATAGTCACCAAACAAACCTTTCTAGTTTTGAAAACCAATAAGTAAAAAATATCATGTAAATTGATAATCTCAAATATAATTTTCTCAAGCAATATCTCCTCTCTTTTCATTTAACTAGATAAAAAAATCTGATATGTATGATGCCCTTTATTTAATTAAAAAATTGAAAACTCTCAATGAAATTGGGTTGAGCGCTCGCCTGGTTCTAAAGTTTGTGCTAAACTTAGTCAATCCATACTTTTTTCCTCTCATTTTTAATTTTTTTCTACCATTGAATTCTATGTTTTGAATTGATCAAGTTGAGATTGTAACTTTGCTTTCTACTTCCCTATCCCAAATTACAATTCGTTTTAAAATAATATATAGTTTTTGATATATCTAAACATATTGTATATCTAGATGTATAGTAAAATATAGGTATCTAAAAAAGTCAAAATGAATTGTAATCGAATTGTAGTTTGGGAAGGTAGTAAAGATTATTACCACCACCTTTTGACTGCTGCTTACCGAATTCTTAGCTAGCTGGAGTATTATATTAATTTGGTCCCAATTTCAAATATATTGATTTCCTGTCTCAAGGATGATGGAGGAATTTTTTTTTTGAGGTAAGGATGATGGAGGATTAGGCGGTGAATTATTTACTGCTGGTACAAAAAAATTATCTCAGATCTGACTAGTCGCCGGCGACTGAGTAACTGACTGACTGACTACTCTCCTAGATAGACAAGGCCGCCACCACCAACCGCCACCACCACCCTCGTCGTCGACTCGTCGTCGTCTCCTCCTCCTGCTATAAATCAGGCGGCAACCAAGGCAACAAGAAAGCAAGCAAGCAATGGCGTCGGCAACCTTGGTGCGCGTGGTGTCCCGTCGCACCGTCAAGCCACCGGCCGGCCCGCGCGAGCGCATCCCCCTCACCACCTGGGACATCTCCATGCTCTCCGCCGACTACATCCAGAAGGGCCTCCTCTACGCGCCGCCGCCCTTCTCCACCGCCCGCCTCGTCGACCACCTCCAGGCCGCGCTCGCCGACGCGCTCGTCGCCTACTACCCCGTCGCCGGCCGCTTCGCCACGGAGCAGCACCCCAGCGGCGGCGCCTGCTCCGTCTACATCGATTGCCACGGCCAGGGCGTGGACATCATCCACGCAGTAGCCGACGGCGTCGCCGTCGCCGACGTCATCCCTCCCGACGCCGACGTCCTGCGCCTCGTCCAGTCCTTGTTCCCCCTCGACGGCGCCGTCAACCACGACGGCCACCACCTGCCCCTCTTCGTCGTCCAGGTCACCGACCTCGCCGACGGCGTCTTCGTCGCCTTCGCCTACAACCACGCGCTCTCCGACGGCACCGCCTTCTGGGACTTCCTCAACGTCTGGGCGGGGATCTCGCGCGCCCGCCTGACCGGCGAGAAGCAGAGCCAGCTTCCGCCCCCGCTGCTGGAGCGCTGGTCGCCCGACGGCCTGCCGTCCTCCCGAGCCGTCGTGCTCCCGTACCCCGACCTCACGGGGCTCATCGAGAGGCTGTCCCCGCCGCCGCTGCGCGAGCGCATGCTCCACTTCTCCGCCGAGTCCCTGGCGGCGCTCAAGGAGCGGGCGCGGCAGGAGCTCCTGGCGGCCGGGGACGCGGCCGGCGCGGCCGCCGTCACCAGGTTCCAGGCGCTGAGCTCGCTGGTGTGGCGCTGCGTGACCCGGGCGCGGCGCCTGGCGCCGGAGCAGCCCACCGTGTGCCGCGCCGCCATCAACAACCGCGCGCGGCTCCGACCGCAGCTGCCGCCCGAGTACTTCGGCAACACCATCTACGCCATCTCGACGGAGGCGGTGCGCGCGGGGGAGCTGCTGGAGCGCGGCCACGGGTGGGCGGCGGCGGCCGTGGGGCGCGCGGTGGCGGCGCACACGGACGCGGACATCCGGGCGCGCGTGGCGGCGTGGACGGCCAAGCCCGTCCTCTACACGCTGCGCTACTTCGACCCCAGCGGCGTGATGATGGGGAGCTCGCCGCGGTTCGACATGTACGGCTGCGACTTCGGGTGGGGGATGGCGCTGGCGGCGCGCAGTGGCAGGGCCAACAAGTCCGACGGCAAGGCGTCGCTGTACCCGGGGAGGGAGGGCGGCGGCAGCATCGACGCGGAGCTCGTGCTGACGCCGGAGAACATGGCGCGGCTGGAGCAGGACAAAGAGTTCTGGGCGGCCGTGACGCCGGACAAGCCGTGTCCTCCTCCGGCGGCGGCGGCGGCGGCGGCCAATGCAAGGGGAAGAATTGATTGACCGACGTCTGCTGGCTTGGATTTTTATTGGGTTTTTTTTATCCACACCATTACAATTTTCGAAGTTTGGAAAAACGCATTACTATTTGTCTATTTCGAAATATACCATTATAATTTTTCGTTTCTCACAAAAATACCACTGAATACGTATGAAGACAATCTGGACCCAGCTGCAGGTGTACACAAATACGTATATTGCATTGAAAGCCCTCTCCTATCACTGACTCGCGGGTCCTACGTGTCATCTTCTTCCTCCTCTTCTCTCTTCTTGGTGAGCACCATCCATGGCTGTCAATGCGAAGGCACGGAGCTCGGGTGGCTCGGCGGCGGCGGCGAGTGGTCGACGCGATGAGCCTGCGCCGGGTCCCCCGCCCGCCGCCGGGAGCGCGCTGCCGCCAACCACCGGATCTGCGTGAGGCCAAGCCAGGGAGGGAGAGGGAGGCTGAGCGAGCGGGCGGACAGGTGCTGCAGCGCACCTCGATCTGGGGGAGCTCGATGCCCACCCTGCAAGCACACCGATTCAATTAGCTTCTATCTCGACCGAGCGATCGAATTCCAATTCCAAAACACTGCAGCAGCAGGGCACGGCTGCAATTTGGGGCAACTCGAAGGTCGAGGCGGTCCCGGAAGCGGTGGAGCAGGCGCTCGTTGTCGTCCTCGAGACCTCGACAGCCTTGAACATGCGCTCTATGAGCTCCCGGCCCTCGCGCGGGTCCAAGTTCGCGATGTCCACCTCGTCGGCCGTCAGCTTCCCCTGCTCCTCCAGGCTGAGCGAGCGGGCGGAGCTCACGACGCGGAGTAAGGGGCCGGCGGCGGATGTGGCAGCGGGCGGAGCTCGCGACGCGGAGCGCGCGGGCGGAGCGCGCAACACGGAGCAAGGGGCCGGCGGCGGACGTGGCTGGCGCGGAGCTCGACGTGCTGCTGCTCGCCCGCCTGGCCACGTGCTACTGCTGTTGCTCCCCATCGACGATGGCGGATGCGGCTCAGCAATGGGAAGATTGCGAGAGGAGGAGGAAGAAGATGACATGTGGGGCCCGCGAGTCAGTGGTAGGAGAGAGGGCCTTCAATGCAATATAGGTATTCGTATACACTTGCAACTATGCGTATGTTGTCTCCATACGTATTCTGTGGCATTTTTGTGAGGAGCGAAAAATTGTAATAGTATGTTTCGAAATAGACGAATAGTAATGGTGTTTCTCCAAACTTCGAAAATTGTAATGGTGTGGATAAAAAAACCCATTTTTATTTGTTGCCATATATAATAGTGTTTCGTTTCCTTAATTAAAGGAATATAAATAAATAAACAGAAGGAAACATCGGTCAAATGTAGTGAGACCTGGCTGGCTAGAGGAAGAGGACCCATAATTCTACAATATACCATCGAATCAAAATTTGCCATTAGGTTCACTATCAAACACAAGATCTAACTTTACTTTAGTATGTTCTCATCAAAGTGGTGGAGTTACCTTTTCAAACACAAATCCTACTTCTGCTACCATACAAATTAGTCACAAGTTACTTCATACCATATATTATGGCAAGTTATATACTAAATTGTTTTTTTTCTTAACTTTCACTAAGTAGATAAAGACACAGATCGACAAAATGTTACTTTTTCTAATATTAATGCAAGTTGATTTTTTAAAATTTTCACGGAGTACATAAACACTTGTCTGTAAAAATATTTTTAAGAATATGATAACTTTTCTTTTTGAAAAATATGGTGGGATCAGAATTTCCATTTTAAGAAGTTCAAGAACTCTCTCCAAGACTAAATGGAGAGGTCTCTCTATTTAGAATTTAGCAATGTTGTACGATGATGTATCGTGAACCATCCCAGCAAAGAAGGAAAGTAGCACTCTCCGGATTCCGAAATGCACTCAAATTCCTCTCTGATCATCAAATGCACCAACAAAGCATGGTCGGTCGCATACGAGGTGCCAACATAAATACTACTGCATACATAGCAGTAGTTGCTGGATCAGAAAGAATTCTTGCAGAATCGATCAACACAAAGTTTTCACTGTACAGTTTGTCCAAATGTCTCCTTACAGCATGACAACCAAAAGCAAGCGAGCAAGCATGGATCCAATCACATCTATCTGTACACAGGGGTGCGGGCGGGCCGGCCTAATAAGCACTAGCAAGCTCCCAGCTCCAACTGCAAGCTCGCTTCCAGGCTTTCGACATCAGTTGCCACAAAAACCACTAGATATCCCATGCCACACCACGGCACAAAATCCACCTCTTTCTTTATACAATTTGGGGGTCGATACCTTCACTCTAGACAGTTAGATTTATATTTATGGTCGTCATCATCACAAGCTCCCGGCCATATGCATGGAGCTCTCTCCTCCTGCCTTCACGTCGTCTTCATCGTCAAGTGAATCACCTGTCCCATCTTCCACAGGCATGTGGATGCATATGCCATTGATAGGAAACGCTTCCTGGGTTTCATTCGTGGTATTAATAACACTAGATCTACTCTCAGCATCATGCAAATTATCTTCAACAACAGCATGCCAGGAGCTGGCTGTTTACCTGATTTCCAGATTCCAGACCATTGGGATGGAAAAGAATCGGCCGGCACCTCTTATCCTCATTCATCAAGCTTGAATTCTGAAAATGTGATATCAGCGCGGTCCGTCCTTGGATTCTAGCATAAGCCAAGGAGGCTACTTTCTCACTGTTGAACTTCTCCCATTTCTTCCCATTAAATGCCTGCAGATTAAAGGCAAGATATCTTTCAAGATCCACTCTACTGGTAATCTGGATTCACTAAGCTACAAAATGGAACAATATCTTAACTCTGGTATTAACATTCATAAACAGAGGAGAAGGGCCGAGAAACAAGGCACACCTGGTAGAATGATATAATGTGTGTTGGTGATATCATGTTAATGAATGCATATCCAACATTGCATTTGTTCTGCATAGGCAACACATAATTTAAAAAATAGTTGCTGGCTATCAAAATATACCCGTGAAAAACAGCAGCGCAAATGAACATGAAGTCCAGTACCTTAAAATCAATCGGCAGGTAGAAGAAGTCATAAGTCCCTTTGTGAAGTTCATCAATCGCAGCCAAAAGCATCTTAGATGTATATCTGTTGGATTCAGGAGTTAAAAAAAAAAACCCTGAATAACACAACCAACTAGCACATATTCCAAATGAAAATGTGATTCGAAACTGCATACTTGTTTGGAATGTTTTTAATCATCAATGTCGTCCTAGTATCATCGCCTTTGCTAATCTTCTCCAAATCAAGCTGGTACTGCCTCTTGCTATCGACTTGGAGCGCACTGCTGTCAACTCGGCGGTTACGCCGGTCAATCGAGCTGTCAAGTCCGAAAGAGCCAGGACCTTGGTATGTGGGGTTACTGTAGAATGCATGTCCCAATCTCGGTGACAGCATCGGTCTGAAGTTACTAGAACTATTATCTGTCAGACTTCCACTCAGAGAAGAAACAGGACTCAAAGAAGGACGGCCAGCCAAGTTCAGCATCAGGCCAGCCCCGTTTCTGCCAGTACCAATATTTCCCATGTTCCCGAACCTGACTTGTTTCATAAAAGATGTCTCTGGCGATTCAGGTAAGAAGCCAAAATGGCTCTCAAATCGAGCACCTGAAGGGGCAGAACCAACATGATGGTGGTGGTGCTGATCTGAAGACCCAAATAACGAAGCCTGACGGCTGCTGTGCAAGAAGCCTTGCCCCTGAGAGCGGCTACTGGATGGCAATGCAGACCCAATTGCTGGTGGACGCCAAACAGGGGATTGAGAGGTTTCTGAATAGGGCTTCGGACTACCCCAGAGAAATTGGGGGCCAGATAAAGTCCCAGGACTAGAATTCAAATGTTCACTGTTGCGATCCTGGTATGAGTGGGAGTGCTGGAATGCAGTTCCCAGGGACTGGTTACCATTTGAGAATACTTGATCATATTTAGACCGATTGCTATCCTTCCCAATAGGTGCAATCTTTACAGCATTTGACATTAGCGAAGGCATTCCGATGGGACTCATTCCATTTCCAGTTGGAGACCTGTTGAAAGCCTGCAACATATTGTTGTCTGTTGGACTACTATAGTGAGCCCATACCCCTGCCACACAAGGATAAAGAAAATTAACTTTTATAAACAAGCGAGTGATTGCAAAATACATGAAATGGCAAGCTCCAACAGAGGTACCTGGAGGAGAGTTAGCAATTGGTGAACCAACATGAGGATGTCTATAGCTTCTGGGCTCCTCTTGGTCCAAATCATGACCAAGCTGCTGCATCAAGCTAAATCAGAAGATAACAAGAAAATCTCATTGGATCAGTAGAGTACACCAGAAACATTCCGTGAATTAAGTAATGAGTACCACATGTATGAAAAATAAGTACAAACATAGGCTGCCTAAAACTCAACGAAGGTCTCTTTGAGAGAGACATGTATATCTGCAGTTTACAGAATGTACCATTCGGTATAAAAATGACTCAGTGGAAAGAATTGCAGAAACTGTCAAATTGAAAGTGAATTACTCAAATAAATTGAACATGAGACCTGAGTCATAAAATTATCGGAAGTAATTGTAAACCTCCAAAGTATCATCACGAGTATGTGGTTTCAAGAAACACAGAAAATTAAGACAATAGACAATTCTAAAAAAAACAATATTATTCAGAAATATGGGCAATAACTGAAGAGACATATAAACAAATGGAAAAGTAACTCAAAATCATACTTTCTACGTGTTCCACCAGGACGACTTGGTTCCAACTTGATTCTCTTTCCAGCTATCTCACTTTTATTAAGTGACCGAAGAGCAGCCTCTGCTGCTCTTACATCATAGAACTCTATAAACTTATGATGCTTTTTGTTTGGTGTCTCTCTTATCTGCAAACAGAAACCAGAACACCATTGACTTGAATACAGAAAGAAGATTGGAAGCAGAATGAAGGGAAATAACACTTTGAATGTCATCCTAACCTCTTTTACTTCCCCATATGCCCCGAAAATCTGGCGAACCTCTTCATTAGAAACTGACGGGTCCAAGTTAAATATAACAAGAGTTCCCTGGTTTAAATCTTTGTCAGATGGATTCTCCTGCAAAATCAACACAACAATCATTCCAAGTACTTTTGTTAGTGGTATTGCAAAACAAAAACAATCATGCCAACAGGTCCTTTTGATGGTGGTTTTGCAAAATAAAAAACAATCATTCCAAGAAGTACCTTTGGGATGGAAAAATGGATGTCCAGCTTTCTCCTCCTCAGAGGCTTGTTCTGCAACGCACGCATTGCGTTGCGTGCCGACCGGATATCAAAATAAGATATCATTACAAAACCCCTGTGCTTTGTTGCAGTGTAGAGGGTTCTGATATCCCCATATTGCTGAAATGGCAATATAAACATCATCAGGCCCATACAACATAATTGTGAAGATTCAGTATGGGAGACATGGCATGAATGAGAAAGGCCACGGGGTTAGCATATACAACATAAATCATGGAGCATCTAGAACCATTGAGGTATTTTAATACCTCAAACAAAGTGCGCAGTTCAGAGTCCTCGACATTGCTATTGATGTTCCTTACAAACAATGTTCTGGAAGGGTGTTCTCCATATGGATGCTCCCCAGCCACAGTCCCGACAGCGCTTGGGACACCAAAAGGGCTGACCCCATTGCCTCTAGCCCCATCAGCAATACTTGAATTCGCGAAACTAGCTGTGACGCTCTCCAGAGGATCCAAGTCCAGCTCCATGCCCCCTCCGCTGCCAAATACATCAAACTCTTCCAATTCTTCCGTGTTATTTGTCTTCCCAACTGGTTCGATCTCATCTGTTATCCCAGCGAAAAACTCATCTTCGTCAGGCAGCAAGTCATCTATCTGGCGAAGATCAAAATCAAACGGGTAGTCCTTCTCTTCTGGGTCATCATCAAGCACTTTGATTTTGGCAGAAGTGTCATCTATTGACGGGGTACCATGTGCAGAATCAGGAAAGTTCACTGAAAGGAAAAAGGGCAGGAGACATGGTCAGGACATGGGGAAAAAACATATAGGCATTAATTAAAAGGTTAGATTTATTAGGTTTCTGACGCATCACAACAAATGGGGGCAGCATGAGCCTGCATATTTGACATTTGTACTCTGCAACAATCATTTGGACCCTCTTACCCCTTTGTGTTATTATTATGTCTAGGACATCCCGACACATATGTTCAGACAGGAAGGCTACTAAATTTCAACAGCCATCAGAAAGTAAAGCATATGAGCATGTAGTGTGCAAGTGCATTAAGAAGATGGGAAACGGCACACATACATTTCTCATGAGGAAGAAGCGGCAGCGAGGATGAGAAGAGGCTTGCATCGCCCAAGCCAGCGCGTGTGTTGAGCAGCTGTGGTTGAGGGATCCTCCAAGGGTTGTTACTTGCTGCCATCTGCCTCGGCTTGGAGGCAGGGGGCACGGCAGGACCTGATAGAAAAAAAATATGTGGTCGATTAGCAGAAGACAGGCGCGGGAAGGATATGATATTTTGCGGAATGCAACGACCTGGCGTGTTGAAAGGATGGTCCATCACAGCAGCATTGTGCGGATCGGAAGGGTACCTGCAGAGAAAAAACAGAGGGAGGTAATAAGCAGCAATTGAGTTATGACCACGAAGTTGAGCAGTGAGTAGAAACCACAGTTTTTTGCAATCTAATAGGACGGAGAAGTTGGTCCGGTGGAGTGAGGAGGCATCTTATCCGAACAACTGGCTTGGCGAAACAAGGCGGCTTTGACTATCCAACCACAGCGATCGTCAAATCCCCGTTCCCCATGTTGCTCCTCCGTGAGCCGCGTGAGCAGGAAGGCGACCTCGTCCCCGGGCGCCGTGGCACGCATGGAGCGGCGGCGCTTGGCCTCCAGGCCCATGATCCTCGCTTCTCCGGCGGGCTGCGCGGCGAATCGGGCGGGTCCCTCCACTAGTCCTCTTGTTCCCATGAGTCACTGAACAGTCGCTCGCGCCGCCCGTGCCCACCCACCCCCGGCCCCAGTCGTACGGTACGATCACGGTGGCATGGTAGATGAAATCAAATCAAAACACAAGGAGAAGGGAGAGCAACTCACCTCCGGTGCGGTTGGAAACCCTAACGGGGCCTCCTCCTCGGATGCTGTGGGGGGCTGGGAGACTTGGACTTGGAGAGGCGGGCGAAATCTTGCAGTCTCTTCTCTCCTCCCTCGTCTTCCTGCTCCTCCTTCCCCTTTTTATTTATATAGATTTATATATTTTTAGAAGAAGAGGAGGCGGCGGCGGCGCAAGTTACTCCTCAATCAACAAGCCATCCATCCATCCATCCATTGAGTTGCGCCGTGTTTAGTTGCAAAAATTTTACGGTGTAAAATACCGTAGTACTTTTGTTTGTATTTGGTAATTATTATTCTGTTATAGATTAATTAAGCTCATTAGATTCGTCTCGTGATTTACAAGCAAACTATGCAATTAGTTTTTTATTTCGCGTAGATTTAATACTTTATGCATGTGTTAAAAAATTTGATGTGACGGAGAATCTTGTAAAGTTTTGGAATTTTAGACGCAACTAAACAGGGCCTTGGTATTTGAGTTGAGAAGAAATCCTATAGATTATTAAATCTGTTGATTTATTTATTATCCCTGTCATCATCATTTATAATAAATAAATATATAAAATATTTTTGGTGAGGGGGGAGGGACAGCGACAGCCATGATGATTGGGGGGCGGGTCCATCATCCGTCCTCATCTCTTCCCCCGATGACATGTGGGTCCCCTACCCACTGGAGGCTTACTTGGTTATTACTAGCCTGCATCAGTGGTGATTAGCGCTCTGCCCTCTTTTAGATGAATAGCTATTTTTCTAGCTAAAAATATTTTAAAAAATTATAACTAGCTTTGAAATTTTACCAGCCCTATAATAAATAGAGAACTTTCAAGATACTAGAGAAAATAGACAAATCTTTGGTATATATATTTCAAATGAGATACACGTAGATCCAGGCCCACTCTTTTCCATGCAGCGGCGGCTCTGGCTCTGTTTGGTTTAGAATTTTTATGAGGAAATCTTGCATGCATGGATTACTAAATGAAGTCTATTTGCAAATTTTTTCATAAATAAAAGTAACTTACGAATCTAATGACGGTAATTAATTGATGATTGGCTACAATGATGCTACAGTAACTATCCTCTAATCATGTGGTCAAATGACTCATTAGATTCTTCAGGGTTCATGGCGTATGAGTTCTGGAGTTGGTTTTATAAACTGACTTTGTTTAATGCTCCTAATTAGCGGTCAAATTGCTTTCTAGGATCCTCTAGGAAGAAACCAGGTTGTACACTGGAGGTCTAGCCGGAGCTGGCCTCCCAACGACAACGGTCGCCGGCAAGCGATAGAGCACGGGCAGCACGGGGTGGCGAATCTCCTCGGAGCTCTGAGTTCTCTCCAATCGTGACGGAGTGAAGGCGCTCGAAGCTAAAACCTTTCTCTAGTGGCGACGCAGCGAAGGAGCCGGTGGAGGGGGTGGCAGGGGGGTAGAGGGCGGCATGGCGGAGGGGACGAAGGACGCGCAGAGGGGACGGCGAACGCATGGAAGGAGATCAATACCGAGCCGAGTGCCTCTCAAGAGAAAGATAGCAGAGGGGGTTGGATTGCTAACCAGATACCAATCCAAGAAGTTTGGAGAGGCTATTGGATCTGAATTTGAACCTAATTTTTCTATTTTTACAGAACCAACTCAGTTTACCTAGTCTTTTGAGACACTCTTAGAGTATCTCCAAGAGACTATTTATATCTTCTCTAATTTATAGAAATAGAGATTCTGATGAAAATTTATGCTCAACAGCCTCTTCAATTGAATATTCAAATATAGATATCCTCTATTCGGTATTTCATGCTAGCCAAATATGAAGAGCAAGAATGGCTCTCTAGACTACACAAAAGTTATAGAAAAGCTGTTGGAAAATACAAAGATGTGGAAAACGATTTTTACTCGAATGACTCTCAAAATGATGATTTAAAGAGTAGATTTTAGAAAAGCTCTTGCAGATGCTCTTGAGGGCTATTTAGATTCCAAGAGTTTAAAATATAAGTCTTGTAATATTCGAGTCGATCAGAAAGACTAAACATTATATTCCATAAGCTATTATATAGTTTGATTTCTCTATGTATATGTCGGTATTTAGCCGCCAAGCTCACCTAGAGATACACCAAGGTGGTAGGTTTATAGGTAGAGTTTCGCTGAAGTCTTGAACCGATAGTGCAAGGAACACAAAACTTTAAACATGTTCAGACTGCGATATGCGTAATACCCTAGGTCCTGTTGGTTATTTGTATGGTTGTTTGTATTTTCTTAGATAAGGCTATGTTTTTAAGTAAATGAGTTTATGTTATGAGAGGGTCCATGTACGTCCTTATATAGTCTAGAGGGACATGGTTACATGAAAATCCTAGCCGAACACTACTTGAGAAGTCATACCCAATGTCTATCGGGTAGTTTCATTATTCAACTAGTTCTACTCCTATACGGATAGTTACAATAAGATAAGATACATGTCATGTGCTATCTCTTATTCTCGACGTCTTTGAGCGATCCCGCTGCCCTGGGTCTGAGAGTATTATTTTTATCAAATTATTTTATTTAGTCAATGCTGTTTCATATATCAAATGTTTATTATATAGAACTTAATTGGTGGAACCATGGTAAACATGGCAAGTTGGAGACGAACGATAGAGGCACAAGTGCTAAGTATACTATCAAAAGCTTAAATCAATTATTTAAATATTTTAGTGACTTCAAGTGAAAAAATTGGAAACTAAAAAGTTTCATACAAAAAATCAAGAGTTCATATGAAAAAGCTATAAAGTTTCTAAGGTTAGAATTGTCACGCTGCCGGGGATGGTGTGACAAGCTTGATACTTGGCTTCCACCTTTTTTGCTCTTTGGATTTTTCTGAAAGATTTTCACATGTAGACCCCTAGACAAATGTTTTGCATTCTTGGACCTAGGAGATCGGCACCATGACGCGTGACGCCGAGGTAACACATCTCGACGCCATCGATCATGGCGCCGAGGCCCGCAACAGAACTGGTGACTGCGTGGCACGACGTGGCTAGATGTCGGCGCCACAAATCTTGGCGCCGAGGTGGCTGCCATATCCTAGCGCCCCCTTTTTCTTCTTGACCAAGGCTCCATCCATCTGTTCTACCCCTCGTCACTTTTCGTCTCTCCCCCGCTCGCCCAAACTCATCTAACCAAAAATTTGATCTTGGCAAGTTTGAATCAATCCATAGATCTTCAAAAGCAAGGTATCCTCTCTCCCCTCCTCAATTTTTATGCACTATTTGGTCTATATTATGTGTATTATTGCTGCGTATGTATGTAATTAGGCGTACCGCACAAGCCACCATGTCTTCCCTCAGGATCTGACATACATCCCATGGAGTAAGATGAAAGCCACCATACCTCAAGGAATCCATGTCCCAGTGTGCTTCTGCGTTGCGCAAGCTTGTGGAGTCGAAGGTATTAGGCGATTATTTCGGCATGAGATTCTTCATGTTTGAGAACTACGAGTATGACCCACCAGGGCGAAGCGGGGGAGCAAGAGGCAGGGTCGACAGCCGGCGCACTGCTGGGGAAGGCGAGCGGAGGTGGCGGCGCGAGGTCAGGGACATGTTAGACGAAGCGGGTCGAACGACGAGGGACTAAGCGAGAAGGGGTGGCGTGGCCTCTATGACGCCAATTTCGGTGCCAAGATACATGATGCCGAGCTTGGTGCCAAGATCCACAGCGCCGAGCCGCGCCACATCAGCGCCACCTCGGATTGCCACGTGACGCAAGGCCATGACATCGGTGTCATGACTCATGGCGCCGAGACGTATTACCTTGGTGCCATGACTCATGGTGCCAAGACGTGTTATCTCGGTGCCGCGACTCGTGGCGCCGACCCCGTAGGTTAAAAAATGCAAAACATTTCTCAAGAGGTCTGAATGTAAAAAATCTTTCACAAAAAAGGCCAAAAAGCAAAAAGGCGGCTCCATATCACGCCAATGTACGTGGCCAGGCCAACCGGCGAGACCAAAAAATGTTAGATATGCAAAAAAAATTATGCTGTTGGATTATTTTATTTTAAAAAAAACTCCCTTCGACAAATTCAGATCAGGTGGTTGGATTCCATGCCAATGCTATGTCTCCAGATCTATCTCTTCATCAGGTATCCATTCATTTATACATGTATCAGCAGCAAAAGATGCCACAGCTTGTACCTAGTTGCATTTAATGATGACAACGGGTAAAATTCGAGTGGATATAAACTTCATAAATCTGTACCCTCATGCTAAAATATGTACCGCACCCGCATCCGAAACCCGCTACGGATAGGAAACGACGCTCGTACCCGCTATCTACAGATATCCACTGCTGGAATGCCGTGTACCAGCAAGTTTTAGAAAATCAAGTACGTAAACAAATTTTAATAGTATGTAAATATTAATATATCAATGAATGCGGCTCTATATCTACGCACTAAGAAATTATAGCCCAACAAACAACATATCAACACTATTTATTTAAGGAAACAAATAAATCTGAGCAAATAAATGAACTAATCTCATATATGATACATCACAAAGTTATTGTTCGCAGGTTTACGGATCCGGTATCAATTTTTGAAACACATTAGAAAATATCTATTAGGTTTAGAGTTGTACCGCGCTTATACCCGCAGGTACAAACTCAGACCCATATTCGCGTCCATCGGGTTTGGTATACGCAGGTACGAGGATATTTTGTACCCGTTGCTATGCTATCTATAGTCGGGTTGCATTTCAAGGACGATATATGGTAAGATAGATTGCTTAGCTGACTCACCAACGTAACTCTGACGCAGTTCAATGCACTGCAGTCCAATCATATCCAACCCAATCAGTCCCTGATGCAGAACGCTAAACATGGTCAGCCTGTTGAAATCGTAAACTCTTATCTTGCTTCACAACTTGCAACACTAACGAGTCAACACAATATAGGATCGTGCGTGTTGCTTACAGCAATATATACTGTAGTATATACACTTGAAAGGTTTGTTAGAGCAGAGCTTAGCAGAGGTTGTCAATCAGCAATCAGCAGATAATCAATCAATCAATACACCTACCCTCCCTACTACTCCTAGATAAGCTACTAGCATTGCCTGCACAAAGCTTGTGAAACCGACAGCTAAAATATCACATATATTCCATCCATGCCACAACTTTTCCTCTCACAATGCAAGTCGCACTCTACGTTGCCTCGGAACCCCCTTTTCTCGATCAACATGGCACCACAAATTAAAACACCTCAGGAGCCAGCCAATGCTTGCTTGCTTGTTTCAGACATAAAACATCGGATCCTTCATATGTGCAATCTATCTACCCGCAGATGCTAACTGCTTGCTTGCTTGCATCTGTTATATTCTATACTACAGACTGCAGCTTATTATTACATACAGATTATGACCACCCCCCTAGCTGGGGTCTCTATTATTCTGCCTTGCTTTTACACAACACGACGGCTATGGACTTGCAGCAGGCTCGCTGGCTGTGGCTCCACTGTCATGTGAGAAGTGGGACTTCAATCCAATCCAACATTGGTAGTAATCAAGATCTCGATACGGCGAATCAAGAGCCCACCGGCACACACGAGGGATGAGCGAAGACTCGAACATGAACGCCAGCGTACCACTGAGCCTGAATGGCTCATTGGCATCAGCACGGCTGATCGTTGCCTCGTATGTCTTGGTGTCTGGTCCATGTGGTGTCATGCAGCTGTGCAGGCTAGCACCTCCGGGGAGAAAACCATCAGCCTTAGCCTGCATATATAAGACCAGCTCATTGCATTGTGTATCATCCTTGAGCATAACATAACAGCTGGTTGAGAGTCCAATATTGATCCAGATGCATGTTACCTCGTATATCCCATAAATCAGGCCCATGAACTCACTCATGCAGTTGCGATGGTAGTATGGAGGGCGGAATGTATTTTCAGCAACCAACCACCTAGGTGGGAATATTACAAAATCAAGTAATGCGACACCAGGCTTATCAGTTGGCGCAGTAAGGACTGCAAATCAAATGAACAAGCAGACCCTCACACATGGTTAGTAGTAGGCCTCAAGATGCAGCCAGGAATGAATTATGCAATTTAACTTAGGGAAGAAATTCAGTTACCTGTGTTTACTGAAGGGTCACCATGATCAAATAGGACCGTATTAAATGGGCAGAACCTACTCAAATCATACTGAAAGGAACAGAAAAGAAAAGAAAAAGTCGCTGTAAAAAAAAAGAGACAGTTTATTATATATAACAAGTGAAAGAAAAAGGACTTAAGAGGCACCAGCACTGCTACAATTGGCTACCTTATATGGGACATAATTCCCATGCCATGCAACCACATTGAACGGAGAAAAATCCTGCGTGGCAGTGAATAGTTCACCACCGTACTTGTGCACTATTGTGTACCCAGGGCGGTGGACCTGCTCAAACCATGCTGTGGGGGAAAGGAAATCCCTTGGTGAAGCCAAACCATTGGCACCTGCAGACAGACATAATTAGATTCTGATTCCAAAACAATTGGAAAAGGGAAGCCGCATGAGGTAGTACTACCGATTGGGCCAAGATCAGGGAGCTGAAAGTGGGTGCCGAAAATCTCAGAAGCGTAGCCACGTGAGGGGCCATCAGGCAAGTCAATGGCAAAGCGGAAGCCTTGAGGAATCACAACAATTTCGCCAGGTGAAACTAGCACCTTTCCACATTCGGTTGTGATCAACAACCCTGGGCTTGATAGCAAAAGAAGAGAGTGAGCATGTGTTGTGTATCCATTCCAAAGAGAAGGCATGCGTGTGCGTCATCAATAGAGATTGCACCGAAAATACAAACATCATTTGTTTTGGTTTGTTTCAATTTGAGGGAACAACAGAAGCATGTGATGGTTACTGCTATGGTGCTGTTGGGTCTGATGATGACAAAAGAATATGCGAATGAATTTTGAAAACAACAAAGTTATTAAGCTGTTATAGGTGAGCCTATCAGAGAGAGCAGAGAAGAGATTCTGAAGGAAGGTAATCAGAGACGATGACTTACTTCCTTGCTGGGGAACAATGAGGAAATCACCATCCGCATTGCAGAAGGCGCATCCGTCCATGGACTTGTTAGCAGCGTACCTAGATTAGAGCAAGTACTACATGATATGAGGAGTGAAATCTCTCAAAATTAAGTGTGGGGGCAATTCGCCAGTGTAGTAGAACAAAACAAACATGTGGATGGCGTATCCATGTCGGAGGAAGGAGCTCCCGGCGCCGCAGACGGTGTAGAGGCCGTCGATGAAGTCGAGGGGCGGGTCCAGGGGCACCTCGGGCGGCCTCCAGCGCAGCTGCGTGGGCGTGGCGGCGGCTGTGGAGCGGTCGAACTCCCCGACGAGGCGGCCGTGGGCGGTTGGGCGGGGGTGGAAGGGCTCGTGGGTCACCGATGGCTTGATCCGGTACAGCCACCTGCAGCGGAAGAAGAAGCTGAATCTGAATCTGATGGATGATGGAGCGGTTGCAGAAGCAGCAGAGGGCGTACGTGCGCAGGTTCTGGGCCCGTGGGGTGGTGAAGGAGGTGCCGGAGAGCTGCTCGGCGTAGAGGCCCCGCGGGCACACCAGCGGGCTGTTCTGGCCGACGGGGAGCGACCCCGGCACCGCCTCCGACGAGAAGGTGTTGCCCAGTCCGGAGAGGTAGCGCAGCTGCTCCTCCTCCTGCGCGGCCATGGCAGATTGCGGAGGAGGAGACGAGCGGGGCAAGGCTCCTGTCCTGCTGACTGCTGTCTGTGCTGGCTGCTGCAACTGCCACGCAGCCACGGCCAAGCCACCAGCAGCAGCAGCAGCTTCCTTCCTGTACTGTAATACATACATGGACTCTCTTCAGGCCCTGTTTAGTTCTTTTTCATGCACAAATTTTTTTCGAAGAAATCTTACCAATTTGAAGTACTAAATAAAATCTATTTACAAAACTTTTTGCACAGATGGATTGTAAATCGCGAGACGAATCTAATGATGCTAATTAATCCATGATTAAGCAATAATTAGCGGATGGTTACTGTAGCATCACTGTTCCAAATCATAGATTAAGTAGGTTCATTGGATTCGTCTAGTGATTTACGGCCCATCCATGCAAAAAAAATTTGTAAATAGACTTAATTTAGTACTTCAAATTAATAAAATTCATTCGCAAAATTTTGCGTTTTTTGTGTTTACGGGGTGGGGACTAAACAGAGCCTCAGTCTTCAGTTCAGTCTTGACTGCTTGCTTGCTGGAAGTACATGTCTATCCTCATCCTCATAGATCGATTGGGCTGTTGCTTCTCCAGTATTCCTTCCATTTTCACCACATTAAATTAGATTATCATTATTATTAAATGGTTTGGAATTTTGCGAGAAGATACAGACTTATCAGAAAAACCTTAGCATTATGTTCCTTCCAAAACAAACAGCATTCCCATTCACCAGTTAGGTACAGTTACATCTATCGCAGTTGAAATACCATACTGAAAACACTCGCTACATTTACAGCAAACATAACAAGATACCAACCTAATGAGCTAGGCTCAAGCTACTAGCTAGCCCCATCCCCATGGCTAGTCTGTACACTCCAAAGTGCAGTGGCTTCGTTGGCAACTTGATTTGAACTTCAGTCTGAGAACCAAAAACTTGCAAGACCAACTCCCACCACAAAGCTGACTCGTTCGTCACTAGTATATATACAGATGGACAAATTTAGCCTATTTACTTCACAGTTTCTCCGTCCAGAAGATTTGCATTTCTATTTTTCCTTTTCAGCTCAAGCCTCAAGGCCAAGGAACACAGCTAAGCTAGCAGCCAATGCAAGCTCACACAAAGTAGCCCAGAGCAACCAGCTCCCACCTAACAGGCACCAAATCACCTTTAGTTGTCACACCTCATGGCTTTCACAGGGCACCGCATTTTTCTCGTTCGCTTTGCATATATACATGGGATTTTGCTTAGAGCTACTGCTGCACAAGCCTGCTGGATTCACCTCCCTCCCACAAAATCCAATGCAAGCCATGAGGGGTTTTCAACTTCTGGTCCTAGTGGCCTTGCTTATTGGGGAGTTGCACTGCGCAAGAACAGCATCAGCACCACCAGCAGACGCCCCAGCAACATCACCACAATCTCCCGAGCCACCACCAGCAGATCAGCAAACCCCACCACAGGCGCCGGGGCCATCGCCTCCGTCGCCACGCCAACGGGGATCCCCACATCGACGACCAACAGCACCACCTACGCAGGATCCAGCACCACCGAAGCAGGAACCGGAACCGGAACCGGAACCGGAACCAGCACCGCCGCGGCTGGTTGTGCCACCAGAGGACTCTCCTGCGCCGGCAACACCCGGAATGATCAACCACACTACGGGTTGCACCACTCTCCTTGTACTTGGGGACTCAACCGTGGACCCTGGAAACAACAACCACCTGCCCACCACAGCCAGGGCAAATTTCTTGCCCTACGGCTTGAACTTCTACGGGCGCAGGCCCACTGGCCGATTCACCAATGGCCGGTTAGCCACAGATATGTTAGGTAAAAAAAATGCATATTCTCTGCATCTGCTCTTGCCTATGATACGTACTATTTCTTTGATTCACAACATGGACTGGAGTAGATATGCATAGCGGTACAACAAAATTAAGCGCATGCAGTAGGCTCTTTTCATCAGTAAATATATGCAGCAAGGAAACAGCTAGCTACAACCTCTAGGATAAAGGAAGCAAACTATGAACAGTAATTCTACAAAATCATGCAAACATATCCCTCCTCTGGATAGTTGATATACGATGCTCAGGGGATATATATGTTCTGCCTGAACAAAGAAGAATACAGGAAAAGAAACGTATTGTCCTAGTTCCATGGCGCCTACTTTTAAGAATACTTAACTGAGAGCTTTGATGTCATGCAGCGGAGAAGCTAGGTATAGGGAGAACTATTCCAGGCTTCTTTGACCCAAGCCTGAGGCTGGCCCAGCTCAGGAGGGGTGTAAGCTTTGCATCGGGAGGCTCTGGATACGACGACAGCACTGCCAACAGAATAGTAAGTGATCATAATACAATGCAAATGCAGTAAGATCCACCTTAACAGATTTGTAAATTCCAACCAAGTGTGTCACATGATTAAAACAAAAATTATTGATTCATTCTTTTCACTGATAAAGCTATGATAGACTTGATGAAGATCAAAATCAAATCAGATTATTCAAATGTTATTACTTATTACAGTACCATAGATACAGTAGATGAGGCAATAGAGCAGATTTTCTTTGATCTTCATGTTATACATAGTGCTGTGAGCAAGGTTACTTTGAGGTTCTGAACTACTAACCAGCTAAGCTTCCTACTTACAGAATGTGGTGTCATTCTCTGCACAACTGCGCAATCTTTTCCGTTACAAGCTACTCATCCGAACATTGCTTGGACCAAGAAGAGCAGAGCGACTTATTAACAGGGCTACCTTTGTGATAAGCTCTGGTACAAATGATATGCTTTCTGTCTATCTTGCATCAAATCGATCGAATGCGATTAGTATGGAAATGTACGAGAATCACCTGATAACACGTGTTGCAAATTACACCCAGGTACGCATCTCCCTTTTCGAACAAGCATCTGGTATATATGTTCTCCTTCTCCGTTATAATTTGTAGCGCATATTTACCATATATCTCAGGCTATGATAATGCTTGGAGGAAGGAGATTTGTTTTTGTTGGACTGCCCCCAATGGGTTGCTTGCCAATTGCCCGAACTTTGGTCGGCACAGGATCGGACAGATGTGATGAGACATTAAATCAGCTTGCAGCTTCATTCAACTCGAAGCTAGTTCAACTGTTGAGTTTCATAAATTATCAGCGCCAAATTAGAACCTCATACATAGATACGTATACAACCATACATGCCGCAACAGTGGATCCTAAGACCTTCGGTACGCATCATTTCCCTTAATTTCTAGCAGGCACAAGATCGAAGTAATCTTTTTATGACCTAGCTATCTGATTGCTTGTGTTTTTGGAATGGTAGACCTAACAGAAGTATCAAGAGGGTGCTGCGGATCAGGGGTAATTGAAGTAGGGCAAACATGCCGAGGGCGAAGAACATGTGGAGACCCCAGCAGGTACTTATACTGGGATGCTGTCCATCCAACAGAGAGGACAAACCAGCATTTCGCGAACGTGATGATGGATTCTATTAGAGAACTCTATAGCTAGACTGAGTGAAGAGAGGGCCGTGATTTGGAGTCACAGCTTCACCAGACTCAGACATGAAGGGGCGGCTAGTTTTTATCGGAGTCATGTGTATCCAAATGTACTAGAGTTAATATATAGCTGAATTTGAATGGCCCTTATGGCCATTTGTATCACAAAGTGACAAACCGTATTGTGATGCTGATGATGATGGAATAGATAGGATTAGTGATATCTTATTAGAAATGTGCATCGCTATGTATGGAATCACACCAGAAAGCCATATCTTGTTTTCCTGAAACTAGCTCCCCACTGTAGTAGGCCCTGAAACGAGCTCCCCAGTGTAGTAGGCGAGAGGAATAGCGATTAAGGCGAGGGCAGTTACCATGGCTATATCCTTTGGTTTCCGCCAGGGAGAGGTACGGGATCTGCCGGAGTCCGGAACAGAGAGATGGTTTGCTGAGGCGGCCAGCTGGAAGTGGGCAGGCAGGACACGTCTTGGCAGCCTCTGGCAGTTCCTTCCTTGTCACTCCAAAGAATCTGTGTAGAGAGATCAGTCTAAGCAAACCAAGCCAAGTAGATGTAGTAGTGCTATAAGATGATGCATGGATTGCAGATCATTCCCTCTGCTCGTGTTGGCATCACACAGGCAGGTGTTCATCAGGATCATGCAATCAATGCTCCCTACAGTCCTCTCTGCAAGGACAACATTAGGGCAACCAAACAATAACAAACAAGCCGGAAAACAAGGCAAATTAGCTTTGCAACGCACATGCAGTTTATCGATGCTAGTAAGATCAACACCTCAACATATCAAAACATCACAATATCCATTATCATCACCCATCACCATCACCATGTTACAAAGGCTTTGAAGCAGACGTCAAAACAGAAACTGATTCATAAACACCCAATGAGAGAATAGCATTAAGATAGACCAGGCCTCGCCTCGGAAAGCAACAGCCAGACAGACCACTTGCTGCAGCTGTGCTTGCCGCTGCTGCTGTACATAATTATCCTGCTTCTTCAACATATCTTAAAGCTAACAAGTTCCGATCGCCAGGATAACTAAAAGGAGCCTACTGCTACGGTCGCCTTACTGAAATCTATGTCCACAGCCTGAATTCATTCAACAGAGGGTCATATGACTCTACTCAATCATCTTCCTCCGCCACGTCCACCAGTTCGTACTCCACCAGAGACATGTTGTTGTCTTCCTTCACCTTGAAGTCAGCAGCATCAGTCACATCAATCCTCCCCCACTTGTCCACTGCCAGCCGCATGGTCCCCTTGAACATGTCAATCTTGGCATTGCGGAAGATCACTGTCGTATCCGGCTTCAGAAGGTCAACTGTCCCCCCAAGAAAAGGAAATAAAGCAAGGCTAGGTCAGTCGCAAGTCACATTGTGCACATTACACCAACAGTGATGAATATCACAAAACTACTTGCGTAACACATTTACATAAGGTTTCATCATGGTATATACCAAACTAATGAATTGAAATGACGCAAGTATTACGCGGACTTCAGCTAGCAAGGTATAACGGATAATGTTGGTATATAAAAAAAAAGCCAAATAGCATGTTTGGTGGGCCGGTTGTTTCTGCATGGCCACTAAAGCGTACACCTATGTCATTAGCGCCGACATGTGTTAGTAGTCATCCACAATTGAACACAATGAAGCCTAAAGCATGTACGAGATCAATCAACATAACAAAAATTGCTGTGTGTGAAACGCCAGTCCTATGCAAATATATAGAGTGAACAAGTAGCGGGGGCTATGTATGGGTGAACAAGTAGCAGAGGCTATATATAGGCTACATAGCCTATTATAGAGTACTTAAAAGCTTGGAGTGCGAACTACACCTAACGGGTCATGTAACAGGAGCGGCATATTACAACGGCGTGATAAGAAGCGCGCGCGCGCGCGCGCACACACACACACACACACACAGAGATCTATGCAATGCAGTGGTGCACAGATCTGCAATGGTACCAGATCGAATCCCAGTAGAGCCAAGACAAAGCAGTTAACGGATCCGGTTGCAGATGGGTCGACGGCACGACTGGTGATCAAGGGCCAAGGAATAGTAATAGACGAGGAGGAGGTGCGGGGGCGGTACGTACTCTGGTCGTTGCGCGCTGTGACGAGGATGGTGCCGGTGTGGTCTCCGACGAGGCACTCGGCGACGCGGGTGCGTCCGAGGTGCGGGGAGTGCTTCTCGAGGACGGTGCGGGCGGAGAGGACGCGGGCGGTGAGGGTGTGGCCGTGCGTCTGGGGGCGCAGCTGGTCGATGGTGGTGAAGACGGGCTTGCGCAGGGGCACCGGCGCGGCGGGGGGGCCGCGGCGCACGTAGCCGGTGCCGGGGGGTGGGGGCCCGCGGCGGAAGGAGCCGCGCCTCGCAGGCGTCGACATCGGCGGTGATCCTCCCTCCTAAACCCTAGCGGCGGCGGCGGCGGGGTTGCAGTTGGTGGCGGCGGATACGAGAAGACAACTTGCTGCTGTCGGGGGTCTCGGCAACTGCCAGGTGGGGTGGGATGGGGTGGGGGTACTACAAGACGCCACGCCACCAGCAGCGGAAGGCGATTCGACGCCTGACATGCGTGGCATGGTGGGCTGGGCCGAAACCAGAGACTAGTTGGGCTGCATCTGAAGCGTGGGCCGCCCGTCCGTCTCCATTATTTGTTGATGAATTCACACCACACGGGCCAAGGTGACAGTCAATTCGCTCCACCAGAAAAGAACACATGCATCTCCAAGAGTGCTAAAAAATTAGAGTCCAAAAATTCTGGTTATGAAATCTTGTCAAAAAATATTGGGAGTAAAAAAAAGCAACTCCTCCAACAGTTTCCAAAATTACTTTCCCAAAAAAAAGATCGAGCCCCTCCTACCTCACCCCCAGGCACCTTGACTCGAATCAATCACGCGTTGAGGGATGGAAAATGAGCGAGAAACGCATGGGAACGTACTTTTCTTGGCCTGCAGCAAGCTCCTGCCCGTACATCCAGGGGCGTAGACAGGGGTCCCTGGGTCCTAAATTTACATTGAAAACTTGAATTTTGATTAAATTTTTATATAAATTAGCATGGTTGGACTCCCATAATAATGAAAAAAAACAAATTCCTGGCTCCGCTCCTGCGTACATCCGGCACTCTTCTTGGCGGAGAGGAGCCGCCGCCGTCGATGGAGTGGATCTATGTATCACCGATACGCAATACGGGTACGGCGATACGGCGATACGTGAGTTTAAAAAACGACATAGTGGTAGTATAGAGAGAGTATCGGAGTATCGAAGTATCGGATACGCAAGTATCGGATACGGGTACGGCTGGGTTAGTGAAGTATCGGTGATTCATAGGAGTGGATCTGGCGGCGGATGGACAGGATGGGACCGTGTGGGGCGCACCATCGCGGCTGGTCCTCATCGCACGGACGGGGGACGCGGAAGGGAATTGGGAGCAAGGTGGCAGGCTGAGGTGCGGCAGGGAAGGAAGGGCACGGGTGGGGCGGTGTCGAAGGATGGCAGGCGGCTCTGGAAGGTGGGATGGAGCGCGGCGGCGGCTAAACTGGTAGGATGACGAAGGAAAATGGCGCGACTAGGAGGGAAAACGCGCGGGGGAGGCGTGCGGGAAGCGAGAAACGGCGGGCATCGGCGATGAATTTCGGGATTGGGAGCGACCGAGCGCCATTGAATATTTGGGTCCGGAGAGTGCTTGTTTTGGGCGAGCCAAAATATTGGGTAGAGGATTGGGCCACTGTTGGAGTTTTGATTTTCAGTTTTTTACCCAAAAGTTATTATTAGGAGTATTTTTTGGGCACTCTTAGAGATGCTCTAAATCGCTTTCTTTGCTTGGCTCAAAAGTATAGATGAATGCCTCTATTATTTTGTCTATCTATCCTATTTGTTTGGATCGTAGCTATATTGTGCGACAGACATTCTGAAAATACGCTAATCAATATATTTATATAGCTTTTCATAGCAGTATACATATATAGTTGCTAGTATATATATACTCCTTCTGTCTTAAAAAACAAATCATCTTAGAATCTATGGAACAAATTAATAAGCCATCTTAGAAATTTTAGAACAAATTAATAAAAAGATAAAATGATCATATTTGCTTCTATAAGACGTGCAGCCTTAGTATTTGTAGGGCGCATGATCATTTTCAGGTTTTCTCCCAATATAAGACGTGCAGCCTTAGTATTTGTTACTATGAATTAACTCACGGAAGCAATTAACTCACAGAAGCTGAGCAGCCCAGCGACGGGAATAAAAATGGACCGATCTCTGTATTTTCTCCATCCATTCCATCCTGATCCTTTCTGTTTTCTTCCCATGGCTAGCGCTCCCGCCGCCGGCAACAAGGTCGTCCTCTCTGACGACGGCTGCGGCGAGGTCGTCCGCTCCGATGGTGATGGCGCCCGCGCTGACGGCAACGAGGTCGTCCGCTCCAATGGTGGCGGCGAGATCGCCCGCGCTGACGGCAACTTGGTCGTCCTCTCCGACGACGACGGCGAGGTCGTCCTCTCCGACGGCAAAGAGGTCGTCCTCACCGACGACGGCTGCGAGATCGTCCGCTCCAACGGCAACGAGGTCCTTTCCGACGACGGCAGCGAGATCGTCCGTTCTGACGCTGGAACATTGAGATCAATTCCATGAACAGGGTGTGGATCTGACATGGCTAAGTGGAGCTGAAGGAAAGGAGTGGCGATGGGAACAGGATAGCTGGGCAGGCCTATCTGTGCACATGAATTCCATTTGCTTTGGCGCGGATTGAAAATTTTAGATGCAATTCAAAATTTCGGTGGGAACTGACGTCTCCTGAGAGGGATGAGCGCGAGAACGGGAAAGTTTTTGGCGACGGGAAAAAAATAAGCGCTTGAAGGAAAGGGATTTAGATTTGGCGAGGGAAAAAATAAGCGCTTGCAGAATTTCGCGCGACGGGAGAACATTTACATGCCGCCATGCAGAATTCCATTTCCATGCAACAACTCTAAGATCAAAGCGATGCCGTTTGCTCTTCACAGTATCAATGCAAATCTTTGGCACCTGTGTTATTTGCTCGTGCGCCCTACAAATGGGGAATGAGGGAGTATTTAGATTTAGGACTAATTGATTTTTGCATCCATACGCACTCCTGTGCTGTATTAGTGTGTACAAGCAAATTCTTACTGGTAGAGTAGTATCATGTCCTTGTACTTGGCCTGGCAAGCGTGGGGGTCGACACAGAGGAAGCGCCGGAGGGCGCATAGAAGGCCATCCCCACGGTGGCACAGTCGCACTAGTATGCGAGCTTCGGAATGGCAGCTTGACGAATGTACCATTTGGGAAGCTATTGCAGGTGCCTTTTGCCCATGCACGAATAGGCGCACTAGCCGGTAAACTGGCTGCAACCGCAATGGAGCAGAGTGGCTGGCTGGCTGCCGAGAGAAGCGCACAAGGAGTTGGTGCCGGCCGGCGGATGTTGTGAGTGTGGGCACGCGGCGAGCACTGAGCAGCGCTCCATTTTTTTTGGGAGTGAAGGACGACAGCTGCCATCGTTTATATTTTTCACCGCGTCAGACACACACATTAAGGATGACCCTGGGTAATGTCAGTTTCACACCGCGTCAAAAAAAAACCGCAATATCGACACAAGGCATGACATGACAGGTGCCGGATGCAAGATCGACGCAGTTTTGGAAAACTTCCAGCGATATAGATCTACATATATTGCGCTGAAGTGAATGAGTGAAATAAGCCAGGAAAGAGGCATTCTGTATGCGTGTTGTTGTGAACTAGTGATAATTCATTGCCTTATGTTTAGGTACGCAAGTCATATATGACTACGTTCATTGCTCAAGTGCATAAAAGCAATAGAATCAAAGAACTTTGTATCTGTCGAAACTATTGCCTGTTGTTTGTTTATTACCGTATGTATATGTAACCTCCAGCTGAACGCGCACCTGGGAAAGATGAAGCGGAAGTACGTCTTCAGTGCAGGAACACGTAGTGAGTCCTGCGGCCGCCTCCGCCTGCCTGCTTGCCTGTCATCGTCTTCCTCTTCCTGCTTGCTCGCTCTCTATCCTCAATTATCTATCTCCCCCCTCCCTCCCTTATCCTCCTTGCATGCTCATTCCTTCACCATGGCTCCTCCGCCTTCCCCCATCGCCGCTTGCCGGCCCCAGGCGCTACTGACTCCCTCCGCCGCTTTTCCTCCTCCAAGCCCCGCCCTCTTCTCTCCTCGCCACCGCCACTGCCACCGCCACCGCCGACGCCCTCGCCTCCCCCTCTCTTCTGCTCCTGCCGCCGCAGACGGTGACGCCTCCTCCTCCGCCGTGTCCTCCGCCAACCAACGGGGACCTCCCGCTTCCTCCGTCCTCACCTTCCAGCAGGCCATCCAGCGCCTCCAGGTTCAGTTCAAGTCCTTGATCAACGCTCCCCCTTCCCGCTAATTAATTAACTTGACAAACCACACTACACCACACCACACCTACTCATCTTCTCTGCCCCCAGGACTATTGGGCCTCCGTAGGATGCGCTGTCATGCAGTGCAGCAACACCGAGGTAACCTACCTTGTTCTATTCTTCCGCATTGTCACCCCCTTGGATTGGATTGCATTGCTTTCATCGACCACTAAACTCCAGGTTGGAGCGGGCACAATGAATCCTTTGACATTTCTTAGGGTCTTAGGTCCTGAGCCATGGAACGTTGCGTAAGTTCGCCTTCCCATCCCTCATCATATTAAAATGTGTAAAGCAACTCAACTCACCCCCCCTTTTTTTGTTTAAATTCCTCCTCATTGCGCTCTATAAATTATCAATGGATATACATGACTGGCTCAAAATAATCTCCCTATAACTAATTCTCGCAATCTCAAAGTATTCAGACCACGTACTCTCTCTATGACAGTATTATATATAAGGCTAATACTAGGCCCTAATGAAACTGATATAGATGCACTTCATATCAGTTATTATCTGGTCACATCCTGCTCCAATTTCTATCGCAAATGTTTTCTTCAAGGTACGTGGAGCCAAGTATAAGACCAGACGATAGTCGCTACGGGGACAATCCCAATAGGCTTCAACGCCATACTCAGTTTCAGGTTGACTCAAGTTTCAGATACTCCATATCTTCTTTTTTTGAATTGACCAAACCATATCCGTTAGCTGATTTCAGGTATTTAATCATTCATGCCAATAGGTAATTTTGAAGCCTGATCCTGGAAATTCACAAGATCTCTTTCTGTATAGCCTTTCAGCGATAGGTATTACTAAATATGATCTAGCTTCAGTTCTATTACAAACTTTGCAACAAGAAGGAAGAATAGTTTTTTTTATTAATGGAAGGCTCAAAGGATGCATGACAATGTTCTAATGTTCCCTCTTGCACATTTTTATGAACATAAATGAATTCAGTGATTGGTTTAATTGTTTGTCTCACAGGTATCAATGTTCGTGAACATGACATTCGTTTTGTTGAAGACAACTGGGAGAGTCCGGTGAATTTCTACCTCCTTCGGGTGTTTTTTTTTGTTTTTTGTTTAATGCCGGCCCTTGTCCTGGTTGAAGTATAACTGTTTTTGCACTTGATTAGTCTCGTATATTATCATGTTGATGTTTCTTCTTATTGATGACAGGTTCTTGGTGCTTGGGGACTGGGCTGGGAGGTTTGGATGGATGGCATGGAAATCACACAGTTCACATATTTTCAGCAGGTAGATCTAACAAAAGAGTATGCATTATTTCATGATTTCCGCTCCAAATCACACGGGGACCACACGGCTGTTTGGTGTACATATCTTGGATGTGCCAAGAATGCAAACTAGACCAATACACACTCATTCGTTAAACTTTTTCTTTCAGAAACAGAAAAAGAAAACTAGACCATCCAGGTGGAACTAGGTTGTTTGTGTTAGAGAGTTTATCTCCTCTATTGGAGTCTATCCCTTCCCCTGATTTAGGAGGTCACGGTTGAGTGTTTCCCGTGACCTTTCCTTGTGCGCCAGGTCTCCCTGATCTCCTCCCTGATCCTACTCCTATAAATCAGGTAGAGGGTGATCCTAGGTAGAGGTCTCTATATATTGTAATTCCTGTGATTCAGTTGAATACAATCCACATTCGCACATGAGGTATCAAGAGATCATCACGATCCTGTGCCAAATCGCTTCCGCTAACTCTCCCTGCCCGCCGGCGCCGCCTCCCTGGTGCTTGCGCCGCCATGGCTGGCGAGTCTCCGCCGGACCCCGCTGAGGACGCCGCCGCTCAGGAGAAGGCTCGCAAGGTCCTCATCGACGCCGCCGCCGAGGCTGCCAAGGCCACCGCTGCCTCTCAGGAGCGGGTCCGCGCCGCCCAGGACGCCCTTGCCCAGGAGCGCCAGGCCGCCGCCGCCGCCCGCGATGCCGCCTTCCCTCCTTCTGCTGGTGGCGACGACGACGGCGCCGCCGACGACCTCGACACCACCGACTACGAGGCCGCCGTCATCGCCAATCTCCACGCGCAAGCGGCGGGCGTCCAGAACATCCGCGCCCTCGTGCCCGTGGTTCTGGACACCCTCTCCTCCCACTACAACCGCTGGCGCGACCTCGTCGTCCTCACCCTCGAGCGGTATGCCCTCGCCGACCACGTCCTCTCAGACACCGCCCTTCCCGCCGTGCCGTCGTGGCGGCGCATGGACGCCGTCGTCCTCTCATGGGTGCTGGGCACCCTCTCCCCCGTGCTGATGGAGTCCGTCCGCAACCGCCAGGGCACGGCTCGCCGCGCTTGGATCACCGTCGAGGAGCAATTCCTCGTCAATCGTGAAGCCCGCGCCCTCCGCCTCGACGCCGAGTTCCGTGTCTTCGTGCAGGGCGATCTTTCCATCAGAGACTACTGCCGCAAGATGAAGGGGATGGCCGACGCTCTCGGCGACCTTGGCGAGGCCATCCACGACCGCACCCTCGTCCTCAATGTGCTGCGCGGCCTGAACGAGAAGTTCGCCCACATGAAGGCCCACTTCAAGTGCACCAAGCCGTTCCCCTCCTTCGACGAGGTCCGCAACGACCTCATCCTCGAGGAGATCGACTCCAGCGCGCCCACACGGTCGCCGGCGACCGCCGACCGCCCTCGTCGCAGCTCCACCGCGGCCTGCTCCCTCCAGCGCTCCCTCTGGTAGCTCCGCGGCGCCCCAGGGCGGCTCTGGCCGTCCGCCCTCCACCAGCACCGACGGCAACTCCGGCGGGGGACGCCGGCGCCGCCGCGGCAACGGAGGAGGCACAGGCTACGGCAACGGTGGCGGCGGCAAGACCCAGTCCGCCCCGTGGCCTTCGTTCTATAACCCGTGGACCGGGCAGATCACCTTGTGGCCCGGTCCCACAGGTGGGCCGCAGCACCATGGCGGCCCAGCGCCGCGCGCGCCGTCGCCCCAGGCCACGTCTCCGCAGCAGGCCATGGTGGCCGCCCCACCGGCCCACTTCACGCCTCCTCCGGCCCACTTCGTGCAGGCTGCTCCTGGGCCGTTTCTCCCGTACGTGCCGGCACTGCAGCAACAACCTGGTGCGCCTCAGCAACCTGTTCAGCAGGCGCAACCATGGACGCCGTGGACTAGCTCCTGGGATCAGCAGTCCCTTGTTAGCAACTTCATCACAGTGAGCTTCAACCCTCCCGCCGTCACTGATTGGGTCATGGACTCTGGTGCCTCCAGTCACATGACTCCAGATTCTGGTAACATCTCTTTGTTCCGCCCCCACGCTCCTCATCCATTGTTGTCGGCAATGGATCCACCTTACCTATCACAGCATCAGGCCAATCTGTTCTACCGGGACCTTTTTTATTCTTAATGATATCCTAGTTGCTCCTGATATAATTAAGAATCTCATTTCAGTTCGTCAGTTTACAATTGATAATAATTGTTCTGTCGAATTTGACCCTTTTGGCCTCTCTGTGAAGGATCTCAATTCCTGGAGCGTGATCGCCAGGTGCAATAGCTCCGGGCCTCTCTACACCTTCGCCGCCCCTACCTCGGTGCCCTGCTCTCTTGTTGCTGCAGCTCCCTCCGTCACCTGGCATCGTCGTCTTGGGCATCCTGGGCACGAGGCTCTGTCCAAATTAGCTAGCACCTCTGCCATCAGTTGTAATAAAATTGCTAGTGATTCTCTCTGTCATGCATGCCAAGTTGGCCGCCATATTAGATTGCCGTTTGGAACCTCCTCGTCGCGGGCTCTTAAGAACTCCGATTTAGTTCATTGTGACCTGTGGACCTCGCCTATCACTAGTGTGTCCGGTTACAAATATTATCCTATTATTCTTGATGACTGCTCGCACTTTCTATGGACGTTCCCACTTCGGCTTAAATCCGAAACCTTTCCCACATTGGCTAACTTTTTCTCTTATGTGAAGACACGTTTGGTTGCACCATCAAGAGCATTCAATGTGACAATGGTCGCGAGTTCGATAACTCCTCGACACGCACCTTTTTCCTCACCACTGGCGTCCTGCTCCGGATGTCGTGCCCGTACACGTCTTCTCAAAATGGTAAAGCCGAGCGTATGATTCGTTCCATTAATAACATTATTCGCTCCATGCTTTTTCAGGCCTCCCTCCCACCCTCGTATTGGGTCGAGGGCCTCCACACCGCCACATACCTCCTGAACCGCCTCCCTACCAAACCCTTGGCTTTCGGTACTCCCCACTTCTCCTTGTTCGGTTCGCACCCCACCTATGCCCACCTTCGCGTGTTTGGCTGCGCATGTTACCCTAACATGTCCGCAACAGCACCGAACAAGCTCGCGCCTCGGTCAACCCTCTGTGTTTTTCTTGGCTACTCTAGCAATCACAAGGGTTACCGCTGTTTGGATCTCTCATCCAACAGAATCCTCACTTCTCGCCATGTGGTGTTCGATGAGGCCTCCTTTCCACTCGCTGGCTCTCGAACATCATCCACTGATCTTGATTTTTTGTCTAAGTTTGAGGTCTCGGTCTTCCCGATCGGGCCCTCCCCTGCAGGTGCTCCTCACCACGCCTCGTTGGCGCCTCGCCCGCTGCGGTCGCTGCGACCAACGTCGCACCCGCTCCGGCCGCTGACGCCCCAGGCCCGCACCAGGCCCGCAGCTCCTGGTGCCGCTCCTACACTCCGCGCCACGCGCGGCCTCGGCTCCTTCGTCATCGCCCGCGCCACGCGCGGCCCCGTCGCCAGCGCCTTGTGCGGCCTCGTCACTAGCGCCCGCGCCACGCGCGGTGTCGTCGTCGTCGTCAGCGCCCGCGCCATGCGCGGCTCTGCCTCTACTGGTGTACAGCCGCTGACCTCGTCCGGCCGCTGTGCCAGCACCGCCGGCGCCTTCTTCACCACCTGCCGCCACTGTCCCAGCTCGGTTACTACCTGGTGCTGTCCCCATTGCACCGGTGGTTAACCAGCATGGGATGGCTACCCGTGGCAAGTCCGGCTTCCGTCAGCCGGCCGCGTACACCGCCACAGTCCTCTCGCCGGTTCCGAAGTCCTATCGCAGCGCCCTCGCCGATCCCAATTGGCGCGCTGCGATGGAAGAGGAGTATGGTGCCCTGCTCTCCAACAACACGTGGGACCTTGTTCCACGTCCCCTCGGCGCCAACGTCGTCACCGGCAAGTGGATTTTTCGTCACAAGTTTCATGCTGACGGCTCTCTCGACAGATACAAGGCTCGCTGGGTACTACGTGGCTTCACACAGCGCCCTGGTGTTGATTATGATGAGACCTTCAGCCCAGTCGTCAAGCCTGCAACTGTTCGCACTGTTCTGTCTCTAGCCCTCTCTTAGAACTGGCCGGTGCATCAGCTCGACGTCAAGAATGCTTTCTTGAATGGCACCCTCAGCGAGACAGTCTACTGCTCCCAGCCCACAGGTTTTGTTGATCCCACCCAGCCTCATGCTGTCTGTCGTCTCAACAAATCATTATATGCTCTGAAGCAGGCACCCCGTGCATGGTACAGTCGTTTCGCTGCACATTTGCTGTCTTTGGGATTCACTAAGGCCAAGTCAGACACCTCTCTGTTCGTGTATCGCCGCGGGAATGACACAGCCTACTTACTGCTGTATGTCGATGATATTGTTCTCACTGCCTCCAGTCTGGACTTTCTTCGTCGCATCATCTCTGCTCTCTAGAAGGAATTCTCCATGAAGGATCTTGGTGTCCTCCATCACTTCCTGGGTGTGGCAGTACAGCAGTGTTCTGAGGGCCTCGTTCTTTCGCAGCGGCAGTACACCCTGGATGTGCTTGAGCGAGCTGGTATGACTGGCTGCAAGCCGTGCAGCACCCCTGTCGACACTCATGCTAAGGTCTCCTCCACGGATGGTGCACCTGTCAGCGACCCGACTCAGTACCGCAGTCTGGTTGGTGCTCTGCAGTATCTCACCTTCACCAGACCCGACATATCGTATGCAGTTCAGCAGGTGTGCCTCTACATGCATGATCCTTGGGATGGCCATCTCTCCGCGGTTAAGCGCATCCTGCACTACCTGCGAGGGACGCTGGGTCATGGTCTTCTTCTGCGCCCGTCTTCGACCTCGGCTCTCGTTGTCTACACGGATGCTGATTGGGCTAGTTTCCCGGACACTCGCAAGTCTACTCCCTGCTACGCTGTGTTCCTTGGCGACAACCTAGTGTCCTGGTCCTCCAAGCGGCAACCCACTGTCAGTCGGTCCAGTGCAGAGGCAGAGTACCGTGCTGTGGCCAATGGCGTGGCCGAGGCTTGCTGGCTTCGTCAGTTGTTGCAGGAGCTACACAATCCCCTGACGACCAGCACATTGGTCTACTGTGATAATGTCAGTGCCGTCTACCTGTCAACCAATCCAGTCCAACACCAGCGCACGAAGCATGTCGAGATCGATCTCCACTTTGTCCGCGAGCGTGTTGCTATTGGAGATGTCTGTGTTCTTCATGTCCCGACGACATCCCAGTTCGCAGACATCTTCACCAAAGGGCTTCCGACTTCAGTTTTTTCTGAGTTTTGCTCCAGTCTGAACATCTGCTCCATCGACGTTCCGACCGCGGAGGGGTGTTAGAAAGTTTATCTCCTCTATTAGAGTCTATCCCTTCCCCTGATTTAGGAGGCCACGGTTGAGTGTTTCCCGTGACCTTTCCTTGTGCGCCAGGTCTCCCTGATCTCCTCCCTGATCCTACTCCTATAAATCAGGTAGGGGGTGATCCTAGGTAGAGGTCTCTATATATTGTAATTCCTGTGATTCAGTTGAATACAATCCACATTCGCACTATCAGTTTGCATCAGGAATAAAATAGCGCCCAAAGTAGAGACTTTATTTATTCAAAACTAGATATCCTAGGAGGAACTGGGTGATTTTGCATCATCAAATCGTTTATTCAGAACTTTTCATTTGCTATTCCTGTCTAAACTCTGTACTTTTTTTGTATATCAATTATTGTAGTCAGGAAGCCTTCCATTGCAGCCAGTTTCTGTTGAAATAACATATGGACTTGAGCGTATCCTCATGTCACTTCAGGTCAGTCCAGTAATGTTCGTATACTTCCCTTGTACGAATCATGCATATACAGTGTTCTTTATTTCTATTTTTTTCCTGTATAGAATGATAAACATTACTCCTCTTGGTTTTGTTGATTATTGATCCTTGACTCCTGTTTGTTTGTAGCATAACAATTGTGGTACTAACTTTTCCGTTGAGATTATTTCCACCTTTCTGTGCTCGGTAGTATGACCTTTGAAAGAGCTGACCTTACTTTAGTTTAGATGTTGTGACAGGGAGTTGACCATTTCAAGAATATACAATACACCGAAGGAATTACATATGGAGAGCTATTTCTTGAGAATGAGTATGTTTCTTCTTGACTGTTTTGGATGATATGCTTATATTTTCTTTTTCTTTAGCATTATCCCTGCATTTCCTCCTCCTCCTACTATATATCATGCATAGCAATTTTAACTGTGCTTAAGCTTAGGACCTTGTGTAGGAGAGAATAGAGATGCGTATAATGATGTGGATGTATTACATTGAGGCCTCGGCCTGTATATATGAGAGTACAAGACTTGGGGGGCAAGGCTCCCTGGGATACATATGACAGTCTACGATACGTATATCTACAACTACCAAATATACTCTAATACTCCCCCGCAGTCACAGCGGGAGCACCGCAAACGGTGAGACTGGAGAAGAAGCCAAAGCAGTAGCCAACTGACTGACCCCCCCCCCCCCCCCCCGCAGTCATAACGTCGGTGTGGTGCGGATGCTGCGACTGGAGAGAACCGGCGAGTAACTCATGCGGATGGTAGCCCTTTGTGCCGATGTCGAGGTAGCCGAGCTGGAGGGCGAGGAGCCATGGTCGAAGATGTTGTGCATAGGATAGCCGTGGTCGACGTAGAGCTGTCGAGGTTGCCGAAGACAAGGTAGCCGCACATGAAGCCGTGGGCGCACGAGGAGGCGCCATGGTGGTGGCGTAATGGAGAAGACGCCGGAGACGAAGATAGCGATGCGTCGAGGCAGTCGTAGAGGGAGCGATGCCGAAGTCGATGCAGTCAGGCCATCGTGCGACACATGCCCGAGTTTGACAGGCTCGGGAACGCATCGGGGACGATAGGCACGTACCGGTGTTGCCAATACCGAACGTGCAAGGGAGGATGCACAACCAGACGCTGTCGCCGAGGGGGACCAGCAGAGAAGGCCTCCATGGCGGTCATAGGCGCATAAGAAGGCGAGGTAGAAGATGCCAACGCCTGCTGTTGCTGGAGTAGACGAAGTAGTCGGGGACGAGATGGCGACGCTGGCGGCGTGGTTGTGCTAGACGAAGCGAGGAGGGGAACCCAGAGTTTTTTAGCACAAGGCCGAATGATCTGGATGACGTGGCGGCTGCGCTCGAAAGAGACGGCGAAGAACTCGTACAGCTTGACTAAGACCATGCGCGGGGCGCGCAGCGACGAGTCGACGATGAGGTCGGAGACGTGGTCGACGGCGGTGAGGAAGCAACGGCGGAGAAGACCACGGGGTGACGCCACTGCTGTCCGAAGAGGCGACGCAGCGACAGCCCTCCGTGCTCGGTGAAGGGCGTGCTCGACGAGGACGGACGTCACGGGAGCCGGGTGGATCACGCACATCGGCTGATCAAACCAAGTAGCGTGAGGCGAGACGACGGTGGGCGAAGTCGGTGAAGGCGTCCCGATCGGTGAAGGCGACGACGAGCCGGCGAAGGTCGACGTGCGGACGAGGCGGCGATGTAGGCGGCGCAAACGAGTGCCCCCTAGGGTGCCGGCCATCTCGCCATGCCGCAGGGTCGGAGAGGAAGAAGAGGCCGGTGAAGTCGACGCCGACGTCGAAGTAAAGGCGCGAGGTCGACGGGCGGTGGGCGATGCAATCTCGATCAGTGATCGAGCAAAAGAAAAACAGTGCAACAGCTTCTCTGGTAGGACCTCTGGGGTGCCTGTAGAAGGAAGGGGCGCCCTCACCCTTATCTCTCTGTCCTCTGCCCGCAACCCGTAGCAGAGCACAAGCGAGAGAAAAAACAGAGGGGCGAGGGAGCAATCCGGCGGCGGCGTGGATGGGAGGGGGGCGGAGCCGCAGATCCCACCGGATCGAGCGGCGAGCTCGGACCGGCGATGGTGGAGGGCTGCCACAAGCGGATCCCCCAGCCAGACGCGGATCCTACCGGATCGGGCGGATCCCCGCCTGGATCCATGGAGCGGCGGCGGATCCCGCCCAGAGGAGGCGGCGGCCAACGGCGGATCCCGCCAGGGCGGGCGGCGATGGAGGGGAGAGCGGAGCGGTGACGCCGCCACGCAACCCGCCGGCGACGAATCCCGCCGTGGTGGGCTGCGCGACGCGGGATCCAAGTGATGAGGTCGACGAGGTGAAGCAGAGGTTCCGCCAAGGAGCGAATCATCGATGGGCGAAGCACCATGCGGGAGTCCCCGCTACCACCATGGCAGCACAGGGAAGAACGCAGGGAGACCGCGACTGCCACCACGGCAGCGCAGGACGGGGCCGTCGGCGACGGCTTCCATGGCGATGGCGAGGTACGCTCGATCTGCTGCTGCTTGACGCGGTACGGCGGCGGACTAGATGGGTCCGCCACGGAGGAGGGCGCTGCCCCCGGCGGAGGTCATGGACGACCTCCCCGGGGGCGCGCTAGGAGGCCGTCGAGGGGACGCCCTGGATGAGCGCCGTGGGAGACGGCCGACGGCGCAAGAGGCAGGGGCGAGGCAGCGGAAGGTTTAGGTCAGGTTGTTGTAACCCTAATCTCGTGATACCATGTAGGAGAGAATAGAGATGCGTATAATGATGTGGATGTATTGCATTGAGGCCTCGGCCGGTATATATAAGAGTACAAGACTTGGGGGGCAAGGCTCCCTGGGATACATATGGCAGTCTACGATACGTATATCTACAACTACCAAATATACTCTAATACCTTGTTTCTGGTTTCTTGACTTCAGGAAGGAGATGAGTGCGTATTATTTAGAGCATGCGGATGTCAATCACATTCGAAAGAACTTCGATGATTTTGAAGAAGAGGCTCGCTCTTTATTATCATTGGGTCTGCCAATTCCGGCGTATGTTTGAATGATTTTTGTACCAAATTCTTTTGGACTGAAAGCAATTAAGTGATAAATTGATAAGTTGGACCTTGATTTGCAATGAGCTAGGTACGATCAGGTTCTGAAGGCCTCTCACGCTTTCAATATTTTAGACTCTAGAGGTTTTGTTGGTGTAACTGAGCGTGCAAGATATTTTGGTCGCATGCGAAGGTGTGGAACCATTACCCTTGTTTTCTCTGTGTTTTTCCTCACTTGTTATCCTGGAAACTATCAGTTGCCTCTTTGTTCCTAGTTGAGAAAGAGCACTTCTGTGCTTATCATTTCCAGTAATTAGGGGATACCATATAGCTGTATTGAACTGATTCAGTTATTTCCATTTAACAAATTACAAATGTCTTTGCAGAGGTGTAACATCCTGCATTTTATTTTTAGTTTTAATATTTCTCACTACTTTTTTATTGTTTTCCTACCTCATTGCTATGGGCATAGAATTCTTAGTTGGCTGCCTCATGTTACACTATATTTTTTCAATGAACTGATTTGGTGTTTAACCATCCATTAGTTTGCTATATTATTTGATATTCGTTCAAGTACTCTTCTTTCTTCCAGCTTAGGCATTGAAGTCAAAAGTAAAATTACTATCTTCCTGAATGTTTTGCAGCCTTGCTCGTCAGTGTGCTCAGCTTTGGGTGGAAACTCGAGAAAAACTTGGGCATCCATTGGGTGCTTATGAAGAGGCTAACCTTATCTATCCTCATGTCTCTGAAAAGCCTAGTAGAGAGGTATTCCATTTACATGACTTTGAACCACTGAGTGTTTTTGAGGAAAGAAAGATATACAAGATTGTGCATGTACGATGTTGCATACTATACAAAACAAAACAACGCTGTTTAACTTAGGCCTTTTTTTTCTGTCCTTTAGGAAGTGCAAGGGAAGCCACGGGCGTTTGTTCTTGAGATAGGAACAGAAGAGTTGCCACCCCGTGATGTTGTAGAAGCAACCAAACAAGTAAAACCAAAGTTCTTCCTGCACCTTACAAGACAAATTTTGATCCGCATGATGATCCTTCCGTCACAAATTTTTCTTTTCTAGATAGAATTTTCTGACTTCATTTCATAGTGAATGACCTGCAATTTATTGTCTGCTGATCTTCTTCAGCTTGAGAAATCTCTAGTTAACACATTGGAGAAACGTAGATTGAGCCATGGAAAAGTGCACTCTTATGGGACACCAAGGAGATTAGCGGTATCATGTTGACCATTCTTATCTTACATTTAGTTTCTGACAAGCTCTCTTGATGTATTTTTTACACCATCACATCTCTTGACAAGCTTTGTCAGAAATTGTAGTCACTTGAGTATCTAATACAAAGTGTTCTTTCTGTGAGTAAAGACAGTCAATTTGGTGTGATTTCAGGTTGAAATGAATGTGATAACCTGATGACTTGGCCAATTTTATGGTGGAGACTTTTTTTCCTACTCATTAGGCTGCTCTGCATTTGATTTGCATGTTAGGGATGTTTTGTGTTTTTAATCACATGGAAACAACAAAAAATGGTGTGGATGAACAAGAGAACATTTTTTTGAAAGAAGTGATTTCATGGTAGCATCTTTTAGTTATGTTTGTTTTATGAGAAGTCGTCGACATATTGGACCATTGTTTTTCTTTTCACATTATTACTTCTCCAATCTGTAGCTATAAGAAGTCCAGCTTTGCTTTGCAGATTGTTGTTGAAAATCTTAGTATGAAGCAAACAGAGGTAGAGGTTGAAGTACGTGGTCCACCAGTTGCGAAGGCATTTGACCAAGAAGGAAACACCACTAAGGTTGGCTATCCAATTGGCTATACTCTTGTTACTATTCTTGGGTCTCTTCTGTAGCCTGGTGCATGAGTATTTGCACGTGGAAAAATTATTTTGGTTCGTTTTCTTTTGAGGGAATTTATTTTGGTTCTTAGTTAGAAGTGAAATTGTTTACAAAAGCTGTGTGTAAGAGAGAGGATAGGAGAGAATAGTGGCTTGTATTCCTCCAAATCCTAGAAGAGTGGGATATATAGTTCCTATACATGGGCCTCTATACATGGGCTCAATATACACCAACACCCCCTCCCCCCCGCAGTCTGAACTACCGGCGCAGCGGTGTTCAAGACTGGATAACAAGAAAGCTAACACCCCCCGCAGTCTGAACTACCGACGCAGCGGTGTTCAAGACTGGACAAGAAGAAAGTACAAAGAGCAAATACCCCTGCAGCCACAACTAGCCACCTGCTACGTTGAGGCTGGAGCGAAATTCCGAGAAGGTCGAGGAGAGTAGTCCATTGGTGAAGATGTCAGCAAACTGGGAGGTGGTCGGGACATGGAGTACCCGAACATCGCCGATTGCGACCCTGTCGCGCACGAAGTGCAAGTCAATCTCTACGTGTTTCGTCCGCTGATGCTGAACGGGGTTGGTGGAGAGATACACGGCGCTGACGTTGTCGCAGTAGATGAGCGTGCTCTTGGCGAGCGGGCTGTGGAGCTCCGCCAAGAGCTGTCGGAGCCAGGACGCCTCCGCCACACCGTTAGCGACAGCCCGGTACTCTGCCTCAGTATTGGAGCGGGAGACAACCGGCTGCCGCTTGGACGACAAGGAGACCAGGTTGCCGCCCAGGAAGACGGCATAGCCGGAAGTGGAACGGCGAGTGTCCGAGCAGCCAGCCTAGTCAGCGTCGGTGTAGACCACCAGCTCAGAGGTGGGAGAGCGGTGAAGAACCAAGCCGAAGCCAACAGTGCCACGAACGTAGCGGAGGAGACGCTTCAGCGCAGCAAGGTGAGACTCTCGGGGATCATGCATGTGAAGACATACCTGCTGAACGGCATAGGTGAGATCCGGCCGGGTGAAGGTCAGGTACTGCAAGGCACCGGCAAGGCTCCGGTAGGCGATAGGATCAGCCACGGGAGCACCCAGATCAGCAGACAGCTTCGCCTGAGTGTCGACAGGAGTGGAGCATGGCTTGCAATTAGTCATCCCAGCCCGCTCCAGAATGTCGAGTGCATACTGCCGCTGGTGAAGGAACAAGCCAGATGGGCGAGTCTCAACAGTAACGCCCAAGAAGTGGTGGAGCTGACCAAGATCCTTCATAGCAAACTCCTGCTGCAGAGAGAAGATGACGCGCTCAAGCAACTGCTGACTGGAGGCGGTGAGCACAATGTCATCAACATAGAGCAGCAGATAGCTAGTCTCATCCCCACGGCGGTAGATGAACAGAGAAGTGTCAGCTTTGGCCTCGGTGAATCCCAAAGTGAGCAAGAACGCGGCGAACCGATAGTACCAAGCCCGAGGAGTCTGCTTCAAACCATAGAGGGACTTGTTGAGCCGGCATACCATGTCCGGACGACTCGAGTCTACAAATCCCGCTGGCTGAGCAGTACACTGTCTCTGACAGAGTGCCGTGAAGAAATGCATTATTCACATCCAAATGGTGCACATGCCAGGAGTGAGAGTGCGAGCGAGAGGACCGTGCGCACCGTAGCGGGCTTAACCACTGGACTGAAGGTCTCATCGTAGTCCACACCAGGCCGCTGGGTGAACTCCCAGAGAACCCAGCGAGCCTTGTAGCGCTCCAGTGTGCCGTCAGCCCGACGCTTGTGCGTCCAGATCCACTTGCCGGTCACCACATTGCAACCAGACGGACGCGGCAAGAGGTCCCACGTCTGGTTGGCAAGGAGAGCCGCGTACTCCTCTTCCATCGCGCGACGCCAGTGAGGATTCGCCAGGGCGTCGCGGACAGAGGAGGGTACCGGAGAGACCCGTGGCTCTCCCTCGGTGGCGGAGAGAGTCGCGGCTTGAGACGCCATCTGCCGAGTCACCATGGGATGGATATGCCGAGGATCCCGGTGGACGACTGGCGGGTGGTACACCTCCGGCTCGACTCGAGAGCGAGTCGGCGGAGGCGGCGACGGCTTCAGTGTAGGTGTCGGAGGAGCCTCCGGAGCCAGAGTCGGCGCCGAACGACGCCGGTACACCTGCACCGGCTGAGCGTATCGCGGCGGCGCCGGAGTCGGCGCCGGACGACGCCGGTACACCTGCACCGCCTGAGCGTACCGCGCAGGTGTAGGGGGAGGCACCGGGGCCGCGCGTGGCGCCGCAGGAGACACCGGGTCCGCGCGCGGCACGACCGGAGGTCCGGGGGCCGCGCATGGCGCGACCGCGGGCACCAGGGCCCCGCGTGGCGCAGCAGGGATCACCGGAAGCGGTGCCGGTGTGCCAGGAAAACCTGCAGGGAAAGGACAGACAGGAAAAAGTGGTTGAACCACCGGGTCAGTCGGAAAGAGGGAACCCAGCTCGGGGTCAGGAGAAGGTGTGGAGGAGGTGGAGTAGGGGAAGTCCGACTCGTCAAAGACGTGTCTGGAGATCAGGACGCGGCGAGAGGTGAGATCAAAGCATCGGTACCCCTTGTGGTCAGGGGAGTAACCAAGGAACACACAGAGTCGAGCGGGGCGCTAGCTTGTGAGGAGCAGTGGCGGAGGTGTTAGGGTAACACGCACACCCGAAGACCCGAAGGTGGTCGTAGCGAGGAGGGGTACCGAAAAGAGCGTGGTGTGGAGTGGGAGCAGGAGAAGCAGTGGATGGAAGGCGGTTAAGCAAGTAGGTGGCAGTGTGGAGGCTCTCAGCCCAGAAGCGCGGAGGAGAGAGGCCTGGATCAGAAGGGTGCGCACGGTCGTTCGTCGTGCGAATCATCCGCTCAGCCTTGCCGTTCTGAGGAGAGGTATACGGACAAGACATACGCAGCTGAACACCCCGAGAGAGGAAGAAGGAACGGGAGGTGGAGTTATCGAACTCCCGCCCGTTGTCGCACTGGACGGCCTTAATGGTGAGGCCGAACTGAGTGGACACCCAGGCGAAGAAGTGGAAGGTGGGTAAGGTCTCGGACTTGGCATGCAAAGGAAACGTCCAAGAGTAGTGCGAGAAATCATCGACCACCACCAGATAGTATTTGTAGCCAGAAAGGCTGAGAACAGGAGAGGTCCACAGGTCACAGTGAACAAGATCAAATGTATGCGCAGCATGCGAAGAAGAAGAAGAAAAGGGAAGTCGAACATGACGACCAAGCTGGCACGCATGGCAGAGGTGCTCAGCAGGAGCCGTGGTATAAGGAACATCTGTACTACGATTGAGCTGAGCCAAAACGTCGCGGCCGGGGTGACCAAGACGGCAGTGCCAGGTGGTGGAAGACGGCGTCGCGGCAAAAGCGGCAGACGAAGAAGAAGGCGAAAGTGGTGCACCGGAAGAAGGAAGGCGAAGGGTGTAAAGGGGCGCCGTGCTTTCACACCGGAGTAGCGGACGCCGGGAGGCCGAATCCTTTACAGTCAGGCCAGAAGAATCAAACTCGATGGAACAAGAATTGTCAGCTGTAAGCTGACGAATGGAAAGAAGGTTATGAACCATCTGAGAAGCAACATGGACATTGGGAAGAAGAAAAGAACCAGGAGCAGAATCCACGGCGGTGACAGGAAGGCAAGACCCGTCACTAACCATGATGGAAGAGGGACAAGAGGGGTGTGGGGGTCGAACAGAAGAGAGGATACTGGCATCTGGGGTGGTGTGGAAGGAGGAACCCGAGTCGGCGATCCACTCGGTGCGGACCGGCGGTGTCCGCCCCATGGCGCTGAAGGACTGCGCCAGTGCGGACTGGTCCCACCCCCCAGGCCAGGTCGGTTGCTGGCTGGGTGGAAGGGGCGGGGTCCAGGACGGCGCGAACAGGGGAGCAGCAGCGGCGAGCAAGGCCGCCGGCTGGGGCTGAGGACGATGGCCTCCCCTGACCCTAAAAAGACCACATTGGGATGCGCCCTCGCCATAGGGCGCTGAAGGATGTCTAGGGCGTACCACCAGGGCCAGGAGCAGGAGTGGGAGCCGGAGTCGGGTCCGGAGTGCCCCGAGCACCACCACCACGTCCCCTCCGCCGACGATGCCCTCGGCCTCTCCCACCCCCGGTCTGGCCGGTGAGAGGAGCACCAAGGAGGGTGTCGGATCCGGCGGCCGGGGCGGCGGCGAGGGAGGCAACGGCCCGCGCGGGCTCCCTGGGCGCGACGGCCTGCGGCGTGCGCGGTGGCGAGGGAGGTGGCGGCCCACGCGCGGCCTGCGCGGCGGGCGGGACTGCAGCCTGCACGGCGGGCGCGATGACCTGCGCGGAGTGCGCCCGCACGGCCAGCGCGGTGTGGGGCGCGACGGCGGCCTGTACGGCGTGAGCCCGTGCAGCTTGGCCTCAAGGTCGGCCAGGGCGGCCGTGAGGCGGGCGGCGGCGGCTGGTGCGCTCGCGCCCACAGCCCCCGCGCCGTAGGCAGCGGCGGCGGCAGCGCTGGGCGCGCCCACGGCCGCGGCGCCCGCGCCCATGGCGGCGGCGGCGTCCGCGGCGTCCTCGGCGCGCGGCGGTAGCAGGGACGGCGGCAGCAGCGACCCAGGGGGCGGAGTCCCACGGGGCGGCCAACCCTGGAGGAGGCGTCCTTGGCGGCAGCGGCGCGCCCCCTGCGGGGGATCCCGCGGCGCCCAGGACGGCAGCAGCAGGGGATCCGCCCGCAGCAGCGCCAGGTCGGGCCGGGCGAGGGGGGAGCGGCCATGGCGGCGGCTGCGCGCCCCCTGCGGTGGATCCCGCCGCGCCTAGGGCGGCAGCAGCAGAGGATCCGCCCGCGGCGGTGGTAGATCGTGCCGGGCGAGGCCACGCACCCGCGGCTAGAGCAGAGGAGTGCAAGGGGCCCGCGGCGGCGGCGCCGGCGGCGCCCTGCAGGGGACCCGAGGCGGCGGCGGCCACTGGCTCAAGCATGGCTAGGGCAGCGGCCGGGCCGCGCCAGGCCGGCGCAACGCCAGGGGCTGAAGCAGGGGGGAAGGAGGGAGATGGGAGGGAAGGAGGGGGCCGGCGGCCGGCCGGCCATGGAGGTGGCGGCGGCGGCGGCCATGGAGCTAGGCTGATACCATGTAAGAGAGAGGATAGGAGAGAATAGTGGCTTGTATTCCTCCAAACCCTAGAATGGTGGGATATATAGTTCCTATACATGGGCTCAATATACACCAACACTGTGTTTTGTACCATTGCTACTAAGGGGCGTTTTCTCTTAGAATAGTTTCATATTTTATTTTGTTGAGGGTTTCTTACAGAATAATTTTCTTTATTCTTATCCAGGCTGCTGAGGGATTTTGTCGAAAGAATAATATCTCTGTAGATTGTTTATATAGAAGAACATATGGTATGCAAAACAAGCTCTTCCATCCTTAATATTGAAATTCCACTTCCTTTCAGAGTTGCCAATATATGTTTCTAGTGCTTGTTTTTATCTTCATCATGGCACCATTTATATTGCTCATTATGATTGCTTGCCTACTTTTATCCCCACTTCTTGTTCCTGCTTGCTGTCTGAATCGCCATATGGAATTGATTGCATGGAATTTATAGTAGAACTGATTATCTGTGCAGCTCAATATAGTTCACAGAATCATATTAATATCTGCCTCCTATATCTGATTACTCGATGGCCGTGTTGAGGCCTTATACTCAAATTAATGGATAAGGTTCATACAAGGAACATATGTAAAATGTCAATTGTTCGATCCTACTTTCCCCTTTTTAGCTTGAATATCCCTTCTTCTTGTTGTCCAAAGAAGCCTAAGTTTCATGAAATTTTTTTACTTTACAGGTAAAACAGAATATATCTATGCTCGAGTCAGAGAGTCTGCTCGTTTTGCTGATGAGGTTCTTTCTTATCCTTTATATTTGCTCGACAGATGATTGTATTGGGTAACTGATGTAGGAAGTTTGGTTCTTTGTATATTTATAATTGGTAGAGTATATTAGGCAACTCCAGATATGGTAGTTTAGGATTGATGTAATCCCGTGATAGCCTTCCTTATCTCTAGGGGAGGTGCCTTGCCCTCCAAACCTTATACTCCTATATATACCACCCAAAGGACTCATTGCAATATATACGTCTCCATTGTTCTCCAGTCTGACTGTTCGTGTTGCTACCGCTACGACTGCGGGGGGAAGGGACTCATTGCAATACAATCGACCACATTATACGCATCCTACTTTCCTACATGGCATCAGATGCCTAGATTACGAGATCCTAACCCTAGCCGCGCCGCTGCTTCCGCTGCACCCGCACGCCCTCGGGGAGATCGAGATTGATCTTTTCCGGGGGCAGCGCCCTCCTAGGATGCGCCGCGGATCGCTCTGATCCGCGCCGCCGTCGTCGTCAACCAGCAGCAAAGGGACTCACCTCGCCGGTCGTCGCCAGGATCCACCGCAAGCACCGCCGTCCTCGTCGCCCTTGCCAGCGCATCTGGCAATGTGCCCCCATCTACTCCTCCAGCGTCGTCGCTGCCCCTGCGCGCGAACCCGCGGCTGCGGAGGAGATCAAGGGGCGCCATGTCGCTGCACCATTGGGGCACGTCCGGCGGCCGCACACCGCCCCTCCCTCGCCGGTCCAGCTGCGCCGCCCGCGGCCGCTGCTGTACTTGCTTGGGTGGCGGCCCGAGCTCGCTGACTGCTGTCGTCATCGTCGGGCTGCGGCGCCCCGCCTAGCCCTGCTTCGCCGCGCCATCTCTCCACCTTGTGTGGCGGGCCGCCGCGCCGTCGGAGCGCCACCGGCTCTCCTCTCTGCCCGTCGCGGGCGCCAGAGTGGAGCGCTGCTTGGGCGCACTCCGCCCCCGATCTGTTTCCCCCTGTCTCTCTGTTTTGACCGACGGGAAGAGGTAAGGTGAAGGATTGGCGGGCAATTGCTACGTGCACTCAAGATTGTACCCGCGGGTCCCCTGCTGCTGTGATTTCTTAGGTTTTTCCCGATTCGTTATCGGGTTTGCGTTGCCCTGCCGTTCGTCGCCGTTCATCGTCGACACTCCCGAAGGACGAGGTTGTTGCTGCGCCCTCCAGGCTGCAGCAACGACGTTCGTGATCAAGCCACCCTACCGGTGTCGTCGCCTTTTCAGGCGGTGGCGCCACTCGCCGCCGGTCTTCGTCAAGCAGGCGCTCGATCCGCCTTCGCGCCTCCAGCCGTTCTCGGGCGGACATCGCCGCCGATGTTCCTGAAGACGTCGTCGCCACCCCTGATCTGAGCGCGACACTTGCTGCAACCTGCGCCGTCGCCACCCCTGTCCTGAGCGTGACCTAAGTCGCAAACCGCGCCGTCTACCATCGTCATCCGCCGCACCGTCCTACTGCTGTCTTCGGCAAGAAGCTGCTGAGTTTGCGTACTCGAGCACCTCGACGACGCTTCGACCCGCGCCCCCTCCACGGCTTCGACCACGTCCACCTCGACTTCGGCTACTACGGCACTAAAGGGCTATCATCTGCATGAGTCTCCAGTCAAAGCTTTCGCACCGGCGTTCCGACTGCAGGGGGGATATGTCTCCATTGTTCTCCGGTCTGACCATTCGTGTTGCTACTGCTACGACTGCGGGGGGATGTTAGAGTATATTAGGCAACTCCAGATATGGTAGTTTAGGATTGATGTAATCCCGTGATATCCTTCCTTATCTCTAGGGGAGGTGCCTTACCCTCCAAGCCTTGTACTCCTATATATACCGCCCAAGGGACTCATTGCAATACAATCGACCACATTATACGCATCCTACTTTCCTACAATAATGTTTATAGAGTGAAATTTTTGGCACTGGAATGGGAGTGATAAACATTTGCGCATTGGCTAGGCTTTCTTGTGGCACTTTACTTGTATCCTGATCAACAAACTAGTATACTGGATTCAAATTTTGGAATTATTGGTGCCGCATGGCAATTTTTCACGTTAAGCAGATTGGGTGCTCCGTCCTATTTGCGATTAGTCAACCTCCACAATTTGTACTGGACTTAGGTGCTATGTTTCTTTGTACTAAGAGTTAATAAGATGAGAACCTGTAATGGGCCATTGATAATTTAATAGGTTCTGTGTTCGGGATCATGGGTCTTCCGGTGCCTAGCTCAACATGCGTGATTGGGCATATTCTGTCTCTGTTCATTAACTGTAGCATGTGAATTGCAGGTCCTAACTGAAGATATTCCTACTATTGTTTCTGGTATTTTGTTTCCCAAGTCGATGCGGTGGAACTCCAATGTACGTGTACCCTGAAAGCCATTGATGCTACAATGTTATTATTTCTCTAACACACAGGAGATATGCTTATCATTTCATTGAAAGAAGAAAGTTGTTATGATACAGGCCCTCACTGCATTATGATTACCACGCACGTCACTTACTGATCGAGAGACAATCCAACAACCTAAAACCGCTGACTGGAGGTCCCTCGCCCCTTCTGCACATCACAGTGATCCTTTGTTGTGCACAGCTTGCAACCCTTTATCAGGGCCTGGAGACACACCTAGATGACCTAGACTGACAGTTCTCCTCAGATATCATAACGCACTTGCGATCACTAAATGTTTTTTGCGTGGTTCAATGATTTAGCACTTCTTTAGGCACCAGTGTGACAAGATTAGGAGCAAGATCTTCATCTGTTGGACCATGTAACCAGCGATCTGTCCAAAACTTGGTTGTTGTTTCATCACCCATTATTGTTTCTACTGCTACATGGAACATCGCCCTGCTGTAGCCAAGATTAGGTGCACCTGTGTATTTAGGCCGCGCCAAGGATGCTATAGATCGGTTTCTGGAACCACAGCCACAGTAACCGCAGAGCCGAGCCTTCTGAAGGTCATGAACACCGAGGCCTTCATATTGGATTTTGGTTGACTTATTCTTGCCCAGGATACTAGACAAATACCACCTTTAGCTTTCTGACGCTCCTTCCAAAGAAAATTCTGCTTAATTTTGTCAATCCCCTCAAGAGCCCATTTAGGCAGATCCATAGCAATCATAAGATAGGTAGACAGGGGCAGCAGAGAGAGCTACTCGAACCATGACCAATCTGCCAACATGGTTCATAAGTGAAGCTTTCCAACCTGGAAGATAATCTGCAATCATGTCAATTAGCTTTACATATCTCATTACAAGTTTAATGCAAATTTGCATGCAGCTTACTCTGGATTATTTCACTTACAGATTGTTTTTAGTCGTCCAATACGCTGGATCTTGGCACTTCATGGGGATTTTGTTGTGCCATTTTCTTTTGCTGGCATCTCAAGGTAATACATTTTGTATAATTGTATTAGTTCTGGACCATTTTTTGTTATGAATTCTGAGCATTATTATTCCTATGAATTATAATTAACACGAGTTGCAATGGCAGTGGGAATTCATCATGTGGCCTTCGTAATTCTTCTGTGGCTAATTTTAAGGTGCTAATTGGGCTTCCTTGTATATTTCATCTATCTTATTTCTTTCGTTACTTCTGTTTGATGTTAGTCTTGAGTAAGAATCTTGCTGCATAAACTAAAAATTATGATATTTATATCATTTAAGTTCTTTTTGACATCTGCCCTTGCTCTTGTATCATACAAAACTTAAAATAACTAAAGCAGCATATTACCAACTAATTCTATTGATGTAATTTCTGTAGCTCAATGAACTACAGTTATACAACCTTATCTTGTATCCTGACTCAATTAGAAAAACTGTGGTCGTATTAGTTTAGAGGTATTTCACTTGTTGTCGATTGACAGGCTGACAGCCATACATGCCCCTTTGCCTGGTGAATTAAAAAAAAAACTCGATCAGGGCAAAGGATGTGACTTAGCTTTTAGAAGGGCCCCACCTAAGCCTGGCCCCAATAAGAACCTCACCTGTGTTGTTGCTTTGGCACTATGGGGCCCATCTGCATCCGTTGTGCAGGGAGGTGGGCACAAATGTTGCAGCACCCAGGGTTCGAGACCGCCTGGGCCAGTGACACCTCTCTTGGCGCTCTACCATTGAGCTACACGCTCATGTGCCTTTGCCTGGAGAATAGTTGCCAATTTTTCTGTCCTTGCTAAAATTGATCCCTCTCTATTTTAAAAGATTAATTAATGCACATTACCTGGTACCATCTGATGTAAGTTGCCTAGTTGCTGCATGATACAATTATACACTCTGTTACGCGGATACTCCTAGGAGGTGGCGTATCCGTATCCGATACGTTTCTAGCCGTATCCTGAAAAAACGGATACGTATTTGCTTGGATACGCATATCCGATACTTTTGGGCCAGATGGGATACAGCCCAAAGCAGTAATCAGTCCACCCAAATACTGTTTTGGTAGTAAGAGATGAATAGATGATACAAAATGATGAACTTGCTGCAATAGAACTAGATGAGCAGCAACTGAAGAACCCCTTGTGGATTCAGTTGTGCCTTTAGAGAAGGCTAGTTATAGAGGTAATATTATATGGACATGCAAGTATTGCACATCTGAGTATAGGGGAAGTTACTCAAGAGTAAAATCTCACTTGCTGAATATCTATGTGATATTTATATATAATTATTAATTATCCTAGCCGTATCTCCGTATCAGTGTTTTTTTGGGAAAGTGCGTATCCGCGTATCCGATACGTATCGTATCCGATACCCGTACCAGTATCCGTGTAACATAGATTATACAAAGACATGATGGATACATCCAGCTAATAACTAGTACTTGCACTAATTCATTCTGGGAAGGTTGCGACTCATCATAATAGAACCTATTATTGTCTAGTAGACGATTGTGAACAAAGCTTCTGGCGAAGTACCTCCCTTCAATTTTCTGCATCCAGTATGGTGATGCTAGGGCTCGGAGGCATTTGTTACTGTCTTGTTGAAATCCAGCTAATCATGTCTATTAAGTAATCTAAAACTTTCTCCAATTTTCAGGTGGAAACTGCAGAATCATATTTATCTACTGTGGGGAAAGCTGGGCTCTTGATTGATATGCAGGTGAGATGAGCACATATAGGTTCTTCATACACACATATATGACCCACAAACTCATTTTTATTCTTGTTAGTTGATAAGTCATGTTTATTTTGGAGGTTTTCTTGCAGAAAATTGCAATTTCATGTAATATTTGTTGTGAGAATTTTGATTTGAACATTTAATGTTGGTTGGCTTTTGTAGCCTGCATGAAGCAGGGAAAAGGTTAAATGTGTAGAGAGGTATGATTGGGGTAAGAGTCTGGTGGGGATACTGAACCGCTCCCACCAGTACCAGTGGCGCCCGAAGAAGAGGCTGGTGGGGGTACAGAACCGCACCTACCAGCACCAGCAACACCAGAAGTCGATGGAGAAGGCAGCTGCTCAACATCCGAAGATGGAGCGACCTACGCCTGAACTGCTGCATTGTTAGTAGAGCAAGGCACAGATATATCCAAATCGTCGTCTCGTAGAAAATCAAAAGAAGACGGGACAGGGTCGTCGCGGGCAAAGGGAAATGAGAACTCATCAAAAACAACATGGCAAGAGATGATAACACAACGAGTCGAAAGGTCAAGACAACGATAGCCTTTATGTGCCGAAGGGTAGCCCAAAAACACACATGCAGTAGACCGGGGAGCTAGTGTATGAGGGGAGGTCACCTGGAGGTTGGGGTAACAAAGACACCCCAAAACCCGCAAGTGATCATAGGTGGGAGGACTGCCATGAAGGCGCACGTATGGGATCTCGCCAGTGACAGCGGTGGAGGGGTGCCTGTTCAAAAGATAGTAGCTGCAGATAATGCCTCGGCCCAATAGGAGGGTGGCATGGAGGCATGCATCAGCAGGGTGTGCACAGAGTTATTAAGGGTTCGAAGGACACGCTCAGCTTTGCCATTTTGAGGAGACGTATAAGGTCAAGAATGACGAAATAAAATACCACGAGACGCTAGGTAGGTAGTGGTAGGAGTATTAATAGATTCTTTGTTGTTATCAGTCTGGAAGCACTTAACAGGAAGGCTGAACTGAGTTTGCGCATATGAAATAAACTAAATGATATGCTCATAAACATCAGGCTTATGATAAGAGGAAAGGTCCAACAATAATGAGTAAAATCATCCAGCATTACTAAATAATATCTGTAGCCTGAAACACTAGGAACAGGAGATGTCCAAACATCACAGTGCACTAACTCAAAAGGGGAAGATGTCCGAGAGGTAGAGGTACTAAAGGGGAGACGCGTGTGTTTACCTAGCTGACAGGCATGACACAAGGATCCGTTTTGTATGGCATGCTTTAGTACAAGTGAAGTGTTTATTCTGGGTTCTGGTGAAGAGAGGCAATGACGGCTGGAGCAGGATGACCAAGACGCTGATGCCACAAGGAGGTAGAGGCAGCAAGGAGGGCGTGGGCAGTGGCGGGCGCCGCAGCAGTGATGGTGTACCAATCGCCATCACTATTGCAGCAAAGAATCATGCGTCGCATCCTGAGGTCCTTCACAGAAAAACCAAAGGCATCAAATTCTATGGAACAACTATTGTCGCGAGTGCATTGTTGAACGGATAGAAGATTGCGAACTATAGAAGGAACGACAAGGACATTGTTCAAAACAAATTTTGATGCTGTGGTAGGAAGAAACGACTGACCACGAGACGTGACAGGAATATGAGTGCCATTGCCTACAACAATAAAGGAATCCGTTGAAGGGGTATGGAAGAGCAGTATACCTTATGAGGAGTGCATATGGGTGGAGGCACCAGTGTCCAAGACCCATGGAGATGAGCCCAGGACAGACATTTATTGAAGCACAGCAATCAGCCCTACTTGATCCCAAGATGGCGCCGAGTTCTAGGAGTACTGGAGAGGGGCAAAGGCGGTGTGGGCCTGCGGAGCAAGACCGAGCAGTCCTTGTCCGCCCCAGCCACCCATACCAGAGGACCCGGCGCGTGAAGGAGCACCCTGGTTGCTGGCGGGCCAGCCTCCTTGAGCGGCCCACGGGTTGAAGCAGATCCATGGGCCCGCAAGGGAAGGAGGGCGGACCTGCTGTTGGACGCTGCTGCTGCTGTCGTTGCCACCGCCGTTGCGCCTCTTCTTCTTGGAGCGCCGAGGCTACTGCTGGGCATTGGACGGCGTCGAGGAGCGGCAGGCGGAGCCACAGCCAGCGGAGGGAGAGGAGGTGACGAGGGCAGTGGCAGCGACGACCTTATCTTCACTCGCCAGGCGTAGCTCTTGATCAGCGAGCTGTGGTGAATGTCATGTCCTTCTGGCTAGCGATCAAGTCGGCAGTGGTGCTGAACCGAGGGTTGATGCCATGTAGCAAGTTGACGACGAGGTTAGCCTCTGAAACGGGATGACCGACGTCGCGAAGCGCGTCGGCGGCGATCTTCATCTTCTTGCTGTAGTCTTCAACAGACAGATCGCCCTAAGTCATCGAGTGGAATTCATGACTCAGGTAGATGGAGCGGGGAGCCTTGTTCGCCTGAAAGTGATTTTCGTTGACGACCCAAAGTTGGCGTGCCGTCTGATCGGGCGCCATGGCAAAGTTGAGGATGAACTCGGAGACGGAGCCATACAGCCATGTGCGGACGCAATAGTCGTTTTGGGCCCAAGCCGCATCAGTAGGATTGGGAGCAGGGTCCCGTCGATGTGCTTGAGCAGCCCAAACTTGCCGCACATGGCATGGAAGGAGCTCCACTTGGTGTAGTTGGAGGAACGGAGTTCCAGAGTCATGGGGACGTGAGACGTCACGTTGATGGTGGCGAAGGGGCTGATCACGACGTCGCCCATGGCAGGAGAAGCAGCAGCGGAGGAGGCGCTGGTGACTTCAGAGGACATCAACAGATTGGATATGTTGAGGAGGCGCAGCCCAGGGAAGGTGGCGCCGGGGGTGGTGGGGAAGGTCGGCGCCTGCAGGAGGTGGCCGCGCGTGGGGGAAGTCCCACGTGCGGGCTAGGGTTAGGGCAGCGGAAGCAGAGGGAAGGGGGGCGCACGGCAGGCTAGGAAAAGGCCCGGACTCGTGATACCATGTAGAGAGGTATGATTGGGGTAAAGACCACACACCCTAGGAAGGGGGGTGACCTCTTGTAATATAGGTCGTATAGGCTTGGAGTACAAGTAAAGTCAGTTACAAGACTTATACAAGTCAAATACAGCTATGTACATCTAATAAAATGGACTCATTAATAATTTTCAATGGCTCAACATTCCTGGTCTTACTTTAGTTAAGTTTCTTAAAACACTCCATTGCAGGAGCGCAAGGAAAAAGTGTTACGTGACTCTAGTATATTGGCTAAAGATGTCGGTGGAGATTTCATTGCACCTGACAGCTTGCTAAAGGAGGTAGATATTCCTTTTTTCAATGTTTGACTTTTTATCTTAATTTCTACTGTCAGAAAGTGTGACCTATCCCAAATATTGCAAACCACTGATGCAGGTTGTCAATCTTGTGGAAGCGCCTGTGCCCATCCTTGGTCAATATGATGATTCCTTCTTAGAACTTCCGAAAGATGTACTGATTACGGTATGTTCAGCTTTTGAATGTTGATGCCTATTAGCTGCCCAGTTTTTTTATTCTGACGATTTGCTGACCAAAATGATAAGCTTGCTAACCTGTAACCTTGTTTGGTAATATTTGTAATGTGCTTCATTTTTTGCAAGTGCAGGTTATGCAGAAACACCAGAAGTATTTCGCTGTAACTGCCAAGTCCACAGGCAATCTGCTACCCTATTTTATCGCTGTGAGAGGATCTTTGCCTGTCTTATACTTGACAATTGAGTAATGCATTTTGCCCCTTAGTTTAACTCACTTTTCTTTTAGGTTGCCAATGGTGCCATTAAAGAGGAAGAAGTCCGCAGAGGGAATGAAGCTGTTCTCAGGTTGTGCAAAGGCACTATGATAATTTTATAAACTATTTGTGGCGTGCATTTTAATTTCAAGTTATTTGCATGAACAACAAATCACCATAGTCAACTAAACAGCATTATGTTTGAAGTTTTCTTTCCGTGCCCTCTGAAATTTTCGTTTCATGAGAGACTTAAGTCAACTTCAGATTCTAAATGGGTGTAGAATGCAGGGCAAGGTATGAGGATGCCAAATTCTTTTATAAGATGGATACACAAAAGAAATTTTCTGAATTCCGTGGCCAGCTTAGTGGCATTCTTTTTCACGTAAGTATACTGTCCTGAATTCTTATACTATTGCTCTATAATGCTTGCCTTATATAATATTTACATCTTATTGAATAGGAAAAACTTGGCACAATGCTCGATAAAATGACACGTATTGAGAATATCGTTGCTGAATTGACCCTTATTCTTGGAATAAATGAGGCAAGGATCCCAATTATCAAAGATGCGGCTGCATTGGCTATGTCAGATCTTGCCACTTCTATTGTGACAGAATTTACTTCACTTGCTGGAATTATGGCGCGGCATTATGCTTTGAGAGATGGCATTCCTGAAGAGGTTGCTGGTTCTTCTTTTAATGTGGTAAATTTGGTACCAACTTGTCTTAGAAGTTTTTCCATTTTGGCTGAGTAAATACTCATGTCAAAGATTGCAGAAGCACTATTTGAGATAACACTTCCTCGGTTTTCGGGTGATATGTTTCCAAGAACAGATGCTGGCATAGTCCTTGCGGTTGCTGATAGGTACCTGTGCATACAGAATTATCCCATTCCTGACGTTGAGACAATAACTTGCATGCTGCATTTGCTAATTTTGTTAGCACACACAAATTTTGCGGGAACTTTTTAGATCTACTATTGCATTTCGTTTGCCCAAGAATGTATACAAGTTATAGAGGTCGCCACCCTTTAATCATTTGTTTCACAGATTGGATAGCCTAGTTGGTTTGTTTGGAGCTGGATGTCAGCCAAGTTCGACGAACGATCCATTTGGACTTCGAAGGGTCTCTTATGGACTGGTAAGGGAATTTTAAAAAGGTCCAAATGTCATCAAATAAAACTTCCTTATATTTATTTTACCTAGGTCCAAATATTGGTTGAGAACAAGAAGAGCTTTGACCTCAGACGGGCCCTCACCTTAATGGCAGAGGTGCAACCCATAAAAATACAGAGTGATGTTATAGATGAGGTCAGAATGCATTTCAGTTTATGTTTATGTACTATTGTCATTTAGTATGAAAGCAGTTCCTCTGACTTAACGTCATGTAACATGGTCACTGAGAGGTGGTCGGCCTGTAGTCAGTGACCACGGCAGAGGATCTATGTGCATTTATTGTATGATTCCTGATGGCTTTTATTGTCAAAATCATTTTTAGGCAGTACAATTCATCACGAGGAGACTGGAACAGCTTCTGGTACATATCATCTTGATCTTTATGATAGTTATACACATATTATGATTTTTCATTTTGGGTGTCTACTAAGGATGGCTAGGATCCGCGAGCGGAAGACACGTCACATCAACCAAATCAAATGCATCAAGGAAGGGACGGATCGATTTCTAGTGAAGGATGACGAGATCAAGGGCAGATGAAGAGAGTATTTCGACAAGCTGTTTAATGGGGAGAATGAGGGCACTACCTTTGAGCTAGATGACTCTTTTGACGATACCAACAGACGTTTTGTGAGGAGATTTCAGGAGGCAGAGATTAGAGAGGCTTTGAAGAGGATGAAGGGCGGTAAAGCGATGGGCCCTGATGGTATCCCCATTGAGGTGTGGAGATGCCTAGGTGACAGAGCGATAGTATGGTTAACTAAGCTTTTTAACCTTATTTTTCGGTCAAACAAGATGCCTGAAGAATGGAGAAGAAGTATATTAGTACCGATCTTCAAAAACAAGGGAGATGTTCAGAGTTGTACTAACTACCGTGGGATTAAGCTGATGAGCCATACGATAAAGCTCTGGGAAAGGGTTATCGAGCACCGCCTAAGAAGAGTGACAAGTGTGACCCAAAATCAGTTTGGGTTCATGCCTGGAACGTCGACCATGGAGGCGATTTTCCTAATACGACAATTGATGGAGAGATATAGGGAGTAGAAGAAGGATTTGCACATGGTCTTTATTGACCTCGAGAAGTCGTATGACAAAGTACCGAGAAATGTCATGTGGTGGGCCTTGGAGAAGCACAAAGTCCCAACTAAATACATTACCCTTATCAAGGATATGTACAAGAATGCGATGACGTTTGTCCGGACGTGTGGTGGCGACACCACTGACTTTTCTATTAACATAGGCCTTCATCAGGGGTCGGCATTGAGCCCTTATTTATTTGCTTTGGTGATGGATGAGGTCACAAGGGACATACAAAGTGATATCCCTTGGTGTATGCTCTTTGCTGATGATGTGGTGCTAGTGGATGAGAGTAGAGCATGGGTAAATAGGAAGTTAGAGCTGTGGAGACGCACGTTAGAGTCAAAAGGGTTCAGACTTAGTAGGACCAAGACCGAGTACATGATGTGCGATTTCAGCGCATCTAGGCATGAGGGTGGTGACGTTAGTCTCGATGGGCAAGTGGTGGCCCATAAGGACACTTTTCGGTATTTAGGTTCGATGCTACAAAAGGATGGCGATATTGATGAAGATGTTAGGCATAAAATCTCTGTTGGTTGGTTGAAATGGCATCAAGCTTCTGGTGTCCTCTGTGACAGGAGGGTGCCACAAAAGCTAAAAAATAAGTTCTATAGGACAGCGATTCGCCCGGCGATGTTATACGGTGCTGAATGTTAGCCTACAAAAAGGCGACATGTCCAGCAATTGAGTGTAGCAGAGATGCGGATGTTACGGTGGTTTTGCGGACACACAAGGAGGGATAGAGTCAGGAACGAAGCTATTCGAGAAAGGGTAGGAGGTGGCACCAATTGAGAAACTTATCCAACATCAGTTGAGATGGTTTGGACATGTCCAACGGAGGCCTCCGGAAGCGCCGGTGCGTAGTGGGGTGCTAAAGCGTGTTGATAAGGTAAAGAGGGGTAGAGGTAGACCTAAGCTGACTTGGGACGAGTCGGTTAAGAGAGACCTTAAAGATTGGGATATCTCTGAGGAGCTAGCTTTAGATAGGAGCGCTTGGAAACTAGCTATCAACGTGCCTGAACCATGACCTTTGTGTCTTTTGGGTTTCATCTGTGCCTACCCCAACTCGCTTGGGACAAAAGGCTTTGCTGCTGTTGTTGTTGTTGGTGGTGTTGGTGTCTACTAAGGATAGAGATACATGGTTATATCTACCATGGATTTAGAAGTTCTTTTTGGATGTACAGATTAGTTTCAGCATTATGTTTTTTCTTCTCAAAGTTTAATAATTCATATGTATGCATACCACCATGTGACAATTTTAATACAGCTTCTTCTAGTCCTGTGCTGATCCTTTCTTTGATTTAGGATTAACATTGACTAATATATCTGCATTTCACGTAAAACTCATCTTGCTCCATCTCATCAAAACTTTGGGGGATGAAATCCATTAGCTTTTTGAAAATGGCATATATTCTTGTCACCTTTATCAGGTGGATGAGGGAATTAACTGCGAGATAGTCCGCTCAGTGCTTATGGAGCGTGCAAACTGCCCTTATCTTGCAGCACAAACAGCAACTGATGTAAGATGTTATGTTCCTCTCTGACATCCTCCCCAAAGATTCTTAAGTTCTAAGTATTCTATGAAGTCCTGAACTGGATATGGCTTTCAAATGTATAGTACTTTAATGAATTGTATGAAGGGCTCTGGGTTTGTGGTTAACCAATTATGACTTTTTGTTATATGGACACTTGCAGATGGAAGCATTTTCAATGACGGAAACTTTTCCAAAAATTGTTGAAGCCTATTCAAGGCCAACAAGAATCATACGTGGAAAAGAAATTGAATCTGCTTTGGAGGTACTGGCTTAAACATGTCCATCATAAAATGCGATTACATGTCAAGTTATGGTTTAAGTTTTTGACTCGGCAAGCAGCCCATAAGGCCATAACCAGTCTTGAGTAACTAGTTGAATCGGTCATTGGTGCAGTAGTTTTCTTCCTGACTGAATTTATGTTTAGGTGGACCCAAGTGTATTTGAGAAAGATGAAGAAAAAGTTTTGTGGTGCACGTACTTGGAGGTTGCTGATAAGATCCATCCAGGTACACATTTTTCATTTTCACTATTATCATGATGGTTTGCTTCTCTGCATTCTCTCCGTTTACCTGTACTGTATCTGTAGGTGTTGATATTAATACCTTCGTGGATGCTTCTCTGCTCCTGATACAACCTCTAGAAGATTTCTTCAATAATGTTCTTGTCATGGCGGTGAGTTTGAGATGCCCTTCAATAACCTTTGTTTCTGGTGCTGTTGCTGATCCTTGCTGGGTTTCTTACTGATATGGTGCATGTCATGCATAGGAAGACGAGAGAATTCGCAACAACCGTCTGGCGCTGCTGAGAAAGATTGAGAGTTTGCCCAAGGGAATTGCAGAGCTGTCAGTTTTGCCTGGGTTTTAGCCGGGGAGCCTGCATGGTTGCCTGTAGGTACCACTTTCACCGCTGTTCCTCGGTTATGAGCGTACTGCAGAGCCAGTCTAAAAGAGAAGGGCAACTTCTGCTGGTGCTGGGATTTCTGCCCGAGCAGATTTTCCTTATATTCACTGCCTGCTCACTAATTTTGTAACAATATTGTCCAGCAAAGCAACGTTTTAGAAGCAAGTTTATTTAAACCTCCGCAATGCTTGGTAAAGAATTGGCTTCTCAACGGAGAGCAGCAACAATAGTTGAGATCGGTTGATGAGCACCTACTCTTCCTGTTTTCAGTTGGGCCTTTCGGACTGAATGAAGAAACAGGAGTTGAGACCACACGTAGGTAGGAAGTGAGATTTGAGTTGATTTGATTTGTAAAAGGAAAGCAGGATTATTCATTATGTCTGTGACACAACTGATATACTAAGGCAAGCAATATTGTGGAGCAATCAAATGAGGCAAGGAATTAATACAGCATGTTAGCAATGGAAAGCAAATGGATGGCCAAAGCTTTTGGAATTTGCGTTAGCCTCTCAGATAACACCAACACATAACGCAATGTGCGCTAGGCTTTAGGCAACAAAATATTTCATTTCCTTTCATTTCAAATTCAAATACGTGATGGTGCATCATATCACAGCAAAACATGGTACTCTTCTGAACAAGAGTAACACAACCATACAGGTTACAACATCTTACTACTATAAAAGCTACAGCTATACCAGCCTCTAGCAATTGCTCATACTTGAGTGGACACTCCCTCAGCGATAAAAGCTAGCTTTTGGGCAAAGCTTTTCTACAGATCCATCAGCTGGACCATCCACTGGCCGTAGCTTGATCTCATAAAGCTTTGGCCACAACTTTCCTGTCACTGCAAATTCAGCACCAAAAAGGCTCATCACATCTTTTAAATTCCAAGGCCACTTATTATGAGGTGCATCTAGGACAAAAATGGACAACTGCATAGAACTCACCAAATAATCTGTGATTTCCTTCATCCCAAGCTATTCCGTTTAGGACATCGATATTCTGGAACATAAAAGCAGATTCCATTGAAGACATCATGCCATTTATATATATATATATATACTGATGCAACTACGTACTTGTTCAATCCTGTTACCCTGACAAACCTACCATGTAGTATTGAAAAAAATGAAGCTAATTCCAGAATCAACCATCAACAACTGAGAGTATAGAGACTATAAACTACCTACCGTGTTACCAGAATTCCACAAGTTCCGCCTGCAAGATGACAACAACGTAAACATCATTACTCTTAAGTGGGAACGCTACATGCACACGATGACGACAAGGCCTTTTAGGCCTAAGTGAATTAGCATAGGATAGAGAAGAAACCAAACATGAGTCAATAATATCAGTATTATTATTTCCTTTTTAAAAAATACCTCAGCTCATGAAGAAAGATCCAGCTCAGCACTTGGCCATCTTCAGGGGAGACTCTAGCTATGCAGTCTGTCTACATATTATAGCTTTCAAAACCGAGGTCCAGTTCAAAACATTATAGAAAATTAACAGGTATCTCTCAATACATTGATAGGTTATAAATTAATAGGATGCAGCAAAATTACATGGAAATAGCCACTTAACCACAGGTGGACAGAAAGATAAGAAATTCCACCATCCTTACTGCTGAATTTGAAAGCAATTCAAATTGATCAGCTAACACAGTTTGTACAAAGAAAGCAACTGGTTTGATAGTATCGTGTTGCATTATGACTTGCGAGAGCTTTTAGTCAGCCATTTAATCAGCTACTACACCGATGATGATGAGACGCTTGACAAAAGAAAGCCTGAGATAATCCAGACTGATCATGCATATATAACACCTAAGATGGCTAGTTATTGTGAACAATTTGAGTGGGTGCACTGTGTTACACTCACACAACTCAGACACCTATTTGGTATCAATGGTTCAGACAAGGACCAACTCGATAAAACTTGGTTGTTCTGAGGAAAGCTGAGGTGCACAGAACAAATAATAGGCTGTGAAACTTTTAAATATCATTATATTTGGTCTAGATTAGACATTCATGGATGAGAAATAAGCAACAACCTGGTCACACTAAGATATTAATGAAGATACAGTGGTCTTTGGCTAATGTCGTTATATAGTTACACTAAGATAAGATACTTCATAATAAGAGATTGCCAGTCAGGAGGAAGTAGACAGCTAACCTGCCAGACATTTGCCCATACTTCACCATCTATATATTCCAGCTCGTTAATAAAGGGGACTTCATTATCCTGATACTTGACAGTCACCATTTTCATGACTGTATGAAAATACATATTAAACCAAAAAAGAAGACTCTAGGATATTAGAATATCAAGCACAAGAATAATAACCTTCAAATGACTTTGGATCCATCTGATATAACTTTGAAGTACCATCACTACCAAAAAGAACTTTTCCATCAGTCGCCAGACCCCAACCATCTCGCATTTTGTGGGTAAAACTCTTGCGCTGCATATTCGGCAGATAGCACATTAACATGCCACCTAAAGCATTATCCAGAAAATATGATAGACAGGTAATTATGAAATAGCTAAATATTTGCAGCAATCAAAACCATTGATAATATATGCTGGAAGCCTTTATTAATAACTTTGTGTCTATTATCATCTTTTACTGGAAACCAAGCACAATGAACAATAAAAGCATTAGGGATATCTTCTGATGATACTATAAAGGGTGGATAGGAGGAGGATTGAAGATATAACACAAAACAAAATAACATGTGTCCAACTTGTGCATTCGTATATGCCATAGCAGTAAGACATGTATGCTGTGAGAAGCCTATAGAGTGGCTTAGGTACAAACCTAGAAAGAATAACTGTAAATCTGTTTGAAAGTAAATCAGCTGGCCAATAATAGCTCAAGAGATATGAGCAAAGCGTAAAGAAATTGTATGTCCAGAATTAACAAGATGATTAGTGTCTCAAAACAAAAGAAACGAAAAGAAAAGCTGATATCCAAATTAAGTGGGATATTAGGATTATTGACCAAGGTTTAAAAGCAAAAGGTCTGCGTCATCTGTAACTGGGGTAAATACGGGAGGAGGGGCAGTAACATACTTTGGTGAAGTTATGTCGATCATATATAAATCCATCGTTCTTCAACCAGGTGACTTGAAACAATCTACAGGATGAAATAAAGGAAAAGGAAATGAGGTCTGGCAGAGAAGTAACTGGATATAAGATGCGCTTGAGGTTTATCTGTTGGATGTGATCTCCAGGCCCGATCCAAAGATCGGGCCAAATCCCCTTTGATCGCGCCCTGATCGGGGGCGCCCAGTCATTATGGCTGGTGGGCCCCCGTCGCCTGCGCTGTATAGAATAGGAGAGGGGCCGGGGCACGGATACCCAAGTTGACCGCTGCCAAACCCCTCTCCCACAAACCCTACCGATCTGGGGGAGCGCGAGGCCGACGGGAAGCACCCCAGCGCCGCCATGACGTTCCCCACCGCCGCCGCCGTTCCCGGCCAGTGCCGGTATAGGCCCGAAGTGTACCGGTACCCTCGCCCCCACCATCGCTGCCGGATCAGCGCCTCGACGAGCCGGACTTCCTCGCCTCCATCCTCGACTCCATCGACGCGATGGCGCCCGCCGGCAACAGCTCGTCCGCCCCGACGCCGACCGACGGTCTGCGTCCTCCTCTCTCCCTCTTTTCCTTTGTATTAGTCTAGGGCCATGAACTATTGATTATCTACTCAGAATGTGTACCCCTAGACTCGATTCGTACACTAGATGTGATCCTTGTACAGAAAAAGGGAAGACTAGAATATAACATTGGTATCATTCGCCGATCTAGATATAGATCGATGTTCTTGGGGTCGTTTTTGCTCAGATCTATGTTCAGAATTTAGAAGGAGGTGAAAGAATCATGACTCGATCTCGGATCGAAAAGAAAAATCAGAAACAAAACCCTAACCCTAGAACATCCGCAGAACCAAGAACCCGACTAGGGGGGGGGGACTTACCTCCTCGGCCGCCGTCGGCTCGCCGGCGTGCGACGCAAAAATGGCGCCGCCGCTCGCCGTCGCGCCTCCTCGCGCGCGGGACCGCGGCCGCCACACAGAACGGGGTGCCGCCCGCGGCTACCTCGACGGCTGCACATTCACCCTCAGGCGAGCGCGCGCGCCGGCGAGGCAGCCGCGGCAGCGCCGCCGCCTTCCCTGGTGCCGGCCGGCGCCGCCGCCGCCGCCGCTCAGAGGCGACGCGTGAAAGCCGGGAGGGGAGGAAAGAATGGGCTAGGGTTTTCCCGTGATCCCGCCCGGGCGCGATTTTGATCCGCCGCCATCGCCGGGCAGCCGTCGGATTCGATCCGACGGTCTGCAGCGGCCGGCAGGCTGAACGGGCCAGATTAGGCCCAAGAGGGCGCTCGGCGGTGCGCGCGCCAGGCCGAATGCGCGGCCCAGGCCCAGGTTGCGGCCTGGGCGCGCGGAAGGGCGCTGCGCGCCGACTGGGCCGCGGGCCGTTTTCCGTTTTGGGCCGCGAAGAAAATTTAGAATCTCCATTATCCTTTTATTCAGAAGCACCTTTTGAATATGTATTTAGATGATTTTGTTTAGAATTAGAATCTCTGTAAATATGCACCAACGTGTATATTTTTTAGAACCGAAAATTGCAGAACTTCGCTTCTGAATATTTAGAATTTTACATGTTTCTCCTGCATAGAATTATTTTTGTCTCTATGTTAATTTGAACCAACGAGATAATTAATATAGAGGCTTATAGAATTTATTTCTCGGAAATTTTTATATATTATGAATTATGATATTGTAATTTCTAACCAAAGTTGTTATTGCAATATTATAATTTTGTCCAGAAATCTTTATGCATTATTTCTTCTTCTGCCCAACGGTGATTATGAATTAATGCACAGATTATCGCATGTTTAAATTTTGACCAACGTTAAATTGATACATGCATTTATTGTTGTCCTCACAAATTTTGAATTCAAATTTCAGGCTCTAATGCTATGACTTATGTGAATGCCATTTCTGAACTAGATGGCAACTATGGAAAATGGTACCAGAAATTGGAGATAGCTCTGGCGATGGCCAATATAGATTTGGCCATCACAACGCCAGCTCCACAAGAACCAGAAAAGCCCGTAAGGGCACAGAATGAAGAAGCTGTTGTTTGGGGCTTTGGGCTATCCGAGAGAAGAATTATGACTCTGCTATGACCAGATATGATGCTGACAAGACACGTTGGAATGAATCCAACCGCAAGTGTCTTATGGTCATGAAGGGTTCCACTTCAGATACCATCAAAATGGCGATCCTAGATTGTGACACCGCTTCAGAATATTTAGCAAAGGTGAAGAGTCAGTTTACTGGTTCTTCCAAGGCTTATGCTGCCATTCTTGCTGAGCAGCTTATCACCAAGAAATACACTGGCGGTGGCATCAGAGAACATATCTTAGAAATGAGCCACAAGGATAACAAGCTCAAGACAATAGACATGCCTTTGCCAGAAAAGTTCATTGTTCAGCTGGTCTTCAAGTCCCTACCAAAGGCGTTTGAGGCATTTCATGCCAACTATAACGCTTTTCCAGAAGATTGGGGTATTGACAAACTGATTGGCATGTGCGTTCAAGAAGAAGATCGGCTTAAGAACTCCAATGGTGGTGAGCTTGCTTTTCAAGTTCAGCACAAGAAAAAAAAACTTTCAGAATAAGAACTTCCAGCATAACAAGAGACATTTCCCACCAAGCAAGAATCAGCATGAGAGTGGCCCTTCCAGACCACCTCCACAGAACCTCCATAAAAACTAGAAAAATTTTCTAGTTGACCAACACCAGTGCCTGAAGTGTAAAAAGAGAGGGCACTACAAGAGGGACTGCCCCGAGTTCCTGAAAGAGTTGTTAAGAAAGGGTGAGGACACCATTACTTTTGTAGATGAATCCCTGTATTTAAGTTATGACAAATTCACTTGGTGGATTGATTCTAGTACAACTACTCATGTTGCTAATAATTTACAGGGATCAAGTATGAGGAGGACCCTGCCAAGAGGCGCAAGAAAAATTAAAGTTACAAACGGTGTAGAAGCTGAAGTCGAAGCCATTGCAGAATTTCACTTAGAATTACATAGTGGCTTTGTACTTTGTCTGATAGATGTTCTTTATGTACCGTCTTTGCAACGAAACTTAATAAGTGTGTCTAAATTAGATGATGATGCTATTGCTTGTCATTTTGGTGATGGCAAGTGTAAGATACAAGTTAATTCAGAATGCGTTGGTCTTGCCTTCCGACAAGACAAATTATATTTGCTTTCATTATCTGAGAATGTGAATGTTGTATGTTCTAAGAATAAGAATGCCTCCTCATATGAGAATATTACTAAGAAACGCAAACGAATTGATGCAATCTCGTCGAAATCATGGCACTGTCGTTTAGGCCATATTTCGAGGGGGAGAATAGAGCGCTTAGTCAAAGCATCAATTCTTCCACCGTTAGAATTTCCAAATTTAAAACAATGTATTGATTGCATTAAAGGAAAATTCGTTAAGAACATAAAAAAGGTGCCAAACGAAGTGCGGGAATTCTAGAAATAATCCACACAGATATATGTGGACCATTCCCTGTCACTACTGTAGACGGTTATGTTTCTTTCATAATGTTTATAGACGATTACTCGCGTTATGGCTACATTTATCTAATCAAAGAACGATCAGAAGCGTTGGATAAATTCAAGATATTCAAAGCAGAAGTAGAAAACCAACATGATTTAAAGATTAAGATAGTCAGATCCGACCGTGGGGGAGAGTACTACGGTCGACACACCCCCTATGGCCAAGTTCCAGGACCTTTTGTAAGGTTCCTTATGGAAAATGACATAGTTGCCCAGTATTCTACACCGGGCGAGCCTCAGCAGAACGGAGTAGCAGAAAGAAGAAACCGTACCCTGATGGATATGGTCAGAAGTACGATGAGCTACTCCACGCTACCGATTAACTTGTGGATGGAGGCGTTAAAAACCGCCATTTACATTCTTAATCGGGTGCCAAGTAAATCGGTGTCGAAAACACCGTATGAACTATGGACAGGAAGAGAACCCTCGCTTAATCATTCTCGCGTATGGGGCTGTCCAGCTGAGGCCAAAGTGTTTAATCCGAACATTGGGAAGCGAGATCCCAAGACAGTCAGTTGCCATTTTATTGGCTATCCAGAAAAGTCTAAGGGATATCGCTTTTATTGTCCCAACAGACACACGAAGTTTGTAGAAACAAGACACGCTGACTTCTTAGAAGATCAGATGATCAGGGATAGCATGGTAGCCAGAAAAATCGACCTTGAGGAGAAGCAGGTATACGTTCTCACTCCGATGATTCAAGAGCCTTATTTCTCGTTATCTGTGGTTGTGGCACCGATAGAGCAGGAAACTGCAGTGCCAACACCTGTTGTCAGTTCACCTGACGTTGCAGTGCAGGAAACTGCGGTGCCACCACCTATTGTTGGTCCTTCTAGTGTGGCATCAAATGGAAATGAGAGCCCTGTTCCTCAGAACCAAATAGAACCCGTTGCCATGGATGAGGGAGAGCAACAACAGCCTCCTGTGCAAAAAATACCAGTCGCAGTGGCCCCGAGAAGGTCACAAAGAACTAGAAAACCAGCTATTTCTAAAGACTATGAAGTCTATCATAGTGAAGAAATACATAATGAGGGTGATCCCACCTCTTTTGAAGAAGCCATGAAAAGCGCTAATTCATCCAAATGGTTTGCGGCCATGGAAGATGAAATGAGATCCATCAACAACAGCAACATCAACAAAGCCTTTTAATCCCAAGCAAGTTGGGGTAGGCTAGAGTTGAAACCCAACAAAGACCATTATTCATGGTTCTGGCACGTGAATCGCGGCTTTCCAAGCACTCCTATCCAAGGACAAATCTCTAGGTATACTCCAGTCTTTCAAGTCTCTTCTAATTGTTTCTTCCCATGTCAACTTCGACCGGCCCCTGCCTCTCCTCATATTACCATCGTGCTTTAGGATACCACTATGCACTGGTGTTTCTGGCGGTCTCCGTTGGACATGTCCAAACCATCTCAGCCGGTGTTGGATAAGCTTTTCTTCAATTGGTGCTATCCCTAGCCTATCCCGTATATCATCATTTCGAACTCGATCCATCCTTGTATGCCCACAAATCCAACGCAACATGCGCATTTCTGCAACACTTAATTCAATAAAGTTTGGGACTTAGAAGAAATTTCCAAAGAAGCCAAAACAGTAGGCTGCAAGTGGGTCTACAAAACGAAATGTGACTCCAAAGGGAACATAGAAAGATATAAAGTGCGGCTCGTGGCAAAAGGCTTCACGCAAAGAGAAGGAATAGATTACAATGAGACCTTCTCTCTGGTCTCATGTAAAGACTCTTTCAGAATAATAATGGCATTAGTGACACATTATGATTTAGAATTGCATCAGATGGATGTGAAGACGGCATTTCTAAATGGGGATTTGTATGAAGATGTCTACATGGCACAGCCCAAAGGTTTTGTCATAGAAGGCAAAGAAAATTTAGGATGCCGCTTGAGAAAATCGATTTATGGCTTGAAACAAGCCTCGAGGCAGTGGTACTTGAAATTTGATAAAACGATTAGAAAGTTTGGATTTAAAGAAAATGAAGAGGACAATTGCATTTATGCGAAGTTCAAGAACAGGAAATTCATTTTCCTCATCCTGTATGTGGATGACATTCTGCTAGCTAGCAGTGAAGTTAATCTACTACTGGAGACAAAGAAATTCTTGTCCTCGAAATTTGATATGAAAGATCTTGGTGAAGCTTCGTTCGTTTTAGGAATTGAGATTCACCGAGATAGAAAAAAAGGGGTTTTAGGATTATCACAGAAAGCATACTTAGAAAAGATATTAAAGAAATACGGTATGCATGCGAACAAGCCCACACCTGCTCCAATAGTCAAGGGCGACAGTTTCGGAAAACACCAGTGTCCCTAGAACCAGTATGAGCTCGAGCAAATGAAAGCAGTGCCTTATACTTCAACTGTCGGAAGCTTACAGTATGCACAAATGTGCACACGCCCTGACTTAAATTTTGTTACCGGGGTACTTGGCAGATACCAGAGTAATCCAGGCATAGAGCACTGGAAAATGGTAAAGAAAGCTTTGCGCTATGTGAGGGGCACAACTGGCCTCATGCTAACATATAGAAAATCAGAAACTTTAGAAATAAAAGGGTATTCAGATTCAGATTTTGCAGGAGATGCAGATGATAGAAAGTCCACATCTGGATACATCTTCACTCTTGCAAAAGGAGCAATATCGTGGAAAAACTCCAAACAGTCAGTTACAGCATCCTCCACGATGTATGCTGAATTTGTAGCATGTTATGAGGCCTCGGGGCAGGTCACATGGCTAAAGAAATTCGTACCCGGATTGAAAGTGGTCGACAGCATAGAAAAACCACTGAAATTATACTGCGACAACGAGCTAGCAGTATTCTATGTTCATAACAAGTCGAGTGGTGCTACCAAACACATCGACATCAAGTTTTATGTTGTTAAGGAGCAAGTCCAGGATCAAATTATTTGTCTAGAACATATCAGAACGAACAAGATATTAGCGGATCCGCTTTCAAAAAGCCTACCACCTGTGTTCAGAGAACACTTAGCCGGCATGGGTTTAAGGGAAAGTCTATGATTTCTGGACAAAGAGGGCCCTAAAATAAGATTCTGTTCCAGACCCGAAAAATAATTGTGGCTGTTAATCTGACGGTAATAACTGTCATGACGAGGCACGCCCTATACACTGATCTGCGATGGGATGGACCAAACTCAGATAAAGAACAAGAATAAGAAAATGAGAGGTCAAGGGGGAGAATGTTGGATGTGATCTCCAGGCCCGATCCAAAGATCGGGCCAAATCCCCTTTGATCGCGCCTTGATTAGGGGCGCCCAATCATTATGGCTGGTGGGCCCCCGTCGCCTGCGCTATATAGAATAGGAGAGGGGCCGGGGTACGGATACCCAAGTTGACCGCTGCCAAACCCCTCTCCCACAAACCCTACCGATCTGGGGGAGCGCGAGGCCGACGGGAAGCACCCCAGCGACGCCACGACGTTCCCCACCGCCGCCGCCGTTCCCGGCCAGTGCCGGTACAGGCCCGAAGGGTACCGGTACCCTCGCCCCCCACCGTCGCCGCCGGTACCGGTACCCTCGCCCCCCACCGTCGCCGCCGGATCAGTGCCTCGACGAGCCGGACTTCCTCGCCTCCATCCTCGACTCCATCGACGCGATGGCGCCCGCCGGCAACAGCTCGTCCGCCCCGACGCCGACCGACGGTCTGCGTCCTCCTCTCTCCCTCTTTTCCTTTGTATTAGTCTAGGGCCATGAACTCTTGATTATCTACTCAGAATGTGTACCCCTAGACTCGATTCGTACACTAGATGTGATCCTTGTACAGAAAAAGGGAAGACTAGAATATAACATTATGCACCTGTCGCCTAGAAGAGTTAGACCTTCTCCAAACATATACCCGTCCATTTCATGGTGAACCAGAACCTAACAAATTGTGATGTGATGAACATCATTAACCATGTGATGAATAAAGTTAGGGAGAGTGCTGCAAGCATGAGATAATATGCAAAGGATCAATATGAGTAAGTAGCATACTTTTCCAGTTGGAAGCTCAACCTTTCGGACTGAAGACTGTTGAGAAACCAAAAGTAGAGACTTTTATTTAGTGATACCGTGGATATAACCATACGATGAGTAGAGTAGATGATTGTTGGACAAGGTAGGAAGAATGGACATAATTACCCTGTGGTAAAGGCCAGTGGACTCGAAAAGAGTGTCATTTCCCCCGTACAAGAGACCCTGCATGAAGCACACAGATGGTAATGCAACAGAGTATAAGAAGGCATCGTCCTGAACGCTGGATGGTCACCGAATTGAGAAAATGCTGTTCCTTTGGACTAGAAGGGACATTCTCAGATGAAGATAGACAAGCAAAATTCCCCAGTGGTGAGTGGCGAGGTGAGATCTCAGGAAGAAGAAATATATATAATTATAATACCTGGGTGAAGGCGTCCGGGTCGTGGGGGTACTCGCGGACGAGGTCGAAGGAGTAGAACCTGGCGGTGGGCGCCGCTGGGCGGCTGAGGAGGGCGGGCGGTGGGAGGTCGGATCTCCAGGGGGCGTAGGCGGCGGCGAGGAGGAGAAGCACGGCCAGAGCGGCGGCGGCGGCGGCAATGAGCGAGCGGCGGAGGTAGAGAGGCTTTGGGGGCGTGGGTGCGGAGACGGAGAGGGTGGAGGAGGTGGGGAGCATGGCGCGACGGCGGTGCGGCGGCGGGGGCCTCCGTCGGGAGGCGGAGGGCATCGGGGTGGGCGGGGCAGTAGAAAAGTCAACTGCTAGGCTGGCTGCCTGGCTGGCTTCTTTGCCGTGGCAGGTCAGACGAGAGGGAGGGCATATGGATACTCCTCGTCGTCGTCTCCCTTTCGCCGAGGGGCTGGCAGCCGCCGCAGGTGGAAGATAGAAGAGTGCATACAGGAAAGAGTATATAATATATAATTAATTAAAGGTAATTCACATTGTAACAGTTGTAATTTTACGCCATTCAACAACCATTTTTGGAAAAAAGAAAGCAGAGGAATCAGCAACTGGAGTTGGCGGAGAGAATTAAAGGTGTATTTGGTAGAGCTCCAACTAATTCTAATTATGTGATTCGCTGAAAGTGGTTCTCTATGATTTTCTAAGATTAATTTTATAAAAAAGTAGTTACAGTATGATAAGTGAATAGGAGAAGTTACTCTTTCTTAGCTTCTAGTTTTTCATTTTATTTCATAAAAATCAGTATAGAATCACTTCTCTTAGAAATCATGTAGTGGTATATATATGCCTAACCATCCATCAGGTCAGGTCTGGTGTGTCCGCCTATCTACCCATCTACCAACCACCCTACCTACCTTATTATAGAAACAAAAAATAAAAATAAAAACACGACTAACCTAAGCTAGGAAGAAATATAGAAAAACACATGAAATAACAAAGAACTATATGCGGCACATTAACCCAAAAGGTTTTAAAGTGATCGATGCGTACCTCTCATTAACTTGAGGAAAGAAAAAAAAAACATAATTTGTATCGACAAACGCATGCAGAAAATATAACATGGGTACCATAAGTGATGACATATGTACACATAAAGCATGCATGCACTTGCCCTACCATGTACCTCTTTTAACGCAGAACAAATCAGGCAACCTGTCAGACCACAAAAAATAAGGACAAAACTACCATTGCACTTCAAAGCAGGGTAAAAACACCAAAAAATCTAAAAATTATGTTTCTATAAATGTTAAAATAATTTATAATTTAGAACATAGAAAATAGCAAAGCAATAAAATATATGGATGAACAAAAGTATTAATTAATATCTTTGGACTAGACTTTTTGGTTCAACGATGATATATATATAGTAATGACACGAGGCGAGCAAGTCGTATGCGTGTCAGTTGAACGAGATGGATCGAGATCATACAGGATCTAATAAACAAGCATTGTTATATATTAATTATGAGCCCCACTCACACCATGGATATCTAATCTAATAATATGGCCTCGATCAACTACTGCGTGCATGCTAGCTGCTGCGACAACGAACGGCAGCTTCAAAGATTTTTTTAGTAAATTTCACTGGCGGTTCTTAGACTTATCCCAAGTTCTTATCTCTATTCTGGTACTCTAAAAATGCACATAATAGATCTTAAACTTATCCCACGCTTCCATCCCGATCCTTAAACTTCTTCCGAGCTCTCATCCTAATCCTCATACTCTCAAAATGCACATCTTGTCCATAAACTTATCCCACGTTCTCAAACAAATCCATATACTTCCACAATATTTATAAAAAAATTATATGAATTATTTCAAAATTTTAGAATTTCGAATCAAGTTCTAATCTCACTCAAGAATGATAAAAAAATTCATAAGCCAATCATCTTGGATACAATATTCAATGATTTCTAGAGTTGTTATTTTAATATATTATTTAATAGTTTATTACATTTAGAGATTAAAATAATATTGAAATCATTTATCTTTTGCTCTATTTTTTTGAGAAAATCATAAAAGGTAATTCAAATATAGGTTATTTAGAGATTTTGATATTTCACATTCAATTTGTGATAGTTTATTCATAAATTTTGGATCACTTGGAGTTGGAATTGAACTTGATTTGAAATCCAAAATAAATTTGAAATAATTCGCAAAAGTTTTTTTCTAAATAAATAGAGCATTTTAGAAGCATATGGATCCGGATAAGCGTGTAGGATTAGTTTTTTAAGGACTAGAATAAGAATGTGGGACAAGTTCATGAACCATTATGTGCATTTTGAGAGTATGAGGATCGGGTTGAGAATTAGGGACAAGTTTAAGGATTGAAATGAGAGCGTGGAACAAGTTTAAGGACTATTATGTGCATTTTAAGAGTACCTGGACCGAGATGGAAACTTAGGATAAGTTTAAGAATCGTTGGTGAAATTTACTTATCTTTTTTATACACACACAGACACAGAGACCTGCATGCAACGATTCCTTAAACCATAGATGACAGATAGACACCCTTTCTTTTCACAATCAGGTGCGTTGCATTCTAGTATAGAGTATATATACTATTGTTGCCAGCAGTGCATAACATTATCTATCCTTGGTTCGTTCTCGATCTCTGATGCAATTAATAATACATAGTATTATATTACTATTTGATATCTCATCGCAGAAATTAATAAATGAAAGGAAGCTAATACCTTAGCACAGTGATGAAGCTAGTCAGAGATTAATCAAAGGTCGCTGTCGTGATGACGTACAGCTGAGCGATGGGTTTTAATTAGATGGACATTGTTGTATTGTACGTTATTAGTATTAACTAATAATAGCGGTACATGCAAGATCCGTGCAAGTTGAAAAAACAGATAATCAGCACGACTTTAGGGGGTGTTTTGGAATAGGGACTTAAAAAAAGTCCTAGAGACTTTTTAGTATTTAGAAGTATTAAATAAATATTAATTATAAAACTAACTGCAGAACCCTGGGGCTAAACTGTGAGACGAATCTAATGAGGTATCTTAATCCATGATTAGCGAATGGTTACTGTAGCATCACTGTAGCAAATTATGAATTAATTAGGCTCATTAGATTCGTCTCGCGAAAAAGCACTCAGCTGTCAAAAAACATTTATTAACAGATTTTATTTAATACTATAAAATAGTAAGATTCCTTTTGATGTGATAGGGACTTCTGAAAAAAGTTTGGAACCAAACAGGGCCTTAGTTAGAGCATCTCCCGTCCTGTAATTCCTCAATAATCGTTTACCAATAACTGGTATTGGTAGATGTTTCAATAGCATCTTTAGGATTATTAGAGGAGTTATTTGTACAGTCTCCCAATACTCTTGTCTCAATACAACAATATATTAGGAGAGCATGAATCCTCCCTTTATTTGAGGGGAGATGGGGTGAAATATTAAGACATCCCAACAGTTATTGGGGAAAGAGAGGTGTATTGGAGAACTACTGAAGCACATTCTTTTCCCAATAGTAAAATATTATTGGGAAATAGAGACTGCTGGAGATGCTCTTGATACTATTATTTGAAATAGTAGTCGTATGGATAATGTCGCCTTGCCTTGCTCGAGGTCATGCATGCCACCCTCGCTTCTTGCAACTAATAAGGCCTGCTAGCTGTACTGTTAATAATATATGATGTTGCAACATGAGAACATGCATGCCTATGTGCTGCCAGAGGAGCATGCCTTCGTTCAACGGTGTCGATCTGTCCCTCTAAATTTAACCTTTTTTTTTCTTAATAAAAAAGAAGAAGTGTATAGCAGGATATATACGCGCGCGATATCATAGTCTTTGATGTGTACTCGTGGTGCTGTCATTCTGTACATACCCATCATCTATCCGTCCTTATTATTTATACAATTAATTAAAAAGAGGCCGCCCGGGTCAAAGTCTAATTTTGATTTTTTTAAGATTATAGGAGTACATATAAAACCAAATCAACTACAGCTACAGTAGCATGTATGCAGTTGGTGGTTTGGAATTGATTACACCGCAAGCGTGGATCACAATTCACACCACACCGCCGCACCCCTCAAATTAAAGTCTCACACACCTTGAGCCCGCAACACTACTTTTTAATTATATACATATATATAATTCTAGCTATATAGCATCGATATTACTCCCTCCGGACTCTTTTGTAAGTTCAGTCTTAGTGAAATTTCATTTGAGTTTCATGAAATGTGAGAGGAGTTTCATCCTCATAATACTCATCCGATTCGATTATCTAGTTTTTGCTCTAGGTAACTGTATGATAAAACTATAAATTGAGACTAGCCTAAAGCCTGTGATGAGGAGGATAATAGAGGCAGATGGATGGACCAAACAAAAGTCCAGTGTGTGAACTGCTCCTATCCAGCAGCAGGAGTGTGGTGGGGTGGGCCCCCAAAGCCGGTGTGAGTTCTTCCTCCTACCAAGAAAGGGAAGGGAAGGGACGGGTCCGGAGTCGCTAGCAGCCATCTCTGTCTGCCTCCTCAGGCTGTCCTCACGTGGTTAACGTTTTCCTTCCCGTTCCCCAGCGGCGCCGGCGCCGGCGAGGTCGCTTCACCATCCCATCCATTAATTCCTCTCTAACAAAATATAATCTCCATTGATTGATTCATCTCCAGCAGAGGCCTACTTCTGCGGGGGACGCGGGTCCCACCCATCCCACCTCATAATCACCATTAATTAACAAGCTTGACAAAAAAAAAGCACACCCTTGCTGCTTGCTTGCTAGTAGTATAAAAGAGAGGAGCTGCCTGTCTCTGTTCCATCCCAATCCACCACCCCTCATCTACTTGCTAGTCTCAGTCTGCTGACCACCAGGCCCAGGGAGGAAGAGAGGAGGATGATGGAGGTGGAGAAGCCGTGGGAGACTGGCGTGCAGCACCAGCCGGAGCCGGCCATGGACGACGAAGCAGAGGACGCTGACGGGGGCCTCCAGACAAGGGAGATGAAGAAGAAGACGATGGTTAACCCGGGCCATGGCGACAACGTAGGCGATGTGGTGGTGGAGGAGCTCCTCAAGGCGGCGGCGGCGGCGGCTGCGGCGGCAGCAGAGGAGCAGGAGGACAAGAGCGTCTTTTTCGATCCAGCCAAAGGTAATAGCAGTACATACTGTCTTCATTATATTCATTGCTTTCATCTCGTCTCCTCTCCTTGCATTTGCAGTCAGTCAGTCAGTCAGTCCAAGCTGGAGATTTGATTTGGTTTCTTCCATTGCCTGCTTACTCTCCTTGCATTTGCTTGTACCCTCAAATTCAATGTTATTTTTTTTTCTAGCTAGTAGCCTAGTACTAGCATTTTTTACTTGTTTTCTTTCGGTCGGAAAATAGAGGGTCAACTCCTGTTCCTGCCTGTGTGTCTGCATCATTTCTGCTGCTCATTTTTGTCCCCTTTCTGGCTATTAACTAGTAGTTACTACACATACCCAACGCTAGTACAGTACTACTCTGAGATCGAGCATTTTGTGGGGTGCCCTCAACCATCACAAAACATCATGTGCGCGGTATACTAATTTACCCTTATTACCTGCTTCTTTTTACCACAACTGCATCTGCATGCCATGCCACTCTTCTTAATTAGCTGCACAGAAGAGATCATTAGAGATATACGGAGCACCAGGCTTTGTGTGTGAGTAGGGACCAAGGCAGTCGCAAACTGCAGAATCTTGCGCCTACATATATGGCCACCACACCACCGCACCAGCCTGCTAGCAAACAAAAACTGCATATGTGGATCACGACTCATTTGGAGCCACGCACCTTTCATTCTTTTGCAAAATTTCAATTCCCGGTCATGTTCGCCATCTCTTATTTATACGCTTGCAAATCAGACCATGAGTTCCTGCAACTAGCTGCTGTCTTGGGAACCAGAACCACTTCCTTTTCTCCCCTGGGTGGGTGCTGTTCGTCTTCTTTGCAAAGGAACTAGCTTAGTAGTATGTCTCTTTACAAGGACACTCAAGGTTTGTCTGTCGCCGTTCCTATTCTTAGCTGTAAAGTTCGACTTTTTCGTTAGCCCACGAGTCCAAACTGGCATTCTAAGGTATGGTGTAATATGAACTGTACGAGATTCTTGTTTTCTTGGTCTCTAACAATACTACTTTCTCTTCCAATCTTCTGGAATAAAACTATTCATCATAACTGTACTTCTTACTAGTATATGTGTTTAGCAACAGGAACAATTGCCATCAGTATTCATAATAATTAAGACTATTCGTTATGAACCTCAAATATGCCTGAATAACTCCTGGAGTGCATGTAAAATAACTTTTCAGTTGCACCAGAACCTTGTGATTTTAGGAAAACCATCCTCCCCTCTTCTGTTTACCGAATTCGGACCCACCCCATAGCTAGAAATTATTTGCTACTGCTTGTGGATACATCCACAGTGAAATTCTTCTAGTCACGGGTACAGGGTTAGTCGGTTAGACTTTCAAAGCGGATCCAAAAAGTTACCTTTCTATTTCTCGACTGAAGGTCTATGGAAGTGCCGGCACTGCGATTGGACGCACCGCTTGAGTGGTCCGTGCACAGATCATATCCTCAATCATCAAGGATATTGCCAAATTGCGAGCAATGTTGAATCGTTAGTTCAGAGTGGACCATTTTATTATTCGCCAAACAAAGGTTAGTCTTAAGTATTCGCAAATGTAGGATCATAGCGATCAGCTCCTCAAATTCCCTTTCACATGCTACAAGATAATGAGAAGAAATCCAGGCAAACACTCATTCAATACTAAATAATTAACGAGAGGCTACCATTTCGTATTCTTTCTATTTGCATTCAGCTACTTCTGCTTTGTCTGTCTGGCTTCATTTCTTTGCACTTTCTTCTCATCATTTCCTAAGTTTCTTACTGCACAAAGCATACTCTTATATATGGCAAAAGAAAAAAAAAGTAGCTCCACAATGTCAGAACTAGTACTGATGTCGCTACTCTACTTTTGGTTTCAGTTTCTGATCATGCTACTGATGAAGATGAAGTTACGGAACTGGTGCAAGTTGAAGGCCAAAAGGAAAACTCGAATGAAACTTCAATTGCAGAAGCCAAAGGGACTGAGGAAGAGGAAAACGTCAATGATCAAGAAACTAACCAAAGTTCAAGCAATGGCAAGTTGGAAAATGAGTCACACTCTAATGGTGTGCATGAAATCTCTAGGGGTGCTGAAACCATGACTGTTGCAGTGGGAGAAGCACAGCCGCTCAAACTGATAGCAGCAATAGGCGAGAGCAAAAATGTCTTGCCAAACTGGAGCGGTGTTCTTGACATTCCCAATGGCAGCACAAGTACAACTGAAGTTCATGAAATTGAAGTTGAGAAGGATGAAAATGGCACCAAGGATAAAGTGAACATTCAAGAGTACGATCTTGAGAAAATCCTTGATGAACAAGAGACTCATGACCTCTATTGTCCCAACTGCAAATCATGCATAACCCGAAGGGTGATCCTTAAAAAGAGGAAGAGAACAGTAAGACAAGCAAAGCGTGAGGAACCACCAAAAAGACCACAGCTTGAAGAGCCTTCTGCCAATGTTTCAAACCAAACTCCAGTTGAAAGCCATGATCAAGAATCGCCTGAAGTATTTAGATGTTTATCATGCTTCACTTTCTTCATTCCAACAGGTATCTTAAAACTTGCCTTCATGCATTATTATTTACACCTTGTAGTTACACCTGAACTAAAAACCTGAGTTATTATTTACACCTGAACTTCTACACTTCATAGTCTTTTTTTTTCCCCAGTAAAGCATGCTTTCAGTTAAACAAAATTAGCATCAGTGCATTTGAACTTAGGACTGTAGATCTATGACTAATATATCTGAAAATTATTTCTTATGTAGTCTGAGATATGTAAAGAACATGGGTTAACACATGTGGTCACATTTTACTACAAAAGTAAAACTGGAAGTGTTGCATGATTGACATAGATAACTTTCTTTTTGGAAAACTGACAGATAGCATTTATACAAATAAATTTCTAGTTTAGTTTTAAGAATAAAATAATCATAAATCCATGTTCCTGTGCTTACACTAGTGTCGCTAGAAAATCCTATTCCAAATGGACCAGCTTAACTCATGTGTTATCAACAGGTTGTGGTTTTAATATATTCCGTATATTTGAAAGGAGAGCTGCAAACCAACAAGTCCAGGTTCAACGTCCTGCTGCTTCACAAGCGACACCTGAACATTGTGGAAGCTGGCTTCTTTCTTGTTTCCAGACAGTAGATAGTCCCAAGAAATCAACTGATGCAGGTATGTAATGCATATTCCACTTCAGAGGTTTTTTCTAGTGGTTTCTCTGTAGTACAGAATCCAGGTTGATTAGTAATTGAACCACAGTTGACTCTGCCATGCTTTAAACATGCCCAGGCACTATTATAATAACAATGTTCCTCTTAAAGTGTTTTTTTTCTTCTTCTGCTATTTTTCTGTCAGAAGTTCATGAACCAATTATTGCACTGGCGAGTTACTTTTGGTGTTATGAAAGTTTCTCGACCAATGACATTGTTACATACTAAACTATGATAGTTTCTCGACCAATGACATTGTTACATACTTACTAAACTATTTTATTGATGAGCACTTAGTCTGAAGGGTAGCAAGCGCCTGTTAATGTTCTGATCAACAAGCACGTTACAGATTCACAGAAGGAGCCACTGTTAAGTGGCTCACAGAGTTCCGACAATACAATTTCAGTTGAAGACAGAGCATCATCTTCTCAAAGTCATTCTACAGTTGGTGAAGCAGAACAATTGAAGAAACCTTTAGTAGCTGGATCATCTTCTACAGTCCAAACCACCACTGGAAAGAATGAAGAAGAAATTAAACAACCGTTCAGTGAATCCCATGGAACCACATCTTCATATGTAGCAGTTCACACATCATCATCTTCGCAGAGCGAGACAGGTTTGTTTCTCTATAGAATATGCCATCAAGGCACGTAGCCATGCAATAATGATATTTTTGGGTTCACATAGCACAATTTTACTGTGATGTCAGGTAAAACTTAGTAGGTTAGAGGCTGCGCCAGTACAGCTAGCATAAATTTCTACTTGCAAACTATGGAGAAATTCAAAAAAAATTGTCCTTAACAAATAACAGTAGTCTTGTAATGCTACCAAAACAGAAGATAGAATAATAAGATATAACAATGTTACATGGAAATTATGACTTGCGCCCTTTTTATTTTCTATTAGAAAAGAACCAGAGGATAGATCAGGAAACTTAGAATCATTAATCTACAGAGGTTAGTTGCAGAATTACGGTTTGTTTAGGACTAGTTAAATCAGCTAGTATCAGAGTGGTGCAAAAGAGTAACAGATATGTGTGAAACTCCTCGGCAGGATTATTCACACAGACAGGACATGTGGTAACTGAGCAGCGAGGCGGAGCACACCAAGAACAGATTCCTCCCTCAAAACCTGCTGATGATATGATTAGTGGCATTCACCTGGGTCACAAACAAGGTAGGTCTGATGAATTTGTATAAAGTAAGTAATGTGCATGCTTACATTGCCAATTTGTTTTCTTACAGATATTCAAGGAAACACAACAGGAGCCTCTGGGAACAACTCATTTTTCAACCAACCGTTTTTCAATCCTGAACTTGAAGTCCCAGCAAAAGTTTTGCCAGGTATGGTGCATTTGGTTGTCAGATATCTCGTTCACACTATTTTGAGGTTCCATTTACAAGTACTGCTCATATGAAGAAAATATTTGAGCATTATTTGTCACCTCCAAATATTACTTGCTTGTCTAAGCATCCTAAAATAACATGGAGCACATCGGTGATGTCAGCTAACCTTGAACAGCATTTCATCCCGAAGTAGTGCGATATTTTCTCCCTATGTTTACATGTCATTTGGGATTGTTTTTGTTTATATTGTAAACGATGATGGCATGTCATCCTGCAGGAGTCGAAAACCTGACAGGTGAGAAACCAACTCCAGTTATTACTCAACCAAGTGAGTCGCCTCATATAGTAGTGCCAGTCCCTGAGGCTACCGTATCGGAGACAGCAGTTCACCCTGCACCATTAGATCAAAGGGATGAATGGGACATACTGAAAGCCATAGTGTATGGTGGCCTTGTTGAATCAATCACGAGCCTCTCGGTTGTGTCAGCAGCAGCAGCAAGTGGTGCCAAGACTCGTAAGTTTCTTTGTTGGTTCTTGTATTGTATTGCTGAGCTACTTTGAAACTCAAGTCAAAAAACTTTTTCTGACTTAGCTCCCCTGGTGTTGATGTAATCATGTTATTCATTTGCAGTGGACATATTCATCTTGGGCATAGCAAACCTTATTGGAGGGCTTCCCCTAATTTACCACAATGTAACATACTTCTCTTGGCTGGATTGAATTTTACGCATCCTCTTTGCGGTCACCATGTGACCCACATCTGACAAATTCAAGTTTCCCTTGTTGCGAACAGATTGCTGATCTGCGAAACACAGGAGATGTGGCCGAAAGCAGTGAGCAAGTGGGACACTACTGGTTGGAGCTTGGAAGGCGAAGAAAGTACCGGCTTCACATGGTGGTAGCCATACTGTCATACATCCTCTTCGGGCTGCTACCACCAGTCATCTACGGACTGTCATTCAGGATGAGTAACAACAGGGAGAACAAGATGATGGCGGTCGCTGCTGCATCTCTCATGTGCATTGGGTTGCTCGCGATTGCGAAGGCACATGTCAAGAGACCCAGGACATACATTGCAACCCTCCTGTACTACCTGTCCATCGGATTCAGCAGTTCTGGGCTGTCATACGTTGCAGGCGTGCTCATCACAAGGCTCCTGGCACACTTTGGTCTCATTGATCAGGGTGGTGCATCAGCTCCTGCTCCTCCAAGTCTGTTATTTTCTCAAGCAATGGGTGCAGGCGCAGCCACCTGGGCTTCATATTGAGCCTAGACTGGAGTTCCTTTGTTTTGATGGTCTATGAAATTATCCCGGCGCACATCTGCATGACAACACTCCTTTGATTCACTGAGTTTTAATTAGCAGCACTCGACCACTGTATAATCTTTATGAATGAGCTTTTTCTGTACCAAAACCCTGTTATCCTACTTTTGACAGGAACATATTATCAGCTACAATCTCCTTTTGTCACATCAGCATCAGCTTATTGGATGCAATAGCACATCAAAATATAAGTAAACATCATCTTACATCAGTGCAAAGTGTTACAGACATTGAAGGCAGCTAATGGAGATGTTTGACACCTATCCCAACTACATACCTCACATTGCCTCCTATATACAGATATCCTGAAACTAGGAGTCAACCGAAACTGTGAGGTGGACTGGTGGTACCAGGCAGGCCATGTCTACAATTTCGCTGATGAAGAACAGTACCAAGGCTGCAGCTATTGCTTCTGAGCGGGTTTTCCAGTCCAGTTAGTCTTGACTGCCACTAGGATCTTCTCAGGGTTGAACGGACCGGATTCATGATCCATGATTTGGCTCTTCCACCTCATGCCTTCGGTAATAGCTTGTACCTTTCCCAGCACCTCAACTGTGTCCCTGATGATCACAGTCCCTTCAGGTCTTAGAATTCGGTCCATCTCCAGGAGGATGTATGTTATGTCACACCTGCAACAAGTCCATTAATATCTACTTGCTTAAGCTGGATGTTTTACACATTACGACCCAAATACTAGCAGAAAAAGCAAATAAACCTATTAATCTGTACTGTAAAGAACCACAGATCTTCAGTGAAGTGAATGCAGGAAAAAAAAACATGTCTTAGAGTGAAAACTAGTTATTTCATTACCTATCCTGATAACTGCTGAAAATGTTATCAGCATGGATGAGGTCATATGTCCTTGGATACGTTGAGAAAGCCTCACACCAGTCCTGGTACATGCCAATAAACCCTCGCTCATAAATAACACCAAGGGTATCATAAGGAGAACCTGAAGGAACGACATTCATCACCCAAAGAGGGTACTTCATCAGTGCAGCTGCAAGACCCCCCATCCCTGCATTCATGTCCATCACATTCCTGTATCATCTTTTACCCAGTGGTGGAATCAATTTCTTGTAGTGATTTACTCTCTCTGACCACAACTTGCTATCTTCTTGGAACTTCTCAGGAGTAAGGCCTGGAACTGAACCTTGGGTTATTCTTGGGGGAACAGCCGATGCTCTTTTTGGCCATTGCTCAAGAGCTCCACCAGCAACTTCATCTTCACTCTTCACATCTGGAAGAGGAGATATGCAAGTTTCCATCTTCTTGTACCTAAATTGTTCAATCAGGATGAGCTGCTGCAATCAATAAACACTTCACATGAAGAGAGTAAAAGTGTAAAACAAAAGAAATCTTACCAAGCAGAATCTACATCATTGCCATTACAAATCTGCGGAGCATCATAGACCTTCCTACTATCAACACATTCAATATGGTTGATAGGTTTCTGCCATATAGCAAGATCACCTTTCTCTACAACCTTCTTCCAGCAGGGACGTTTCGCCAAGTCCTCAATCTCATCTTGCTCTTGCTTCAGGTCTTCTTCTGTCCTCTCCCACCCCTTAAAGTGCCTTTTCCAATGGATTGGAGGCCCAGAGAGGATCCAGTAGCCCCCTGGTCTAAGAACTCTGTCTACTTCAATCAGATAGATACCGTCTGTTGAAACCCATCATGTGGGGTTAGACTCAATCAATTTGTGTTCAATGTAATGTAGTTACTGTAAGCCATACACATAATGAAACAACAAGACTTTACCAAACTTATTCCATGGGATCAAACATCTAGAGCAGTGCGCCATGTCAAACGCTCTAGCGGGATATGGGATTCTCTCAGTCCCCATCACTCCAATCATGGATGGCACCCCACGCTCCAATGCAAACTGCACCTGTGCCTCGTGTGAATCCCTTGGTGCAAATGACATGGTGATGATGTTCCTCTTCATAAGATAGGCACCCCAACTTGCAACCTGTACAACAGCAAGGATATAACATCTCTCTAAATTCTGGAAACTCTTTTTTTAGTTCTAGAGAATAATAACACACACAATATCATAGAAAAATGGCTCAGGTCACTCACCCCACATCCAGTATCAAGTGCAGTTCGGATGTTGCCATCGTTCAATGGTATAAGAGCATTTATGTTGTCAATATAAGCATCAGCACCGGGTGAAATATGGAGCTGCTCTCTCTCAAGGTGATAGAGGTTCGTTTTCTTTGCAAGTTTTCGATCTGAAACCGGGTTCGGTGTTTCAAAAGGAAATGCTCCATAAGTTCCGTTCCTCGGTTCATCACCCTTCCTCTTCTCTCGGTGGAGCGTTTTTCATGTTGGCAATCTTTCGTCGCTATACCTTCCGGCTTTCAGAGCAATCAGTTGGTCATGCTCTTCACTCTGTTCTTGGAGGGGCTCCCGATGGTTTTCATGTTCTGCAAGAATCTCCTCGCCATTTTCGCTTTGCGGTTGCCTCTAAGGATGTGGGCTTGTTCATTGCTTCTAAGCGCCGCATTGTGGCAGAAAGCTTTGATGTCTATTTCCATCTTTGGAGAGATGGTGGCCCGAATTGGACCAAAGAACTCAAGAAATGGCAGCAAGAAGAAGATTCACAGTGGACTCTTGTGACTAGCAAGAAAAAGAAAAAGAAAAGCTTTGTCAAGTCAGTGATCTTCAATGAGCAGATTGAACTTCCATCTCCAGAAATCAAATCTCGTCCAAATCACAACCAGGCAGCTCCGATCAAGCCAGTGATTGCTCCTTCAACCTTTGCAATTCGAATTGGGTCAGTGTTATGTCCTCTCGACTCTGGTACTAAATCGCAGGTTTCTTCAGCCATCAACGATGACAACAGTAATCAGGGACCCCTAATAGTGCTTAAGCCGCAACAAGCTGCTCAGACCTCCAGCTGCCTGCCTAACCCCTGCTTTCAAATTCCAAATTCTGGAGCTGTGGTTGTTGATGGGACGGTGGCAGCTCACAACAGTACGTCACATTTACCCTCTCCACAGTTTCCCAAGGGCAACCAGTCAACACCTACAGGGCATCATGAGCCTACGTCGGCGTGGCTGCAGCATTCGGCGCGCACGTCTCAGTCGGCGCACACGTCCCATCATTTACCTAAGCGATCTAAATGCTGTTACCGCTGCCTCTCTCCCAGACACCTAATTAGGTTTTGCAGGGGAAGGATTAGGTGCAGGTTCTGTTATCGCCAGGGGCATATTGAAAAGCAATGCTACACAAAACAGGCCATCAACCGTGATGTTTGGAGGCCCAAACCGCAGTCCAAGATGCAGCTAAACAGTGCAGTACACCCCTCACGTGAGAATCGAGAGCTGGAGTTAACACGCGAGCAGAAGCCTCATTTCAATCCGGAGAGCGTCGACAAGCCTTTACCCGCCCCAAACTCTTCGTCTCCTCCTCCAGCTCCGCCCAACACCGCTACTCAGGACACTCCACCCCACGCAAAAGCAACTCTGATGACCAACTTCCCTGCTCCACAGCACGACCCAGAGGGAGATAAGATGGCCAACCTTGTGGAGCAGAATATAATGGCCAACCTAGTGGAGCAGAATATGCATCATCTCCCACAGCAAGATGACCCGGTGACCATCAACCAAATTGATGAGCCAGAAAGAGAAGTATCGATCTCACCATGTAACCAGTCTGTTGCCCTTTTCATTCGGGGTGGCACATCGGCGCAGCAAGTGGTGCTTCAGAAACATGATTTGATGCTGATAGATGAAGCTCAGCCCCAGGAATTTCCGCAATGGATCCCTTCTTTTGTAACTCAGAAGTTGCAGGACCTCATGAACACAGCTCTCCCAGCAAATAAGGATCAAGCATGGTGGAACAACCTGCCTTTCAATCCAGTCAGAATCAATTTGCAGCTCATGGGGCCGGATCAACAAAGCATAAGCCTGTCACTACAAGCTCCAATGTCTTCTGGCCAGGCATCTACATCTTCTTCTTATCAAAGGGTAGAATATGACTACCCCAAAGAATATTTGCTGGCAGTAACAAGGATTCGCCTGACTGATCCCTCTTCCTCAAAAGAAGCTGAGCATCCTGCTACTCACCAGTCCACCACGCAGCCACAGGCTCTCTCTCTACTGGAGATGGGTACCCCTGCTCCTGCTACTGAAGATAAGGTTTACCAAAAGAGAAGATTCAAGCTGCAGCAGGACTTAAAACTGAAGCTCAACAAGAGAGCAAGAAGCAGAGTCATCAGGAAACGGCAAACAACAGCAGATATTGCAGCCTTGCTTCAGCTTGTCCCAGTTCACAGCAAAGACCAAGAACACCAAAACAAGGGGAAAGGAAAAGTAAATGAGGGAACTCCAATGGACACAACAGACCTTAGAAGAAGCCACAGGTTGCAGATCTTGAATCAAGGTTACAAGCCGGGTTCTACAACCCAACAAGGTTCCCGACATTATCAGACACCTGTCATGCCATCCTCCCCATCAGCATCACCTCAGCAACACCAAAGCAATATCAACAACTTCTCATCGGAGGAATTCCCTGGCCCTGTCAAATTTCCTGAACTGGCTGATCTCCAAAATTTGTCGGCACCCTACCCTATGATTCCTCCACAGGCCATCCAAGTTGTGGCAAAGGAGACATGTGGCATACCTCCTGTGGAGGTGTCCCTAGAATTGTTGATGAAGTCACAAACAGATTGTTGATGGCCATGGCGACTAACAATAAGAATAGGTCCTGGAACATTCTCAATTGGAATATCAGAGGGATAAATGAAGAGGATAAATGTAAAGCAGTTAAGGAAAAAATAGAAGAAAGTGTGGCAGTTGTGTACTGCATCCAGGAAACAAAGAGAACAAGTTTCGATCCTTTCTTTGTAAAAAAATTTGCTCCCCGACGTTTCAACAAATTCGTTTACTCCCCCTCTAGAGGGGCATCAGGTGGCATTATTATGGGCTGGAATGAGTCAATCTTCACGGGTCAAGTTGTGGAAATCAATTTGTTTGCTATCACAGTCCATTTCACCTCCAACCACAACAATGACATATGGACCCTGACCACAGTTTACGGCCCAAGTCATGGACCTGACAGGGATTCCTTCATAGATTGGATAAATAACTTAAACATCAGCCCTTCAGAAAACTGGATTATTGTAGGAGACTTCAATTTTTACAGATCCCCAGAAGACAGAAACCGACCAGGGGGGAATTTCCAAGATATGAATACTTTCAACTCCATCATTAGCAATCTTGGCATCATAGAGATCCCACTCAAGGGAAGAAACTATACTTGGAGTAATATGCAGGACAATCCTCTCTTGGAGCAGTTGGACTGGTGCTTCACCTCTCTAAACTGGACAATGGCCTTCCCAAACACCTTGATGTTGCCTTTAGCTCACCATACTTCAGATCACGTCCCATGCATGGTTCAAATTGGCACTTCAATACCGAAAGCAAAGATTTTCAGATTTGAAAATTTCTGGGTGGAGCATCCTGGTTTCTTTGATGTGGTTCAAGGGGCCTGGAATGTTGAAGTCAGATCCTCTTCTAGTGCAACTATGGTGGCTGCTAAATTCAAGAATCTGAGGAGAGCTTTGAAAAGATGGAGTAAAGGGCTGTCTAATTTCAAAATCAAAATTCAGAACTGCAACAGGGTTTTAGAAGTACTGGATAAGCTTGAAGAAAATAGAAGGCTCTACTTACATGAGGCCAATTTCAGAAATATCTTGAAAAATCATGTCTCTAGGCTGATAATGTACAAGAATACTTATTGGAAACAAAGGTACACGAGCAGATGGGTGGTTCTAGGGGATGAGAATACTAAATTTTTTCACTCCGCTGCAACTGAACGGTATAGAATTAACACAATTTCAAGTCTACAACTCCCTAGTGGTAATTTAGTGGTTGGGCATAATGAAAAAGCAGCCTTGCTGTGGGAAGCCTTCAAGGAAAGAATGGGACAAAGTGATAACCCAGAATTGTTATTTGATCTGAGCGCTCTCATCACTGGTTTTCAGAATCTGGATTCCCTGATGGAGCCTTTCACTAAAGAAGAGATTGACGATATTGTTAAGTCCATACCTGCAGACAGAGCTCCAGGACCAGATGGTTTCAATGGTTTTTTCCTCAAAAAATGCTGGCATATTGTAAAGGAGGATATCTATAAGCTTTGTTTTGATTTCTACAATGGCATAGTGGACTTACAGCCCATCAACAATTCTTATATCACCTTGGTACCGAAGATCAACAATCCTTCCAGGGTCAATGACTACAGGCCAATCTCTCTTCTAAACATAGTTCTCAAAATCTTGACTAAGCTTTTGGCAAACCGGCTACAACCTTTTCTTCTAAAGATGGTTCACCAAAACCAGTATGGTTTTATAAGAAACCGAACAATCCAAGATTGTTTAGCTTGGGCCTATGAGTATCTTGCACAATGTCACAAGTCCAAAAAGGAAATTGTGATCCTAAAGCTAGACTTTGAGAAGGCATTTGATAAGATTGAGCATCAGACAATCACTGCCATGCTTAATAGTCTTGGTTTTCCAGAAAAATGGATTGGATGGGTGCAGACTATCTTGAGATCAGGATCCTCCTCGATTCTTTTAAATGGAACGCCAGGGAAAACTTTTCACTGCAAAAGAGGGGTCAGACAGGGTGACCCCCTATCCCCCCTTCTGTTTGTTCTTGCAGCAGAGCTTCTCCAATTTATAGTCAATAGGGCAGCAACTATGGGGCTCCTGTCAAACCCCCTTCATCCTACTTCTGCACATGACTTCCCAGTTGTTCAGTACGCAGATGACACCATCTTGATCATGAAAGCCTCTCAGCGAGAGCTTTTTTGTCTAAAAGGAATCCTGCATTCTTTCTCGGAGTCAACAGGCCTCAAGGTAAATCACAGCAAATCTTGCCTCATCCCCATAAATATTCACCAAGAAAAGGCTGAGCAATTGGCTGCGGTATTTGGATGTCAACTAGGATCTATGCCTTTCACCTACCTTGGCCTACCGATGGGCACAACAAAACCGAAGGTTGAGGATTATGCACCACTGATTTCCAAAGTGGAAAGAAGACTGTCTGCGACCTCCTATTGGCTGTCTACCGCTGGCAAGCTAACCTTAGTTGTTGCAGTTCTAACGGCAATGCCGACCTATGCTATGTGCACTTTAAAGCTTCCTGCTACAGTCATCAAAGCCATTGACAGAGCAAGAAAAGATTGCCTGTGGAGAAAGAATGACGGTTCTGGTAAACCCCTAATTGCTTGGTCTAAAGTAACTACTCCCAAGAAAAATGGAGGGCTAGGGGTCAAAAACCTAAGAATCCAAAACCAAGCTTTGCTCATCAAACATCTGCATAAATTTTACAATAAAATGGATGTCCCTTGGGTTCAGCTTGTTTGGACAGCTTACTATGGTAATGGTGCAGTGCCACATGCAACCAGATTGAAAGGGTCTTTTTGGTGGAAGGATGTTATGGAATCGATTGATCATTTCAGAGGGATTGCAGCTCCTTGGACTGGAAATGGGAGTACTTTCCTGCTCTGGCAGGATATCTGGAATGGGCAAATGCTTCAGTCTAAATTCCCCCATTTATTCACTTATGCTACTAACACCAATATCACTCTAGCCACTTATCTGAATAACCAGGACATTCAAGCAAACTTCCAGCTCCCTCTATCTCAAGTGGCAATGGAAGAATTTCACAGTTTCAATGATTACATTCATAGTCAGATGCAAAATTTACAAGGTAATGATGTCTGGACCTACAGCTGGGGCAATGCGATCTACTCTTCACAAAAATTATACAAGAAAGCTTTCACATCAATCACACCACCTGATCCTTTCAGGTGGATCTGGAGGACAAAACTCAGTAAAAAAATAAAAGTTTTCATCTGGCTACTTCTCCGAGACAGAATTAATTCTAGAAACCTTCTAAAGAGAAAGCACTTCATTGATGAGAATGAGGAGGCAAACTGTGTGATGTGTCATCCGGCACCAGAAGAAACAACTTATCACCTCGTTTTCCAATGCCCTTTCAGTGAACTTTGCTGGGACTTTCTGCATATTGGCTGGGACCACACTCTAGACTTCTTCCAAACCATGATCAAAGCACAACAGGATTTTGGGCAACCTTTCTTCATGGAGGTTTTCTCTATTGCAGCCTGGGAAATATGGAAGCAAAGAAATGGTTACATCTTTAGAAACAAAATTCCTAGTTTTCAAGCTTGGAAGACTTGCTTCATCGATACCATTAAATGGCAGTTGCTTAGGTGTAAAGAATCAGAGCATTCTGTAGTGCTAGCGTGGCTAGATTCAATTTAGTTTCCTTCCTTTTTTCTTTCAATCCCCTCCCTCTTTCTCTCGGTTTGTACAGTTTCTAACCCTAACTTGTATTCTTTCCTTTTTTAATATATATATTTATACCACAGTAGGGGTTTTCCCCTACTGTTTTCCCCTTCAAAAAAAAAAAATATAAGCATCAGCACCATGTGGAAACATGGTGCCACCTCCAGGGAATCTAAGCAGGTCTCCCTCAACTTGAATCCAATTCTGTACTGCCTTCTCAATACTGAGTTCCCGATGAGGAATGTTATTGTACCAAGCATAGTCCCGACTTTTCGGCCACTCGAAGGGATTCTTATAGCCTGGAGGTGCAGGAACCAAGCAGCGGAGCATGTCCTCTTTCTTAGGGCAGTGCCTCTCCCTGTACTGCATCATATTCTTTGGGAACTTCCTTGCCCTCCTCGGGTCCTGGCAGGGGGTATACTCGCTGTACTTGAGCTGGCAAGATGGGAATTTCTCTGGCGCAAGCGCGGGTTCGTTGAAGCTGACCTGGTGGTGGGCTTGGAAATCCAGGAGAGTACCAGAGGATCGCACCAGATTATCGCACCTTGTTTTAGTGCTTATGAATGATGGCTTGATGCTGTTGGAGGTGCCTTGCCAAGCCCCAAGAATGTATGATGTGACACAGAGCCCAATGACGCCTATGGTCAGTGTTACACGCATCCTTTGGAATTCTGGGTGGCGGAGCTTGGGGGATCCATCCTGTTCTTTTGCCATTAGAGCTGCGAGAGATGAAGATGTGCTAAGTAAGTCAAGTGCATGGAGAGGAAAGCTAAACCCTGAGGACGGCGAAACTAAGTTTACTAGCTGCACTCTAAAAGGGACGATCTGGCAACCATACAGTGCATAAGAAGTCCGGTACGGCATTCCTGAAGGATAGTGGCGGCAAGAGATAGTAAAGAAAGGCAGTGCCACCTTCATCATCCCTGTCTTACAGCCTTTGTAAAGTAATAACATGTGCAACTAAACTGCAGAGCAGATGGGAAGCAAAAGCGACGCCGTGTAGTCCTTGAGTGCGCATGTATGTAACGATGACAGGCATGAAGTGAGCAGGGCCGGGGTAAGAAAGTCTGCCATTTTGCAGGCAAGGGATGGCATTGCAGAGCAGATACAAAATCCTCAAAGTTTGGGCAGTGGATGTGTGGAAAGCCCAACCAGAGGAAAAGAGAAACGAAAGGTTTCTCTCTATCTCTCTCATGAACTCGCTCATTCGGCCCCCAACATTGCATCAAGCGACGGAGGGTAAAAAAAAAATCATCTTTGGATTAACAAGAAAAAAAATATCAAGGAGGTGGAGGCGATAAAAGTCTTATGTATGTATGCCGATGATGATGTCATACTATTCTCGAACGATCGGTAAGTACAGCGGGTGTAATGGGAAAACAGGTTATGGAATGGCAGTTTTCGATAGAGTGAAGGAAAAAGGGAAGGAATTAAGAAAATTGGAGCATGAAACCCATACCTCGACTCGACTGTTAGGGTATGGAATGAAACCGCAGGAAGCAGCGATTTGAAGGCACCGAAGGATCCCCAAACCCCCGAGCAGTTGCCGCCGCCGGAGCAGACTGAGTGAGCGCCGCAAGGGAAGGGATGAGAGAGAGAGAGGGGTGGCGAATGGACGAAATGCCGCCGGTAGTGGTGGTCCCCACTCGACGTCATCCAGCTATCTATCGGAGCCGTCCATCTCATCAGGTTATAGGCGGAGAAGAATGTTTAGGTGTGTTTGGCAGGGCTCCAAAAGGAGCTCCAGCGCCGGCTCCACACGGAGCCCTGGCAAACGGGGTGCAGCACCGCGGCTCCGGAGAACGGAGGAGATGGAGCCACAAAATTGTGGCTCCACGTGGCTCCGCGGAACACCTGGACCGCATTGCCCTCCCAGCGCCTTGGAGGAGGAAGCGCTGTTGGACGCCGGGAGATGGTGGCGCGGGCGGAGGTGGCCGGGAGGCGGTTATTACTAGCCACCATCCACCAACTACTAGCCAGTAAGCAGTACTGCTCTCACATACTAAATCAGCACCAGCCACCAGCTACTAGCCAGTTAGCAGTAGTACTCTCTTATAACAAATCAGTAATAGTCATCAGCCACAGCCAAGTGAACAGAGTGATTGTTTATTACCATTTTCCTTGATGGGCCTCGCAAGCGATCGAGTCCCACAAAAGTGAGGCTATCTCATAAAAATAGGTACGGTGAGGCTATCAAAATAAATAAATAAATTACCAGCAGTAGGAGAAAAACGAAATAAAGCACTGCAGATAGCTAGATAGTCACAGCTGACATACATGAAGAGATGGAGGGGGTTGCTTTCAGAAAAAAACCAAAAAAAAATCAGAGAGATATATTTGCATGTCCACTTAGCCGCTCCCGATAGATCAAGTTAACAACATGTATGGAGCTCGATCCAAGTGAAAGAGAAGCAAGAGTGTCAATGTCCGAGCAGCACAACGACTCCAATGCCACGTGTCATATATTTTCAAAATGAAGTATATGCAATATATATTGTGACTGTAGTAGTAGCTATGTGCTTTTACAGCGTTTCATTCTATTTGGACCGATCTGCACTTACGAAATCATCAAGTGGGCTGGCCTATTTCACAATAGCTAGGCTATTTCTAAAAGGGCATCAGTTGCGACGCCCCTGAATTTGAGGCTTTGTCGGTCGTTGCCATCGTACGGACACTTCATCGATCATACACCCGCCTACAAAGCGAGTTGCTACTATACCTTGCCTTCTTCCAGAGGTGTCGTAGTCAAGGCCAGCATGAACCGGAGGGGGATGCCCGCCAAGTTGAGTGGGACAGTAAGCTTGGAGGTTGGTCATCGCGCAGGAGGAAGAAGAGTCCAACTCAATATAATGTTCTACTAAACACGACCTCTAAATTTTAAACAGTAAGTTTTAAATGCTAAACAGTCGGTCACTTACGTTTATATGTTTATCAGACTAAACGGTCATCTAGACGTGTCGCACGATCATTAAATGGGGTAAATGCATGGTTTATTAAACGGACACACCTGGTGCAGCATTTCAACAGCATGTAACCGTGCTAAACGACAGGTAGAGGTAAACTGTATTATTTAGGCTGTAAATTGTGCATTAATTATTAGATGATTGATTGTTTAATAAATGATAAATAAAGGGAATAAACGACCTGAACGTACGGGTAACAGAAAGAATTAAACGTTATTAGATGGGCTAAATAGCCGCCACGGTTTATAGGCAAATAAAGACAAATCTGCTTGCATTCTTATATGTATACATGAATAAATATGTGTATACTTAATTTCATGCATGCATATGTACAAATATATACACCTGGACTTTTGTATGCATAAATACATATATTAGATGAGCATGCATATTTAACGATATGATATAAAGTTATTCAGCCTGTTTAATTTCATTTAAATACCGTTCAAACCATCTAAACGCTAAAGAGTTACCAACCGTTGAGCAGTAGCGTTTATTTGGCTGGACAAAATTGTTTGCGAGGCAAGGTTATCCGTGCGCATGTGTCGAGGAAGCAAATTCTAGCTGGCAGCAAGGCACACACTACTCCGGGGCATGTGGAACCAGTAACAGTAGATCGATGCCCCCGTTGGCCTCCTTTTCCTTCGAGGATAAGAAGGTACATATATGTCTATCCATCCATCGTCTTTGTATTAAAAAACTACTAAAACAAAAAAAAAATCTAGTACCAAAGAGGTGAGATCTGAGAAACAACCCTAGATGACATGAGACACACGAAAAGAACACAACCAGCAAGGTAATACTCCCTCCGTTTCAAATTATAAGTCATGTCAAGAATCTTAGAGAGTCAAATTTTTCAAGTTTGACTAAATTTATATAGCAAGGTAATAACATTTATGATACCAATTAAATATCATTAGATTCTTTGTTAGTTATATCTTCATAGTATATCTATTTGATGTCATAAATTTTTATATTTCTCTATATAATTTTAATCAAATGTTAAAATAGTTTGACTCTTTAAGATTCTTGGAATGACTTATAATTTGGAACGGAGGGAGTAGTAATTAAGAGAGGCGAGAAGAGCAATTAACCTAGGAGTAGATTGCTTCCTCCTCCTACAGGCGAGGCGAGGAGGTTAATTACCGAGTGCAGTGCACTATATATTTGCAACGACTCGCGCACAAAAAGGAGTTTCCGAGGTTGCCAATTTGACGAATTTCGCCGGATCGGATCGGAGAAATGCACGGAAATTCGTTACAACTGCATCGGACGGACGGTAGGACCAGAGGTATAATGATCCTTTTAGTTTTTTTTCTTTTTCTTTTTGAGAGACGGAAGGTTTATCCATTTAGTTGCTACTAGTTAGTCTCTTCTCGATCGATTCCCAGGGCGGCCCAAGGAGCCCTGCCCAACGCAACCAGGCCCAGATGAGATGGATCACCAGCACCATATAACAATATATCTATGAAATAATAATGGCGATATATTGCATCAATCAACAGTACTAATGCTGATCGCTTGTCCTAAGCATGCACATAACGCATTTGCCATCTCTGCTTCATTTGCATTTGCCATCTCTCCATCAGCAGTCCAAATTTGGACGCGAATAGCCAGCCATGTATTATGTATGTACAGCAGCCAGATCCAGAGACGGCTCAAATGCAAGGTGGTCTGGTTGCCGCCATTCCAACGATAAGATTTACATCAGGCTGCACAAAACACACAGATAATTTCAGACATAAGGCAACCCAAGACTCCTATAAAGCCATCATAGCAACGCCCACCCACCTTGCTCTGTTTTGTGTTCCAACAAGCTATCCCACCGGCCTCTCAGGATCTCATATGCTTCTGAACATGGAACACCAACCACGCGCGACCCACCATTGGTTGGAAGCTCCATCACCAACCCCAACCGCACAAGCGTCTCTATAGCCTTGTCAATCGGCATCTCAATCTACAAGTTAAATAAAAAAAAACCTCAATCCGTCATCATCTAAACATATCATGGGAAACAAGAGGGTACAAGAAAATACTGTTTTTCACCTTCGCCTTGAATTTCTCGTACATGAATTGCTCGCAGGTATCTCTGATGCTTGCACGCGATGACACCTGCATAGGAAAAGTCAAGACTAGTCAGTAACACAGATGGATACGAGTCGAGGTACCAAGCGCAAAGCATGCACTACCTGATACTTCTTTCTGCACAGCAACATAGCATAAACCAACAGTGCTTCTTTATACTGCACAAGACCAATCATTTAATGGGATTATTTCCCTCAAACAGCAAAACCCAAAATTGCAAATCATGCTTTGCCTGCTCAGGATGAATCTAACCTGTTGTTGCTCAGAAGCATCCAGAAGAAAGTAAATTGAACCAAACCCACTTGCTAATGTCTTCTCATACAACGTCTTATTCACAAGAAGCTGGGAAAGATATACAGTTAACTAAAGGGTCGTGTTGTAAAATAGAAAGAAAAAAAAAGCAAATTATTTACCTGGTATCTGTCCCGAGTCTGTTTGTAGCCTAGTGCTACACGGAACACAAGTATCAGCAGTGCACTAATAGCGATTATATCAAGGAGAAAAGCTGACCTGCATTACCATGGAAAAGGAAAAAATAACATACATTACTTTCTTAATTAAATAAGTGGTTCCATCAGCTACTGATACAAATCACATACTTACGGAGATGAGGCCAAACTCTCAAATTTGTAGTTGACAACGTATGCCAACAGACCTATTACAGTAGCTATGTCCAGCCTTACCTGTATTAAAAAAGAAAAAGGCTATTAACAAACCGAAGTGGACTAAAATAAAATAGTAACAAATTATACTCCTGCATTTGTAGAATTTATAAAGTGTTTACATGGGCAATGGGGAATGATAATAAAAAGATAAGTTCCATAGAGAATTACTGTATCTAGGATGCGGAAGGACAACTTCTTGTGGGGAAAAACCACCTGCAGACAAATTTTAGCATGATAGTTACTATGTCGCCACTTGCCAATGTGGTGAACAGCGTGCAGGTTTTTGAAAGCCATATCAGTACTAAAATAATTAAATAACTAGGAGTTTCTGGTCAATTTTCTCATTCTATTAGCTATGAAAGTTAATAGGTATTATAACTGTCCGGATATCAGAGGCTCAGGCACTTACTGGCAGATCTGGGATCGGAATCTTCTCATAAATTTTTAGTTGTAGCGGAAGCATCTCAGATTTATCCTTCTTTTCACTTTGAGCAGTTTCATCAGTATATAATAGGATCAACTCTTGGAATGCTGGTTCCTGTCAAAGAAAAGTTATGCATCTTCTTTGCAAATCTTGTGTACCGTAACATTGTTGTGGTTTAATGACACCCAAGTACAAACAGAACAGCAGGCAAATCATTCGATTGAAGATCAGTTCCTTATTTGCCATATGCAAAATTATTCAATCCCTTATTTGCTTGCCATCGATGCCTCAATGATACATGGGGCACCTGTGTCCATCCATGATAGTATCATGTCAGATTATTGGGACAATAGTTGTGTACATCCTGTGTCCTATTTGAAATGCATTTTTAGCTTTTGTTTTGATGTCCAAGGCACTTCATGGCCATATATGTGCACCTGCTCCTCTCCCCCCTCCCTCCCTCATGTGATGCAAGTATTTGGAGACGAGTCGGTTAGTAGAGACCTTAAGGAGTGGAATATTTCTAAAGAGGTAGCTTTGGATAGGAGCGCTTGGAGACTAGTTATCAACGTGCCTGAACCGTGACCTTTGTTTCTCTTGGGTTTCATCTCTAGCCTATCCCAACTTGCTTGGGACAAAAGGCTATGTTGTCTCTTGCATGTGATGTAAGTATTTGATCAAACAGTTATTGAACTAACACAGAAACCACTCTGCCTTCTTTGTGACAGCAACCGTATCAGTAAAAAAATGAGTGACCTGAAATCAACTTCCCACATACCTGAAGAGTGGACCTCCCAAATAAGATACGAAAAGAAACTTTCACTATCTCCCAAAAATTGTTGTTGCAAGATTCCCTGCTTGCAGGTTGCCATATATTTGCAAGGGTAATTCTTGGTAGAAAATTTGGCCTGAAGGGAAAGTTGGAATATACTTTATTATTAAGACAGTAAAAATCAACGGTCAAGCTATAGGATAACACAAGACAAGAAATTAACAAGAAAAATCTCCATTTTAATATAATTTTTTGGGGGGACAATTTTATTGTTGGTTGTAGCAAAAATTTTCCACATCTACAGAAAGAAACATTTGAAGGATAACAACAACATCTGTTGTGGCCTCGAAGGATGTGTGCAAATGAACAAGAGTGTGTGTGGACTAGCTTCAGAAATGTACACCTGAGCTGCATTAATTTGCACAAACTACTACTATTACCGAGACATGATATAGCATCCCTAAAGTGAAGAGAAAGACACATCTTCTTGGGGTCTAACCTCACATGTCCTTCAAGATGTTTAGTCTCATCATCAGTTTTTATCGTTGCTTCAGGCAGAGAAGGTATTAAGCCAGTCCATGTAAGCAGTCTCCTTAACAATCTACCACGAGGACCAACAGGTGATAGAATTCCTTCGTAACGAGACACCGCCCTTTGTGCAGCGATCCAAATAGGAACATCATCATCGGGTAACTGATCAGAACTAAGCTTGTCCCATGAAGAGTTTTCTATCAACAACAGTGAATTATCTGCGTAGGTTTGCTCTTTAAGCCAGTCTCTTAATTTATCGATCCAGATTTGAAATCCCTGGTTCCCTGTTGATCTTTTCAAAGCCTGCCATGAACTAAATAATCACATACAATTAGCCAACAGTTCGCAGGTACCCGCAAACACATTGACAGCTTTAGCGTCCCACAATCCATAAGAGTTCCGGAAATTGAACATAACATGAATGGCAATTCAGAACATGTTGCCTAGACGCTGTGAGAACTGCAGCACTCAAATTATTCCAGATGGTTCTGATAGCTGCTTGGATCAATTTGCAATAATCTAAGTGTGCATAGGAATAATGCTGAATATGATTTCATTCCATTGTACAAAGAACCAAAAGTACATGTAGTATAGTGTGCAACAATACCTCAGCTCTTAACACCATTTGTAGATGATCTGGGATATATGTTATTTTAGCATTGGAACCCACTTACAACTCTGTGTAGGTGTATTACATTACTCTAGCTACTAGGAGTTAAGGTTAATTGCATGGAAGGTCGACAAGAATACATATTGATGATCACGCACACGCATGTCTGGACAGAAAGACTGACTGACCTCGTTAAGCCATTTCCCTGGCTTTTTCAAGGGTTTGGAGAGGCTGAAGAATATATTCTGCAAGAGTTTTGATTGCAGGTAATCGAGTTTCTCAACTAATAGGAGCCCTTTCTGCCTCTCAGTAGCATACCCACGCCTGAAATAGTCGATGACAAGTTTTACCACGACAATTTGCTTTGTGCCTGTGCATCAGGAAGGAAGAAGAAAATGATCACCTGAATATTATTGCATTGGATTCAGCTGCCTTTTTCCAGTCAACATAAATCGGCAAGGTCAAGAGGTAGTCAGTGTTTAGGGCGTATGTCAAGAGCAAATCTTGTGCAGAGAGTTCTTCGAACTGAGCATTGCGTAGAAGGTTCATGAAGGAGCGCTGGAACTGAGTTGCAAAAGCAGCTCTTTTTTTTCCCCAAATACCCCAGGCACACAAGCAATCGATCATTAGCCAAGGCACACGAACATAATACTGTGTTAGACAACCAACTAGACTATCTATATATTCAATTCCATTTCTTGCTATTACCTGGTCTTGGAACCAGGTTCTGAGGTTAGTCCGAGCAGAGTTCTCAAGCCCAGGCTTCTGGTAAGGAATAATGTCCCGTCCTCTTGGGTGATGCCGAAAAAGCCAGAGGAGGTTTTGCCGTTGACGATGGCTTGGACGTCGGAGCTGTCCGTCTGATCGTCTTGGTCCTCCTGGTGGCGCTGCGTGAGCATGTAAGAGGTGCGCATCTCCTCGAGCATCCCCTTGTGCTCGGCGTGAAGGATGGCGTCCAAGCATCTGCACAGCACAAGCACAGGGAGATTGATGATTGCTTGGGATTTGTTCTGTCTGCAGCCGCCACATATATTATACATCCATAATAAGCATGTCAGAGCACCTGGCGCAGCGCTTAAAGTCTGCGGCGTCGGCTTCGGAGGGGAATTGGGAGAGGACCGCGTCGAGGAGGGCTGCCTTGGGGACGGCGATGTAGCGCTGGCGCGGCACGTGGATGCCGGGGATGCCCTTCCGATCCCTCTCCGGACCATCCTTGTTGAATTGTTGCTCGCCGTCTTCAGTGGTGGCCACGCCTTGGTCCGCACCCCAAGGATCGGAGTCGGAGCGGAGGGGCTCGAACTTGACGGCGGAGAGCTTGGCCGAGGAGCCGACGGAGCAGCGCGCGGCCGTGCAGCAGCAGGAGGAGGACGGGGAGGTCAGGGGGAAACTGTAGTAGGCGGCCGTGGAGAAGGAGAGCGGCACGGCGGCGGGCGGGCGGGCGCGCAGGAGGAGCATCGCTGCGGTGGCCGGCGGCGAGCTGGAGTCGAGTGGTGCTGGTGCCTGTTGGATAACGCCCGGCAAGAGCCCACGTGGCTGGTCGAAACGAAACCTCCTTTTCAATTCCTTCCTTTTGGGCCGGCCCGGCTCGGCCCACTTAACAACAAAAGCACTCCTGATAGATGTACAGACCGTCGAACTCCCCGTCTCAAAAAAAAAAAAAATCTCTCCCCGTCTCGCCGCCGCCGCCCGACCGCCGTCTCCGGCGACGCACCGGTACGCTTCTCCCTCCGGTCCCTCTGTCCCTTGTTCTGCTCTGCTCTGCCCTTCTGATAGAGTGCTGCTCATCGGCTTGCGGATCCCTACCCTAGGCCGTATGGATCCTTGCGCCTCCGGCCCCCTTCTCCTCCCCTCCCCGCGCTCTCCCTCTCCTCGGCCCTACTCCCCATGGGTGCCTGCCACCAGGCGGTAATCCTTCCTCCTCGATCTCCGTCCAGACTATGCTAGGTCACGACTGGTTCAGCCAGGACATCCTCCTCTAGTGGTTTGTCCATCTCTGTTGTCATATATCTGTCCACCGAGTATGTATGTCAAAATCTTTCGAAAAAAAATATGTATGTCAAATTGTTCTATACCCTCTTTATGTATGTATGTATGTTCCATAGTATGTTGTTCAGCTTCAAATCAATTGCAAATTGCATGTGGGCATGCCATGTTTGATTTGGGTGCAAATTCGGAAGTTCAGACATTCAATAGTAACCCCTTAAACTGGATCAGAAATTTCTTGGGACCCAAATTTCTTTCCTTGGGTCAAAACTCGTGTTTCCTGTTAATTTCCTTTGTCAGTAACTTACCACACCTTGTTATGTTCAGGTGTTCTATACTGCATCTAACTGTGTGCATCTCAATCTTGAGTGTCCTGCAGGACCTTATTCACACCTGATACAGGATTCATGAGCGCCACACCTGCAGCAAGCAGTAGCCTACAAGCAGCTCTCTCATACTGCGTTAAGCAAGTCCGCAGCTATGACTACCACCACTATCTGTGCCTTCTCCACCTGCCCCCAGCCATGCGCAAGGCTGCATTCACCTTTCGGGCCTTCAACGTCGAGACAGCAAAAGCCATGGACGTTGTGTCGGACCCTAAGACTGGCCTCATGCGCCTCCTCTGGTGGAAGGAAGTGATCGACAAGGTCTTTGCCAACAAGCTGGTTGAGCACCCCGTTGCCCAGGCACTCTCTTCGGTTATTTCGGAGCACAAGGTAAGCAAGCATTGGCTCAAGAGGTCTGTGGAGGCAAGGATAAATGACGCAAACGGTGATGAGGGTGCCATTCCTGAGACAAGTGCTGAGTTGGAGAGGTATGCTGAAGACACCCAGTCCACCATCCTTTACATGACGCTGCAGGCTGGTGGTATACAGTCCACTGTCGCTGATCACGCCGCCTCGCACATCGGCAAAGCCAGTGGTCTCTTGTTACTGCTCAAGGCACTGCCTCACCATGTAAATAAGCAAGGGGTGATTCCGTATATCCCAGCTAATATCGCCGAGGAGTGCGGCCTGCTTACACGGGATGGTGGCCGGTCGGAGGTCAGGATGGACGAGAGGCTGCCTGATGCAGTTTTCAAGGTTGCATCTGTTGCCGAGGCTCACCTGCACAGGGCACGGGACCTGGCCTCGTCTGTGCCAAGAGAGGCAATCCCAGTGCTCCTTCCAGCCTTGCCAGCCCAGGTCCTCCTAGATTCCCTGCGGAGATGTGAGTTCAATGTCTTTGATTCGCGGGTGTCGAGGGGAGTCCACGGGGTCTCTCCCCTGTGGTATCAGCTGAAGCTTAACTGGTATGCATGGCGAAACAAGTACTGAATCCAGCCATCTTTGTTCTTTGGAATGAACTGCTGGTTGTTGTTCCTTGTAGCAAAGCTTCCCTCATGGTTTTGCTGTAAGATTCAAGAAGATGAGCAGTGTGTGCTAATTGCTCCAACCGATCACCTTTGAGCATTCTTTTTTTTGCTTGCTGTACAATCTCCCACACACTGTTGGGAAGTTTTTGTTGTTTCCAGTACCGTTTTTACATGAAGCAGGTGAATCTGTGGTGTGTACTACTGGTACTGAGGATACGTTGCGCTTCTGGGCTCCTTTCACATTATGTGTATCCTTCGACATTTATTTTATGTTATGGCCATCTAGCCTTGCTAATTGATTATTATGCTCTGCAAGGCTTGCTTGAACGTTACGAATACAGTTTGTGATTTTCCCAATCGATTGAGGCTCCAGGAGTGGAGTCGGCCGGCGGCGGCTTAGCAGGACACAGGAGCAGGCGATTCTGCCTGTGATGTGATCGCGCTCCCCTACACAGCCTGCAGGGGCCGGATTGATGGAGATACATCCCTATGGGATTTAAAGTCGTGGCATCTGCTCTGCTGCCTGCAACAACAAAGTCGGCAAGAAACATGAAAAATCTGGCTGGAGCACCTACTCTGCAACATGATTCGTCAAGGTCAGGGAAATGAACGGCACCTGATCGTGTTACCTCTCTTGTTGTGTTGTCTAACCAGGTTGATCTCAACAAGCTCACCTACCAATCCCACGGTCATCTTCGGTGTCTGTCTCCTTCACCAGTTCTTTCTAAGGTAAGCATGCCAATACCACGTAAGGAGCCACCTGTTGGGTCAAACGATCAGTCTCTCACTTCTTGTGCCTACCACTAAATATGTCTTTGGCGAGGCTGCAATTAACTAGGTGCTATTGCTCTATTCTTGCTGCAATAAAAACTGCCAACTGTCAGGTGTATTACGGCTAATCAGCCACCTAAAACATCTACTATTCTCTTTGCTGCTCTTTTCTGCTTTCGTCATTTTTTCTCGATGACAGGAAATCACCATTACCATTTACTACTTTGCAGCCTATTCTGATGAGTAGCAAATTGTCCATGTAACTTTACTAGTTCACTGAAAGTTGTCTCAAAAAAAAGTCACGGAGCATATAACTGCTAAAGTGCTTAACATTCTGAGGCCTTCAAGAAATGAGCATGCATAAGCATGCATACTGACAAACCTGGAGTGCCATGGAACTATGGAACTGCTCTTAAACACTTGATCTGGAATCGAATAGACAGTTCGAACAAAACAATTACTTTTTTAATGCTTCTTATTTTGCTATAAATGCTAATATGAACTCAGAGGCACCAAGGAACCATTTGTTAGTAAAAAACAAACAACACTGGTTTAGTTGAGCACTGTTGTGATTAAATTCCTTTCAGGGCTCTGTTGCCTATAATTTGGAATATTTTTTTGAAAATATTTGTATATTCTTGCTTTACTATTTACAGCTTCCTTAGCCGTGATAGCATTAAAAATTAATTATGTGGTCAGGTCAATTTTATATTGCTGCTGGACTGGTCCAAGGTGTTGTTTTGTTGAAGCGTTATTTGAACTGCATATGGGCCATGGATAAGAACATATTGGTTAAATGAAGGTATAATAAATTCCGCATACTTAAGCGAATAACCTGCAGTAGAGCTCCACTGTTACCAAACACACCGAAAAATTAGTCGCAAAGTACTATTCTGCTTCTTATTTTACTTGTTTTTTTCCTTAAAACTGGAGATTTCACAGCATTTGAGCTCGAATTACTGGGCAAACAAACCCCTCGGAACTGGCAAATAAAAATTAGAAGTAGCAAACCTCCGATAGGTGCTTAGGACAAACACCTGTGCTGACGCTTGAAAGCAACTCAACATAGCCTTTTTTGCTTGTGCCCTTTATGCCTTTTTCTGAGCGTCTGGTCCCTGGTGGAGTAAACAGCAATCACTGATGGAAGAAGCATTGTCCCCTTGTAGGTTGTCCCCCAAGTGAGCTCCACACCGTATGCATGTTTGCTTCTGCCTCCAGAACTAGCTGCATTATTGTTGTTTCACTGTGGTTGCTTGTGGTTGCGGCTAGGGAATGGTATTCATGTGTGGCTGAGTCTATGCCCAACTCAACTCATGAGTGTATTTTTCTTGGTCCTGAGTGCTGCATACAGGTGCAGCTTAGTCATGCCATATCAATTCCAGGTAAGAGACACGCTGCAATCATTGTTGCATATGCAGCCACCGCAGTCGGCGGTAGGATTGGTGTTCCCAATCCCAGCGGCAGCACGCAAGTTTGGCCCTGCCATCTAGTGAAATTCTATCCAAAACCATTATAACTGCGTCTCCTATTTTTTTTTTGTTTAAAAAAACAGGGGTAGATTTCTGTAAACCCAACTGCAATTTATATCTAGTAGTTGTATGTGCCTTCGTTGCTCAATCCAAAAACCAAAGTATTTTCTAGAACTTCCCCCATGAGGCAGCACTGAAGAGTTTGCTTATTTCTTCAGGTTACATATTTGTTTTATTGGAAAAAACTATATCTGTTGTTCTTAGATGATAACTAGGCATGCATGGTTGCAATTTGTTATTTCTTACTTCATCAGCTTGGTCAAAGTTGGGAGGTGTGCATGAGAGAGGGGCCGTATGCTCATAAGTTCAATCATATATAGCACTAGCTTAGGAGTTGAGAGTTGAACACTAACATTGGTTTCAGAAATAAATAAAAAATGTTAAAACACTAGTAACAATCAGCATTTGGAAAGGATTGCTACTTTTCTAGGGCATCTGGCTTAACATAGCCACATCATCAGTTATAGAATAGATAGATTCAATTGAGCTTTTCCTCCCTTGTTTTGGATGATATATTTTTCCTTCTTGTGGACTGATATATAAATGAACTTTCCCGCATGATTCCTTGAATAAAATTCTTGATATATTTCACTTTGATCATTGTGCACATTGTGATGTTATATGCTGTTTTATAAATATGAGTGAAGCATTTCCATTTTATAAATATTGAGGGGTCCATGTCTTTGTTCTTTTGCAGCCCAATGATTCTATTCATTTCTGAGATAGGCAGAATAGTAAGATTGTTTTCCTTTCAAGAAAAGAACTGGTGGAAATAATAGATCAATGTTGTTATATTTGTTTTGGTAGCTCATGGGTCTTGGTCCATGGATGACATCATACATACTTTCTCCAGCGTGGAATGAACACAATAATGAAGCAAGTACAAGGAGCTCTTTTTCCTTGGTCGCATATCTTTCTTTTTAGTTTCTTATATGCATGTCCTGGGCATTCTTTCAATTCACTACTCACTACTACAGATTCATTTTCACCGCCGACATGTAGTTAGGGTCGGCGGTGAAAATCGTTTTTACCGCCGGTCCTATTCCCCACTGCACCCAACTGATCTAGGGCCGGCGGTGAAATATTTCACTACTAGAAAAATGCCTTAAGTCACCGGTTGCAGGTGCCATTTGGTACCGGTTTTTTGAACCGGTACCCCGAAAGTGGTACCAAAGGCTCGAGCCTTTGGTACCGGGAGCCTTTGGTACCAGGTAAATTAACCGGTACCTAAGGCCTCCAAAATTCACGAAAAATATTCTCTTTGGCTGGGATTTGAACTCGCGACCTCTAGCCTTGCGCGTTGCTCCTTTACCATCTCAGCTACACAGTTCTTCTGATTGAGAAGGAGATGCTTTCCTTTTGAAGTAACCCATGGATGAGTCTAAGGTACCGGTTGACCAACCGGTACCTAAGGCTCGTCTAAAGGTACCGGTTGGTGGTACCACCCGGTACTAATATAAAAGTTACCACCCGGTACCTATGGAGAGCCTTAGGTACCGGTTGATAATACCAACCGGTACCTAAGGCTCATTCAAAGATTTCATCCACCCCAAAAGTACCGGTATGGAGATGAACCGGTACCTATGCTCATAGGTACCGGTTCATCTCCATACCGGTACTTTTGGGGTGGACCTAAGACTTGTTTTCTAGTAGTGTTTTCACCGCCGGTCCCTTAAGAACCGGCGGTGAAAATGTTGGCGCTGAAAATATTTTCTATAGTAGTGAGTGCATGTGCATCTATCTATATGTGTAACGTAGCGTCTATTAGCTTCTTATATGCATGTCCCACAATATGATGGAATCCTTTTTAATATTGTTTGTTTGGTTGGGAATAAGATTGACACATGAATGATTGTACATGCAGTGTGAAAACTGCAGATGTGTATGGCGGATTAACTAGAGATTTAGAAGCGCTGTGAGCAGAAATGATGGGGTCTCACATGAGGGCTTTCACGCAGGCATCATGTTATCTTCTTCTACAAACAAACATCCCCTCCCCTTCTCTTTCTCTCTCCATGTACTTAATTATACCCACTTCGATGCCCCCTCTCATCTCATCCTCCATCGATCTCATTCATGCAAGCTGCTGCCTGCCTGGTTACCAACACCCCTGCCTTTTTCCATACCTTCTCTGTTCTCTCTACCCTCATACACGCGCAAATAATTCCTTCATATTGTGGTTGCCTTTTTTCCTCTCGGACTGTAGCCACTGACATGCAGGCCCGTATGTATCCCATCATACCATGTAGTATACACAGCTAGGTAGTAGTTGAGAGATGTGATGCCGCAGGCCATGCTTTTCTGGAGTGTGCAATGCTTGCATTATATTGCTTGAAGAGAGTGTGTCGGCATGGCCGGCTTGCAGTCAGGTGTATGTGGGGCTTGCACTATATAAGCCGGAAGCTCGATCAGTTGGTGGGAGGCATGCAATGCATACATCCATGTCTTCTTTGCTGCTCCTATGCATATGCTTGCTATCTTTAATCTCTTAAAGCAACGGCCAGGAAGCATTGCCCTTGGATCCCTGCATTGGTACCACTCCTTCAGACGTGTCGCTATCATCCGTTATCTCTAGCTCTCTCCTGTAATCTTGTCATCCGGCTTGTGCTTGCTCCACGTAATCCCTGTGGGCCATGATCACCAGTGTGTTCTCTGTGGTAGGTGAGTTAATGTTACTGTTATTACCATTTTTTTCACCTAATATTTGGAAACTTGGCATTTTTTTCACCTTAACTGTTCTCTAGATAGACATTTATTTACTGGTCAACTTGGTATACGACAGAGTGAGTCGTCTGTGCTATCATTCTATATATCCCTTTGAAAAGAATTGTTATGCCTTTGCTTGTCCAAGTACTTCTTGTATTGATGCTCATGGCATGTGTTTATAACTACATATATGATGAAACCGAGTTTTAGTTAGTTTCCATTCTTTGGCCTGATGATATGTTCGATCTGGACAAGTTTTTACATGCATGTGCCCTTTAGTCTTCTTCATATCGTTTCTTATTAAGCATCCTACTCTAGGTATCAATTAGTTGCCTGCTATAATACTCCTGTCCAGTTCTGCCTTACCAATTATGATCTTGTCCGTTGCATCATATCATATATATATATAGTCGTTATACTGTAATTGAGGTCTACACATCCTCAGTGATTCCTTAAGCAGTTACTCCAGACCAGGGCGCGCACACACACCTGTGTGAGAGTGTGATGATCTGTGATAGAGTCCCTTGTTGATGTGATTATCGGTGTTAATTTTGATAGAACATAGCCACCGTAAGTACTGTTATCCGAGAAGTTTCGAATGATGGTGCCACTAATATCCTGGCCTGAAATTTGTTCCTCATTAATTGCAGATAGTGGATGAAGTTTAGGCTCTACGTAACACATGTATAACCTTCGGACTCAGATACAGCAAGTCATAGCTGATCTGCTTTGAAGCCCTGAACACACGTTATCCAAGAAAACTTTTCCAAAAGAGTTATTCAAGCAAACTAGTTGCAATGTATTCAAATGTAACGTAAAAAAACATGTCTCAGTATATTTTTCGTTCATATATACATATAGCCTTCTTTCTAGAAAAATAAGAATTAGGCACATGTATTCTGCGTTTTTTTAGATGTTAGTTAATTAGTCCTGTGTGTGTTCTTATAAATAGAACGAACGAGGAGTTATCAGTAAATGAGTTGGTCCCTGATAATAGACTGTAGAATAAATGGATTCATATTCACATCCCATACAAATTGACAATGCAAGAATGATTGTTCACCCTTCCAATTCGGATCACATATAGGAAATTATTAGTCATATCCTTCAAATTCTTGCTTTATTAAGAATTGATTTAGTCCAACAGCTAACTTGCGCGCACACACTTTTGATATATTTCCAACATTTTTTCTACATAGAACTTTTTTACTTTCATATTAGAAAAAGATGATGCAAAGTATTAGAAGTATATAGTGGTACATGTATGAACATCTTATTATATATCACTAGCACGGTGTCATGCATTGCTACGTGTAATATAAATTTTACCCGGACCTACGTGAGACCAACTATGTGCTCTTTCACTCATGTGTTGTGACCGGACGAGGCATTGATTGTCTAGGTTTTGATTGGGATTCCAATTGATTTGTCCGGATTCCGATTAACGGATGAAGGAATCATTGCTTGCTTTAGAAATAGTAGAGATAGAGATAGATATATGTAGTTGGTCAAGTGTACTGAAATTTTTTTAGGAGTAATGATGCTACAGCTCTGCGAAAATAATTCATATAACTCCACAATATCGTTTGAGATTTAGAATGCATGTCTTTTTTGCATCATCTCTCTCTCTCTCTCTCTCTCTTTCTAACCACGGCACTTTAGGGATTTCATATTATCTAATAATAACTTGCCATAATAGTATTCCACTTAAAGGAAAAAAAGTGATGCCAAAAGTACATTATATAGAATCACAGCAAAATACAAATATGTAATATGGTTAATTTGTTGATAGATCTTACTATCACATAACTGAAATAGTGTCACCTATTACAAATCATGATTCATGAAGCATCTGAGTTCTCCATGACCTTATTTCATATAAAACACAGTATTCAGTACAACATCCTGAAACGCATATATAATAAGTACGTAGTACAATGATACACATCTCAATACTTATATATTTACACGTAATTCCGGAGATCAAATTACTTAGCTGTCCAATTGTTCCGATATAATAATCATCATTATTGTAGATCTTAAGATAATATTTCTATATGAGGTATTATGTTTGATTAATTGCATCATCACTTCCATGGATCAACTTGGGTGCTGGATGTTGACGTTGACGCATAGTCAGTAGCCACCTCTTGCTTCTCATTGACCTGAATAATATCTCCTTCGTCAGTATAATCTACACCCTTTGTTGCATCATGACTAAGTTGAGATGCAACAAACTTGTCTAGAACTCTCCAATCGGTGACTTGGTCGACTGCATCATCCATGAGCTGAACATGCTGGTGAGCATGGTGGTGCAAATTTATTTGATGATCTGGTGAGACCAACAAGGAATGGAGGGAAGGACTCTCTAGCTCGTGAGGAATGGTGTTGAGAACATGATGGCTTGACATTTGGAATTGTAGCTTCAGCTCCCTCTTGTAGGTGTTGTTCAGCATTTGGAGGTGCTGTTCTTGCAGCTGTGACATGGCGTGATGTGGCGGCATTCTGTTCATGGGGGAGTTAAGGTCATGCATGAAGGGTCCATCCTCATCAACATACCAGCATGGTGCATCATGGTCTGATTCTCTTCTTGTTGTTGGTAGTCGCTTTTTGAACACCCTACATACTACCCATCCTTCTTCCTGAAATACAGACGGTGCATGTTGAAAATGTAATTAGTAATTTAGTAGAATTTGCTATGCACTTAGACATAATATATATCTAGAGGATGCATAGGAAAAATTATTCACCTAGAAAAACTAAAATGACTAATAATTTGGGATGGAGGGAGTAGTATGCAGTTGACTTAGAGCAGTCCTATTTTTAGGATGAACGTTGAGATGCAATAAGCTTGAGTAGACTGTATCCTTGGAAAGTAATACTGTCGGTGGTCATTTTTGTTCATGATATTCTGATATGCAGGTAAAGCTGGTTGCAATGATCGAGTAACGACGACAACTGAGAACTGCATGGCTATCAGCTGGGTACTAAAGGGGAGATGTGGCAAAGAATTGATCGGTACACAGAATATAATGACCATTGAGACCAATATGACATTTTAGGATTCGCATTTTGAACTCTTTATGCATGTTGTGTAATGTATTTTGAACATTGCTTATATGATAAATAGATAGATAAATAAATAAAAGATCAATGACTTGCCTGCGGAGGGCTATTCTCATTGGTTTCAAGGCGGTATTCGTGCATGATCCAGTCGGACTTGTGGCCGTTGGGAGCCCTGCCCTTGTAATACACCAGGGTCTTCCTCATGCCCACCAGCTGCCGCTGCTTGTTGGCGTAGATCGGTTTGTCCCTGCCAGTGGCCTTCCAAAACCCGGCAGCGGTGGCCCGGTTGGTCCGGGTGCCAGTCGGGTATTTCTTGTCCTTGTGGCTGAAGAAGTACCACTCATTCTGCTCTTCCTCGCCAGGTCCTCCCAACCTGCACTTCTCTGCAGTATGCATGCATCGATATATATGGTACACAAATTAATTGTGTATGAGAATATATAATGTATGTAATTGAGACACTAGATCGTATATATGATAGATATGATCAGGTAATTAATAATAATATAATGTATGCAGTAACGATTACCAATGACTGACCTTGGAGATCCCATGGCTCTATCTTGTAAAGATCTACATCTTTGATGACGTTGAGATCAATCCTTCTCGAGGCCACCTTCTTTCTGAGGTAGTAGTCCACAAGCTCTTCGTCGGTCGGGTGGAACCGAAAACCTGGAGGAACTAGCTGCTGCGTCGTCTGTGCTTGTGTGCTGCTCATACCCATCTATATATTGACCGACAGGCTGGGATCTATTGATCAATGTAATCTGAAATTATTAATAGATTAGAAGGCGTTAGACGATTGATCTCAGATCATGAATTCATGTTTTGTATCAAGCTAAGCTAGCTATAATATCTAGCTAGACCACACAACCCGGCCTGCCATCCAGGTGCAATTGATGAATGCATATGCGTACCATCATAATTTTAACTTAACCTAGCAGAGGATCGGACGCATGCGATAATAATAATGGACAGGTAAAAAGTAATACTCGAAGCAAGCATGATGATTTGCAGTAGTGACGCATGCACTAATGGCCTCAATGCATGCATGTGATGTATATATGTGGTGCTGAGCAGCTGAGCATCACCCACTCATTACTCTTTGTGGAATGTTCCCCTGCTGCTGCTGCTGCTGCTGAAAGCTTCTCTCATCATACATGTCCTGCAGGCCCTCCCTAGTGCAGGCTGCTGGCTGGTCTCTATATGATCACTAGATGTATGCATGATGTGCATAGTGTATTTCATCCCCCTTGCATTGGGGTCTCCATCAACGATTCCACTAAAGTACGTGTGGCACTCACGCATTGCATCTATGCATGATCGTATGTGCTAGCTGGTGACATCTAAGTAACCATCATTTTCGTTCTGCTCAATGTAGAATAGGGTGGATATATTGATTAATTTGAACCGATTTATGTTCGGATCAGTTATTGCGCATACCATTGATATGGATTAATTAATATAGTATAGTATAGTACTATACTAATGTGTACACTGTACGACTTGTACAAAAGATCTTGTGGCATGTATGATTATTATCTCTCATAAGAGAACATATGCACTATATTTTTCTTGTAGAGATGGATACTATATATTCTGTCCACATCGAGTACAATTTTTTCATCACACCATCCAGCATAATGTATAGGGCACAGTGGGAGAGAGACAAATTAAATGTGAAACAAAACTCCTATAGAAATTATATGCCGCGTATACCCCACACATGCCTAAAACAGGCAGGGATTCTTTCATTTGTCTGATAGTTAGAATAACACCGCCAAGGTTTTTTCCATAATATAAATAAATGAAATCAAATTAGACTTTGATGCACTTAAGGTAACAATGGTAAATGGTTTTGATTTCAAACTTGGCGTAGCAAAAAATTATATATGTATTATTCATACTTGTATTCTACATACTACTGATTAGTACTCGTCGTGCAACCTAGCTAATAATCTGGCCCTTTCGAAAATATGTCTAGAAGACAAAATCATTGCAGCACTGCTTGTATGTTATGACTTATGACCCCAATTGTGTGTGTGTGTGTTTCGTAGACTGTACGTTATAACAAAAAACAGTTTATTTCCAGATATCAAGACGAGACTATTTGTATATGTACATTTGAATTTGAATTGAGAGAGATGTATAGATCGATATAGATAATATATATCATATTCATATCGTAAATATATATATATAGTCCTATATATATCTCTAGGGTTCTAACTAATTAAATCAAGGTCTTATATATGCCTGAATATAATGCAACCCGGCCGTGAGATCCAACATACAAAGTATAGAACAAGATCGTCACAGAATAAATCTGGAGAGAGAGAGAGAGAGAGAGAGCTGTGTGTATACCTTTCTTTGATCTTAGTTGGAATCCGAATCAGAGAGATGTGATGAAACCTTGTACAAATGCAGAAGATCTAGCTTGCTAGCTGCAGCTATATATAGTACATAGAGCCAGGAGACAGAAATGAAGAACCTTTTCTGATCTTCCTTCTCCCTGTCTTTTGGTTGCTCTGTGTATTCTCTCTAGCTCCCTCCCTCTTTCTCTCTCTAGGTCACTATCTGGATCAGATCCCAAGAAGAATGTCACAGATAGATACGAGTACAAGAACAAGAGGATCAGCACAAGAAATGAAGAAATCACAAGTCAGAGATCGATTGATGAACCGATCGAATAGTAGTAGTTTAGGTTGAACTCACAGCATATATATGTAGCATGAGGTATGATACCTACCTTGCTATAGCAGGCAAGAGTTCATCGATCTGCATGAGCTATGCATACAAACTCCCTTGTTCCTCTTCCCTTCCTCCTCGTAGCCTAGCCTAGCTAGCACACAGAGAGAGAGGAGAAGGGAGGAGAGAGGGAGGGAGGGCGGCTGCCGTGTGCAGATCGGGAACGGGAACGGGGGGACGAACGGGGTTGACGAGATCAAACTAAATGCAGAGAACGGGATTGATGGAAATGTTAAAAGGAAACCAATGCAAGTGGAGGCCGCCCTAGCCTGATGAAAGAGAGTATAAAGAAACAGCTAGATAGCAGAGATAGATCGACGAGCGAGCTCACAATCTATCTATGGTGGCCGTGAATATCGATCAGAGGCAATTAATGATCAACAAAGTGAGAGATGATCGACGAGGAAGAAGAAGAGCTTGCTAGCCAGGGTACGGCGGAGAGAGAGAGAGAGAGAGAGAGAGAGAGAGAGAGAGAGAGAGAGAGAGAGAGAGAGAGAGAGAGAGAGAGAGAGAGAGAGAGAGAGAGAGAGAGTAGGATAGATGGAGATGGAGCAAGGTGCTGCGTGGAGGCCGGGCTGAGGAGACGTAGGAGAACAGCGACCTTATTGTCTAGTCGTCCCGGCCTCGAGGTGGGACCCTAGGTCACACGCAAAAAACTAGCTAAAGGCCGGCCCGGCCGACCAGCACCAAACAAATCCCCTATCCACTGCCTCGCGCCATCATTCCTTCTTCCTTCCCATCATCAACCTCTTTTCCTCCTTCCTCCTTTTTCTTTCCCACTTTGCAATGCAATACTTCATTCAACTCGGCTCATCACTAGATCGATCATCTTCCTCCCAAATCAAGGCTGCCCTCCTGAATGGTGTAATTAGATCGTAATTGCTAGGCAAGGCATGCAGCAACAATGAGATTTTCTTTAGTTAGGATTTTGCCTTTTCAAATAAACTTGGAGCAAATTGGAAATTTGGGCGACTTGCTATCCATAAATTTAATTTTGCCTCAAATTGAAGTATTCCAAGACCTTTCGTGTTTCATCGACATTCACATATATACTTAATATATATAATCACCGTGTTCACTTGGCTTGTCAGCCAACCAGCCAGTATTATTTTTCTCTCACACAAAATCCTAGTGTGAAAAGGATTTGGAGGGATATATGCGTATCTTCTGGTATCATGCTTATGTTTTGACGTAACCGTGTTTCCAACCTAGGAGATGTAATAAACATATGTAAAAGATAGTCCTTGGAAAGATAATAATGACACATTATATGATGGGTAGCCTGAACGCTGAAAGGGATGGTTTTACTGTATATGATGAGTTAGTATTCCACTTTAATAAACTTTTAGTTGTTATTGGATCATATATAGTTTTCTTGCATATATATATCTAGAGGATCGAATGAGCAATTATCTGCGCGATAATATAACCATAGATGGATATATAGAGAGAGAGAGGTGCTCATCACAGTCTGACGTCATTCCTTGGCTGTGCTAAATTACAGGTAGGAGCGTAGGGTGTGTATGTAAACATACCTTGTTAAATATAAGAAACTTATTACAAGCTAATTAGTTTAAAGTTGAACTTATTATTTATTTTAAACGTCATATATTTAAGAATGGAGGGACCATGTGTGTGTGTGTGTGAAGCTTATTATATATATATATATATAATGCTCATTTTTCCTATAGCTGCTGCTATTTATATATATCCTATGATTAGTTAGGATTTATCATAAGGCCAAGCAGTCGGGTTGGCATTCATTCAATTTCCTACATGTGCATTACTGATGCATTATTATGTGAGATATTGAGTTTGAGTAGGGAGAGGATGAAGGAAGATATATCACATCAATTTAGATAGGCATCATAAGTTTCCATTGGATTTGTCAAGACATTAAACTCGAGCATCAATTTAGCTAGTTGGTCAGTGTTGGACCGTACCCTTGTTTTGACATATATATATATATATATATATATATATATATATATATATATATGCAATACTTAATCCTCACTTTCTACTTATAAGAAGTGAATTTATGAAGCAGCAGGTACATGAGAAAAACGTACAATTTTTACGCTGAGACATGGGCAAAAATAACCACTATATATACAGTTTACACGCAGGGTTACTGCACGCATAATTAATATTTATTATTAATTATATATACTAGCTAATAATAAGTAGTGAGATCCAAAACTCACCTAGCTAGAAGTAGATATATAAATTAATTTCAGTGTCAACTAGCTAGTATACATATTATTCGAATCATCATATTTAAATCATCAGGTTATTAAGAAAAAACAGATCATAAAACATGATCATATATACATATATATGTTGTTGTGGATCTGGATCATGAAAGATGGAGAAACGTACCTTACTTTCCATGGAAAGGCTCTCGCGTGTTTCATTCTAAAAGGCGCCGGCTGGCCGGCAGAGAGGTGTGTGGGATAATACAGTTTTGGCTTTTGCTAAAAGGTTGCTTGTGTAGCTCCGATCCATTCATCCTCCATGGCACGCAGCAGCGATAGATAGGGACGACGGAGGACATGCAGGCGCAGGCGTGAGCTTCACTCGATGATTAGCCTCACTCCGGCCGGCAGTCCGGCTGCACACCGCTTGGCTATCCTTTTTTATTCACTCACTTGCTTCTGACCTCTCTTCGACCATCTGTATATATACATTGCTTTGCTTTGGTTCATTCCTCATGTACGTCCTAGACATATGTGTAACACTCGCTCGCTACTTGAAACAACGACGAACAGGATAATAATCTGACTGAATATATATGCACACTACTACAGAAATGATTTTTGGTCCAACACATTAGTCCCGATCATCATTGGACCCGGGACCAATACCATTGGACCCGGGACCAAAGAAGGCTTTAGTCCCGGGACCAAAACCAGGACTAAAGGCCCTTAGGAACAGGAACTAAAGGCTGCATCTGTACTAGTGGCACGTACTCTATACCTAATTATATTGCAGTAGTAGTGCTAATCTTCGTTATGATAATATATATATATATATGAACATTCAGCAAATAATGCATGGATTAATATGTACTGAAGCACTCACATAGATACAATAATCCTATCCGTCCCATTTGGAAATAATACAATCCAGCCAGCAGTGCACCGAGCTAGCACATTTGACCTGAAGCATGACCCAACCTCAAAAAACATGAGCCAATCAGAAAAATAAAAAACAACCCAACCCGAAGAAAGCTGAACCAATGCATTCACCGGTACTGTAGACTCAAAAATATATCAGTTTATTATCAACACGACCAGGAACTAGCCCGATCCGCCGCCATTTGATCAGGACTACTATAAAGATATTCAAATTTAGATTATTGTTGTCTTAAAGCATGAGCGAGAACTCATGACTTTCAGCCTGCTAGGTCGATCTCTTTTACGGCGCACAATACTACCATTTTTTTTAGCGGCACACTACTACCATTTGATAGTATGTAGTATAGAAAAGATCTAACCATCTATTAGAAGGGGTAAAATTGTCATTATATTAGTAATTTAATAAAAATAAGGATAATTTTATAATTTTTTGCATTTTTTCTATTGCAACCATTTTTGACATATTGCAACACTTTTAGGCCGTTGCATCAGGGATGAAACCTTATACTGAAATGATTTTTCCCATATTACTCTTATACTACCTATACTATCTAGATATATATACTAACTCATACTACTAATCAATGTTTATATGGTATAGAAAAATCTTAATCGTCCAATATTTTCATACGAGTTTTTTTCAAACAGTATATGGTCGTATTGTGCGTCGTAAAAGTCATACTAGGTCATTCTTGGGAAACTGAGTAGTAGGACGATTTCCAAAATTTGGAGGCCGCACATCTCATGAGAGCGATTTTTTGGGTGAACGGTGAGCTTATAGATAATGTTTTTTGTCTTCCTGGTACTAAAAGGGGTTTGAAGAATTTTTCCCCCACCTTCCTATAGTTTCTTTCGTTAGGTATAGCTCATGTTTTGTTTTCCCGGGTTGTTATGGTCTTACCGAAGAAGTATGAGGATTTTTAGCCTACAGGACAAGTCTTCCAGGCTTAGTGGAAAAGTTTGAGGATTTCAACATGTTTTTGTTTTTGGCATCCTTTGTTGTTCGTCCTCTATACAGGGGGCGGAGCCAGGATTTTATCATAGGAGGGGCCAAGAGGCTGAGTCGAAAATAAATTCATATGAAAAAAATCAAACAATATAGTATATATATATATATATATATATATATATATATATATATATATATGACTCCAATGTAGTATGGATAAAAAGATAGTCTAGAAATGGGTCTACCAGTGATGCTAATAGCGGTGCATGTAGATGAATTTGTTGACACAAAAAAATTATGTTGGGTCAATTTGCTTCAAAAATAGTATGGAACAAAGAATACAGTAATGTTGTTTGTGGCAACCGTACATGATGCCATATTCAAGGATGAATATACGCTGCTAATGCGGCAGACAGGGGCAATCAGCATCAGGTTTAGGGATTGGAAATCAAGTGACATATATAGTTTTATCCTTGAAGAGTTGGAGGCTCCAAGGTTCAGTTGTGGGCTCATAGTTTACTTTTATCTTTTACCTACTTAAGTTCTAGAATAGCGTATTGCAAACAAGCTTTATGATCTATACATCCAACTATGGAAAGTCATTAACTAAATACACAAAGCTAGCTTATGTATAAATCAGCAACTGTTAGAAACTACCGCCGGCAAATGTAAACACCCCTGGTCGATCTTATTATTTGGGCATATTTTGACTAAATTGGTGGATTCTTCGACCTTCCTAGCCATCACTAGTTCTATGGTTGTGGAGGGATTTTGTGTATTTCTCGAATTTCAATGGATTTTCGGCCTAAGGTTCATTGAACTGTGGCTCATGTTTTCCGACCTTTCATGGTTTTTCTGGAGTATTATAAATATTCTTTTTAATTCAAAAGGATGTTGACGGGGGTGTAAACCCGGGATCCCCGACGGGCCCGATTCCTCTAAATAATAGGCCCAACAAGCCCGCTGGGCTCGTTGCGGCGTGGCCCGCCAAACCGGCGTAGGCGACTGCCTTCCTTCAGAAGCCATCACGGCCGAAGGCCAGCCCTCAGGAGACATGTGGAGGCCTCCCGACCTAGTGCCCCGGGTCAGCGCCGTACCAGACGACCCGGGCCGTGCGCTCCAAGGCTGCCGCCCCACGAAACGGGCATTGCCGGTCAAACTAGGCCCCGTACAGGCTCCACGACGCCCGCTCCTCTCCTCCTGCTGCACGAACGTGGTCTACAGGGCCTCTGACAAGGGCACAGTGCCGGCCGCGCGGGCCTCGCGACACAACGGGAGAGTGCGTCAACGAACATCGCCTCCCACGCCGTAATGATGGCCTTCCCTGCACCGCTACTCCATTACGCCAGCAGGTGTGACCGGACGGCTCCACCTGGCCGCAGTAAGGCACCCCTCACCGGGCGTGCTGTCCTTCAGGCAGAGGCTGTGACACCTCAGGTGTTAGCACCTTTAAATCCAATCAATGTACCTTAGTTAAAGTTAAAAGAAAAATTTGAGAAATTAATTTAAAGAGAAAGGATCAAATAAAAGACAAATCATACAAAAGAAATTAAAGGAAAAAGAAAAAGGAGTGAAAAGCTACTCAAAATTTAATTCATAAAGGTGCACAAAATTTTTGTTGGCTCATGAGAGGTGTTTCAATTGACATGTGCTCAATTGAACTTCAGCCAAAATCAATTCAAAAACTGAATAAAACTAGAGTCCTTTTGTGCCAATATGCAAATGCACCAATAGTTCGAAATGTGAGTTTCAAATGAAAATTTGCATAACACGAAAGTTGTAGACCTTGAAAAATTATGCAAAAGTGGTATTCAACACTTTTCCATTTGAGCCCTCCAATTAGGAGATAATTTTAGTTTACCGAGAGGTCCCTGGAATTTCAGAAATCACATTTATGCCCTTATCTCCATCTCTCTCTCCCCCGGTTGCTCTGTTCGCGCCGCCCGCCGTACGCCGCCGGTGGACTTCGTCCACCGCGCGCCCGCGGCCAAATGGACCCGGGGAAGCCTCTCCGCGCCACCTGGCCCGCCCCTTGGCACCCTCCCACGCCCACACGCGTCCCAGGCCGCTTCCCGGGCCGCCACGACACCCCCGCCATGCGCCGCGCCGCTGCCGCTCCGCCCGCTCGCCGTCGTGCGCCCCTGACCCAAATCGACCGCCCCCAGTCGCTCCATTCCTCACCCAGGAGCTCGTTGGCCTATAAAGACCCACAGAACCCACAGACGCGCCCCTTCTTCCCCTTCTTCCTCCTCCCGCCGCTCCGCCATGGCCGCCGAGATCCCGCTCGCGCGGACCGGCTAGCCCAGCCCCACATTGCTCCCTCCGACCACCGCAATAGCTTCGCCACCTCCTAGATACGCTCCCCGCGCGCGGAATCGAACCCAGACCCCCTCCCGACGCCATTCCCTTCTTGCGCCGCCGCCGGCGAGCTCAGGCTCACCGCGGACCGGCCATCTCCGGGGAAGACCGAGCCCGACAGCTACCCCAGAAGCATCCACGAGCTCACGCGGTGCTCGTGCGCGCCTTGTTCCCCTACCCCGAGCCCTCCTTCACCTCCAGCGCCGGCGAACCGAACAACCAGCCCGCCATCAACGCCGACGAGCTCGAACCTGTGCTCCAAACGCTCGAACGTCGACCAGGGTAGGTGTTCCTCGATCCTTTCTCCCCCACGCGCCTCCCCGTGGCAGCCCCGGTAAGCCCTGCACCGCAGAACACCACCGGCAAGATGCCACGGCGGAGAAGGCCGGCGAAGGACCCGGTTGTAATTTGTTTTTTTCGTTCAAGGGTGTCTCTGCAAGATTTACAGTGTATACCAGTGAACTTCTAAAATGCGAAACAAATCACAGAAAAATCAAAAAAATGCAAACTCAACTGATCTGGAATCATTGTAACAAAATCTACAAATTTTGTAACATTCACATTTGCAGAAACTCAACCGAATTTAATCTAGGAAAAAGATTAAGAAAACCACCTTGTGCATGTTCATGAAGTTCTGCTCATCAAATGACCTTGATTTTTGGATATGTTATCACTAATAGGATGATAAGGTCACAGTAAAAAGATGACACCAAACCACAACAGTTATCATGTTAGAACAATCAAGATTCTCTAATCTGTGGTTAGCTTTCTCGATTTAATTCTGGAAAATATGCACATGAACTTGCTCTGAAATTTTTACTGCGTGCATGTAAAACGAGAACACTGCTAATACCTAAATTTCAGATTTATTAGAGTTCATTTGCTATATACCATGATTTATGCTTGTTTAATCAACTTAATTCCTCATATATAGTTGTTATGCTCAGAAAAATCCATGTTTATTTCTGGAGTCTCATTTTAGCTCTGTGTTCCTGTCTAAAAATTTTGAGCTGCAGTTACTGAGTTTGGATTTGTCGAATAATCATGCTTAGCTTCTTATGGTTAGGTTTACTATTTTTGTTTTGAGTAATCCACAATGTTTCTGGGCATGATTTTTGGGCATGATCTTGTTTAGAGTATATTATATCTGTAATAAAAAGTTCAAATGCAATACTGGTCAAATGCACCTTGATAATTTTATGCAAACTCATGCTAAGTTAACTGAATAATTAATTTATCATAGTGAGTTAAATCTTGAAAAATTTTCTGAAGTATTTTTATCTCATGAATAGTCTCTGGTAAAAATTTTAGAACCAAATCCTCAGTAAAACTTTCTGTAGAATTAATCTTTGTAAATGGCTTGCTGTTTTTAATCTTTTTATCACCTCTGCTATATAAGTGTATAAAATCTGGAAAAATTGCAGTACTGAGTTCATGCTTTGAAGTTGCTTGCATAAAATTTGTAGCATCAGAATCCATGTGGAACATTCTGTACAAAAATATGAAGTAACTAGAGTAATCCTTTTGCATGATTAGTTATAGTTTTTGCTTTATGGTTAAATGTTGAAATCTATACCATAATTACTTATTTTGAATCTGAGTTACTTTAGTGTTCATCACTAGCTCTTTAGTAGTTGTGATGTTAAGAAATAATGAAAGCATGTTATGTGTTGAAATTAAAAATGAAAACCCAAAACCCCACTCATTCATGAATAACCATAGTTATGCTTACTACTCTATAAACGATTGCCCATGCAATGAAATGTGAAATCGGCACTAAAATAACTTAAGTGGACTACAACTTTATCGTGAAGGAAAGAAATTGTTATCCATGAATAACTCATAATCTTGCATTGCATATAGAAACGGGTAATCTCGCGGACGGAGACTACGAACTGGTGCCCGCGGACTCTCGTGCGGAGCAGGAGATTAATCTGAACTGTACTAACTTGTCTCAAGACCTGGGCCAAGCCCCAGAAGCTTTTCGGCCTGACAGTGCCCAAGAAGGCAAGCCCCGGAGCATAATCCCACTATTTTCCGAATTATCATTCAGCTATCTATTTATTAATGTACTGTAATATTTTGTTTTTCTGCATTTAAGTTTTCTAGGCGTTGATCGAAAACCATAGATGCATGATCCCTAGGAACCTATGTTTGATACCGGATCTTTTTATCGACTAGTTGCCAGGCTAAATAGGTACGGTAGAAGTCGAGTGGTTTCCTGCCTCTCGCGAGCAAATAGGAATTGTACTGACTTTAATTCCTGTTGAAATGTAAGGACAACGGGCGGGGTTGTGTAGTTGTGATACCCCGCTGGTATAGTCAAAAATGGCTAAGGTCGTGGTGTGTGGCTCATTTCGTTAAGCGTTTGAAAGTACTAGCCACATACCGAGAAATATGGTAATCGGTAAGCTTAAGTACCTGATTGGACCGGCGAGTGGAACGACCATTCACCCTCTTGGTAGAAGTAGGGTTTATATTTTTGTCGCGACGTACGGGTGCAGAGTGGTCGGACTCTGTAGTCGGGGAGGGTGACCCGGATCCACGGACTGGAAAGAAAGGGGAAAAGTAGCATGGGCGGGAGCGAAGTCAATCCCCATGCGTGTGGTCTAGGTTCCCCTGGCCAGGTTGAAATTCGATTCGGAATCGTCCGCCTCTCACGGCATGAGATTGCTTAATGATTTCGGTCACATAGAGTAACAAGTGGAACAGGATGATGATAATACGGCTGGTTGATTAAATGGTTGCTCTACCATGTTTGAGTAGAGTTAGTTGCAAATCTAGAATGGTTAATTCCACTAGAATCTGGCTAAGTAAAACATGAAAGTAAGGATCAACACTTAGCGGCATTTTTTTGGCAAACAAACCCTACCAACCAAAAAGCCTTGCATGTCTAGTTATCGGACTATGTTATATCCGGAGACGGGTCAGTCTTGCTGAGTATTAGTATACTCAGCCTTGCTTGTGGCACTGTTTTTCAGGTACTAACTTTGAAGATCTGTTTGCGAGTCTTACTTGGCCTTGTACTCTGCCTCCGGGTTGGTCGGTTGAGTGGGATGGCCCTTCAGCTAGTGCTAATCACCCTCCCGCTGAGTGACGCATTCGTACGGGCTTTACCGATGCGTCACGTTATTTCGTTAGTTATCTTTTAATGCTTCCGCTGAACATGAGACTTAAATAATTGAGTAGTTGGAACTCCGTAGTACTGTGCTACTCTGAACATGGTTTGTAATAAATTTTCTTTCCGCTGCAATCACTCTGAGATGTATGAAATGGTTTGTGTTGTAATCTCTGGGCTCACCTTCGTGTGAGTGTTGTCTGCTGATCCTGGAATAGCGTGGCTTTTATCGAGGCTTCACTCGAGGAACTACCGGTGAGTGCCAAAATTGGGTCAGAGTTGCTTAGCAACGAAGATCAGTGCACCCGGGCCCAGTAGTTTTGGGTGGTTCCGCCACAGCTGGCATCAGAGCTCGCAGACAGCCTACCAGAGATGACAGCCTCGGTTTTCAAAACAATAAATCAAAACTTGACTTCAAAACTACTAAAGTTTTTGAAAGAGTTTAGGATCTCCAAGGACAAGTCTAGAACGTAAAGCCCTATGGGATCTTATGGGTATAATCAGGTGGCTTATTTTGTATGGCTAAGTTCCAGCACATTACTTTTCAGTTTTTAAATTCTGTAATCTAAATTCTGCAACTACATCATCGCCACGAAGGTATGCTTACTCAGTCAGCTGAGGGAGTCTGACCTTTCCGTCGGTGATGCGAGCCGAACGCTGGAGCTCAAGCAGTGGCCTACTTGAGCTGCTGCCCATATACCAACTTCGGTTGAGTATATGGGGAGTAATGGTTCGAAATTGGAATTCAATTCCCCGTCAAAGACGGTACTCAGTCAATACGTTGTTTCGATAACGTATGCTTAACGTTGTCCATACGGCGGTAATGGTATGGATGCCGATTCTATAGTGATCGGTAATGTATGGGGACGCTTTCGTGAGTGCTGGCACGAAAGGTTCATTTTATATACTGTCAATCTTCTGCAGGTACGCTAACTCGAAATCGAATTATAGGCTATCTAGCTATATCGAGTAGCTATATAGTGAGAGACGTAATATGTATGCCACCAAAGTCATCGCGTAAGACCAAGGTTACTTGGCAATTTTTCCTTGGTGAGGACGTATAGGTTCTGCATTCATTCTCAAAAAGGTTAGCAAATAAATCTCTGGAGAAATCGCAAGTAAATCAGCGAAAATACTATCCTACGGAGCATCCAGAAAGTCTGTAACCTGGTTTCCACGAATTTTAACCTTCTGTTAAGTCACTCAAATCGACTTGGGGTAGTAAGACTAAATGATGTTTCCTAAGTTATCAAGCTGCTGTAAAAATTTGAAAATTTTTGAAGCCTTCTAGCATGGCCTTTGTATTTTTGGATCAACCATGTGTAAAACTGTTAACTCTGAACAGTCTATACAACTGAAATTTTTCGACCTTTATAAGTTGTTCAAACTAAAAATCGTTCAACATGAAAGTTGTAGACAACTAAGTGATGAGCTTACCATAAAAATTTGAAAAATTTTTGACGTCTGGGTTGAGAGTTATAGTCAAAATACACCCTCTCTGGACACTCAGTTTTCCTGGTTGACATCACTCTGAATACCTGAGCATATCACCCCCATAGAATCTGAATTGACCTTAGTGATGACTAGGTGAATTGTTCCTTAATATCAGAGGGATCTTGTGTAAATTTTTGAGAATTTTTGAAGCAAGTTCTCTACAGTTTTGGCCATTTCTTTCACTGTTCCAGAGTTAGTAGTTCTTGTTACCATCAGCTGATCCATCGGTCTTTTGTTGGGACAGATGGAAGAGCTGCTGGTCGTTGACGCGCAGGGGCACGTGCACTCCGCCTGCCTGCACTGGGACGGGTTTCCCCGCCGTCTTTGGGAGCTTTTGAGTGCAGCCGGTTACCTCCAGCCACCGGTTTACGATGGCCACGAGTTTGTGGAGGACGGAGTTCGTCGCTGCAGTGTGACAATGGTGATTCCGCAGCACCCGCTCAACGGGTGGGAGCCGATCGTGACTCAGATGGTCGGTCACTACCTGTTGGACACCTGGGAGCTTACCGCCATGAGGGCGATGACCACCTTTTGCTCTTTGCGCCCTCTGGAGGTAGTTCTGACCGCGTTCGGGTTGTTCCCTGCACCTGACCCGGCAGACCCGCTTTGGCTCGACCGGATGGCACACGTGGACGTGGTCGCTACCCTTGACCCGGTCGGGGCACTTCGGACAACAGCGATGTGCTTGGACGGCCTCTACAGGCTTCACACTTACCAGAGTTACGCCGTCGCTCAGTTGGTGGACCACGCTCAGGCCTTGCACCTGGCAGTCCAGCTGAGAGATGGGCAGCTTCAGGAGGCTAGTACCGAGCTCGAGAGCAGGGCTACTCTTATCGCCCAGCTCCACGGCTAGGTTCACGAGCTTCAGGACACTGTGTCGGATCGTGACGCTACGATCAACTTCCTGGAGGACCAGTTTCACGACCTGCAGCTTGAGGTGGACGAGGCTCAGGGGCAGCTCCACGCGATACAGCACGCGCAGGATGCCCTTCACGCACCTCCCGACGAGATGCAGGTGGACGAGGAGGACGAGCCCCAGGAGATAGAGGGCGTTTCAGAGATGGACTCCGAGGACCAGGCGCCGCAGCCCGCGCCGGTTGAGGTTCACACTCCCGCGGCGAGTGAGGCATCGGTCAACATGTAGACCGAGGCGCTGTTTCTTAGATTTTGTAGACTCCTCTTAGTGTGGCCTACTTTTGGATCATGGCTACTAGGCTAACTTAGAGTTGAGTAACCCCCTTAGTACTGATGTTAGGAGTGACCAAGTAGAAATGAGAGCACGATGGATGTAATGAACCCCTAATGCTACTAGTGTTAATTGTCAGTGGTCTGCAAAAAGCTGAAGGCAGCAGCTAGTTCGAATTTTTATCCTCTTTTCCTTTCGGATTTAGCTCCTGAGTTGAATACCAAAGTTGTTCCAAATTTCATCAGGAACCTGCTCGCAAAATTTCAGCCCAAACGGATTGGTATTGCAGGAGATAATCGCAAATTACAGAAGCTCTGTTTTCTGTGAAACAGAAAAACCAGAGGAGGAGTAAATGAATTTTTCGACTAACCTACTCTGGAAATCTGACTTTGTGATGACTACCAAAGTTGTAGATCATGAAATTATCTATCTCCTGTAAAAATTTCAAGTTTATATCAAGTCCCGAACTCCAGTTATGAGCGTTTTCGTATCGCTGGCGTTGCTGCACAACCTGATTAAGCAATTTCCAGTATCTCCATGTCACTTTGAGTTGTATATTCCATTTGAAATGATGATAATGATGAGCCTAATGCAAAAGTACTCACATTTCAGATGGTTGGATCAACTCGAGGCACCCCTAGTGGTTTTGGAGCCGGAGGGAATGGCGATCCACCTCCACCTCCTCCACCAGTGGGTATTGCTGAGGTTCTTGCCGCCCAGACGGAAATTCTGCGGCAGCTGGTTCAAGCTCAGCAGCAACCGCGGGGTGGGCATCATGCTCATCACGCACAAGAGGCGAGCTACCAAGATTTCCTCAGTACTCAGCCTCCGCTGTTCAATAAAGCGGATGAGCCTCTGGACGCTGACGCTTGGATTCGCACGATCGAGTCCAAGTTTTCTCTATTGACTACTCCTTGTTCCGAAGCGAACAAGACTCGCTATGCCGCGCAGCAGCTTCGCGGATCAGCTCGTATGTGGTGGGATCATTACCACGGGATGCTACCGGCTGATCATGTGGTGAATTGGAATGAATTCAAACTGGCTTTTCGAGATCATCATATTCCAGCTGGACTTCTTGACCGTAAGCTCAACGAGTTCTTGGCCTTAACTCAGGGCACTCGTACCGTGGTGCAGTATGCTCAAGTATTCCATCAATTGTGTCAATATGCTGGACATCACGCGGATACCGACACTAAGAAGCGTGAACGCTTCCGTCGAGGCCTTAGCACCAAGTTACAAGAAAGGCTAAATCTTGTCCGTGCAGACTCCTTCAATGAATTGGTGAATATGGCTATATCTCAGGAAGATCTTATTTCTGCACACCGCGCTGAAAAGAAGCGCAAGGCACCTGCTGGACCCTCGAGTGCCTCTGCACCGAGGTATCGTATTGTGCAAAATAGCCCACCCGCACTCTCTCAGAAGGCCCCTCAGCCAGGGCGTTGGATTATTCGACCTCCCCAACAGCAGCAGCAGACTCGATTCGGGTTTCCTCAGCAAGCTCGATTTGCACCTCAGCAGCAGCAGAACGGCCCTAGGCCGAATACTCAGCCAGCCGCTCGCCCTGATAACAATAACCGCTGTTTCCGATGCGGGAGTCCAGATCACTTTGCCAAGATGTGCCCCCAGGCGGGACAAACTCAAGGGCAGGCTTCTCGCAGGAACGATCAGAATAAGGGCAAGAGGCAAACCATTCAAGTCAGGCAGGGCCGACTTAACTTCACCAATCTTGCTGAACTTCCCGAGGGAGCACCAATCATGTCGGGTACATTCTCTATAAACCATCACCCCGCAGTTATCTTATTCGATTCTGGTGCATCTCATAGCTTCATTAATTCTAAGTTTGGAGCAAAAGTTGGTTTAGATTTTTGCCACACCAAAGGCTCTTATATGATATCTACTCCTGGTGGTAAAATAGCATCCAACCAAATGGTTAGAACAGCACCGCTTAAGTTGGGTAGTAGAACGATTTCAACCGAGTTAATCCTATTACCACTAGAAGGAATTGATGTTATTTTGGGAATGGAATGGATGAAAAGACATGGGGTAGTGTTAGATATCACTTCCCGAGCTGTCGAAATAAATTCTCCAACTCATGGTCAATCGGTTCTATATTTACCTCATCACCAATGCAACAACTCTTGTGCCTATGCCATGAAAGATATTCGTCTCGAAGATATTCCGGTAGTCCGTGAATATGCAGATGTGTTTCCGGACGATTTACCTGGTATGCCGCCAGACCGGGATATCGAATTTATCATTGAACTTCAGCCTGGTACCGCACCTATTTCAAAAAGGCCGTACCGAATGCCGCCTAAAGAATTAGCTGAACTAAAAATCCAGCTACAAGAACTTTTGGACAAGGGTTTTATTCGCCCAAGTGCTTCACCTTGGGGTTGCCCAGCATTGTTCGTAAAGAAGAAGGATGACAGCCTGAGGTTGTGTGTTGACTACCGGCCTCTCAATGCGGTGACCATCAAAAATAAATATCCACTTCCCCGCATTGATGTACTGTTTGATCAATTGGCTGGAGCAAAGATTTTCTCCAAGATTGATCTTCGTTCGGGTTATCATCAAATTAAAATCCGGCCTTGCGATATTCCCAAGACCGCCTTCTCAACCCGATATGGTCTCTATGAATATTTGGTTATGTCTTTCGGTCTCACCAATGCTCCGGCTTATTTTATGTATCTCATGAACTCGGTATTTATGCCGGAACTTGACAAGTTTGTCGTGGTCTTTATTGACGACATTCTGATCTATTCCAAAGATGAAGCAGAACATGAGCAACATCTGCGCATTGTTCTTCAACGTCTCAGAGATCATAAGCTGTACGCAAAATTCTCCAAGTGTGAATTCTGGCTGGACACAGTCAAATTTCTGGGTCACACTATATCTAGTGAAGGCATTTCAGTTGATCCCAGCAAAGTACAAGAAGTGATGGACTGGAAGCCTCCTACTTCAGTTCATCAGATCCGCAGTTTTCTCGGCTTGGCGGGGTATTACCGCAGATTTATTCCGGACTTCTCCAGAATTGCTAAGCCCATGACAGAACTACTAAGAAAAGATGTCAAGTTTAAATGGAACACAAAGTGTGATGAAGCATTCCATACATTGAGAGCACATCTAACCACTGCACCAGTCTTGGCTCAACCTGACAACAATAAACCATACGATGTTTATTGTGATGCTTCAGGCACTGGTCTTGGTTGTGTTCTAATGCAAGACAATCGGGTGATAGCTTATGCTTCCCGAGCTCTTCGGCCACACGAGCTAAATTATCCCACTCATGATCTGGAACTAGCCGCCGTTATTCATGCTCTCAAGCTTTGGAGACATTATCTTATGGGCACCCATTGCAATATCTATACCGACCATAAGAGTCTCAAATACATTTTCACTCAAAGTGAGCTGAATATGAGGCAACGAAGATGGCTGGAATTAATCAAAGATTATGATCTGGAGGTTCATTATCACCCGGGCAAGGCTAATGTGGTAGCCGATGCGCTCAGTCGCAAGGTTCACTGCAATTGCCTTGCAATGGAGTCATATAATGACACATTGTGTGCTGAAATGCAAAGGCTGAAATTAGAAATTATTCCTCAGGGCTCTTTGAATCATATTTCGGTGGAACCGACACTCTATGACCAGGTCATCATGGCACAATTACACGACAAAAGTGTTGGTATCATCAAGCAGCAAGTAGTAGCAGGTGAAAATAAATATAAGTGTTTCCGAGTGGACCATAAAGGAATTTTGTGGTTCGAGGATCGCCTAGTCGTTCCCAAGAATCCTGATCTGCGGAAACAAATCCTAGACGAAGCACATCTCTCTAAATTTTCTATTCATCCGGGTAGCACCAAGATGTACCAAGATCTCAGACAAAATTTTTGGTGGACTCGCATGAAGAGAGAGATTGCCAAATATGTCGCAGAATGTGACACCTGTCAGAGAGTGAAGGCTAGTCACTTGAAAGTTGCTGGAACTCTCCAACCTCTACCAATTCCATCCTGGAAATGGGAAGATATCAGCATGGATTTCATTGTGGGCTTACCAAATACTTCTCAGCACCATGATTCCATTTGGGTCATTGTTGATAGGCTCACAAAGACTGCTCATTTTATTCCAGTGCATACTGAATATAGAGCCAAGAAATATGCTGAGATCTATATGGATCGGATTATCTGCCTACACGGTATACCCAAAACAATTGTATCGGATCGTGGTCCTCAGTTCGTGGCAAGGTTTTGGGAGCAACTCCAAGAAGCTCTCGGAACTAAATTAATTCGAAGCTCAGCTTACCATCCACAGACTGACGGACAGACCGAAAGGGTTAATCAAATTCTTGAAGATATGCTTCGAGCATGTGTCATTCATTATGACAAGAACTGGGACAAATGTTTATCCTTGGCGGAGTTTTCCTATAATAACAGCTATCAGGCCAGTCTGAAGATGGCACCCTTCGAGGCCTTGTACGGTCGACGGTGTCGAACCCCTTTGAGTTGGTCCCAGACTGGAGAGCGTCAAATCTTTGGACCTGAATTAGTGGTCGAGGCTGAAGAGAAAGTAAAAATAGTACAAGCAAATCTCCGAGCAGCCCAGTCTCGGCAAAAGAGTTATTTCGATAAAAGAAGGGATCCTTTGAAGTTCATGGTTGGTAATCACGTCTATTTACGAGTATCCCCAACTCGAGGCGTTCAACGTTTCGGAGTCAGGGGTAAGCTCGCACCCCGCTACGTCGGGCCTTATGAAATCATTGAAGAATGTGGACCCGTGGCTTATCGCTTGCGACTTCCTTCACGACTTGCCGCCATCCATGATGTTTTCCACATATCCCAACTCAAGAAATGTGTTCGAGTCCCTACGGAAATCATTGATCAACAGGAAATTTTAGTGGAGCCCGATCTCTCATATACCGAATATCCACTCAGAATTCTGGATCAAAAAGAGAGAGGTACTCGTCGAAAGGTGGTAAAAATGTATAAAATTCAGTGGTCTCATCACACTGAAGAAGAAGCCACTTGGGAGACGGAGGATTATCTTAATCGACACTATCCGGGTTTCCTTAGCTCTACCTCAGGTATATCCTTTTCCCCACCTCAAATTCAATCATCCAATCTCGGGACGAGATTCTTGTTAAGGGGGGTAGGTTGTGACACCTCAGGTGTTAGCACCTTTAAATCCAATCAATGTACCTTAGTTAAAGTTAAAAGAAAAATTTGAGAAATTAATTTAAAGAGAAAGGATCAAATAAAAGACAAATCATACAAAAGAAATTAAAGGAAAAAGAAAAAGGAGTGAAAAGCTACTCAAAATTTAATTCATAAAGGTGCACAAAATTTTTGTTGGCTCATGAGAGGTGTTTCAATTGACATGTGCTCAATTGAACTTCAGCCAAAATCAATTCAAAAACTGAATAAAACTAGAGTCCTTTTGTGCCAATATGCAAATGCACCAATAGTTCGAAATGTGAGTTTCAAATGAAAATTTGCATAACACGAAAGTTGTAGACCTTGAAAAATTATGCAAAAGTGGTATTCAACACTTTTCCATTTGAGCCCTCCAATTAGGAGATAATTTTAGTTTACCGAGAGGTCCCTGGAATTTCAGAAATCACATTTATGCCCTTATCTCCATCTCTCTCTCCCCCGGTTGCTCTGTTCGCGCCGCCCGCCGTACGCCGCCGGTGGACTTCGTCCACCGCGCGCCCGCGGCCAAATGGACCCGGGGAAGCCTCTCCGCGCCACCTGGCCCGCCCCTTGGCACCCTCCCACGCCCACACGCGTCCCAGGCCGCTTCCCGGGCCGCCACGACACCCCCGCCATGCGCCGCGCCGCTGCCGCTCCGCCCGCTCGCCGTCGTGCGCCCCTGACCCAAATCGACCGCCCCCAGTCGCTCCATTCCTCACCCAGGAGCTCGTTGGCCTATAAAGACCCACAGAACCCACAGACGCGCCCCTTCTTCCCCTTCTTCCTCCTCCCGCCGCTCCGCCATGGCCGCCGAGATCCCGCTCGCGCGGACCGGCTAGCCCAGCCCCACATTGCTCCCTCCGACCACCGCAATAGCTTCGCCACCTCCTAGATACGCTCCCCGCGCGCGGAATCGAACCCAGACCCCCTCCCGACGCCATTCCCTTCTTGCGCCGCCGCCGGCGAGCTCAGGCTCACCGCGGACCGGCCATCTCCGGGGAAGACCGAGCCCGACAGCTACCCCAGAAGCATCCACGAGCTCACGCGGTACTCGTGCGCGCCTTGTTCCCCTACCCCGAGCCCTCCTTCACCTCCAGCGCCGGCGAACCGAACAACCAGCCCGCCATCAACGCCGACGAGCTCGAACCTGTGCTCCAAACGCTCGAACGTCGACCAGGGTAGGTGTTCCTCGATCCTTTCTCCCCCACGCGCCTCCCCGTGGCAGCCCCGGTAAGCCCTGCACCGCAGAACACCACCGGCAAGATGCCACGGCGGAGAAGGCCGGCGAAGGACCCGGTTGTAATTTGTTTTTTTCGTTCAAGGGTGTCTCTGCAAGATTTACAGTGTATACCAGTGAACTTCTAAAATGCGAAACAAATCACAGAAAAATCAAAAAAATGCAAACTCAACTGATCTGGAATCATTGTAACAAAATCTACAAATTTTGTAACATTCACATTTGCAGAAACTCAACCGAATTTAATCTAGGAAAAAGATTAAGAAAACCACCTTGTGCATGTTCATGAAGTTCTGCTCATCAAATGACCTTGATTTTTGGATATGTTATCACTAATAGGATGATAAGGTCACAGTAAAAAGATGACACCAAACCACAACAGTTATCATGTTAGAACAATCAAGATTCTCTAATCTGTGGTTAGCTTTCTCGATTTAATTCTGGAAAATATGCACATGAACTTGCTCTGAAATTTTTATTGCGTGCATGTAAAACGAGAACACTGCTAATACCTAAATTTCAGATTTATTAGAGTTCATTTGCTATATACCATGATTTATGCTTGTTTAATCAACTTAATTCCTCATATATAGTTGTTATGCTCAGAAAAATCCATGTTTATTTCTGGAGTCTCATTTTAGCTCTGTGTTCCTGTCTAAAAATTTTGAGCTGCAGTTACTGAGTTTGGCTTTGTCGAATAATCATGCTTAGCTTCTTATGGTTAGGTTTACTATTTTTGTTTTGAGTAATCCACAATGTTTCTGGGCATGATTTTTGGGCATGATCTTGTTTAGAGTATATTATATCTGTAATAAAAAGTTCAAATGCAATACTGGTCAAATGCACCTTGATAATTTTATGCAAACTCATGCTAAGTTAACTGAATAATTAATTTATCATAGTGAGTTAAATCTTGAAAAATTTTCCGAAGTATGTTTATCTCATGAATAGTCTCTGGTAAAAATTTTAGAACCAAATCCTCAGTAAAACTTTCTGTAGAATTAATCTTTGTAAATGGCTTGCTGTTTTTAATCTTTTTATCACCTCTGCTATATAAGTGTATAAAATCTGGAAAAATTGCAGTACTGAGTTCATGCTTTGAAGTTGCTTGCATAAAATTTGTAGCATCAGAATCCATGTGGAACATTCTGTACAAAAATATGAAGTAACTAGAGTAATCCTTTTGCATGATTAGTTATAGTTTTTGCTTTATGGTTAAATGTTGAAATCTATACCATAATTACTTATTTTGAATCTGAGTTACTTTAGTGTTCATCACTAGCTCTTTAGTAGTTGTGATGTTAAGAAATAATGAAAGCATGTTATGTGTTGAAATTAAAAATGAAAACCCAAAACCCCACTCATTCATGAATAACCATAGTTATGCTTACTACTCTATAAACGATTGCCCATGCAATGAAATGTGAAATCGGCACTAAAATAACTTAAGTGGACTACAACTTTATCGTGAAGGAAAGAAATTGTTATCCATGAATAACTCATAATCTTGCATTGCATATAGAAACGGGTAATCTCGCGGACGGAGACTACGAACTGGTGCCCGCGGACTCTCGTGCGGAGCAGGAGATTAATCTGAACTGTACTAACTTGTCTCAAGACCTGGGCCAAGCCCCAGAAGCTTTTCGGCCTGACAGTGCCCAAGAAGGCAAGCCCCGGAGCATAATCCCACTATTTTCCGAATTATCATTCAGCTATCTATTTATTAATGTACTGTAATATTTTGTTTTTCTGCATTTAAGTTTTCTAGGCGTTGATCGAAAACCATAGATGCATGATCCCTAGGAACCTATGTTTGATACCGGATCTTTTTATCGACTAGTTGCCAGGCTAAATAGGTACGGTAGAAGTCGAGTGGTTTCCTGCCTCTCGCGAGCAAATAGGAATTGTACTGACTTTAATTCCTGTTGAAATGTAAGGACAACGGGCGGGGTTGTGTAGTTGTGATACCCCGCTGGTATAGTCAAAAATGGCTAAGGTCGTGGTGTGTGGCTCATTTCGTTAAGCGTTTGAAAGTACTAGCCACATACCGAGAAATATGGTAATCGGTAAGCTTAAGTACCTGATTGGACCGGCGAGTGGAACGACCATTCACCCTCTTGGTAGAAGTAGGGTTTATATTTTTGTCGCGACGTACGGGTGCAGAGTGGTCGGACTCTGTAGTCGGGGAGGGTGACCCGGATCCACGGACTGGAAAGAAAGGGGAAAAGTAGCGTGGGCGGGAGCGAAGTCAATCCCCATGCGTGTGGTCTAGGTTCCCCTGGCCAGGTTGAAATTCGATTCGGAATCGTCCGCCTCTCACGGCATGAGATTGCTTAATGATTTCGGTCACATAGAGTAACAAGTGGAACAGGATGATGATAATACGGCTGGTTGATTAAATGGTTGCTCTACCATGTTTGAGTAGAGTTAGTTGCAAATCTAGAATGGTTAATTCCACTAGAATCTGGCTAAGTAAAACCTGAAAGTAAGGATCAACACTTAGCGGCATTTTTTTGGCAAACAAACCCTACCAACCAAAAAGCCTTGCATGTCTAGTTATCGGACTATGTTATATCCGGAGACGGGTCAGTCTTGCTGAGTATTAGTATACTCAGCCTTGCTTGTGGCACTGTTTTTCAGGTACTAACTTTGAAGATCTGTTTGCGAGTCTTACTTGGCCTTGTACTCTACCTCCGGGTTGGTCGGTTGAGTGGGATGGCCCTTCAGCTAGTGCTAATCACCCTCCCGCTGAGTGACGCATTCGTACGGGCTTTACCGATGCGTCACGTTATTTCGTTAGTTATCTTTTAATGCTTCCGCTGAACATGAGACTTAAATAATTGAGTAGTTGGAACTCTGTAGTACTGTGCTACTCTGAACATGGTTTGTAATAAATTTTCTTTCCGCTGCAATCACTCTGAGATGTATGAAATGGTTTGTGTTGTAATCTCTGGGCTCACCTTCGTGTGAGTGTTGTCTGCTGATCCTGGAATAGCGTGGCTTTTATCGAGGCTTCACTCGAGGAACTACCGGTGAGTGCCAAAATTGGGTCAGAGTTGCTTAGCAACGAAGATCAGTGCACCCGGGCCCAGTAGTTTTGGGTGGTTCCGCCACAGAGGCTACGCGGGGAGGACGTGCGGTAGCGCTGCGGATAAGAGGCGTAGGTACAGACGGACAGGACGGGAGATGACCCCCCGAGCGACCATCCGAGTGGCGAGCGCCGTCCCAACTGACCAAGGATGGGACAACACTTAGACAACCCGCTGCCCAAGAAAACTAGCCGGACTCAAGCCTCCCCACTCCCGACTGATCGAGTGGGCCCCGACGACTGACAAAGACAAAGGACTCCCCGGTGGAACCAAGACACAACGATAGATATATGTAAATGGGGACCCACCTTGAACTATAAAAGGGAAAGCCCCCCACGTAGGAAAAGGGTTGGACTCCTAGTGGTTCGACACTGCTTGAACAGTTTGTAAGCTCCCCTTTGAACTTTGAGCACCCGGGCTCGAGAGCAATAGAGCGAGAACACCACCCCCATACTGGACGTAGGGCACATTCGGTCTGAACCAGTCTGAATCCTCGAGTCTTTGCGAGCTAGACCATATCCGATCAAGCGCACAACAAATGAGCAATCGATTAGTTTAGTAGTCACCCATTCTCAGTAAGGACAGTTTGGCGCCGTCCATCGGGAGCGCTTTGTGTGTTCACTGCTTCGGCGATCGGATGGTTTTGATCACTCAATTCGCCGCCCCGGCGGTGAGCCAGGGCGAGACGATCCGCTTCGGCTCCTTGGAGTTCCCCGCGATCCCCCGCAACGGATCGTGGGCGCCTCCACCATTCCCGCCTTCCCAGGCCTTCCAGTTTGGAAGTCTGGAGTTCGTCACCGACCAGCTCGGTGTACTGCACCTCCGCGAGGAGAATGCCACTTCGGCGGCCTCCGAGGAGCCCGCTCCTCCGCCCATGCTTCACAAACTAAAGCGCCAGCGATCGATTCGCTGGCGTATCAGGAAGTGCAAGCCATCACAGCCAACCCGCGTGGTGCTCCGCCGCATCGCGCTCATGATGGCGACCAACCCGGCCACCGAGGATGTCAAATTGGTCCTCTACTCTTTGGCCAATGTTTGTCGGCAGCTCGCGAGCAGACCTCCGCTGGCGCCACCCCACTCGTTTTCTGATCAGCTGCCATTCGGCCTATGCAACTCTACGGGCACCTACGCCCGGGAGATGCGCAGGGCCACGCGCGGGCACCAGTCCTCGTTCGTGGGCATGGCAGGGAGCTATCCCGACTCCGTCCACGACCTCCTATGTTTCGAGGATCCCCTGAGTGATTCCTCTAGCATGGGAGACAACTACCTGGAGGGCGCGTCCGCCCCGCAACACGTGTGCGCCATGGCTGGCGCACCCAATGACCCGCCACCAGAAGTGGTGCCGTCTCAATAGACGCACACCCCCTCAGATCACTGCGCGTAGGCACTCGCCAATGCGCAGGCCAACACTGAGGATCTTCGTCTTCGGCAGCAGCACACGCCCCCGCCGGTGGACCAGCCTCCGTGGGCCCATTTCGGGTCAAAGGGGGGAAACCCCATTGGTTCTGCGCGGCAGCATGCACGCGGAGTCAACCGCGATATCATCAAGGACGCCCGCATGGAACTCCCGCAGGAGTTCCGCGCGGGCTAGAACATCGCCGCAGCAGCAATCCTTCTGCAGACACTCCCGGAGCCAGAAGACCTGGCTCAGAGGAACCTTCACCGCCAGGTTAAAAACCTGGTGGAGCTCGCCGCCGTTCAACAAGCGGCAAGCTCCCCACTGCACCGTCGATAGGCCGCCGCCTCGTGCCCTGCTGGCGGCGCGGGCCGCCCAGGGCGGGAGCCATCCGAGGCACAGTGCTCCTCTCCCACCGAGGCCACCGGTCCACGGTCGCGTTGGCCCCAACTACGACGCGCGCAGTGTCATACAAGGCCGGCAGCAGGCGAGGCATCACGCCGACGTCGACCACGCGGCTGCCCGTGCAGAAGATGCGCGGGCATACGCATTAAACCCGGAGCGCCCATTGCTCTGACGAGGGGGACTGTAACATCCCAAAAATTCACCCAAATAAATTACTCATTAAAAATATTTTTTTCAAATTCCTTTTGATGCTGAGCTCGAATCATTCCAAATCCTTCTGTCCGACATCCTGATCCCCCGAAGTTTTTCCCAGCGATTCGCCGTCCCGACACCAGTACCAATCATTGTCCCATCTCTTTCTTTTCCTCGTTCTTGCGTGCTCGTCGCTGACCGGCCGAACGCCGCAGTACGCGTGTGGCCGACCGCCGCCGCGAATCCCGCCGGCGCCACTCTCTTTTTCTCCTTTTCTTTTTCCCTTTTTTCTTTTCCTTTTTCCTTTTCTTTTCTCTCTTCTTCTCTCTTCTTCCTGCTCCCTCTCCCTTTCCCGCACGCGCTGCACGCCGAGGCCCCCTGCGCCGAGCCTCTCCCCTGGATGCCGGGCGCCTTCCCTGGGCGCCGCCTCCCCCGCTTGCGGCCGCTGCTCGCCGTCTCGCCCTCTGCGCGCCGTACCCCCATGGTCGCCTCGCCTCTCGCGCTCGCCTGCGAAGCAGAGCCGGCCACGCACACGGCGCCCCGCCATTGGCCACCAGCCATGCCCACTTGCGCCGCCCCTCCGTCCTCTCGCCGTCGCGTCCGTGCCACAGCACTGCTAGGCGACGCTCGCAAGTGGACGGAGCTACCCCACCGCCATTAAAGCTCGTCCTCGAGCTCGCTGGCCACCACCAGCCGCCAACACCGCTCCATTTTCTTCCCTTGCCCTCCCGGCCTATAAATAGGCCCTCCACCGCACTCTCCACCTCCACAACGCCGGCCACCTCCGCTCGCCCCATCCCCACGCCCACAGCGCCGCCGCCACGACCATCGCCGCCGACCGCCGCGCACCACCGTGGCCAGGCCGCCACACCCCATCCCCGCTCGAGGTGAGGAGGGGAATCGATCCCCCTCGGCCTCATCTCCCTTTTCCCCCTCTCCCCGGGCGCCGACGAGCTCCCAGGCCGCCGGCCCCAGGCCGCCGCCGGCAGGCCGCCCCCTCCTCTGTTTCACGGGACAGAGAGGAGGAAGAAGGGGCAGTTTTACCCCTAGGCCCCTGCACTTTCCCCTTTTTATTAAAGAGCCCCCCTCTCTATAGATCCCTTTTAAAAGAACCCCCCTCCATCTTTAATTATTCCAAATCAACCCCTACACTATATAAAACATTTAGTGGCCTGAACAATTTCCAAAATTCTATTCAAGTCCTGTCACTCCCAGAAATAATTACAAATAGGCCCCTGGACCCCGGATTAGCCCCTAAACTTACCTTTAACTTATCATTTCATGTGCCAAAAATCCTCCGTTTGCCCCAAAACTTTATCACGCCATTTCTAACATAATTTTGGCCATGCCATTAGAAAACCACCCAAAAATATTACTCCTATCACCATATCTTAATTTTTCCCGATCTGAGCTCAATGTTAAAACCTTTATTTCTTTTTCTTTATTGTGTGCTTGTTTGTGTGTGCCGTAGATCACGGTGTGAACGAGGGGGAACCCATTGACGAGCAGTACCACGAGCAAGAGTGTGAGGACCAGTACCGTGACCCCGAACCCGAAGGACAGTACCTCGATCAGGACTTCCCGGAAGGCTTTGTGAACGACAAGTTCAATCTCGTCCTTTGATGCATATTTTGTCCTAGTTTTATAAACACAACCTATTGGCCTATTTTTACAAAATTGCATATGTTTTTACTACTAAAACATGGTTGGATAGCCACCCCTTGACTTGTTATAACTATGCCTTGACCACCTAGATTGATGTCTATATACGATTCGTTTTATGTGGATGTTGATCACCGCTAGAATTACTTAGGACCTTATTCTCGTTCTACTACACATCAAATATAATGGTTTTATAAAAGGAAAATGTGTGAGTGTGTGGGAAGGGAAAAGGTGGATTTGTTGAAAATAAATGAACGATGTGTTCTGATGAAATGGATGGCATTTCTGTGTGAATCGCCAAAAGGTGTGCTCGTACCTTTGTGGTTGAGCAAGAAGGTTGGGAGATATCCATCTTGTCACAATAAGGACCGAGTTGATGTGTTGTCTTGCCTAACTCGACTGTCGTGCAAACCACTCGACCGTTGTGTGTGGCAATGGCTTAGCACAAACCCCACTAGTTAGCCTGATAGTCATCAGGAGAGCTGAGAGCAACGGGTGATCAAGGAGAAGGGATAAGTTCTGTGTGACTTATGCCCCGGTTAAACCTCGGTGACAGGTCAATGACCCCTTGGTGGATCCCGTATTGGCTAGTCAGGTCTAGCTAAGGTGAGTAATGGCTTTGTTGGGATCTGCACCGACACTAAGATGATCGTGCTGTGGTACCCCGCTTGTGGGTAAAGTTGCACACATCTGCAGAGATAGCCGTGCTCACAGTATTGAGCGGGTTACGGTTTGGTCACACAACTAGTACATCTTCTGGGAATGGTTGGGTTGGCGTGAGTTGCTTTGGAAGAGTGTCCGGCAGCAGTGCCGTGTGCTACAGCGAATGAGGAGTCCGGTAGCAACTTTTAAAATCTTGGATCCTATGTGGATCAACCTCACCGGCTATATGTGACATCCCGAAAACTCACCAAAATAAATCATGCGCTAAATTTGTTTTTGTTGTTGAGCTCGACTCAAACCCTAACCCTAACTTCCCGGAAACCCTCCTGTTCCGATCTCCCGATCCCCGGAGATCTGACCCGACACCCGAATTCAATCCACGTCTCATCTCCTTCCCATCCAGCGTGACGCGTCGTGACCAGCCGCTGCGAATCCCGCCCCCTCCTTTTTCCCCTCTTCCCTCCGACCGCGTGCCCCACCTCCCGTGGCCGCACGCCATGCGTGGCCGACCGCAGTCGCGGTCGCCGCTGGCGCGCACCGCCCCCCCTCCTTTTCCTTTCCCTCCCTCCCATTTTCTTTTTCCTATTTCTTTTTCCCATTTCTTTTCCCCCTTTTCTCTTTTTCTTCTTTTCCTCCCTCCCCGAGCCGAGCGGCCTGACCACCGCGCCGGTCTTGTACACGCACCACGCCGCCCCGCTCGCTCCGAGCCGCACCCCGCCTCCCCCGCTCGTAATGCACGCCCCGCCGAGCCGGTCCACGCGCGTGGACCGCGTGCTCGGCGCACCGCCGCGCCACCCGCCGCTGCCAGGCTGCCCGCTCCCGCGCACCGCCGCCTCGTCGCCCGCGCCACCCCGCTGCGCCTCGCCCCGCTTGCGCGCACGCGCGCACGGAGCACAGGGCCGTGGGCGAACGCGCCGGGCCGCAGCGATGTGAGCTCCGCCGAGCCCACGTGCGCGCCTGGCCGCGCCGCACGCCGCCCGCCGCTGCCCCGCACAGCGCCGCCCTGTGCTCACCGCTGCCGCACACGTCCCGTCATCCCTGCACAACATCGCTGCCCGTGCGCCGCTCCACGACGCGCGAGCGCGGCCGAGCGCCATTAAGGCCCGCCGCGCCGCCCGCCGGGCACCACCTACTCGCCACCGGCCACGCCCCCCCCCAAACCGACCTACAACGGCTATAAAAGGCCCCGCCGGCGCCGCTCCTCCGCACCCAAACTTCCCCGGCCACCACCGCCTCTCCTCGCAGCTCACAGCGCCGCCGCCGCCGCCATTTCCGCCCGCCGTCGCCGGTTCACGTCGCCCTGCTCCCTCGCCGCGCCCCGAGCCGAGGTGAGCTGGGGAATCGAACCCCACGCCCCTCCTAGCCCTTTTCCCCCACCCCCGGCCGCCGCCGTGGTCCAGGACGGCCAAATCGGCCGCCGCCGGCACCCCGGGGACACCTCCCCTGTTTCCCAACGTGGGAGGGAGGAAGGGGATGGCAATTTTGCCAAAAACCCCTCCCCCTTTCCTCTTTTTCTTAAAGGAACCTTCCACCCTTTTTGCCTTTTGCAGAATCTCCCCCACCTTTAATATATTTGCGAATAAACCCTCTTCCAATATAAACTTAATCTCAAATATACCCCTGACCTCTCCAGAATAACCCAAAAGATTACAAAAAATTACAAACAGACCCCTGCCTACTCAAGCTTATTTACAACCAGGTCCCTGGCCCCTTAACTAACCCACGAACCTTTATAAAACCTATCATTTCATGTACCAAACAACCCCGGATCAAACCAAAACTCTACCCTGCCTAATTTAACTCAGTATTGGCCATGTCACTCGGAAACCACACGAAATTAGCACTCTATACTCTATATTTTATGTGTCTCTGTTTCGAGCTCAACGATAAACCTTTTATTTCCTGTGTCTTGTTTGTTTGCGTCGTAGATCACGGAGTGAATGAAGGAGAGCCCGTCAACGAGCAGTACTGTGAGCAGGAGAACGAGGACCAGTTCCGCGACCCCGAGCCCGAAGGATAGGACTTCCCCGAAGGCTACGAAGACAGCAAGTTCAATCCATCCTTTGATGCATGTTTCTGTCCTAGTTTTATAATCACCACCCAATGGCCTGTTTTATAAAGTTGCATAGGTTTTACTTGCATGAAAACACGGTTGGATAGCCGCCCCTTGTTTTGTGATGACCATTCCTTGACCACCTAGATTAATGTCTGATTTTGCTTGGACGTTAATCGATATTAGAACGCTTAGGACTTTACTCTTAACATAATTTATTTGATAAAGAAAATGTGTGCGTGTGGGAAGGGATAAAACGTGGATTTTCGAAAGATGAGTATGGACGGGATGGACGGCATTTCTGTGTGAATTGCCGACTGGTGTGCTTATGCCTGTGTGGCAGGGCAAAGAAGGGAGATATCCATCTTGTCGTGTCTAAGGACCGAGTTGGTGTGTCATCTCACCTAACTCCACTAACGTGCAAACCACTCGACCGTTGAATGGGCAACGGCGTAGCATAAATCCCACTAGTTGGTGTGATAGCCATCAGGAGAGCTGAGAGCAACGGGTGACTAAGGAAAAGGGATAAGCCCCGAGTGACTTATGCCCGGTTATACCTAAGTGAACGGTCAATGACCCCTTGGTGCATCCCGTGATGGCTAGTCAGGCTTAGCTATGGTGGGTAATGGCTATGTTGGGATCTACACCGACACGACGGTGTTCGAGTTGTGGTATCCTACTTGTGGGTAAAGTTGCACACCTCTGCAGAGTTAAGAATCTATTCGAATAGTCCGTGCCCACGGTATTGGGCGAGTTACGGTGTGGTCACATAACTAGTGTTTCTTTGGGATGGGTTGGTGTGAGTTGTTTTGGAATTGGTTCCGGCAGTTGTGCCGTGTGCTACGACGGACGGGGAGTCCGGTAGCAGTTTTAAAACCTGAACTCTGTGTTACTGCAAAAAAAAACTGATTTCTAAATGGTTTTTCGTAAAATAAACCCCTGCATAAAATGTCGTTTTTCTTCAAATTAAACCGTAACCTTATCCTTGATCTACCTATGCATATTATTTTGTTATAACACCCTCCGTGGGTGTGGTTGGACTTGCTGAGTACGTTTGTACTCACCCCACTCTTACTTTTTACAGAAGAAGACCCGGACTTCGTACCGGACGACACCGAGTAGGGTTATCGTTCTACACCCAACCTTGCCTGTGGAACCGGCCCTGTTGAGATGCCTCCGCTGTCGCAGCACTCAGAGCCCGTGGTAGACCCCATGTGGTTTGCGGTCTGGTGTTACGTCGTAGCTTGGTTAATTATTATTATCATCTGTATCGAGTGTCCTCTAAGGTTTGTACGGTTTTGAACCATCTAATGTAATAAATGTGGCATCAGCCTCCTGGGACTGGTGTTTTGTATCACATTTAAGTCTTCTCTTATGAGGGGACGCTTCAGGTGGTATCAGAGCCGTAGGTTGGCCGTAGGACGTGATCCTAGGAGCGAAACCTGTTTTTAGACCCTTTACCTTAGGACTTTTCTATCCTTAATCCTTTCCTCACACAAACACTTACCTTTGGTTCTTGCCCTGTTCCAGATGGCTGACAATGGATGGATTGGCGGAATCTGTTTCGCAGAGCCCGGCCTTCCCAAGTTGTTGATACTCAGCCTGGAACGCATCGGAGTTGTGGATCCACCAGAGTTCCTCTATCGGGAGTACGACTCCAAGGGTACTCTTCGGTGTGACCTGATGATCTTCATAGCAAGAAGCACCCGCTATCCTGATGTGGACCCTTGGTTCATCTCCACCACTGGATTCCGTTTCCCGGATACCTATCGGAAAGCCGCCCGTAAAGCCCTGCGACGGCTTCGAGTGATCTACAAGCATCACCTTCAGCGGACTCCTATGGGGTTCTTCCCGCCAACTGAAGGAAGAGGACGCACCTGGATCGCCCGAATGAGAGGACTCGGGAGGGAAGAAGAAGATCTGGAAGACACTGTATCCCACCTGTCCATCTATCTCACCGGCCTGGATGAGCTCTACCGCGAGCAAGCAGCACAGCTAAAGCAACAAGTCCACAGAGCAGAAAAGGCAACCCAGGAGCTGGAAGAACAACAGACGAGGACCGTACACGCCGAATATTCCCTGGCTGCCCTCCAAGTCCAAATGGATGAAAAAGAGGCAGAACTGGAAGAGCAGCGGACAAGGGCCGCACGTGCCGAGAACTCGCTAGCCGCTCTCCAAGCTCAGATGCGGAGGTACGAGGCTCGCTGGGGAATAGGTGGATGGATAGAGGAAGATGAAGAAGAAGAACCCATGGAAACCCATTGGGACGTTGGCACTCAGACTGAAGAAGAAGAACCCGAAGAAACCCACTGGGATAAAGGAACTCAGACCGAGGATGATGTGATGGATCAGTACCTTCCACTGAAGAAGCGCTCCTTTAGAATTGAGGAAGAATCCCCATGATAGGAGTAGTCTCTAAGCTAGAACCTTTGCTCTAATAATCATGTACCCCATGAAGTTGTACCCCACCATGATGCCATAAATAAAAACCATCTACCCCTTTGTGTACCGCAAATATTCGTGCAAGATCCTCACCCTATCTTTGTTTTCAGATGGCTGCGGAAGGATGGACCCAGGGCGATTGCCAAGCTGCACCTGGTTCCCCAGCCTCTTGATCAACGCCCTGGAGAGCCTTGGCGTCACGGAACGCCCAAGGTACTACAGCAGAGAGTACGAGCATCATGGCACTCTCCGCTGCAGGGTGATCATAGTCATCGCCAGAAGTGATCACTACCCCGACATCCAATCCTGGCGAGTGACCGCTACGGGATTTAGGCACCATGACACCTACCCCTTGGCTATCAGGAAGACACTCCGCTACCTATGCCGGATTTTCGAAGAACACCTAGCACCCACACCAATGAGGTTCTTCCCGCCGGCCATCAGAACCCCTGTTTGGGAAGCTCGCATGAGGAGTCTGGAACGACGCCGCCATGAAGAGGACCCTCTGTACCAAGTGGCTAACTACCTAGCCGCTTTGGATCAACTCTTCGATGAGCAGGCCCACCTGCTGAGGGAGCAGACCCATCGTGCTGAGCAAGCTGAACTCGCAGTGAGACTCCAACAGGTCCGAGCAGCCCAAGCCGAGGCAAGAGCCGCAGCCGCGATCAGCAGTGAGGCAGTTGCACAGGAGAGTCTCAGACAAGCCCGCGACCGGCGCATGCAAGAATGGACCAGAAGTGGGACCCCAGTTCCGGCCATCGGAGAAGACCATGTTCTACTTGGGACACCCGTCATAGGATGGGGAACGCTCTTTGGAAGCCCTCGAGCTCCACCCGAGAATCCCGAAGGGTCTACTGCTGCCGAAGAAGGAGAAGCTGCTGCGCAACCCCAAGAGAATGGGAGCTTAGAGGACGGTGAGCAAGGACTACTCGCACCCCCCGCCCCAGGAGAAGGCTCACCCCGCGAGTAGAATGTCCGACCCTACCCCAGTGTTGTACCCCTCTAGCCCCTTCGGTTTAAGTTGTACCCTAGTATGAACTTGTACCCGGATGTGTTGTACGCGTTCTAGTCGTGTCCCCGTGTTGTACCCTGCTTCGCTTCAATGAAGTTGCTTGTCTGCCTTGTTATGCGTTTGTTGTTGTGTGCTTTTCGGCGGAAGTGTGATTCTGCTTTGTCTTACATAATAAACAACTTAAACATCACCTAATCTTAACCCTAACCCACCTGTTCTACAGATGGTTTCCCGAAGCGTTACGAGGGCCTCCCGTGTCAGGGACCCTGCAGCCGCTGATGCAGGAGTACGCCTTAACGGGCAAAACCATCCCCAGGAAGAACAAGAAGTGAGTCAGGGCAGAGGAGAAAATCATGATGCACAGCTGCCACCACCACCACCACCCTTCATGGAACTGGCACAAATAATCCATAACCAGACTCTCATACTGGAGACACTGGCCAATGCTCTAGTAAACAGGCAGCCACGAGAGCAGACCTTTAATGACAAGCTGACAGCTTTTCTGAGGGCCAAGCCACCCACTTTTGCCGGATCCAGCAACCCCTTGGACGCAGATGATTGGCTCCGTGGGATCCAGAGGAAGCTCGAGCCGTTTGGGTGCCAGGATCGAGATAAAGTCCTCCTGGCAGCACATCAACTCACCGGGACTGCCTTAGCCTGGTGGGAAAATTACTGCGCTGCTGCCAGAGATGCCTCCACCATCACCTGGAATGAATTCGTGAGGGAGTTCCGCCGTTATCACATCCCCTCGGCCACCATGAAGCGCAAGGCAGATGAGTTCCGCGCACTTCAGCAGAGGAGTATGTCGGTGGAAGAATATACTCACCAGTTTATGGAGCTGTCTCGATATGCGCCAGATGAAGTGAACGACGACGAGAAGAAGCAGGACATGTTCAAGAAGGGACTAAACCCAGAACTCAGGACCCTGCTCACTCCTCAGATCTATCCTGACTTCAACACCTTGATGAACAAGGCAATCCTCACTGAGAAGGCCAAGAGTGATGAAAGAAAGGATAATAAGCGCAAGTTCCTGGAGAGTAAGGCCCGCCAGCAGGATCGTTCCCAGAAGGCCAGAAGTTTCAGCTACAATGCACCAAGGACCCAAGCCCCAATGCAGTACAGAACCCAGTCCCAAGCGACAGGACCACGGGCCCCTAACACACAGCTCAGAAGCCAGAACACCATGAGGGCCCCATAGAGTAATGTGAGCCAGGTCACCAATAACAACAGCAATGTGAGGGCCTGTTTCAACTGCCGAGAGGCAGGGCATTTCATCGCCGACTGCCCTTATGCCAAGAACAAGCCAGCTACTTCAGCTTTCTCCAACACAGTGAACGGACACAAGCCAGTGCTGACCGGTGCCAACCGAGTATCCCTCCGCGGCAACAGCAACAACAACAACAACCAGCAGAGGCAACCCCAGCAGTCTTTTGGACGAGCCCGCGTCAACCACATCGACGCACGGGAAGCTCAAAGAGCCCAGAGCATTGTACTCGGTGAGTACCTTGTCAGCTCAACTCTTGCAACAGTACTGTTTGACTCTGGAGCATCACACTCATTTATATCCTCGAGTTTTGTGGAGAAACATAAAATACCTACAGTACTACTAAAAACACCCCTATTAACCCGGACGCCCGGAGGAGACATCAGGTGTCAACTGGGTTGTCTACGGGTAAGGATCAATTTAAGTGGGGTAGAGTTTTTAGCAGATCTAGTAGTACTTAAGTCAGAAGGGATAGATGTGATCCTTGGAATGGATTGGCTGAGCAAACACAATGGCCTCATAGGTTGTACGGATAAGGTAGTACATCTAACAAACCCAGAGGGAGTCCGAGTGACCTGTCATACCCGGGAAAGTGGAGCAAACCCGATGGTGTTTAGCATGGAAGCCAAGTCCTTGGAAGAAGTCCCAGTAGTGAATGAGTACCCCGATGTCTTTCCCGAAGAACTTCCCGGTATGCCACCAGATAGGGACATAGAATTTGTCATTGATCTTGTTCCTGGAACCGCCCCTATAGCCAAAAGACCCTATTGGATGGCAGCCTCTGAGTTGGCAGAGTTAAAGAAACAACTAGAGGAGTTACAACAGATTGGCTTCATCAGGCCAAGTTCGTCTCCTTGGGGAGCCCCGGTGCTATTCGTCAAGAAGAAGGACGGAAGTATGAGGTTATGTGTAGATTACCGGGCACTAAACGAAGTCACTATCAAAAACAAGTACCCTCTTCCCAGAATCGATGACCTTTTTGACCAGCTAAAAGGAGCCAAGTACTTTTCCAAGATTGACCTGAGGTCTGGTTATTTTCAGCTCAAGATCAGGGAGAGCGACATCCCGAAAACAGCTTTTGTCACCCGGTATGGTCAGTTTGAGTTTACGATGATGTCTTTTGGACTGACAAATGCACCTGCCTATTTCATGAACCTCATGAACAAAGTGTTTATGGACGAGTTAGATAAGTTTGTCGTAGTCTTCATTGAGGACATACTTATTTACTCAAAGAGTATTCAGGAGTATGAGCAACACCTGAGAGTAGTTCTGGAGAAGTTGAGAATGCACAGGCTATACGCCAAATTCAGCAAGTGTGAGTTCTGGCTGGAGAAAGTAGCTTTCCTTGGTCATATCTTGACCGCGGAAGGAGTAGCGGTGGATCCCGAGAAGGTTGAAGCAGTCTCCAATTGGCAGCAACCAACTAATGTCAGTGAGATCAGAAGTTTCCTCGGATTAGCTGGGTATTATCGGAGATTCATTGAGGGATTTTCTAAGATAGCCCGGCCCATGACAGAGCTGCTCAAGAAAGAGAAGAAGTTCACCTGGACGGAGTCGTGTGAAAGAAGCTTCCAGGAGTTGAAGCAAAGATTGACGACAGCCCCAGTGCTAACCCTGCCGGATATTCATCGGGATTTTGTCATCTATTGTGATGTGTCCCGACAAGGATTGGGTTGTGTGCTGATGCAAGATGGGAAAGTCGTTGCATATGCTTCCCGTCAGCTCAGGACCCATGAGCAAAACTACCCAACTCATGATTTGGAACTTGCAGCCGTAGTGCACGCACTTAAGATTTGGAGGCATTATTTAATTGGAAATAAGTGCGAAATCTTTACCGATCATAAAAGTCTGAAGTATATCTTCACCCAACCGGACTTAAACCTGAGGCAGAGAAGATGGCTAGAATTAGTCAAGGATTATAATTTGGAAATTCATTACCACCTGGGAAAGGCAAATGTAGTAGCTGATGCCTTGAGTCGGAAATCCTATGGGCCCAAGAATGACCATTTACAAGAGGAAATGGCGCGATTAAACGTGCACATTGTCCCTCGAGGCTCCAGCCAAGTGCTGAACGTTCAATCCACTCTAGAAGAACGAATCAGGAAAGCCCAGAGAGCGGACAAGGGACTGATGGAAATCCGGAGGCAGACCGGAGAAAATAAGGCACCAGACTTTAGAGTGGATAATAAGGGAACGTTATGGTATAAAGAAAGGATTTGTGTGCCCCAGAAGGGAGACTTCAGACAGATAATCATGGACGAAGCTCATAACTCGGCCTACTCCATCCACCCAGGATCCACCTAAATGTATATGGACCTAAGACAGAAATATTGGCAGAATGGGATGAAGGCAGATATTGCACGATTTGTCGCCCATTGCGATACTTGCCAGAGAATTAAAGCTGAACACCAGAAGCCGGCAGGATTATTGCAACCCCTACCCATTCCAGTTTGGAAATGGGATGAAGTAGGAATGGATTTTGTGGTAGGGCTGCCCAGAACCCAGGAGGGACATGATTCCATATGGGTAATAGTGGACCGACTCACTAAAGCGGCTCACTTCATACCCGTACGGACCAACTACGGCGGAGAGAAGCTAGCCAAGCTCTATGTGGAAAATATAGTAAAGTTGCATGGTGTGCCCAGTCAAATCGTCTCAGATAGAGGGACCCAGTTCACCTCTAGATTTTGGAAAAGCTTGCATAAAGCTATGGGCACCAAGCTAGACTTTAGTTCCGCTTATCACCCGCAGACAGATGGTCAGACAGAAAGGGTGAATCAGATTATGGAAGATATGTTGAGAGCATGTGTTCTCACCTACGGCAAAGATTGGGAACAGAGTTTACCCTATGCCGAGTTCTCATACAACAACGGGTATCAAGCAAGCTTGGGCATGTCGCCGTTCGAGGCTCTTTACGGAAGGAAATGCAGAACCCCTCTGATGTGGTCAGAAGTTGGAGAACGTGCTCTAGTTGGGCCCGCCCTCATAAAGGAAGCAGAAGAAAGGGTGGCCGAGATTAGAGAAAAGCTGAAAGCAGCCCAGTCCCGACAGAAGAGTTACGCTGACAAGAAAAGGCGGGAAATAAGTTTCAGTCCAGGGGATTTTGTGTATCTCAAGGTATCACCCATTCGAGGAACCCGAAGATTTCAGGTACAAGGAAAATTAGCCCCTCGGTACATTGGACCATACCGAGTTCTGAAGAAAGTTGGAGCAGTAGCATACCGTTTGGAACTGCCAGAAGAAATGTCAGATATACATCCAGTGTTCCACGTCTCACAGCTAAGAAGATGTTTGAGAGTACCCGAGGCAGAGCACGTGCCAGTAGAAACGATAGATCTACAGCCAGACCTACGATATCAAGAAGTACCGGTCAAGATTCTCGACGCGGTCACCAGAAGGACCAGAAACTCTGAAGTACGGATATGCAGAGTCCAGTGGAGCAGACACGGAGTAGAAGAAGCGACGTGGGAACGAGAAGACGCTCCGAAGAAGGAGTTTCCCTACCTGTTTAGGAAACCAGCCGAATCTCGAGGACGAGATTCATTTTAAGTGGGGTAGGTTTGTGACATCCCGAAAACTCACCAAAATAAATCATGCACTAAATTTGTTTTTGTTGTTGAGCTCGACTCAAACCCTAACCCTAACTTCCCGGAAACCCTCCTGTTCCGATCTCCCGATCCCCGGAGATCTGACCCGACACCCGAATTCAATCCACGTCTCATCTCCTTCCCATCCAGCGCGACGCGTCGTGACCAGCCGCCGCGAATCCCGCCCCCTCCTTTTTCCCCTCTTCCCTCCGACCGCGTGCCCCACCTCCCGCGGCCGCACGCCACGCGTGGCTGACCGCAGTCGCGGTCGCTGCTGGCGCGCACCGCCCCCCCTCCTTTTCCTTTCCCTCCATCCCATTTTCTTTTTCCTATTTCTTTTTCCCATTTCTTTTCCCCCTTTTCTCTTTTTCTTCTTTTCTTTTCTCTTTTTCCCCCTTCCTTTCTCCTTCTCCCTCCCTCTCCTTTCTCCTACCCGTCGCGCCTGCCCCGAGCCGCCTCCCGCTCCGAGCGCCGCCGTGCCCGGCCCTCCTCCCCGAGCCGAGCGGCCTGACCACCGCGCCGGCCTTGTACACGCGCCACGCCGCCCCGCTCGCTCCGAGCCGCACCCCGCCTCCCCCGCTCGTCCTGCACGCCCCGCCGAGCCGGTCCACGCGCGTGGACCGCGTGCTCGGTGCACCGCCGCGCCACCCGCCGCTGCCAGGCTGCCAGCTCCCGCGCACCGCCGCCTCGCCGCCCGCGCCACCCCGCCGCCCGCGCCACCCCGCTGTGCCTCGCCCCGCTTGCGCGCACGCGCGCACGGAGCACAGGGCCGTGGGCGAACGCGCCGGGCCGCAGCGACGTGAGCTCCGCCGAGCCCACGTGCGCGCCTGGCCGCGCCGCGCACCGCCCGCCGCTGCCCCGCACAGCGCCGCCCTGTGCTCACCGCTGCCGCACACGTCCCGTCATCCCTGCACAACGTCGCTGCCCGTGCGCCGCTCCACGACGCGCGAGCGCGGCCGAGCACCAATAAGGCCCGCCGGGACGCCCGCCGGGCGCCACCTACTCGCCACCGGCCGCGCCCCCCCCCAAACCGACCTACAACGGCTATAAAAGGCCCCGCCGGCGGCGCTCCTCCGCACCCAAACTTCCCCGGCCACCACCGCCTCTCCTCGCAGCTCACAGCGCCGCCGCCGCCGCCATTTCCGCCCGCCGTCGCCGGTTCACGTCGCCCTACTCCCTCGCCGCGCCCCGAGCCGAGGTGAGCTGGGGAATCGAACCCCACGCCCCTCCTAGCCCTTTTCCCCCACCCCCGGCCGCCGCCGTGGTCCAGGACGGCCAAATCGGCCGCCGCCGGCACCCCGGGGACACCTCCCCTGTTTCCCAACGTGGGAGGGAGGAAGGGGATGGCAATTTTGCCAAAAACCCCTCCCCCTTTCCTCTTTTTCTTAAAGGAACCTTCCACCCTTTTTGCCTTTTGCAGAATCTCCCCCACCTTTAATATATTTGCGAATAAACCCTCTTCCAATATAAACTTAATCTCAAATATACCCCTGACCTCTCCAGAATAACCCAAAAGATTACAAAAAATTACAAACAGACCCCTGCCTACTCAAGCTTATTTACAACCAGGTCCCTGGCCCCTTAACTAACCCACGAACCTTTATAAAACCTATCATTTCATGTACCAAACAACCCCGGATCAAACCAAAACTCTACCCTGCCTAATTTAACTCAGTATTGGCCATGTCACTCGGAAACCACATGAAATTAGCACTCTATACTCTATATTTTATGTGTCTCTGTTTCGAGCTCAACGATAAACCTTTTATTTCCTGTGTCTTGTTTGTTTGCGTCGTAGATCACGGAGTGAATGAAGGAGAGCCCGTCAACGAGCAGTACTGTGAGCAGGAGAACGAGGACCAGTTCCGCGACCCCGAGCCCGAAGGACAGGACTTCCCCGAAGGCTACGAAGACAGCAAGTTCAATCCATCCTTTGATGCATGTTTCTGTCCTAGTTTTATAATCACCACCCAATGGCCTGTTTTATAAAGTTGCATAGGTTTTACTTGCATGAAAACACGGTTGGATAGCCGCCCCTTGTTTTGTGATGACCATTCCTTGACCACCTAGATTAATGTCTGATTTTGCTTGGACGTTAATCGATATTAGAACGCTTAGGACTTTACTCTTAACATAATTTATTTGATAAAGAAAATGTGTGCGTGTGGGAAGGGATAAAACGTGGATTTTCGAAAGATGAGTATGGACGGGATGGACGGCATTTCTGTGTGAATTGCCGACTGGTGTGCTTATGCCTGTGTGGCAGGGCAAAGAAGGGAGATATCCATCTTGTCGTGTCTAAGGACCGAGTTGGTGTGTCATCTCACCTAACTCCACTAACGTGCAAACCACTCGACCGTTGAATGGGCAATGGCGTAGCATAAATCCCACTAGTTGGTGTGATAGCCATCAGGAGAGCTGAGAGCAACGGGTGACTAAGGAAAAGGGATAAGCCCCGAGTGACTTATGCCCGGTTATACCTAAGTGAACGGTCAATGACCCCTTGGTGCATCCCGTGATGGCTAGTCAGGCTTAGCTATGGTGGGTAATGGCTATGTTGGGATCTACACCGACACGACGGTGTTCGAGTTGTGGTATCCTACTTGTGGGTAAAGTTGCACACCTCTGCAGAGTTAAGAATCTATTCGAATAGTCCGTGCCCACGGTATTGGGCGAGTTACGGTGTGGTCACATAACTAGTGTTTCTTTGGGATGGGTTGGTGTGAGTTGTTTTGGAATTGGTTCCGGCAGTTGTGCCGTGTGCTACGACGGACGGGGAGTCCGGTAGCAGTTTTAAAACCTGAACTCTGTGTTACTGCAAAAAAAAACTGATTTCTAAATGGTTTTTCGTAAAATAAACCCCTGCATAAAATGTCATTTTTCTTCAAATTAAACCGTAACCTTATCCTTGATCTACCTATGCATATTATTCTATTATAACCCCCTCCGTGGGTGTGGTTGGACTTGCTGAGTACGTTTGTACTCACCCCACTCTTACTTTTTACAGAAGAAGACCCGGACTTCGTACCGGACGACACCGAGTAGGGTTATCGTTCTACACCCAACCTTGCCTGTGGAACCGGCCCTGTTGAGATGCCTCCGCTGTCGCAGCACTCAGAGCCCGTGGTAGACCCCATGTGGTTTGCGGTCTGGTGTTACGTCGTAGCTTGGTTAATTATTATTATCATCTGTATCGAGTGTCCTCCAAAGTTTGTACGGTTTTGAACCATCTGATGTAATAAATGTGGCATCAGCCTCCTGGGACTGGTGTTTTGTATCACATTTAAGTCTTCTCTTATGAGGGGACGCTTCACTATAAAAGAATGGTTTTAAGAAAAACACAGTTTCAAAATAAATCCATGCATAAAAATTAGTTTTCCGCAAAATTAAAGCCTAGCCTTATCCTTGATTCATCATGTGCATGTATTCTGTTTATACCCCCCGTGGGTGTGGTTGGACTTGCTGAGTACGTTTGTACTCACCCCTGCTTAATCTTTACAGAGGAAGATCCAGACTTTATTCCCGAGGACGTTGAGTAGGGGTTCTGTTCTGCACCCAACTTTGCCTGTGGATAGGGTCACCCGCAGGAAGCTCCATATGGTGCAAGACTCTGATGACCTCTTCGTAGTTAACGTTCTTATTTGGATTTTAGTTGTTATCCTCGCGATAGTGGCGCTTCATTGCCCATTACCGCGTAGAGTTGTACGGTGATGTACCATCTGATGTAATAAATGTATTATCAGCCTCCTGGGACTGATATTTGTATCACATTTGAGTCACCTCTTATGAGGGGACGCTTCAGGGATGCCCCTGCGACCCCGACATCGACCATGACCGGAGTCTGAGCCCGGACCCAGCGGGACCATGTGCCTTTGTTGGTATTTGATAACGCAAACAGATAAATTCACAAGCCCACGGATACCGCTATAGCTTTCACCCGAAGTATTCCAAGGTATCGATTTCCACGGGGAACGAGAACTGAACTAGAAAGGGGCCAAGGTCATCCAAAGATAAGGTAGAAAGAATGTTTTTGCAGGAAGAGAGGGTCTAATAAGGTATTCCTAAGATTATCAGACGCTAAAGGGTCAGGCTCACTAAACTTCACTTACTTCGAAGCGGTGGTACCTTTCCAATCCTCGAAAAGACTGGGAAAAGGTGATCGGGGTCAGGCCGCCAATAGCCCTACGAAAACACCAACCCGAACGTGGTGGGATACAAAGGCCTGGTCGGAGCTATCACCTCCGGGGCTACCACAACTATCCATGGGGTTCGACGCAAACTCAGGTAAACACTAGCCTAGACACCACGTCTATACTAGAGATTACTACTCTAACCCTGTACCTGGACTAGAGCACTCGGTCAAGCGGAGTTCCCGTAAGTGAAATAAAGCAATAACTGAATTTAGACAAATAATAATTTTAGAAATATCAAAAGATAACCTAGATGCAACTCGAGTTGAAGCAGATCCGTAGAGGTACAAAAGCTGAGGGGATTCCGACAAGCCCGGCTCCTCCTCCTCCTCTCTTCTACTCTCACTCTCCTCTTTTCTAATATACAACTAGGTGGAGAACACCTAGAGGGACACTAGTACAAGAATATGTTGTCATTTTAGTTCACTTTGGTGGTCAAATTTTATGCGATAATGACCGTCAACAAGTTCCCCCACACTTGGATCTTTGCTCGTCTCGAGTAAAGGTTGAAGATAAAGTAAACATAAACATAGAAATTCAAGATATGGAACTGTCATAAAGATTATCCCAAAACATACCTCATACCTGCGGGATATGTGGAGTGGCTAACATATCTTCTTAAGCAGTTGAGAAATGGAACAGATCAGAATAGCCATCTCATTCCATTTTCGCATCTTAGTAACTTGGAGATTTTTTTTTGAAATAAAGCATAGTTCACATGCACTCCTCAAATGGTACTCTCAAATCACTCAAGTGTTTGTTTCCTCACCAAGGCATTTTGAGTTTTGCCCTTCCTTTTCTTCCTACTTCTAAAAAGCTTATGTGGGGCTCAGGTAGGGAAACCTTGAAGGCATACTTTCGTTGCATATTTTGCTAAGTCAAACAATGGATCCATGGAGAAAAATATCATACAATCAAACCAAGATGTGCAAGTGTGTGGATATATAGAGGCTATCCTAATTCTATTATGCTCTTTGAAACACATCTCTCTCTTTATTTAGACCTTTGAAGAAACCTTTTGTGAGAACATGGGATATCTTTTATTTCTTTCCCCTTTTTTATGTCTCACTTTTTTCTTTAATCACTTTCTTTTATGATAGCCTCATGTATCTTTTCACTGCAAAACTTTTGAGAGAGAGATCAAAAGTATTTGGAGCATTTATTTTGGTAGAGCCTAACCAAGATATTTTTGTTCACTCCCGGTGTAGGAGTAGAACTTTTTTTTGGTGGATCCTAAGTGGAATGTATGTCTTGCGCCTACTCCCAGTGCAGGAGTAGTGCAAATATTTGGTGGCGTGTACATGATCTTGGTTTTAAAAGCATAATAAATGTCTTGACATGGGTCAACAAAGCTTGACAAAGCTCAATGCAATAACAAGCAGCAAAAGTAGAAGGGTTTCAAAATGTAACATGATATTTGGCCATGGTAGGAATTTCTGTTACCATTGGGGAGTATGTGAGACTATGGATTTTTTTATTTTAGCAAAAGAAAACTCTCCAAGTACTTTGAATAGAAAAGGATGGATTTCCATGCCAAAGCCATATCTCACTTCACAACAACTTAGGCAATATGTTTTTCCTATATGTTTTTTTTCCCACAAGCACTAAGGATATGAAAGGAACAAAATTTATGCAGTCCATACTTAAAGAGCTATATCCAAATTTACTTTTAGATTTTAAATCGAAGTGTGGACTTTGGTTCTTTTTAGTATAGAATAAGGAGCATGCATATAAAAAGGTGAGAAGGAAATGATCAAACCAAGTTGTGTACATGCTCCTCCACCAGTTCATGATGTGGTTCGGTGCCTTTTGTTCTTCAGTGGAGGTGTTGCACACCCCCACACTTTTTTGGAGCTATATCTGCTTTTTATTCAAAGACAAAAACAGGTGAAAATAACAGGGACTCTTCTGGTGGAAACACCAGAGAGTCAAATTTATTGGACAAACAAATTATTCTCAAATTTTATTATTTTCTTATTATTTCATTATTATTAGTTTTTTTAGACAAGATTGAATATTTTAGATTGAATCATTAAATTGCAGAAATTCAATCATGTCAATTTCTTCTATCTTTTCTGGTTCAAGGAAAATTTTTAAACGTTGGCCATTTACCTTGAATATATTACCGTCATCACTTTGGAGCGTGATGGCACCATGTGAAGAGATCTCGATCACCTTGAATGGCCCTTCCCATTTACTCCGAAGTTTTCCATGACTGAAGAGTTTCACCCTTGAATTGAACATCAAAGCCTTATCTCCTGGTTTGAACTCTTTGTGTTTGATTCTCTTGTCATGCCACCTCTTTGTTCTTTCTTTGTAGATCTTGGAGTTGTGGTATGCTTTTTCTCTCCATTCCTCTAGCTCAGATATTTGCATTTCTCTTCCTTCCAGCTAGGTGGAGGTCCATATTCCACTTCTTGATGGCCCAATGGGCTCTGAACTCCAACTCCACAGGTAGATGGCATGTTTTTCCATATACCAGCTGGTATGACGACATGCTTTTGAGTATCTTGTAAGCTGTTCGGTATGCCCATAGTGCATCATAAAGCTTGTTCTTCCAATTCATCCCCATCCCATCCACGATCTTCTGCAAAATGTTCTTTATCTGTTTGTTTGATGTTTCAGCTTGATCGTTTGTTTGGGGATGGTATGGAGTTGCAACATTGTGCTTAACTCCATGTCCGGCCAGGAACTGCCAAAAGGTCTTGTCGATAAAGTGTGACCCTCCATCACTTATGACCATTCAGGGTGTTCCAAATCTTGGGAATATCACTTCTTGGAACATTTTTTTGGAGTGCTTGGCATCGTTAGATCGGCAGGGAAGTGCTTCGACCCACATGGATACAGAGTCCACTGCTACCAAAATATATTCAGCATCTCCAGACTTTGGGAATGGTCCCATGAAGTCTATCCCCCAGACGTCAAACAACTCCACTTGGAGGTTGTTCGTGAGCGGCATTGCATCCCGTGCATTGATGCTTCCATGTTCCTGGCATCTAGCACATCTTCTGACAAATTCCTTTGCATCTTGATACATCGTTGGCCAGAAGAATCCGCTCTGCCAAATCTTGGCGTGTGTACGGAATGCTCCGTAGTGTCCTCCATAGGGCGATGCATAACATCTTTCTATGATCTTTGTGGCTTCAATAGTTGGGACACATCTCCTCAACAGCCCATCGTCACAGACTCGATAGAGGTACGGGTCGTCCCACAGGTGGGAATGGCTTAGATGCTTGAGTTTTCGCTTGTCCTCACTTGGTGCAACATATCCTGCAACCATATAGTTGACGATATTTGCATACCACGGATTCGAGTCTGTAACCTTGAGGAGAGTGTCGTCCCTAAGATAATCGTTAATGGGTAACCCATGTGTGTCTCTATGATGAAGCCTAGACAAGTGATCGGCTACCGAGTTCTCTACTCCTTTCTTATCTCTTATTTCAATGTCAAACTCTTGGAGTAGAAGAATCCATCGGATGAGCCGAGGTTTAGCGTCTTTCTTAGTGAGGAGGTATTTGAGTGCAGCATGGTCTGTATAAACAATTACCTTTGCCCCACTAAGTAAGATCTAAACTTGTCTATTGCAAAGACCACTGCCAGCAACTCTTTCTCAGTTGTGGCGTAGTTCAGCTGTGCCCTGGTTAAAGTTTTGCTAGCGTAGGATATAGCATAATGCTTTTTATCCTTTGTTTGGCCCAAAACAGCCCCGACAGCAAAGTCGCTAGCATCGCACATGATTTCAAAGGGCAACTTCCAATCAGGCGGCTGGATGATTGGGGCTGTAATGAGTGCCTTTTTCAAGATTTGAAAGGCTTCGTGGCACTCATTGTTAAAGATGAAAGGTGCATCTTTAGCCAACAGGCTTGTCAAGGGTCTAGCAATTTGAGAAAAGTCTTTGATGAAACGCCTATAGAACCCTGCATGGCCTAAAAAGCTACGAATGCCTTTCACATTCGTGGGAGGTGGAAGTTGTTCAATGACCTCAATCTTTGCTTTGTCCACCTCTATCCCATGAGCGGACACCTTGTGTCCAAACACTATCCCTTCCTAAACCATGAAATGGCATTTCTCCCAATTCAGGACTAAGTGCTTTTATTTGCACTGTTGTAAGACTTTTTCTAAATTCTCCAGACAATCTGTGAAGGTTTTGCCATAGACGGTAAAATCGTCCATGAACACCTCCATGATTTTCTCGATCATGTCGGAGAAGATAGACATCATGCACCGTTGGAAGGAAGCTGGAGCATTGCATAATCCGAACAACATGCGTCGGTATGCGTACGTTCCATACGGGCTTGTAAATGTAGTCTTACTTTGGTCGTCGGGGTGGATCGGGATTTGATGATACCCGGAGTACCCATCAAGGAAACAAAAGAAGGAATGGTTCGCGAGGCATTCTAACATTTCGTCAATGAACGGCAATGGGAAATGATCCTTCTTAGTGGCCTTGTTGAGTTTCCAGTAATCTATACACATCCGCCACCCCGTGACAGTCCATTGAGGGATAAGTTCATTCTTTTCATTCTCAACGACTGTCATACCTCCTTTCTTTGGTACGACCTGGACCGGGCTGACCCACTCGCTATGCGGCACGGGATAGATAATCCCGGCGTGCAAGAGTTTCATGACCTCTTTCTTAACAACCTCGCGCATAGCGTTGTTAAGTCTTCTTTGTGGTTCCCTCGATGGTGAAGAATCAGGATCGATAGGGATTCTATGAGTGCAAAGAGTGGGACTAATCCCTTTGAGGTCTTGGAGCAAGTAGCCTATGGCCGCTTTGTGTCTTTCTAGGACGGCGACAAGTTTTTGGGTTTCTTCTTGGGAGAGTTTGTCGCTTATGATGACAGGGGTTTCACGGTTATCATCTAGAAAGACATATCTTGGCCGGAAGGAAGGGGTTTGAGCTCGATTGAGGGTTCTGATGGCACCTCGGTTTGATCTAGCTCAATGGGTTCTGCCAGCTCTTCTTCTTCTTCAATGAAGTTTTCAACGTCTAGAGCTGGTTCGGCCATGTTGTCTAGGTAATCCATCGTGACATTCTCCATGGGGTCTTGTTTGGGTTTAGGCTCCATTATCGCATTGTTTGAGCGTGAAAGTGGGACAGCGATAGGAGAACTTCCCAATTTCACATTCAAGAGACCTTGTTTTGGTCTTTCCTGAAAGAGTGTCCCTAAGGGTAAACCAATCAAGAGGGACATTTCCGAGATGTCATAGATATGAAAATCTAGACGATACTCAGAATCTCTTATGCGCAAAGGAATAGACCTTATGATCCCATAGCTTTCAAGAATAACTCCTGAAGGAATTTTTAAAAGCTTATGAGATGGGATCACAGACTCATTGGGGCAAAGCATTTCAGCTAGGATTTTTGGAATAATATTTATCCCAATGGTCGAACAGTAGTGAGCCTCTAAGATGGTTTCTTTAAGGACGCAAGGTAAAACATCTGATGGGGCAATGATTCAGGCTACCTCGGTGGATAACTCTGCTTCTGCCGACCATTCATGACTCATGATGGCCGAGAGTCCTTTGATATGTTCTAAAAGGAAGGGCTCATTGTGCGGACCATCATCCTAAGTCGGTGCATAGGGCACTAGAGGTCTCACTTGTACTGGTAAATTCGAGGCATTTCCAAAATCTTCAAAAAGATCTTCCTCGAATTCAAAGGGAAAAGAAGAGGGGTGAGGTTCATCATCCTCTTGAGTTTGGTGCATTCCTTTAATGGGAGGTTCATCAGCAACCGGTTCATGGGAAGGATTCAAAGGAATTTCAGAAATGGTTGCGAGCACCTCCTCTTCTTGGTCGGGACTTGACTCCACTATTTCTTTAGGGGACTCGTCATATATGTCAGTGTAAGGGGTATTTTCAAGGATTTTTTTAAGGATGGCCTTCCCCTCACTAATAGTCATGTTCTTGAACGAGCCTCTAGAAGAAATATCTAAGTAATCAGTAGCCTCTTTGCTTAGACCAAGATGGAAGTGATTCAAAAGGATGTGGTCAGGCAAAGAAAGGTTTGGGCCGGTATTTATAAGGTCTGTGAATCTAGCCCAAGCTGCTCCTAGAGTATCTTTATCTTTTTGTCGGAAGGTGATAATTTCTATACGAAGGGCACCAACTCGGGAATCGGGGAAGAAAGTGAGACAAAATTTATCTCGAAGTTCATCCCAATTTCCATTGACTCCACCAACGGTATGAGCATACCATTTCTTCGCTCTTCCCAAAAGGGAGAACGGAAACAACATCCATTTAATGGTCTCATGTTCCATACCCTCAATATGAAGGCTGGAACACAAATGCTCAAATTCCCGAAGATGGGTATAAGGATTTTCATCTTTGTGCCCAAAAAAGGATTGGTCCCGAACCATGGCTATAAAGCCAGGACGGAGTTCATAGCCAGGAGCTGTGATTGGCTTTGACGACTGTGGTGGCTCTAAGAACTCGCCCTTTGGTGCGGAGAACTGCTGAATAGGAGTGGAATCCATGTGGTGGGTGGTTGATGATTGTGGTGAAAATGGTGGTGATAAAATGGAAAAGGATACGCGGATGACTTGGTTCAATTCTAGAATAGCTACCGTCCCCCGGCAACGGCGCCAGAAAGCTTGTTGGTATTTGTTAACGCAAACAGATAAATTCGTAAGCACACGGATACCGTTGTAGCTTTCACCCAGAGTATTCCAAGCTATCGATTTCCACGGGGAACGAGAAGTGAACTAGAAAGGGGCCAAGGTCATCCAAAGATAAGGTAGAAAGAATGTTTTTGTAGGAAGAGAGGGTCTCCTAAGGTATTCCTAAGATTATCAGACGCTAAAGGGTTAGGCTCACTAAACTTCACTTACTTCGGAGCGGCGGTACCTTTCCGATCCTCGAAAAGACTGGGAAAAGGCGATCGGGGTCAGGCCGCCAACAGCCCTACGAAAACACCAACCCGAACGTGGTGGGATACAAAGGCCTAGTCGGAGCTGTCACCTCCGGGGCTTCCACAACTATCCGTGGGGTTGGACGCAAACTCAGGTAAACACTAGCCTAGACACCACGTCTATACTAGAAATTACTACTCTAACCCTGTACCTAGACTAGAGCACTCGGTCGAGCGGAGTTCCCGTAAGTGAAATAAAGCAATAACTGAATTTAGACAAATAATAATTTTAGAAATATCGAAAGATAACCTAGATGCAACTCGAGTTGAAGCAGATCCGTAGAGGTACAAAAGCTGAGGGGATTCCGACAAGCCCGGCTCCTCCTCCTCTCTTCTACGCTCACTCTCCTCCTCTTTTCTAATATACAACTAGGTGGAGAACACCTAGAGGGACACTAGTACAAGAATATGATGGAGAAATGAGGCTCAAGTGTAGGTGTGTATTGTGGTGGAGGTGTGGGTGTCCTTTTATAGCTCTTCCAAGGCAGTGCTGAAGCTAGCGAGTGCACTTCACGCAAGTAGGTCGGTTGCTTAGCTTCCATGCGAAAGATGGGCTCGAGGCATGACAAAGTGAGGCCGACCGGCCTCTCCAAGGCTGGCCGGCCTGGGATTTTCATCATTTGGCACCGACCTTTTTGTGGACGCTCCTGATCTTCTCTAGATGACGGTGGATGGTTGCGTCGGTTTGAAGTTGAAAATTGTAGGCCGGCCGACCTCTCCTAGGCCGGCCAGCCTTGGTTTGGCCCATCTCGGCCTCCCGTTTCACCGACATCTTGATCGAAGGGTGCATAAAGTCCATAGTGGTGCTTCGGGTCAAAAGATCTCGATAAGTGCTGCAAATGGGTCCTTTAATCCATGTGCTAGGCCTTTCGGTCATATCTTTGGCATTTGCTTGTATCTCCGGTGCATAGGGGTCCATTGGAGGGTCCCTAATGGTCTTGTGGCAAGGGATGATTGTAACACCCTAATTTAAATTTCAGTAATTAATAATAAATTTAATTGGCTTTATTTAATTTTCTAAGATTTAATTTGCTTAGCCTTGCATTTATAATTTATTTTTGCTTCATAAAGTAATTATAATTTTTCTTAGGACAACATGTTGTGCATTCATGCTGGTGCATAATTTTATTTGTTTGAGTGTGGTTTGAATTCAAATTCAAATTTGAATTCAAATGGGTTTAGTCTGGTTTGAATTAGAAATAGAAAAGCAAGGGAAATAGAAAAGAGAAAGGAAACCCAAACCCTCTAGCAATCCAGCCCAACCCAGAAACCAGCCCAGCCCTTACCTCTTTTCTTTCCGCGCACCCGGCCCGCACCAGCACCCAGCTTCGCGCCGGCCCAGTTCTCACCAGCCCCCGCATCGGCCCAGCCCAGCTTCCCTTTTTTCTTTTTCCCCGTATGGCCCAGCGCCCTTTCCCCGCGCACCGCGGTCCACGTCCAGCGCACGACCCACTCCCACGACTCAAGCCCCGCGCGTTGCCCGCTTCCTCTCTACCGTCCCGCTGCCACACCGGGCCCGCATGTCAGCGCCTCCCTCTGCAGCCGCGCGAGCCTCCGACCGAGTTTCCCCGGACCCACCTGCCAGCCTCTCACCGCGCTCGCCCAGCGCAGACCGCTCGCGCGTCGCCCGTTCCCCCTCTGCCTGACAGATCGACCCCACCCGTCAAGCCCTTCTTCCCCGCTTCCCCGGCCGCGCAGCAACGACCACCCGTGATTCTCGCCGTGACTCCGTCAGGCCCGCACGCCGAGATCCCCGGCATCCCTTCTTTAAATGGCGCCCCGCACCCCTGGAACCCTAATCCCCACCCTAGAGTGCCGCCCACTTGCCCCGCCTTGTCTCTGCTCGGAGAAGAGCACCCCGCCGCCGTGCTTTCACCACTCCGCTGCACCACAGCCACCACAAACCTCCACACGAGATCCGCCCGGGAACCAGGAGCATTGACGCCCCTTTTTCCCTACGCCTTGCACCACGCACGGACGGGAATTTCACCGGACCCGCCTCAGGTGGGCGCCGCCGCCCCCGTGATTCCCCGCCGTTGGCGTGTTTCTGGCCTCCCTAACCCTCTGTACGCCATCACAGAGTGACCCTGTGCTTGTCGCGGGAGTTGGACGCTCGGAGCTGCACCCCGGGCGACCCCTCCGTGATTGCCTCCGCCTCGGTGTCGCACGACCTCAACGCTGGCCTCTCTGCGCGGCATCACCAGTCAATTCCAGCCTCAGTAAGATACCTCTCGTGACCCTCCTCCTTTTGGGTGGGTTCTCGTAGCCGGTAGCCCGCTCCCGCAGTTAGAACGCCGACGTCGGCGCAGCTCCGTCGTGTCAAGGGTCAGAGGCCGTGTGCGGGTGTTTCCGCCGCGCTGTTGCCGCTTTGAACCCAGTTAGGCTCGTCGAGCATTGCTAGTGCATCCTGCCCAAGCTTAACCAGTGCTGTGTTTGGTAACGCGAGAACGTGCGCACGCCGGCGAGCACCAACGCCCAGAGCCGCCGCCGCAGCCGCTTTCGCGCCCCGAGCCCTGCCGTGCCTAGATGATGCGTCAGGTGGATCACGCATGGCGTGACGAACCTCCCTGACCCAAGCTCGGGTCGAATTAACCCCAGAGCGGTGGTCTTGGCCAAGTCCGGCGAGTTTTTCCCCACGCGCCGCCACGGGACCTCTGTCCCGGCGAGTCCCCGCCGCCGCCGGCTCCCACGAGAAACCCTGGCCGCCCGATCCGCATCCCACGCCCACAGTTAGATCGTGAAACATTTTGTTCTGAGCCACGGGATCGTGATCCAACGGATCAGATCCGCGCGTACCCCTTTGCCCTGTCGTATTTGCAAAGGAGACCCTGCGTTTCCTTGTAATCAACCCGCGGTCCAGTTAAGTTCAAACCTAATTCCAACTGTGCCCTGTTTTATTCAGTTAGACCCCTGATCTTTATAGAAATAGAATCCGTAGTCCAGAGCCGTCGATTTTGCACGTTAGCCCCTGGATCTATCCTTTAATTACATTTTAGTCCCTGGTTTTTGCAGAAAACCCCCAGAAACTCTGTTTTTCTTACAGTTAAGCCCCTGAACCTTGTTTTAGCTCTAGTTTTCACGTTCTAGCTCCGTTTTAGGTGTTCTTTATATCCACGCGATCGTTGTAACGCGTAGAATAGTTCTAGCTTAGTTTGGTTTGCTGTTTTCATGTATTGTTGTACTGTTTCTTAGTATTTTCTCTTGTTTGTATGTATGTATATGATTGTGGACTTGTTTTGGCGTTGTGAACGTGAGTAGACGTTGAGCTACCAGAGAAGCATCAGTACCAGTGCCAGGAGCCATCTTCAGAGTAGTTTGAGCAGTAGGAGAACTTTTGAGGAAGGCAAGTATAACATGAACAACACCTATCACTTTAAATACAATTTCATATTGCATTTTAATACTATATGCCTATAAGGATTTTCCTAGCCACTTTATATCCTTCATATATCCCTTGGGTTGCATTTTAGTTAGTTGTGCTAGGTGCCGCGCTATAACACACTTGGTCCTTTTTAATTAATTTGATTAATGGTATATGCAACTTAATTCTGGGAGTGGCCCGTTTGAGTGGCTCACTTCTCGTTATAAAATGGTTTTGTTAGAAACATGGTTTAGGGGGGGCCAGCACGGTGCTTACTGCTGGGTTGGCCACTCTCCATAAGGACCGGTTCATAGAGCAACAACCTGGGACAACAGTGCTACCACAAGACTAGAATGGGACGGTCTTTGCTTACTAATTAGGTCATTTTGGTTCGGGAGTAACTTACCGACGGGGCACGAGGGGGGTCGAGCTTCAATGGTCCCCAGGCTACGAGGCTTGGTCTGTGTACCCCCTCGAGGTGGGCACCATTGTTGCATTGCTTGAATCCTTAGCGGTTACCCCTTACCAACGTGGTCCTTTGTAACGGCCTCGTAGTGAGTTTGCTAGTCATCTCACCTAAGGAAGTGTGATGAACAACTAGCGTAGCTCACGACTTGTGGGTAAAGATGTGCAACCTCTGCAGAGTGTAAAACTGGTATACTAGCCATGCTCACGGTCATGAGCGGCCCAGATCCTCCTTTTGATTAGTGGGGTTATCTTCCTTTGGCGAGGCAGGTTTCCCCGGGTGGCTTGGTTTGGTTTGGTTCTCAGTAGTATCATAATTAATTTTGATTAATTACTATGTAACTGGGTTTTATGGTAATTCATCAACTTGTAGTAATTAGCTTTAATAAATTTTTGCCAAGATTAAAAGCTAATGCAGTTGAGTCAGCCAACCTTAGAGCCTCATAGTTTGTGTTCTACTTGTTGAGTACAAGTTGTGTACTCACACTTGCCTTCTCTACTCTTTTTCCTCTTGCCTTTTGGGGATACTCTACTGCTGCTCAGTTCCTGCCGACGCGAGAGAGTTCACCCGGAGCTACCAAGAGTACGAGGACTTCTAGGCGTTCGTCTCCCAGTCGACGTCCCTGTGGTGCCCAGCTTCCGAGAGGCTTCGTTTATGTTTTACGCTTCCGCATACTCTGTATCAGACATTTTGTCATTAATGTAATAAATAACTTTCGTACTCGCTTTATTATATCTTTTTACGTGATATGTGCTGTGATATACTGTTCATTCTGTTGTATATACGTGTGACTTGATCCTGGCACGTATATGATTGCTCGGTTTATGTCCTTTTATAAACCGGGTGTTACAATGATGTGCTTGGCAAAGTTGTCGGGCCGGCCGGGCGGCCTAGGTGAGGCTGGCCGGCCTGCAGCCTCTGCACAGCACTAGTCCAGAACTTGTAACTTGAATAACTTTTGCGTCCGGACTCCAAATTGGGTGAACCAAATGTCCAATTCGATCATCTCGACGAGCTCTTCAACATGGTAATGTCAAATTTGGGATTTGACAATGTTTATAATGGTGTCATCTTATATCTATGTTTCACTATCCTTGTAGATGCTCCATTTAGTGTTGATTCTTGCATATTCTGGGCATAATCCTGCAAAACATCTCAAACCACCAAAACTCGTGGAACTCATTAGATAATTAATATTTTTGTTATGATATGACATGGAATGTTGTCATTTTTGTTCACTTTGTGGTCAAATTTTATGCGATAATGACCATCAACAGCCTTCACCAAGACGATCCGCAAGGCGCCCTTCCCCCAACATTTCTGGCCACCGGCGAACGTTGTGAAGTACACCGGGGAGACAAACCCCGGCGTATGGTTGGAAGATTACCGGCTCGCATGCCAAGCCGGGTGAGCGAATGATGACCAGTTCGTCATCCAGTACCTTCCTATCTGCCTAGGAGAGAATGTCCGCGCCTGCTGGCTAGAGTTCTTGCCCGCCGACACCATCGGGAGCTGGGCGGACCTCCAGACAGTTTTCGTAGGAAACTTCCAAGACACGTACGTTCGACCAGGCAACTCATGGGACCTTAAGAGTTGCAAGTAGGAGCCCGACAAGTCCCTGCGGGACTATATCCGGCGGTTCTCCAAGCGATGCAACTCGCTCCCCGACGTCGTCGACGCTGACGTCATCAACGTGTTCCTCTGCGGAACGAGCTGCAAGTCCTTGGTTCACAAGCTGGGGTGCCAGAAGCCGCGTACCACTCACGAGCTTCTGGACATTGCCACCAACCATGCCTCCAGAGAGGAGGCAGTTGGGGCCGTCTTCGTGCGGGAGCGGCCCGCGATAAAGGCAAAGCGAGACGTCCCCGATGGGTCCTCCGCGGGCCGTGAGGGGAGGAAGAACAAGAAGAATCGCCGGCCATCTGCCGCCGGCGAAGTCGCGGCGGCCGAACACCAAGATAAGTGCCCCTCCCGCCCCTCCCCCCCCCCCCCAGGAACAGTCACTTCGACCAGCTCCTGGAGAAGCCGTGCACCAACCATGGCTATCTGGTAGGTCACAAATTGAAGGCTTGTGACGTGATGAAGCGTCTTCTCCGCAGGACCGCCAAGTCCGATGACGACAACCGCGACAAGCAGCCAGCCGGCGACCATGACAAGGAGAAGCCGGTGGAGGGATCGTTCCCTAACATGGACCAGTGCCTCGTCATCATCAGCGGTCTGGAGGACGACTACTCCAAGCGCCAGCAGAAGGTATGACTTTGTGAGGTCTGCGCTGCCGCAAGTGCCGTCCCCGGGAAGCTGAAGTGGGCATCCACGCCCATCATATTCGACCAGGACGACAACCCGATCAGCATCCCTCGACCAGGGAGCCACCCACTCGTCATCGACCCCGTCGTCAGCAACATGCGTCTGTCCAAGGTGTTGATGGACGGGGGCAACAACCTCAACATCCTGTACATCGACACTCTGGAGGCCATGGGGATCCCGCGAGCCTGCCTGCATGCCTCTCTCTACCCCTTCTAGGGCATCCTGCTGGGTATGAAGGCATACCCAGTCGGCAACCTCAACCTGCCGGTGACATTCGGCAGCAGGACCAACTACCGCACCGAGACACTCACGTTCGAGGTGGTAGATTGGAAGGGGCCATACCACGCCACCCTCGGGTGCCCCACGTACGCCAACTTCATGGTGGTGCCCAACTACACCTACCTCAAGCTCAAGTTGCCAAGTCCGAACAGAGTCATCACCATGAGTGGCTCCTTCAAGCAGGCCTACGCCAGCAGTCCAGAGCACTTCGACCTCGCCACCACGGCCGCGAACTCGGTGGAGCTCAGCCAGCTTCGCGCCACCACCGCCGAGTGTCGTCCTGACCCTGGCAAGCCGAGCCAGGCACCGACTTTCATCTCGATCGAGGAGACTAAGTCGGTCATGTTCGACGACGCCGACCTATCCAGGGCGGTGCGGGTCGGCTCCCAGCTGTCAGCCAAATAGGAACTCGCGCTCGTCGACTTCCTCCGCGCCAATAAGGATACTTTTGCCTAGAAGCCATCCGACATGCCGGGCATCCTCAGGGAGGTCGCCTAGCATGAGCTCCGCATTTTGCCGGGATCCAAGCCCGTCCAGCAACGACTACGCTGCTTCAACGATGAGAGGCGTAAGGCCATAGGAGAGGAAATAGCTAAACTGTTAGTTGCCGGCTTCATAAAAGAAGTCTACCACTCCGACTGGCTCTCTAACCCAGTCCTTGTAAAGAAGAAAACTGGTCAATGGAGGATGTGTGTTGATTACACCAGCCTGAACAAGGCGTGCCCCAAAGACCCTTTTCCTTTGCCTAGAATAGATCAGATAATCGATTCCACTTCCGGGTGCGAGATCTTATCTTTTCTAGACGCTTACTCGGGCTATCACCAGATAGCGATGAAGGAATCCGACCAGCTCGCGACATCCTTCACCACCCCATTCGGCTCGTACTTCTACGTCTCTATGCCATTCGGGCTTAAGAACGCGGGCGCAACATACCAGCGAAGCATGCAAGCCTGCTTCTCTGACCAGATTAATCCGCCGACCGACCCCAACCGAGAGGATCCACCTCGAGCAAAGGTTGCGGTCTACGTCGACGATATCGTCATCAAGACGCCGCGCGCAGATGACTTAGTTGCTACCTTGAGCACCACGTTCGCAAACCTCAAGAGGAGAAGTGCACGTTTAGGGTCCCAAGGGCAAACTCCTCGGGTACATGGTGTCAGAGCGTGGCATCGAAGCCAACCGTCACAAAATCGCGGCCATAGCCAACATGGGCCCCATCCGTGGCGTCAAGGGTGTTTAGAGGTTAACTGGATGTCTAGCAGCACTAAATCGGTTCATTGCCCGACTGGGCGAACGAGGCTTGCCGCTGTACAAACTTCTCAAGAAATTCGACACTTTCGTCTGGACAGAGAAGTACAGGCGACCCTCGACCTCCTCAAGACCCTCCTATACTCTGCTCTAGTGCTCGTCGCACCGGACCCATGCGAACCCCTTTTGCTTTACCTGGCGGCCACCAACCATGTGGTCAGCGCAGCTTTGGTGGTACAAAGGGAGGAGCCGGGACACGCCCTTAAAGTCCAACGACCCGTGTAGTTTGTCAGTGAGGTATTGACTGACACCAAGTCGCGATACCCGCAAACACAAAAACTCCTTTACGTCGTCGTCATGGCAACCAAGAAGTTGCAACACTACTTCACCGAGCATAAGGTGCCGGTCGTCACCTCATTCCCACTCGGCGAGGTGGTCCGCAACCGCGACGCCGTGGGGCGGATCTCCAAGTGGGCGGTCGAGCTGATGGGCTACGGCATCAAGTTCGTGCCACGCACGGCGATAAAGTCTCAGGCTCTGGCCGACTTCATTGCCGAGTGGACGGAAGTCCAAGGCCCGACCCCAGAAATCTCCCATGAGTACTGGACCCTCTACTTTGGTGGGTCGGTCATGGAACCAGGCGCAGGGGCCGGAGTCATCTTGATCACCCCGGAGGGAGGCAAGTTCCGATACGTAGTCCGCCTCCATTTCCCCGCGTCCAACAACATCGCCGAATACGAGGCACTGATCAGTGGCCTTCGTATAGCCATTGACATTGGGGCAACTCGCCTCTACGCCTACGGCGACTCAAAGCTAGTAGTCGACCGGGTCATGAAGAACTCTAACTATGAGAGTCCCCTCATGGACGCGTACTGCCAGGAAGTTAGTAAGCTGGAAGGGAAGTTCCGGGGCCTAGAGCTCCACCACATCCCGTGAAAACAAAACCCCGAAGCGGACACCCTTGCAAAGATGGCCACCGAATGCAATTCGGTGCCCAGCGGTGTTTTCGTCAACGACTTGAAAACGCCATCAGCGCGAGAGAAGCCGTCGGTCCCGGACAAGGCCCAAGCAGAGGAAACAGAGCGTGCGGAAAAAGCAGAGCACGCTCCCACCGACCCAGCCCCCAACCAAACACCCGGGGGCCCACAATGCCTGGCCCCGGTCAGCCCGACCAAGGCCAAGTAGACAACACGGACTGGAGAGCTGACCTACTGGCTTACCTCCTCCATGAAGTCCTACCTGAGGAACGAAACGCAGCTCGCCGGGTCACCCGACGAGCCAAAACATACACCGTGATCGACGGCGAACTCTACAAACGCAGTCCCTCAGAAATTGGCATTCTCATGAAATGCATCCCCATTGCCCAGGGCAAGGAACTTCTTCTTGAGATATACGCCGGGATCTGTGGACACCATGCTACACCACGCTCCCTGGTCGGCAAAGCCTTCCGACAAGGCTTCTATTGGCCAATGGCCCTGAGCAACGTGGAGGAAATTGTCCGCGCATGCAAGGGCTGCCAGTTCTATGCAAAACAAACCCACCTGCTAGCCCAAGCCCTTCAGATCATTCCCATAACATGGTCATTTGCCGTATGGGGCCTAGACATGGTCAGACCACTGCGAAAGGCACCAGGAGGTTTTACCCACCTACTTGTCGCAATCGACAAGTTCACCAAATGGATAGAGGCAAAACAGAACTACGATCGACTCCAAGGAGGCCGTCAAGTTCTTCCTGGACATCGTCTACAGGTTCGGCGTACCCAACTCCATCATCACCGACAATGGAACCAACTTCACAGGCCACTTCTTCCAAGATTTCGCGGAAGGATACGGGATCCGAATCGATTGGGCATCGGTCGGATACCCATGCACAAACGGGCAAGTAGAGAGAGCCAACGGCTTAATCCTCCAAGGACTCAAACCGAGAATTTTTGACATGCTCAAAAAATTTGCGAGCCGCTAGTTGGACGAACTGCCGGCAGTGCTCTAGAGCTCGCGAACCACGCTCAACTGTTCGACAGGGTTGACCCCCTTCTTCTTGACATATGGTTCCGAGGCCGTGCTCCCTTCCGACCTGGACTACGGCGCGCCGAGAGTCAAAGCGTTTGACTCAGAAACGGCAGCTGAAGCCCAAAGGGACGCCATGGAACTTCTAGAGGAAGCCCGGTTGCCAGCATTGAATAGATCGGCCCGTTACCAACAAACTTTGCACAGGTACCACGAGAGGAGGATACGGGAAAGGACACTGCAGGTTGGAGATATGGTCTTGCGATGAGTCATGTCGATGAAGGACAAGCACAAGCTCTCGCCGCCATGGGAAGGACCCTACAGCATCGCAGAGATCATATGCCTAGGCACCTACAGGCTAAAAGACTCTGACGGTAACACTTTGACCAACACTTGGAATATAGAGCAGTTACGCCGTTTCTTTCCGTAAGAGCACAACGGCTCACTTTAGCGCCCCGACCCAGCCACTCCCGGCTCGGAGCGTTGGGGGCTCAACACATGTCGATTTTTTCTCTCCGCACACCACACAGGCCTCTTCCGGCGCCCCGACCCGGTCACTCCCGGCTCGGAAGTGCTCGGGGGCCCGGCACCTGCATTCTACCTTTTTTCGCAACACACACACCTTCTGGTTTCCAGCACCCCGACCCAACTGCACTTGGCTCAGAGCGCTCGGGGGGCCAGACCATGGTCTTCAACCATCCTACTTTTTCATTGTTTTTCACCTCTATAGCCCCTCGACCTGAGCACTCTCAGGCCAAGGCGCTCGGGGGCCTCACTGGGACGGACTGTGCAGCGCACGTGCACCGTCTCCTCTTGTCACACGACGCATGCCTTTTTCTACTGCTTCGCGTTTTCCATCCCACTCAAACGTTTTTTTCCGAACTACCCGATCGATCGAATCCGTGTAACGGTCTACGGTGACTAGCAACTAACGCCTCTGGGCTAGCTCCCGGCTACACGTCGCAGCCTACGATCAGCACGCTGTTTCGAAAGAAAGGAATTCATAGGGCAAAAAGCGTTCACAACCAAGTCGAAAAGCGAACGGTGGAACTCGTTTGGAAAAACAAAATCACGCAAGATAGAAAACTAAGATCAGATAAAACCGAACGACGACAAAAAACGGGGCAAGAGCAGAAAAAGTGAATGAAACATTAACATAAACAGGGCGCCGTGCACATAGCGAGCACCCCGATTGTCCACCCAAGCCGCAGGAACGGCTTGGGGCCCAGCATTTACAACACTAATACTTAAACAAAATAAAAAAGACGGCCATCGATGGGCCTGTGCTCTGCCTCCACTCCGCCGGGCCGCTATGGCCAATCCAGACCCGGGTCTGCCCCATGCTGCAGGAGGTCATCGATGTCCATCTCCGCCGCGACAACTCTCCTGAACCTGGCGAAGTTCAGCATGGTCGCCCGACGAACCGCCTCACTAGAGGTTACCGGGAAGCCGGGGTCGATACCTCCGAGATGCATCCCGGTGTGAAACTGGACGGACGCCAACGCGGCGGAGGCACCGCGACGAATCCCCAGCCTCACCGCCGAACAAATGATGTCGGGGAGGACGTGGAGCTGGTCAACCCGCATAGGCGCCCGTGGCTCCACCATGTGGAAAACGGCGAGCGTGCTATCCTCTAGGGCCTCGCGCTGGTCCTCCACCTCACCGAGGCGGCGCTGCAAGTCCGTCACCTCACGGCAAATGGTGTCCAACTCCTCCTCCAGCACTACGAATAAAGATTGTGAAATACAGGAAAGACAGGAGATTGGAAACACGACCAAGAAAAGAACTCACCGAAGGCGCGGGCCTGGGCATCCGGGGCAGCATCCCTCGCAATGCGCGCCTCCTCCTCGACGGCGCCGCGGGCCACCTTGACCACCCGCAGGCTCTCCCGCAGATGATCGATCTCGACCGAGGCGGCCGAGAAGCGGCCGCGCGCCAAGTCGCACTCCCGCTGCAGAACCAGTTTGTCCGGATGGACCTCCGGAGAGCCAGACACCGAGGACGTGGCAGACGCCGCGGGCGAACCCGGCGCAACAGCAACTGCGATAGGCGGCGCCGCGACGAATGGCACCGGATGCGCGACGGAAGACGAAGCAGAGCCGCCGGCAGCAGCGGCGGACGCCCCGGCACCGTCCTGCGCCGGGGGCTCGCCGGATGACGAAGAAGAGCCAGGAGCGCCAGCAGCACCCGACGGTCCAATGCCACCTTGTCCCGCAATCCACGCGCTGGGACCCGACGACGCCACCCTACCACGACCGTCACACGGGAATCATCAAGATCACGGCAAGATCGAATGTGGACGCAGATGAAGGAAAGCGGCGTCAAAGAATACCTCCCCCAGAAGAGCTCGCGGCATACCTGCAGTAAACCGTGCGGCGAAGCACTGGACTCCTCGTCGCGAGGGCGCTTGCCATTGGCCATCGGAAAAGCACGACAGCAAGGAAGGCGATTAGCAATTTCCTCTTCTCTTTCCCCTCTCGCGCCTAGTACTCTCTCTCTCTCTCTCTCTCTCTCTCTCTCCTTCTACAATCTGGCAGGCAGTGGCGTCGACGAAGATGAGGTGGTAATAAGGAGGGGGTTAAATAGACGCGCATCATCACTCCACGGCGGTTCCCGAACGAAGCGACACCTCGAGACATGAGCCGGGACACGCGGACCTTTCTACGGCAACAGGCGCGACGCTTCGGCTTACGGGTGCGTTCTTCACAATTTCAATTAAATCTATCGCCATGTATTCTTTTCCAATTGCAGAGAAGGCGATGAACCGTTTCGATGCCTCAAACAAATCTTAACTGCACGATTCGATTTCAAGGTTCGAAGGCTAGTCCGCTAGGGGCTCCGCACCGCCTTGACTAAAAGAGCCAGGGAAGAAAAACCGAGACGAGCACTAAGCGGCCTAAGCCCGACCTGCCCCGGTAGCAAATGGGTCGTCTCAAATTTTCTTGTCCGATCCGGCCTCTAGCGTCCCATGGAATCCCCTCTAGCGGGAGGCCCCCGAGGGCCCCCCGAGCCGGCGGACGGCTCGGGCATCTGACTGGGATGCGGGCCGTTGAGCAGTGAAGTGCTCCCAATGGGGCTCCGTCGACCCTGTCATCCGCAACGGGGTCAGACTTCAATTGGATTGCCCTTAAATGGGCATACCCATTATTGAGCTCACCGAACCCGCCATTCGGGGGCCATCTAGGTCAAGTGGTAGGGTTTACCTCCTCCGATCACTATTGATCACAGTGGAGTTCAGTAACCGTTGAGGCACGAAAATGAAAGAAAAATGCGGTAAAATAAATGAATGAAATGAAAATGCCTCCGGGTAACTTTATTTCATTCCTCGTCTTCTCAAGACAATCGGCCAAAGGCTATTACAACAAACAAAAGCTAGCTGCCCCCAACTCCGGAGAGCAATTGGTACAATGGATCAAATCCATTTACCCCCACAAAGGGAGCAACAAAAGAGGGCTAAGGCAGCGGCTGCTACGCGTCAAGGCGGAGGACATGCCCAAAGAACGTCGCAAGACTTCTTGTAGCACCTCGCAAGCCTTCTCCTAGCATCAGCCGTGCCGAGAGACCCCTGGCGGAGGTAGAGGCAGACGACGTTGGGGAAGAGTCTTCGGAGCTGATGTTAGCCCGAACTCCTCGCCGTAGCCGCTTCTGGGTATCTTTCTCAGGCACTGGAAGACGGGCCATGATCTCCTTGACCCAGCCGCCTCGCCTTCCAGTCGCCACTCAGAAAACCGCCTGCCTCCGAACGGAGACGTGGAGACCCGTCCTGGATGCAAGACCACCCTGCCAACAGAGAGAGGAATCCATGACCATCCCCCGCTGCCACGAAGCGTAGTACTAAGATGTGCCGCCTTCCAGATGGAGCTAGAAGATGAGGCAGCGGGTCCGCAGCTCCGCGCCAACGGCACATGATGCACCCACCCGAAGTCTCGGGGGAGCGGCACCAGCAAGTGGGACGGGTAAGGGCAACCCCTGTGGTGAGATAGGTCCACCACCACCAGGTCACCAGGCCGACGCTGAGGAGAGTTCAAGGAGGCCACCAGCGAGGCTGGGAGCCCCCCACGCCGGTTGGCGAGGGAGCTGGCAGGCCAGTGGCCTGGCCTGCCGAACTCCGGCAGGAAGCCCTCGAACTCCTCGGCGCCGGTCCGCGGTAGGCGGGATGAACACGTTGATGTGTTCATGCCTGAGGAAAATCCTCTGCCGCTCGCAAGCATTTTTCTAGCACCAGAGACATAGGACATGCCCGTTCTCATCTGGAGGACAGGCGTGGGGTGTGAGGAAGAGAACTACCAGGAAGATCTCCATGATCCGTTTCTTGTATGGAACCAAGCATCCACAACACCCCTATTTATAGGCAAACGTGGGCACGAACGGACGCGGCACCCAATGAGCCAGTCAAAAGGTGGCGCACCGAAAATCCTCACCAAGCAGCGTACCCCTCTTCAATGCGTGGAGGCCGGGCCCAGCGCACCGAGTGACCGTCGTGCCACTCGGGGAACTGCCACCGTATGACCCACCAATGTGAAGTAACCCCCAGCAGGGGAGAAGCCGATGCGCCCGCAGCACGGTGACGGGACGCACCGTCAGGCCTCGAGATTCCGCGGTACCAGACCTCCAGATGGCCATTAAAACCGGCACGACTCCGTCACGCTAGCGCTGCCACCTGCCGAAAGCTGGGGGCATGAACAGGCGGATGGGACGCCCCGACCAGGGGTCGTTCGGCCGAGTCCAGTGGCTCCGCGATTACAAAAATCGCAAAGCCACTCGAGGGCATCTGACGGGGGTGTAAACCCGGGATCCCTGACGGGCCCGATTCCTATAAATAACAGGCCAACAAGCCCGCTGGGCTCGTTGCGGCGTGGCCTGCCAAACCAGCGCAGGCGACTGCCTTCCTTCAGAAGCCATCACGGCTTAAGGCCAGCTCTCAGGAGACACGTGGAGGCCTCCCGACCTAGTACCCCGGGTCAGCGCCATACCAGGCGACCCGGGCCGTGCGCTCCAAGACTGCCGCCCCACGAAACGGGCGTGCCGGTCAAACCAGGCCCCGTACAGGCTCCACGACGCTCGCTCCTCTCCTCCCGCTGCACGAACGTGGTCTACAGGGCCTCTGACAAGGGCACAGTGCCGGTCGCGCGGGCCCCGCGACACAACGGGAGAGGGCGTCAACGAACATCGCCTCCCGCGCCGTAATGATGGCCTCCCCTGCACCGCTACTCCATTACGCCAGCAGGTGTGACCGGACGGCTCCGCCTGGCCGCAGTAAGGCACCCCTCACCGGGCCTGCTGTCCTTCAGGCAGAGGCTATGCGGGTAGGATGTGCGGTAGCGCTACGGATAAGAGGCGTAGGTACAGACGGACAGGACGGTAGATGACCCCCGAGCGACCGTCCGAGTGGCGAGCGCCGTCCTGACTGACCAAGGACGGGACAGCACTTAGACAACCCGCTGCCTAAGAAAACTAGCCGAACTCAAGCCTCCCCACTCCCGACTGATCGAGTGGGCCCCGACGACTAACAAAGACAAAGGACTCCCCGGTGGAACCAAGACACAATGATAGATATATGTAAATGGGGGCTCCACCTTGAACTATAAAAGGGAAAGCCCCCCACGTAGGAAAGGATTGGACTCCTAGAGGTTCGACACTGCTTGAACAGTTTGTAAGCTCCCCTCTGAACTTTAAGCACCCGGGCTCGAGAGCAATAGAGCGAGAACACCACCCCTCATACTGGACGTAGGGCACATTCGGCCTGAATCAGTCTAAATCCTCGAGTCTTTGCGTGCTAGACCATATCCGATCAAACGCACAACAAACGAGCAATCGAGTAGTTTAGTAGTCGCCCATTCCCAGCAGCAACAGATGTTTTGCCCTCTTTGGAGTCGTAGTAGTGTGAGAATTTTGAAACTACCACGCACAATAAACTTTCATATGTTCATGCGGGAGCCGCCACACGAGTCAATAGAAAGCTAGATGTGCACCGAATCGCCCCATCTATCCTCTGCACAAAGTAGAACCAACCAACATAGTTTTGCTTATTTGAGTTCGTCAACCCTCAGCTACTAAAAAGGTTCTAAAAAATTCGACCTACAGAGCTATTGTTTGTCAGATGTCAAGCTTGCAGGTTTTCAATTCATCCGAACAGTTTCAACCTACCAACCGGTTGGTCCATTCAAATCCCTGCAAGCTTTCATACATTTATCCTGCTAATCATAGCGATCAAGCATGTTCCTATGACCACTCATCAGTCATCACTGCTTTAAGCGCTCCAGGCCGGTAAACAGCAAGAAAGCAAGTCAAGCTAAATCATGCCGCGTCGACTAACGGTCCACCACATGTACAGTTGTATCCTGTGGCAAAGTTGATCGACAAGGAAAAATTCTACCAATCCCAGTAGTAAAAAAGCACCAGTTTGAAGCCAATGAAACAAGACATGTGATGCGATGCCACTGGCTTAGGACAAGATCTTTTCAGTTCCACACACTGATCCTCAGATTCACATGGCACTAAAAATAACACACTTTGCCTGCAAAGTGGATGGCAATATCCAACACTCCACAAAGCAATTAAAACATCTCAGGCAACACAGCACTCCTTTCTTGCGGGTGCCGACTGCCGACAGGCTCAATGTAATGCAATGCAATTGTTTTGCTACTACTACACAACTCTCGTTGTTCAAGATGCACAATGCCGCCATTTCTGTTTCCACACAAATCATGAATGCAGCCTACAAATCGAGTCGAACCTACTTCAATTCTATCAAACTCAAAATCTGCAAACAGCAGCTGAGCACAAGCTGGCAATTTCTGTCAATGGCCCAATGCCAAGGCTAACAAAGGGACCAAAACCACGAGCAGATAGTTGTTCAGTTTCACTGCAGCTGCTGAACTCGATGAACCATGAGGCTTCTGAGCCCTGGGTACAAAGAAAAACAGTTAAGGCATTAGTTATACGAACAGGAATCTACTATCTACATTCTACAGTTGGGTGTGACCAAATAGCATACTTCTGCTTATCCCTGAGGAGGCCACAGTAGAGCATGTTATCTGGAGCCACCATCTCAGTAACATTATAGCCTCCATCTGGATCCACCACTCTGATGTAAGTCTCCTGACCCAGATACCATGTGTCCAGATTTTCTGTGCGCACATTCCAGAAACCTGGACTGTCAAGTGACAGCATCACAGCAGTCCATGCTCCAGGAAACACCTACAGTGCCAATGTGCGGTAGTAATATCAATAAACTGCTGCAAGCATCAACACCTTCAGCAATCATATCTACACAGGTGCATATGTCTCTTTATTGTAGTGTAGAAGTAACAGATTTTTATCCACAAGGGTATGAACATTACCACCCAGGAATACAATAGGACTCACAAAGACAAATCATACTTATCCTACAATCGTTACCTGAGTTGTGCAACGAGAAACACCATCCCACTTGTTGTAAGTCCCACGGCTATTCTCAGTCCACTCACCATAGTCCATTCTGTTGGCAATATGCAAATGACTCAGTATACAGGAGCCATGCAAATGTGTCAGCAAAGGAAATGAGTTCTGGAAGCTGTGCTCACCCTACAACCCAGAACGCATATCCATCGATATGGTAGGTCTGGACAATTGTGTCATTGTTCTGAAATACAATTTCCAAAAAGTTCTTGTATGTGGAGTTAATGACAGATGTTCTGATAACTGGTGGCCCATCAATTGGCATTGTAGGGAAGTCAAGTGTGTAGATTCCTTTCTTGTCATAGAGATCTGCCAATCTCAGAGGAGTATCAGGTGGGGAATAAGAGATACCACTCAGTGTAGTCCGTTTTTTCCCATTGATGATAACAGGTGGTTCATTCCTCAGCTTGTAAACCTGGCTCACATTGATAGAGCCATAGTGAAATGAACCCTGAGGATTCGGACGAGCAGCACCAGTGCTCACATTCATCCTGGAAGAAGAACGGTTTTTTTATAGACCAAGATATGGATGCACAGATCATCCAGAGCTATTGCATGTGCATAAAAGCTTGCGTAGACAGTGTATTGATTGGTAATGCTAGAGACAAAACTAATGGCAAAGAAGCTTAAGTCACTATTGCTATTGATAACAAACTGTGAAGTTACTAACAATGTAGCCTGCTAGAGCATGAGGACTAATATTTGTACAGAAAAATCCCCAGATGAGTACACTGCCAAAAGTTTTGAGTTGTGAAAAAAGGATGCATGCATTTTACTAAAAATGGTTTTGCCACAGAAACAGACAGTAAACCATATCTGGGCAAAATCTCTTGGAGACCAACAAACGACCAATAAATGTACTCAAGCTACATTGACAGGGGCCAAAAGGCCATCGAAAGGTGTGGAAGAGAAAAAAAAAGAGAGCACGGTTGTGTGCACTTTGCAGAGGCTGGAGATGCCTTCATTTTCTTAAAAACAAAACTATATTACTGTGCACTACATAAGGAAGTTAGATAGCAGTGGATATAGAAAAGACTTGCGAAGTAACAGCACATGATAGGTCAGATATTTCTATGGTCATCGCAAGTTAAAATAGAAACTAGGATTACGTGAGAGAAAATTAAGCCAGCGATCATTTGGACGGTCAGTAACCAAGAAGGATTGATTATTTTATACACACCTGATTGACCGTGCCTGGTTCATCGAGAAAGTTTTGTCATACTCATCATTTGGGGGATCAGGAAGAGGACCAGATGCTTTGCCCTTTGAATTTGAATATTGCAAAATTGCAACACCAGTAACTCTGGTCCAGAGGGATTCATTCACAAACCTAGCACTGGCCACAATGTAATAATCACTGCTTGCATTTTGATCCATTGTAACCAAGAAAGAGTAAGACTGGCCCACATGGATGTCAAGATTTGTGAAATTCTGCTTCATTGTGTATGAACCTTCTGTTTCAACAAGGGCCAGGTTGTGGTTCTGAATCCTGAAGTTCAAGCTTGTAGAGACACCCACATTATGGACACGGAATCGGTATGTTTTTCCTGTTGAGGAGTAGAAGAAGCTATCAAAATACAGCAATGTAACAATAGTTAACCAAGCAAACATTACTTGGCCTCGTCAGAGAGAGAGATAATGAACCATCACCTTCATTCATCGAATTTCCATGGAAAAACATGGTGTGCAATTTGGTGCTAATATTTAAAGACAGGTGATGCAACCATGGAGAGATGGCTTAGTCTTTAGGGATTCAAAAAACATGGGAAGCAAAAGCAGAGAGATAAACTTTTCGGGATTTTTTTTTCTGTTAACAATAACATGGAGCTCAGTAGAACACATAAGTGACAGAACTCATGCAGGTTTAATGCAACAACCTATTATGATGATTGATGAAAGGGGGAAAAAAGAATCACCTGGCTCAACTTTGATAGTCTCGTACTCAATGCCATCCGGGACGAGGGAGTCATTGTACCTATATGGCCCCTTGCCATTCATCAACACACCGTCTGGCATCCCCAACTCCTTTCCATCATCAAGCATCTTCCTCAGGTGCTATAGGAAAAATGGTAATGACCATGAATACCCATGATTACTGGAAAAAATAATCAAGTGATGAAGCCTGCACAGTAAAGCAAGCATGTGGTTTTCCACATACCGTGTGGTTCTTCTTGTACCAGTCCCCGATGAATAACGTGATGTCCCCATCTGGTGTGTCGAATGGGACCGAGATCACTGCACGGTTGTTGACGGTGATACCTCCGAAACCCCCAGCGGCACGCTGCATACCAAGGGATGGAAAGTAGAAGAAGCTCCCAATCTGATCCTTGACTTGGAAATTGTAGGTCCAGTTCCAACCTGGCGGTATGGGGCAGGTTGTGCCGAGAACCCCATCCTGCCAGCAATTCTTGCGGTGCTGGATCCCATCCCTGATTGAAATAAGAGAGCAATTAATATGGCACGCGTTTGGGAGTCAAGAAAATGAAACAGGCCCACAATAGGCGTAAAGATGAAAATGCACAAGGGTGGTCACCATGTGATGAGCAGTGGCTCATCCAAGCTGTTGAGCACATTGACGACGACATTGTAGTTGGTGGTGACATTCATGACAGGGCCAGGGAACTGCTTGTTGACTGCAATCACCTGAAACAAGATACGAACAGGGAGGTTTACAGGCAAGCGCTAGCGAGGAGGGAGCACATTACATCGGGAAGCATATGCGACGAGGAGGGTGGGGCACAGGAGATCTGAACGAATAAGTGCCTAAGGAAGCGTGAGTAGTTGCTAAAGAAAAATACAAATCGAAGCTATCGCCTATCGAGGTAGGAATTCGCTTGAACCGGCCCGCCAAAGGGGTTCAACCGAGAGACCGTCCATGTCTGAACTCTTCACAGATTTATTTTTTAAAAGAAAAACAAAAAAAATCCTGTTTGCGCCAGTACGTAGCAAAAGCAAGTGTTAATTCCTGACTGCAAGGAACGCATCCATGGAGGAGAAAGACGGCGTGGAAAATGGAATGCTGAAGGCAACTCTGAGGCAGGAGTCAGTGGAGATTCAGACATCCAAGAATGAATCTTTCCCCGTCCCTACAACCAGGGACGAGAATATACGAAATAAAACCGTAAGCTTTGTGCTGCCTGGGATGAGATGCGCCTCGTGCTTGTAGTACTAGGCAGGAGGGGAAAAACTGGAATGGGGGAGGGAGAGAGATGGGAAGCGAAGCGCCGACCTGCTGCGGGACGCCGAGCGGGGAGGCAGCCATGTAGGTGACGTCCCAGTCGAAGAAGGCGAAGGGGTCGGCGGCGTGCGCGGCGGCGGCCAGGAAGGCGACGGCGAGGAGCGGCGCCAGGGCCGCCATTGCTCTTGCAGCGTTGGCAATGGCTTGGGAGCTAGGGGGCGAAGAGGGAGACGGAGATCCCTCCCTCCTTTTTGGTCCCTGTGTGTACTCGGCTCCGGTGGGCTGGCTGGCTCTTAGCAGTGGGGCGGGGTGCTGCGTGCAGCGTGCTGGGGATGAAGGGAGAGGAGGGGAGGAGCAGGCGAGCAGCGCGTGCGTGACTAGTGTGAACAGGCAAGCAGGGGAGCGGGGAGGCCGGGAGGGTTTGGCTGTGTTTAGTTTCAAAAAAAAATGTGAAAAGTGTTTGTGAAAAGTATTATAGTATTTTTTATTTTTTGTTTGTAGGTGGTAAATATTGTCTTATCATAGGCTAACTAGGCTCAAAAGATTCGTCTCGCAACGTACATCAAAACAATGCAATTAGTTTTTTTATTTATCTACATTTAGTATTCTACGCATGGATCATTTGTTATATTTAATATTTCGATGTGATTTCGATGTGATAGAAAATTTGAAAAAGTTGGCCAACTAAACGCCTTTTCTTTCCTTTCCTTTCCTTTCCGTTGGGTGGCGGCTGTGCCTGAGCCTGAGGTGGGGACAGTTCACACCCAGCTGAGGGGCGGCGGGGGCCACAGACCGCACCACTAGGGGTAATATAGCTGTACTTGGGTTGTTGACTCGCTCAACTCGAGGGGAAACGGGGAAGGATAATTTTGCTCCAGGACACTCTACAATGTCGATTTTTGCCACAGGACATTACTCAATTTTGCTTTTGCTGCTGGACACGTTTTAAGCATGCATCTTTGCCACTGGACACCGCAGCGATTATAATATTCATTTTGAGAAGAATGGAGGGAGAAAAGTTTCTAAATACCCAAATTACCCCTTGTTCATAACCCTAACCTGTAGAAACCCGTGTGCCCCCCGGCGCTTTCCGCCCGCGGGACCTCAAGGGGCGCCGCCACCCGATCCCCAGGAGCGCCGCCACCGATCCCCCCCCCGCGCGCTCGGCGACGCGGCCAGCAGGCGCGCGCTCGGTGGCGCCGCGACACAATCCGCAGGGGGCTCCGCCACCGGTCCCCACCCCCCTCCCGCGCGCGCTCGGGCGACGTGGCCGTGCAGCGTCGTGACGCCGCCGCTGCCAGCAGCAGGACCCGGCCTCGCGCGCGCTCGGCGACGCAAACGCCAACGCCGCCACCCGTCCGCATCAGCCGACCCTAGCCCCATCCACACCAACAGGAGGTCCTCCCAGAAGCCTCCCGGCGCTCGATCTGCACCAACAGGACCCGGCCGCCCGGCGCTCGATCTGCACCAACAGGATCCGTCCGCCCGGCACTCAATCTGCACCATCAGGACCCGGCCACCTTCGTTCTCCCGCCATGAACTGAGCAAATCGTCATGGATTTACCCAAGAAACTCGACCTTTCATGGATTCCTGCAGGGTATGTCTTCAATCGACCAGTCATTTGCATTTTATGATTTAGGTTTAGGGATGAATGGTTATGGGTTAATTTAATTGTTTGTTTAATTTGCATTTACGAATGCGTAGGATGGATCGTAGCTCGGCTTGTCGAGTTGTGATTCAGGTTCCTGCGTATGTGAAGCAACCTGTTGAAGAGTACCATGTCACTAGCAAAAACAGTATTATTGTAGACAAGGACACTACAAATTGGATTGATTTCTCAGCTAAGCTAGATGCAATGGTCAAGCACGGTGAGCAGCAGGAGTTGCATGTATCATTCTTGGATAAAACTTGCAATGAATATGTGCGGATTACTTCTGATGCTGCACTGCTTGAGGCATTTTCTCAGTACTGGGACATAAGGAGGCTACCATTACAAGTGATAGTTCATGACGTCGAACATCTTGAAGAGGTTCTTCCTTCTACTAACCTAGAGCCATCTTCCGCTCCTACTCATAAAGAACTAGACCTAAACAAGCCAGCATCTTGGGGAGAGGAAGATGAAATTGAGTATGTTGGGGTGGATGATGAGAAGGAGAAGTATAAGAACTTGTATGGCTTATCATGTATGGCTTTTGAACCTTATTATGGCTGCTAGCATGTATGGACTTTTAGCCTTGCAATGCCTCCTAAATGTATCAATATTAGCCCTGTAATGGCTCTGAACATGTATGAATTATGAAACTATTAATGGCTATCAACGTTTAAGATTTGTTTCTTTTGTGAAATATGAATGTGAGCATTTTAGGCATGTTTAATCATTATTTTATTATGTCTTGTAGGAAAGATGCATACTTGAAAGAGTGTCCTGTGGAAAAGCCAACATTGTAGAGTGTCTAGGAGTAAAATTACCTTCGCTTGTGAGCAGCCTACCATTGCAGGGGTATTTTGGTCAGATTACTTATTTTCTCTATCCTCTCAACCAGGAAATGAATATTATAATGACTGTAGTGTCCAGTACCAAAGATACACACTTAAAGAGTGTCCAGCAGCAAAGGCAAGATTAAGTAATGTCATGTGCCAAAAATCAACATTGTAGAGTGTCCAGGAGCAAAATTACCTAACGGGGAATGGATTGGATGGAAATGGATTCGAGGTAGACGACGACAGGCCCAGCCCCAGCCCCAGCCCCAGCGAGCGATCACATGGCCATGGCTATCGACTTAGAGCAAGGGCAATAAAAGGAGCTTTAAGTCTCTTCTATGTCATCAAGAGACGTTTTTTAGAGACATATGCTACAATAATTTGTCTTTTAGATTGTCTCTTGTAGGATATAAGAATATTAAATTCATACATATAAAAACAATAAAAACTCATGAAATGCATGCACAAGAGACATGTTGGGCTCCAAAATTAACTCTTGTGCTTTGTTTCTCGTACTGGAGGCGTCTCTTAGGTAAGAGTCCATGACACTCTCTCACCTTATTTCTCTCTCATCCACGTAGGATTGTTGTTGACATGGACAGACTAATAAACTCTTATTGTACCTGCTCTCAATGCAATCTACTCCTATGAGTATGACCAATTGACCATGACTGTATGGCCATGGCTATTAAGTCTCAAGTCTAGAAAGTCTCAAGGGGGTCCTCGTCCTGTCGTCCAATGTCCATTGCGTTGCCTTTTTTTTTTCTGTTCACCAATCACCATGGCATGAGAAGGAAGAGATTTGATATGATGATGCTCTACCCAAGACGTACTACAGTTTTTATTAATTGGGCAGGGCAGCATTCCTTGCGTATACTCGGGGGGCGACCGGGACCGGGCAGGGCAGCAACCAACTCCGAATCGGCCGCCACATTTTTGGGTCCAATGTTTCTTGCTTTGCATTGCTCCGGATCTTCAGGGATGCAAACCAAACCCCCGGGGCCGCAATGCAAAGCCAATACTACTTACTGTATGTGCCTTTCTTCTCCTCTTATACTTCATCTAGATATGTGCCTTTCTTCTCCTCTTGTACGTCCTTTTAGAATTATAGTAAAGTACTCCCTTATACTTCCTCTAGATACGTGCCTTTCTTCTCCTCTCGTACGTGCTTTATAATTTTAGAATTATAGTAAAGTATAAGTACTCACTTTGTTTCAATTCAAATTGTAGATTATTTTAATAAATATATATAATTTTTTGCTACGTATCTATACATACTGTATCTCTAAATGCATAGTAAAAGTTCTAAAATAATCTATAATTTGAAATGGTCCAAGGTTCACCCCCTCGTGTACGTGTTATCCCCATGTGCACCACGACTCAATCCTAAGGGCCGCTCCTCATGCTGCAATGCAATTGCATTCAGTACGTGCAAATGCTACATTCACTCATTCACCAACAGCACTGCATTTGCATTGCATCCCAGCATGTGGATGGGTGAGGTACCATATATGATCATCCAACACCACGGATGATCTCGCTCACCGTACGCATCGATCAACAGGAATTCAGGATCGGATCGGATACTGTAGTATACTACTAACTAGTAGTACATGTCATTCACTCTTTTCGTTTGATTTGTCAGCCAACCAGACAGCGGTATTGTTCTATTAGACTAAATCAGCACCAGCCACTAGCTACCAGCCAGTCAGTAGTACTGTTCGCTCATAACAAATCAGCACCAGCCACCAGCCACAGCCAAACGAACACAGCGATTGTCATTGCCATCCAATACCTAGCTCCATCATATGCGTTCATGTGTCGTCTCAACTAATTTTCCTTTCCACATTATACTATATTACTCTCTATAGGAGTATACTTGTTACTTATATTATACAGGCAGACAAATTTATAGTACTTAGGCCAGTTTCAATAGTAGTTTCATATATTAAATTTTATACTATATCATCAATTTTTGCTAAGAAAAAAGTCTACATAACCCCCCTCACCTTTGGAGGGTTGTCTACTTCACCCCCTCACCTTCAAAACCGGTTATTTAACCCCCTCAACTTTGCAAAACCGGACAAATAACCCCCCCAAGTGGTTTTGAGCGGTGGTTTTGCTACAGTAACGCGGTTTTATCTTTTTCTTTTATTATTTATTTTCGCTGAATCTTTGAAAAATCATAGTAAATCGTAGAAAATCAAATGAGTATGAAAATTTTCAATCGTAGAAAAATTTCACTACAATTGGACCATAGAAGCTGCAGATATGAATTATTTCATTTAATTATAAAAAAGCATAGATCTAAATCTATGATAAAAATTTTATACTAAAGAATACCATATTATATGTTCATTATGTAGATCTAATCATGTGGAGTCCAACAAAATTGGATTTTCCATTTTTTGATTTTCTATGATTTTTCAAAGATTCAGCGAAAATAAATAATAAAAGAAAAAGATAAAACCGCGTTACTGTAGCAAAACCACCGTCCAAAACCACTTGGGGGGTTATTTGTCCGGTTTTGCAAAGTTGAGGGGGTTAAATAACCGGTTTTGAAGGTGAGGGGGTGAAGTAGACAACCCTCCAAAGATGAGGGGGTTATGTAGACTTTTTCCTTTTGCTAATATGACAGGACCATTATGATGAGAGAGAAAGGGGATTTCCATATTTGTGAAAGAAGTTTCGTCCCATAAAACACAATTAACACAATTATTTAGTTTTCAGCCTAGATAAATATAGAATGAAACCATACGGTAAGTATGGCTTTACAATGGCTGCCAATGCCGCAAGACAAGTAACATAACTTTGGAGACCTAGCTATCTACCTCGGGCCTATTCTATGCTTACCTCTGCTTGCTTTGTGTGCTTGCTGTGGTGGGCCTGAAGGAGGGTCCATGAACCCTGAACTTGGCCCAAACCAAACTACGGAATTCTAATTCCACACGCGAGCGTGAGGAAGCATACGAGCGCTCGATTTCCGGCCGGGTGACTCGTACTCCTGCGTGTGTCCCGACGATGATTTTTAGTATTTTTCATTCTTTTTTTTTTCACGAATCCACGTAACACTAACAGCGCTGCTATGCTGTGTGCCGTGCGGCAGCTGCGACCATGCGTCGCAACCACGACATCTTGGACGTGGGTGCCGGCGTATTCCGGGCAGCATGTTTCTATCTTTTTTATTTAAAATTTTCTATCTTAAAACTTTTGCTTGTAACATTTTATTATAATATCTTTACCCAAATATTTATGCACAATTTACTAATCTAAATTTTTTATCGTACAAATTATACATATAACTTTTGTGTCACATATTTTATGCACATAAGTTTTTGCTTTTTATACACAACTTATGAATTTAAATTATGTTGTTATACATATATATTGTATATCAGTTAGTATATAATTTTTGTTGTATAACTTTTTATAATATTTTAATTCATATATATTTTGCATATGGTTTATATTTATATAAGTTTGTGTTACATATAATTTTTTTATATTGAATGATGAAAGAGAATGAGGATGGCGGTGTTTACCCGTGGTCTCAGTGGACTGCGGGCGGAGGACTTCTTTGCGCTGCTGCACGAGGACTCCTTGCGCTGCAGCACGAGGAGCAGTGTGCGGAGGGGTGAAGGAGAAAAAAAAAGACTGGAAAAAGAAAGGTGGGAGTCGGACAGTGGGAGTGGCAGGGGCTGTCTGATCGATTGCTAGCAACCGAACTAGCGCGCGCTAATTAGAAAATCCCACCAAACTAGCTCAAATATCACCTGGCTCCCCACCTTTGCACAGCTAGCTGCCTGTTCATGGGCATGGCCCACAGATTTCTTAACCTTCCTTGCTCGAGGCTGGTGTGGTCTTGGTGTCCAGCAGCGCATTGCACCGTCCGTCCCATTGCCATTGGCACCATTGAGCAGAGCCGGGTCGTACAAGAGAAGGTCTTGGCCTGATCGATCTCCATTTGCCAAGAATAGGAAGGACTTTCGGATGGATCGAGGCGCGATGGAAGAGGAAGATGAGGGACACGGAGACGGAGAGGATCGAGTGAGGGACCTCAGCTCAACCGACCATCATCCATGTGGATCGGTAGCAAGACCGGCCGAGAGGGAAGAGCGGAGGAGACGCACTTGTTGGGGGCCGGGGGAATCCTAGCCTAGCCTAGCCTAGGATAGGACGGAGATTTTTTTTTTCTGATCGATCGATCTCGCCCCCTCTCCTGCCGCAGCATCTGAATCTATCGCCGGCCACTCGCGTCCTGTGCGACCATGACGCGCTGACGATCGACAACCTGCAGCTGTTCGATCCTTCAGGTAATTAAATTAATTAGCATCATCCGCATTATTGCCCTCCTCCCCACCACCCTCTAGCCGATTGCGATCTGGACGCAATCACAGTCACGTCTTGCTTGCAGATTAAAATTGTAACGCGCATCCAGCTATTTTGGAAAATCACCGCGTATGTAATTTGGTGTTTCAGATCACTTTTTGATAACATGCATGCATGGTTACCTGTCCCATTTAAATTTTGTACCTGGACCCTGGAGCACAAAATAAAGCTCATGCCTTTTTCTTTTTTTCTTTTTTTTGAAACCAACAGAAATTAAAGCTCATGGCTTTTATGGGCACTAACATTGTACACTGCATGCATGCATCTGTCAATAGGGAACAAGAACGGCGGCGGCACATACATTGTTGCCAGGGCACAAATTGTCCTGAGGTTCTTCGGAACCCAGAGATTTAGATCAGGCACACAATGTCAGCTTCTGAGTTCAGGATTCCGTACCAGCAGGTAAGCGGCTCGTATATATGTTTTAACAAGAATTTTCAGCTTTCGTGCTGGAGTTTGCTTATCACTGTATATATCTAAGAATCTCTCTGCTGTATTATTCAACTACTTACCTTTAGTGGAGTAAATGAGTAATAATGGGATATGACAGTTCTGAGTTTAGTAGCAATCCCATTACATATATATGCTCATCTCAGATAACATTTTAGTGAAGAATCATTCAGATTTAAGAGAGTAAATTTAGTTAAAGCGTTGAGAATGTGTTCCATGATGCATATCTAAATATGGAAGATATGCTGAAAGATCAAAAGCTCTTATCTCAATATATATGCCTTGAATTGTGGAAAAAAAACTGTCAATCTAAATGCATGCCCCTCTTCTCTCTCTTTTTACTAAAGCCAAGCTCACTAATAAATCACAGTTTAATCGTTCAACTGTGTCACTGTGCTACATGTTCACTCCACTTTGTTTCATTTTGTGATAGGTTTCTTCTTCACAGCCTGCTGAGACTGCAAATCAGTTCAAGACCTGCCGTTGTGGGGAGGGAGACACATCTGAAACTGGTGACAGCCCGCCAACTTCTTGTCCTAGTTGCCAGGTTTGTGAGATATCCTCATACCTAATTGACCTAAAGGCTTTGTGCTGCAGCAAATAAATAAAACAAAGAAAATAAACAACCTTTTCAATGCTGTAGTGTCTCCTAAAATTGGTACGCTGCTCGATACGTTGTTGGGTACTTAGCTTTATGGGCTGACTTTATACAATCCGTTGTTTCACAAGCTGCCATTGCTATGCAGAGCTGGCGCTGATGCTTATCTGCAACTTGGCTGTGCCTCAGCGTATGGTCAAAATGAAAGTTGTTTGAAACGCAATTTAGAGTTACAAACTATACTATTATTTAGGTCATGATAAATAGTAAACTTAAAAGAATGTGCCTTGTTATTTTGTCCATATCTTTGTAGGAGAATTTTCAAGGCCAATGACAATTACTATTTTAGTGCAGATCCTTAAGAGTGGGCATTTACTACTTTCATCAAAAGGTACGGTTTCCTTCAAATATGTATGATAAGGCATTGTAGGAAAGTAGGATGCGTATAATGCGGTCGATGTATTGCTTGAGCCCCTTGGGCTGATTATATAGGAGTACATGGCTTGGAGGGCAACTAGCCTCTCCTAGGGATAAGGAAAGTTATCCCGGGATTACAATCAATCCTAAACTAACCATATCCGGAGTTGCCTAATATACTCTAACAGGCATAATTTTGTGTTCTCCTTTCTCTCCTCTAATATCTTAAATAGCTTGCCATCACTTTTTTAGTGCCTAACGTTGACAGTTTGTTTAAGTTTTTCTGCCCTACTTAGTAACATTTTATATCTGATCACCTTTAATTTTGAGTTAAAATATTACATATTAAATCTGCTATATACAGGAATTGGATGGACATCATGGAAAAAGCGCTGGTTTGTTCTTACAAGGGCATCGTTAGTGTTCTTCAGAAGCGACCCTGTAAGATATATTGTGCCCATATATTGCACTATTTCCTTGGATGTTGTTCCTTTTTCTTTATGTTATACTGTTGGATACCTGTACCTTTTTGTGTTTATTTACATCATTATTCATACGTCTGCTCTCTGTGATATCCTATTCATATGTTTGAGGTAGAATCAATTTTCTTGCAATGAAAAACACTAAAGAAACTTTAGCAGTGCTAATTCGCTTCTCATGTGGAGATCCAAGTCTCCTAGTAGATACAGTCCCAAATCACTATAAAAATATAAACCTGCACTTTGTCAATGAGAATGTACTGCCTCAAGTCTTATTTATGTTACCTTGTTAGTCACTACTTATGATGACTGGAGTTGTTGTATCTGCTAGACCGACTGAGTTCTGTTTTTACTGGGTCCTCTGGATACAGTAATACCATGATCATCTATTAAAATCTACATGCAGAGCTACTTGTGATAATAGCATTTTATTGCTCAGATACCTCTATAAATATCAAATTAACATGACTCTGCTGTGTCTAGATCAGAATGCAATTAACATTCCCTACAAATTTTACGAGGGGAAACATTCTGGTGGGACTAGTGGTGAAGTGTGATAAATTTTTATCCTACTAGTCGTATACCAAAAGTTGCACGAAATAGTTTTCAAAAAAAGTTGCACGAAACAAAAGTTAAGGCTACTTTTGAATGTCACTGAGACAGTTTTCGGTTTTCCTAAAGCACAGACATGATTAAAGTATGATTGCTAAAGCTTGTATTTCTGTGATTATTTTTCAAGTTTGGTTTCTTAACATACAAAACAAAGCACATTTTAAGGAAAAAATTAAGCTGATCTGCTTAGGTGGGCACACCGTGGTTACTCCTAATAATGTGCTTTAATTTCAGAATGTGCCCCCTCCAAGAGGAGCTGAACCAATTGTCACACTTGGTGGAATCGACTTGAATAGCTCCGGAAGGTATGCATCGAAAGCCAAGACTTCAACAAAGGGTTGATGATTCTTCAACACTAACTGATAAGTTTATAATCTTGTGGAATGCTCAAGTGTTGTCGTCAAAGAAGAAAGGAAACTTCTGACAGTATTATTTCCTGATGGCCGTGATGGACGGACTTTCACTCTGAAGGTTAGTTGTCCACTTCATACAGTTTCCAGCATATCACTTTTGGTGTTCCATGTGGGGTTGGTTGTGTGTGCAGTTTGCACAACTGACTGTGGCTGGCAGTGATTGGTGAAGCAGTAGCAGTAATGGTTAGATTGAGGGGGCAGCCATGCTAGCTGCAGTTCGGTAGTCCCATAGGGGCTTGCAGGGTTCTGCCCTGTGTTTACAAAGTGGCCCATTTTTTATCCATTATGCAGGTATCATATTATGAATTGATGGTATGAATTTTCACCAAGCAGGCCGAAACCATAGAAGACCTTAATGAGTGGAGAAGTGCATTGGAAAATGCTCTAGCGCAAGCACCAAGTGTAGCAAATACAACAGGGCAAAATCCAATATTCAGCACTGATGTAGCGGCAGAACCTGCTGAAGCTCCAGCTGAACAGTGTAAGCCGTGTTGTCTATTATCATTCAATGAGCGTCTTGTATTTCATAGAAATTTGGGGTTATATAGTCCTTACGTAAGGGCCCGCCTATCCAACTTTCGGGCATTAAGATTATCATAAGAAATTCCCACCATTTGATATGTTAGAACTTTTTAATATGCCTTCATCTCTTACAAATTGTAGAATGGAACTCCTGCATTTTCTGAGACCTGATACTTTCAATTTCCTTCTTTTCATTCTTTTTGTCTCATTATTCAATGAAAGCCAGCTTGATTTCATAATATCATTCTTGTGATAAAAGGGAAAGGATTGAAAATGTCAAGATTTTCAATTATGAAATTATTAAAAGTACTTGAAAAGTGGCTCGAATACATGGCAGTGCGCCAGTGCGATGCTCTCCTTCATGCCGTTTGTCCTATGTGTATGATTTACAGTTCTATTTTTTTTTTTCTCGAACGCGCAGGAGAACTGTGCGTCGTTGTATTAATAGATAGAAAGAACGGTCCAGAATAGAATGCTGAATCCACGGCTTGGATTAGTTTTTCGTTACATTCACGCCTAAAGAGATGTAAACAACCACACACACTGTGCCTAGATTTACAGTTCTATTGAATGCTAACATAAACTTATATACGATTATACGAACTGGGCATAACTCGGTGGAAGGTGTGGGTGTACATGCCTACCACCCATATTTTAGTCTTCTTCAGCTCGAATTTGTGTGCCTATTTCTTATTTATGATGCAACCTAGTTCCTCCTAGGTTACGAGTTGTTTAATAACATAAACTCTATACTCATGCTTCAACATAGATGCACCTAGTAGAACTTAGTCTATTTAGGCCTTGTTTAGATCCCAAAATTTTACACCCAAAAACGTCATATCGAATGTTTGGACACATGCATGGAATACTAAATAAAATCTATTTGCAAAATTTTTTGTACGGATGGGTTGTAAATCGCGAGATGAATCTAATGAGCCTACTTAATTCATGATTTGCAACAGTGATGCTACAGTAACCATCCGCTAACTATGAATTAATCATGGATTAACTAGACTCATTAGATACGTCTCGCGATTTACAATCCATCTGTGCAAAAAGTTTTGTAAATAGACTTTATTTAGTGCTCCGAAATAATAAGATTCTCTTCCAAAAATTTACGCCAAAAAGATCTAAACACACCCTTATTTTGCGCATTTTGGCCGATACGCACAACATATATTTGCTTGCATATTAAATTTAGATATTTCATCCTATTTGCATCAGGAGCTTTTGTCACCCAATCTTTCTTCTTATCAGAGCTAATTTTCTTGAGTAAACAGTATCTTTCTTATCCAACTTTCTTCTCACTTGTTTTTGGGGGGAGGGATGGACTCCTTACATTTCATTATGCTAAGCAAGTTCAGTTGTTTGTCTTGCAGCGGAGGACAGTTCTGTTATTGGCAGACCTGCAGAATTTGCACTTGTCGATGCAGATGGCAGCCCGTCATTTCTGGAAAAGGCCCTGAAGTTCATTGAAGATCATGGTAATTATTTCTGCTTATTGAATTCAGTACACAATCTTGAAAAAAATTTGAATTATGGTGAGCACAAGCACGAATGCCTTGTTATCACACACACACACACACAAAAAAAACTTTATCTGTAGGGGTCAAGGTAGAAGGGATCCTACGCCAGTCTGCTGACGTTGAAGAAGTCAAACGCCGAGTTCGGGATTATGAAAAGGGTGATTTCTTTTTACTAAACCTCTTATTTTGTTATCTAGGATAACTATGTTTGGTGTGTGGCAGTGTATAGTTAAATTGATAAAATGATCTGTTTCTTTTCTCTATGTCTTCATAAAGATAGTTTATGTCGGTCGTAATAATGTGCAGGAGTTGTATTTTTGTCTGCTTTGACTTCTTTAACATATTCTTAACTTTATTTCTTAGGGAAAAACGAATTCTCCCCAGAAGAGGATTCACACGTTATTGGTGACTGTATTAAGGTATTTATTTGGAAAGTGTTGGTTATAATCTCATAGAACGCATTTTACTTTGATGGTATGCTTGTCACTAATATATGTTTGGTTGTCGTTTGATACAGTATGTTCTTCGAGAGATGCCATCATCTCCAGTTCCTGCATCATGTTGCACTGCCCTGGTTAAAGCATACCGTAAGATTAATTTGGAACTTTCTTTATGCATTCTGTCTTCTTGTATTTCTGAATTGAGGAAACCTATATATAACCTCTGCCATAAAGTAAGTACAAATAAATTAAATCAATATGTGCCCTTATCCGCAGCATTCTGATGTGTTAGAATCATATGATGATCAAGACTAGTGGTTGTACAGGAACTGACAAGACAAGAAGACTTGATGAGATAAGTAGAGTGATATATGAAGTTTTCCCAGAACCAAATCGACAGTTGCTGCAGAGGTATCTACCTTTTATTATATGCTTATATTATATTTTTCTTGTCAAAAGAACCTGGGTACTCAAAATATTAATGCTTGTGGTGTCGTATTCAGATTTTCATTCCTGGCAGAGGTTCTCACCCGCTGACATCATTATAGTATATTAACTTTGAGTTTATTATCCTTTACACCATAGCAACATCCAACGAATGGGCTCCACACTCATCAGGTTTCTTTCAGGATTCTTAAGATGATGCAAATTGTTGGGTCGCACAAAGCTGTGAATAGGATGTCTCAATCTGCTTTGGCGGCTTGCATGGCACCACTCCTTCTCCGACCTCTTCTTCTTGGTGAATGTGAAATCGACAATGACTTCAGTATGGGAGGGGATGGTTCATTCCAGCTACTTCAAGCTGCTGCAGCTGCAAATCATGCACAAGCTATTGTTATCATTATGATGGAGCAATTTGATCAGATATTTGATGTATCCTCTTTTTACTTCTCCTTTTCCTTTTGTTTAGTCAAGCTCCATTTGAAGTAATACCACACTCAGTTGTTCATGAGTTAATATTCAACTGATTATCATGCAGGACTTGGAAGAAGGTTCCTGTTCTTCAGACGCTTATACGGAGTCTGATGATGATGATGTTGATAAGGAGTATTCCACAGATAATGACATCCATGACGATGATGGTTCTTATGATTCTGGTGAAGATGACATTGAAGAAGACTTGGATGACAATAGTGAGCACTACTCTGATGGCAGTGCACATGATAGTAAAACCAACGCTAATGTCAAGGATGACAAGGTACTTCAATTGATCATTCATCATTGTATCGATTCCAAAACGTTGTAGATGAGGCATTCTCCATGCTGGTATCTGATGGTCCTTCAAGACAGATGTTACTTCTTTGTGGCCTTTCATAATATGCTTCAACTTTCACCATGCTATTTGTAGGAGGAAATGATGGCTTGTATTCCTCCAACCCTAGAAGGGTGGGTATATATAATACCTATACATGGGCATCTAGATGGGCCTCTATACACATGGGCTCAATATACTCCAACACCCCCCCCCCCTCCCCCGCAGTCTGAACTACCGGCGCAGCGGTGTTCAAGACTGGACAACAAGAAAGCTAGCACCCCCCGCAGTCTGAACTACCGACGCAGCGGTGTTCAAGACTGGACAAGAAGAGAGAACAAAGGGCAAATACCCCCCCCCCCCCCCCCCCCCGCAGCCACAACTAGCCACCGGCTACGTTGAGGCTGGATCGAAACTCCGAGAAGGTCGAGGAGGGCAGCCCCTTGGCGAAGATGTCAGCAAACTGGGAGGTAGTCGGTACATGGAGTACCCGAACATCGCCGATTGCGACTCTGTCGCGCACGAAGTGTAAGTTGATCTCCACGTGCTTCGTCCGCTGATGCTGGACGGGGTTGGTGGAGAGATACACGGCGCTGACGTTGTCGCAGTAGACGAGCGTGCTCTTGGTGAGCGGGCTGTGGAGCTCCGCCAAGAGCTGTCGTAGCCAGGAGGCCTCCGCTACGCCGTTAGCGACGGCACGGTACTCCGCATCGGCACTGGAGCGGGAGACAACCGGCTGTCGCTTGGACGACCAGGAGACCAGGTTGCCGCCCAGGAAGACGGCGTAGCCGGAGGTGGAGCGACGAGTGTCCGGGCAGCCAGCCCAGTCAGCGTCGGTGTAGACCACCAGCTCAGCAGAGGACGAGCGGTGAAGTACCAGGCCGAGGTCCATAGTGTCACGGACGTACTGGAGGAGACGCTTCAGCGCCGCAAGGTGTGACTCCCGGGGATCATGCATATGGAGACAGACCTGCTGAACAGCGTAGGTGAGATCCGGCCTGGTGAAGGTGAGGTACTGCAAAGCGCCGGCCAGACTCCGGTAGGCGGTAGGATCAGCCACCGGAGCACCCAGATCAGCAGACAGGTTCGCCTGAGTGTCGACTGGAGTGGAGCAGGGCTTGCAATCAGTCATTCCAGCCCGCTCCAGAATATCGAGGGCGTACTGCCGCTGGTGAAGGAGAAGACCAGACGGGCTAGGCTCAACAGTGACGCCCAAGAAGTGGTGGAGCTGACCGAGATCCTTCATAGCGAAGTCCTGCTGCAGAGAGGAGATGACACTCTGAAGCAACTGCGGACTGGAAGCTGTGAGCACAATGTCGTCGACATATAGCAGCAAATAGGCAGTCTCATCCCCACGGCGGTAGATGAAGAGAGACATGTCAGACTTGGCCTCGGTGAATCCCAGTGTCATCAAGAACGTGGCGAACCGAGAGTACCAAGCCCGAGGAGCCTGCTTCAGTCCATAGAGAGACTTGTTGAGCCGGCAGACCATATGTGGATGACTCGAGTCCACAAATCCCGCTGGCTGAGAGCAGTAGACAGTCTCTGTCAAAGTGCCGTGAAGAAACGCATTCTTCATGTCCAGCTGGTGCACAGGCCAAGAGCGCGAGAGCGCAAGCGAAAGGACCGTGCGCACCGTAGCGGGCTTCACGACTGGGCTGAAGGTCTCATAATAATCAACACCAGGCCGCTGAGTGAACCCCCGGAGAACCCAACGAGCCTTGTAGTGCTCCAGTGTGCCATCAGCCCGACGCTTATGCGTCCAGATCCACTTCCCAGTCACCACATTGCAACCAGACGGACGCGGCACGAGGTCCCACGTCTGGTTGGCAAGAAGAGCCGCGTACTCCTCTTCCATCGTGCGACGCCAGTGAGGATCCGCCAAGGCGTCGCGGACAGAGGAGGGTACCGGAGAGACCCGCGGCTCTCCCTCGGTGGCGGAGAGAGTCGCGGCCTGAGACGCCATCCGCCGAGTCACCATGGGATGGATATGCTGAGGATCCCGATAGACGACTGGCGGGTGGTACACCTCCGGCTCTGCTCGAGAGGGAGCCGGAGGAGGCGGCGACGGCTCCGTTGTCGGCGTCGCAGGAGCCAACGGAGCAGGAGGCGGCGCCGGAGTCGACGCGGAACGGCGCTGGTACACCTGCACCGGCTCAACGTACCGCCGCGGCGCCGAGGTCGGCGCCTTGCGACGCCGGTACACCTGCACCGGCTGAGCGTACCGCGCAGGGGCAGGGGAAGACACTGGGGCCGCGCGTGGCGCGACCGCGGGTACCGGGGCCGCGCTCGACGCAGTAGGGATCACCGGAAACGGTGCCGGTGCGCCGGGAAAACCTGCAAGAAAAGGACAGACAGGTAACGGTGGTGGAACCACCAGGTCAGTCGGAAACATAGACTCCAGCTCGGGGTCAGGAGAAGGTGTAGAGGAGGTAGAGTAGGGGAAATCCGACTCGTCGAAGACGACGTGTCGGGAGATCAAGACGCGGCGAGTGGTGAGGTCAAAGCATCGGTACCCCTTGTGGTCAGGGGAGTAACCGAGGAACACACAACGAGTCGAGCGGGGCGCCAGCTTGTGAGGAGCGGTGGCGGAGGTGTTAGGGTAACACGCACACCCGAAGACCCGAATGTGGTCGTAGCGAGGAGGGGTACCGAAAAGAGCGTGTTGTGGAGTGGGAGCAGGAGAAGCAGTGGACGGAAGACGGTTGAGCAAGTAGGTGGCGGTGTGGAGGCTCTCAGCCCAGAAGCGCACGACGTCGTTCGTCGTGCGAATCATCCACTCAGCCTTGCCGTTCTGAGGAGAGGTATACGGACAAGACATACGCAGCTGAACACCCCGAGACAGGAAGAAAGACCGGGAGGTGGAGTTATCGAACTCCCGCCTGTTGTCGCACTGGACGGCCTTAACGGTGAGGCCGAACTGAGTGGACACCCAGGCAAAGAAGTGGAGGAGGGTGGGGGAAGCTCTCAGACTTGGCACGCAAAGGAAACGTCCAAGAGTAGTGCGAGAAGTCATCGACCACCACCAGATAGTACTTGTAGCCAGAGAGGCTGAGTACAGGGGAGGTCCACAGGTCACAGTGAACAAGGTCGAATGCATGCGTCGCATGCGAGGAAGAAGAGGAAAAAGGGAGCCGAACATGACGACCGAGCTGGCACGCATGGCAGAGGGGCTGAGCAGAAGCCCTAGTACCAGGAACATCGGTACTACGACCGAGCTGAGCCAGAACGTCGCGTCCAGGGTGACCAAGACGACGGTGCCAAGTGGTGGAAGACGGCGTCGTGGCAAAAGCAGCAGACCAAGACGGCCAGGGTGAAGAAGAAGACGAGAGTGGTGCAGCGGAAGAAGAAAGGCAAAGGGTGTAAAGGGGCCCCGTGCTGTCACACCGGAGTAGCGGACGCCGGGAGGCCGAATCCTTTACAGTGAGGCCAGAAGAATCAAACTCGATGGAACAAGAATTGTCAGCTGTAAACTGACGAATGGAAAGAAGGTTATGAACCATCTGAGGAGCAACAAGGACATTGGGAAGACGAAAAGAGGAAGGAGCAGAACCCACGGCGGTGACAGGAAGACAAGACCCGTCACCAACCATGATGGAAGAAGGACAAGAGGGGTGTGGGGGTCGAACAGAAGAGAGGATACCGGCATGTGGGGTGGTGTGGAAGGAGGCACCCGAGTCGGCGATCCACTCGGTGCAGACCGGCGGCGTCCCCCCCATGGTGCTGAAGGACTGCGCCAGTGCGGCCTGGTCCCACCCCCAGGCCAGGTCGACTGCTGGCTGGGTGGAGCGGGCGGTGTCCAAAATGGCGTGAACAGGGGAGCAGCAGCGGCGAGCATGGCCGCCGGCTGGGGCTGAGGACGAGGGCCCCACCCCTGCGCGGTGGGCGCGACGGCCTGGGCCTGTGTGGCGGGCGCGGCAGCCTGCGCGGCAGCGATGGAGGCGGCGGCCCGCGTGGCCTGCGCGGCGGGCGCGACGGCTCGCACGGTGTGTGCGGCGTGCGCGACGGCCTGCGCGGCGGCGATGGAGGCGGCGGCCCGCGCGGCCTGCGCGGCGTGCGCGGCGGGCGCGGCAGGCGCGATGGCGGCCACAAAGGAGGCGGCGGCGGCCAGGTCTGCGGGCGCGACGACCTGAGCCTGCGCGGCGGCAGCGGCGCGGACGGCAGCGGCGGCGGCGGCGGGCGCAGTTGTAGCCGCGCCCACGGCCACGTCCATGGCAGCGGCAGCATACGGCGCGTCGCCGGGAGGCATACCGAAGGCTAGCCAGGACGGAGGAGGAGCAGCGGCGGCGCGCGCAGCGGTGCCCGCGGCGCGCGCGGCGTCGGCTGCTGCGGCGGCGGGCAGCTGGGCCGGCGCGGCCGGGGCCATATGGGCCGCAGGAGGGACTGGCGGCCCAGGACGGATGAGGACCAGCGGCGGCCCAAGAAGGGGCGGCACATCTGCCCCACCCGCAGAGGAGCGTCCGCCACGACCACGGCAGAGGAGCAGAGGAGCGTCCACCACGGCCTCCACAGGTGCTGGAGCCGCGGCGACCAGGAGCGCGGCCGGCGCCGGTGATGGGGCCGCAGCCCCCACATCGCACTCGCGCTTGGCGGCTAGGGCGGTGGCGCGCTCGCGCTCGGCGGCTAGGGCGGCGGCGGATCCGGGCTCCGCGCCCTGGGGCCACGCGGCGCGCTCGCGCTCAGCGGCTAGGGCGGCGGATCCGGGCTCCCCACCCTGGGGCCACCTGCGCAGAGCCGGGAAGGGTGCCCCGCCGGCACCAGAGGCCGCGCTCGCGCCCAGGACGGCAGCAGCGGCGTCCGGATCCAGAGAAGGAAGGGCGGACGCGCGCGGCACACGGTCCTGGGGCCACGCGTGCGGCGCAAGGGCACCGGCAGCGGCGCCGGCGGCTGCGCCAGCTGCACCCCTCGGGTCCCCGGCGTCATGGACGCTGGAGGCGGCGGATCCAGTGGATTCAGTAGCAGAGGAGGGAAGGAGAGGGTAAGAGGAAGGGGGAGGAGGTGCCAGCGGCTGGCGGCCAGCCATGGCGCCGGCGGCGGCGCCGGCGGCGGCGCCGGCGGCAGCACCCAGGGCAGAGGAGCCCGCGCCCAGAGCAGGGGAGGAGCTCGCGCCCAGGACAGGGAAGCTCGCGCCCAGAGCAGAGGGAAAGGAAGAGAAGGGGAGGGGAGGAGGAGAGGGAAGGGAGGGGCGGCGCCGGCGGCCAGCCGGCCATGGAGGCGGCGGCGGCGGCAACCATGAGAGCTAGGCTGATAGCAGAGGTAAACCTAGCCTGATACCATGTAGGAGGAAATGATGGCTTGTATTCCTCCAACCCTAGAAGTGTGGGTATATATAATACCTATACATGGGCCTCTAGATGGTCCTCTATACACATGGGCTCAATATACTCCAACACTATTATATATTTATTTCAATTTTCTGACTTCGCTAGATTATAGGCTAGCCAGTTCTTCTTCCTTTTAGCAAACATAGATTGGCTCCCTGGTTTATATGCTTTATTATCCATTAATATAGGTGCCTAAGTTATGTGTGTGGTCAAAATTTTCCGTATTTAAACAGTGGTATTTAAGATGGTTATATTTATAACTGCTTGTCTTTTATGGAGATTTTTAAGTGCTGCATACACCCAAACTGCTTTTGGGCCTTGCAACTATATTCTTACATGAGAAAACCTTGGTTACACTATGTTCTTGGATTATTGAAGAATAGTTTAGGTCATTGCTTCAAAGCACATATGAAGATGCAAATAATTAATCAACTCATATGGTGCAAATACAATTTTTTAAGAAATGCAGCTCTTATGCCTCTGACTTCAATTTTCTTGATTTATAGGTTAAAAACAAAATTTCAGAAGCTGCAGGTAATGACAATAACCAGTCTGTTCAAAAACAAAAATAGAAAATGGTGCATCAAGGGAAGATACTGATAAAAATTCTTCTACTGAATTAATTCATTTTCCACAAAAGTTGCGCAACCGGATGATACCTCTCAAATGAAGATCAATAGTCGATCACACCCGAAACAAGAAACATGTGGATCAAATGAATCTAAAGATCACATGGTAAAATCAAATTCTCGTTCATCATCTTCCAAAGAAAAATCTATGGAGAAATCAAGCAGCTCAGGACACAAGGGCAAAAGAACCCTATGGGGCCGTACTTCGGTAAGAGAAATTATTTTTGGTTTTTAATGTGGATAATCTTACAGGATTACTGGAATACTTGGTGTATAGGCAAGAAAAGACCTGTCAACGGAGGATATTGAATACTGCGGTGATGATGAGTAAGTAACCCTGCCCCTGATAGGCTGCTAGATGCGCTTGTATGTAACCTTGGCCTTTGGGCATATCCTATTTATTGATAGAGTTGCAAACATATATCCCTTGGAAGCACCAGAATGTTTTTTTTTTTTTTGCATTCCATAATAGACAAACTTGCCATTTGCCATTCATTGGTTCAGATTTTTGTGAAGCTCCAGTTTACATGTTGTTAGAGAGTTGTATAGGCTGGCCCATGGGCCTTTGGTTGTGCCGGCCATATTGGCCTTTAGGGTTGGGGCGCCCGCACTGTCCAGGTGCGCCCCCACTAGGATTAGATCCGGTGATTAGGATAGGCAAGGATCCCCTGATAGGATATTTCCATATACCTAGGCATCCTTACCTATATGTACTTGTACTCGTGATTTGCACCCTAATCAATCCAATCCGATTCAGCCATACCTTCCTTCATGGTATCAAGAGACCGGGTCACCCCCGACCTCGCTTCCGCTAACCCTAGCGCGCGCTGACCTGCAGCCGCCCCCCTGCTTCGGTGTTCCCCGCCGCAGCAGCCACCCCATGGCTAGATCCCACTCCGAGCCTTCCTCCCCCAAGAAGGAGGAGGAACGCAGGGCTGCCCGCGCCAAGGCTAGGGCTGATGCCCTAGCGCACGCCACCGAGGCCGAGAAGCTCGTCGACGCTGCAGCCAAGGAGCATGACGCCGCCGCCGAGCGCCTTCGCGAGGCGCTCCTCCTTGCTGCCAAGGAGCGCGCAGCGGCCGATGCCGCCGATCCACCCCCTGCCCCGCCGGCGCACGAGGACGACGACAAGTCTGTCCACGACGTCTACAGCGCCATGCTGCTTCACGAAGCGGCCACCGTTCTGAATCTGCACGCCTAGGCTGTTGCGGTTCAGAACATCCGGAGCCTCGTCCCCGTCGTCCTCGACGTCGCCGCCAGCAACTACACCAGGTGGCGTGAGCAGTTCCTGCTCATCCTCGTCAAGTTCTTGCAGGACCACGTCCTCCTCGACGACCCCCCGGCCACCTATCCTGACTGGGCGCGCATGGATTGCGTCGTCCGGCCATGGATCTATGGGACGATCTCCAACGACCTCGTCGAGACCGTCATGACGCCCGACGCCTCTGCCCACATCGTCTGGGCTGCCGTCGAGTCTCAGTTCCTCGACAACCAGGAGACGCGCGCCCTCCTCCTTGACGCCCAGTTCCGCGGCTTCAAGCAAGGTGATCTGTCTATTTCAGATTACTGCAGGCGCCTCAAGACCATGGCCGACCAGCTCGGCAACCTGGGCGAGCCCGTCTCCGACCGGACCCTCGTCTTCAACCTCGTACGTGGCCTCAACGCCAAGTACACCGCCATTGGCCGCCACATCCGTCGAGGGCGCCACTTCCCCACTTTCTTGGAGGCCAAGAACGACCTCCTACTCGAGAAGATCACCGTGGGCGCCTCCCTCCACCGCCTTCCTCGCCGCAGCCGCCGGCCAGCCCTCTGGCCCGCCCCACAGTAGCGTTCTGGCAGTTCCAGGGGCGGCAGCGGCCCCGGGGGCGGGTCTGGTGGCGCCACCTCCAAGACCAGGCGCTCCGGCAAGCGCAGCAACCGCCAGCCGAAGTCTGACGGCTCCAGCAGCGGCACCGCCACGCAGGCCGCCCCCACCGTGCCCTGGCCCACCTTCCACAATCCGTGGATCGGGGCCATCCAGATGTGGCCCGGCCCACGTCCACAGCAGGCTGCGCCTCCCCCGCAGGCCCTGCTCGCTCAGCAGGCCCAGCTCCAGCAACTACAGGCCTGGCAGGCGGCCCAGGCGCAGGCTTTCCAGGCAGCCCAGGCAGCACAGGCGCAGGCCCTCCAGGCCTTCCAGCCCGCGCCTGCTCCCGCTTCTCAGCCCGCCAGCCAGTGGGCTGGCGCTCCGGGGTCCTACAACCCCATCACCGGGTTGCCGTCGTGGGATCAGCAGTCCCTCGCCTCCACCTTCAGCACCATGACATTGAATCAGCAGCCGCAGCAAAACAAGTGGTACTTCGACTCAGGTGCTACCTCTCACATGACCTCCGACTCTCGCACCCTTTCACATATTTTTCCCCAGCGGTACCCTTTTCCTTCAGCTATTGTTGTCGGTAATGGTTCTTTGCTCCCCGTCACCTCCACTGGCACAGCACATTTGTCAGGTCCTCTGCATCTTAATAATGTTCTCATTTCCACGAAACTTATTAAGAATCTTATATCTGTGCACCAATTTACTTCTGATAACAATTGCTCAGTGGAATTTGACCCCTCTGGTTGCTCTGTGAAGGATCTCAGGACTCGGAACGTGATCGTCAGGTGCAATAGCTCCGGGCCTCTGTACCCTCTGCACCTCCTTGCTGCTGCCACTGCCTTAGCTGCCGGCTCCACTTTCCACCTTATGGCACCGCCGCCTTGGTCATCCTGGTCATGAGGCTCTAACCAAATTAGCTTCCATGCTGCCGTCATGTAATAAAGATATTAGCTCATCTCTTTGTCATGCGTGTCAACTCGGCCGCCACACCCGTCTTCCCTTTCGGGTGTCGTCGTCCCGAGCGTCAAACAAGTTTGATCTTATTCATTGTGACCTATGGACATCTCCTATTGTTAGTATTTCTGGTTACAAATATTATTTGGTTATTCTTGATGACTGCTCTCACTACTTATGGACGTTTCCCCTACGTCTCAAGTCCGACACGTATGACACTCTCGCTAATTTCTTCTCCTATGTGACTACACAGTTCGGTGCCACTGTCAAAGCTGTGCAGTGCGACAACGGGCGCGAGTTTGATAACTCCAACGCCCGGACCTTCTTCCTCACCCGCGGCACACACCTGCGCATGTCATGCCCCTACACTTCGCCTCAGAACGATCGAGCTGAGCGGATCATTCGTTCCACCAACAACATCCTCCGCTCGCTCCTGTTCCAAGCAAGTCTGCCACCCTCTTACTGGGTCGAGGCCCTGCACACCGCCACCCATCTCCTAAACCTCCTACCAACCAAGACGCTGAGCATGGCCACGCCCCACATGGCCCTGTACGGCTCGCCACCGTCCTATGCTCATCTCCGCGTCTTTGGTTGCCAGTGCTACCCCAACATGACTGCCACTGCCAGTCATAAGCTAGCACCTCGTTCTCTCCGATGTGTCTTCCTTGGATATTCAGCTCATCATAAAAGGATACCGCTGTCTTGACACCTCGTCCAACCGTGTCATCATATCTAGGCACATTGTGTTCGACGAGTCCGTTTTCCCTTTCGCTGAGCTGTCGTCCCCCCCCCCCCCTTGGCATATGATTTTTTGGAGGATTCTACTGACATTGTGCCGGCTCCAATAGGACCGTCACAAACCCTTTTCCCTACAGGACCTCCACCTCCGACGCCTACCCCCCTGGCGCCAGGATCCGTCGAGACGCCGTCCTCCGCACTGCCATGTGCGGCCCCGGGAGCACCCACCTCCACACTGCCACGTGCGGCCCCCGGAGCGCCCACCCCCGCATGGCCACGTGCGGCACCCGGAGCGCCCATCCCCGCATGGCCACGTGCGGCACCCGGAGCGCCCGCCCCCGCACAGCCACGTGCGGCCCCCGGAGTGCCCTCTCTCGCACTACCACATGCGGCCCCGACGGTCCCGCCAGGCTTTGCTCCGCTGAGCCCGGCCACCCCAGCTTGTGCTTCACCTGCACCGGGCTTGGACCCTGCCTCTCGCCAGGCAGCGTGTCCTCTCCCGACGGTGCAGCCCTACGACCGTGTCTACACGCGACGTAGCCAGGCTGCGCCGCCTCCCCCTCCAATCACCGGCACACCTCCTCTGCCGAAGGGAGCCGTGCCGGTGGTCCCCGTCGTCAACGAGCATCGCATGGTCACCCGTGCGAAGCTCGGCTTCAGGCAGCCTGCTCTCTTCACCGTGGCGCCACTGTCCCCGGTCCCGAAGACCTTCCGTAGCGCCCTCGCCGACCCCAATTGGCGGGCGGCTATTGAAGAAGAGCATGCTGCCCTCCTGAGGAATCACACCTGGGATCTGGTTCCTCGCCCGCCATGTGCCAATGTGGTCACCGGGAAGTGGATCTTCAAGCACAAGCTCAAGGCTGATGGTTCTCTGGAACGGTACAAGGCTCGCTGGGTCCTGCGCGGGTTCACTCAGCGACCAGGTGTGGACTTTGATGAGGCATTCAGCCCTGTGGTGAAGCCTGCGACCGTTTGCACCGTCCTCTCCCTGGTGCTCTCTCGACAGTGGCCCATCCACCAGCTCGATGTGAAGAATGCCTTCCTCCATGGCACGCTCTCGGAGACGGTCTACTGTGCTCAGCTAGCTGGTTTCGAGGACCCCTCACCCTGATTTTGTCTGTCGGCTCAACAGATCTCTTTATGGGTTGAAGCAGGCTCCTCGTGCATGGTACAGTCGCTTCGCAGCATACCTGATCAATCTGGGTTTCGTCGAGGCCAAGTCAGACACCTCCCTGTTTGTCTACCGCGGCGGCACAGACACCATCTACTTGCTACTGTATGTTGATGACATCGTTCTCACAGCTTCCTCGTCAGCTATTCTTCAGCGCACCATTCAGGCTTTGCAGCAGGAGTTCAGCATGACCGATCTGGGTGAGCTTCACCACTTCTTGGGGATGCACGTCCAACGCTGTGGTCCGGGCCTTCTTCTTTCTCAGCGGCAGTATATGGTTGACATTCTGGATCGTGCTGGTATGGCTGAGTGCAAGCCGTGCTCTACTCCTGTGGACACCAACCCCAAGTTGGCGGCTGATGGTCCACCGGTTCAGGATGCCTCTGAGTTCCGGAGTCTTGCAGGTGCCTTGCAGTACCTCACCTTCACCAGGCCGGATATCGCTTACGCTGTTCAACAGGTTTGCTTGCATATGCACGATCCGCGCGAGCCTCACCTTGCTACATTGAAGCGTATCCTGCGCTATATCAGAGGGACACTTCACCTGGGGCTTCTCCTTCGACCGCCTTTACAGAGCGAGCTGACTGTGTACTCCGATGCCGACTGGGCAGGCTGTCCGGATACTCGCAAATCCACATCGGGTTATGCAGTTTTTCTCGGGGACAACCTGGTTTCCTGGTCGTCGAAGCGGCAGAATACAGTCTCCAGGTCTAGTGCTGAAGCTGAGTATCGCGCAGTGGCTAATGGTGTTGCAGAAGCCACTTGGCTGCGTCAGCTTCTCATTGAGCTTCATGCACCTCCTCGGCGCGCTTCGTTGGTCTACTGCGACAACATCAGCGCCGTCTACATGTCCTCCAACCCGATTCAGCATCAACGCACCAAGCACATTGAGATCGATCTTCACTTCGTGCGGGAGCGTGTTGCTGTTGGTGATGTTCGCGTCGTGCATGTTCCGACATCGTCTCAGTACACCGACATCTTCACCAAGGGACTTCCGTCATCGGTGTTCTCGGAGTTCAGGTCCAGTCTGAACGTTCGTGCTACCGACGGTCAGACTGCGGGGGCATGTTGGAGAGTTGTATAGGCTGGCCCATGGGCCTTTGGTTGTGCCGGCCATATTGGCCTTTAGGGTTGGGGCGCCCGCACTGTCTAGGTGCGCCCCCCCTAGGATTAGATCCGGTGATTAGGATAGGCAAGGATACCCTGATAGGATATTTCCATATACCTAGGCATCCTTGCCTATATGTACTTGTACTCGTGCTTTGCACCCTAATCAATCCAATCCGATTCAGCCATACCTTCCTTCACATGTTAACTTCAACTAGTAGAAATATCACAAACAAAAGTTAACAGCAGTTTGGAACTAAAACACATATAAATTCAAGGAAGGTTTTACAGTTTATGGTTGACATATGAGTTGTATTATGTTTTGGATTCTGAACTAGGACCCTTATTGATAAACTTGAGAGCACCAAGACTGATCTCCAATCGAAAATTGCAAAGGAGGTACAACCTTTTCCCTTAGGATCACATGAATTGGGTTAAGTGGCATCCTACTCCTCCCTTTGACATGATATTGTTCCTTTTCTTCTTGTAGGCCAAGGAAAATGCAATCCTTCAGGCAAGTCTAGAAAGGCGGAAAGAAGAACTACGTGAGCGCCGTTTAGCACTTGAAAAAGAAGTAAGAACTGAAGGCTGAACTTCTTTTTTCAATTCTGGATCAGGAAGACCCTCGTAGTAATAGCTTTTACAATTGGATCAATTTGTCTCGATAAGAGATCAGTTAACCATCACGAAGAAATAAAACATACAGTAACTATATGAAAACACTAGGTGATACCCCGCGCGTTGCTGCGGGATTTCTTAAATAAAATTTTAACATGAAATTTGAAAGTAGAAAAGTTAAGATGATTGCATAGCAACATTCACAAAAAAATCGATGAAAAACAAAAACGGCCCTAGTGGATGTTGATGTGGCATTTGATATAATGGGTTCCTATATGATGCGGATAACTTGCATGCTAAGAGAAATAGAGTTAATGACTTTAGTGGGTGTCATCTATATAGGCTATATAGATTATATGAATTTTACTTGCTTTTTTTCCAGTATTGGGTAGGAATCGATAAACTAACAGAAGTAACATTAACAGAATATTTGATCACATTATAAAAGAATAGGTGCTCAAAGAAATAGAGTATGTATATGGGTCTTTACGTTAATAGATTAAAGATTAAAAGTATTTGAGAGTCTGCTGTGCATTTTCTCTGTTTGACAATAAAATTTTGTTCATTCAATAGGTTGAAAATTTGAGAGACCAGCTACAGAAGGAGAGAAATTTGAGGACATCCTTGGAGTCTGGGGTAATGGATTTGCGAAGAGGGCAGGTGTCCTTGCCATCAACAGTAGATAGCAAGGTAGTTTTCTGTCACTGAGTTTAAGCATGGCTTCTTCTTGTTTTTCTTAATAATCTGAAAAGTTGTCCTGTTAATGAAAGACTAAGGCTGATCTTGAAGAAGTTGCGACTGCTGAATCTGATATTATGAACTTGAAGCAAAAGGTCTCTGATCTTCGTGGGCAAGCCGGCAGCCAGCAGCTGTGCTGTGAATCATGCAACAAACGGCTCCTAAGTACAGACAGGATTTGCGGGTTAGATCATGAAATGGCATTTTCTTACAGTTTGGCAACATTTCAGTTGTAATGTAGTACTAAATTGGGGTCCCTCTCTTCAGAACTGAAAGCTCCTCAGTGGAAGCATCATCAGCTGTCGGGAATGATTATGCATCTGACGTGGTAAGAGTGCCGAATGCCCTTCATTCTGCTTTCAGTATAAGCAGGAGGAAACTCTGTATTTTTTCAGAGTAAAGAAAGCGCAAAGCATTTCAGGGTGATATTGAGCAATCAAGGAAGCAGACTGCGCAGCATTCACCTTCTTCAACAGACAAGCAAGGTCAGGAGGTGGTCGGGAGCATCAGCCAGAGGGCTCCTCAAAGGATGCACTCGGTTGCCAGGGAGGGCCAAGACGGGTCGTCATCCGGGTCCAAGTGGAATTTTGCGCAGAAACAATATTCAAACAGTCCACTGATATGGGGACTTCACGGATCCAGTAGTGCTCATTCGAGTGGCAGGCTAGAGGTTCGTTCGAATGATGCTTTTTTTCCCTTCCTTTTTGCTGTCGACTGATGAACTAGTGCTGATGAACATGTTGTTGTTGATCAGGAATCTGGTGGAAGCGCACCCGCAACGTCGTTTGCGTTAGCCAAGCTGACAAACCGGCTCAACTTCCTCAAGGAACGGAGGGCGCTGCTGGCAAGCGAGATGCAGAACCTGGATTTGGGTCGGCCGCCAGCTGCTGCCACCGCCACCGCCGGCGCTCCATCAGCCAAGTCCCCAAGCCCAAAAGAGCCTGAGAAGAGGAAAGCTTGAGGAGAGTTGATGTTGATCTGTCCCTTTGTGGTGTGCTGAATATAGACCATGCCAAGCTAGTCTATATCTGAACTGGTAGTGTAATTTGCGTGCAGGTCTATCCGTCCATCCATAGTGTTGTCTGTACAATACATGTTTCAGCAGATTTTGTTGCTACAAACTTGCAGGTGCATGTAGATATGCATTGAACGCGTCTGCAGCTAGGCAGGCTGTTCTGTTGGATTCATGAGAATTGGAAACAATGCCAGACAGGATGGCACATATTCTGAAGCTCAAATTGATTGTCTAGCAGCATATTATAGGTTCACAGTAACACATAAATAACATTACAGGTACAAGAAAGTGCAGAGATAGATCCTCTAGGATAATGGAAAGTCTGGACAAAGCGCAGAGTTCCCTCAGGTCTCAAGTTCTCCTAGCTAGATGATGGTAGATGAATAGATGTATATATATGCTGCTTCTACAAGCTTTCACCAGGATTAAGGCATGATATCTAACCACTAACAAGGTGGTGGCTGCATCACTTGCCCTCCTGGATGATCCTGACGGCCTTGTTCACACCAGCCACCTTCTCATCGGAGACTGCTCCACCTTCCGGGAGATCAAACTTCCTGCGGCTCAGCGACCTCTGCTTTCCAGGTGGCTGAGGGTCCACAACCTCCAGCATTGCTTCAAGCTCCTCTAGCATAGATTTCTTGGCAACCCTGACCATGTAGTCAGGTCCCTGGATTGAGGCAAAGCAACCAATATGGTTAGAGCATGTGGTCAGGTCTCACTTGAGCTAGCTGGTTACATGGTACTAAGAAAGACGCAACAGAAGGAAGCTGGGGACGAAGCAGTTCATCTGATTGAAATGTATTCAAGGAAGGAAACAGAGACTAACGTGATTGTGTTTGCATAATTTCAACTCAACAATGCAACAGCTCAACTTGCAACCTAATACTGTAGCTAAGGAAACGGCAATATACAGCAGGCAGCTTATTACCTCAAGAGCATCCACAGTGATGAGCAGTACAATGATCTTCTCAGAGAACCTTTGGCGCTCTTTGTGGTCATTTGCCATGCGGCGCCTGTAAGAGATGTTGTAGAAGAGGGACCTCATCTCCTTGAGCTTGGCTTTGGCCACAGCCAGATCACGCAGGCAGCGAAGCACCTGGGAGCGGTGAGCAAGGTGAACCCGGTAGGTCATCTGGATAAGCAATGCAGCATCCTGCGGGGGCAGCTCCTTCCTCTTTCCCTTCCCATTGCCCTTAGCAAAAGCCTTCAGAGAGGAAAATGCAAAATGCAGAGGGGTAAGTCAGTAGAGCAACAGCAAGCCAGGAATGCAGATCTAGAACGTACAGCCAGCATCCCCAATCTCGCCTGGTTCGTCTAATATAAACCCACATCATTTGTCTAGCAGAATTTGTATACGGCGGTCCTGCTAAAAATCTAATCTTTTCTTCAGATCACAACAAACGCCAAGGCAAACGAAGCATTAGAAGCTGGCATCTAAAACCCCGATTAAACCATCCAACCCAGTGTGGGTGTGGGCGTGTGGCCATGTGCCCATGTGGAAGAAGAGAATGTCAGTCATACCTTTCTGATCGCGACGCATCCGGCATCGTTGTCGTCGGAGATCTCCTCGATCTTGACGGTGGCGACGGGGCATTTCTTCTCCTTGCTGACGGCCTTGTCTTCATTATTCTTCTTGTGCTTCTTCTTCTTGTCGGCGACCTTGGTCTTGTTGTTGTCGGCCTTCTTCTCCTCCTCCTCGTCGTCGTCGGTGTCGCTGGCGGTGAAATCCTCCTCCCGTGTGTAGACCTGCGACCAAGGCTCGAGGGAGCCCTTGCCCTTGACGGCGGCGCCCCACTTGAGCTTCCTCGGCGCGGCGGAGGAGGCGCCCTTGGCCTCCCACTTCCACTTGCGGTCGAACCCGTCGTCGTCGGGGGACTTGACCTCGGCCTCCCACCTGAGCGTGCGGTCCCCCGCGCGCGGCCTCTCGATGGATGTCCACTTGACCTTGCGGCCGCCGGCCTCCGTGACGTAGGTGCACTTCCTGGTGGTGGGCTCGGGGCGGCGCGCGGCGACGGCGAGCTCGAGGGCGGCGACGCGGTCGGTGAGGTCGCGGAGGAGGAAGGGGTAGGGGGAGGGGTCGCTGGGGGGCAGGAAGAGGTCGAGGCTGTCAAAGTCGAGGAATGGGCAGGAGGAGGTTTGCGGCGGCGGCGGGAACGGGAAGAAGGGGTCGTCGAGGAAGCGGGGGGTGTGGCGGTGGGATCCCATGGCGACGGCGACGGCAGATCAGACCTGGCCCTGCGTTCACTGATGAAGTGATGAGTCAGTCAGTCGGGATTGGACGGTGATCTCCGATCTCCGACGGTGGTGTGGTGTGGTTTGTGCGCTGCACGTGACGCCGCAGGGACCATCCCGGGGACGGCGGCGAGTCGGCGACAATCTGACGTGACGACTGACTAACCGGTGCACGTGACGACTGACTGACGGGTTTCAAAAACCGGACGGGAACCGCCGGTTTCCGGTCCGGGACGGTAAACGTGATCCGGTTTTTTATATTTTATGTTTTTAAATCTAAAAATAGAAAAGTCATTTTTTGTGCTACTGTTCCGGTTTTGAACAGTAGCACCGGTTTTTGAAAACCTGCTGACGAGTGCGCGCTCCAGCACACCGCACGCTGCTATCCCTCGCTGTCCCTGCGGACCCTATTTAGACTGCCTGCACCGGGTACGCCAAGCCGTTCGGTACGCCATTTCCCAGTACCGCTTTAGCGGATTTTTCTCCGCAGAAAAAAAACCATCGCGGACGAGCAGCCGTCCGGGATATTCAGGGGAGACGCGAGGCGTCCGGTACCGCCCAGGGTTTCAAAAACCGGACGGGAACCGCCGGTTTCCGGATTTTTTTCCCGTTTCCAGTCTGGTCCGGGACGGTAAACCGGGTCCGGTTTTTTATATTTTATGTTTCTAAATCCAAAAATAGAATAGTCATTTTTTTGTGCTACTGTTCCGGTTTTAAACAGTAGCACCGGTTTTTGAAACCCTGGTACCGCCTCCCGAGGCCGCCAGCACCAACCACCCCAGCTATGGCTGGGCAAAATACCCGATACCCGAAACCCGAGCCCGAAAAACCCGAACCCGAACCCGAAAAACCCGAGCCCGAAAAACCCGAACCCTAATCCGGGTTTCAAGCCACGGTACCCGAAATTATTACGGGTAATTCGGGTATTGGGCCACGGTACCCGAAATACCCGAACAAACCCGAACAAAAGACCAGCCCAAAATTATTATTCATTCGGCCCACTCATATTTTGAGCCCAGCCCACCAAACCCTTCCACTTGGACTAACCCTAACCCTGTCAATCCCCTCAGTGGCTCAGTCCCTCGCGCCTCCAGTCCAACCCCTCATGCCGCCGCCGTCCGTCCACGCCTCCACGGACTCCACGCCCAGCGCCCACCCGCACCCCAGCTGCCGCGCGACCGTCTTGCCACCACCCCGCCCACCGCCGCAGCGCCCAACCCCCGCCCACACCCCGACCGCCGCCGCCGCGCCGATCCCCAGCCCCCACCCCGGCCGTCGCCGACTCGCCGCCGCGTCCGCCCCCAGCACCCACCCCGGCCGCCGCCGCCGCGTCCACCCCCAGCACCCACCCGGCCGCCGCCGCCGCGTCCACCCCCAGCACCCACCCCGGCCGCCGCCGCCGCGTCCACCCCCACCTCCACCCCGGCTGCCGCCGCCGCGTCCCCCTCCAGCCCCCACCCCGGCCGCCGCCGCCGCGTCCACCCCAGCCCCCACCTCGGCCATCGCGGCACCCCAGCCCCCCACCCCGGCCGCCGCCGCCGCGTCCACCCCCAGCTCCCACCCCGGCCGCCGCCGCGCGCCCACTCCGAGCAGTCAGCGGCTCAGCGCCGACGCAGGTGCCGCCCCCGCCCCCACCGGCCGCCGGTCTCCTCGCGTCTCGACGCACGCCTGCGCCATGGAGACGCTCTCGGCGTAGGCACTGCTCCAGCCGCGGGGCGTGACCGAGCCGCCGCCGCCGCCCCCGCTGCCGCCGGTCATCACCACCTCGCCTCCGACGCTCGCCATGGAGACATACAAATTTCGGGTAGTTCGGGGTAACCCGAACCCGAACCCGAATTTTCGGGTACCCGAAATGTCGGGTTTTCATTATTTCGGACAAATTTCGGGTTACAGATTTCAAAACCCGAAATTCTCAAAACCCGAAATACCCGACCCGAATTTTTCGGGTTACCCGAATGCCCACCCATAACCCCAGCTCTCCCGCCATGCTTGGAACGACCTCCGACGACACCGTGGCTCGAACGCCGCCTCCGCCTCCGCCTCCGCCCGGAGCTCGAGCAGCAGCAAGGATGTCGCCGCAGCCCGCAGGAGGAGCCGCCGGAGCTGCTGCTGCCGCGCGCGCGCCACGGCCCGCACGCCCCACCTCGGCCAGATCCGCCGGAGCTCGGCGCGGTGGAGCTCGAGGTCGGCGAGCTTGACGCCGCCGAACTCCGGGCCGAGGCAGAGGCGTGCACTAGCAGAGAGGAGAGGGAGATGGTGGAGACGGAGCCGCACGCCGCGCGCATGCCACCACTGCGCCGGTCCTCCCCCGCGTCGGCGGCGAGGCAGCCCGCCCGCGGCGCCGTCCCACCCACGGGAGCCAAGGGCCGGCGCGCGGGCCAGCTCCATGTGGGGAGGTGGAGCTCCGGCGGCCGCGGGCCTCCCTGCTTCGCCACCGAGGCCGGCGCGCGAGGGAGCGGAGGGGCGAGGAGCAGAGCATGGGCGAGGAGGTGCGCGAGGGAGCGCCGGCGCCCTGCAGAGGAGCTCGCGGCATGGGGAGACGGAAGAAGGAGGAGAGAGAGGGGGGTGGAGGGGCGACGGGGTGGCCGCGCTTGCTGTTCCGCCGCCTGCCCGCGCGGCCGGAGGGAGAAGGATGCGCGGCGAGGATGCCCACCGACGAGGGGGCGCGGCGAGGATTTGCGGCGGGATCAGAGGGCACCGCTTGGAGGTCGCCGCGCCGCGAGCGAGGTGGAGCACCACGGCGGCGAGCGAGGTGGGAGGGGGCGGCGTGGTGGTGCCGGGAGGAGGGGAGGAGAAGGATGGAGCCGCGCGGCCAAGCAGGGGTAGGGCCGGCGAGCTGCGCTGTGCTCGCCGGACTCCGCTCACTGGTGCGCGCAGGCCAACCGCGTCCGCTCACCGAGGCCGGCCCACCGCGCACGCTCGCTCCGCGGTGGTGGCGACGCCGTTCGGGGAGGCGGAGCTGGGAACGGAGTGTGGCGCCGGAATGGAGGCGGCCGGAGCTTTCGAGGTTGGAGAGAGAGAGAACGAGAGGAATGGGACGGTGGGGTGGGATGAAAAGATAAAATAAATCTGACATATTGTGACATCTCAGAGTTTTAAAATGCTAAGCAAGAAATATTAAATGTGGTTTCAAGCTTAATAAACAAGAGAAAGTCAAATTATGCATTTCATTTTGGAAGATAACATATGTGCATGTGTGTGTGTGTGTATGTGCTTGTACTTGGGTGTGATACATCTGGTATAGGGTAGTAGTGTATTTTTTTTCCTACTTACCTTGAAATGCAAATTAAAATGTATCAATATCCTTGATAGGTGATGTTAGAATTTTGGCATGAAAAATTAAAATTCTAATTGAATAAGGTCACATGAAATGTTGAATAAATTCAAATTTTACCAAACGTGATTTTGAAAATAATTTTTGAACCAAAGCTCAAACGAAATTTTGCCCAAACATCAAACTTGTAGCATTTTCAATGTGAAACAACTTTTATGTTCAAATATTTTCGAGTTTCCATATAAAAGTTGAAGAAAATTTGAATTCAAACTCGAATCGATTAATAACGTACTTTCGTCGGGATTTCAAATTAATTTCTGATTTGAGTCTCAAACGAACTGGTGCCTGAAACAAAAAGTGTAGAATTCGAAATTCTCTACAACTTTCATATTCAAAGTTTTCCATGTTTCAAAAGAAAATTTTTGAGAAAAATTTGAATTTGAATCAAACCTCTAATTCTCTCTCTCTCTTCTCTCTTCTCTCTGCTCTCTCCCCTCCCCTGTTCAGCGCTGGCCGAGCGCGAGGCCGCCGGCCACGCGCCGCCTCCCCGGCCAGACCGCCCCCCGCCACTGGGTTCTCCCAAACCGGCTCCCTCCAAGCCGCCCGGCCTCGCCACGTGGCACCGCCCCTTGCGCGCACGCCGAGAATGGACGCCGAGGCGCCACGGCGACGCCGTGCCGAGCCGGCCGACCGCTCCTCGCCCCTTCTCGCGCCCTTGACTCGCCTAGAGTCTTCCCTCGAAGCTCAGAGGCGTCCCCAACCCTTCCATCTCCCCTTCTGAGCATGAGAGCCACGCTCAGCGCGCCCCTTTCGCCTGGAACGGCCGCCGCCACCACCATGGCCGCCGCCGCCCCCTAGGCCGCTGCGGAACCCCCTCCTCCACCCTTCCTTGCGCCAAACGGACCCCGTAGCAAGCTCCATTGACCTCCGCTGGTGCTCCCCGACCCGCTCGCCGTCGCCCAGGCCCGCCGGACCGCCGCCGCCGCCGCTCACCGCCACCGCCGGCCGCTGCTCTCCGCGGCGCCGCCCGCTCCAGCCACCCCAACCCCAACAGAGCCCACCCCTGTGTTCCTCTCGACGCCGTGGAGCTTCTCCCCCACTTCTTCCCCGCCTCCGGTGAGCCCCCACGCCGGAATCCGGCCGCCCGCCGCCTCCCCTGTCTCCAAGTCCGGCCAGGGGCTTATCTGTGAGGAAAACACTTCTTCCAGGGGCCTCTGCGCAAAAAGATCATTTTTCCTTTTTGTTTTTCCAAAGCAGTGAACTTGTAAATTTGATATAAATTTGTAGAAAAATCGGAAAAATGCAAACTTAATTGATCTGAGTTCCTTGTTACTAGATCTACAACTTTCATTACATGAACATGTTTATTTTCTGTCTATATTTTAATCTAGGAAAAAGATTAGATTTCATAGACCATAATTATTTTGGGAGTTCTACTTGGCATCTATAGGTGATTTTTGGCTGGTAGCTAATCCATGCCATGCTTAGTGTTATGTAAAAATTTGAGCACTAGTTAACGCTTGTAACTAGATGAAACCCTAGTCTTGGCTAGATCTAGTAGAATAACTTATCTTTTTATTTCTGGATGTTCTGTTATAGATGTGTGTATGAAACTTTTTCTGTGTACTTACAATACTAGATTAACACCAATATCCAAGTTTCGTTATTTTTAGATTTGTGTAGCTAGCTCTGTGAATTAATCCTTAAAAATAGTGCTATTTTGTTATAAATAGTTGTTGCATCTGGAAAAATCTAAAAATTTTAATGTGGCTTAGTCTTCAGAAGTTAAGCTAGCATACAAATTTTGAGTCCCAATAAAACCTTGTAACTCTCTGTACTAATTAGTCTTGTTGTATGTGAGTGAAATTTGTCAATTTTATTACTCATGTTATATGTCTAGGAAAATTCGGATAAATTTAAAGTGTGTTTAGAATTGTATGTAGACTCCTCTGTAAAATTTTGAGACTCAAAATCTAAGTATAACCAGTTTTGGTTAAAGCATGTTATCGTTAGTGTTGTTAAAAGGAAACAACTTTTGGGTGTTTTGGTCTACGATGAAAACCCCACCTTGACTATATGAACTAACTAATATTGTTTTCCTACTCTATAAACGATTGCCCAATGAAAAGAAAATGATAGTGTTTTATTTTCTAATTTGAGTCTTGTTGTATTACACTTTTATTGTGAACTTACTCATAAATTATTACCATCACAATGACTCACCAATGTGCATTGCATCTCATATAGATACTACTACTCTCGCTGACGGAACATACGAGCTGGTGCCCGAGTCCAAGAGTGAGCAGCGTGAAGCTCAAGTGAATCTAACTGAAGCTACTGAAGACCCGAACCCGATCTCGGAAGAGCCCAGAACTAGTTACGCCCAGGAAGGCAAGCCCCGGAGCATGTCCTATTATTTTAAATTTATGCAACTTATTATTGTTACTATCTACTTGTGCATTTAAGTTACAGGAGTTGATTGGAACCTTAGATGTATGATCCTAGATACCTATGCTTGAACACTAGTATGAGTAGGTCGCTAGTTGGCTATGCTAATGTTTCGGTAGAAGTCGAGTGATTTCCTGTCACTCGCGAGAATTATAGGAGTTGGATGTTTACTACCTGCTACAACTATAAGGCCTACGGGCGGGACTATGGTAATTATGATGCCCCGTCTGTTTAGTGAAATTGATAAGGCCGCAGTGTGTGGTAATAGTGGTTAAGCGTTTGAACGTACTAAACACATGTCGAGAATATGGTAATCGGTAAGCTTAAGTACATGATTGGCCCGGCAAGTGGACTTTACTTTCACCTTCTTTGAACATCGTTTCTCATGCGCACATGCGGGTGCAGAGTCGTCGTACTCTGTAGTCAAGGACGGTGACCCTGATCCACAACCCGGAAAGAAAGGGGAAATGTTGCACGTGTGACTCTGGGAGTAACCACGTGACGTGTGTTTAGGTCTGCCTTGCAAGGTTAACAAATTCGATTCGAATCGTCCGCCTCTCACGGATAATGGGACTGCTTAACTCTTCTGCCACATAGAGTAAGAAGTGGAAGATGATGATGATGATGAATTTGGTTGGTTGGATGGTAAAAGATAACTGTTTTCACAATGTATGTTTTTGGATAGATGCCCACTTAGAATGGTTAATTGAACTAGAACCTAAAAACTGTAACCTGCAATTAAGGATCTACTCTTTACTGCTTTTCGGCAAAACAAACCCCTCAAGCCAAAAGCCTTGCATGTCTAGATAAAGGGCTAAGTATACCCTCAGTCGGGTAAGCCTTGCTGAGTATTAGTGTACTCAGTCTTGCTTGTGGCTATAATTTGTTTCAGATGAAACCTTTGAGGATATAATTGCCAGTTTGACCTGGCCTTGCACTCTCCCGCCTGGTTGGTCCATGGAATGGGATACGTACCCGGCCACCGATGACAAGAACGAGTGATGTCATGAAATGGGCTTCATCGTGACACCCCTTTCGTCATTAGTTCTCGTGTTTACTTTCCGCTAAAATAAAGGACTCTGGTGAACTTCTTATATGTTGGCTTTGAAAAGTACTTTGTTAAATTTGGAACTTGGTTTGTAATTCTACTATTATGTTAAACTCTGTGGTGTAATATATTGTGAGGTGTTGTAATCTCTGGACTCGCCTTCGCGTGAGTTATGCTGCTTTGTTCGATCCAGGTTTAAGTGGTTTTATCGGGAATTTACCCGACGGATCTCGATGTGCTCCGTCTGCTGTGCGAGTTAAATCTAATTGCCTTTTGTAATGATGGTTAGCGCACTCAAGCCGGTTTACGTCGGGCGGTTCTGCCACACATATGGGATCCGCAGTTGGTAGTTGATGTAGAGGATGAATATAGAGTATGAACGGGTGCGGGAAAATTAGATGTAGAGTATAGAATATCGATGACTAGGACAGAATATTTCTTTTAGAGGATGAATTTAGAATATGATGAGTGCAGACAGCCTTAGGCCCCGTTTGGCACTGCTTCGGATGCTGCGGCTTCAGTCACTGTAGAACTACTGTAGCGCTACTGTAGCGAGGTGAAGCTGAAGCTGATGAAGCCGGTTTCCTAGCTTCTCCGGCTTCACCGCTGTACTAGGTCATTTTGCTCCCTCGGCCCCCGTTCCGGCTTCGTGCTACAGTGCCGCACAGTACCAAACACACTGTAGCACAAAGCTGAAGCTCCTGCGGAAGAAGCGGTGCCAAAGGGGGCCTTAGAATGTGTCTTTTAAATTCCACATAAAATACTAATAAAATATTTTCAGAGATGAGTATAATTTTTCGTGATGAAACTGATGACGATAATTAATTGATGATTGTCTACATTGATGCTACAGTGACCATCCTCTAATCACGCAATCAAAGGTCTCATTAGATTCTTCAGGGTTCCTAGCGCAGGGGTTGTGGAGTTGATTTTGTAAATTGTGTTTATTTAATACCCCTAATTAGCGGTCAAAGTGTGTTCTAAACTCTTCTGGAACAAACCAAACAGGGTCATTTTCAGAACTTCTTCTTAGTTTATATCACATTAATAAGAATCTTATCATTTAAAAATATCAAATAAAATCTGTTTATAAAATTATGCACATATAGGTGCTTATTCGTGAAACGAATTTAATGAGCTAAATTAGTCCATAATTTGCTACAGTAATACTATCTGCACTCTTTATACTCTAAATTTATTCTATAAAAGGAATATTTCATCTTAATCATTGATATTCTCTCCTCTATACCCAGTTCTTCCGCACCTATTCATATTTCATATCTCATCCTCTATATCAACTACCACCTGTGAGACCCGCATGTCGTGCTCTATTTCACTCTTTCTCCCTCACCATTCTCTCTCTCCTTCCACACCGGGCCTCCCTCCCCTTTCCTCTCCTCTCTTGGTGGTCGAGCGGGACTCAGATTGGGTGACATGCCTTAGGTCCTGTTTGGGACCGCAGTCCAAAAAAGCGCGGCGCGTATAAGCCTTAAGCGGCTCAAACCTTGCTTCTCGTGATTTTGGGACTCCACGTTCTAACTGCCGCTTATTCCGTTGCCGGCAGCCAGGCAACGCGGGTCGAACGCGAAGAGTTTGGCGGGATTAATCTGATTATTTGGCTCATAATCGAAGCAACCGCGGAAACAAACAAGGCCTTAGTCATGTCACGGCTTGACATTTCGTCCATCACTGCCGCTCGAAACGAATCCAACGGCTTCCGGTTGTGCGCCCGCACAGGCGCCGTTTTCCCTGTTTTCACCGGCTAACAGGGCTGACGGCGTCCAATCCCACACTAGCGCTCGCCATCCCGCGCGTCTGGGCGTCTTCCCTGCCGCCGCACTCGCCGAATCCCGCGCAGGAGAGGCGAGGGTGCTCCGTCGGCCGGCCGTCGCACGAGCTGGGAGGCAAGATCATCGCCGCGAGTGGGGAGGCGGGCGGCCGCCGCACGCGTGGAGGCAGGCTCGCCGCCCCTCCCGCTGGGCCGCCGTGATCGGAGAGGACACGACGAGCGTCGGGACGGTGCCGAGGCGGAGGAGCATGAGGCCGTCGCTGCCGTGCCTGACGGCGAGGTCGCGGAGGGAGACGTGTGGGAGGGAGCCGACGAGGATGATGGGGAGCCTGCTGGGAGGCGAAGGCAGCTTGCTCAGCAGCTGTTCTCTACTGATGGCTCTTCTTCTTGCGGTGGCCGCCGTCGTCCATGGGCGGCGCACGATCTCGATCAGGAGGGCGAGAAGAAGAGGATAGACGGTGATGATGAGCAGGATGGAGACTAGTGCTGCTGCTAATGCTTGTGGCAGAAGCTGGCGCACCTGCCGCAACACTTGAGCCATGACTTGTTGCATTGCAACAACTAGCTACTACTTGCTGGCTATCTAACTACTAATTTTGCTTTGTGTCTTGCTGCATATATAATGATGGTAAGTTGAAGTGAATAAATGATCATGGGCATTGCAATCTTTGCTAATCGTTGAGTTTTGGCGCTAAGTTCAGAGACAGGTTTGGTTTCAGTATGCACTTGCTGAATATCAGATATTCAGTATACATGAAGTGATTGGTAGTTCTAAAGTTATGCATAAAGATGTGCAGCTTTTGTCAATTGTTTGAGCTTGATTGAAATAGTGGTTTCTTTGGATGCACAAAGTTCATTAATAAAGATGAGAAATATGCATACGGTGAATTAACAGAATTAAGGCGCAAATCAGAGCCCAAGTAACAAGAAATTTGATGAAGATGACAGGAGCACCCAAATGTTCGAATAACTGAAAGACAGTCCAGGAGCCCCGCCACGGCGTTGTTCTGCACGGCCGTGTCCGCGGAGGAGAGCAAGTGGAGCAGCCACGACACGGCGCCGGCGTCCATGAGGCACGCCCGGTAGAAGAGGTTGCGCTTCGAGAGCATGCGCGCCTCGTGCGTCGCCTTTCCTCCGCTCCTTCGGGGTGGCCCAGGATAGCCTCGCGATGAGGAACGCCGTGACGAGCAGAACGCTGGCCGCCGGGCCAAAGGGCGCGTCGGTCCGGTTGACCGCGCACCGGTGCTTGCTGCCGCTGAGCTCGTGGCGCATCGGCCACCTCCACCTCGTTGGCTCCCTCCCGCACATCTCCCTCCGCGACCTCGCCGCCAGGCATGGCCGCGATGACCTCATGCTCCTCCGCCTCGGCGCTGTCCCGACTCTCGTCGTGTCCTCACCACTCATGGCGGCCCGGCGAGAGGGGCGGCGAGCCTGCCTCCACGCATGCGGCGGCCGCCCGCCTCCCCACTCGCGACGACGAGCCCGCCTCCCAGCTCTGGCCGGCGGAGCGCCCTGGCCTCTCCTGTGCGGGATTCGGCGACGCGCAGCGGCAGGGCGACGCCCAGACGCGCGGGATGGCGAGCGCTAGTGTGGGATTCGACGCCGTCAGGCCTGTTAGCCTGTGAAAACGGAGAAAACGGCGCCTATGCGGGCGGACAACGGGGAGCCGTTGGATTCGTTTCGAACGGCTGTGATGGACGAAATGTCAAGCTAAGGCATGTCACCCAATCTCAGTCCGGTCGAGCTATGGTCGACGTGCGAGCGGGATGGTGGGTGCGCGCCGGGCGCAAGGGACGGCAATGCGCGCTCGCAGCGGGCACGCACCGAATCTAGCATCCTTTTTCTCCCTCCTCCCTCACCAGCCGTCGCCGCCACGTCCTCATCTCTCTCTCCCATCTCCTACACGCACAGCGCTGCCCCCTCTTCCCTCGCCGCGTGGTGCCGCCCCCTCCTCCTCCATCCCTCCTCGCGGCCCTTCTCATGCACCGAAGCTTGTGCGGCGACTGGAGCCATGGCCGCGGCACCATCCTCTCCGCATAGGAGCAGGGGCCCCACCGCCGGGCGCAGCCTTCCTTGTCTATTTCTATCTCATTTCTTTCTCTCTCTCTCCTGGCTGCGATGCCTGGCTGTGCTACTCCGCCTGCGCTAGCCGGTGGCACTGCTCCTTGCCTCCCTTCCATTCCAAACCCGAGCTCGAAGGTCGGGCAGTTGGGAGCAGGCGGCAGGAGCAGGCCAACGTGGCACGTACCGTGCCTCCTCTTCCTCCGCTGGATGTAGCGTCCTTGCGCCCAAACGCTACTATCCAGTACCGTTTAGTGTCCCTCGGTGTAGGGAAAAAAAACGCTAAACGCGTACTGCAAGGAGCGGTGGCGGACGGATAGGGCGCGTTTGGTTCCCTGGCTTAGGCCTGAACAGGCTTGCATAATGCAGCCTCGTGGTGTTTGGTTGCCTGGCTAAGCAACTAAGCCAGGCTATAGGTGGCCAAACGGGCGGCCCGGCCCGGCCCGGCACGGGCCCGGCTAAGCACGGCCCGTTTAGGCACGATCCGCTTAAGCACGAAAATATTAACGGGCCGTGCCGTGCCTGCCCATGGGCTGAAGTGCCGGCCCAGGCACGGCCCGAAATTGATTTAATCGGGCCGGGCCGGCCCGTTTGGCCCGGCAGCCCGGCGGCCCGAAAATATTTAAATAGGGTTTGATAATGGATAACATAGTATTTAAACGGACTTATCGTGCTACCCATCGGGCCGATCGGGCCGCCCTTTTTCGGGCCGTGCCTGGACGCGTCCATGGGCCGGGATTGAGGCCCAGGCACGGCCCGGCTATCGTGCCCGTGCCAGCCCGAGCCCAATAATATTCGGGCCCGTGCCGTGCTCGGGTCGGACTAATATGGGCCGGGCTTCGGGCCCCCATGGGTATCGAGCCAAATGGCCATCTATAAGCCAGGCTTACCTTATGCAGCGAGGACCTCTTGGCCCGGCTCCGCTAGAACGCCCGAATCGGACGTACTAGCTAAGCCAGGCTTGTACAAGCCATCGGTGACCATGTGAACTAATCATCTCACCATCACCTCATGTGCTTCCACCACTCACCTCCTTCCCTCGCCTGTCGCGGTGGAGCAGCGCCCTCAGGCTTGCACGGTGGTGGGACATGTCGGCGCAGCGTTGACGTGGCTGGGCAGCTCCCCCGCTGGTCGCCGGCGCACCCCCACGCTCAGCGAAGCAGCCATGCAATACGACGAAGCAGCCAGATCAGCTTGCCCTGCGGGGCGGCGGCCACTGTGGGCCGGCGGAGCGGCTACGCACGGCCAGAACAGCTCCCCCGCTGTACACTCCTGTTTGCGCATATGCTCTCGTGCTTGGATAGGAGGGGGAGCAGCACAGGATTGAGAAAGAAAGAGATGGGGAGAAGCTCAAGCTGCTTGGATGAGAGGACATTCAGAAGAGGGAAAAGCTTGGCTTTACCGATTGGAGAGGTGAGCAAACGGAATGAGACACAAAGATGAGATGCTGCGCTGGGCTGCTCTGATTGCTAGCTTGCTTGGTAGGGGCTGCTGCTGCTTTCTTCTCGGAGGTGACGGCGAGAGCTGTTGACGCGAGATGATCACGCACCAAACTCAACCTAGGAGCCCCGTACGCCAAGCCCGGACTGCACTTGATTTGAACCAAGACGTGCCAGTCAATTTAACCTGTAAATTGACAAGAAAACAGCAACAAGTCAAATTCAAGAGTGTATCGGCTGGATTTCCGAATCACTCTTACGCGGGTTATCGGCAAGGGCCTGCCGATACAGAAGACGACAAAAGATCGGGTTTGATAAGCGTGTAATAAAAGCAATCTATAAGGGATCGGCAATGAGCTGTCGATGCCGATAAGCAGCTAGACGACTAGATCTAAAGCCGACACGTGCCGGGTAACAATGTACAAAACCACGAATGTATGGATCTGGACAAAGCTAAACTTATAATTCAATCTAATCGGCTTTACAAGGTTTATCGTGATAAATAAGAAGCTTACAACCGAAATATCTGGTCAACTTTCCCTTCTTCGGTCAGCAAGATCTTTTACCGTGGTATACGATCACCTCTCTAAATCCTCCGATCGTACAATATAGAAATTTTTCTCCTTCGTAACACGCCTCCTTGACACGTGGTAAAATCTGGTGTCAACAAGAGCTGTTGCCGCTAGCTTGCTGTGATGAGTGGCACCCATGCTTGGCAGAGTACAGCGAGGTTTCGGAGATTTCAGAGCTCGATTCGCCATGTACAGGCAGGTTCATGAGCTCTCGATAAGGAATGGATTTGCACGCGGCGGACCTCGATTCGCCGTCGAACTCTCCATGCCATGTCCGACGGGTGAGGGAAGACAGAGAGGGTAAGTTCACCAATATCCAATGCAAAATTATCAAACCAATTTATACATACAACCAAACACAAGCTAGACTATACAAACTATCAGTAGCCACTCAAATCAAACACAACCAAACACGGACGAATGTACTAGTTAAGCCTGGTTAAGTCTAGCCTGGCTTAGTTTTCTAGCCAGACCAGAGCTAGCCAACTAACCAAACACACCCATAGCGTTCCGGTGTGGACAGACTAAGGCTGTCTGCACTCGTCATACTCTAAATTCACCCTCTATAAAGAATATTCTATCTTGGTCATCAAAATTCTCTCATCTACACTTAGTTTTGTCGCACTCATCTTACTCTATATCCCATCCTCTATGCCAACTACCTAACCGCGGGACCCATATGTCAGCCCCACACCGCCCCCTTCTCTCCCTCCTGGAACTCTCTGCCCGCGCCCACCCCCTTCCCCCGCTCTCTCCCCCTCCCCATCCCCTCTGCCGCAACACCCACCGCCCCTCCTATGGCGCACGGCGGCGGACTCCTCGGCGGCGGAATCGAGTCGCGGGCGCGGCGGGTTGGACGGCGGTGCCCTCACTCTTCCTCTCGTGGACTGCCGCCTCGGCCATCCCCGGCGCGGGCGAGCTCCGCGCGGGCGGGCGAGCTTCGCGCTGCCACGGGCGAGCTCCGGTCTCCCCTGCGCAGGGCCTCGCCGCGGCGGCCGGCCTCCCTCGCCTCCCATGGCCGGCGCGCGCGGCCAGGCGGAGCGCACGGCCGGGCGGCGAGCGCGGGCGAGCACGGGCGAGCGGCCGGCGAGCGTGCGGAGCAAAGGCGGGCAGCCGGCGAGCGCGCCGAGCAAGGGCGGACGGCGGCGCGGCCTCGAGCTCGGCCACGGCGGTGCGGCGGAGGCCCTCACGCGGCGAGCGGGGGCCGGCGAGCTCGCTGTGGGCTAGCGGCCGCGCGTCGGGCGGCGAGCGCGCTGCGGGCGGCGCGTGGCAGCCGCGGCGGCTCGGTCCTCTTCTTCTCCCTCTCTGTCTGCCGGCGGGCGGCGGGGCAGTGAGCTGCAGCTCCTTCGGGCCCGGTGAGGTCTCCTTCGCTGGCGCGCGGCCCCCTCCCCTACCTCTCCTCCGCCGGCGGGCGGCGCGGAGCGGCACGGAGCTTGCGGCCCCCTCCACTGCCTCTCCTCCGTCGGCGAGCGGCGCGCGCGGGAGGGCGGCGTGGAGCTTGCGGCCCCCTCCCCCCTTGCGGCCCGTCCCTGCCCCCGGCGGCGGAGCTCCGCCCGCGGCCTCCATGCCGCCGGTGTCCGAGTTGGAGCTGCGCGGCGTGGCGGCGGAGGCGGAGGCGTGTAGGTGCGACGCGCGGGCGGCGGAGCAGGAGCAGAGGAAGGAGGTGTAGCAGGGGCGGCCGACGAGTAGTCTTGGTGGTTGGGGTGCGCGGCGATGGAGACGGGCCCCACTCGTAGCGGAGGAACGCTACCTCCGCTGGGATTAGCAGATGACGAGCCGTCCGCTTCCATCCAGTACCTGATAGAGGGCGCCGCTGCGGGGATCCGGAACGCTATCCTGTCCTCCAGGACGACGATAGCGTACCCGGTGCACGCAGTCTAACCCAACAGGAGCAGTCGAGCCTGCCTTCTTGCCGTTGCAGTTGCGGACCAACAGCTAGCGCGTTCCACATTCCACAAAGCAATATGTACTGGTTTATTTTTTAAAATTATCGTTGCGTCACATATTGTTCAGATAGTATAACAACTAGCAAGATGGCCCACGCAAATAGCGCGGGAGCTAGCTCTTTTTGTTTTAAAATTTAAGCTCTTTTTTATTGTAAAATAAATTTGTCCAAATATTTTTTGTCTCATTGTCATTCTTTTGTTCAAGTGGCACATTTTTTGTTTCATTGTCATTGTTTTGTTCAAATGGCACGAACCGAGGTGTCACATTTTTCATCATATTTGTGTCGGATGATGAACTCTTAGTAAAAATAGTATATTTCTAAAAATAGTATCTTATATAGAAATATATCTCTTGTGCTTATTGAAAGTATTGTATTTTTGGTATTGTAATGTGAATTCGTGCTAGAGAGTTTTAGGTACGGTGATAAACTATTCTTAAGATTAGAAGATATGGGTGCGTAGTGGTTCTATGTAGTTAGCAGGTGAATGTAGTCCAGACCCACTCAACCTGAACCAAATTATTATGTCCAGCTCGATTAGTTATATTTGACTTCTTTGTTCGATCTTGTTTTGGCGAATACATTATTCATTTGTCTTGTAGCCATACCTTGAAGGCCATAGCAGCGTTGCATCTTTAATTTTTGCATAGGTGATGTGGCGTCAAGAAATAAACCGTGCTGAGGGATGTGTTTGCCATAGCTAGGGGCCACATCCATGGTGCATCTTCCTGCTATGGCAAATGATGTGGGCAATGATATCGTAGAAGTTGAAGCATTCCTCGATGCAAGCTCCTTCTCATATAACCGCATGATCCACAATGCATATTAACTTTTCCTATTGTTTTCATACTAATGAAGAGATCCTTCTACCCGATTTATCATGTTTAACTTCCATACAAAATCTAAGTCATATTAATCCATATTCAACTACAACAAACTTGATCTTTTTTATTCATCTATTTTTATATATTCTTCTAATACATCAATCGGTTATAACTTGCATCTATTGTTTACAAACAACATAAGACTAATTTTGGGTCTAAACTTCGCACCTAGTGCCATCCTACGGGCAACTTTCAGACCGAGCTCAGGCTTTCCACCATTTCTTAGTTGAAAAATAATTAAATTATAATGTTGGGCCATTCTCTCGAGGCCGAACATCTCAGGCCTGATTTCCTCCAATCCTAATCCTACAAAGGGGTTAGCGGGGCAAGACCCAATGGGCTCGAGCAGGGTCTAAAATGCTTATATTTACCATTAATATGATAATTTCTTGCCCTCAACATTAACATGGTGGCCTAATGTTTTTATATTGAAAATTATGTACTAAGTAGATAGATCTGGGTATCAAGATTTTTTTATTTATGCATCGACTAATTATATTCTACATGGGTTTTTGATCTATGTAATTTGCTTGGAAATAAAACTTTTCACTATTTTTCTTTCCAATATAGTTATTTAATACATGTATTTGATATGGAATTTTTTTTACTATTTACTTAAAATTTATTTAGAATACTACTATCTTTCCTTCTATTGTAATTTTATTAAGCTATTTATTGGTCGTACTCAAGATGAATTCTTGGGATCAATCTACATAATTAGAGCATCATACAAAATCAATGATGTGAGTTATTTCTTTCTCAAATAGCAAGGTAGCTTCAAGTCATATTTCAAAATTTAGCTATTGGCAAATTTTATTGCATAAGCTCTATACATAAGTAATTTGCTATCCAATATTATTGGAAATCAAATGCCAATTTCTAATATTTTAATTAAGTAATTAGTTATTTATCCAAGGTATTTGCCATAGACTCTATATTCATCTTGGTTTCATCCCAATTTGTATACAAATAAACTACAAATTTCCTTTTTTTCTTAATTCTTAATTTAGCTATTTATTAACCTCATTCGTCGTTAGCTCTTAGGACAACTTCCTCTCCTTATTCTTCTAAAAAAACTTTAAATTTTATTGTTTATTAATTTCTTTGACATGAGCTCTTTAGTAAACTATTAATGTTATCAATTTAATTTCTGAATTTATCCATGAACTCTTTATGTTACTGTAGACTGGTCATAATAAAACCCAACGTTGTGTATTCTTTTCTTTTCTTTTTTTATTTTCTAGATTAATATTTTAAGCTCTAGTCTCTGTTGACAAACTGGCGGCTTTGTTTTAACACCATGGTATTAAATGCAAAAAATTGTTATAAGGTTGAGTGAGCACTTTATAAGAGAGGCAAAGTTGACCTTTTTAGCCGTTGATTAAATAGATTATTGGTGCCCACGGACACGTAGACCTCGTTGAATGCATTCTATTTGAATGTTCACACGACCTATTTGGAGTTCGGATCATGGAGTTACGTTTGGCGTAAGATTAGAAAAAGGAAGCTACAGTAACAACAGGTACTTTATACAAAAGAGAGTGTTGATTTGCGAGTGTGATGATGAATGTGCTTGTGTAGATTAATATTACCGCCTACTCTAATTAGCGAATGAAGGAGCCTGGCCGTTCTTAACTATTGCCCCTTACCAATTTATGATTACTATTGATGACGTGGAGTATTATTACAACAGCTTTTAACAATCAATCAGTCATTGTTCGTGAGGTGGTAGGTAGGAATGTGTTCATGTGGCATGCTGGTGCTTGCTTCTATTAACATGACAATTTTTACTTCTCTTGCCAAAGATGGACTCTCTAGGCTAGCCTGGACCGGTAGATCTTTTCTAATTAATTTGACAATTCCTTACTTTTTTTGTTGGACGTGGACTATCTAGCCTGGACCGGTAGATCTTTTCTAATTAATTCTGACAATTTCTTACTTCTTTTGTTGGATGTGGACTCTCTAGATTAATCTAGACTGTTAGATCATCATAAAATCCGATGGTGCAAATACTTATCTTTTTTAGATTAACGTGAGAATTTCTAAACCCTCTCGGCGAACGTGGTGGCTTCTTTTAACACTCCCTTATATATATAATAGATGCCACATTTCTATGTTAGATGTTACGACTTTTTTTTTTTGCGGGTGAGATGTTACGACGTTCAATTCCACAAATTAAATATGGTTCACTCTGATAACATTATTGATAACATTATTCATCATATTGTATTAGAGTAAAGTCCATTTTTGGCCATCCAACTCTTGCCTCGGTTTGGTTTTAGCCATCGAACTCCAAAACCGGGTATCCTTGGCCATCGAACTCTCAAAACCGTTCATATTTAGCCATCCCGGTGGTTTTGGATGTGGTTTTGCTGACGTGGCTGCCACATATTGGTGGGACCCACCTGTCATTTTTTTATCTCTCTCATATTTCTCTCTTTCTTCCCCCTCTCTCTCCTATTTCTCTCTCCGCCGCGTGCAGGGCCCTCCCTCCTCTCCGGCGTGTGCGGCCCTCCACCCCCTCCCTCCTCTCCGGCCCCCTCCCTTGCTCCCACGGCTGGTGGCCTGCGCGGCGCGGGCGTGAAGGCCGATGCGGGAGCGGCGGCCGGCCTCGCGAGGAACGGCGGGGAGCCTCGGCGGGCCTCCGGTGGCGCTGGCCCGTGGTGGGGCTGCAGCTCGCTTGCCTGGCGGCGCTGGCCCGCGGCGGCGCTCGAGCTCGCCAAGCCGGCGGTGCAGGCCCGAGGCGGAGCTCGAGCTCGCCCGGCCGCCTCGCATGCCTAGGCAACCATCGCCTCCCTCTTCTCGGCCGCCTCGGCACGAACCGATCTCGGGAGCTGCCGCCTTCTCCGCGACGACGTCGGCGAGCTTCCTGTAGCGACTCCGTCCGCAGGTGGTGCCATCCCCTTGCTGCAGCACGTCGGCGAGGCCCGAGTGGCTGCGCCCCTCACGCGCCATGGCCGCCGCCCGCCGCCGACTGGACCAGCAACGGCGCTCGCTAGCTCCATCCGAGCTCGCCCGCCGCGCGCTGCAACAGAGGGAGAGGGGGGGGGAGGGAGGCGCCGCCGGCTGAGGTCGGAATTGGGTCGCCGGGCACGAGGAGGAGGGAGAGAGAGACCGGCGGAGCTCCGAGGACGCCGCGCCATGGCCTCCGCCGGCGAGCAGGAAGGAGAGAGAGGAGGAAGGAGATGAGATAGGAGAGAGAAAGAGGGAGATAGAGAGAAGAGAGAGGGGTTGTAATGCTGACAAGTGGGCCCCACTGCCACGCGGCGTCCACGTCAGCGAAACCGGCCACCAAAACAGCCGGATGGCCAAATGTGAACGGTTTTAATAGTTCAGTGGTCAAAGATACCCGGTTTTGGAGTTCGATGGCTAAAACCAAACCGAGGCAAGAGTTGGATGGCCAAAAATGGACTTTACTCATTGTATTATTAGCATCTATCTTTTCTTGCTATTGCTGCCTTTCCTATTCTTGTTGCTATAATTCAACACACCTTATCCAATCCTTAACTACATGATCTTGAGGTCTAACTTAGGGTGCGTTGATGTATTTGGAGTGCCAAAACTTTTAGTCTAAAGTTTTTGCTTCAAATCTTTTAGCATACAAAACTTTACATCTTGATGTTTAGATGCATAGCAGAACAGCAAAAGTTGTCAAATACCATAAGTTACTCTCTTGGCTCATCCCCAATGCGATTTTGGTGTTTTTTGGGACTCCTGACTCCCAAATGCCAATAGTTTTGCATCCCAACTTTTGCTACCTTTTGCCTATGGTGTTTAGATCCATTTTGCCAAAAAGTAAGAAAAACAGCAAAAGTTTTGGTAAAAATGGGGAACTAAACACCACCTTAGGGGCTGTACAAAGTTATTGGACAAATATCATATCATGAGGTAATTTGTATAAGGTGTGGGATAATAATAAAATTATAGTCGAATGATACGAAATTTAGACAGTTTTGCCTAAGTTGTTTTGTCGAGGCCAGCGTCATCTCTTCGACGAAGAATACGCTTTCCCGGGAGCAAAACGACTTCCATAGCTGCAAGCGGGTTGCAGACAGACGGGGCCACGGGGCCCAACTTTCTCCTCGCGCGCGCGACCAACTCCCCCTTTAAACCCTAGTAGCGCCGCCGCCGCCGCCCCCGCCGCCGCCATGGAGACCCTCAAGCGCAAGGCCCCGGACGGACCTGCGCCTGCCGACAACGCCTCCCCTCTCAAGGCGCCGCGCGCAGACGCCGCGGAGCCTCCCGCCCGCACCACCCTCGCCGCCGCGGATCCCATCGCCTGCGTGCACGACGTCTCCTACCCGGAAGGCTACGACGCGGCCGCCTCTGCCTCCCGCGTGCTCGCCGGCGGTGCTGAGCGCTCTGAGCCCGCCAAGAAGTTCCCCTTCCAGCTCGACCCGTTCCAGGCCGAGGCCATACGCTGCCTCGACAACGGCGAATCCGTCATGGTAACAACGTCCGAAGTTTTATCTTGCTTTCTCCTCAGTGCGTGCATTGCCTCAGTTTATCATGCCCGAGGGCAAAAATTCCCCGTTGCATTTGTCCACACAGCTCGGTGCATGCGTCCCGCCAAATTATGTTTTTTTTAGCTCCAGTGCCCCCTGAATTAGAACACGGGCCTCCTCAAATTACCTTCACTCAAGGCAATCTGTGCTCATCAACCTGCGGTAGTGTCGATTAGCAATTTAGCATTCATCATTGACGACGAGTTCCTGATTCTCTGACGAGCTGTATGGCATCAGAGCACAGCTCTTAGAGATATCCTCCACCCCCCCCCCCCCCCCCCCCCCCGAAAATCTGCTTTGCTGTTCTATGTATACTGGCAGACCGTTTCTCTTACGTCAGCTAAGTTTTCTGTCTCTAATTGATGTTTCTATATGTTGCTTTTGTGCATTTACAGGTTTCAGCTCATACATCAGCTGGAAAGACAGTGGTCGCCTTGTATGCGATAGCAATGTCTCTGCGCAACCAACAGCGTGTCATCTATACGTCTCCAATCAAGGCATTGAGCAACCAAAAATACAGAGAGTTCAAAGAAGAGTTCTCTGATGTTGGTCTCATGACTGGGGATGTCACAATTGAGCCGAATGCCTCCTGCCTGGTACTAGTTGCTTCTCGCACTATTCTTTCAGATCACTTCTTTGTATGTATCCGTGCTTGGCTCTTAAAAGCATGCCCTGTCTATGTAGGTCATGACCACGGAAATTTGGCGGAGCATGCAGTACAAAGGATCTGAGATCATGAGGGAAGTTGCTTGGGTTATATTTGATGAGGTGCATTACATGCGGGATAGAGAGAGAGGAGTGGTGTGGGAGGAGAGTATAGTGATGGCTCCCAAGAACTCACGTTTCGTGTTCCTCTCAGCTACTGTACCAAATGCAAAGGAGTTTGCTGATTGGGTAGCTAAGGTCTGTTGCCAAGCTTCCCTAGTTCTATCCGTTTTTCTTTTGCTATGTTGACATTGGGTGTTTGACCGAAGATTCAATGATTTTCATCTCCAACTCATCTACTTGTTAGAACGCATTTTCTGGTGCTAATTGGTCAAGCATTTATATACGTTTGCAGTATATTGCCATTTTGTTAATAGTGGAGGTTGTTTTGTTTCTCAGGTACATAAACAACCTTGCCATATAGTATACACCGACTACCGACCCACACCTCTCCAGCACTATGTATTTCCTTCAGGAGGGGATGGATTATATCTGGTAGTGGATGAGAAGGGCAAGTTCAGAGAGGACAGTTTCCAGAAAGCATTGAATGTGCTTGTCCCTGCTAGTGGCGGTGACAAGAAGAAGGAAAATGGGAAGTGGCAGAAAGGTATCGTGGCAGGCAAATCTAGTGAGGAAAGTGACATATTCAAGATGGTTAAAATGATAATTCAGCGTCAATATGATCCTGTGATACTTTTCAGCTTTAGCAAAAGGGAATGCGAATTTCTTGCTATGCAGGTAGTCAATTTAGATAACAGAAATATTTTGTGATTTCATGAAAGAATATAAAAAAATAATTTGATTCATATTTACTATCCTTGCTGTGTGCAATAGATGGCTAAGATGGACTTGAACGAGGATGATGAGAAGGCAAACATTGAAACTATTTTTTGGAGTGCTATGGATTTGCTATCTGATGATGACAAAAAGCTTCCTCAGGCAAGTTATTCCATCGCTTCTTAATTTTTGTCTCAGGTATTCCCTATAGGTGTCATGCGGATGTTTGTTGATGGCAGTCTTATGGAATGCTTTTCAAAGCTATTTATTGTGCTACAAATTAACCATTTAAAATATTTCTATTTGTAATACGTGAATCAGCAGTGGTACTGGTAAGCAATGCTACGAATTCATAATTATTTTAAAACTGAGTCATCAGAGCCTTTCCAGGTTTCAAACATGCTGCCCTTACTGAAACGCGGTATTGGCGTGCATCATTCTGGTCTGTTGCCCATCTTGAAGGAAGTGATTGAGATTCTCTTCCAGGAGGGCCTCATCAAGGTTAGCAAATTTTATGAATCTTATCATGTCTTGAGTCTATTATTGCTTAGCCTCAAAAGTAGCACATTGCTGGAGTTATATCAGCACCCCTCAGCTACATTTTATTTGGAGCAATGATAGTTAATCGTAGATACTTTTCCATACATTTTGCACCTTTTTGCTTCAAACAAGAATTTCATGCTTCGAAAAGTTATGTGATAGTGCTTGATCTGATTCCCAGGAGAACAGATTCTGCTAGTTGCTACTGTGTTCTAATTCATAATGAAACTGGAACAATTCTTTAATTTGCAACACACAAAATGGATAGATCAGGGTTGGGTGATTCTAGGCTGCTATTTTCCATTGAACTTGAGTTTCTAAATTTGAGGACAAATTCAAACTATTTGCTACTTAAGGACAAATTCAAACTACTGGCTACTTTCTTTCAGAGTGTTCTCATCTCTGGTTACTGCCATGTACCGTCTTTACTTTGAGAAATGTGTCATGTTATGTTCTTTTATTCTCTTCTGAATAATGATGGCGTGCTTCACTGAGTCTGTTTATAATGTTTCCTTTGCAAGACTATGATGTGTGTTGTGGCTTCTTATTTCTTGCCGATATTAAAGCCTGGTGTTATAGTGTTTGTTTGCCACAGAAACATTCAGTATTGGGCTGAACATGCCTGCAAAGACTGTTGTGTTTACCAATGTGCGAAAATTTGATGGAGACCGATTCAGATGGTTGTCGAGTGGTGAGTACATCCAGATGAGTGGCCGTGCTGGTCGTCGAGGTATTGATCAGCGTGGTATATGTATCCTGATGGTAGACGAGAAAATGGAGCCTTCAACTGCCAAAATGATGCTGAAAGGAAGTGCTGATAGTTTGAACAGGTACATATCATGGATTCCTGACATTTCTGGCACCTGTAGAGCATAGTTATTATCTAGCCTGTCGAATGGTCTGAATGAAAACAAAACAAACCGCGATGGACAGATCCTCTCAAATATGAATAATTACTTTGTTAGCATTGTTAGACAGGTCCATGCTGATAAATGTTTATGCTACCCATGTGTAATATGCCTGTTCCTTGCATCCTAAAATCTTGAGTTATGCCAACACTCAAGTTTTGATCTGCTATCCTTTATATTGTTTTGAGTCATTATGGAAACTGTTCTGTTCTACATGCTTATTGCTCTCACACTCCTACCCTTCTGTTTATTAGTGCCTTTCATCTGAGCTACAATATGCTGTTAAATCAAATGAGATCTGAGGATGGAGATCCAGAAAAGCTTCTTCGGTTTTCATTTTACCAATTCCAGGCTGATCGAGCTCTCCCTGATCTTGAGGTTTGTTGACATGTCTATGATTTCCTCCTCTTTGAAGTGAAGAATTTACTTATGCCCTGAGTATTCTTCATGGTCATCCTTCATGCATCACATATTTATCATAGTTGACAGCCATCAAACACATATTTCGTGCATTTATTAACTTGTTGCCTGTTGAAACTTGTACTTTTACACACTTTATCGTGTACCTGCTCCACAGTTCATCTGCTGCTATGGACTTATTTTAACGGGTCCTTTAGGTTCGTCTTTTAGTGATTTTCTGAGGGAATACTCCCTGGGGAAGTAAAGTTGACAGCTTTACATTAAAATTCAATACAGAACAACCTCTCCCAAGTTTAACATGTTCCTTCTGGCACCACTTTTGTTGCTAGTTTTTCTGTGTATGATGTTGCATGTTCAAAAAAAGGAGCATGGGCATGCAAGCATTTTTGGATGCCTTCCAGAGTACTTGAGAGATGTATCCATGCACAATAAGACTTTTTTTTTCTCGAACGCGCAGGAGAACTGCGCATCAATATATTAAGCAGAAAAAAGGGGAAAAGAAACCTGGAGTGTACCAGAATTAAGGGCCTGCAACCCACCCTTATACAAAAACAGTTTTTTATCAAAAGGAAATAAACTAGACCAAACAAAACACATGACCCGAACCACCTAAGAGGCAGGGGCTGCCAGGGCGAGGAGGTGAGAAACCCCTCGAGCTCCAGCGACCGACCACTGATGCATCTCTTCTTGGATGGTTGCAACAACATAGGGTAAGTTAGGAGTGACTCCATCAAACACACAGCTATTGCGGTGCTTCCAAATGGACCAGGCCCCTAGGATGATGATGGAATAAGTCCTTTTTGCACTTGACCAGTCACCCTGTTACTCACATTAGTCCACCAGTCCTCGAAGGAAGTCATTAGACACTCGTAATAGGAATTTCTGCTGCTAATCTGGTAGACTGAGTGTTTTCACCTACTGCTTTTATCTATAAGCACTTTTACTAAAACAGAGACACAGGAAGTCAGGAACCCAGCAACAAAGCCCCAAACCATTTCATGAAACTTGCAATAACACTCCATTTGAATTTTGTGCAGAAGCAAATCAAGGAACTGGAGTCGGATAGGAATTCCATGGTTATTGAGGAAGAGGAGAGCTTGAAGGATTACTATGATCTCTTACAACAGTACAGAAGTTTGAAGAAGGATGTCCGTGATATTGTCCTATCTCCAAAACATGTTCTGCCTTTCTTGCAACCTGGAAGGCTTGTCCGTATTCTATATAGTACAGATGGGTCGTCCACCTTCTCCATTGATGAAAATGTCACATGGGGAATTATTATAAACTTTGAAAAAGTGAAATCCAGTGGTGAAGGTATTTAAACAGTTAATCTCATTTTCAACCTAATTTGCTAGTATGATTTCTATTTTCCTTGCATGTTTAGAATACAAAATGAATTTTATCCTGAAAATGCTTGGTGATGCATTCCGTTACAGAATTATGTTATACATTTTGATGTGGATTGGGATGGGATTTCAGGCTTAAGCTGCAGATATATCTGCATACCGTTCACTGTCATGTTCTGATGATTTATGAATTAGGATCCTTCATGGCTTTTATGGGATCTGCTCATGTTCATGAGCTTTGACCAATTGTGACAGGTGTTATAACCCCTGTCGGTGTTGTCTAGGTCTCCTACCTTGGTGATGAATTGACTGGCAGCCAAGTGCCTCTTCACTTCTTCAGAGTTGGACATAATTCTGTAGAACCATTCTGATCTCAAATGATTTGGACTTTGCAAAAATTATATAGATGCATTGATGCAGTTACCTTTTTTCTTTTGACAAGCTGATCTTAAAAGGCTTGATTCTAGTTAGGTTTGGATTAACTATTTGCAGAGCGTAACTTTTCATCAGTTTGAATTGCAGAACTTTTGGCAGCTTTTAACCTGTAACTGTACCTAAGTTAGGACCTCTTTTTGATGAAGTGAATCTTGAATTCTCAACCACACGCAGCAAGCACATCTGATTTTAATTCCTAAAAATACTCAGATTACTGTGATTCTAGCTATGCCTTTAAAGGTCATTGCTGAAAGGGAAAATAGCCCTTCACCTAACATCTGGTCTTGCTCTTGCAGATAGGAGGCCTGAAGATTCTGATTATACAGTTGATGTCCTTACCAGATGTTCTGTAATGAAGGATAGCAGCGGAAAGAAAACAATGAAGATTATTCCTCTGAAAGAACGTGGAGAACCAGTTGTTATTTCACTTCCACTTTCACAGGTTACTTTGCACATTTCAGTAGTGAAGTTTTTGTCATACAGTTCTATCTCTGTGCTAAACTGCCTTTTCCTAATCATGGGGTTAACCTGAATAAAACAGATTGATGGACTAAGTAGCATCCGGATGTACATACCTAAGGATCTTCTGCCTGTAGAAGCTCGAGAAAACACTTTGAGGAAAGTTGAAGAAGTGCTTTCAAGGTTTGCTAAAGATGGGGTACCTCTATTGGATCCAGAAGAGGATATGAAGGTAAGAAAACACTCAGGATGCTGTCAGATTTCCTCTGTTTATGCGGTTCTAATATGACCTATTCCTTTTAGGTACAATCAAAATCTTTTCGGAAAGCCACCAGAAGAATCGAAGCTCTGGAGGGCTTATTCGAGAAGCATGATATCCGTAGTTCTCCACATATCCAGCAAAAACTTAAAGTCTTGCATGCTAAGCAAGAATTATCAGCTAAAATAAAGTCCATCAAGAAAACAATGCGGTCTTCCACTGCTTTAGCTTTCAAGGATGAGCTCAAGGCCCGGAAACGGGTTCTTCGCAGGCTGGGGTATTGTATTTTTTTTCTCTTTGACATGATTTTTTTACCCCCAGAGTTTGTTGATTTGAAACTTTTAAGAAGTGCCTACCCAATGCTTGACTTGTTACAAGTGTACCATGTTTTCTGACAATAAATTTGCTGTTTTGAATTCAAATTTTGGTTGTGTATAGTATAATATTTGGCATCTAATATTGTGATGCGAAAAGACAGACACAGAACTTAATCGGTAGGCCAATTTACCAATTAGAAGCATCTTCCTCTGGCATGTTGGATATTTGTTTCATTTTGAATCGTATTGGAAAAATATATGTCCTATCATGAATTTTAAAATCTCATTGTCGATTGAAAAGAATAGTGTCAGGGATATCATATAGTCACACCAACCTTACAATTTCTCAAGAATGTATATCTTTATTTCAGATATGTTACAAGCGATGATGTTGTGGAAGTGAAGGGCAAGGTGGCCTGTGAGATAAGCTCAGCTGATGAGCTGACATTGACAGAGCTTATGTTTAGTGGCACTTTGAAGGATGCTACTGTAGAACAGATGGTAGCCCTGCTTTCTTGCTTTGTTTGGCAGGAGAAGCTCCAGGATGCCCCGAAGCCAAGGGAGGAGCTTGATTTGCTCTTCTACCAATTGCAGGAGACAGCAAGAAGGGTTGCTAACCTTCAGCTAGAGTGCAAGGTAATTAATACTACTAAATCATCATATCAAATGCCTGTCCTTGTTTTCATTTTCCTTTTCTCTGGAAAGATATGTGGGCTTGTAGTGCTGTGTATATATTGAATCAGGGTTCTGAAAAATGATATTTTGCTCCAACTGATAATGACAGATCCAAATTGATGTGGAAAGCTTTGTGAATTCTTTCCGACCTGACATAATGGAAGCGGTGTATTCTTGGGCCAAAGGGTCGAAATTCTACCAAATCATGGAGATGACTCAAGTGTTTGAAGGCAGCTTGATCAGGGCCATCAGGAGGCTGGAGGAGGTTCTGCAGCAGCTAATTCTGGCATCCAAGTCGATTGGGGAAACCGAATTGGAAGCAAAACTTGAGGAGGCAGTCAGCAAGATCAAGAGGGATATAGTATTCGCTGCATCTTTGTACTTGTAACATGTCTTGATGGCGTCATGATTTCGTAAGAGCTCCAAAGCATAGAGAAATTAAATCACACTTTGCTCAAGTGCTGTTGGCCTGATGGAGCTGTCTGGTCGAAACATGGAGCAGTGATATGGCAGGCAAAGTTTTGTTAGTGTTGTTAACCTTGTAGGGCATGTTTGGATTGCAAGATGTAAGAATTTTGCAGGAACCTTTACAATTCTACCAGAAATTCTGGAGAACCACAGGAATCGATGTAGCTTGTACAAGTAAATTAGTTAGGAATAGTCCATGGACGGAAATCTGTACTGATTTTTTGCCCTGTACACAATCAGAGACGCACTGAAATCCATTGTTTTTATTTTGTCAGAAACGAGTGTAAGAGAGCAGGTCAATTTCAGATTATTTTGGGTGTGTATATTATTGCAAAGCTCAATGTCACTTGCTATGTGTTGGTTTGGATGTTATTGGCCGGCTGAAGGTCACGGGCTACTATATCGCTGCTTTTGGACAATTATCATCATTTGAAAGTGAGCATTTGTATGTGTATGTTTGCATCATAACACAACGTCTACACCAGTCACCAGGGTGCAAGTGTCAAACTTGGAACTGGTCAGCCAGGTCAGGTGATGAGTATGACTACTCCTACAGTCCTACTGTATGTGATAGAGTATGTATGTACGTGCAGTAAGCTACAAACTGCCTGACGCTTGTGCGGTAACCAGTTGCGGAGATTATATGATCTGATTTTAAGTTGATATTTAAAACTAGTTATGATTATATATGATTCTGTGTAATACTATAGAGTGCATATAAACAGAGCGCGGAGTCGAAGAACCGGTCCTGACAAGGAAATGCGACTAGTAGTTAATCTCAAATGGAGCAAGTATTTGGTTAGCAATGTAAAAATTAATTGTACGTTGCAGCTGAAGACATGCATGATGGCCGGCCAGTTATGCACATATATATCAGATTAAAAGCAAAGTAAGCTCGTTCAGACAATGTATTACTTGTCCTTTTACTATCCACTAATTATTACTAATGCAAGTGGTAGTGAGCAAATTGGCATCGTTGGATATTATGCTGGTAACTAAGTCGTGCATGCTTATGATGTCGTATCTGATCCAATGAAGAGCACGTAAAATCTGCGCAATCAAGAAGGCTATCTACTACTACTACTACATACTAGAGTGAGAGATAGCAAATGCATGTTCCACAGGGCACGTACGTACGTATGCCGCGCCTCAATTGCTTGCCGGCCGGCTGTCTGTCAGTATTACTAGCTAGCTAAAACTCTGTATAATAAGCGAGCGAGCGAACAACTATACTAGCTAGCCTCCAGAATTCGTGCAGTACAAATATGGCCTCCAACTGATCATATTTCGCACAGCAAACAAATTGAAGCATCAGCTAGCCATCATCTCAGCTCTCGATCATCACTAAACCAGACTCGCAGCTCGCTGTAATTGACACAAATGACGGCAATGGCGGCGATCAGCAGCAGCATCAGGCCATGATCACCTGCTTGCTGCTGTGGGTCGTTGTTGTTCCGCCGGCGTCGGCGTGCGGCAGTCACCCGTGCCCGAAGCCGGCGGGCAAGTGCCCTGTGAACGCGGTGAAGCTGGGCGTGTGCGCGGACGGGCTGATCCACGCGGAGGTGGGGCAGCCGCCCAAGGAGCCCTGCTGCTCCCTCATCTCCGGCCTGGCCGACCTGGAGGCCGCCGTCTGCGTCTGCCTCGCCATCAACGCCAACGTCCTCGGCGTCGGCCTCGACGTCGCCGTCGACCTCTCCCTCCTTGTCAACTACTGCGGCCGCACCGTGCCCGCCGGCTTCCAGTGCGCATAGCTGCAGGCCAGCTAGCTAGTACACTGTGTGCACCGCATGCGTGCATTTTATTATCATGATCCATCGTATCAGCGCCACCGATCGACACGTCTATATAATATATATCATATATATCCGACTCATGTGTGTGTAAGGTAAAAGAAAGAAATAAGATCGAAGTGGCGTGCATGCAATTACTGGCTTTTATTAATTTCCTCCATCTATTTTTTGCATCACTGTGAGCTATATATATATATATATATATATATATATATATATATATATATATATATATATATATATATATATATATATATATATATATATATTGTTGGAGTAATGGGCTTGGCCCATTACTTCTAAAGCATTAAAAGAATTTAAAGCCCACTATTAAAGCTAGGGAATCAATGCTTAATTCCGTACCGGGAATTGAGGAGGATCTCAACCGACTTAAAAGGTGGACTTCGTGTACACCACTTGTGAAGCCGGTAAGAGGAGGACGGTGAACCACGCGCGCGCGCTCGCTCGCCTCGCTCGGCCGGGCGGGGCCGTGGACGAGGCGCGGCGCGGCGCGCGTGCGCGGCCGGACGTGACGTGCAGGTGCCGGTGCGGTGCGGTGCGGTGCGACGTGATGTGCTGAGATGAGAAGGATACTAATGACCGGACATTGAAGGCTCTTTACGACGTCCAGGTTCGTTGAACCTGAGGCACATTAACTGCCGCTCATCAAAGCCATTCATGATGTCCAGGTTCGTTGAACCTGAGGCATATCGTGCCTATATAAACCAGCACCCTCTCCTCTCATCCTCACTCATCTCAAGCACTCATCCAGGTACTCCTCTTCAGGAGACCTCTCCCTTCTTCCTCAGCTGCTTTCTGCCTTCCCCACCGCTAGCACTGCGCGCACAGGTCTAGCGAGAGCAGGCCCTCTCCTCTCATCCTCACTCATCTCAAGCACTCATCCAGGTACTCCTCTTCAGGAGACCTCTCCCTTCTTCCTCAGCTGCTTTCTGCCTTCCCCACCGCTAGCACTGCGCGCACAGGTCTAGCGAGAGCAGGGCCTCCGGAACCTCGCGGGCAATTAGGTTTTTGGGAAGCGTCTTGACGCGACTGCTCGCTCCCTGAACGACTCCTTCGTCTACTTCCCGGCGTAACCGCTCGTGCGAACGACTACTTCGTCTACTTCCCGGCGTAACCGTTCGTGGGACTGCACTGCGAACATCTTCCTGCATCGACATAGTTCGGCTACTTCGAGCAAGACCAGTCGAATAGCATGTCTATTCCAGCTCTACTTCGAGCAAGACCAGTCGAATAGCATGTCTATTCCAGCTGGTAACGGCGCAACCGGTGCCTCTGGCACTGGTCCCGCCTTGGGGTACTTACTAAACCTACTCTGGTTTAATTCTTTGTTCATGCTTATTAGTGAGAATAACATGAACACATGCACATATCTTGTACACACATTATCACTCATCTATATCATGAAATTGATATTAATATTTGGAATTAAAATATACCGAAAATTGCCTAGATATCTAACAATCCAAAAACCTAATTGTGTTAATAGGCTTTCGGTATCTAGCTTTGCTGCATCAATCAAACCACCACCTTTTGATGGTTCAAATTACAAACGTTGGCAAGAGCGGCTTATACTGTGGTTAACACTATCGAGAGTGATCCATGTGAAAGAGGGTAAGCCTGAATAATTCTCTCCAGAGGAAGGGAGTGCATTCGATGAGGCTGATATTCTCTTTCGAGGCTTGATCATTAGTGTTCTCGGTGATAACCTGGTGGATTCTTATATCCGGCTGCCAACTGGCAAAGCATTGTGGGATGCTCTTGAGACTCAATATGGAGTATCTGACGCCGGGAGTGAGTTGTATATCATGGAGCAGTTCCTTGAGTACAGGATGGTCGAAGACCGTTCTGTAGTGGAACAGCCTCATGAAATACATACTCTGGCAAAAGATCTAAAAATTGCAGCAAAGAGTCCCCATGTGTGTTACCCAATAAGTTTGTGGCCGGAGGTATAATCTCTAAGCTGCCACCTTCTTGGAGGGACTTTGCTACTTCTCTAAAACACAAGAGACAGGAGTTCACAATAGATGGACTCATAGGGACTCTTGATGTTGAGGAGAAGGCGAGAGCAAAGGACATACGTGGGAAAGGAGTTGTTGGTGCTTCAAGTGCCAATCTTGTTCAGAAGAACAACTCCCACAAGAACAAGAAAAAGCCACCGCAGAACCAACCAAAGACTAAGAAGACAACCACTTTTAAGAAGAAGAAGAAGACGGGAGCTTGCTATGTGTGCGCTAGTACGGATTACTTTGCTGCAAAGTGTCCGAACCGCAAAGGCAACGACTCCGCCAACATGGTTATTAGCGAGCCTGGAGGAACTTCGGGGTACGGTAATTTATTACCTACTGTTCTTTCAGTCTTTGGTTCACCCGAGTGGTGGGTTGACACTGGTGCTAATATTCATGTTTGTGCTGATGCTTCTTTGTTCTCTTCTTACCAGACCGGCGGGACTTCCTCCTTGCTGATGGGGAACGGATCACATGCGCGTGTTCTTGGTGTTGGTACGGTAAATCTGAAGTTTACTTCGGGGAAGACCGTGCAGCTGAAGAACGTGCAGCATGTCCCCACCATCAAGAAGAATTTAGTCAGCGGCTCTCTACTGTGTAGAGATGGTTTCAAATTAGTCTTTGAGTCCAATAAATGTATCTTGTCTAAGTTTGGTACTTTTGTTGGAAAAGGTTATGAAAGCGGAGGCTTGTTCCGTCTTTCTTTGTCAGATGTTTGTAATAAAATTGCATACAATGTTATTAACGTTGATGAAACAAATGTTTGGCATTCGAGGCTTTGTCACGTTAATTTTGGTTGTATGATGCGCTTAGCTAATTTGAGCTTAATTCCAAAGTTCACTTTTGTCAAAAATTCTAAGTGTCATGTATGTGTTGAATCAAAACAAACTCGTAAGCCTCATAAGACCGCGGAGGCAAGGAGCTTGGCACCCTTAGAATTAATTCATTCCGATTTGTGCGAAATGAATGGAGTGTTGACAAAAGGTGGTAAAAAATATTTCATGACTTTGATTGATGATAGTACTAGATTTTGTTACATCTATTTGTTGAAGTCAAAAGATGAAGCTTTACACTACTTTAAAATCTATAAAGCTGAAGTAGAAAACCAACTTGAGAGAAAGATCAAAAGAGTTAGGTCAGATCGTGGTGGCGAGTATTTCTCAAATTTATTTACTTTATTCTGCGAGGAACATGATATTATTCATGAAAGGACGCCTCCCTATTCACCTCAGTCAAATGGGGTTGCCGAAAGAAAGAACCGCACTCTAACGGATTTGGTTAACGCCATGTTAGATACAGCGGGACTTTCCAAGGAATGGTGGGGTGAGGCTATATTGACTGCATGTCATGTCCTAAACCGTGTTCCTACAAAGAATAAAGAGATAACTCCATTCGAGGAATGGGAGAAGAAAAGGCCAACACTGTCATACTTACGTACATGGGGTTGTTTGGCAAAAGTGAGTGTGCCAATAACCAAGAAACGTAAGCTTGGACCTAAAACTGTGGATTGTATCTTTCTAGGTTATGCTATTCACAGCGTTGGATATAGATTTTTAATAGTGAAATCTGGAGTACCTGACATGCATGTTGGTACTATAATGGAGTCCAGAGATGCTACATTTTTTGAAAACATTTTTCCTATGAGAGATGAAACAAGTTCATCTAGGCAAGAGTTCATCGAGGATGATGGCTCTGCTGAGCCGATAGAACACAATGAACATACACTTGTAGAAAATCCTGAGGAGGATAACAATGATGCTCTGAGAAAGAGTAAGAGACAAAGGACTGTAAAGTCTTTTGGTGATGATTTCATTGTATACCTCATAGATGATACACCCAGAACCATTGAAGAGGCATATTCATCTCCTGATGCTGACTATTGGAAGGAAGCAGTAAGGAGTGAGATGGATTCTATTATGTCTAATGGAACCTGGGAGGTCGTTGAACGTCCTTATGGATGTAAACCGGTTGGATGCAAGTGGGTGTTCAAGAAAAAGCTTAGGCCAGATGGTACTATTGAAAAGTACAAGGCTAGGCTTGTGGCCAAGGGTTATACCCAAAAAGAAGGAGAAGATTTCTTTGACACTTATTCACTAGTTGCCCGATTGACCACAATTCGAGTGTTACTTTCCCTGGCAGCATCTTATGGTCTTCTCGTTCATCAGATGGACGTTAAGACGGCTTTCCTCAATGGAGAGTTAGAAGAGGAGATCTATATGGATCAGCCGGATGGGTTTGTATCAAAGGGTCAAGAAGGAATGGTTTGTAAGTTGTTAAAATCTTTATATGGTCTCAAGCAAGCGCCTAAGCAGTGGCATGAAAAGTTTGATAGAACTTTGACCTCTGCCGGCTTTGTTGTGAACGAAGCTGACAGATGTGTGTACTATCGCTATGGTGGGGCTGAAGGAGTGATTTTGTGATTGTATGTGGATGACATACTGATCTTTGGCACTAACCTTAATGTGATTAAGGAAGTCAAAGAGTTTTTATCTCAAAATTTTGAGATGAAGGATCTGGGAGAAGCTGATGTTATCCTTAATATAAAACTGGTAAAAGAGATCAATGGTGGGGTGATTCTTACACAGTCTCACTATGTGGAGAAGGTGTTAAGTCGCTTTGGTTATAGCGACTATAAACCTGTCTCAACACCATATGATGCCAGTTTAATTCTTAGAAAGAACAAAAGGATAATGCGAGATCAGCTGAGATATTCTCAGATCATTGGTTCATTAATGTATTTAGCGAGCGCTACAAGACCTGACATCTCGTTTGCTGTAAGCAAACTGAGCCGGTTTGTTTCAAACCCGGGAGATGATCATTGGAAGGCTCTTGAAAGAGTAATGCGCTATCTGAAGGGGACAATGAACTATGGAATTCACTACACCGGGTACCCAAGGGTACTAGAAGGGTATAGTGATTCAAATTGGATTTCTGATGCTGATGAGATAAAGGCCACAAGTGGATATGTGTTTACACTTGGTGGTGGAGCTGTTTCCTGGAAGTCTTGCAAGCAGACCATCTTAACGAGGTCAACTATGGAAGCAGAACTCACAGTATTAGATACCGTCACTGCTGAGGCTGAGTGGCTTCGTGAGCTCCTTATGGACTTGCCGATAGTTGAAAAACCGTTACCGGCAATCCTAATGAACTGTGACAATCAAACGGTAATTGTCAAGGTGAATAGTTCAAAGGATAACATGAAGTCATCTGGACATGTGAAAAGGCGGTTGAAATCTGTCAGAAAATTGAGAAACTCCGGAGTTATAGCCCTGGACTATGTTCAGACGGCTAAATATCTGGCAGATCAGTTTACAAAGGGTCTTTCACGAAATGTGATAGACAATGCATCTATGGAATTGGGCTTGAGACCCACGTGAGTCATTCTATAGTGGAAACCTGTCCTATGTGATCGGAGATCCCGTGAATTAGGATGGTGAAACAAACTAAAGTCTGACTGTGAGAAGAGAACCTTTGTGAAAAGGGCTCATTCCGTGTATAAGGTGCATTTCTCTTCTAATCTGTATGGCAGGTTGGTCTATACCTTAATGTGTGCCAGGTGGTTTCTTTTAAACAAATGAGTTGTTTTCTTGAAACAAAGATGTTGTCCTACAGAACATCTGAAAGGAACACACCTATATGAGTTTGACCACTGGTCATGGTCTATGAGAATTGGGTATTCTCTAGAAACTCATGAAGGGCCAGGAGTATGACTTATAAGCTCCAAACCGCGGGGATGCTTTTACAGCCTAGTACCAGTGTAGGGCTCTGGTCAAACTTGTTTGCACAAAACTGGCAATTCAAGGCATAGTCCATTGCACAGTTGTGAATAAGTGTAGCCTTTGTCCTAGATTTAAGTTCAACTTAACAGTCTCTGTCGAATACTGGTATATCAATGAGGGAATGAGGGTATTTCTAGTGTGGCTTGAATTTCTTGGTGGGGATTGTTGGAGTAATGGGCTTAGCCCATTACTTCTAAAGCATTAAAAGAATTTAAAGCCCACTATTAATGCTAGGGAATCAATGCTTAATTCCGTACCGGGAATTGAGGAGGATCTCAACCGACTTAAAAGGTGGACTTCGTGTACACCACTTGTGAAGCCGGTAAGAGGAGGACGGTGAACCACACGCGCGCGCGCGCTCGCTCGCCTCGCCGAGCCGGGCCGGGCCGTGGCTGTGGCCGTGGCCGAGGCCGAGGCGCGGCGCGGCGCGGCCGGCCGGGCGGTGCGCGTGCGCGGCCGGACGTGACGTGCAGGTGCCGGTGCGGTGCGGTGCGGTGCGGTGCGACGTGATGTGCTGAGATGAGAAGGATATTTTGCAGTAAAGAGTATTAAAACAGAGGGTTAATGTCGTCACTAATGACCGGACATTGAAGGCTCTTTACGACGTCCAGGTTCGTTGAACCTGAGGCACATTAACTGTCGCTCATCAAAGCCATTCGTGACGTCCAGGTTCGTTGAACCTGAGGCATATCGTGCCTATATAAACCAGCATCCTCTCCTCTCATCCTCACTCATCTCAAGCACTCATCCAGGTACTCCTCTTTAGGAGACCTCTCCCTTCTTCCTCAGCTGCTTTCTGCCTTCCCCACCGCTAGCACTGCGCGCACAGGTCTAGCGAGAGCAGGGCCTCCGGAACCTCTGCTCGCTGAAGGTCCTGCACGGGACACGGGCAATTAGGTTTTTGGGAAGCGTCTTGACGCGACTGCTCGCTCCCTGAACGACTCCTTCGTCTACTTCCCGGCGTAACCGCTCGTGCGAACGACTACTTCGTCTACTTCCCGGCGTAACCGTTCGTGGGACTGCACTGCGAACATCTTCCTGCATCGACATAGTTCGGCTACTTCGAGCAAGACCAGTCGAATAACATGTCTATTCCAGCTGGTAACGGCGCAACCGGTGCCTCCGGCACTGGTCCCGCCTTGGGGTACTTACTAAACCTACTTTGGTTTAATTCTTTGTTCATGCTTATTAGTGAGAATAACATGAACACATGCACATATCTTGTACACACATTATCACTCATCTATATCATGAAATTGATATTAATATTTGGAATTAAAATATACCGAAAATTGCCTAGATATCTAACATATATATATATATTACATCCATTTTTATTTACATATCGTATTAGGTTGAGAACATCTCTGATGTTACCAGTCCTTAGAGTGTTACCTTGCTTTAATTACACTAAAATTTATGCATCGAAAATTAATAAAAAAAATATGAATGGATAGACCATACATATAAGCATCTTGCACAAATTTTGTTCACCTCAAACCTTGTGTGATGGTAGACGATTGTGTGCTCTATCCACTCATATTATTGGATAAATTTATGATGCATAATTTTATTTAGATTATACAGTACAACTCAGGCACTCACAACGCATGCACACTCACCTTTATTTTTGAACACACGTATGGAAAATCCTATCTCTATGAGCATTTTCGAAGACTAAGCCGGCAAATCCTCGAGATTGACAAAGTCACCACAAGCGCATGCACACTCGCCTCTATTTTTGAACACACGTATGCAAAATTCTATCTCTATGAGCATTTTCGAAGACTGAGCCGGCAAATCCTCGAGATTGACAAAGTCACCACAAGCGTCTCGTTGTCGACGGGAACGTCGCCTGCCATTGAAAGAATAATGCCATTAAACCCTAGAATATTCGTTCCCATTGGGAGTCGAACCTAGGACCTAAGGTGCTACTGAGGCTCTTGTAACCACTAAGCCACATGCCCTTTCGCATGATGCACAGATTTAGTTATAATAATAATGTTAAAAGTTGGTAATACGGTAACATCGTAAGGACCCGTAACACGAGAGATGTTCTCGTATTTAGCTTTGACCTGAGTTAAATTTGACTAACTTTGATAAAATCTTAAGAAAAATATAGCAACAACTATTTTTCAACATATGCACTATCAATATATATTTCGTGGCGGATTTAATAAAATAAATCTGGTATTTGAATATTATTTTTTTATAAGTGTGGTCAAAGTTTGCCAAATTTGATTTAAAATAAATCTAATACGACATTTAAATAAAAACTGAGAGAGTGCATATCCGTCGTGTGTATGTATGGTAGAAGAAAGAAATAAGATCCAAGTGCGTGCATGCAATTGCTGGCATTGATTAATTTCCTCCAATTTTTTGCATCACTGTGGGGTACTGGGCTTCTTTGTTCTATAGTCTAAAGGCCCAGCTACCAGCCCAATCAGCAATTCATATATATAGTTTGGGCCTCATGTCCTGTCCTCTCAAGGGGGAAAAAAGCACCGGCCCATCACTTCACTAAAAAAATCCTGCGGTACGTCTGCTTAATTAATTTTGTGCTGTATAATTAATTAGTATAAACAAGTGCATGCGTCGGCGTCGTTAACTCAAGACTTTGGCAGCAGCCTATAGCTTCTTCTTGTTATTATTAACTATTTAACTATACTATATATACTACACGCTGATGACCATCACATGACTATCACCCCCATGATTCTCAATTCTCTGGCCATGCTTGTCAAGGGCAAATTATATATTTACACATCAATCATCATCATCGCCATCGTCATCGTCATCGTCATCTCTAAAAGAGTTTAGAGTTGTACACATAACAAAACCAGAGTAGATTTTTTTTTTGAGAAGAACAAAACCAGAGTAGATGACGGCTGTGCCTCTGCACAGGGGCGAAGCTACGTGGTCTTTCCCTGGTGCACATGCACCATGGTAAAAATTTATTTTCTTAATAGATCACTAAATTTTACCGTATAAAGTATACTAGCTTCCATCTTTGCAGTGAAGAGTGCACCAGGGTCAAATTGACCTTGGCTTCGCCACTGCCTCTGCATATCATTGCAGTTGCAGCAGGAGCAACACCACCACCACCATCATCATCACAAGCAATCTCATGATAAGCGCACTGCCCATGTCCAACCTCCACGACGCCGGAAATGCCCAGGACCACGATGCCTCGCCGTCGCCGCCCAACAAGCGTCTCCGCAGGTCGCCGGCGCCGGAGCCCACCTCCGTGCTCTACAACCGCAGCCCCAGCCCACCCACCTCATCCTCTCTCGCCTCCTCCTCCGCGCCAGAACCGCCGCCCATCAGCGCCGAGGATTGGGAGGCCGTCCTCTCCGGCGACATGGCCGCGCGCTCTCAAGACAGCTGCTTGTTTCTACCCTGGATCATGGAGGACGACGACACCCAAGCCGACGCCTTTCTTGCTCCGCCGCCGCTGTGCCAAGAGCCCGCCATCGATCCCTTCTTGCTCCCGCTCCCCGTGGCCGAGGACCTCCAGCCTCAGGCGGTGGTGGACGAGCTCCTCGAGGCGGCGCGCCGCGCCGACTCCGGGGACACGACTGGCGCGCGCGAGATATTGGCGCGGCTCAATCATCGCCTCACCTCGCCGCCGCTGGGAGTGGGACACCCTCCTCTCCTCCGGGCTGCCGCTCACCTCCGGGACGCGCTCCTGCGTCTCCTCGTCCCGCCCGGCCCCGGCTCCGCCGTCTCCTCCCCGCTCGACGTCGCGCTCAGGCTCGCCGCGCACAAGGCCCTGGCGGACGCGTCCCCGACCGTCCAGTTCGCCAGCTTCACGTCCACGCAGGCGCTCCTCGACGCGCTCGGCGCCGCGCGCCGCGTGCACGTGGTCGACCTCGACGTCGGCTTTGGCGCTCGGTGGCCGCCGCTCGTGCAAGAGCTCGCGCTCCAGTGGCGCCGGGCATTCGCCGCTCAGCTACTGCCGCCGCCGAGCATCAAGCTGACGGCATTGGTCTCGCCGGGGTCAGCGCACCCCGTGGAGCTCCGCCTCACGGACGAGAGCCTGACGCGCTTCGCCGCCGACCTCGGCATCAGGTTCGAGTTCGACGCCGTGGTGTTCGACCCCCTGGACCCGTCCCCGCCCGTGGGCGTGTCCGCCGCCGCGCCCGGCGAGGCCGTCGCCGTCCACCTCCCTCTCGGCTCCGGGACCTTCTCGCCGGCGCCGGCGACTCTCCGCGTCGTGAAGCAGCTCCGGCCCGCCATCGTGGTGTGCGTCGACCACGGGTGCCACCGCGGCGACCTGCCGCTGCCGCATCACGCCCTCAACGTCGTGCGCTCCGGCGCGGCGTTCCTCGAGTCGCTGGACGCGGCCGGCGCGCCGGCGGACGCGGTGGCGAAGGTCGAGCAGCACATTCTGCGTCCAAGGGTGGGGCGCCTGTTGCTCAGCGACAGGATGGCGCCATGGCGGACCATGTTTGCGTCCGCCGGATTCGCACCGGTGCAACTGAGCAGCGCCGCCGAGGCACAGGCCGAATGCCTTGTCCGGCGCACGCCCACGCCGGGCTTCTATGTCGTGAAGCGGCAGGAGGCTCTTGCGCTGCGGTGGCAGCAGTCGGAGCTGGTGACGGTGTCGGCGTGGCGGTGCTGAACGAAGGTGAAATAAATAATTCGGAACAGTTGCTGTAAATTCTCTCTATATATATTATATATCTTTTCCAAAGATTGAATGATCTTTTTTTCATGCTGTAGTGCGTGGAGTATATATGTATTTGCTGATTAACTTGCATTGTGTTTGATGTAATTAGTGCCTATTAGGATAGATATAATTAAGTCCTGCTACAAGGCAAGTGCGTTTGGCTAATATAATAGTGTGTAGCACTAACCATCCAATGTCAAAGCTTGAAGATACTTCTCATCAGTCATGAACAATAATAGACATGGATGTGATGTGCATGACTTACCAGTAAACAAGGAAATGTTTATGTTCGTGTGTCCTCGCTCATCTGTGAGATGACAGTTGACACGGATCGGACCTAGCTTGGATTATGCGAGCATGATAAAGCTAATAATTAAATTTTCTTGCTGTTTCAGGAGCCGCAGTTGAGGAACAATGCAAGAACTAACAATTGGAAGCCACAAATTTGCAGTACTGTTTAACCATCAAATTAAATGAGGTGCATGGTCACTCATAGATGAGTCATCTACCTAGCTTGTTGCAATGCAGTTAGTTGCGACGTCAATTATATGTATTATTGATGTATGGTCAATTATATGTTACAAGCCACAAGTTAGTTGCATGGTCAATTATATGTTACAAGCTAATACATCCATGTTGATGTATTTTACCAAGAGTTAGACACATGGTATCTGATGAGGACCGACCACTGCCTGGCATTTCTGGAGTGAAGATTATGACCTCCAAAGTAGCTATATATTAGGAGGACCACAGACCATTACATCGGATGCCAATGCCATAGTCTTGTGCTCCACAACTGTTGCTTCTGAATTCTAGCTAGTGCCTTGCAGGTGAGTTAACCTCGCTCGTCACAACACACAAGCTAGCCAAAAAAGTTGAGACGATGACTGTACGCTTTACGGCTCTAGAACTCTTGCCGCCCAGGAAAGGTATTTTCGGGTGCCCAAGCAAAGTACGCAGTGCCTCAACATCAATATACATATGGATTCTTCAGCCTGCCAGTTGTTGAGTATATATTATATTGTTCAACGTGTATGCATGTTGCAGGCAGGATTATATATATTATTATCCAGTGGCAATGGCAACCCCTGAAAACGCCGACACTTTTTCGCAAGCACATAAATCTCATTATGTACAGTACTAGCAGAGCAAAGATATAGTAGAAGAAAATGTAGCTAGGCAGGTCATCTTCGGATGATCATTGAATTCAATGTATCCAATTCAACTGTACCAGCCAAATCTCAGGGAGATACATGCATACAAGGCTAGCTGCATCACCTGCAATTGATGATTGGCCGGATAACACGTCCAGCAATGTAGCCAGCGCGATGGTGACAGCCACTCTGATCCTGATGACGACGGCTTGGCATTCTCATTTCTCAAGGAAAGCTTTCGCTGCCTGCCTCTCCTTTTTGGCGATGCCTTGCAACCACAGCCCCTCTTTTATCAGTCACATTCCCATATTCTGATTGGGGGCATGCACTAAACAACAAGTCAACAAGCAACAATCCAAGATTTCTTTCTATACACCATCCTATAGATGTGTGTATCCTGCAATAATCATATCGTGCCCTATTGCAAACAAATTAGTTTCTTGGTACATTTACTAGGTTCAATGCATTACCAATAGCACTTATTGAATCCAATATGAATACTAACAATCCAAAATGCTTGATTAAAAAACTATATGTGATGTGAATTTGGAACAAAAATCGAAGAGTCATTCATGTTATAATATATTCCAAGACATTCAAGACAACTATATGTTGGTCTGGAACTATTGAACCATCTAAACTATTCATAGAGAAAATAATACGGGCTACATGTCTAAGGAAGGTGTGTAACAAAAAATGACAATATGCCAACACCTTGCGGTCATACAAGAATAAACTGAAACAATATTTAAAACTATCAAGGTAAATTAAATCAATCTCTTTGCGGATCAATGGAGGGAGTTGTCGCTTGACATTGCGCCTTCACTCTTGAGCAAAATAAAATTGGATAGGGATACGGATAAGATAAGCTACCCCAACTTGCTTGGGGAAAAAAGACTATGTTGTTGTTATTGTTGTAGGGATACGAATAAGATAAGAAGTGGTATGTGAATAGCATCCAATTTGGAAGCAACATGTACCCTGAGAAGGCCTGTGATACAAATGCATTTCAAGCTTGGACGCTCCATTGTGTGACATTAGAAGTAGCAATGAAAATGAAATGTCACAGCATGTACACGAATGTTCTTGGTCATGAACCTACACTGTCGATCAGATCGGAGGTTCACTGGAGGACTATTTAAAACGTAAATTGCTGTTCTAACTTGGTGAATACCATCACACCCGTGAGAATCATCATTACCCCCGTCCCAACCTAACATCCTGACTCAAAAGCACCATGGTTGGACATGGAGGGAGCTCAATCATGGAGGGAAGCATGTTACTGATAGGCAAGGGATTCTTAAAACAGACACACCAGCAGCGAAGCCATGAGATCCAACGCAAGCTCGCGCATCCAACAAGCATCCCGGATCTGCACCATGGCCACCATCTTTGCCATTGTCCATGCTCCGCAACAGACACCTATGCAAATATGTTTGGGATCAGCACAAATTTTGCTCTAACAGTGCTTAAGCATCTGACATGAAGTGACGAACCAAAACAATAGAGAGATCCCACCAGCAATCAACAAGATACCACCCGCAACCAACGCAAAACACAACTCTAAGAAGCAAGCCCAAATAAATGAGGAAAAATACACAATATACCAGCAGCAGAAAATATACCTCCTTAGTTTTCATTGCATTAAGACCCAAAGGCAATATCTTACAAATTTGAGAAATCTCACATAAGCAGTGGAAAGGCTAGAAAGGGAGAATGTGGCCTGTGTTCAGTCACTCTAGTTTTTGAGCACGACTGAGTTCAATATGTTTTAGAACTTGAGGATGAAATATCAAAGAGGTGAACTCATTTTGCTTGTCTACGTTCTAATCTTTGCAGTTGCTCATTGATGAATCAGGTTGAATCAGAAATTTATATTCAAGAAAAAATAAAGTTACCTCTGTCCGGATTCATTCAGTTCATTGAACTCATTCAGTTTTAACCAGTTCTCCAATATTTCTTGGATGCTAAGCCCATCTGCAACCTTGCAAATATCACCTTAATATAAAATTCAATCAATCTATAATCGATAATCATTTGCCTATTTTGTTACCACCTAAGACAGTATGATAATATTTGGTGATGAATACACTACAGATGAACACTGCAGAACAAAACTTACTGATGGTTTCCGAACTGACGGTATTTGGATCTCAACAAGCAATAGGTTCTCATATCCTTTTTCACCACTGGACGGAGCTGAAATAGTGGAAAACATTTTAGTATTACTACTACCACCAGTGCATGGGGAGGGTTGGGCACGAACCCTTGTAGGGAGTTGAACTTGACGGTGAGTCCGCCGCTGTTTGCTCTCAGCACCGGCAAAAATAGACAGCTCGGCTCCCTGCCTCCTTCCATCAGGATATGGGTTGCCACCAATATTGTTGGAGTGTACAAATGAATTCAGAAAAATAGACATCGTCCTATACAATTTGCTTCTCACCATAGAAGAAGGTTGCGGTGATAGTTCCTGCAATGCATCTCATTGCCTCCTGTCATAAATGTGGCTATCTTGCATTTTTGGCAGCATGCTTCATAATTTCCTTCAGGCTGCATAGTTCTTCAAGAATTCTCTGATGATCTCCTTGCACTTGGCTAGATTGTTAGTGTTTCTGAATAAAAATAAAGTCAATATTCCCAACAATATCTTGAAGCATAGAGGACTAATCAATAAGATAACACAACCAAAATGGCCCCTCACATCCATTAACCTACACTATGATGCTCCAATCTTGGAAGAAGCATCGCTACTGAAACAGACTACTGATGGAATCGTCAGAGTTTTGGAACAGAATCGATGGAATCATCAGAAGTTTTGGACAGAATCACTCTATGGCGCTGAAGCTGGGCACCTGGCTTGAGGCTTCCCGCACTGTCTTTGCCGATCAGACGCTTCTCTTCTCTTCAGCCCCTGCTCCGCGCAATAAGTTCTCGCGGCGGCGGACAGACGACGCCCCCGTGGTGTCTGCGGCCTTGCCGGCGCCCGGCACAAAGAGCGACATCAGCCTCGCCACGGCGTTCCTGAGGCTCCCACCCATCTTGCTGGCATCGAGGGCGCTAGCCTCCTTGACGTGCACGGACGCAACCGCGCTCATCACGTGCCTCAGCCTGTGCGACATGAGGATCTCCGTGCGCACGTGCTCCGGGAGCCGCAGCGCGACCCGCTCCATCCCGCCGTCGCTGGTGCCGCCGCCGTGCCCCGTCGAGTTGGACCGCGGCAGCGCCTGCCGACCCGCCGCGCGCCGGTTCCTCGTGAGGCGCTGGACCGTGTCCCAATCCTCCTCCTCGCGGCCCAACGGGTGCTTCGGTGCGGGGCTGCCCCGCACAGCGGCTGTCCCGGCGGCCCGGGCGAGGGAGCGCCCCGCGGCTGCACCGCGCGCGGCCGGCGACCGCGGTGCGCCCGGCCCGGCGGCGCCCCCACGCGGCAGCCCTGGCCGCGCCCGCGCGCAAGGCTCCACGCGTGCGCCCCGCGCGCAGATCCGGTCAGCGCCCCGCGCGCAGCAGATCCGGTCAGCGCCTCCGGCCAGCACCTAGGGTTTCGGGGAGGGGGGCGGATTCGAGCGGGGAAGGGGGATTCGGGCCGGCTCGACTCGGGACGGAGCGAAGGGGGAGGCGAGTCGCGAGGGTCTGCAGGGCTCAGATCGCACGGGGGCTGCCCGTGAATGGGCCGGGCTTCGTTTCTCATGGGCTCGACGAGGCCCATTTTCTTTCGCGGTTTTTTCTTTTTTATATTTAAAAAAACTTAAAATTTCAAAAATATATGTCGGTTTTGGAAAATTTCAAAAATATACCTCGGTCGCCCTATGGGGGGCGACAGGGCTCAAATGTAATTTTTTTTCTTCAAATTTGCAACGAAGTCCCTGGAGAAAAAAAAAAGAGGGGGGTCTGTCGCCCCCCCAACGGGCGACAGGCCCCTGTCGCCCAACCCAGGGGCGACAGGGTCCCCTGTGTCAACACTGCAAATTGGAACAATTGCTTCCGTTCTTTTTTTTTCGAAAATATTATTCAGAAATAGCATAGTCCAAGCAAACCCACTTAAACACTGGCCACCATTCGCCGCCATTCTTGAGCGTAAAAATTCAGAAAAAAAGAGAGGGGTGAGGAGAAGAAAAGCGGCGAAACTCTGCCGAATTGCGTACTCCTGATCTACAGGTAACTTAAAAGCACACATGTAATTAATATAACGATAAAAAATAAGAACTAAGAAATGCATTACGTAATGTGAACCACCAAATTTTACATCATAATACAACGATAATGAAACACACATCACACATGCAGTGGCATGTCAGAACCCGTTGCAAACTACGGTAAACAAATTCCGGACTAACCTAACATGCCTTAGGTAATTTAAAAAAACAGAATAAACACAATGATGCAGCATGTCACTAGCACTAGGGTAGTCCTAGTAGCCGTACCCCCACGTAGCAAACTGCGTTGAGCCTTCTCCGCAGTATCCACCCATTGCATGTGGTGCAGGCGGTGGTGCCGGAGGCGCATGGCCCTTCTTCTTGTGACAAGGGCAGTTGCAGTAAGGAATAGTGCATGGTTCATCCTGTGAACCGGCTGCATTGCTGGTATCATCAACTTCGTCGTCTTTGTTACCCTCGCTCACTTCCTCATAATGGTTCACCTTACATTCCAGATCAAAGATCTTTATCTGGAGGTACTCGATGAACTCCTGAACAGAATCAATTGGTGCAGGATCTACCCACCTAGTAAAACCACAGTTTTCTGGAGCATCGGAAGACTGCAAAACAAATTCCATGTAAGGTGTCTCATTAAAGATAAAGAAATGAAACAACCAAGTATTACCCATGCGTGTGGACATTTAAAGAAACGCCGACCGCCATCCATCCCGTCGGTGCACATCTGCACTAAGCAGTCCTCACCATGTCTGCATTTTGGCCACGGTTCTCTACGGTTATCGTATTGTCGAAAAGGAGTTTCATTGGTAAATTCACTCTTGTGCTGTGGCGGAAACTCAAACACTGGTTCCGGAAAGGAATCAGGTCCAAGAGGCCCCTCCCATATTATGGGGTCTCCCTTTCTTCCCCCTTTTCCTTTCCCAAAACCATAGTAATTCTTCCCGTTAGACCCACCTCCAGACATTGTGTATACAATGAGGTTTGATGTTTTAGTTGTGCTGGGAGTTCACAAACTTGGGAGTATTTATAGGCGCACAAAGGTCTGATACCCGGAGTGTGGAGTGTAAATGCACCTAAAAAACCTACATGACAACACAGTGAAGATGCTAGCTGACCTAACACTGAAAAGGCTAGATTCGATTCTCGAAATGACTACTCGATGCATCTCTGTGCATGCAGACTCACAGCACTGCATTACTGCCGCTCGGTCGATCGCGCCTAGATGTCGCCTTCCCCACTACACGCCACAGACCTTCGCTGTAGAATGACAGGTCCGTCGTCCTTGCCAGAGAGACTGCTTTGAAGGTGAACTGGTGTGGTTGCCGTGTTGTCACATCTTTTTGAAATGTTGGAAGAGCACTGCTATTGGGTTGTCGTCTTTTGTCACGTATGTCTGGGCAAAGAATGCGACATTTGGGAAACCCGTGATCGCCGTGCTGAGCAGTGGCAACCTGTGATCTCGTACTCGCAGCTAGATACACTATGGTTCCTATTTTGAGCTATTCGAGCTTTTTAGCAGCAGACCCTGATGTATTTCTTAGTTCTTAATTCTTATCGTTATATTAATATGTGTTTTTTATATTCTAGTGACATGAAAAGCTCCGAAAATATTAAGGAAAAGTTCAAAGATTTCATAGACTCCCGGCTACAACTGCAAATTAATGGTAAAGGCTACAACACACAGAGTTAAGCTCTCAACTTAAAACATAAACAACTAATTGCAGTGGCATGTGCACGCGACAAGATAATTTCTTGTTGCATCTAAACCTACCATGCCTTATGGAATATAAAATGCCGGGATTACATGGTACTACTCTACTGAGTGCACCTAGGATATTTGCCCTTTCTAATTGCTTTGGGCCCGGCTTCCTTCGCACGGCGTGCCCTCTCTCGCTTTCTCTCCCTGTCAGCTTCACGTTCGGCCGCCGCCTTACGATCCACCTCCTCCATCCTCTTGCGGATCTCTTCTTGCTCTTTGTTGCGCTTCTCCTCTTGCTGCTCCTCGTGCTTCATTCGGCGCCAACGTTCTGCAGCCCATCTTGCTTTTTGTTCCACAATGTCCTTTGCCTGCTGCGACTGCACGGTGTCGAACCACTGCATAAAATCACAAAGAGGCGGAGGAGACTTTGTCCAACACAAGTTAGAATCATAACTCAATGTTAGGTCATATAGAAAAATAGCGTATGTTGTCCTGCTACCTTGGCCCGGTCTTTGCCATATCGCTTAGGTGGATCATATTCGTAGTTCTCACACATAAAGAACCGCATGCCGTAGTCATCTTCTAAAACCTCAGATTGTATGAACTTGCATAACGAACCGCAGAAGCACATTGGCACATCAATTACTTTGGGTACGGTGGCTTTACACTTGCTCCACGGAATGTAGGTTGATCCTGACGAAGACATTGGCGCTATAGTGTGGTGCGCCAAATAACAAACCATAATTTAAGCAATGCACATATCGTATACCAAATCGATGCGTGAAAATATAGGTACTATTATAATTCTATTGTCTTATACTGCAATATCAATAAGGTACTATCATAATTCTATTCTAATGTATAATTATTTTATTTGAAAAAGTCTGTAATAGTACTCAAATTGTAATACTAAACCAGTGTTCTAAAGCACCAAATCTAATTCAGCTAATCTGCTAATTAAATTAAATTGTTATACAATATCAACGAATTTATACGAAAGTTACCGGTAGATCACAAGTGCGGAATTCGGCAGAGCTTCGCCGCTTCCCTTCTTCTCACCGCTCTCTTTTTTCTGGATTTTTTTGGATTTTTTGAGGTCAAATGAGAGGAGGGAATGAGGGGGAGGCCTTATATAGGCGGCCTGACCCGGTCGCCCGTGGGGGGGGGGGGGCGACAGGCCCCCCCCTGTCGCCCGCAGGAGGGGCGACCGGCCCCCTGGCGGGCCCACTGGCCTGTCGCCCCTGGGGTGGGCGACAGGGGCCTGTCGCCCGTTGGGGGGCGACAGGCCCCCCCTTTTTTTTTCTCCAAGGACTTCGTTGCAAATTTGAAGAAAAAAAATTACATTTGAGCCCTGTCGCCCCCCATAGGGCGACCGGGGTATATTTTTGAAATTTTCCAAAACAGACATATATTTTTGAAATTTTAATTTTTTTTAAATATAAAAAAGAAAAAACCGCTTTTCTTTCGTTCGGAAACCAACCAACGGCCTGCGCCGCCCGCCGCTCTCGGCCTGCTATCCTAGCTAGTTGAGAGCACGTTCTTGTGGAAGATGCATGATCTGCACAGCAATGAAGCAAGCACTGAAGATGGTGTGTGGCTTACTCCTGACGGGACAGAAAACATCCTTTCTGTGAAGCTACAACAACATGCGATGCACTGGCAGATGAAATACGATTGGTACGTAGTTTTTCTTTGCATGATGTTATATAAAGTGTTATTCCAAGTCCTAATTTCGTTGCTTTAGCTGTCCGAACCCTTCAAAGTTTTTGAATTTGACTTTTGGAAACGACCAGATAGTCATCGTGAAACAAAGCTTGAGATAAAAGCAACTGCTTATGGGCATGCTCATGCTATTATTTCATGGTAACCACAAAGTCTTGTCTCTCTACTCCTTAAATTTCTCTGATTTTTTTGGTCTTCTGTTGCAGGTGGGTGCTTCAACTGGATTCTGCTGGATCAGTCTTTTACTCAACGGCTCCTAGATGGGTGGGACAATCGAGTGGTGTGGATCTACCACAATGTGTCAATGGTTCGTAAAGCAATTGTGATTCTCACTTTATGCGACATTTCTTGTTCTGAATTTATTAAATGGAATTCCCTTGATTGATTCTTATACTTGGCATGCCTTGGCCAACATATAATCTATTGTTTCTTGGATGTTTAACTTTCATCAGCACAACTCCAACACAGTGCTGAAATGTAGCACAGGCTCACAGCACTATGCCTCAATTTTTGGAAAAAGCACCATGTCACTTGTCTGCATGGTAGTACACTTGTATTCCAAATTGTACAAATGCAACAACCTAGCATCTTGCAAAAGCAATAAGTGACTTTCGTATATGATGTTTTTTTTTGTTAGATTACACATATTACACCACATATTCTTCCTCAGTTCTCATTCAATTCTTTTATGTAGAAATACATTTTTGAAGTTGACTGTTGAATTGGTATTTATCTGTCTAGAAGTGGAATAGAGTAACCTGGTTGAAGGGTAATAATATTGGGGGTCCTTTGAATGTTTTAAGTATCTTTACACCATTTATCCCTTATCTCAGTTGCTAGGCATGGAGGATTGGTGTGATCATGGAAGCAGTGTGTTTGGTTTATACAAGGGACAGGGGCTCCTGCTACGAAACATCAAATTCTTGCCTTGATAGCTAGTCATGACAAAACTAGTATCTCATATCACTTGAATATGAATGATGAAGTAAGCAGTACAAGCCCCAAAGGTGACCATCTAACATTGTTGCCAGAAAGGATAGCACTTTATGGTGATAAAGCTTGGAGATCAGCATTGATAGGTGCAGTTAGAAATGCTGTAAGTACCCCATGCTTGCTTGGGTATAATTATGTTGTTATCCAACTAGGATATATTCGGATATCCTAATATTCAAAAACTTGCACAACCTTCCAATTCGTGCTACATTTTTCTCATTTTAACAATACAGAATCAACTTGGTCAACTCTGTGAAGGATAGACTATTTGTAGCTGTCCTATCATGTACATCTCCTCACCTTAACGGTATCATGTTTAACGGTTTTTCTGCCCAGATGAGTGGAAGGTCTTCTCCAACCTGCATTGTGGCTGATGATAGTGTGCTACTGGCTCTCATAGTTTCTTCTCTGTTACCATCTTCAAAAGTTATTACGATGTTTCCTGGTCTTAGGGACAAGGGTTTCAACTATCTTCGAGCTGTTGCAGATGCAAATAATTTTTCCATGGACCGGATTAAAGTCATTGGTAAAAAAGCCTCATCCCTTTCTATGAATGACTTGAAAGATGAAAAGGTAAAGGCTATAGGTCCTATGTTTCTCATCTCATTTAATTCCGAGATTCATATTATAGTGTTTATGATTAATGAGTGACTTTTGATACTTTATCACTAGATTAATCTAGTAGTAGGGGAACCTTTCTACCATGGAAATGAAGGGATGCTGCCATGGCAAAATCTGCGTTTCTGGTTCGTAAATACTTTAAACCCTATTAATCATTGCCCACCAAATCAAGCTTCGTCCCATAACTAAGGGCTACCGGTTCTTATTTTCACTACCGGTTCTTATTTTCACTTTTGGTCCATGTTTGGCTGGAAGTAGTGGTCTAAGTCCCACACGGTTAGTTATAGTTGCATGTACAGACCTTGGAGAATCACCGATACTAGGGGTGCAAATTGATGACCTTTAGGTGCACCTCCAACCCTCTTTAGTTCAAAATTTTGTACTAATTATCCAAATTGAGATCTCATTTTGAAGAATTAGTACAAAATTTTGAACTAGAGTGGGTTGGAGGGGCACCTAAGGGTCACCAATTGACACCCCTAACTGATACCAGCTGGGTTAACTGTTTTGGAAGAAGAAAGGACAAAAGTTTGAGACCTGGTATGCGCTGGATGAAGTCAGGGTGTTCCGCTTTGTAGAGTTTCACTAACCCATATTGACGAGATTTGTCGAGAAACAAATTTATTTCACTAATATGGATTTTTCCTGTTAATGGGCACTTGAAGCTTCTTATTTTATCCGGAACTCATTTTTGTGTTGTTAATTGTAACTAGTTTTGAAGAATCATGTTTTTCTGACTCTAGGAATGAAAGAACTCTGCTTGATCCATTGCTATCTGAGGATGCATTCATCATGCCTTGTAAAGGAATATTAAGGTTATGTGCCATGTCACTTCCGGTTAGTCCATCATATATTCACCTCTTTTGTTTCTCTCTCAGCCCTATTATTTTCACTTGGGCAAGTAGTTTTTAGTTTTATTTTCTCTGATAACTGTTCTACTGTAGGATTTGTGGAGAAGCCGTTGCAGCCTTAAAGATGTTGAGGGCTTTGATCACTCGGTTGCTAATGATACTTTTGGAGCCTGTGGTGATCTGCCTGGAGAGCAACAAGGCCCTTGCCTGCCATATTACGTGTGGCAATGCGGTTATACCAAGGTGACATCACTGCCACATTTTAACCACACAACAAATATCGTTTCATTGAAAAGCAACTGATGTCTGATGCTCTGTCATTTTTTCCAGAAATTAAGTAAAGTCTACTCTCTCGTGGACTTTAACTTTTCTGAGCCTATTCACTCTTGCTTTGGCAAGACAAAGGTACCATTTTAACCTTTTCTGGAAAAAGTATATCATGATACCATAATAAGTTACTTTAAATTTGCAAAATCTGAATACTAGCCTGAGTGATTCTGGCTGAATTGGTGAATATTGAGAAAATTGAGTGTAGGAGATTTCAGACCCCGATGCAAACAGTCCGTTTGATGAGTTTTGGGTGCGATTCTGCTGTAACAATTTTGTATATAAAAAGTTGCACTGTTAGTAGTGAAACCAGGATTGATACATAATAAGCAGATCACAGAATACCAAACCTCAAAGCACTACGATTAGTAGAGTAGTGGACAGAGCATGGAGGCAAAATTTTTATGAACAAGTTAATCATACACTGCGATGCAGCTTTGGTCACTTGGCTGAAATGCTGTGTAGTTTTCTACTTCCCTGCTGTTTTTTTCTCCCATTCAGTGAACTCCTTCATTCAAACCACCTTGCAGATCAAGTTTGCCCATGATGGAATATGCCATGGTTTCGCAGTTTGGATTGACTGGGTACTTGACGAGAAAAATCCGATTGTGATAAGCACTGGACCAGGTAAAGATTATGCAGCACATCCATATGGTACCGTTTATTGATATCTATTTAATATAACCTGCAGGCCCGTCCCCAAGGGCGTGCAACCGGTGCACCTGCACAGGGCCCCCAAAAATGTGGGCCCCCCAAATTAAACTATGTGCTAACTACTAGTGCTATTTCTCAAAAAAAACTACTAGTGCTAGTACTCTACAACCTTAGCATTTGATAACTTTCCTTCCTCTTCCTAAATCTCTTCCAATTTTTCCTGCAGCATACAAACAATCTGCTTTAGATCAACAGCCGTGCGCCTAATTCTCCTCCCCTAATTAATCCCTGAGTTCACCCATAGAAGATCACCTGGACCTGTGGACCATAAATCGCCACCAATCCAATCTAGCATTTTTTTTTGTGTGCGTGTGTATGCGCGTGAGCTCTATGCATAGTCTTCCTCTATTTTTTTGTTTCTTACGTCTTGGTCCAACATCTCATTTAATCCAAAGGGATCAGATTGTATTAGATCGGGCCCATCAAGAGCAATAGCATCCCAGGGCCTCCGTACTAGTACAGAATGGATATGACTGTAAATTATGGTTTTCTTGTTGAAATGGCCATGTTAATTTGACCTTTTTTATACTTTTCACCAGTATTTAATTAGTCGCATTAGGAAATATTACTCCAGAAAAAAGAGTAAAAATAAGAAAATAGTAGAGGAGCGGACTAAATCTCAGAAAGGAGCTGTAGGTTTATTATTAAAGAATCTTCATCTCACTCCAAAATTTAGATTTTGAGATTCTTTTAGCTTAAAAAATAGCCTATCTAACATAAGACGTTGAACAAATGGATTCAATTAAGCAACATACACAATCATTATATTAAACTATTTGATTGAAGTGGCTATAAAATAAACCTTAGTTATATTATTTCTATAGTTAGGGCCTAAATTGAAATTTGGCACAGGGCCCATATATTTTGCGGGACGGCCCTGATAACCTGGGATTAACAACGAAATCTGATGCCCTCCTGCTATTTTGCGTGTGGATTTTGAGCTCAGAGAGCAGATACTGGAAGCAAGGAGTGCAGCTGCTTAGCAGGCCTGTGCAAGTGAATCCAGTGAGTTCAGTGATGCATGTTGAGGCGCATTTCGATCCTGGCACGGCGGAGCTCGTGTTTAAATCCATGGTATCGTGATGTGATCATGTGGTGCAAATTCTATGTGTGACCAACCAAGCTCTTGCATGTGTAGAACTTTGGTAGTAGAGCTTTGCTCGTTTGGTTTTGTTGGTCAGCAGCTCCTGATGTGGGTTACGTTCCCTGTGATTACAGGGACCTTGATCAGATCTGCTACAATACTGTGTGTGCTTAGTATGTGGGCAGGGCTAATAAGGTGGTTGAGCTCTATCTGAATCATCACAGGGCACTGTAATCACAGGGCAGTACAATGACTGTAATATACCCAAGAATCATCACAGTCAACCATTCGGCGACGTAGGCTTTGTATTCGAGGAGCACCCAAGGGATCTCTTCTTCATCATCGCCGCGCGCCTGTGTCGAGGAGGGCAGGCGGATGCAAGCTCGCTTTCATCAATTTCATCAGGTGCATGGGGAAAGACATGGCGACTGGATCTCTCTCTCTCTCTCTCTCTCTCTCTCTCTCTCTCTCTCTCTCTCTCTCTCTCTCTCTCTCTCTCTCTCTCTCTCTCTCTCTCTCTCTGGGTGTTTTGTGCTTTAATTTGTGTTTGGAGGATGAATCGACTCGACGCCTCCACGCACCAAATATATATGAGTACATCCATCGAGGAAGACGAAACCGATCAGGAGAGAGGACCGCCGGCGTTTCAAACTCCAATATACCCAAGAATCATCAACAGAGCTTTTCTTGTCTCTCCATAACCAACAAAATTGGCTGATTCAAACAAGCTGCAACACAAAATAAGCTGAAACGCCACTTATAGGAAAAATGCTGCAACACAAAATAACCATATATCGATAAAATACAACTTCTCTAAATTAACGTACATAACACGATTATTTATTTAGCTTGCTAGCCACATATAGGGCCTTATTCATCAAAGTTTTCCCAAGCATCCAGCCTAACAATGAATCATGGTTCTAATTCAAGTGTTTATATAGAAAACAAAAAGACAAAAAAGAGGAGGTGTTGTCAGCCTTTCTACAACTTGCTTGCTACCTGAACCTACATCTCTCCTTGATACATTTTGCATCTGGCGAACGAGTGAACTATCTGTACAGGTACAGCGGCATCCACATGCTTCTCCTGTAAAAATCGAAAAGGGACGCCACTCTTTTTTTTTCTCCTTTCCTTTCCTTTCTAGACACCACAGCTATTATAAGTTACAAAACGAACAAAAGGGTTAAAGCTGAGACATTTCACGGTGAAAGCTGTGCCACCTCCTGTCAAATATCAGAGCTCCACCTCGTGCAGATCCTCACCCAAACCATTGAACTGCAGCGATGAGTTGCTGCTGGAACGGCTGTGCGGTGGCCTCTTTCCAGGCATCATTGGTGGCGGCATGGTCTGTCCTTCGGGTGATCTGGAAACAGCAGTGCCGCTCAAATGCTCCGGGTACGCTCCACTCCATGACGACGCTCTTGACCTCGACATCGAGCTGCCAGCGCTGTCTGCGGGGGGCACGATGTTGTCCATACTTGGGTACCGCTGAATGTTGTCCCCACTTGGGTACCGCTGAATGGTTGACTGCATGGGTACTGGTGGTGCCAATGAACTGAATGCTGCTGCCTCCACCGCTGGTGAGGATGAGGGTTCAGCCTGTTGAGTGGTTTCACTGTGGGCATCCATTGTTGCATCAGCAGCTGCCTGTTCTGAAGCAGCAGCAGCAGCAGCAGCAGGAGTTGGCACAAAGAATTTTGCACCCGACAGCGAACTCATTGATGGAGCAGCTGGTTTGCTATACATTGTTGCTGCACCAAAAGCATTTGCACCACCACCACCACCCTTGTTGAAAGTGTCAACATACCTAGACAAAGAAGAAAATGTCACACCCAGCTGATACAGAAAGAAATTAGAAAAAATAACTAAGCAAATCACCTTGATCTTACACCCATCCTTCCCCGTGCTGAGAATTGGTTCTGGGTGGGTGGCATCGGTGGCATCCCAGAACTAGGCTCCGAAGGGTTCAAAGCTTTAGCTTCTGCAAATCCATTAGCAGTATAACCTCCAACAACCGGGGGACCATTCAATTTCGACTCTGGAATACTGTTCTGGAATGAGGATTTTGTAGGAGGCGGGGGGAGTGGAGGCTCCTCGGCAGGGACCTCAGCACCTTCTTCCACCCACCGCTTCAGCTTCTCATCATAGTAGAACTTGTTCTGTTCCCCTAACTTTGCCTTCAGATCCATAAGGAGATTAAGAATGTTACTAAGGTAGAAAGTAGCTAAGGATAAAATAGTGTACTTAATGTGCACCCAAGTACCTGACGATGAGATTTTGAAACAAGCCCCACTGTCTTCTGCACCAACCATCCGAAACGAGAACTTCCGGAACCTGATGTGCTTTGTGTCTTACTTGACCCAGCAGCCTGCTAAAATTTCAAATATAGGTAAAACATGATTCAGAAAATCGTCAGACAAAATAGCAGACGGGAAATACCTTTTGTGGGGTTTTGCCAAAGTCTGGCTCAGAAATACTTCTGTTATGTGCAACTTCCCTGCCAGGGCCGCAATTTCCTGCCATCTCGCTCATAGACTGCTCAGAAGCAGAAGACATTAGAGGTGACATGGACATTACTGACTGGTTATTTGCAACTTTTGTATCCGGAGGAGAATAGACATCTCTTTCATTTGCGCCGCCCGGTGGCAGTGGCGGCATTGGTGCAGATTGTGTACCCATCATTCGGGACAAAGATTTATCAAGTGATGTGAAAAGCTTCCCAACAATCATTCCAGGGGCCAGATTTGTCGCATATCCACCCTAAATAGCAGCATATTGACTATCAGCGAAATGAAAAGAAATGCTCTACGAAAAAAACAATAACAGCAGTATGCCGTACCTGTTGATAGGTGCGTATTCGCTCCTCCAGGGTTGAAAACAATTGTTTCCATGCTTCTAGTTCAGGTGTGCGGCCAGAGGCCTTCAGCACCTTCAGAGATGCTTGACAATACCTTAACAAGGTAATTCAATGTCAACTAGGAAATGAGGAAAAATACTGAAATGATAATTCAACAACCTACCTTAGCGAATCAGAAACCTTCCCAATCTCCGCAAGCATATATGCATATATCAGCTTGTACGGTTGAAATGGCAAGAGTATATACTGAGAATTACCAAGAACCTTTGCATATTCATACACTTCTGTTCTCTGTTCATTCAATAGGAATTTGATCAGGGGCCGAAAAAAATTTGCACTGCATGTCCCAAGAATTTGAACTTGAAGATGCAGCAATGTTCACATCTCATTACATAACGCATATGCCACAATAATATCAAGCAAATTCATTTGTATATATGATATTTTCCTAATGTACTCTAAATTAACTTCAGCAAAGCATGATGGTAAATGTACCACAGCATAGCACCCTCAATCAGAACCTAACACTAACACTAGCAGCAGAAGACAAAGAAGAAGACAATCTTGTAAACCAGGAAAAACAAACAGTGCAGATTTGTATTGACCTGGATGGCTTCAGGGCTGGCAAATGTGCGTGGACACCTCAGATGGTCTGCGCCAATGAGGCACATCCTTGCACTTTCAGAGTACGAATCAATATTTAGTTCAGCAACTAAATAGCAAGAGTGGGCTGATGCAACCTGCATAAATAAAAGGTGCATTAGACTCAACCATAAAATTGAAACAGGTATATTCGTCACATAAGGATTCGAACCTCGTTCTTCTCTTTCCAAAGGCAATCACCAAGGTGGGTAATTACAAGGTCATCACCTTTGGTTCTGTTTGCTGTTATAATAGCCAAATTCTCTTGCCAGTCATCCAGCATACCCTTAGGCGCAACCTGTCCGAAATTGGAAAGTGAGTTTCAGATATTACAAATATTACAATTAAGAAAAAAGGCATGTATGATGAGATCTCATAAAATCCAAGAATCATTTAACGTAGTTTTAGATGACAGCACATAGTATAATACAAGATTAAATTACATGAAAGGCTGCTTTAAGTAACACATGATGACATCAAAAAGAAGAAAGTAGATGCCATTGATGATAAATTTATTTCCCATCGAGACAGTTATCATTGCACTTAAAACACTATTTCAAGTACAGTAACTCCATTCACAAACATATGAGCAAACCTCTCCAACTTTGACCAGTAATTTTGAAAGAACTATTTGGGTTAGTCATATTTAGAAATTAACATTGGATTTGTCATAAAAAAAATACTTTCATGATATAGCAGCTTTTACAATCTTAAAAAAACATATAAATAATACTGGTCAAAGTTGCATATTGGAAACCATGTTGGTGTACAAAAAGGATATGTACGAACGTGGGAGCGCATGTTACCTCTACAGGCTGGTGGGGTGTATACAAAGAACCACTGTTGATCGGGTTCTCAGAACTGAAAACATCTGCAGGTTGTCCAGCAATAAGAAGGCACAATGTCCTCAACGGTGACCCAGACACAAAATGGCAGTGAGCCATTTTCTTCACAGTATCCGCATAAAACTGCATCATGAGGTAGTAAAGCAATAAGAAATCACTCAGGGAAAGGAAACCGTCATGCCATCCAAGTATCCAACTAATCTAGAGACTGCAAGTTTTGATTCTGAAGCAGACCTTATCACCCAGTTGTAAAGCAAGGATCAATGCAGGTCCCCAAAGTTGACCTTCCTGTGCATACTGAAGGGCCTCTTTCCTTCTACCAGAAACCAGGAGATTTTGAACCTCCTGAGCAGTAGCCTGCAAAAGGGTATTTTCATAAACAAAGGAACGCATTGTAATATTTATCGCAGCGCAGACAGAGAAATAATAATTACCTGAATCTGGCTTTCCGAGGGAAGATTTCTCATGCAATGGACTCCATACCCTTTCATATTAGCACTGCTCTTACAAGATGAGAAAAGTTTTGTAACTGCCATATCTGGGCCATCTATACCCTGTTACAAATAGTTCACACAAAATAAGTATTGGATACAAAAATTAAAATAGCAGCCACAATAGAGTTAAGAATCCTGTTGAAAACAGCCCTTCTTAGCACATGATTCATCTGGCTGAATTAATAACAGAATGAACACAATAATACATTTTTTATGTTTCTTAGATCAGAATACATATACATGGAGACTATATGACTTAATTTGCATACATGGGCATTAACGAACTCATTAATCATCTTCCAACATATTTCTTTGTTTCATTATCATGTCTACAATTTCCATTAATAAGTGAAAACTTGATCACCTCTATCAGCGCAATTGACAAAACAACACACAAAGCGCCTTAAAAGTATATCTCTTAGGTGGCCAAAAGTTGAGCTTTAGCATCAAAAGATTGTGTTATTCAAGCATACATAATAATGATTTAAGATTGGACTAAAAAGGAGACCCAAAAGGAGTAAAGATAAAAACCATAGAGTAAATTTTCAACTATACAAGAATGATAATTTTTAAAATATTAATACTGAACAAATCCATTACTAAACATGTCTCCTTACAAATTATCAGAAACCAGATTATATTTAACATATGATCTTAGATAAAACAAAGACTTACTAGGACGACATCATGATAGTGGTGTCTGCTATATGTTTTGCTTATTGGAAGATTTGTAATAAAGTGACAAGTGACGCTCAAACAAAAATATGAATTCTTGCGAACAGGATCATAAGTGCAATATAATCAAGCAAGACAGGTAGAGAATACCTCCTGTGATGGATCAGACCCAAAGGGTGCACGGAGTTTTCCATAGTGTTGACACAGTATTTTCAACAACGAAATAAGCACCTTCTGGACATCCCCTCCCTGGAATGCCGTAAGAGAAGATTCATATACTCCAATCATATCATCAAGCCATTTATTCACGTCCTTTGATGCAGCACTACCACCAACAAGAGGGCCAGGAATAGGTTGACGACAAAGAGCATGGAAGTAGCTAAGTGCACTGCCGTTAGCCATGCTTTGATTGTCAATTTTATCAGCGACAATTTCTGGAATATTAAGAACTGACACTGTGCGACCAGAATTGCCCTAAGATTGCAGCAATGAAAGTTATTAGTCACTACTCATTACAAAACGAATATTACAAAGAAATAATCTTATTGTACCTGATTTCCGCTGTCAAAGTTTGCGGTCATGGAGCTGCTCTCTCTCAAAACTAATAGCTTCCCCCCAAATCCAAAGGTGACCACAGCATGTGGTGGGCGTCCAGCTGATGATCTCTGCTCATGTGGTGAGAAACCAAACTGTTGGGTTGGACCATTTGTACCAATCTGTTGCTGCTGAGCAAAGTCCATTGCGGTCTGAGTACCCCAATAGTTGTCGGGCACATACGTATGTGCAGAGGAGACAGCATGTGTTTGTGTCTTGTACATGCTCTCTTTTGGAACAAAGTCTTTTGGACCATTTGAATTACCATACCCAACCCTTGTTGAAGGTTCATGTGCCATGTGGCCAGCCTGGTGATCAATAGGAGGCTGTAATTCCTTGTGACCAGTCTGGAAACCTGTTGAAGATGCAAACCCTTTGTACCCAACCTCCTGACTTGTAGAATGCTCAGAACCCTTGTACGAACTGTGGTTCCCTCTGAATCCCTCATAAGTAGCATGATTGCCCTCACTACCAGTGTGTTGGCCTGTAGAAGGCACAAATGTGTCCGCATGAGGCTTATAATTTATAGATGACTGCAATGACTCAGAATTGGCCTGCCGCCCAATCTGATTCTCAGCCTGCTGATTGGAACTATAGGAACAACCCAACAAGCTATTACCTCCCAAAACATCAGGTTGCATAGTGTTACCCAATGAATCCGGTTGCCACTGGCTCTGCTTGCTGAAGCTACTTGCATAAGAATCGTCGGTGTACTGAGCTACACTATAACCAGCCCCTGCGAACCCATCTGAGGCTGCTGGAGAAGTTGCAGCTTGCGCAACACTTTGTTGGTATGACTCGAGTGATTGCCACTGCTGAGTGTTTGTATCAAAGTACCACCCTGGGTATTCTGCATAGAATAACATGTTTGGTGGGTATTCTACAGGCGCAGCACTGCTCCTAGACTGGCCCCAGCTCGCGGCATTGCCACTGCTCTCCTCTGCAATGGTCTCAAGTACTGCATGCGAGGTGTTTTGCAGGTACGAAGCACTAAATTGCTGCTGATGCTGCTGAACATTATCACTCTCAAGGACTGCCACAGCACCAGTATTATCAGCAGCATAACTCTGTGCACCGGGAGTATCAACCTGATACCACTGTTGCGTAACCACATCGTACTTCCATCCAGGGTAGAGGCTCTCGAGATATTTGGGATCAGTGGAGTCCAATTGTGCATCGGTGCTCTGAACGCCATATCCCGCAGCACTTGCACTGGAATTGGCATCGTTATCCATTCCCCCTGAGAAGCTGTAACCCACCACTCCAGCACTAATGGTGGCATTGTTATCCACTCCTGCAGAGAAGCTGTGATCTAGTGTTGTAACATTGCTGGTACCTACCATGGATGCTTGGACACCCTGATTGCCAGGCACAGTAGCCCCAAAGAAGTCATCCTCTGTTCCTTCTGGCAGAAGGTCCCCAAACGGATCTGCTCCGCCAGCACTGGTGTTGGCACCAAAGTCGTTCCACTGCACCTGCTTGATGGCGGTGTGGATGCCCTTCTCCAACCCCATGGACCCACCATCTGGCGCTGTGACAGCCTTGTCAGCACTGGCGGGCATTTTCTGGAGTTCAGTCTTGGTATCAGGATGCAGCACCGCAGACCCCACCTCAACTGCCTCATTATCAGCCTCAGGATGATGCGCCACCACAGGCTCCACCTGTGGACACACCAGTGTGGGATCATTCCCCACCTCATCCTTATGTGGCGCCACCAAAGGTTCATTATCAGCCTCAGTCTCAGAAGGCGCTGCCGAGGGCACAAACTCAGGCTTCGGCTCAGAAGTCGCTTCCGTGAGTTCATGTCCAGCCTCTGCATGCGAATTGTTTTGCTGTTGCTGCTGCTGAACATTATCACTCCCAACAACTGCCACAGCACTAGTAGCTTCAGCAGCAATATGCTGTGCGCTGCCAGTGTCTACCTGATACCACTGCTGTGTGGCATCGTTGTACTTCCATCCAGGATAGAGGCTCTCTAGGTATCTGGGGTCAGCGGATTCCAATTGCGCATCGGTGCTGTAACGCCCATATCCTGCAGCAGCTGTGATTGAATCGAACTGGGAACTGTCATTGCTATCCATCCCACCATAGAAGCTGTGATCTGGTGCACTGGCATTGGTGGTACCTAGAAGTGATGCATGGCCACCCATAGGCTCCAGTTGTGGATGCGCCGGTATGGGCTCATGGTCCACATCCTCCTTATGTGGCGCCGGCATAGGCTGATCATCAGCCTCAGGCACAAGCTTGGGTTGAGGAGTTATCTCTGTGGATCCATTCGCGGCCTCTGCATGTGAATTGTTTTGCTGCTGCTGCTGAACATTATCACTCCCAAGGACTGCTGCAGCACTGGTTGTTTCAGCAGTAATATGTTGTGCGCTGAGAGTGTCTACCTGATACCACTGCTGTGTGGCGTCATCATACTTCCACCCAGGGTAGAGGCTCTCAAGATATCTGGGGTCAGCGGATTCCAATTGAAAGTTGGTGGTTTGATCGCCATATACCGCAGCACCAGTGGTGGAGTTCAACTGAGAATTTGTATTGTTATTGTCCGTTCGCCCATAGAAGCTGTAATCTGTCTGCCCATCAGCGGCGGTGGCATTGTTATCCGCTCCAGCGGAGAAGCTGTGATCTGGTGCACTGGCATTGCTGGCACCTAGAAGTGATTCCTGGCCGCCCTGATTCCCGGCAGCAGTACCCCCGAAGAAAGAGTTTTCCACTCCACCTGGCGGGAGGTCTCCGAACGGATCTGCCCCGGCGGCCCCGGTGCTGGCACCAAAATCGTTCCACTGCACCTGCTTGAGGGCGGGGGTGGCATGGGCGCCCTTGTTCGGGGCCAAGGAAGGCTCGTCGGCCGCAGCCCCAGGCGGTGCGACGGCAGGCTGCTGAGCCGCGGCGCCAGGTGGTGCGACGGCAGGTTCCGCCTCCGCCACCGGCTCCGTAAGAGGGTCGGGATTCGGCGGCGTGGGGTGATGCTCCGGCTCCTCCGCCAGTGGCGCCGGCGCGGGTTGATTATCGGGTGGGCCCGCGTCGGATTGGTCGTCCAGGGTGAGTGCGGCGAGGTCCCCCGCGGAGGCCTCGGCGGCGGCCGCGGCTAGGCGAGGGCGATCGTCGTCGCCGTCGTCGTCGGAATTGACTAGGTTGTCGAAGAAGTCCTCGGTGGTGTCGTCGAAGTCTGCAGCCATGGCGGAATTAGGGTTTGTTTGGATCTGGGGTGCGGGGAGATTTTGGGGCGGGGCGGGGCGGGGGCGCCGCGCCCTTGGACTTGGTGGTGGTCTGGTGGACTTGCGCTGCAGGGGAACGAGATGGAGTCGGAGTCGGAGGCGAGGAGGCGCGTGCCGCGTGCCGCGTGCGATGGCGATGGCGATTTGACGTCACGCTCTCTTCTTCATTCCTCGACTCCCTCTTTTTTTTCCCATTTGATTACCATTTTTCTTTGCTCCCCTGGATTGTAATGCTACTGGAAGTCAGGATGACATCACACAAAACCATATTTTTCCACTTGTCCACTAACTTCTATGATATGACTATGATGGTTTCATTATTTTTCAAAAAAATGAAGCCGTGTTTAGATAAAATAAAATTCAAAATTTTTATAGATCGCCTGCATGGTGTACTAATATAGTCGAAAAATAAATCGCATTATACAAATAGACTGTAAATCGCGAGACGAATCTAATGAGCCTAATTAGGACGTGATTAGACACTAAATTGCTACAGTAAACATATGCTAATGATTGATTAATTAGGCTCATTAGATTCGTCTCGTAGTTTACAGACGAGATCTATAATTAGTTTTGTGATTAGTCTACATTTAATACTTCAAATGTTGAAAGATTCTCTTCCAAAATCCCAAAATCCAAAGTGAACTAAACACACTCTAAATATGATGATTTATATACACACACAGACACACACACTAATTCCATGTACATTTACTCATAAAAATTGCAAGCTTTTTGTTTAGATTGCTATGGATATAGAAGTAGAGAAAAATTGTTTTCCTTTTACGCGCCAAAAGAGCTTTTACTGTCTTCTTTTGTGGTTAGGGGTGGTAAACAACCTTAAAATTTAACTTAGAATATCTAAGAACCGACCTCTAATCCTATGCAATTTTAGGCTAAAAATTTATAAATGTTAAATTGGATTATGAAGAGATCACTAGGGTCATTCTATTACCACCCTTGCGGTACACCTTTTTATCTGATAATTCACATAGAAAAACTGCTTAGCTACGCAAGTAAAAATTCCGCAATGATGAAAAAGTATAGTGTAATACCATATGTTAGGGAAGAAGTTAGGAGGTAAGTGCAAGTTTTCTGAATGTTAGAAGTCAAACAATATGATCTTGAATGTTTTTCCTAAACTGTATTTCCATGCAGACACTCTCAACTAAAAAAAACACAAAAGAAAACCTATCTACAATACAGATACGTTGTACACACTCTCAACTAAAAAAACTAAAAAAAAGCACAAAAGAAAACATATCTACAATACAGATACGTTGTACATAGAGATATTTACTAATATCATCTCGTACATATGTCAAGGAAATAATATATATATACGTACAAGAAAAAGAAAAGGAAAGAAACCTCTACAGAAATGAAATATAGTAACCTATCTACCGAAATAATGCATTCCATTATCTAGCAATATAAAGGAATTCTTCACATGTTAGTTGCTACGTGTGTTGCATATTGTACCGTATTATATATGCAAAGTGTGGAAGCTAAGGTAATGGATAACTTGATCTCTTGAGCTTGCTTACTACGGCAATGTAAGTGTATGACCACTACCTACAGTAATTTGTTATTGAGTATGGAGGCATCTAGGCGGAGAATGGTCTTCGGATAAGGTTCTTTAGAGACCTCTCTCCACCTCATACACTACATTGTTTGAAAAAAAATCCACCTCATACACTACATTGTTTGAAAAAAAAACTCTCGTCCCTATCTTCTTCCCCCTCCCTCGACCTCCGCTCCCGTCGCCCCTCCACCCCTAACACCTACCTCCCCCTCACTGGCCTCGCCTTCAACACCGGCGAGAACCACCACTTCAACCCCTCCACCATTACCACCTGCCTCACCGCCCACACCCTACCTCCTCCGCTAGGCCGGTCACTGCCCACAGCCATCCCTCTAAGTCCCCCTGGCCATGGAGATTCTCCAACCCAAACCTACCAATCCTAACCCTAAGGCCGTTAACCTCCGCCACTACCCACAACCCACCAGCTTACTCTTCTTTTTCTTGTTACTTTCTTCTACTTATGAAGTGGAGGCGACAATTCACTTTGCTTGTCAGACAACCAGCCAGTAGTGTTTTTCCTCACATCAAATCAGCACCAGCCACCAGCTGGCTAACAGTACTTTTCTTTCATAACAAATCAGCACCAGCTTCCAGCCATAGCCAAATGAACAGAATGTTGACAGAGCCTCTCCAGTTAGTGCTAAATGCAGAGGACTCTCCATGTAGCATTTAGGTTCCATTGTTCCAGTATTGCTGCTGCACCACTGCAGTTGTTGACAATCAATCTCGCTCTAGTATGTTGCTTGCAAACCCATGCATATGTTCAGCTAGCTTGTCAGCCAGCTAGCCAACATTGCTTTTCTCTTACACCAAATCAGTATCAGCCACCAACTAGCAAGCAATACTTTTCTCTGACAACAAATCAGCACCAGCTACCGGCAACAGCCAACTGAACAGAGCTGTAAGCCAAGCGTCACGCTTCCTCGTCCTGCCTGGGCTTCATCTATCAATCAAGCTTCTGCATTCAAACGGGCAGACATGCAACTAACAACCAGAGCTGATCGATTGCCCGGTAACGAACGAGCTCGGGGGGAGAATGATTGGTGCCTTCGCCAGATTCGGACACTCCTTTGATTGCAAGGCAAGCAAGCGCATGCCTCGTCATATCCTTTGCTTCTCTCTCGATTCACGCTTCCAAGCAAAAGCAATCCAAAGCAGGCGACAGATCAGTCAGAATCAAACAGGCGAACAGCACAAAGATTCGACATCTAAACTTCGATCAGACTATTTTACAAAAGCCACATGTACATTCACAAACCACAGATGCAGTCTCCATACTTGAGCATCGATTCTTCATAAAGGACATCTACTCAGGTTTCTTCTCCTTTCTGAGACCCACAGATCTATCTATACAAGCCAAATAAACCAGAACATATCAAGTAAATGTCACATGTGTATGCCAGAGTGAAATGATAAGGGCAAAAACTCCAGACAAGAGTTGCAACCATGTGTCAGCAAGGGCAACTGAATTTTATTTATGTTACATCTGCCACCATTCTTCAATACAATATCATTCGGAGGAGTCCTTGACATGAACTGCTGCAGAATCATGCACTCTCAACTATGCATTACAACAGCAGTTTGTTAGCCTATACACATACCATTGCATACCACTGCAAAAACTACATATCATTGTATACCATCCATCCATCCTTCCTTGTGGGGGAAAAAGGTATCGACAATAAGCATACCATAACAAACCACCTGGCTCATACTTGGTGGCAGGCTCACACATAGGTTAAAATAGGGAAAACTGAAGGGGCAAAGAATCACATGCGCATAAACTAGCTGGCCATCTACATGATGAGCAAAACCAGCCTAAGGTGGTTAGGGCATTACCAAAAGCTATGTACACATGCGAAACTATAACATGCGGCTAGCATCCAGCACGCTTCCACGCTACAGAGTAACTCCAAACCCTTGGGTGCTCGCAGGAGGGGACCTTCTCTCATTTGCTCGTTATCCTGCATTGTGATCGGTAAACTCAGCAAAAGAAGATACTCTGGAGCAGAAATGAAGCTGTGAAAGAAATGCTTAGAATTACATGAACGGAAGATGAATGGTGTGAGAAGAGCCAGTATCTTGGTCCATGTTTGAGCCATGTGAAGAAAGCAACCTCCTCTGCGACAGAGAGGGACCCAATAGGTAAGAATCCAAGGAGAACAACAGTTAGTGCGGAGGTTTTACGGGGAGTGTCAGTAACTCAGTATATGCGCGCCACTAATCATGTATTAGCACCTCCAGCAAGGAGGCATTTTACCACTTCTAGCGAAGCTTTTCCAGAGTGCGCACTGACTATAACCACATCCACAGCAAAGACACAGGACTTTACAGTGTTCAATTATCGTAAAGGATGGAGTGGAACACCAGAATTTATTAATGTAGTTCATGACAGTGAGAAAGAAAATGACTTAATTCTAGCATTCCAATCAATTGCACAGCAGTACTAGATTGTACATACTTCATGCGTAATACAGCAGGTAACTAGAAACACACTGAAAGTCAGGTAAAAAAAATGAGTTTAAAGGAACAGGTGCTTACATGTTCCTCAAAGTTTGGGCTGGTTAGGTTGATCGAAAGATTTTTCATCAACAACAGTACCTGGAGATCAAAATTGTCACATACAACACATTTCATGGGTGAAAAGACAAAAAACACTGAAGGTACGTGTCAAATAGAAGAAACTGATTTGCTAAATGAAAATGCAATGCGCAATGTTTAGGACAAGTATATGCAAGCCCGATAAGTTAATGAAAACAGCAAAGCCTATCAACTACAGTGCCTTATTTTCCTATAAAGCTTAATGAGAAAGAGCTAAAGATTTTGGTCTCAGCAGGTATATACAAGAGGTGGAAGCATAAAAAGTGTTAGTGCAGTCCAAAAGATCTGCCAAACATTCTTTGTCTGTGGTAGAGCACTATCAATTTGCCATTTGTTTTCTTGAAATTATACATGGCATACTATTTGATGTTGATGTTGATACATGGCAAACTATCAAGCTTTAGCTACAATGGACAAGCTGGAATGGACTAAATTACACCGGGCTGCATAACAATGCGTTAGCTATACCATATGTAATAAACAGCTCCTTTTTCTGAAAAAAAAGTACTGCCAGAATGGTGGTTTTAGTTTGTTAAAAAAAATGGTGGTTTTACAAGCAGCTTGAAGACTATTTGCAATATAATTTGTGGACAGGTCTTCGTTTATATTACATAAAACAAAGATTAAGTTTTTTTGTTGTCGATTTGTTGTCCATGTAAAAAAAAAAGATTTATACAAATAGCACTACCAAAGTATGAACTTCATGCCTGCAGGCAAGAGTAACAAAAGGATGGATGGATTAACTAATTAACATTAAGCTGGGAGAAGGGAATACCGTTTCAGCATCAATAGGATCCATTTCCTTCAACTTTTGCAAATGTCCATTTGTCTCTGGATCAAATATGCTTCCAAGGAAACTGTATACACGAGCAAAGTCTGGCATGGCTGCAAGTTTCACCAGATTGTGCGAGAGGAGAAAAAAGTGAGAATATGTCTGAAGATGGGACACAAATGACAACCACAGTTAATAATATCAATGCTACAAGAGGGAAATACGGAAGTAGGAGATAGGGATCCCATTTGTAATAAGGTCATATGAGCCCTTATCAATCAAGCATCAAAGTCTTAAGGTCACATGTATAATTTGAAGGATACAATTAAGGTTATGAAATATCAACAGAAGAAGAATCCAACATAGAACATGTTCGCTAAAGCAAACAGAAGAGTCAACAGGGAGATGTAGTAAAAAGTTCATTTGGGCAAAGGTTCACGTCCCATAGTTCTGACAAGTGCCTAATATGTTAGCTATCCTGATAGTATGTGTATGGCAAGTTGCAAACAGTTATCATCAACAGGTAATGCAACAGTGATGTAGATGAATCTATAAGACTACAATCCAGTCATCTACAGAAGGCAACAACAAAAAACATTGTGTTTGAATTCTTCCAGCTTTGTTGGAAGAGAATGAAGACAACAGAAACAATTGTTACAACTTACAAGTTAAACTAAGTCCATTTCTATCTGAACCTGAACAATGATAGCTAGCATAATCTTTAGATGATACTATAATAAAGTTTGAAGGTATCCATGAATAGAAGTAACTAGCTAAAGTTATTTCATTTAACACAAGAAAATAGGAACCAGATTGCTTGCCACAGATTATCAGATGTCAAATTATATTAAATCATCTAATCAGGGGGGAAGAATAGAAAACGATTTGCACAAATAACATGTTGAAGTGTGTCCAAGATAACCAGAGTAATGCTAGGAAGTTAGTATCAGCAAAACATTTGCAGGGACACAGTTGAAAGAGAAGCTCACCTCGCAGTGCTGGAAGCATGATATCTTGCTCTGTAGCTTCAGAAGTTGGCCAAGTTCCAGATTGGCTACCTATGCTACTAGAGTAATTATTTGTTGCACCTGAACCTGCAGCATCTTTGATAAGTAAGTACCTCGTTGCAAGAAATTGATCAGAAATGGAGTTCACAACAACAGAAAATAAGAAACCTTGTGTATGCCTCGGACCTAAATGTTGAACAGGATCATTCTCCCAAGAAGGAAAAGCATCATTTGCACTTAAGTCCGTAGCAACAGTAGCTGTATCCATAGATGTACCACAGCCTTGCTCCATTATATGAGATGTTTGTTGCGGTAAGACAACTTGAAGTGCTGCATGATCCCCCAATGTTTCTTTTAGATATATTTGCTAAAATATAGATTTCATGAAAATCAGATACAGAATCAAAGAAAAAGGCCAAACCTTTTTTCGATGCTTTGTGTGGATATGGATGGGCAGCCTTACGTTTTGGCCTAGGCGGGGGCAAATGTTCACCTGTTCCATTCTTTTGAACCTTCAAAAAGTACTTCTGCGCATGACTCCTGATCTGTTAAAGGAACTGTTATTTAGATAATGCACAGCCCGTCAGATACATCATAAAAAAAAGCAGCAACCGGTTTAATCTTTGGAGTAGCAAGTTGACAATGGGTGATTTATGATATAACCTTGTTGAAAGAACAGGTAGCAAAATGTCTAATCAAATTCCTTGGAGAAACTTTGAGGTAGTGAAATAGATTCATTTTTTCGGGGTCTCAATAACACAGGACTCGGATACGACTAGTTATCTAGTTCAGCCACTAAAGTTTCAAATTTATAATCTTTGCAGCATATAAAAGTAGGATGGCCAGGGGAAAAACATGAAGTTTGATGCTGCTGGCATGATCCCTTATCCTATGTTGCTACATAGAAAATGTATGTATCTCACCTAAAGCTGTGTGTCTAACTTGCCTAAAATAGTGTGTGACAAAGCCAACCAACTAAACAGGAAACAGTGGCACAAGTTTTAGGCTGGAGAACAGATTTAAACTATACCTGTATTACAGTCTTGGAGCCAACATAAGCTTCAATCTTTTTCCAATCACGATCAAACCTGTTAGAGAAGAAGAAAGAAGGAAATATGTAACAAAGTTTTTTCCAGCTGTCACATGAGCCATTCTAGAAGTATGGAATGTCCTGGACTAGTAAAGCATCTGGTTAGCCGACAAATCATGTATAAGACTATGATCCATAATCGCCTAGAGATAACATGTCCCCAAAATCCAAATGCTTATCCGTGGGGCGAAGATGTTGCCGTTCAGAACAAGTTGAGAAGGCAAGATCCTAAAAGGCGCAATTTGGTAGAATGTTAACAGCACAAATCATATCTATAACTTGAGCCACAGCCACTTGAGAACTGAGCTGCTAATAGATGAATCCTACAAGACCCAAACTCGTAGCAGTGGTACAGAAATGTGTACGCGAGAAGCTGGAAATGGATCCACGGTAAGCAGTGCAAACGAGGGCAAGGCCTGCTAAAAAAAAGGAAGTTTTTGTTCCGATTATTTATACAAATTTAGGTGCAGGTACGAGGGAAGGAAGGAACACAGATGGCTCATTAAGCAAGCTGCAGGAAGCTGCGATCTAATATCAGGCGAGCTAGATCTGGGTAGGAGCATGAAAGCACACGAGGACGGCATAATAATCGCGGGAACCAAGCAACCCAACTGGATCCCGACGAACGAGAAAAGGATGGGATGGGGGAGGAGGGAGACTCACAGCTGCAGCGCCTCGAGGAACTTGTCGTGCTCGGGTTCGGTCCAGCTCTCGCGCGACTTGGTGATGGTGTAGGGCTTTCGCACCCTCCTGGGCCCCTCGTCGTCGTCGTCCCCCAGCGGCAGGGCCATGGGCGCGGCGGCCTGGCGCAGGCGCATCGGGCGCGCCTCTTCCTCCTTGCCCGGTGCCGTCGGGGAATCGAGAGGGTGCGGCGTTGTGCTCATGGACACCATGGGCACGGGGAAGCGGGGAGCTAGGGTTGACGTGGTCCGGTGCTGGCGCTCTGCTGCTGCAGCTGTAGGCTCTGGGTGGGTGGGTGGGAGCAAGAGGAAGAGGAAGGAGAAACAGAAGACAGCCAGGCAGGCCCAGGCCCATGCCCACCATCGGCGGGCTCTTCTCCTGGCCACAAGTTTCTTACTCACACTGACACCCGGGCCCCACTGGCTCATAAGCAAACACATGTTGTTTTTTGTGCCTATTCATTCAGATTCAAATCTGAAAGGTCTTTGCACGAAATTTGCTCAAATCCGAAACAAATTTGAAATCCCAACAGATGAGCGAGTGAGCCTACAAACCAATCAGCCAGCCATGGTCGCCGCCGCCGCCACCACCTCGGACTGAGACCTCCCCAAAACCCTAGCCAGCCAACCATACCCCCCACCCCGATGGCGTTCCTGCCCCTCCCCCCCGCCCGCTCCGCCACCACGCCGGCCGTCTCCGCGCGCCACCACGGGGGCCGCACGGCCCCGGAGCTCTCGGGCCCCACCCCGCGCGTCGTCGTCGTCACGTCCGGCAAGGGCGGCGTCGGCAAGACCACCACCACCGCCAACCTCGCCGCCTCCCTCGCGCGCCTCTCGCTCCCCGCCGTCGCCGTCGACGCCGACGCCGGCCTCCGCAACCTCGACCTCCTGCTCGGCCTCGAGAACCGCGTCCACCTCACCGCCGCCGACGTCCTCGCCGGGGACTGCCGCCTCGACCAGGCGCTCGTCCGACACCGCGCGCTCCAGGACCTACAACTCCTCTGCCTCTCCAAGCCACGCTCCAAGCTGCCGCTAGCCTTCGGATCCAAGACCCTCACCTGGGTCGCCGACGCGCTACGCCGCGCGCCCAACCCGCCCGCATTCATCCTCATCGACTGCCCCGCAGGTAACCTCCAACCGCATTCTGTTTCTCGAAATCTTGCAGTCTTGCAATGCTCCCATCCAATCCAACCCCAGTTGTAGGCTAGCGGATTATCTCAGATCCCCAATTCTAGTGTATTATCTCGACCCTATGAATTAAGGAAGGAACCACATTTGTTACTGTCAATTGACACAGATTAAGAATTCAAAGCCAGAATTGAATGCACTTCACATCATCTCCATGACTCTAATCCATTTTTAGCATGGGATGTTCAAACTTGAACCCATAAATGTGTGATACTTTCACACAAGTGTTTCTTATCCATTCGCAAACACGTTAATCCAAAAATGGGGTACCTAGTTACATTTCTGGGCATGCAAACATTGTTTAATATCCAGGATGACACATAATTCTGGTGGCGAATTTCGTCTTGACTGATTTGCCTCTAGGGTCTTAACTGTGGCCGCAGTGCATCCTTAACCACTCTCACATTTATTCCAGTTCTGCATATTTTGCAGTCAGATTGACGTGATGAACTCTTAGATAAACAGTGATTCCTTCCATATATGCCATGCAGCTGCCTGACTTGGTGTTGCACCTTTTCCTGCCTGAAACAAGTCATGACTTCGAATTTTAAAACCAGTTATATGCATTTACTTCTGTTATGTAAAGCTGATTGCCGTTTGCCTTGTAGGTGTTGATGCTGGATTTGTCACTGCCATTGCCCCCGCAGAGGAGGCGGTGCTTGTTACTACGCCAGACATTACAGCTCTCCGTGATGCTGACCGTGTCGCGGGGCTATTGGAGTGCGACGGCATCAAAGACATCAAGATCATTGTGAACCGAGTGCGACCCGACCTGGTGAAGGGGGAAGATATGATGTCAGCGCTTGATGTGCAAGAAATGCTCGGGTTGCCGTTGCTAGGTGTGGTGCCAGAGGACGCGGAGGTGATCCGCAGTACGAATAGGGGTGTGCCTCTGGTTCTCAACGACCCGCCTACACCGGCTGGCCTTGCTCTGGAGCAGGCCACCTGGCGATTGGTAGAAAGAGATGCAATGACAGCAGTCATGGTTGAGGAGCAGGAGAGGCCCCAGAAGAAAGGTGGCTTCTTTTCATTCTTTAGTAGTTGAGTCTGTGAGTTCAGTCGTGGACTTTAGACTGTAGATGGTGTATAGGCTCGCAATCTGGAGTTTCCGATTCTTTTCCGTTTTGGTTTTGCTCTGTTGCTAGTGTAGGGATTCATTCCTTGTGATGGAGCAGAAGAAATATGTGTAGTTTTATTATCAGAGGATCTGGTAGTATTCTGGTTTTACGTGATGAGACTTTGGTTGGCTTCATTGTTGCTGTGCTGGTTGTGGATAATTTACGTGATGAGTCATTGTAGTTTCTTTGAGATTTGTAGGATAATCACAGTTGTATGAGGATCTTTAACTGTATGCGGGGTTTTGTGGGCTTGTTGCAACTGGAGTGCGTACAGCGAGGTGACGCAGATGATGAGGAGCTGAGCGTAGCTGATGACGATGACTACTGCATCAGAAGCTCCTTCCTGCCTGCCTGGGAAGAAGAGCAAAGGGTTCTGGCAGGTAGGAGCTGAATGCTCGTGGCAGCATCCAATACCTTTGGTAATTCTGCAGCTTTATTTGTGACACACCCAGGTAGGACCGGAATGATCGTTGCAGCATCCAACACCTTTGATAAAGCATTACTATAACAATAGTATAAGAGTAAGTATTATGATTGGTTATAAGCTAGCTGAATTTCTGTTGGCCGAGAGAGAAAAGTAGAGAGTGTGCAGCGGGCGTCTCACGTCTGGTAAAACAGAGCGGGCGGATAGCAGCGCGCGGCACTCCCATTGGTTCTCTGTTGTTGGGCTATGCGCACATTGGCTGCATCTGCTACTGCAAGGATGACATATGCTGCTGCTACTGCATTAATTGCCGGTCACCCTTGTGGTCATTTCGCCCGGCACGCAGGCTATATTATTGCCCATGCTCTAAGCTAATTCTGCAGCTTTATCTACTCGTAGTTGGATTCAGTCAACCAAATTCCGTGGATTCAGGGCTGGGCCTGCATCCATTCTAGGAAAATGAAAAAGGGTCTCAACAACGGTACGTGCCTGACAGCTGCAAATTCCCATGTGATTCCAGGATGTTCCACTGAATCTTAGCGCCGCCACAGGCACGTGTTTAAAAAATAATTATATTTAAAAATATCACATGTTTAAGAAATAATTATATTTAAAAATATTATTATGCAGTAGCTATTATATTATAGAGTACAAAATAAAAAGTAGTAATAACAATACAGAGTAATTATAAACTGAGGCACAAATATTGAATAATGTACCTTAATCACAATATATATATAATCTTATTCACACTCAAAAAATTCTAACAAAAATATATATAAGAAATAAAAGATTAAGAAATAAACCATATATACTGTAATATATATAAACATAAATGATTAAGAAATAAACTATATATGTTGTAATACAAAAAATGATGCTTCAAGAAATGTGCAAACTTTTGTTGGCTGCAACACTGGCTATAATATCAGAATAATTGATAGTCCTAGTTGATTGCTTGTTGGTATTTTTTTCTTAGCCTTCTGATCATCTGTGATATTAAGGTACCTTTTGCTTCACCTTTCTCTGTCTTTCGCCCTCCGCCGCTCGACCAGAGACAATTCCGGAAGAACTATCACATGGTTCAAAAAATGTATGAACGTTAGTAAATTGATACTATGCATATAATCCAGCTATAATATAAATAATTAACAATACCATATGCTCTGTATAGAGTGCTCGTACGTTCCATTGGAATTGTTTGGAAAGTATCATTGTGATGCAACCATGAATCATCAAAATCATCTGTAGTTCTCTCATTTAACTCAGAAGTTAGATGCTCAACAACGCCATTGGACGTATTTGTTTCATTAATCACATGGGCAACACCTACATAAGGTAAATGCATTTGAGTTAGCAGACTCACACTGATGGGTACAAATTTTTTTTAAATATACCTGTTGTGGTTCTCCCGTCTAACTCAGAATTTGGTTGTTCAACAACGCCATTGGACGTATTTGCTTCATTAATCAAAGAAGCAACACCTACATATGGTCAATACATTTTGAGTTAGCAGGCTCACATACTGATGTGTTGGGTTGTAAAAATTATACCGAGATTCTGTGTATCCTTCTGAGCAGCTTTTGTTTCGGCCTTTTTCCGATGATAACTTTCTCACCTCTTAGCATTCAACTCGGCTTTTTTTTATCAGCTTGCATGTTTGCATATTTCTCCCTAGCCTTTTGCCGCTTAACTTTCCTTTGCTCGGTGCAATCAACTGGAATTCCAAATGTTATGGTTTATGAATTATGTCAAAACTAAAATGAAATGGTTATAACAAGATGAAGTGTCCCCCTCATCAGAGGTGACTCGGATGTGATACAAATATCAGTCCCAAGAGGCTGATAACACATTTATTACATCAGATGGTACATCACCGTACAACTCTGCGCGGTAATGGGCAATGAAGCGCCACTATCGCGAGGATAACAACTAAAACCCAAACAACGATATTAACTACGAAGAGGTCATCAGAGTCTTGCGCCATACGGAGCTTCCTGCGGATGACCCTATCCACAGGCAAAGTTGGGTGTAGAACGGAACCCCTACTCAACGTCCTCGGGAATAAAGTCTAGATCTTCCTCTGTAAAAATTAAGCAAGGGGTGAGTACAAACGTACTCAGCAAGTCCATCCGCACCCACGGAGGGGGTATAAATAGAATACATGCACATGATGAATCAAGGATAAGGCTAGGGTTTAACTTGCGGAAAACTGATTTTAACACATGCAAGGGTTTATTTTGAAACAGAGTTTTTCTCAAAACAATTCTTTTATAGCCGGACTGCGGACTCTGCAGCTCGTTAATGGCAGCGGGGCCGGCGGTGGAGCTTGAGGCGACGTTGGGTGGTGGCGCGTAGCGTGGTGAGGCGACGGCGGCGCAGAGAAGGACGAGCAAGTGGGAAAGTGGAGGGGGCGGCGCAAGGGGCCGGCGTGCGGCACGCGCTTGGCTCGGCTCCTCGGGTGAGCGCGAGAGCGCTTGCTGCTGCCACGATGGGGAGTGCGCGCGACAAGGCGAGCAAGGGGGCACAGCCACGCAGGGAGGGTAGGCAGAGGGGGGCTGCTGGTGGGGGCGCCCGGTGTGCCGAGCTCTGCTCGTGCAGCACGTGGGAGGAGAGAAGAAGGAAGAATGAGAAAGGGAAAGGAGAAAAGAAAAGGAAAAAAAAGGAAAAAAGGAAAAAGGGAAAAAGAAAAATGGAGAGAGAGAAAGAGAGAGAGCTGTCGGCGCGATTCGCGGTGGCGGTCAGCCACGCGCGCGCTGCGGCGTTCGGCCGGTCAGCGACGAGCACGCGGAACGAGAGAAAGGGAAAGGCGATAGGACAGCAATTGGTACTGGTGTCGGGACGGCGGATCGCCGGGAAAAAATTCTGGGGAAAAACAGGATCTCGGATAGAAATGGATTTGGGATTATTTGAGCTCAACGACGAAAAGTATTTTGAAAACGATTTTTAGCGAGTTATTTGTCTCGGTAAATTTTTGGGATGTTACAAACCTACCCCAGTTAAAATGAATCTCATCCTCGAGATTCGACTGAGTTCTGAACAGATGGGGAAATTTCTTCTTTAATGCATCTTCGCGTTCCCACGTAGCTTCTTCTACTCTGTGTCTGCTCCATTGCTGTGACATCCCAAAAAATTCACTAAAATTAAATCACGCGCTAAAATAATTTTCATCATTGAGCTCAAAACCTTCCTAAACCTCTGAGCCCTAATTCCCGAAACCTGTCCCATCGGATCTCCGCCCCGACACCCGAAATCAATCACTGTGTCATCTCTTTCTTTTCCTATTCCGCGCGTCGAGTACCGATGACATCCGCGCCACGCCCGACCGGCCGCGGTCGCCGCCGCGAAATCCGCCGGGCGAATCTCTCTCTCTTTCCCCTTTTTCTTTTTTCCATTTTTCTTTTCCTTTTCCATTTTTCTTTTTCTCTCTCTCTCCCTTCTCTGACACGCTCTCGCGCACGCGCAGAGCAGGTCGACGCCGCCGTGCCCCTTGCGCCGACCACCGCCTCACCCCAGCCGCTCCCTGCCCGCGCACGCCGGCCCCTGCTCCCTGCCTAGCTCGCGCGCGCTCACTCCCGACCGCCTCCACGCGCCCACGCGCCCCCCCCCCCGCGCACGCGCTCCGCGTGCCGCGACGCCCGCCGCGCCACGCGCCGCACGCTGCCGAGCCGCTCGCCGGCCGCCACCACCTGCCCCGCCCGCTCCACCGCCTTACTAGACCTATAAAGAGGGCCTCCGCGCAGCTCTCGGCCACCGCAACCATCTCCACCACCGTTCGCCCCTTCCCCAAGTCTGCATCGGCGCCGCCACGGCCATAGCCGGCTACCTCCGCCCGCCACCGTCGCCCGCCCTCCACAGACCACCTCTGCCCGAGGTGAGTAGGGGAATCGGACCCCCTCCTCCTCCTCTCCCTTTTCCCCTCCTTCCCGGCCGCCGTCGATGCCCTGACCCCCTCCTCTGTTCTGTTCGGGAGGGAGGTTGAAGAAGGGCATTTTGCCCTTAGCCCCCTGCCCTCTTCCTTTTTAGTTATGAGCCCCCACCCCTTTATAACCCTTTTTCAAAAGAGGCCCTTTCTATTTTTCCTTTTTGCAAACAAACCCTTCCACTAAATGAAAATAATTCTAAATAGATCCCTGCTCTTTCCAAGAGTGACCCTGACATTTCTGAATATTATAAACAAGCCCCTGCCATCCCAAAACTATTTACAAATAGGCCCTTGGATCCTTGTTTAGACCCTAAACACCCCGTTAACTTATCATTTCATGTGCCAAACAATCTCCGATCGACCTGAAACTTTACCATGCCAATCCTAACATAGTTTTGGCCATGCCATTAGGAAACCGCCCAAAAATATTACTTCTATCTCCATATCTTAATTGTTTCCGAATCGAGCTCAGCGATAAAACTTTTATTTCTTTTTCTTGATTGTGTGTTTTTATGCGTCGTAGATCACGGTGTGAACGAGGGAGAACCCGCCGACGAGCAATACTGCGAGCAAGCGAACGAGGACCAGTTCTGCGACCCCAAGCCCGAAGGACAGTACTTTGACCAGGACCTCCCGGAGGGCTTTGCAGACGGCAAGTTCAATCTCATCCTTTGATGCATATTTTGTCCTAGTTTTTAAAAGCACAACCTATTGGCCTATTTCAAAACTGCATGTTGTTTTGCTGCTAAAACATGGTTGGATAGCCACCCCTTGATTTGTTATAACCATTCCTTGACCACCTAGATTAATGTCTGAATGCGTTTGGATGTTAATTGCTGCTAGAATGCTTAGGACCTTAAACTCGGTACAATTTGTTTTATAAAAAGAAAACGTGTGAGTGTGTGTGTGGGAAGGGAAAATGTGGAATTTTCGAAAGATGAGTTTAGACAGGATGGATGGCATTTCTGTGTGATTTGCCGATTGGTGTGCCTGTACCTATGTGGTTAAGCAAGGAAGGGAGATATCCATCTTGTCACAACTAAGGACCGAGTTGGTGTGTCATCTCACCTAACTCTATTACCGTGCGAACCACTCGACCGTTGAATGGGCAACGGCTTAGCATAAACCCCACTAGTTAGTCTGATAGCCATCAGGAAAGCTGAGAGCAATGGGTGATCAAGGAGAAGGGATTAGCTCTGTGTGACTTATGCCCGGGTTAAAACCTCTGTGATAGGTCAATAACCCCTTGGTGGATCCCGTGATGGCTAGTCAGGTCTAGCTAAGGTGGGTAATGGCTTTGTTGGGATCTGCACCGACACTAAGGTGATCGAGTTGCGGTACCCCGCTTGTGGGTAAAGTTGCACACCTCTGCAGAGTTAAAATCTATTCGAGTAGTCGTGCCCACGGTACTGGGCGAGTTACGGTGTGGTCACATGACGAGTGTTTCTTCTGGGAATGGACGGGTTGGCGTGAGTTGTTTTGGGAAAAGTGTCCGGCAGTTGTGCCGTGTGCTACGACGGATGAGGAGTCCGGTAGCAACTTAAAACTTGGATCCTGTGTGGATCAACACTACGTGTTACTTGGTACAAGAAAACTTGCTTTGAAAATCCTTTCTTTTGTATGAACCCCTGCATCAAAATTTGCTTTCCACAAATAAAACCCTAGCCTGTAAATGGGCATTCCTGGGCCTAAGTTGCTTGAGAGGTTTCCGGCTTAAGGCATCAGCGACCACATTAGCTTTGCCGGGGTGGTAAAGAATTTCCACGTTATAATCCTTGACCAGTTCTAACCATCTCCTCTGTCGAAGGTTTAGATCTGGTTGGGTGAAGATATACTTCAGGCTCTTATGATCTGTATATATCTCACACTTGTTTCTAATCAGGTAGTGCCTCCAAATCTTGAGGGCATGCACTACGGCTGCAAGCTCCAAGTCATGGGTCGGGTATTTCTGTTCATGAGGCCTGAGCTGGCGGGAGGCATATGCCACTACTTTCCCATCTTGCATAAGGACACACCCTAATCCTTGTCGGGACGCATCACAATAGACGACAAAGTCCTGATGAATCTCCGGTAGGGTTAGCACTGGGGCGGTCGTCAACCTTTTCTTCAATTCTTGGAAGCTCCTTTCACAGGACTCTGTCCAAACAAACTTCTTTTCCTTCTTAAGCAGCTCCGTCATGGGCCGGGTGATTTTGGAGAATCCTTCAATAAACCTCCGATAATACCCAGTTAAACCAAGAAAGCTTCTGATTTCACTAACATTGGTTGGTTGCTGCCAATTGGAAACTGCCTCAACTTTCTCGGGGTTGACTGCTACTCCTTCTGCGGTCAAAATATGACCAAGGAAAGCTACTTTCTCAAGCCAAAATTCACACTTGCTGAATTTGGCATATAACTTCTGTGTCCTTAGCTTTTCCAAAACCACTCTTAAATGTTGTTCATGCTCTTGAGCACTTTTGGAGTAGATGAGTATGTCGTCAATAAAGACTACGACAAACTTATCTAATTCATCCATAAATACCTTGTTCATGAGGTTCATGAAATAAGCAGGTGCATTGGTGAGTCCAAAAGACATCACAGTAAACTCAAATTGCCCATAACGGGTGACAAAAGCTGTCTTTGGAATGTCACTTTCCTTAATCTTGAGCTGATAATATCTTGACCTCAGATCAATCTTGGAGAAGTACTTGGCTCCTTTTAGCTGATTAAAAAGATCATCAATCCTGGGGAGGGGGTACTTATTCTTGATGGTAACCTCATTCAGTGCGCGGTAATCCACGCACAACCTCATACTCCCATCCTTCTTCTTGACAAATATAACTGGGGCTCCCCACGGGGATGAGCTAGGCCTGATAAAACTACTTCATTGTAACTCCTCTAGTTGTTTCTTTAGCTCTGCTAGTTCTGAGGCTGCCATACTATAGGGTCTCTTGGCAATAGGAGAGGTTCCGCGGATAAGTTCTATGACAAACTCTATATCTCTGTCAGGTGGCATTCCGGGGAGTTCTTCCGAGAAAACATCAGGGTACTCATTCACAACTGGAACTCCTTCTAGGGATTTCTCATCCATACTGAAAATCATTGGGTCTAGTCCACTTCCCCGAGTATGGCAGGTCGCTTGCATTCCATCTGAGTTGGTTAGGTGTACTATCTTGTCAGCACAACCTATGAGGCCATTGTGTAGGCTTAACCAGTCCATCACAAGGATCATGTCTATTCCCTTAGACTTAAGTACTACTAGGTCTGCTAGGAATTCTATCCCACTTAAATTGATTCTTACCCGTAAACAACCTAGTTGACACTTGATGTCACCTCCAGGCGTCTGGGTTAATAGGGGTGTTTTTAGTAGTACCGTAGGTATTTTATGCTTATCCACAAAGCTTGACGATATGAATGAGTGTGATGCTCCAGAATCAAATAACACTGTTGCCAGAGTTGAGCTGACTAGAAACTCACCAAGTACTACTCCTTGTGCACCCTGAGCCTCCTGCGCGTTGATGTGGTTGATGCGGGCTCGTCCGTAAGGCTGCTGGCTGTTGTTGTTGCCCTTGTTGTTGCTGCCGACGGGGACACGGTTGGCTCCGGAAATCGGTGGCCTAGGTCCATTCACCGAGTTGGAGAAGGTTGATGCAGCAGGCTTATTTTTGGCATATGGGCAGTTGGCAATGTAATGCCCTGTCTCACGGCGGTTGAAACAGGCCCTAGCATTGTTGTTGGTGGTGGTGACTTGGCTGGCATTGTTCTGCGGGGCTTTCATGGTGTTCTGGCTCCAGAATCGTGTGTTAGGAGCCTGGGAGCCTGTCACTTGGGACTGGGTCCTATACTGCATTGGGGCCTGAGATCTTGGTGCAGTGTAGCTGGAGCTTATTTGTTTCTGGAAGCGATCCTACTAGCGGGCCTTGTTTTCCAGGAACTTACGCTTGGTTTCTTTCCTTTCTTCGGCTTTGACCCTTTCTGTGAGAATGGCTATGTTCATCAGAGTATTGAAGTCCGGGTATATCTGAGGGGTAAGCAAGGTTCGGAGTTTTGGACTTAATCCCTTCTTGAACATGTCTTGCTTCTTTTCATTCTTATCCACTTCCTCTGGTGCATAGCGGGCAAGTTCCATGAACTGGTAGATGTATTCTTCCACAGACATGCTTCCTTGCTGCAGTGTGCGGAACTCATCCGCCTTGCGCTTCAAAGTGGCTGCGGGGATATGGTAGCGGCGGAACTCTTTCACAAATTCATTCCAAGTGATAGTGGTGGCATCTTCAGCAGCGGCACAGTAATTCTCCCACCATGCTAAGGCAGTTCCGGTGAGTTGGTGAGCTGCCAGAAGAACTTTGTCTCGGTCTTGGCATTCGAATGGCTCGATCTTCCTTTTGATCACACGCAGCCAGTCATTTGCCTCCAAGGGGTTGCTGGATCTGGCAAAGGTGGGGGGCTTGGTTCTCAGGAAAGCTGTCAGCTTGTCATTCATGGTCTGCTCTCGTGGCTGCTTATTGACGAGGGCATTGGCCAGGGCTTCTAGTATGAGGGTCTGATTGTTTATCACCTGTGCCAGGTCTCCGACAGGTGGAGGTGGTGGCAGTGGCACTTCTCCTTCAATTTGGTTCACTTCCTGTTCTTCGAGAGGGTCCTGTCCGTGCCCATTTTGCGGTCCTCCTGCGCCAGGGGCTGCAGAGTTCTGACTGCGGGAGGCTCTTGAACCGTGTCGGGAAGCCATCTGTAGATTGGATAGAGTCTTTGTAAGACTGGGATTAGGATTAAGTGATGTTTAAGTTATTTAGTTCGTATTTTTGAAAAGGTAGAATCCACGTCTTGCCGAAGCACACCAACTAACAACAAACACACAGACTAGCAAGCAACAAGCACAAACAACTTCATTACTGCAAGGGGGCGTACAACGCTGGGGCAAGGCCAAAACGCGTACTACACGTCCGGGTACACAACTCCAAAAGAAGGAGGGCACAACTCTAACTTCGGACCACACGGCTTCATCCCTTGACGGTCACTGGCATTCAAGCAGACTCGTTGGCCTAAGTGGGTTCTTTCTAGGGTGGCTTCGAGACATGCTACTCGCGGGGCAAGCCTCTTCGGAGTGTGCCTCCAGGGGAATGAGCAGTCCTTGCTCGCCGTTCTCTGGGTTTCTGTGTTCCAGGGGTTGCCTAGTAGCTTCTCCTTCAACGGCGGCAGTAGGCCCTTCTGGGTTCTCGGGTGGGGCTTGTGGGGTCCCCAAAAGTGGTCCCTATCCCATGATAGGTGTTCCAAGTAGGACATGGGTTTCTCCAATTGCCGAGACTGGCGTTCCACTTCTGGTCCATTCCTGTATACACAGATCCCGGGCTTGCCCGAGGCTCTCCTGGGCAACCGCCTCACTACTGACCGCGGCTGCGACTCTTGCCTCGGCTTGAACCACCCGAATCTGATGCATTCTTACCGCGAGCTCTGCTTGCTCGGCTCGATGGGTTTGCTCCCTCAGGATGCTGGCTTGCTCGTCAAAGAGCTGATCCAAGGATGCTTGGTAAGTAGCCACTTGGTACAGGGGATCCTCTTCATGGCGTCACCGTTCCAGGCTTCTCATGCGAGCCTCCCAAACTGGGGTTCTGATGGCCGGAGGAAACAACCTCATCGGTGTGGGGGCGAGGTGTCCCTCAAAAATCCAGCACAGATAACGGAGCGCCTTCCTGACGACCAAGGGATAGGTGTCCTGGTACCTAAATCTCGTGGTGGTCACTCGCCATAGCTGGATGTCGGGGTAGCGGTTGCTTTTGGCGATGACTAGGATTACCCTGCAACGGAGGGTACCATGGTGCTCGTACTCCCTGCTGTAGTAGCTTGGGCGTTCCGAAACACCAAGACTCTCCAGGGCATTAATCAAAAGGCTGGAGAGGCCAGGTGCAGCTTGGCAAATGCCCTGGGTCCATCCTTCCTCAGCCATCTGGAATAGGCAAGAGTCAGTGATGAGTGTTTGTGTGGAAAAGGGGTTAAGCAAGGAAAGTTCTAATGTGGAAAGGGTTAGAAAAAGGGTATCGATCTTAGGGGTCACGTCCTACAGCCAACTTACGGCTCTGATACCACCTGAAGCATCCCCTCATCAGAGGTGACTCGAATGTGATACAAATATCAGTCTCAGGAGGCTAATAACACAATTATTACATCAGATGGTACATCACCGTACTACTCTACGCGGTAATGGGCAATGAAATGCCACTATCGCGAGGATAACAACTAAAACCTAAACAATGATATTAACTACGAAGAGGTCATCAGAGTCTTGCGCCATACGGAGCTTCCTACGGGTGACCCTATCCACAGGCAAAGTTGGGTGTAGAACGGAACCCCTACTCAACGTCCTCGGGAATAAAGTCTGGATCTTCCTCTGTAAAAATTAAGTAAGAGATGAGACAAACGTACTCAGCAAGTCCATCCGCACCCACGGAGGGGGTATAAACAGAATACATGCACATGATGAATCAAGAATAAGGCTCGGGTTTAACTTCTGGAAAGCTGATTTTAACACATGCAAGGGTTTATTTTGAAATAGAGTTTTTCTCAAAACAATTCTTTTATAGCCAGTGGGGTTGATCCACACAGGATCCAAGATTTTAAAAGTTGCTACCGGACTCCTCATTCGCTGTAGCACACGACACTGCTGCCGGACACTTTTCCAAAACAACACACGCCATCCCAACCATACCCAGAAGAAACACTAGTTATGTGACCGAACCGTAACTCACCCAGTACTGTGGGCACAGCTATTCGAATAGGTTTTAACTCTGCAGAGGTTTGCAACTTTACCCACAAGCGGAGTACCACAGCACCATCACCTTAGTGTCGGTGCAGATCCCAACAAAACCATTACCCACCTTAGCTAGACCTGACTAGCCACCACGGGATCCACCAAGGGGTCATTGACATATTACTGAGGTTTAACCGGGGCATAAGTCACACAGAATTTATCCCTTCTTCTTGATCACCCGTTGCTCTCAGCCCTCCCGATGGCTATCAGACTAACTAGTGGGGTTTATGTTAAGCCGTTGCCGCACACAACGGTCGAGTGGTTTCCACGATAGTTGAGTTAGGCAAGATGACACATCAACTCGGTCCTTAATGGTGACAAGATGGATATCTCCCAACCTTGCTCAACCACACAGGTACGAGCACACCTTTTGGCAATTCACACAAAAATGCCATCCATTTCATCGGAACACATCTTTCATTTATTTTCCAACAAATCCACCCTTTTTCCTTCCCACACATGCACACATTTTCTTTTATAAATAATCACATTTGATGTGTAGTAGAACGAGTATAAGGTCCTAAGCAATTCTAGCAGTGATTAACATCCACACAGAATGAATCATATGTAGACATCAATCTAGGTGGTCAAGGAATGGTTATAACAAATCAAGGGGTGGCTATCCAACCATGTTTCAGCAGTAAAACATATGCAATTTTGTAAAACAGGCCAATATGTTGTGTTTATAAAACTGGGACAAAATATGCATCAAAGGATGAGATTGAACTTGCCGTTCACAAAGCCTTCCGGGAAGTCCTGATCGAGGTACTGTCCTTCGTCTTCGCGGTCGCGGTACTGGTCCTCGCACACCTGCTCACGGTACTGCTCATCGACGGGTTCTCCCTTGTACACATCGTGATCTACGGCACACACAAACAAGCACACAATAAAGAAAAAGAAATAAAGGTTTTACCGTTGAGCTCGAATAAGGGAAATTTAAGATATGGAGATAGGAGTAATATTTTTGGGTGGTTTTCTAATGGCATAGCCGAAATTATGCTAGAGATGGCGTGGTAAAGTTTCGGGGCAAACGGAGGATTTTTGGCGCATGAAATGATAGGCCGAAGAGGGGTTTAGGCGCTAAACCGGGGTTTAGGGGCCTCTTTGTAAATATTTTTGAGGGTGGAAGGACTTGATTATAATTAATTTTCGAAAATGTTTGGGCTGCTCTGAAAAAGGGCAGGGGTCTATTTGAAATTATGTTTATATAGTGGAGAGGCTTATTCATTTAAAGGAATAAGAGAGGGGCTTATTGGAAAATACTTTTAGAAGAGGAAAGGACTTAGTTGTAATTTCTAGAAATATTTGGGCCACTCTAGAAAGGAGCAGGGGCCTCTATGTAATTAGGTTTGTATAATGGAGGGGTTCATTTTTGGAAAAGAGAAATAGGAAGGGCTTCTTTGAAAAAGGAATATAGATAGAGGGGAGGGCTCTTAAAAGAAAAGGAAGGAAGGGAGGGGGTTTTGGGCAAAATTGCCCTCCTTCTTCTTCCTCCCGTTGCTTGGGACAGAGGAGGCCATGGGAGGGGCCGGCGGCCTTGGGCCCGTGGCCCTGGGGGCATGGCGGCGGCCGGGGAGAGGGGGGAAAGAGAGAGGAGGCCGAGGGGGTCCGATTCCCCTCCTCACCTTGACCGGAGGTGGAGTGAGGAGGGCTGTCCACGGCGGCGGGCGGAGGTGGCCAACGGCGGCTATGGCGGCGGTGCTGCGAGGCTGGGGAGAGGGTGCACGATGGTGGAGGGGGTTGCGGTGACCGAGAGCTGCGCGGGGGAGGCCCTATTTATAGGCGGGGTAAGGTGGGAGGAGGGGGCCGCGGTGGGGCGCTGGACTGCGAGCTCTGCAGCTCTTTAATGGCGGCGGGGTCGGCGGTGGCGCTTGAGGCGACGTTGGGCGGTGGCGCGTAGCGTGGTGAGGTGACGGCGGCGCAGAGAAGGACGAGCAAGTGGGCAAGTGGAGGGGGGCGGCGCAAGGGGCCGGCGTGCTCTGCTCGGCGTGCGGCACGTGCTCGACTCGGCTCCTCGGGCGAGCGCGAGAGCGCTTGCTGCTGCCACGATGGGGAGCGCGCGCGACAAGGCGAGCAAGGGGGCACGGCCGCGCAGGGAGGGTAGGCAGAGGGGGGCCGCAGGTGGGGGCGCCCGGTGTGCCGAGCTCTGCTCGTGCAGCGCGTGGGAGAAGGAGAGAAGGAAGAAGGAGAAAGGGAAAGGAGGGAGAAAAGAAAAGGAAAAAAAAGAAAAAAGGGAAAAGGGAAAAATAAAAATGGAGAGAGAGAGAAAGAGTGAGAGAGTTGTCGGCGCGATTCGCGGTGGTGGTCGGCCACACGCGCGCTGCGGCGTTCGGCCGGTCAGCGACAAGCACGCGGAACGAGAGAAAGGGAAAGGGGATAGGACGGCGATTGGTACTGGTGTCGGGACGGCGGATCGCCGGGAAAAAATTCTGGGGAAAAACAGGATCTCGGATAGAAAAGGAGTTGGGATGATTTGAGCTCAACGACGCAAAATATTTTGAAAACAATTTTTATCGAGTGATTTGTCTCGGTAAATTTTTGGGATGTTACACAAGATCATACAAACATACCATTTTGCACAGCTTGGTTATCATGTTGATCATGTGAATGTCGCTTATGACGATTCAAGGTATTTGTGATATCTCCAAATGGTCGACGACCATCCATTTGCTTCAACCCATCAAAATATGTCATAACAAAAAAACAAATAACGAGTCATCTGGTTAATCAAACGAAAAATCACCTCTCTGAGCAAACATGCAGGAGGGGGGAGACGTTTAGAGAACAATTATGAATGAAACCTCGAACCTCTATGCTCCCTTCTCGGCGAACAGGACTGTCGGATGGGGATGACCAGAGCCGCCTATGGCGCCAACCAGTGGAGTCTCGCACCTCAATGGCACCCTTCTCGACGGACAGGGGCACCGGTGGCGACGATCAACCAAATGTGCAGGAGGGCGCCGGTGCCTGCAGCTGAACCTAAACCCCACGCGCCGAGCAGCGGGCAGTCAGGAACGCAGCAGAGCACAGCAACGTGGAGCGGATGGAGCACTCCGAGCCGGCGGGGCCACAGCTGCAACGAAGCAGCTGAACGATCAGGCGTGCAATCAAGAATACGACAGCGTGCAGCAACGTGGGGCGAAGGGAGAGCGCCGAGGAGGCAAGGCCGCGGCGGGGCAGGTAGCACCGGGTGACGTGTGAGCACGCCAAGCAGACGGGCAGGCAGCGCGTGGTGACGTGCGACAAGAGCGGCGGAGGAACGGGAGGGCACCCAGCGCGTGGTGCTATGCGATGAAAGCGGCGGCCAGAACGTGACGAACGGGACAATCAGCAGAGGAATGTGACCGTGATCTCCCTTGCTTCCATAAATTCAGTGATCCTCTCTTTTTTACTACCAAAAAATCAGCGATCCTCTCTTTACTTCAAAAAAAAGCATCCCAAAAATCAACGATACTCTCTTTTTTACTTCAAAAAAAAATCAACGATCCTCTCTCTTTACTTCAAAGAAACATCATCCTCCAAAAATCAGCGATCCTCTCTCTTTTTACTTCCAAAAATACAATATCCTCTCTTTTTATTTCTAAAAAACCAACATCCCCAAAATTCAGTGATCCTCTCTCTTTTTACTTTCAAAAAACCAGTGGTGGGTACGGTAATCAACGATCCTCTCTTTTTTACTTCCAAAAAAGAAGCATCCCCCAAAATCAGCGATCCTCTCTCTTTTTACTTCCAAAACATAGTATCCTCTCTCTTTTTACTTCCAAAAAAATAACGGTGGATATGGCAAATCTTTTGGTGAAAAAAAAACAAGACTTTTGGGTGGAAACATTTTCTATCTATCAAAAAAATGGGACTCCACCCCCTTTCGTCAAAACTTTTGGTATGACAAGTGGAAACTCCGTGAGGGGTGCGGTGGGCCTAACTTTGGTGAGAAAATATTTCAACTTTTATAATATATATAGGTTGGCCCAATTAAACCAGACAACTTTAAGTAACCACACAATTAATATATATATCGTTACGATACACATGCTTGTCATTGACACGAGTACATGATAATAAATTGTATATACATCCCGGTGCAACACACGGGCATGTTTTGCTAGTAATAATAAAGAGAGAAAATTTGTCCTCACTTTTTTTTTTCTGTCTGCCTCCCCACCCTGCCCGTCCGTCTGCGTCTCTTTCTGTCCGCCAATACCGATTACATAGGCCACCGAGGCGCCTTGGCACGGAGCAACCGAGAAGCTTGGCCTGGCCGCAGGAGACGCCTAGAGCGAAGCCACCAGGGCACGGGCTGTCGTCGGGGAACGGAACTGCGAGGCCACGCCTGTTTTGCTGCCTATTACTACTTTTTTTTTTCTGGATGCTCACTCATTAGAGTAATGCTAAGCTTGATTGCTACCTGTCTAGCTGTAAATTAAACTTAACAAGGTTTCCTGAATATAACGTAAGGTGAATATCCAGCTGCTCTTGCTAGTAACTACGGTTATTCAGTTAGCATGTATCAGCAGCTCACCCTCCTGTTGTTTACGTTCTTACCATATGAACTTTGCATCGACTATTGTAGACATGGCCCTGTACTTATATCTTTTAGTAGCGTAATTACTGATTTTATCTATTGTTGTGTCAATTGTTGCTGCCGGTAATTTTGTAGGGGTCCTTGGTGTGCTCCGTATCCGATACCTGAAAATAATATATAACTAGCAAGGTGGCCCGCGCAAATAGCGCGGGTGGCTAGAATTTTATATTAGTATATAAATTTTTATTTCAAATAAATTATTGTAAATAGTTTTGTTTGTCCAATCCAAATCTACGCACTATATATTGCCTGTATGTTCTCATATTTTCTTATGACTTGTCTGCCTGGATTTACTATTGTGATAGGCTGTATAGCCTTCTCCTTTATGCTTGTCCAATCTCTTAGTACCGTATATTCTCACCCCCTCTTTCTTTTCTATTTTGCTCGCAAGTAGCTTTTTCTGCTACCTTTGCAGTCATCAAACATAAATCATTGATTGTGTTTTAGCACGTCCATTTTAGCTTGCGATGGACGTGCGTGCATGAAAAATAGACCCAATTATTTTGTGGGTAGAGTCAGGCTCGGTGGGACTAATAAAAATTCTAATCTATTTTTGGCTCAAAATCAACTATATCATACCTGCAAATTCGAGCCCAACTCAAGAAGAGATCGGGTTCATACCAGACCGCTCAATTCTTCAAAGAGAAAATAAATTAATAATTGTTTCAGGCCATGATACTATTATGCCCTTAATCTTAATAAACTGGTCATTACTGCACTTTTCAAATGTTGCCACAACGCAAATATCACGACTATATTTATTCTATTCTATTATGTTATCAAATTCTTTATTCAAGACAAATATATTTATTTATATGTAGTTGATATATATTATTGTTTAGTTACTTTATATTCTGAAGACTATAAAAAACAAACTGCTAATTTTCCTTAATTCTATTATTTTGTTTGATCCACCATGGATATAGTTAATTTTATAAATTTTTAGTCCATTTAAGATTCATATACTTTTTAAAAGATCCTTAATTATAAAATTGTTTGCAATAGCATATATACCCTCGGGACCACTCTAGTCTCCTGATAGTTGGTCATCCTTTTCCTTCTAGGAAAATTAATTAATTTATTTATTTCTCTCTCTTCTAGTCTCGTTCAATCCGACTGCCATCACAACTGCCTGGTATGGCCACGCAAAATTTTGAAGTCGTTTTTACCTTGTATCACATTCTTCACCTATACATTCCCATTTCTTACACCTAGTCAACGGATCTTTCTTCATACCGTCACTACGACGGCAATCCATGCATAGTGGAACTCATCAACTCCTTTCACATCCTTTTCCTTCTAGGAAAATTAATTAATTAATTAATTTCTCTCTCTTCTAGTCTCGTTCAATCCGACTGCCATCACAACTGCCTGGTATGGCCACGCAAAGTTTTGAAGTCGTTTTTACCTTGTATCACGTTCTTCACCTATACATTCCCATTTCTTACACCTAGTCAACGGATCTTTCTTCATACCGTCACTACGACGGCAATCCATGCATAGTGGAACTCATCAACTCCTTTCACATTTCAGAACCTTTTTTTTGCAACTCTGGTGATACAATGTTGCAATGTAATCACTGATGAGTTTTATTTTTCACGCCGATCACTTCTCCTAGAAGCATCGTTTAGACACGTGAAGTATTCTTGCTGTCTTGGTTTTATGTTCCAAAGACACTTATGGCTTATGAAACGTGGTGTCTTGGACTATCATCTAGACTTGACAAATGGGTGCTTTCAGTTGCACTATCTTTCCAGCATTGGAGCACCACTGTGCTGGACATCGTGCTAGTATCCTGCCCAACTTGTTTATTTTACTCATATCTAGTAAGCATGTATGCCACGTGCAGCTCCTCGTTGGTCGAGATCTCACACTGCTCCTCAGCCAGTTATTCCACGTCCTTTCCCTGTCGGCTTCTTATATTGTTTTTTTTGCTCTCTAATTTTCTTGGCATTGTATTAGGCCCTCATCCAAGATTTATTTTAATTAGAGTTGTGCTCTTGTATTTTACTTGGCATCAAATAATCTGAGCCATTATGGTATGGTCCCAAATATCTCTATTTTTTCACCGGCTAACATGGTAATTTGCATGCTCTATAATCATGACTTTGTATCACACTTAAGTATTAAAATAATTAATACATGTGTTTTTTAAGGAAATTCTAGATGTTGATTTTTCTAATAACTTAGCCTACACACAAATCTATGTTCTCGGTTTCCTTTCTTTCCTTTTAATGCGAACATTCGACTCCATAGCTTATAAAGTCTCTAGTGTCAAATTGTTGCTGAGATTAACACAGTAGATCTTTCTTTTTTCCACAAATCAACATGGACATTTCTAATCCTTGAGAATGAATGCCCTCAACATGAAGGAGAACATTGATATAACCAACTACAAAGCAAAAGGGCTTTGGAATAAGCAGTGCCCGCAAAGATTAATACTTGTAAATTAAAAATGTCACCATGTTAATTTAAATGTGCCAGAAATTCTCGTGTGAATGGTGAAAAAAGAGAAAATTTCACACTATTTGGCCCAAATGATAACTCTAGCTATTTGATTGGTTCATAGGGATGCAAGTGGGTACCCATTGGTGTTTTTAGGTTTGTCATTTTAGTTTATTTTTTCTCCCAAAATAATTACGTAGCATGCCATTCTAGTTCATTTTATCAAGTTTTGGGTTGACCTGATGACCCAAAAAGGATGAGACTTGCACTCCTAGTCAGGGGCGGATCTAGAATTGAAGTAAAGGGGGGGGGGGCTGAGTTTCCCATCTTCTTCCTTCTTCCTCTCTTTTCCTTCTTCTTTCTTCACCTTTTCTTCTTCTTCCTCTTCATTCATGGCTAGAAATTGTAGGGGGGGGGCTCCAGCCCCACCTGCCCCCACGCTGGATCCGCCCCTGTTCCTAGTTGAGGTGTAAAGAATAAACCTCTTGCGGCCATGGATAGACTACAATGCATCTTCCCGAAAGCAATGATGGCACAAAGCTAACTGTGTGTGGACATGTGTTATTATGGGATTGTGTGCTTGCAAGCTTTGAGTACATGTGCTTGCCAAATTAGATCTTGGGCATATGGTACCTAATAGCCGTATATGGATGGCATGTATCCAGTGATGGAGCTAGACCTGAAGGAAGGAAGGGAGGACCGGAAGGAGCTCCAGAACAGATCGTCCCCAACTATTTCTCTCCCTTTTCTTCGAAAAAACTGATAATTATGCTAATCAAATCAGCAAATCAACCAACAGGGAATAAATGCCTAACGGATGATATGGTTCATGCATGCACTGGCCAAATTATTAACTTAATCATCAGCATGGCTAGTGACAGCAATTTTTCAAATTATCAACCTAATCATCAGCATGGCTAGTGACATCAGTTTTTGTTACGGAGTCAAATCGGTGGGGACTGAGGATTCAAGGAATCCAAGCCGATGATGCGGTGTACATGCGTTCGTAGCCCCATAAAATAGAGAAGGGAGTGGGAATGCGCTATATGTGTTTTTGCATATGTATGGTGGCTTCATGGACTCCTACGGCAACAATATATATACAACTTTAGGTTCGTGTGTATGCCTGCAGTAGGTGTAAGCAACAATTTCTGATCTGATGCGCTTCACATGGAATGGAATTTTGATGGAGGAAGGGGGGCCACGACCCACAGCCTAGGTCGGCCAATATGTGGCTCCGCGCGGTGCATGTATCATGTATCCGTGATCGGCTCCAATCAGATTTAGCTTTCTTTTCTAATTCTAAGTTTAGATATATGTAGTACTTTTATTCGATATGGATTTCTCGGATTAATCTAGACCGTTAGATCTTCATAAAATCCAACGGTGCAAATTCTTCTTTTTTTAATTAATGTGGGAATTTCTAGACCCTCTCGATATGGATTTCTCGGATTCGCCTAGACCGTTAGATCTTCATAAAATCCAACGGTATAAATTCTTCTCTTTTTTAGATTAACGTGAGAATTTCTAGACCCTCTCGGCGAACGTGGTGGATTCTTTTAACACTATTGTATTAAGATAATAGATAGATGCCTTACTTTCTGTGTGTTTGGTAACGTGCTCTGCAGCTGACGACTACTAGAGTTAAGCCGAAGTCGGTGATGCACTTGCTGAGACATTTCAGAATGGACGAGGATCTGTTCATCACAACCTTCTGTATTCTACTGCAGGGTTTTCTTTTTACCCGACTCTATTCCATAATCTTCATGTGATTGAAAGTTCGGAATCTGTTCTCATTGCAGCTGTGGAACTCAGATCATGGCCATGTGCTTGACGCCTGCAAGGATAGATTGTAGAAGCTGCAACTAGATTATCTTGATCTCTATCCTATTCACTTCCCAGTAGCTACTTGCAATGTTTTGCATATGTATTGTAACTGTGATGTGCACATGTCAGGCAATCTGGTTACAGATGTAACTATGTATGTCTGCAAGGATAAAATGTTTGGAGTATATATATAGTGTTAACGTGTTCGATCTCTTGTTGGTGCAATCTCAAATGGATTGTGCCGATTTTATATTACTAGCAGTTCCATATGAATAGCTTGACTGTTGGCCTCCATTGATGTTTGAAGGCATTCTACATAACGCCTCTAAATAGTATTTGAGGCAGTTAGAAAATGCCTTTAAATGTTGATATTAGAAGGCATTTTGAAAAAAAAAATGCCTCAAAAGACCTTTTACTTCCCTGTTTTAGACGGCATTTTAATAAATGCCTCGAAAGGTCTTTACAGACGTTCCTACCACTTTTTGAGGCATTTTTTTTTACGACCATGTCTGAGCATGTTTTTCATTAAGAAGAAGGAGAGTTTATACACATAGAAAAGTGATCTCAGAGGGGATCACACGAGCCCTTGAGCCAAAAAGGAAATTACAACGTAAACATGTCGCGACCTACAGCTAGTTCCTCAGCAATGAGAGGTTCATGTAGTAGCTCCGGGAATAGCAGAAAAAAAATGTGTGTGACCTGCATATGCCCAGACCTTCGCTTCATCTAGAATCAGTGTGACTAGTTCTCGGACCATTAGTGATTTCCTTTGAAAAACACGCTGGTTCCTTTCCTTCCAAAGTAGTCATGCCACCAAGAGTAGAAGTGAGTCAAAACCTTTTCTGAGTTCTTTTTTGATCTGTTTGCGGGAGCGACACCACCACTCAAAGAAATCAGAAGCAGTGGGCTGAGGAGTAACTTGCTGAAGATTGCATCGCCTTAGTACCATGAACCATGTTTCCTTGGCAAATACGCAGGACAGCAGCAAGTGTGAGATCTCCTCGGGGTGTTGGTCACAAAGGTTGCAGTTATCACTATCTTGCAGATTGTGTCTCTTCCTACAGGCTGCAGTTCAACACCGATCATGCATCGCGAGCAAAAGGAAGAATTTGCAGCGACCAGGTGCTCTGGCTTTCTTGAGCTCCCTTGCGCCGGGCAAGGCGTGCTGACCCACAAAGAAGGCAGCATAAGCGGAGGCAGTCGTGAATTGCCCATCTACTGTCCACCTCCATCTAAAAGTATCTGGGCTATTGGTGTTCAAAATAAAGTTGCTTTGGCGCAGTGCGTCCCATAGGAATAGTTAATCCATCAGAACTTTTTTTTTTTGAGGGATAACGGGGGGAGAGGATCCCCACCAATATATTGCCAGAGTCTCTTGCAGACTCAATAAATCTCGGAGGGTTCAGCAATTGTTACATAGGGAAAACACTGATGTATCTAGGGGAGTTTACATATTGGAAGAAAAAACATTACACCAGGCCTCTGCGACGAGCTTGTCCTGTCGCGGCAATCTACAGCTCCATAGGCGAGCTTCTTCCTTGCAGCTGAGCAGGAGACGGAGGGACGGGTTTTGGCCTCGGAAGACAACATCATGTCTATGTTTCCAGAGCTGCCAAGCACACAGCAGCAGGAATGTGGAGTAGTGTTCAACAGGTATTGTCACGGGGCATTCCAGCAGCCAGAGTTGTGACACCATTGCGTCTTGCACCGGGACACCTATTTTTGTCCAAAACTGTTTGGCAAAGTGGCAGTGTAGGATGAGGTGGTCAGGGCTCTCCTCAGCAGCATGGCACACCTCACATTCCGGATTCTCAACGACTTTCTTGACGACCAGGTTGGTTTTGCACTGGATTTTCCCCTGAACCAGCAGCCAAGCAAAGAAGCAAACACGCGGTGGGGCACAATTGATCCAAACAAATTTGTAGAAGGGGCAAGGTGTATGTTCCTGCAGACTCATCATAGCAGCGTAGATCGGCCCGGCACGCAGCGTGCCATCTTTGCTCACCAGCGGGCATAGCCGGTTGTCAGAGGTCTCTTGTAACACGACTTCTTCGACGATCTCTTCCAGTATGGCGAACTCGGCGGCAGCGACATGAGAGAGACGGGTGACAAAGTGATCGCGCAGTGGTCTGGAATATACTTTGGCAACTGATGCATTCTGGTCATTGGTATGACTGAAAAGAGAAGGTAAAGCTTCCGAAAGTTGGCCGACGGGGAGCCAGTGATCAAACCAGAAGGAGGTGCGTATCCCGTTGCCAACAGTGGTTGTTGTGATTGCTCTGTAGATAGGTAGCAGGTCCTGCAAGTTCTTCCAGTGTGCTCTAGCACAGTTACTTTCCAGGGAGGCAATGTCAATCCGAGAAGACACCCATTTTGCCCAGGCCGATTCCCCAGGATGGTGTAGGCGGTGCAAGTGCTTCAGCAGCAGGCACTGATTGAGGATTTGCAAGTTCTTGATACCGAGACCACCCAGTTCTTTGGGCAGGCAGGTCTGTTCCCAAGCGACAAGGCATCGGGCACCAGTCATTGTAGCTTCACCTGACCAAAGGAAAGCCCGACGTTTTTTGTCAAGAGCATCGATCGTCCCTTGCGGAAGTTGCATGGCGGAGAGGGTGTAGATTAAAGCACTGTCAAGAACTGAATTGACCAGGACCGCCCGGCCCATGTAGTTGAGTAGAGATGCTTGCCAACCGCCCAGGTATCTGTCAGTGCGGTCAATGAGTGGGGTAAAGGCGCTCAGATTGAGTTTGACATTGGAGAGTGGCATGCCCAAGTAAGTCTGTGGGAATTGGTCTCTTCGGCACCCCAGCACGGTGAGGTAGCTTGGTACATCCTCCTCCGGGACATGCATCGGCACCACTGTGCTTTTGTGAAAGTTAATCTTGAGGCCGGTCGCATTAGCGAATTGGTCAAGGAGCAACTTGAGTTTCAGGACATCCTGATCCGCAGCCCGCAAGACTATCAGAGTTTCATCTGCATACTGGATCACAGGGCATGGTAGCGCATCGGACGCCGGGTGCCGCACACCACCATCACATTTGATGAGGCGTTGTAGGACGTCTGCCACTAGCAGGAACAGATATGGGGATAGGGGGACCCCTTGCCGGAGCCCTTTCTTGCAGGTGAACCAGCTGCCCGGACATCCATTCAGTAGGATTGCAGACTTAGAAGTGGTGAGGATGTGTTGAATCCATGAGCACCATGTGGCGGGGAAACCTCTGCATTGAAGGATTTTGAGCAGGCTGTCCCAATTGACGGAGTCAAATGCTTTGGCGAAGTCCAGTTTGAGGACAAGTGTTGGCAGGCGCTGTTTGTGGTAGTGCTGAACTAATTCCAGTGCGTAGATGAAGTTTTCAGAAATTGAGCGGCCTTTTATAAAACCTGTTTGATCCATGTCAATCAGCTTGGGGATTTGCACCTGCAGTCGTGAGGTGAGGATCTTGGCAATGATCTTCAGGGAGCAGTTCTGCAGACAAATAGGGCGATGGTCCCCTGGTGCCGTTGCTCCCGGCTTCTTGGGCAGGAGCACAATGTAGGATCTGTTCACCCGTTCAAGATACACTGTTCCAGCAGCAAAAGCATCCACGAAGCTCATAACCTTATCCACAACGGTATCCCAGGCCGCCATGTAGAAACCAGGACTAAAGCCATCCGGCCCGGGAGCACTATTGCGGTTCATCCTGTGCACTGCTGCTTTCGCTTCCTCCACAGTGAAAGGCGCTGACAGTGTGTCCAGAGTTGGTGACTCGACCCCCCTGTAGATATCCTCCAAACTGAATTGCCAGTGTGCTGTGGCTGTTGTGCCCATGATGGAGGAGAAGTATGTCGTCAATGCATTTGTCTTTGCATCATGTGCTGTGAGTTCACACCCATCAACTGTAAGCGTCTTAATCTGATTCCGGCGTAGGCGATTAGTGGCATGAGCATTGTGGAAAGCAGTGTTGGCATCGTCCTCGCGGATCGCCTTGAATTTGCTCCTTTGTTTCCAATAGGCTGCCCGTTCCCTGATGGCCAGCTGCAAACGATCAGCGCAGGCATCCTGCAAGAAACACTCCCCTGCAGACAGGCCATGATACTCTTCTTGCAAGTCAAAGTAAGCTATAAGAAATTTGCAGTTTTGCATGACAAAAGGTGGAGTCCTCTTACACCTGGACCAAACCTTTGCTGCATTTCGTGATGCTTTGAGCGAGCTCGCAAGGTCCCCGGCAGCATCCTGAATGTTGGGAGCGTTGTTCCACGCCGAAACGATGCATGGGAGGAAGTCGCTGTGTGTGAGCCAGGAGTTTTCAAAGCGGAAGGTATTTGTTTTGGGTATTGTGGTGGAGATCCTGACAACCAGTGGGGTGTGGTCAGAGGCTGATCTGGTGAGAGAGTTTAGCGTGGAATTTGGGAATCGCGTGCTCATATCCGTGTTAAGGAAGACTCGATCAAGACGTGCAAGTGTGGGGTTTTCCCGGCGGTTGGACCAGGTGAAAAGCCGGTCCAACATTGGGAGCTCGAGGAGGGCTAGAGAATTTATGGCATTGTTAAAAAGCTCGGTGAGCCGGTGATCAATGTGTGCATTGTTTTTGTCAGCGCCGGATCTGATAAGGTTGAAGTCCCCAGCAATTACCCAAGGCCCACAGATTTGTGGGGCGAGCTCGACGAGATCGTCAAGGAAAAAGGCAGAGTCCCGGTGGTCGGAAGGCGCATACACGTTCGTGACAGTGAAGCTGATATTGGTGACAGTAGAGGATAGCACAGTGGTGAGTGTGTGCTTGCGCATGATGAAACTTTCTAAAGCTAGCGCATTAACAACCCACGCAGTGAGAATCCCACCTCGGCTCCCTCCAGCATCGACACAGAGGAAGTCACGTAGGGAAGGCAAAAGGAAGGAGCGAGCCTTAGCGGTAGAGGTGGAAGAGAGTTTCGTCTCTTGCAGACAAACAACAGTCGGTTTAGCCGTAGTTAGCGTGTCCCTGACCGCATCACACTTGTCAGTGTCCCCAAGACCACGAACGTTCCAAGAGAGAAGTTGAAACACACGGCCGTTTTGATTCATCTAGGCAAAGTGCACACCCAGGTGACATAGGGTAGCGCATGCATCTCCTGCCATCCTAGGAGAGCCACGCACACACAAACAGAGAAAACTAAAATAAGGGACAGAACAACGACACAACCACAACAACTAAACGACAGGCAATGCGACGCAGCGCATGCACACGCAACCGCTGACCAGACATGTTCAGGGAACACTAAAGCTAAACTGTGACACCTCCGGAGTTTAGCACTGTTTAAACATACCATTAACATCAAATGACACAGTTAACCCTAGTTTGGTGATTACTTAAAAGCCGAAATTCCGTTTAAATACACCAAAAAGTCAACTCTCGCACCTTTGCTCAAATGAACTTTGGCCCAACACGAAAGTTGTAGAGTTTGATAAGATAAACAACTTTCGTGTTCAAAGTTTTTCAAGTTACAACATGAAATTTTGAGTTAGCCCCGAAAGACCAGTGGGTTCCTGAAATTTGAATTCGAATTTTGAACTTTCAAATCATCGCTCAAACGAAGTTTTGCCTAAAAGGAAAGTTGTAGAAAATTAAATTTTGAACAACTTTCGTGTTCAAAATTTTTCGAGTTTCAATTGAAAATCTTGAGTTTGAACCAAGTCAAACCGCTGACTTTTATTTCTCTCTCCACTCCCTTTTTCTCTCTCCTCTCTCTCTCTCCCTCGCTGACTCTCCCCTCCCTGCGCGCGGCAGAGCTCGCGCCGCTGCCGCCCGCTCGCCGCGCCGCTGCACGCCCGTGCTCGCTGCTCGGCTGCCGCCCCGTTGCTGCCTCGCTGCGCCGCTCCATCACCACCCCCGCTCGAGTGCGCACGCGCCCGGACCCCGCTCGCTGCGCCCGCCCGCTATGGCACTCGCTCGCCATCATCGCCTCTGTGCGCCGCGGAGCCATTACTGCTCGCCGCCTGGCCACGCCAACACGCGCCCCTCCCCGACCGTTGACCCCGCGCCGCATTCGAGTGCTCGCCTGCCTCGCTGTGCCACGCTCGAGTGCTGGCACTCCGCGACGACGGCGACGCGACGAGCCGCCGCCCACGCCAGTGCGCCCGCCCTTAACTCCTCCCCTGCTGAGCTCCCCTCTGCAGCCCTCTCCTCCCCATTTTGCTTCGCCATCCCGCGTTCCCGCTCCTTCCCTCTCCCTTCCACCCCAAGCCCAGCCCCCACTCCGCTCCCCGCGCCCTGGAACGCCGCCGCCCACGCCATTGCCGCCGCTGAGCACCGCCTCACCACGGAGCCCCCACCTCCGGCCTCCCTCCGCCCCAACGGAGCCCGGGAACGGGATCCCCACCTCCCCTTGGTGCTCACCGGCCCCCTCCTCTGTCCGCTCCGACCACCGAAGCTCGCCGGGGCAGAGCCGCCGCCAGCGTCGCCTGCCGCGGAACCCCGTGCTCCGCCCCTCCCCGACTCCAATCAACCCCCGAGCTAGCTTCCTCATGGCGCCGTGAAGCTCCCCGGCCTGCTCTTGCCCCTCCTCTCGCGCCGGAGTGCCGCCGTCGCAGCTCGCCACCGCCGCCGGCCGTGCTGCTACGCCGCCAACCCTGCTCCGGCCATCCCCGTCGACCACATCACCCACCCCTAGGTAGAGCTCGGTGAGCTCTCACCCCTGGACACCATCCCCGCCGCCGGCGAGCCTCCTCCTCGCCGGAAAACCTCCGCCGCCGCCTCCTCTGTCTTCTACCTCCGGCCAGGGACCCCGACGCGATTAGTTTTAGATTTCCAGGGGTTTTGTGAAAGTTCCAGGGGCCCCTTTGCAAACCTGAGTTTGTGTTTTCTAGTTTTTCCAGCAAACTTGTAAATTCGTTTAAAAATCGTAGAAAAATCAGAAAAATGCAAACTCAACTGTTCTGTAATCTTTGCAAAGAAATCTACAACTTTTGTTACATACACTTTTTCTTTTGCTCAATAGTTTTTGCTTCATTTAAAATACAAAGAAAATATACTTTATATTAGATCTCACGTTACAAGCATGAGTTGTGAAAAAGTGCGGTACATGTTAGATGTATAACCTTGTGAAAAAGTTTCGTGGGCAGTTGACATGTCTAGCTATCAGTTTATTTAAATCTTGATGTATGCATAGTATAAATAGTTTTGTTTTTCCAAGTTGTTCCACCTTGAACCACAAGCTGAAACTTTTTCAGTACCTCTGAGTTGTTACCTGGATGCTCTAGAAAAATGTAGGGACTTTTTACCCAAGCAGAACATGCTCAAGTGTTTTATGCAATGAATAAATGCACTAAACTAAGAAAAATAGTTCCTCTGTCTAGAAAAATCTGATATTTTTAGAATAGCTGATATTTTAGTGCTGTATCTTGCTAGAAAAATTTTGACCTTTGAAACTCATTAGAACTAGCTGTGAAAATTAATTTTCTTTACGGCAGTTGTACATTGCTCTATTTTTCATGCCCTGTACAATGCTTGTTTAGTTGTGAAAAATTTATGGAAATCTCATATTTAGGTAAACAAGACTCAGTTAAAATTTCATTACCAGTACTTGCACAGTTTGATCTGTAAAATTCTTTTTTATTTCTAGCAGTAGCTGTTTATTTTATTTTTCATGGTTAATAGGCCGCATAAAATGGGCTGAAAATTTCACAGTAGGCAAGTTACTCAGATATGTACCTTGCATAAAAATTTCAAACCCAGAATCTCTGTGTAACTTTATTTATGATAAGGACATGCTTAACCTAGTAATAAATGAGAAAAACCATTCTTTTGCTGCATAGGAAGAAAAGGTAAAGTCCACCCTAGTTACTTTGTAAAATCAGATATAATGATTATTACTCTATAAATGATTGCCCAAAATGATGTAACAGAATATTTTGTAAATCATCTTAAGTTGCGTTGGATTACAACTCTTTAGTGAAGAATTGAATAAATCGTATCACTAAAGTAACTCACGCATATGCATTTCATATAGATTCGACTACTCTCCCAGACGGTACGTACGAGCTGGTGCCGGAGTCCGAGAGTGAGCAGCGTGAAGCTCAAGTGAATCTAACTGAAGCCACTGAAGACATGAACCAAGGTTCAGAAGAGCCCAAGGCTAGCTCCGCTCAGGAAGGCAAGCCCCGGAGCATGTCCTACCTATTCTAAATTTATGCAACTATTCATCTTCCTATTTATTTGTGCATTTAAGTTGCAGGAATTGTTTGGAACCTTAGTTGCATGATCCTAGGTACCTATGTTTGAACACTAGTATGTGTAGGTCGCTAGTTGGCTATGCTAATGGTTCGGTAGAAGTCGAGTGATTTCCTGTCACTCGCGAGCTCATAGGAGTTGAATGCTTACTACACACTGCAATATAAGGTTTACGGGCGGGGTTGTTGTACTCGTGATACCCCATATGTTTAGCAAAAATGGATAAGGCCGCGGTGTGTGGTAGTGGTGGTTAAGCGTTTGAACGTACTAACCACATGCCGAGAATATGGTAATCGGTAAGCTTAAGTACCTGATGGAACCGGCCGTGGAACATACTCCCCACTGTCTGGTCTATGGTCACGCACGGGTGCAGGGCACCCTAGGGCGGTGGGCCTGTTCCATGCCCGGGGGTAAAGGGGAAAAGTCGCGTGGGTGATTTTCATTCCCATGCGTGTGTTTAGGTCTGCCTGGACAGGTTAACAAATTCGATTCGAATCGTCCGTCTCTCACGGATATTGAGATTGCTTAACCCTTTTGCCACATAGTGTAAGAAGTGGAACAATGATGACGAGAAATATGATTGAATGATGGAAAATAATTGTTTTTCATCATGTATGCTTTAGGGTAGATGCTAATGTAGAATGGTTAATCAAACTAGAACTTGAAGGCTAAAATCGGAAAATAAGGACTTACTCTTATTGCTTTTCGGCAAAGACAAACCCCTCAAGCCAAAAGCACTGCATGTCTAGTTAGAGGGTTAATTATATCCCAGTCGGGTAAGCCTTACTGAGTATTAGTATACTCAGCCTTACTTGTGGCTCAATTTTTGTTTCAGGTGATACTTTTGAGGACATGATTGCTAGTTTGACTTGGCCGTGTACTCTGCCTCCTGGTTGGTCGGTGGAGTGGGGTACGACTCCGGCCAACGATGGCAATGCCGAGTGATGTCATGTACGGGCTTCATCATGACATCATGTATCGTCGTTTAGAACTCGTTTTATTTCCGCTGCAGTGAACTCTGAACTACTTTTAATTTTTCGAACTTCAATTACCTTTTGGAGTTTCGAAACTGGTTTGTAATAATTAAGTTAAGACTCTGTTATGTAATGTATCTGTGAAGTGTTGTACTCTCTGGACTCACCTTCGTGTGGGTTACATGTAAGCTTTGGGTTCGATCGACGCTCAGGTGGATTCTTCGGGACTTTACCCGACGGCACTGCCGAATTACTCCGTTTGAAGTGCGTGTTAGCCGGGATTATCTTTAAAAGGATGGTTAGCGCACTTGAGCTGGATTAATTAGGGCGGTACTGCCACATAAACGCACCGACCCAGGAACAGCGCTACTGCTAACTGAATGTGGCAAAGCAGTCCGCGCAGTGGAAGTAGCAGTTTCGATCATTCCTTGGCCTGTAACACCTTATCCAACTCAGATGTTGCCGATGAGCTGATGCCCGCGGCAAGTGCAAGCTTGTGCAGGTCCTGTCTTCCCACTGGTTTCTTCTTGTGTAGCAGGCCGTGTTTGATCACTTGGTCCTGGAGATCCCTAGAACAAGAGGTAAGAGTGTTCTTGAGCATCTTGAGCTGAGTGGCTTTTGCTGCCATGGTGAGAAATCCGGCCGGTTCTTTGGCCTTCAGGCGCGAGCTTGGATCACGACGTGGGGGTGGGCAGCGGCGAGCAGGCATCTTGCGCAGGCGTGTAGTATGGGCGTGAGCAGCAGCTTGGGTGTGTTCAGGTGAAGAGACTGGCGACGGTGGTGGTGGTGGTGGTGGTGGAGTGTGTCATCCAAGTGCCAGGTAAGCAGCGGCAGGTTGCAGAGCGTGGGGGATGCGAGGGTGGGCGAGCGCGGCGAGGTGTTGATGATGATTGGGAAGGCAGGCAGGCGTGCGAGCGGGAAGGCATTGATGAAGCCATGGCAGAGGATGGCTGCGCCGAGGAAAGCGGCAGGGTGGAGAGGAGTGGTGGTGTGTTGCAGTTGGTTGTCAAGTGGTGGCAGCTGCGGTGGGCCGAAAGGCTGTGGTGGTGGCGGCGGCGGCGGCGGCGGCGGCGGAGCAACTTGGGGCATGTGTGGTGGTGGAGGCGGCGGCGGGGGTGGTAGCGGTGGGAAGAAAGGACGCAGCAAGCCATTTTCATCCAGTTGTTCAGCGCGCGGCCAGACACGTCTCTTACTTATGTTGACAATGCTTCCATTCCCATCTTCAGAATGGATCCAGACATCACCAGAGACATCACAGGATTGCTCAAGCTCAACCACAAAACGCAGAGAGGAGTAGTCGACACGGGCCACGTTCCGAGGGTCAATCTCCACCATAGTGCCAAAGCATCGGAAAGCATTCTTGATAGGCTCCATAAACCAGTGTTCCGGAGGGAACTCACGGACAGACAAGTAGGCTAGCAGCTCGGGCTTCTTGCGGAACCTGTTGGTGGATTCTTCACATCGCTCAAGGTCCATGCGTGCCCCCTCATGAACGATGGGCTGCATGGCAACAGCCCACTCGCGGTCCTCATGCGTTTGGAACCGCAGCAGCATAGCTCCACGTGAAGAGGGCAGCATCTCAAACTGTAGATCCGGTGTAGTAGCATGCATGGCCTCAAGAATGAAAGTTGCAGCATTGGAGGCTGCCAGAGGTGGGAGGAAGACATATGCAAAGCGCAGAGCCTCTGACCAGTTACCCGCAGGGAGCCAGATCTCGCGGTAGTCTGGGCCGGAGAAACCGTTGTCGCTAAAAGCAGAGGTGGCATCAAGCTCGCTGACGTACTCTTCCTCGTCCATCTCATCGTCTCCCGTCTCCACGGCAGCAGGGGCAGCAGGGGCCGCCAGCTGCTGCACATCCGCAGGGTGGACCGGCACCGGGCGTCGGATCGGGGAAGCCTCAGGTGGCGGGGACCGGGAGGGGGCAGACCGCGCCTGGAGCAGCTCCTCAGGTGCAGGGGCAGGTGAGGCCCTCCCGGACCTGGAGCCAACAGCGCGGATGTCGCACGCGTGGGAGACCGCTGGCCCCCCCACACCTGCCTAGCCCAAGCGCGCCGGGATGGCGCCAAGAAGCCCTTTCCCTTTAGGGCTAAGCTCCCGAAATAGGCAGTCGAGGTGCAGTGATTCCAAGGACGAGGAGCGCGAACGTGCAGGAGCTGGCAGCTCGGGTGAGCACTCGAAAGGCGGCGGCTCGGCGCTGGAGGATGCCAGCATGTGCAGGGGGTCCAAAGCAGAGGTGAACGGCAGGAGCTGTAGTGGCGTAGGTGGCGGAACCCGTGGCACCGGCGGCGGGTTCACGGCGCGCGCGGTGAAGGGAACCGGGTGGATGGGCATGCGGGTGGCGGGGATGGGGATGGTGGGGCGGCGGGATGGGTGGGGGGGTTTGCTCTCTAGCTATCGGCATGGGGCACCGATAGCTGCGGTGGCCGCTGCCGCGGCAACGGTGGCAGCGGATAGGGTCGCGGCAGTCGCGCACCTGGTGGTCGGCGGCGATGCACCGGAAGCAGCCGTTGGTGGAGGAGAGTGGAGGGAGGCGGCGTGGAGGGAGCTGTTTGTGGGTTGGCGGGGTGAGCAAGGCGGAGAGGTAGGGTTTTGGGGTGGGGTGGTGGGGCGCAGTGAATTCGGACGGGACGTGGCCTCGGGCTTGTGGTCGGGGAGGTGAGGTCTCAGCTGGCTTCCATTCAGTAGTAGCAGCAGCGCGGGCGGGAACCAGCTTGGGGAAATGAATGTCCTCCTGCTCTAGAGCCCCGTGCAGCGAACCGGCCCGCTGAACAGTAACTGTGCGCTGCCGCCCGAACTGCACAGTAACTCTTTGGTTGGTCGGCCGAGCGCGTTGAGCATTGATGGCGTCGTCTTCCTCCGGTGGGAGTTGGAGCACAGAGGCCATGGCGAGTTCACTGGAAGAGTGAAGCAGGAAACGAAGCCCATTGAACTGCAGACTGCCACGGACGAGGACAACATTTGCCACATTCGAGTTAGCGAGCCTAGCGCGGAACACAAACGGATAGACCTCGACAGCGATAACCCTAGCAGGGGACGCGGTTAGCAAGAAACTGAGAAGGTTGGAGACGTACGACGCATTTAAACGGCTCGAGCGGCATGGTGGGGTTAGCCAGATGTGCGCGGGTGGGGAGCAGGAAAACGGGGAGATGGCACCTGGGATTGCCGTGCTGTAGTAGTCTGAGAGAAGCAGATGTTCGAACTGGACTCCGGGCCTGGAACTGAGCTCCCGAGTTGTGGAGCCTGAGGGGGCCTGCGAGCTCGCCTGCGAACGCGAAAGCAGCTCCGGCAGGTTTCAGGGTCGGAGGGCGGAGCTGTGCGTGGTTTTGGTGGTGGCGGTGGCGGAGGCGTCGGCGTCGGCCGGGGGGATCCGGACGGCGGAGGCGTGGGCGGCGGGGGCGGGGTCGCCCGTATCGCCAGGGGCGAGACGAGACAATGAGACATCGGACTAAACTTCAAAAGATTTCTCTCTCCGAATCGTCATCCATCAGAACTTGCACCGTTAGAGCACCGGTAATGTCTTGTGCCTCCTATAATATATAGGACGTGCTGTAGTGCTAGTGCGTACCACAAGGGTGAGCTGTGGACGGTGGTCGGTGGCAGACTCATGCACAGTTGAACATCTGAACGGATGAACGGCTTCTGGTTTGACCGCACACGAATTCTGGGAGCACGCAAAGCGAGTGGCACAGGAGGCGCACGGGTGGGTGATGTGTTCATTTCTATTCAAGTTCCAGTGCAGTGCAGGGTGACTAACTTCAGTGGAAGCAGCCGCATCAGCAACAACCGAGCTGGCCAACCCATCATGAGCAGGTTGTTGGGCCAGTGGCGCCCTTGAGCCAAAGCGCAAAGGGCGAGGAAGCGACCAGCCCAGCATGGAGTCCGCCGGGGCAGCGGAGCGTGTCCCAGGATGCGGCATCGACAGTAAGAATGAACCCAAGCGCAATGAAAGCGACCGACTCTGCGTCGAGTCCGCCGGAGCATCAGAGTGAGCTGCAGTCCCGCGTCGCCGAGGTCTTCGCCGTCGACATCCACCCGGCCGCCACCATCGGCAAGGGGATCCTGCTCGACCATGCCACGGGCGTCATCGTCGGGGAGACGACCAAGTGACGCTAGGCGGCACCGGCACCCCCAAGATCGGAGACGACGTGCTCATCGGCGCCGGCGCGACCATCCTCGGCAACGTCCGGATCGGCGCCGCCGCCAAGGTCGGCGCAGGGTCCATTTGAATTTTTTTTTGGATAAATTAGAGTGCTAAATCACAAATTTTTGGATAAAAAAAACACGGTATGGCAGAAACTTTAGCAACCTACTATCTCGTTTTGTGGGTAAAATTGGGGACAAAAACAAGTGAACATGGCAAAACAAAAAAAGTCCATTTGAAATTTATGAAAGACCTTGCTTCAATCCAACCTTATATTAGACATATAATTGACCAAAACCAAAGACAGTGTCGATATCGATATCGCTTGTCGAAACAAAAACCTCATTAGCTATATATACATACTAGGATAGCTTGCCTTGATCTACTAAGAGCATGGCTTATGGTTTCGCTAGCTTGCCGGCGAAGTGAAAAGCCACGTCAGCCCAGCCGTGTGACATAGTGGTGGTGGACCCCGCTTTCTTTAATACACACCGTGAAAATAAAACAAGGCTAGCCAATGAGAGCCGGATGATCGGGCGGTGGAAAGGCTCAGTTAATGCATGCGCTCGCTTCCGCCCGCGACTAGCTATCCGCGCGCCCGCTGTGCTCTCTTTTCTTCTTTTATCTCTCCGCCGCGTAGGAATCCGCCGGCATCTCGCCAACTATTATACCTGCACTAAACACAAGAGACAAAATGCAACAGGTAGGACTTGGATCAATATATCACTTCTTCACGGGAGACGATGTGTTGATGGTGTCCACACACACATAGATGAGTAGCGTGGTCCACATGCCAAGGACGACAGGAGCACCTATCTTATTAAATTTTTTTCATCTTCTCTGTGAATTTACGCTGCTCATCCAAGGCACGGTCTGCAAGCTCGATGATTTGATTGATGTGGGTTGGCACGGCCCGATGCCGCGGCTCGTGGTTTTATTTGCAGGCAGCCTAGGCGTAGCCGAGTCGGGCACAAGCCTCCAATCCGGACGATTCCTCGCAAAAAAAAAAAAAAAAAATCGGTCTCGTATCTACTACCGTGGACGACTCCGACTCCATTCCAACCGTCTCACTCTCCCACGTACGTGAGCAGCGTCGGGCGTGATTCGGCCTCTTGTTTATCAATTTGAAAGCGTCATGAGTAACAAGATGCTTAATTCTCCTTGCCTAAGAAGTCAACGCCAACGTGCGAGTTTTTCGGATCGGACGTTTTGGCGATCAGGGCGACTCTGATGGCGATCTCGTTCCCACCTCCGACCTAGCTGCCTCGCCAGCGGTGCTAGGTCCGCTCCATCGCTGGTTGTCACGATCACGACGTCCACGCCCCGCCCACCGACACCCGAGTCCGCGGCGGCCACCGCAAATCACCAGTTAGCCGCTCCGGTGCCGGCGACCATCAACTCTCGCTCCCTCTAGTTTTGCGCCGCTTAGGTTTTTTAGGTGGGATTACTGGTGTGTGCACTCGTTCGTGGGTGCAGTACCAGTGCTGTTTTTCCTCTCTGGTGGTCCGCAATGGCGACGACCGGAGGTGGAGGTGCTGGAGGTTCGGGGTCTCGCCCACCCCGGGTCCAAGATGATGCCAACCCTAATGTTGCTGATATGCTGAAGAAATTGAACCTGACTGAAGAAGAAGGGGATTCGTTGTTTTCAGTGATGATGAAGGCGACAGGGAGATGGCCAAGGTTGAGTGGGCACTGTTGGGGAAGGTGCTTTCCCCTACGGTGCTGCACGTTACCGGACTGAAGATTTGTTCGATTGGAGAAAAGAGTGCCAACCTTTTTGCGGCAGAATTCAGCTGCAAGGAGGACAAGGAGCGGATCCTGGCCAATTCGCCATGGCTGGTCGGGAAACATGCTGTCATCCTGCAAGAGTTTTTTTTCTCTCGAATACGCTGGAGAGCTGCGCATCATTGCATTAAGAAGAAGAATTTGAATTTGGATTACAAACACAACGTGCCACACGGACTGTGGGCGCTCCCCATACTACTGCAAGCTAATCAAGGCAGCTACTAGCAGAATGGGAAAGGAAGGCAGGGAAGAACTAGAGCTATTACTCGCTAAACAGACAACCAAGCTTCTTCGCACCCACTAAGACCCACTGCTCCCCAAAATGCCTGATGGTCTGGACAAGTTGTGGCACAGGAGCAGCAGCGTTACGGAACACTCTAGTGTTTCTCTCCTTCCATAGCTCCCACGCGATCAGTGAGAACAAGGTGTCGAAACCCTTTCTTTTGGTTGGAGGCAAGAAGGATCGAAGCCGCGCCCACCAGTCTTGCAACGACTCCATAGCTTGTGGTGTAATGTCCTGAAAGTACAGAGGGGCAATGAACACCCACCAGACTTGCAAGGAGTATGAGCATCTGAAAATGATGTGGTCTGACGACTCATTCTCCTGGTCACAGAGGCGGCAAGTAGGACCAGCAGTCAGCCCATGTCGAAGGCGTCGATCAGCAGTCCAATGTCGACGCTTGACAGCAAGCCAAAGGAAAAACTTGACCCGAAGAGGTGCCCAAGTCTTCCAAATGCAATCTGCACCATTGAGCTGAGTTGCTCCATTGTGCAATGCAAAATATGCAGAGCTGGCAGTATAACTACCACTTGCAGTCCACTTCCAAGATAGCTCATCGTCGCTGTCAGGGGTCAAAGGAAAATCCGCAAGTCGATCCCACAAGACATTGTACTGCCCCATTGCTTGGATCGACAGAGGTCCAGTGATATCTCTTGTCCAACGCATTTCAGATAGAGCCTGAGCCACTGTCCGAGTAGATTTGAACCGCTTGGGCACAGCATCCCAGACCAATTAATGGTGCTAGATTCTGGATGGCACACCCGTCAATCTAGCTATCTGTCCAAAACTTAATGTGATTGCCATTTCCAACTTTTGCTGATGTGGAAGCCTGAAAGAAAGCAAAAACCACTGGATCAACCTTGATGTCAATGGAGGACCAGGCTCTCGACGTGTCAGTGCGTTGTAACCAAAGCCAGTGGGTCTGCAACGCAATGCCGGCAAGCCTAAGATCGAGCACACCCAGGCCTCCATTAATTGTCGGAAGGCAAACAGTCGGCCAAGCCACCATGCATTTGCCGCGAACCGATTCCTCGATCTCCTCCCGCCCATAGAAACCTGCGTCTTAGGGTGTCAATCTCCGAGATGGCCCAGCTTGGTAGGTTATTGGCCATGAGAATATAAATTGGCATTGCTGAGGCCACTGATTTGACGATGATAAGCCTCCCGCTCTTGGACATCAATTGTCCCATGCAAGGTTGTAGACGTGCCGCGACCTTCTCAACCACTGGTCGAATCATTGATTTGGGAATCGCCTTGGTGGATGGGGGAAGCCCAAGATATCTGACAGGGAACGGCAGCACCTCACAAGAAAGGATCTCCCTAATCTCTGACAGAGTTTCTTCACCCCCAAAAATTGGCGTCAGGGAGCATTTGTGCAGATTAACATGCAACCCAGAAGCAGTGCCAAATATACCCGAAATTCTCATCATAGCATGTGCTTCCTGGACTGTCGGTGAAATGAACATGATGACATCATCAGCATAGAAGCTGCAATGATGTTGAACTGCCATCAGCCCAGTAGGTTGCAGTAGGCTTGAGTTCGCTGCAGCTCTGATAACCCGGTCCAGAATATCCACGGCAATGATGAAAAGCATCGGAGATAATGGATCCCCCTGGCGTACCCCTCTAAAGTGTTGGACTTTCCTGCCTGGCTGACCATTGAGCAGCACCGGTGATGATGCAGATGAGAGGAGGACGGAAATCCATCTGCACCACCTTAAACTGAAGCCCCGTGCTCTCAAAACCTCCAACAAGAACGGCCAGGACAGTGTGTCAAAAGCTTTCGAAATATCCAACTTCAGCAAAATCTTGGGGATTTTCTTTTTCTTGTATAGGACAGCAGCACTCTACACAAACTTATAGTTGTCGAGTATGGAGCGCCCTTTGATAAAAGCGCTATGATTGCTGCCTATCATTGCTGCAAGCTTAGGGGCCAGCCGATTGGCTAGTAGCTTGGAAATTAGTTTGGCAAAACTATGTATTAGAGCAATCGGCCGATAATCCCTTGCTTCCTTAGCATCCGCTTTCTTAGGGAGCAGTACGATCAGGCCATTGTTCACACATCTGAAACTGTCTCTTGTAGAAGAGAAGGAGGAGTTGATTGCCCACATAACATCACCTCGAATCACCGGACAAGCAGTTTTATAGAAGCTCCCAGTGAACCCATCAGGACCCGGGGCTTTGTCAGGTGGCATTTCCTTAATAACTGCCCAAACTTCCTCCTCGGAGAAGTCAGCATCCAAACCTTCTAGGTCAGTTTGAGGCAACTGGAGTGCACCGAAATTCAGTGTCGCCTCCCTGACTGTGTCCTGACCCAAAATCTGAAGGAAATAGTCATGCAGCAAATCAGCCATCTCATCATGCGTGGTGGCCCGGCGGTCACCAACAGATATGATGGTAATGTGGTTCTTCCTTCTTCTACCACGTGCACGAAGATGGAAGTAGCGAGCGTTGGCATCTCCTTCCTTCAGCTCAAGAACCCTTGACCGTTGCCTTGCTATTTTACTCTCCAACGAGGCCATACCCAAGCACTTCCATTTCAACTCGTTTCAGAGGTTGGCCTCCAGCTCTAAAAGGCTCCGCCGGTCTTGTTCCCGATCAAGCCGCAGAATCACTTCTCTAGCGACCAGCAGCTGCGTCTTTATGTGACCGATCTTCTTGGCTGACCAACTCTGCAACTCCCTGGCTGTACTACGGAGAAAGTGGTCCAGTCTCCTGAAAGGATCATGGATGTCATCCGGGCAGCGCCACCCGCGAGCAACTGCCTCCAGGTATCCATCAAACTGTGGCCAGAAGATCTCGAAATGGAATCTCGGTCTAGATCGGACGGCCGCATTGGTTTGCAGCAAAATTGGGCAATGATCAGAGGCTTCGGAAGACAGACCCTGAAGAGAGCAAGCTGGGAATTGCTCCTCCCAGTCAACAGAGACGAGTGCCCTGTCGAGCTTGACCAGAGTGGGTTGCAACCGCTCGTTACTCCAGGTGTAGGCCCGGCCATGCAAATGGAGTAGTATGATGACAAACTGAAACCATCCGAAATTAAATTTGATCGGATGGAGATATGGGCTAGGATTCTTGACCTGCCTCTGGGATGGATGAACGAGAAGCGAGGTGCTCGCGCCATGGGTCTTCTTGGAGCTGTAGTAAAGATGGACGTTGACACCGACGGCAAGGCATGCGGCCCCTTTCTTAGGGCATGGGTGGCCATTGACGTTGGCAAGGCAAACCCATAAGACGGGGCGTCTTTCTGAAGATGTCGCAGAACGCCCCCCCTGAATGATTCGATGCTCAGTACGAGAAACTGCCATACTTCTGTCGTTCTTGCGGCGTAATGGGGCACATAGATGTGGAATGTGCGTCGCCGGCTCCCAGGAATGCGGAAGGAAAGTTGCCATATGATCTGAAACTCCGGGCTGATGATCGGAAGAAGAGGATGCAGAGTTTCTCTGAAGCGGCTGCTGAATCCTACGGGAGTGGTTCATCCTCGGCCTCCAAACCTTCCAAACGATCTTCAGGTAACTCTGACGATTTACGCTCGGAGAATCTGAAAGGGACGCAGACAGTGGAGAAGGACGTGGAGGTGACCTCACCGTTAAAGGAACGGGGCGCTCGCACTGCGAATGCTTCTTCGAAACATGGGACGACTCGGCAATTGTTTCAGGCAAAGAAGGGAGAACAACAACAGACGGTGAGAAAGAGAAAGTCTAAGGTTGTTTCGGGAATACCCACGACAGCCCCAGACCTCAACTTACCTATAATGGATACGACTGCTCTAGTACCGGCGGGCCTGGTCAGCTCGCGGGTAAATCAGCTGGCAGGAACTCGGGATGGCAACGAAGATGGACAGACAGAAGTGCCCAAAAAGCAGAAATGCTCGACCAATTCTGATGATGCACGATCGGCGGCGGCTGTAGATGACAGCTCCCGCCGGGCACAATGAATTGCATAAGTGTGAACTGCCGGGGCTGCGGGCGGCCCGAGGCAGTTCAAGAACTCCGTCACTTGGTGGAAGTGACGAGGCCCGCGGTGGTTTTTCTGATGGAGACACGGATGAACAAAGAACGTGCCCTCAGACTGAAACAAAAATTGGGTTTCCCAAATGGAGAGGCAGTGAGTTCGGATGGCCTCAGTGGGGATCTTCTTTTGCTGTGGAGGGGAGATGTCACTATGGCAGTACAGAGTCTGTCCAAGTCTCACATTGACGTGGTCCTCTCGTGCGCAGCAGTGGGTGTTCGAGAATGGCGCCTAACTGGCTTCTATGGCGAACCAAGGCGCGAACTGCGCAAGAATAGCTGGTTCCTGCTGCGCTTCCTGCGAGCACAACTGGATGTCCCATGGCTGTGCTTGGGGGATTTTAATGAGGTGCTGTCCCCTGACGAGCACTTTGGTGAAAATGAGAGGGAACACTGGCAGATTGCAGCATTCCAAGAAGTTGTCCAAGACTGCCGTTTTGTGGACCTGGGCTTCAGTGGCCTTCCATTCACCTGGGACAATCGGCAGGAAGGGAATAGAAATGTGAAAGTGCCACTGGACAGGGCTTTGGGAGATCACAATTTCCTGGATCTACTGGCTGATTCCTCGGTGAAACATGTGCCGCTAGCGGAATCTAACCATTGTGCGCTTGTCATCCATATTCAGAAACGGGAACAAACAACCTCACCAAGAAGGAGGAGAAGGGGGAGGTGTTTCCGGTATGAGAACATGTCGCAGCGGCATGAGGACCACGTGGATTTTGTTCAGCAAACATGGGACCCAGGGAGGGGAGTCCCTGATCTGAAAGATATTGCAACCTCGCTAGCGAAAATGCAATCATCCCTGAGTGCTTGGGATAAGGAAGTGTTTGGGTCGGTCAAAAGAAAGATTGCTTCGCTGAAACAGGAACTAGAAGCGGAGAGGACGAATACCCTCTACCGAGGCCCAACGGCTCATGAAAAGGAACTGATGAACCAGTTATCTGAGTCGGTGGCCCGAGAGGAAATTATGGAACGCCAACGTTCCAGGGTGGAGTGGCTGCGGGATGGTGACCGTAACACTGGTTACTTTCAAGCCAAAGCCAAAGCGAGAGCGCGCTCAAACAGAATACAAGCTCTGAAAAGTTCAGATGGAGAACTGGTCTGCGATCAAACTCGGCTAGAGGAATTGGCTAACAATTTCTACCAAGATCTGTTTATGGCGCAGACCGATCTCGAGCCTGAACTTGTGTGCCAGCACGTGCCAAGGAAGGTCTCAGAAGCAATGTGTGATATTCTGGAGCAACCTTTCCTGCCGGAGGAGGTCGAGAAGGCCTTGTTTCAAATGGGACCGAGCAAAGTGCCGCGGCCAGACGGTTTTACTGCCGGTTTTTTCCAACGACACTGGGCCCTTGTGAAGGAATCGGTCATCTCTGCAGTATTAGGATTTCTGAATGGGGGTGACATGAGCAATGAGGTTAACAAAACTGTGTTGGTTTTAATCCCGAAAGTGTCAAATCCACAGGAACTCACACAGTTCCGACCCATTGCCTTATGTAATGTGCTCTACAAGATCTGTTCAAAAACTGGCGAATAGATTGAGAAGGGTACTTGATGATATCATCTCTGAAGAACAAAGTGCATTTGTGCCAGGTCGTCTTATCACTGATAATGTACTCATAGCCTATGAGTGTGTCCATTACCTGAGGAAGAAAAAAGGCAAGAATGGTGCTTGTGCAGTGAAGCTTGATATGACTAAGGCTTATGATCGTGTGGAATGGGAGTACTTACGAGCAATCATGGAGGCCCTTGGCTTCCCAGCGAGATGGTGTCGTTTGGTCATGAAATGTGTCACGAGTCTCTCGTTCTCAGTGCGAGTGAATGGCATGTTATCACTAACTTTCAGGCCGACCAGGGGCATCAGACAAGGTGATCCGATTTCTCCACATCTTTTCTTGCTGTGTGCAGAAGGACTTACATCTATGCTCAAGTCTTGTGGTCCTAGGCATATCTAGCGAGGTATTCGTGTGGGGATCTATGCACCATGGATATCGCACTTGCTTTTCGCTGATGACTGCTTAATATTCTTGCAAGCGGACAAGAGAAGTGCTGATAATCTTGTGGGCATTCTGGATATTTACCACAGGGCTTCGGGTCAGTTGGTAAATAAACAGAAATCTGCTGTGTTTTTCAGTGCTAATGCTGATTCGGAGATGAGACAGCAAGTTAAAGCATCTCTCCTGATTGAGAAGGAAGCTTAGCTATGCTGGCCGGGAAGTGCTCCTTCAGGCCAACGCCTAAGCTGTTCCAACATACCCAATGAGTTGTTTCAAATTACCAGCCCCCGTGTGCAAGAAGATGAAGACGTATATCTCAAATTTCTGGTGGGGTACTTCCATAGATAACAACAAGATCCATTGGCAACGTTGGTCCAAACTGACCACGCCAAAGGGAGAAGGCGGGATGGGTTTCCGTGACCTGCCACTTTTCAACGAAGCCATGCTTGCGAAACAAGGGTGGTGACTGATTATAAGACCTAATTCTTTGTGTGCTCGAGTTTAAAAGGGAGATACTACCCTAATGGAGATTTCCTGTCAGCAACAAGGAAAAGGAGGGCGTCTGAGACATGGAAAGGAATCTCACATGGCCGAAAAGTCCTCCAAAAAGGTTTGATCAAACGTGTTGGCCCTAGAAACACAGTCAACATTTGGAGAGACAATCGGATACCAGGACTAAGAACGATGAAGCCATTTGTAAAACCTGTCAATGCAACAGTTCAGTATGTGGATGATGTTGGAAATATTTCAGTTAAGATATTTTGTGATCTTCACTATTAAGGAAGCATTTAAACCATCTAAACGCGATTAAGGAAACCTAATGATAAAACCCTAATGGGCTGTGATCAGCAGGCCCATTAGGCCCGTTTCCAGAGGCTGGCCCCCAGCCCCACAGTGCCTATAAATATAAGGTCGTGGTTAGCACCTTAATAACCCATTCACGTCATTCTAAAACCCTAGCCACCGCTAGTCTGATCGCTAAGGGCACTGGAGGGGTTTGGAAGGCCAAGCACTCCCGTTTGGCGCCCGAAGGACGCCGATTTGCCGCTGCATCTCCTACACCGACAAGAACGCCTACTTCCTCTACGGATCAGGCGTAAATGGCTGCTGTAACTGCTAACGCTGGTATAATGTTTACCAATTTATTCCGCATTAGATTGATTTGTCATGAACTAGGTTATGTTAAGATCTTGGGTTATTAGCCTCTAATGTTTAAGCCTGGCTAATTCTAACAATCGGTATCATGAGCCAGTTAGGTTTTCCGACCGGCTACAGAAATTTATATTGGATGGCATCAGTTTCCAACTGTCCGATCTGATCAACGGTCCAGATCACTTCACGTTAGGGTTTGTGGGCAGTTGGGCCAAATGGGCTGACTGGGCTTAACGGGCCGCGCGCAAGGGGATGTTTTTGGGCCTGTTTCATGAGTTTTAGCCCATTTAATGTTAAAGCCTTATTATTTTACTGTTTCTTATGATTTAAACTTAATTTTAATTGTTGTTATGTTTAAAGGCTTTAATTATTTCTGTTGCACTTATTATTACCAGCATTATGTTTATTTAATTTTCCATGAGTTATGTAAATGTTTTTAATCATGTTTTAATTGCATTTATTCACTGAAAATTATGTTCATCCACCATAAGCAATTAAGATGCACTCTATTTAAATGGAACCATCGGGAAGTTTATTTAGAGCACTTGTAATTAATTCTGACCATCGTTGATTTAATTACGAGTTTTAATGATAAATTTCGTTTGTTTTCCCCATCGGTGATGCAAATTGAAATTTATGTATGATTTTAATCAGACCATCGTAGGGTTAATATCATACTTCTTATGCGCATCTTAATTGTGAGTTTAATTAAGTTATTGTTCTCATGATTTTCAGTGAACACTGTGACGGGCTACCTGAAATCCATTGAGCCCCTGAATGGCACCAACTATCCAAGCTGGTATAAAGATGTTAATGTTGCCATTGCTGTGTGCGAGTATGATCTCGCCTTACGTCAAGACAAACCAGCAGAGCCCGCTGATCCCGATAGTGATCGTACTGACATTGAGAAGTGGGAGAGATCAGACAGGATGGCCAACATGATCATTAAGAACACGATCACTCCGGCCATCTGTGGTGCTATTCCTGATAAGGACCAGGATGGTAATGATCTGAGCGCCAAGGCATACCTTGCCAAGGTGGAGGAGAATTTTAAGAGTTCTTCCAAGACTTATGCTAGCACCCTGATCATGAAGATGCTGACTTCACAGTATGATGGGCAAAGTGGAATCAGGGAGCACATTATGAGCATGTGTGACATGGCAAATAAGCTGAAGACACTGGATATGGCTATCTCTGATGGTTTTCTGGTGCACTTCATCATGACTTCTCTGCCAGTACAGTACAGTCCCTTCAAAATAAGCTACAACACTCAGAAGGCGACTTGGAGCATGACTGAGCTCATTAGCTACTGTGTTGAGGAAGAAGAAAGGCAGAAAGCTGGAAGGATGAAGGATGCTGTCAACATGGTCAGCGAGCGCTTTGGGCGTGTTAGCATGAGCAACACTCCTAAGCATCAGGCTGAGTCTAGCAGCAGCAGGCAGCATAAGAGAAAGTTTAAGGGCCATAAGAGTAAGGCCGTGTCACATAAGAAGACCTCTAATGAGAGGCTGTGCAAGTTCTGCAAGTCACCTAAACATGAGCAGAAGGATTGCCATGGATTTAAGGAGTGGCTTAAGAACAAAGGTACAATTACTGATTATGTATCTTTTATTGATGAATCATTCTTAGTGAATTTTTCTCCCAATACTTGGTGGATTGACTCAGGTGCCACTGTGCACATTTCCAATTCACTGCAGGTATTCAGTTCGATCCGAACTATAAGAGAGGGGGAGCGAAGTCTAAGAGTGGCTGATGGCAATGAAGTGAAGGTTGAAGGCATTGGGAGCTTCAATTTGGAGTTACCAGGCGGCTTCAACCTTAGTTTGCACGATGTTCTTTATGTTCCCAGTTTGAAGAGAAACCTTATTTCTGTTTCACGTTTAGATAAGTCGGGACATATTTGTGAGTTTGGCAACTCAGTGTGCAACATTAAATTTCATAATTTAAGTGTGGGCCTTGGTCATTTGCAAGGCGATATTTATTTGCTCTCTCTTGATAAAGTTTATTCTGCAATGAATGTGGATGATGTATCGCATAAGCGTAAGCGTGATGATGAGACTTCTTCGAAATTGTGGCATTGTCGTTTGGGCCACATTTCGAGGGGGAGAATTGAGCGTCTCATAAGAGAAGAGATACTCCATTCATTAGATCTCTCAGACTTAGATCAACAATGCGTTGATTGTATTAAGGGGAAGTTCGCTAAGACAATTAAGAAAGGAGCTACTCGGAGTTCGGGCCTATTAGAAATAATTCATACTGATATTTGTGGCCCGTTCCCAGTAAAGTCTGTTGATGGTTTTGACTCGTTCATTACCTTCACAGATGACTTCTCTCGTTATGGTTATATTTACCCCATTCGTGATCGATCCGAATCATTAGATAAATTCAAAATATTCAAGGCTGAAGTGGAAAATCAGCATAATGTCACTATTAAATTAGTGAGATCAGATCGAGGTGGTGAATATTATGGGAGACATACTCCATTCGGCCAAGTACCTGGACCATTCGCTAAGTATCTTGAAGAGAATGGCATAAAGGCCCAGTACAGTATGCCGGGCGAACCACAGCAAAACGGAGTTGCTGAGCGTCGTAACCGTACACTAATGGACATGGTACGTAGCATGCTTAGTTATTCTACTTTGTCTGTGGAGCTGTGGATGGAAGCATTAAAAACAGCTGCGCACATACTTAATCGTGTTCCTTCCAAATCCGTGCCAAAAACACCTTATGAGTTGTGGTTTGGGAAGAAACCATCGCTTAATTATTTGTGTGTGTGGGGCTGTCCAGCCGAAGCTAAGTTATTTAATCCACAGCAAAAGAAATTAGATGATAAGACGGTGAGCTGCTATTTCATCGGATACCCTGATAAGTCTAAGGGATACCGATTCTACTGTCCTGATCGTTTCACTAAGTTCGTTGAGACCAGGCAGGCTGTATTCCTAGAGGATGCAGGAATCAGTGGGAGCTTTCCGAGGAGGGAAATAAATCTTGAAGAAATACGGGCTGAGCTTCCCATCCCGGTGATTCAAGAAACAGTAACACCTCAGTTAGTGCCGCTGTTCGTTCCTTCCGTTCAGAGTACACCATCTGTTCAGATTACGCCTCCTGTTCAGAGTACTAGCGCTGCTCCGCCTGTTGAAGTAACTCCTGATCCTGCGAGCGAACAACAAGCTGAGCAAATGGCACCTAATGCTGAAGTTGAGAACCCTGTCGAGGTGTCTCAGACTGCACCTCAACCAGCACCTCAGCCTGTTGAACCATTAAGAAGATCACAGCGGGTTAGGAAACAGACAGTTTTCCCTGATTGTGAAACATACTTAAGTGAAGACATGTATGATATTGGGAAAGCTGATGATCCTAACTCATTTAGAGAGGCAGTATCATGTGAGAACTCTGCCAAATGGGTTGAGGCCATGGAAGAAGAGCTTAAGTCCATGAGTTCCAATGATGTTTGGGATCTGGTAGATATTCCTAATGGAGTCAAACCAGTAGGCTGTAAATGGGTCTACAAGACTAAACGTGATTCTAAAGGGAATGTCGAACGATTCAAAGCAAGGCTTGTAGCCAAAGGTTTTACACAAAAGGAAGGGGTTGATTATAATGAAACTTTCTCCCCTGTGTCTAAGAAAGATTCATTCAGAATCGTTATGGCGCTAGTGGCTCATTATGACTTAGAGCTACATCAAATGGATGTTAAAACTGCGTTCCTTAATGGTGACTTGGATGAGACCATCTTCATGGCACAACCGGAAGGTTTTGTTGTGAAGGGCAAGGAACATTTAGGATGCAGACTTAAGAAATCCATTTACGGGCTTAAGCAAGCGTCAAGACAGTGGAACCTTAAATTCGATCAAGTGATTAAGAAATTCGGATTTAAGGAGAATGATGTGGATAATTGTATCTACACTAAGATAAAGGGTGGTAAATTTATAATTCTAGTGCTTTATGTGGATGATATCCTATTAGCAAGCAGCGATAAGCGTATGCTGCATGAGACAAAGGGATTTCTTTCATCCAATTTTGATATGAAAGATCTTGGTGAAGCCTCTTATGTTCTGGGCATTGAAATACACCGAGATAGGACCAAAGGAGTACTAAGATTGTCTCAAAAAGCATATATTGAGAAAATGCTTAAGAGATTTAATATGGATAAGAGTAAGGCCACACCTGTTCCATTAGCGAAGGGCGATAAGTTTAGTGAAGCCCAATGTCCTAAGAACCAATTGGAATCAGATGAGATGAAGGACATACCTTATGCTTCAGCTGTCGGAAGCCTGATGTATGCACAAGTCTGTACGCGTCCTGACTTGGCATTTGCTACCGGAATGTTTGGAAGATATCAGAAAAATCCCGGAAAGGTCCATTGGGTTGGTGTCAAGAAGGCATTACATTACTGCCAAGGCACTAAAGACTTCATGCTCACATACAGAAGATCAGATAACCTTGAAGTTGTGGGTTATACTGATGCTGACTTTGCTGGATGTGTGGATAGTAGGAAATCTACATCAGGATATATCTACACGTTAGCTGGTGGAGCTATATCATGGAAAAGCTCTAAGCAAAGTTAAGTTGCAGCGTCAACGATGCAAGCTGAGTTTGTGGCATGCTATAAAGCAACTGGACAAGCTGTTTGGCTTAAGAATTTTATTCCGGGCCTCAAGGTAATTGACAGCATTACGGAACCTATAACGTTACACTGCGATAATCAGTCTGCAGTATTCTTTTCGAGTAACAACAAGTCAAGTGGTGCTTCCAAACACATTGACCTTAAATATCGTGTTGTGAAAGAAAGATGCCAGGATCGAACCATTAAGATTGAGCAAATAAGAACTAATTCTATGTTAGCGGACCCGCTCACTAAAGGCTTACCACCGAACGTGTTTAAGCAGCACGTTACTAATATGGGTTTGGTGGATAGTCTTTAGGTCCTGGTTTAGGGCCATTATGACTCCCAACTAACGAATAAACGTTCTACCGAGGTGTTTCAGTGAGACTGTGGGTAATGGGGTCCCAGTAGTGCATCAAGCTACTGACGACGCATTGGTCCGGTACTTTCTGTTACTACTAAGGGTGAACATTAGTATGATACGAACATTAGCCTTAACCGTTCGATCAAGTGGGAGAATGTTGGAAATATTTCAGTTAAGATATTTTGTGATCTTCACTATTAAGGAAGCATTTAAACCATCTAAATGCGATTAAGTAAACCTAATGATAAAACCCTAATGGGTTGTGATCAGCAGGCCCATTAGGCCCGTTTCCAGAGGCTGGCCCCCAGCCCCACAGTGCCTATAAATATAAGGTCGTGGTTAGCACCTTAATAACCCATTCACGTCATTCTAAAACCCTAGCCACCGCTAGTCTGATCGCTAAGGGCACTGGAGGGGTTTGGAAGGCCAAGCACTCCCGTTTGGCGCCCGAAGGACGCCGATTTGCCGCTGCATCTCCTACACCGACAAGAACGCCTACTTCCTCTACGGATCAGGCGTAAATGGCTGCTGCAACTGCTAACGCTGGTATAATATTTACCAATTTATTCCGCATTAGATTGATTTGTCATGAACTAGGTTATGTTAAGATCTTGGGTTATTAGCCTCTAATGTTTAAGCCTGGCTAATTCTATCAATGATGAACTCTTTGTTCACGGGACGAGAACCTGGGATGAGGAGTTAATTCGCCAGTCCTTTACAGCGATCGACGCAGAGGAGATCCTGAAGATTAGACCTGGCCTGCGGATGGAGGAAGATATACTTGCTTGGAATCTTGAAAAAACAGGCATGTATACTGTCCGCTCAGCGTATCGGCTGCTAAAGGCCGAACAAAGTCAAGAGGAGATGTGTAAGGAGAATGAACCAGGTTCCTCTGTGGGTGCTTGGGTTTGGAAGAAACTGTGGAATCTAAAAATACCACCGAAGATACGCATACTCTGATGGAGAGCAGTCAATAATTTCCTCCCAACCAAGATGGAATTATGCCGGCGTCATGTAGACAGAGAGCCGACTTGTGTCACTTGTGGAGCAATGGAGGAGTCCCTGTTTCACATAACTTTTGAATGCCCATTGGCGAGGCGTTTCTGGGAAGAAATAAAGAAACTGACTGGAATCAAAACCCCAGTACTTCACCAGCTGACTTGGGCGCAGGACTTGCTCACGACTGAGCACTGTGATACAAGAACAGCTGAGATGATTATCTGTGGTGCCTGGTCATTATGGACGGGACGGAATGCAAGGAATCATGGCAAACTGAATTGGAATGCAGCTGCGGCGGCTAGACACATTTCGTCGATGCTGGAAGACTTTGTATGCTCAGGATTCGAAGCACACCATGATCGAGCTGGAACCAGGGGTTCTTGGGCCCGGCCATCTAATGGATGGATGAAGGTTAACACTGATGCATCCTTTCTGCCGGCTACTGGAGCTGGATCCACGGGTGCAGTGCTACGTGATGAAAGGGGTGTCGTTCTAGCAGCAATAGCACGTTTCTACTCCAACATTTCTGATGTGCTGATGGCAGAAGCACTGGCGGCGAGAGATGGAGTGATTTTGGCGATTGAGCAGGGAGCGGGGAGGGTGATCCTGGAGACCGACAACTCGACGGTGGTGACCCTCCTGCGTTCAGATGATGGAATCCGAAGCAATATTGCGGGTATCTGGCATGAAATTAGAGAGCTTAGTTTATCTTTGGTTTCTTTTACTTGTGTTCATGTAAACCGGGAAGGCAATGAGGCTGCCCATCTGTGTGCGGCCATGCCGTCATTGTCTACTCCGGCCTTGTCCTGGATTGGAGCTCCCCCAAACTGGTTATGGGAAGCTGCTAGTCGGGATTGTAATAACTCTCTGCAGTAATAAAGCTCTCTGATTTGCCCTCAAAAAAATTTGAAAGCGTCATGCTGTCAATCCATCGCAGCACCGGCAGGAATGGAGGATCTTGCCGTGGTGTCCAGTAGTACCGAAATGAGAGGTGGTGGCCATGAAGCCCGTGCTTGCTGTCGCAGCCACCGAACCTAGCGTTGCTTCCTAGTCAGCTCTTCCGGTCGCCTGATGGAGCCTAGATGCACTGGCGCATTCTGGCCATTTGCTGGGCACACGGCGAAGGCTCCAAAACACACGGCATACATGCTCACCGTGCGTGACCCAGGGCGAATCCTCGACGGCGACCAACCACGACGGCAATGCCGGCTTCGCCGTGTGTTTGGGACGGCACATGGCAAACTAAAGCACATGACGGCGGGGACGGCCACGGGGGCGATAACGGCAAACTAAATATTTGAACTTCGTCAAGTGACAAGGATTCTGGCACACGGCAAAGATTTAAAAAGAAATAAAAAAATTCTGCTACAGCCGCCGCACGCCGCCGCACGCGCCGCCGGCCGCTGTGCGCCGCCGCGTCCCGCCGCCTCCGCAAGTGCTGCCGGCCGCCGCTGGCCGCCTGCCGCCGCCCGCGCCCGCACGCTGCCCACCACGAGTCCACGCCGCCGCCGGCCGCCACACGCGCCGCCGCGTCCAGCCGGCCGTCGCGCCTGCCGAGCCACCAGATCCAGGGCGCCGGCCGCCGCACGCGCCGCCGCGTCCAGCCGGCCACACGTGCCCGTGGCAGCCGCGCCCGTGGCCGCCGCGTCGGGGCTGCGCTCGCCGCTCCCGTCGGCTCCCTCCGGCCGTGGCCCTCCGGCCGGGCCCTCCAGGAGGCTCGTGGCCCTCTGGCCGCCGCGCTCGTCGTGGGCCTCACTGCGTCGGGGCAGCAGAGATGGGGAGAAAAAGATCAGAGAGAGATGAGGAGCGTGTGTAGTGGAAGATGAAGGAGAGAGAGGAGAGGGAGCGTATGTGGTGGAGTTAAGTCATGAGCCGTAGTTCTCCATGTGCTAAAATCCAAGACACACGATGAAATCTTACTTCACTGTGTGTCATATCCAGGACACACGACAAAATTAATTTCTATTATTTCATGTCCACTTGTTTGGTAATAAAATATTCAAAAAATTAACTAAACATAAACACTCATATTTTTTATACGGCCTCAATGACATGATAAATATTTTTTTGACTAACTCAAATTTCATTGTTTCATGTTATTATTGATTATATTTTAATTATGTCAATTAAAATAGTTTACTTGCAATTAATACATTAAAAATATCAAATGGACCCGAAAAAATATGAAAATTCAACATGAAGCAATCATTAACGCATATTGTCCATAGAAAAAGTTTAAAAGTCAAACTCAATTTTTTCTATCATGACACGTACAAATCTAAACTCATCCTCTTCTTCTCTCTGAAACTTCTTCGGGAAACTCTCAATTTGTAAGCATCATCGTGACAAAATATTTGTATCGTGTTCAAATTTTATCATACATTCCACGTATGATAGCATGAAGCTGCGGCAAATCTCATAATTTTCTGACGTCGTTCTAATTTTATAGAATTTAAACACCATTTGTCACCACGATCGTCGTAATGTTTCATTACCAGAAATTTTGAAATTTTGTTTGAACTACTAGCTAAGGTTTCACACTACAGTCGACATCATGAACATCATTTTTACAAAAAATTTTCCTATTATTTCATGCACTTTTCATTAAAAATTGATTTATACCACAAAAATCATCTAAATGAAATACATTAGTTAAATAGAACTAACATTTCTATAAAAATCGCATATTCGAACATTTAGTACCAAACAATATATGTATAATGTAGAAAAAATTTGGGAGGAAAAATTAAAACATTTTAATTAAATTTGTCGTGTGCTCAAGGGTGGCACGCGGCAAAGGTTGCTTTTTGCCGTGTATCAGAGATGAGGCAGACGGCAAAGGGAGCTGTTTGCCGTGTGCCTCTCTGGGCACACGGCAAATGCTGACGTTCGTCAGCCCGAGCGACGGGGCCTGACGGCGGGAGCACGTGTCATGCGCGTGTTTCGGCTTCGTCGTGTGGCAAAAATGGTTGTTTGTTGTGTGCCTGTGGTCAACACACGGCGAAAATGGCTATTTGCCGAGTGTGTTTTATTTATCGTGTGTTTTCTACGAGGCAAACGATTATTTGCCATGTGCCCGAATAAAAGCACATGACAAAAGTTCAGGCACGATGAACACGGTAGTGATGCATGGATGAGTCCCTAGATCAGGATGTGACACGGACATGGGAGGGAGGCGAGAGGCAACCAGTACGGTGAAGTCTGGCGCTGCAGCCTCGCGCCGACGTTGCAAAGCACAAGCGCAGATCAATGCCGCCACCCTGCCGAAGTCTTCAGCGCGACCGACCGAGTTGATCCTCACCGTCCCCCATCACGCCACCCGCCTATGGAGACCGACGTAATCAAGCAGGGGAATAGTAAATCGAGTATTCGAGTATAGGAACGGTGCGGCGTGGTGGCTTCAAGTCGAGGGGGAGGTGGAGACGGACAAAGGGAGCCTCCTCGCGGATTGGGATCAGACCAAGGACACAAGGACCCACATGTCAATGATAGATGACGTATCAAAAGTCAAAATATCGCAGAATTGGTCCGCTCTTTAGAAATAGATAAAGATAAAGATATGCTCATTGAGGTGAATCTAGACACTTATAGATTGGCTAAACAGAATGATCTTACTACTTTTGATTGTCATGATTTGATGATGGATAATAGTGATGAGGTGAGCGACAAGCGGTTGCAAGTTTTGAAAGAAATTGAGAAGGACAAGTTTTGGGTGGCTAGAGCTTACAACAACATGGTAAGAGCAAAATCTTTTCAAGTTGGTGAGCTGATTTGGAAGATAATTTTGTCTCTTAGGATGAAAAGCAACAAGTTCGGCAAGTGGTCGTCAAGTTGGAAAGGATCGTACAAAATCGTCAAGGTTATCTTCGACAATTCTTATATGTTGGAGATGCTGTAAGGAGAAGGTCTTCCAAGGGCTCTTAATAGAAGATACTTGAAGAAATTCTATCACAGCGTGAGGCAAGACGCTTGAAGACGAAGACGGCCGGTATAGGAGTATCGCCCTTAGCATTGTTTTTAGCCTTGTACTTTCTATGCAAAATCATGTACCTAGGTTAGTTTCTGGTACTTATTTTTTGGCTTGCAAAGCTTCAAAAATGCAGGGGGTATATGTTGGCAGCCAAAATTGGCAACTGTCGAGGCCGACCGGTCTGACCGGTCTGGACCTGAGAAATCCGAGTCGTGGTAGAATTGTATTTTGGAGTCCTTTTGTAACACAATATGGAAGGGGTACGTCCTCCCCGGCCTATAAATATAAAGGCCACGGTCGATTGAGGTCCTTCTACCCAATCGAATCAATATATCCACTATTTTCTTCAAACTCTAGTTTTTCCAATCTCGTGCTGTTCTTTGCTCGTCTCTACGGCGTTCAAGGGCGTCTTGGGTGGTCTGACGGCTCTAAGACAAGCCTAGATCTACGAGCTCCGATGGGTCCCTCCCGAGCTCGCGGTTTTAGGTCTTCGCGTGATTTTCTGCGTCCGATCGGTCTGGCCGGTAGCCAGGAAACCTCGCTGGTGAAGTGATCGTCTGCGATCCACGCGTTCTACTGCTTGTGTGTTAGCCAATTCTGCGTCAACACTAGTACATGTCTTTGTTGCTCGCTTCGTACTAGGATTCGTCAGATTTTTTTTGGGGGGGGGGTGGTTCTACATGATACTCCCCGGCATACCGGGGGGGGGGGGGATTACAGGGGTGAAAAAGACTAGAGAGTAGAGCGAAAAAAAGCCAGCCATCGTTCCACTTGAGGCTTGTAGGAGCTGTACCGGTGCCTCCACGCTTCACAATCTTGTGTCAGTGATTCGTCAGATTTCAGAAATGCATCATTCTGATTTGAGACAGAGCTAGCAGAAACGAACATACAACTTGCAGGGCAGCAGCCCCCTTTCACTTTTGATCAGTAGAGTATGATGAGGGAACTTCAACTGACAACACGCCCAAACTTACACATCCAGACTAAATTAAGCAGCACACGCACGCCATCATCCTTATTGTTTTCCTGATGAGACTAGTACTAGTAGTGTATCAGCCCGCGGCAGCACCCAGCAACAACTAGTACTTGCCGGGAGACGCAGGAGCAGGGACGTCGTAGGCGCACTGCTGCAGGACGAGCTGGTCGATGGGCAGCGTGTCCGTCGGGAAGGGGCAGGCGCCGTCGACGCCGCCCTGCTGCAGCGCCTCGCACGGCGGCGGGCTGACGTTGGCCGACACGCCCTCCACGTCGGCGCAGGTCCAGGGGTACTTCTTGGACTTGTCCAGCTCCGCCGTGACGTTGGCGAGGCAGATGCCCCGGAAGGGCGCGCCCTGGATGCCCTCGAGGCGCGCCGCCGCCTTGTAGACCCCGGTGGCCACCACGTCCTGGTAGCTGATGCCCTCCACCACCGGCACGGCGCCCGGGTCGAAGCCGTCGTCCGGGTGGGACTTGTAGTTGCCCGTCATCCAGAACACCCACTTCATCGTCTGCAGCGTCATCCGCCGCACGAACACGTCCCGCACGAACGCACCCCGCCCCACGGCGGTCTTGATCCGCACGCCCGACTCCGAGTCCACGGCGGCGATGTCCTCGGCGCGCACGTCGCGGATGCCGCCCGACATCTCGCTGCCCAGCGCGATGACGGCGCTCGTCGGCGACACGCACGTCAGCCGCCGGACCACGATGTGCTGGCTCGGCATGCCGACCCGGATGCCGTACTCGTCCCAGCCGCTCTTGATGGCCACGCAGTCGTCGCCGGAGACGACGTAGCAGTCCTCGATGCGCACGTGGGAGCACGAGTCTGGGTTGATGCCGTCCGTGTTGGGGGACCGCGTCGGGGCCAGGATCGTCACGCCCTGCACCACGATGTTGCTGCTGTACACCGGGTGGATGTTCCACGCCGGCGAATTGAGCAGCGTCACGTTCGACACCACCACCGTGTCCGACCACAGCACCTCGATCAGGTACCCGCGCGTGTACTTGAGCTTGTTGCTGCGGAACTTGGACCACCACACCGCGCCCTGCCCGTCGATCGTCCCGTTCTCGCCGGTGACCACCACGTCGGTGAGGTTGGAGCCGCCGATGAGGCTGGCGTAGCGGCCTCCGACCTTGTCCCTGCCTCGGCCGTAGGAAGGAAGGGGGTCGATCACCGGCCACTCGCTGATATCCGTCGATCCGAGGATGACGGCGTCGCTGTGGAGGAAGAGCGTGAAGTGGCTCGTCAGGTTGAACGGCCCCGTCAGCCACTTCCCCGCCGGCACGTACAGCATGGCGCCGCCGCCGCCCTCGCCGGAGTACTGCGACAGGTGATCCACCGCCGACCGGAACGCCGCTGTGTTGGACGTCGTGCCGTCGCCCACGGCGCCGAAGTCCGCCAGCGACGCCGTGTGCGCCCGGCAGTTGGGCGAAATGTACATGCTCTGCCCGGTCCTGGACGCCGCCGGGGCGGAGTGGTGGCGCCCGGACACCGTCGACGACGCGGCGAGGAGGAGGACGCACCATACGGACCGCGCCAACTGTATGTGCACAGAAACAGCAAGCAGAGCAGATTTGATTTGGTGGATGGAGTACAAGATGGCAAATCGCAGACTCTCATGGAAGGAAAACGCTTGCAGATTCTCAAACTGCTGTAAGAATAACTTGGGGGAAACAGACAAGTACTAAAGAGAAAAATGGCAGATTTAGCCAGCATGATGCACAAGTTGCCTTGTTCAGGCGAAATTGTTGCAACACCTAAAGAACATTATTCGTGATGAGCAAACCAAAAAAAAAATGGATGGATCCGCACCTGCAAGCAACTATTCGACAGAGAGATTTGCCCTGAGTACAGGTACAGCCATGAATGATACTAGTAGGAACCGTGCAAGAAAAGAGGAAGAAGAAACCCGCAGCCGCTGCAGCGACTTGCAACACGCAGCAATGAATGGATTACATTACACGATAGGAGTAGAGTAGCTAGCAGAGAGCTGGTACCTGGAGGAGTGGTGATGCATTGAGCATCGGTGACGCCATTGCTGCTGCTGCACAGCTCGGCGCTGGTAACCGCGCGCAGTGGCCTCTAGTGATCCGTGAGGTCACAGGAGAGACGAGGGGAGTGGATGGGATGGTAGCGGCAGGAGCGGCGCCCAATTTATAGGACTCCTCTCTGCACTGTTGAGCACCACTAGGTACTAGCTCCTTCATTCATTATTACTAACCAATTAAATGATGATCCAGCCAAGCATTGCATTGCAGTGCGATCCACAACCAACTTTTCCTGCATTCTTTTTTTGTGTACCTTGTTGAGTACTGTAGCTCCTTTTTTCTATAGTACTGATTGGGGAAAAAAGAAGGAATTGCATCTGCAACTGTCCTTCTGATTGTCCGATTACAGCAGCAGCAGTACAATTATTTTACAGACTACTACTATGTGTTCAGGCCCTATTTAGTTCCCATCTCGTAAACACAAAATTTTATGAAAGAATCTTGCTAATTTGAAGTACTAAATGAAGTCTATTTATAAAATTTTTTGCATGGGTGGGCTGTCAATCGCGAGACGAATCTAATGAGCCTACCTAATCTATGATTTGCAACAGCGATGCTACAGTAACTATCCGCTAATTATTAATTAATCATGGATTAATTAGCATCATTAGATTCGTCTAGCGATTTACAACCCATCTGTGCAAAAAATTTTATAAATAGACTTCATTTAGTACTTCGAATTGGTAAGATTCTTTTGCAAATTTTTTTTGCAAAAACAACTAAACACGGCCTCAGTTACCTGAATCACGTAGCTAGCTTTCTACCGGCCTAGTGTCCTTTTTAGGTTTGAATAACTGACACTGTAACTGTTGAGGCGTATTAGTAGTAGCAGTTTATTTTAGCATGGTAACTGAATTTCTCCAATTTTATTTCTGTGAAAAGGAATCTGAGTATATAATTCTATGAAGTTAAGGGGCACAAGATAAGGAATCCTGCTGCTTTGCTGTAGGACTGTTTTTATTTGTCGCCTTAATTTGTCACAGTATCCTTGTCAGTTAAGGTGGCTATTAGTTAAAGCTGTATCAGTTACCAAGAAGTGGAGCGGAAATTATATATTTTTCCGTTGTTAATTTCTCAAATTTACTCCCTCTGTTCTTAAATATATGACACCATTGACTTTTTTTCTTCGTTTGACTATTCGTCTTTTCTACAAATATTTATGCAAATAGCCAAATCTTCAAGTTAGATTCAAGAGACTCTTGATAATAGACGTAAAAGTACTCATTTCACTTTATTTAACTAACTGATTAATTAAATAATATTGGTAAAAGTTGAAGAAAAAAAGTTAACAGTGTCATATAAAAAAACGGAGGGAGTATGTAACACCCCGGGTGTTTACACAGTAATTAAATAGGTGTCTGCACAGTAATTGTGTTTGTTGCTATGCATCTTGTGATTGAAATGCGTAAAAAGGATCTTTTTGTAATTATGAAAGGTTATATGTGTAATTATGATTTTATGCGAGGTCCTTTATAAAGTTATTTGTGTTTATAGCTTTTATGGAGGGTGTTTGTGCAAAATTTCAGTGCATTTATTGCATGGCATCCAATTTTGTTTTTAAGTCTAATTTTGAAGTGATTTTGCTTTGAAAAAGACAAATTTCCTAGAATTCAAAATCTCTTCAATGATTTTAATTTTAGCTCTTGAATCTTTGGTCAAATAAATTTTTGCACAACATCAAAGTTGTAGATCTTGAAAAGTTGAACAACTTTCATGTTGGGCACTTTTTCATTTGAGCTTTAGTTTAAAAGTTATTGCTTGTTTGCAGAAAGGTCCCTGGAACTTTTGGAAATTGCAAAATCGCCCTTATGACCATCTCCCCCTCCCTGCTCTGCTTCTCGCCGCCGACGCCACCGACAGCGCCGCCGCCGACGCCTTCCCGGCTTTCCCAGCCATTACTCCGCCGTGCGCTGGCGCCCACGCGTCGCGGACGACCTCCTCCCCCTCCTGTTGCTTCGCGCTGGAGCCTCCCGGCCGTGCCACGCGCGCCGCCGAGTCCAGAAGCGCCCGCGCCACCGCCACCTCGCCGTCGCGGTGGAGAGCCCGCTGCAGTGGCCGCCGTCCCCTTCTAGCGAGCGCCCTGGGCCTACAAATACCCCAGAAACCAATTCCTACCGCCCTTCTTTGCTCTCCTCGCTCCCACGCCGCAGAACGCCGCCGCCGCCCTGCTTGAACCCCGGCGAGCTCCACCCCACCGCGGAGCCGCCAACCCAGACCCGCTCCACCCCTACATCCCCCACCTTTAGCACCGCCTCGACCTCGCGCAGCTCCTAGGCCATTTATCCCTCGCCCAAACCTACCGGAGCTACCTCGCCGCCGTGCTCCGAGCCCGCTAGCCGCCGCTCGCCGTCGACACCCCACCTCCGACCGCCCTAGCCTCGATTCCAAGCACCCAGAGGTGCGCCTTGCACCAGTGAGGCTCACGCACCCCTCCACCCTCGCCGCCGGTGAGCCCCTCGCCGGGAAAGCGCCGGTCAAACCCGCGCTCCCCCTCTGACCCGACCCGAGGACCTCGGTTTTGAATTTGAAAAAGCCCAGGGGGCTGTCTGCGAAGCTCTAGACTCAGAGGAATAGTGCACTAAGGACTTGTTTGTAATAGTTTGCTGTGATCTTTGAAATTCAATATCAATTCATAGAAAATTCGTAAAATAGCAAATCTTGATGTTTTGGAATCCTCTTGAAGAGCTCTATGCAGTAGAACCAGAATATGTTAGGCTTTAGTTGCAAGTTTTTGCTGTAGATTTTGATTTGTGTTACTAGGTTTATAAATACTAGTTATTTACTCTTTTTCTTATCTGATGCTTGAAAGCTGGTATAGCTATGAAATTTTTGTGGTATTTTACTCTTGTTACACTAGCTTTGCTATAAAACTTTCATGATCAGTTCTTTGTTGTAGCTTTTTATTTGATTTAATCCTTGCTTAGTATACTTTATTTATGATAAATAGTTTCTGTTCTTGTTAAATCCTGAAAATATTCCTGAGTGTTCATCTAGAATATCTTAACTTGTCCAGGATGTTTGAGCATCAGTTAATGGCTAGAACAGGAGCTAAAATTGAATCTTTCTAAACTGATGTTTGTTTTGTTTATTTTCTCAGAATTATTTCTTTGTAGATAAAATCGTGAGAAATTCACAGTAGATAAATCATCCCTGTGTAGATCTCCTGTTAAATTTTGAGCTTCTACTTTGCTATATTTTAGTCTGTATAATTCAAGCTTGTGCTAGGTGTTGCCTGCATAAATGATTTTTTGTGATTAAATGGTTACATGTATTGACATGATTTTTGTAGGGTAGATTACTTTGTTCATGTTCTGTTTAGTGTAATTTTGGTAGATTTTATTACTATTTGTACTCTGAGTTGTTGTTTTATTTACAAACCATGATTTAATCGTATAGGAAATCACCACCACTCATTTTATGAAGTTAGTTAACGTCTTTTGTGCTGTTGATCATGATGCCTTGTATAGTTAAATTTGTTATTTAACCACTCTATAAACGATTGCCCATATTTGTTTATAATGTTGTTCTTGCATTGCATATAGACACGACTGCCTTATCGGACGGGACGTACGAGCTGATCCCGGAATCTGACGGAGGTGATCTAGAAGCTCAAATAAACACTGCGGAACTAACTGAAGCCCCGAACCAAAGTTCGGAAGAGCCTAGCGCTGAAATAGTTAGCAATTACCGAGAAGGCAAGCCCCGGACATAACCTATATTTCAAATTATTGTCATTTACTGTTATTACTTACTTGTGCATTTACAGTTCTTAGGATTTGAATTGAAACCCTAGATGCATGATCCTAGGAACCTATGTACTGAACACTAGACCTGAGTTCGACTATCTGCTAAGCTTATAGGAACGGTAAAAGTCGAGTGATTGCCTGTCACTCGCGAGCTTTATAGGAATTGCTTGTTTACTTTCTGTTATCAATATAAGGACGACGGACGGGGTTGTGTTCGATATCATGTCCTATGTGAGACCCCATCTGTGTTGATGAACTTGCTAAGGTCGCGGTGTGTGGTAGTGCTGGTTAAGTTTTTGAAAGTACTAGTCACATGCCGTAAATATGGTACGCGGCAAGCCTAGTAGCCGATTGGACCGGGGAGTGGATATACCTCCCACTCTCTCAGTAGGGATAGGTTTTATTTTATGTTGCGCAACACTACGACTTCTAGGGACAAAGTTCGGCCTTGGAGCCCTGTAGTCGGGGAGAGTGGCACTATCCACAAGCCGGAAAGAAAGGTTAACGGTTGTTTGGGAATGACCCGACGGTATTCCAGACGTGTGTGCTAGGTTACCCTTGCAAGGTTGAATTTCGATTCAGAATCGTCCGCCTCTCACGATGAAATGAGACTGCTTGATCTCTTTGCCACACAGAGTAATAAGAGCAACAATATTCTTATTAATCTTGATGTTTGCTTAGAAGTTCCACCATGTTTGGTTAGTAGATGCTTACATAGAATGGTTAATCAACTAGAATCTTGAAGCTAAAACTTGAAAGTAGGGACCTACTCTTTATTGCTTTTCAGCAAAGGAAAACCAGAGCCTTACAAAGCCTTGCATAGTCTAGCTAAGGTGGGCTACTTATACCCGTTGTCGGTTAAGTCTTGCTGAGTATTAGAATACTCAGCCTTGCTGTTGAAACCCTTTTTCAGGTATGAGTTTTGAGGATCAGATCGCTAGCTTGACCTATCCTTGCTCGTTGCCTCCTGGCTGGTCCGTAGAGTGGGATACGTCTTCGGCCGGCAATAACTATGACGAGTGATACCTTGCTTGGGCTGGCTTGGTACCATTTTGCGGCGTGTTGTAGCCGTCATGTTTTACCTTTCGCTGTTTAAACTCTGAACTTACCCTTATGTTTTATATAACTGTTTTATTTAAGTTGGTTTTGTAATAATCTTTTGAACTGGTTTGTAATCTTTAATATGCCTGTGTTGTAAAATTGTGGTTGTAATATCTCTGAACTCGCCTTCGTGCGGGGTATGCTTGTTCGATCCGAGAATCGGTGGTTGTATCGGGACGTTACCCGACAGACCAAAAATTGTTCCGTTTGAAGTGCGTTTAAGTTAATGTTGCCTTTATGGTGATGGTTTACGCACTTGAGCCGGGATAATTTAGGCGGTTCTGCCACAGAGTATAGTACAGAGCTCTTTTAGTATATTTAGTACTAAATAGTACTTGCCGTGTTTGGTTTGGCATGAAATTATTTTGCCCTTTGACCACTAATTATGAGTATTAAATAAAGCCTTATTGCGAAACCACTTCCACAACTATAATATTGTAGCAGTATTGTAGCAAATGAGGCCTCTGACTGTACGATTGGAGGATGATTAGACGCGATCACTGTAGCATCACTGTAGCTAATCATGGTGGAACCTAGCTCATTAGATTCGTCTCGAAAAATTACACTCATCCGTGAAAAAATTTCACAAATAAACTTCGTTTAGTACATCATGCATGCATTTGTCTTTTTTTGAAAATTTTTTCACGAGGCAATCCAAACACGGCCACTAGTAGTAGTACTACTGTGGAGTAATTTTACTGAAAACTAGTAAGACTGTGTTTGTGTTTAGTTCCTCATTTTGGAGTGCCAAAATACACTGTAGCACATTATAGCACTTTTGTTTGTATTTGATAATTATTGTCCAATCATTGACTTATTAGGCTCAAAACGTTCGTTGCGCAAATTAGAACCAAACTGTACAATTAATTTTTAATTTTATTTATATTTAATACTTTATGCATATACCGTAAGTTCGATGTGATGGGGAATCTTTTTTTAAATTTTAGATTTTTTGGGCAACTAAACACAGCCTAACTCAGAAAACATTGGTGCTCGTGTTTGTGTCGCCCCACCCCCACAGTCGTCAGACATCACGGGCACCTACTAGCTAGTTTTGTTTGGTTTTGCATTGGTTGGATGGAATGGAATGGATCACGGGTAGGCGGCTGGCTAGTGCTGAGATGCATGCTTGTGCATTATTGATTGGCAGGCCGGACCAGGCAGCAGACCCACTGAATCTGAATCACTCCTCTCCTCACTAGTGAGTCATCCACTGCACTCTGCTTTAAGTAATTTCGGCCTTCACATTACGCACGCCAGGAAAGAAAGCGATCTCGCTCATCAGTTAGTTATCTTCTCAAGAGCATGCATTTTTTTTCTTTCACCTTGGATTGCATTGCACTTGCACATGCAGCCACTGGACTCGATCGCGTGTATACTGACTGAATCACCATTTGAGACCGGATGAAGCTGATTTTGTGTGTACATGATGAGATGTTTCATTTACAAGATACTACAAGTTGAGGGCAGTCTGCAACAAAAGAGAGATCAGTTGATTACATACTGATCCGGCTGCCTGCCCGCGCATGCTTCAGTTTGGGTGGGTCGGTGGTCTGGCAGCCGGCCGCAGCAGCTGCTGCCTGCCTGCTACTCCTAGTAATAATATAATGAATTCCATAATCCATAGTAATACCTTGGATCTCACTCAGTTAGTGGCCTGCTGGGCCACAGAGAGACACCACACTCACTACTACTTTCCGCCGCCGCCGCTGCTGCTGAAAAACTAAAGGGTCCTTTTTTGCCGGTCGCCGCATGCACGCGTATTCGATCCTCCAATAGGAAGCATGCTTAATGCCATTGCCGCCGCCGTCCCAAATCTCATGCCACTTGATACTACTTTGAGCCGGCCGGCCGGCCTCATCTTCTTCCTCATCCTCCCTGCCTCTTGCTTGTCGATCCATGTCTCTGGTCACATTTGTCAGAGTTCTGGTTTTCATGTTTGGATCGGAGGGAGGGATAGGACTACTGGGTGTTGCTAAATCAAACTCTGTCACAAGCTAAGGTTGCTACCTCATGCGCAATAGCTAACTTAAAGGTTCTTCTTTGATTTTCAGATAGTATTTTCTAGTTTCAAGGTTCATCCATGGGCTTCTTTAAATTAAAATTGCTGCCCTGTGCACATCTACAGCTACCAAGTAAGAAGGTTCGGTTGGGGACATCCCATCCATTCACAACATTACTTTACTTCAAAAAAATTCACAACATTACTAGCAGTAGCTCTTTGGACCCAATGCGTCACAAGACAAGCAAGTTATATTTTTTTAAAAAAAATAAGAGCTGAAATGTGCATATATAGCTGCACTGTAGGCCGTGGCACACCGAAATGCGAAGCAAGCTAAGGCCCTGTTCGCTGTGCTGGTGTTGGAGACTGCTGCTGGAGTGGTGTGAGAGGAAAACACTGCTGGCCCTGTTCGCTGTGCTGGTGTTGGAGACTGCTGCTGGAGTAGTATGAGAGGAAAACACTACTGGTTAGCTGGAGGCTACTGGAGCATAACAGGGTCTAAGTGGTGGCTTTGCAATGGCAGTGGCAAATGGCATGGTTGGCAGCTTATTGCTCGTGCACATCATCGGCCTATACATGCAGCTTATTGCTCGTGATAGATGTAGTGTGTGCAGCATGCATGCACAACAACAGCAACAATATATTAGGATGGAGGTGGCGGGAAGCCAAACCAATTAACCGGCCTGCCGGCCTTTCTATCATATCATATCCACACGACGACGACTGCTGTAGTGGAGAGGCAGTGCGTGCCTTTGCCGTCATTAGGCCCATCTTATTTTTTTTAGTGCTAAAAAGTGCAAGGTTTCCGATGCACAATGTGCAAACAGCTATAAACAAATTACTCCCTCCGTTCCAAAATATAAGCATTCCTAAATTTAGTCAAAATCAAATTTGTTCAGCTTTAACCATCAATATTCTCATGAATAAATTATTTTAAATATAAAGACTTATAGGTTAATATAAATTACTTATGAATCTAGTAATATTATTTTTATCTTATATATCTTTATAAATTTCTAGCATATGTTAGTGCGTTTCTATGGAAAGCTATATTAATATATTGATCAATCCAAATTGAAAAAAAAAATTAATTTTAACCGAACCTAAAAATGCTTATATTCTAGGACACAGGGAGCAGCTACAACAAATAGAACCAGAAAAAAAATAGTCTAGGAATAAGAAACAAAAACGAAAACGTAAAACAGAAAGACGCCACCAAAAAGTGCAGGCTTGCCCGGGCGCATTCCGTGATCGTCACACAGGTGGGCCCGGTCCGTTATCCGCTCCGGCGAAAGGGGGGTGGCGATCTCCGGCGGCGAGGCGCCGCACCGGGGATGGGCCACGATGTGGTCGCGCACGTCTACGACGTCGCCAACGCCGGCTCCGACACCACCGTCCTCCACATCAACCGCTTCTTCAAGGACGCCATCGGCCTCGGCGGCATCTTCCACACCGCAATCCAGGTCATCATCATCATCCATTGCTCCCAATCCATTTCTCCTCTTCGGATGCCCGCAGCGCCCCCCAAAGATTGGATCCTGATGGCAGTGGGTTCCTCTTCTGGAGACATAAAAAAATTGGTTCTTTTACATGGTGCCGCTGCCTGATGCGATAAAGATACATATATTTTTTTCAGATCCTAATTCAATGTTGTGCTACACATTGGATTTATTATGAGTTTACTGCTGTGAAGAAATTACTTGTTTTGTCACTGGAATGGGCAAGAGTAGAAACTGAGTATATCTGCAACTGGTAGCCACCAATTTACTCGACCCTCGATACCCAGCACCTTGAAGAGAGTGGACCTGAAACTGTAATCTCACTGCTAACTGGATACTTCGTACTAAATCAGTAGGGTTGAATGCAGCCCTGTGGTAAAGAGATATCTATGGGTTGGCTTAACTACGAATTGTGCAAAAGCACTCTTATATAACCATTCTCCTCCTGCTTTTCTGAAATGGCTTAGCTTCGGGCCCTCTAGAATGGAAACACTGATTGCTAAGTTCCCTTACTTCTCTCCTTAGTGACATTTTACTGATGCATCCTACCAAACAAGTCGTCCATGATATCTACCGAGTATTCATGTTCATGCCTGTTGTTGTGGCTCTATTAGTCAGATGAGCCCTGAATCCTGATTAACTCCTGAGCATCTCTTTTTTGAGTCTAACTCCTGAGCATCTCAACTAACAGGTCTATGGGGATGAAGAATGGTCATTTGGCTACTGTGAACGTGGCACTGGGGTTTTTAGCTGCCCCCCATGCAAAAATCCTATGTACACTTATCGCGAGTCCATAGTTCTGGGGAAGACCAACTGCTGTATTCTGAAGGTGAATCAGATACTAAGGGAACTGAGCTGGGAGTGGCCTGGACAGTCATATGAACTCCTGTCGAGAAATTGCAATCACTTCTGCAATACCTTGTGTGAAAAGCTTGAAGTGCCAAAACTTCCAGGTACTTCCAACTTCTTATTGTTTGGTTCATGAACAAAATTATTTGGTCATTTCGTGTCTGTACGGGCTGCTGGAATCCAAATGTCCTTTTAGTTTGAACTGAAATGGAATCATGGATTTTTTAAAAAAAATTAAACACTTAAACCGAATCATGGATTAAAAAAAAATTGCATTACAACTCCAGACTGATAGATTATGTGCAGGTTGGATCAATCGCTTTGCAAATGCGGGTGATGCTGCTCTAGAGGTTGCTGAAACTACAGCGATGAAGGTATACATCCTGGTATCTTCTGCTAATTTTATGCTTTATCTTCAAAGTTTCTCATCAAGTTTTGTTCGATTAGAGTTTGATTTATTTCCCCTCAAAGTAATGTGTATCTTTTAGATTTATTTTTCAGCGTCTCACTCCTGGAAAAAGTCAATAGCAACTAACTTTTTACCATCATGTTAATCAAACTGAAACAAATGAAACCACAAAGAACCTCCCGGAAATGCATTTGCATGCTATTTGCACAGGGACATAGCAAATAGGGAATCTAAAAGAAAACTGTTGTGTCGCTACCAGATCATGTTAAAAATATATTTCCTAAGAATCTGTATGCTATGAAACGTATGCCGCTATGTCCAAAAGTTGCAGTATCCTTATCCATTGGCAATACTGTCCCGAATAGAAGTAGTTGTTTTATTGGATGACACATTGAATTTGGTCAATGTTTTATTTTCCACTCAGCTGAAACAAGCAAAGAAGGAAATCGTGACTGCATGCAAAGTGGCCTCAACATTTTTGACTGGCACATCATCAAGCAGCTCATCGAACGTGGAGGATACGGGTGGCTCAACCTCAACAAGAAATCCACTTTTTGAGGGGACATGGATCAGAAGTATAGTCGGTATGAGTATGAAGCCATCAAAGAGTCTAGCAAGTGTAGATAGTTCAGATAGCGAATGCTCTGACTGTGAATCAGAACAAGATGACAATGCTGACCAACAAGTTAAAGATGCAACACAGGAGCAAGACATGAGAAGTGAGAATAATGGACCACATGATCATTCATGAAGCTCGCACCATTACATGCAGAGAGAGGAGCAACCTCTACATACTGCCGTTTTCCTGATAAACATATTAGACAGAGAGCAATCTACGGAGGAAACTAACTTAACAATTTGCCACATTCATTTCTGATCGAGAACCTGGAGCTGCGAAAAGGTCCTGAGTAGCGCAGATGCAATGGAATGCACCACAATGTGCGCTATCTTGAGCTTAATCTGTCCACGCCGTGGCAGCGGGCGAACTCTCCTTTGCCTCTCAGCCCTGTAAACTGTGATGAGATGAGTGGCGCTTCCTTTCTCGGCCATCTTGGTGAAGTGAATGAGGTGCTTTTTTGCTGTAGAGTTTGAAGCAAATAGTGTAGTGTGAGATATTAGAGAGCTTGGTTGCACAATGCTTGATCTTTGTTCCTGTGATCTATTTATAGACATCGAGGAGTTTATATCTGAATACAAGCCATGACAGCTGAATTCTTTGTTCTGTGTAGCATCAACAGAATGCTGTTCCTTATAATAATGTTGCAGTGTCTGTAGGTATGATAAAACTCTGCTGGTATGTGTGTTTGAGTCATGATTGTGCTGTTTGTCTGTGTATGTGAGAATCTGCAAATCTTTGACCTGGCGTTGTCCATACGTGTCCCTTGGAGGAGCAGACACGTATGCATCTTCCGAAGGGCAAATGATTGGCTCGTCAGTTACGCCATTTGGCGCCTGCCTGTGATGCCATGTATGTGTATCCCAAACGCAAAGAATTGTTGCCAACCTGGCATGTCTCCAAGCCCTGAATATCTGTTCCTTGTGCAGTTGAGAATTGCTCTGCAGCTGATTGTGGGCCAAAACCAGAATAGATACTGCTAGACACATGGACATTCGCCACCTGTGATGTCATGTGCATGTATCGTCTCAACTTGCGAAGGGCAGGGAACCGGTTCCAACCTGTCATGTCGCCAAATCCGAGTATTTTTGCCGCTGAACAAGACAAGCAGTGTTGGTGGGGGTGTCTCCGGAACGGACGAACACAACCACAGTAATGAACGGCCCGGAAATCGAGTAGTAAATGTTCTCTCTCCAAGATCTATCCCATCAATGAACATTACACAGAGTATTTATAGGTGACGTTACACCTTTCAATGTACAATTACTCTACTGCACCCCTACAACGGTAATATTCTTGGAATATTCCTAGACACGAGCGTAATTTGCCCAATACAATTTGAGTGCGCCACAACTCAGCAGCGGGACCCACGCCGACCCCGGCATCTTCGCCGTATCCGACGAAGCTCCTGGACCCGCTGCTAAGTACTCTACGAGACTCGCGTCACCAAGTCTTCGCCCCTCTCCGTCTTCTTGATCGTGGAACAGCGAAGACGGAACACCTCCGCGATTGCTCCTGGCGTCGGCTTCAGTGTTCCGGGTGCCTCGTCTTCGCTTCCTGACCCGAAGACGCGCGAAGATGGGTCACCTTATGCTGGCTGTCGGCGTCGGCTCGCCCTTGACTCCTTGTCTTCGCGTACCTACGGCAATCTGACCGAAGGTGGTGACCCCAACAGTAGCCCCTCGGAGCCTCGTCCCGATCTCCGTTAGGGGCGCGGCTCCGACCCTGTGGACGCCGTCGGCGTCCCGAAGCGCTACCCTTCGGGCTGGGCGCCGCGATGGTGGTCGTCGAAGCACAGTCCGTGTTCACCTGTAAAGAAGTTGTGCCCCCGTCGAATAAGCCAAATTTTTCGTTTCCATAACCGTTAGTTCGCGCGCAGGATGGTGGATTCGAAATTTGGTGGGAGAAATTTAGTTGGCGCGAAGACATGAAAAGACCGTAAAACCCTCGAAGCCTCGTAATCCTAAACGCGCCGCGGGGGGCATTGGCGTCTTTTCATCTCGCGCGCGGTGAATTTTCACGCTTGCCGTTTGCCTATAAATAGTGGCCCTGTTACTCTTCATTTTACTTTTCACCGCCCCTGCTTCCCTGCCTCTTCGCTTCTCGATTCGCGAAGGTCCTCTCAGAGCTCGAGAGTGGCGTTCTCAGGACGCTCGGCGTCTTCGGAAATGGCGCCGAAGAGGAATCAACCGGGAGATCCGACAACCACCATCCTCGGTTTGCCCAAGATGACTTCCTCCCTCCTCAATGACCTGACACGTCGGGGCTTCGTCTCTGCTGACGATGTCCGTGCTCCTCCGACGGGTGAGACTTCTGCTCATCCCCGCGCCGATGAGGTAGTTGTGTTCCGCGATTTGTTCACTGCTGGCCTTCGGATGCCCTTGGACCCCGTGGTGGTGGATATTTTTCGTCTGTTCAAAGTGTACTTGCATCAGATGACACCTACTTCGGTCGTTCGCCTAAATCTGTATATGTGGCTGGCGAAGACCTGCCGCCTCGCTCCGAGCGCTGACGGCTTCGCTCGTGCCTTCCGGGTGCATTACCAGCCGAAGAAGATTTCAGTGGAATCGACCGGAGGTGCGGAGATATCAGCTGTTCCCCAATACGGGTGTTATACCTTCGCATTTCACAAGAATCTTCCCAGCCCGGTGCCGGCGAGCAAGAACAAATGGGCCAACGACTGGTCCTCGTATTGGTTCTATCATAAGATTACTTTGGACCCCGTCACGAGGACCCATCCTCTTGTCGTCGACCATATCTCTGATCTTGGCGACGTTCCAAAGACTTCCTCCAACGTTCGCGCCGAAGATGAAGCTCTTCTTGTTCTTCTACGGAAACTGTCGAAGACCTTTAGCACCCGCGACCTTATCGAAGAATTCGTTGCATGTGGCTGTTTTCCCGTCATGGCCGGCTGGACCATCTCCACCTGGTTAGCCGAAGACCTCTGGATCGATGGTATTCCAGTGCCTGACTTCGCGACCATCTTCAACCTTCAGACCGACCGTGAGTTTTTGAACACTCGTTATGGAGGTGCATGCTTCGTGTCTTTGCTTACACTTCTTGCTTCCTCGACGATGCAGGGGTGGGCCAAGCTGTCATCGAGAGCCGGGCCGATGAGATGGTTGGGTCAGTGTCGAAGGATGAGTATAAAGCCCTCGCCGGCCATCTTGGCGGGACTCGATGGAACCGGGTGTTCCACGCGTTGGGCCTCTCGGTACCTCCTCGGTCGGCAGAGTTGAAGCTTGCCGAAGGTCATGGCGGCCCGGAGAAAGCGAAGGCTCTTGAGAAAGCAAAGCAAAAGAAGGCTTCTTCGTCTGCGGAGCCGAGAAAGAAAAGCCGGCTGCTCGACACCATCCTGCAGCAATCTCCTCTGCAGAGCATGGGGGAATCTGAGGATGGCGGAAGCGCGGACAGCAATCGTCCTCCTCCGTAGGCGACGCCTCTTGACATTCCGCAAGTGGTGGTGCCTCTGAGGGCGGTCCGTCCCGCCCTAGATCTCGAGTTCAGCACTGCCCAGGAGAGCGAAGACGAGGGGCACGTCGAGGAGGTCAACATCGTGGCCGACTCCCCCCGCCGCTCTTCGTCCCCTCGCGCAGCCCCTATCACCGGCCAACATCGGGGCGAAGCTGCATCCTCGTCCCGGAAGACCGCATCCTCCTCCGATGTGAAGAAGAGCGGCAGCGAAAGTTCATCCAGCTCATCGGATAGCAGTAGCTTCTTTGTCCGTGACGATGATCCTAAAGCTACTGCTGTGGAGCTCGGTGCGAAGCCCACCGCTGTGCGTCTCGGCGGGAATATCGTCAAATCTCTTCATTTTGAGAGCCGGGACCGCGAACATGGGCTTCTGGCCGCAGCAGGCAACTCCTTCTACTTTCCCCTTATGGAAAAAGACTTGATGGGGAGCGGGCTGAACAACATCCTGGAGAGTGCACAAGATTTGTCGCTGAAGGCCTTCGTGGCTGCGCGCTGTGCTGCCCGGCAACTGGCAGCCGAAGACAATTCAAAAACTGTTGTTGCCGACCTGGAGGCGAAGGTAGCCTCTCTGGAGAAAGAGAAAGCTGAGCTCCAGATGCGCCTCGCCAGATCTGCCGAGGAGAAAGCTACCCTCACCACAAAGCTGCTCGCGTCAGCTGATCGAGCGGTGAAAGCCGAGGACGCCGCGAGGGCCGCAAAATTACTTGCTGAAGATGCTGCGAAGCGCCGAGATACAATGCAACAGCGGCTTCGCACTTTCAAGGATGCTATAAAGACTGGGTCGGAGAAGCTACAGGAAGAGCTGCCGGACCTCCTTGCTCGGTACGGGCTTGTGGCTCCGGATATGTTCCCGGAGGGCACCGACACAGTTGGCCTGGGCTCTTTTTTCCAGTGGCTTCGAGCCTGCGGCGCCATGCTGGATGGCGGGGCTCATTTTCACGAAGACATCAGTGCCATGGTCGCCGTCCGTACTCTCAGCGCCGCCGTGTACAGCCTTTTCCCCTCTGAAGCTGGGCAGGCTAGCGTTGTGATGAAGGCTCAACTTCGTTCCCTTCGCGACCCCTCCTTCCACTGGCCGGGCGAAGACACTGTTAATCCGGATGCGCTCCCGACTTTGGCGAAGTACATCGCCGTCTGCTTCATGGAACGCTTCTTCAAAGGTGAAGGTCGTGCCCTTGTACAGCGCGAGGTCGAGCGGATGAAGAACCAGGTGATTTTCATTTATTTATTTTTGTTATTTTTAAACGGAAAACTTGCTGACTTCTGAGTTGGAATCTTTCAGCTCCAGTCGAAGGCTGACGCCATTGCGGAGCCCATTCTCCATGAAGCTGTGACCGCCGAAGAAAGACCTGGCGGCGAGGGTACGAACGGCGACAACGGGCGCAGCGGTGCTGACTTAGCCCCGGGGCTCGAAGACCAGACAAGGGCGTCCTCTTCCCGTCCTCCGGCTGGCGAGGTGCGAGGGTCGCTGTAGGCTGTTGTATAGGGTGTCTTGATTGTAATAATTATTTTTGAACTCTAACACCTTCGGTGCCTGCGCAGGACCCTGCGTTGGCCCCTGCGCAGGTGACCGAAGACGTTATTCCTCACCGGCTGAATCGAGGGAACTTTTATGTCGCTGGTGCGTCCTGGACGAAGTTCCATATTCGTTATCCTTCGGTTTCGTTTGAAGCATTTTGGGCGAATAGGGCGCGCCTGTATGACCTACGGAACGCCGCGATGAAGCGTTTTTTTTGCCGATTTTCAGCGTGATCCGGCGAAACACGCGAAGATCCTTGCTAACCGCAGGCTTCGTCGTGAAATAAAGCGGATTCTTGATACCGATAGGCCGTATAGTTCACCGGCTGGTCTCCGCGAGCTGAAATCGGAGCCAGTGGACGAAGAGCCTCTGTCGCCTCACGACTTTATGTATCGACGCAAAGGCATCTTCGTCGAGAGCTCTAGTTGATGTGCGTTGCCCTCGGTTTCAGGGGACGACTTCGAAGGGTTTCTTCGACGGACGGCCGAAGAGATAATAGATGTGGCGGTCCGAGACGTAATATCAGAGGTGGACCGCCTAGTCTTCGAGGAAGAGGCCTCAGATGTTAGTATGTAACTTAATTCTTCGTGCTTTCGCACAAGGTTTGTCTTCACTGTGTGACGACATGTATCTTGTAATTTATTTATTCGTGCCTTCGCACGAAATGTATCTTCACGATGTAACAAACATGTACCTTGTAATTTATCATTTTGTTTGGCGTTTAACCTTCGACTGTGCACAAATGTGTTTTCCGAAGCGCCACCCCCCCATGCGCAGGAGAGGTTACATGCGCCTTTTTGTTTGTTCATCTTCACCGGCGTCGTGCGTGTCTTGTTTTGCGAAGCGCCACCCCCCCCCCCCCTCGCTCGACTTTCGGGGATGATGACCGAGGAACATGCTTTTGCCTCTCCGACGATTTCATTAGGGACCTTCTGCTCATTAGCCGGAGAGGTTCGTGCCTATCCTTCGGCTTTCGCGCGACAGGACTTTCCACCCGTCGCTCCAGCGACGGGATTTTGTTAGACGGCCTTCGGCTCATTAGCCGGAGAGGTTCGTGCCTAGCCTTCGGCTTTCGCGCGACAGGACTTTCCACCCGTCGCTCCAGCGACGGGATTTTGTTAGGGGACCTTCGGCTCATTAGCCGGAGAGGTTCATGCCTAGCCTTCGGCTTTCGCGCGACAGAACTTTCCACCCGTCGCTCCAGCGACGGGATTTTGTTAGACGACCTTCGGCTCATTAGCCGGAGAGGTTCGTGCCTAGCCTTCGGCTTTCGCGCGACAGGACTTTCCACCCGTCGCTCCAGCGACGGGATTTTGTTAGGGGACCTTCGGCTCATTAACCGGAGAGGTTCGTGCCTAGCCTTCGGCTTTCGCGCGACAGGACTTTCCACCTGTCGCTCCAGCGACGGGATTTTGTTAGACGACCTTCGGCTCATTAGCCGGAGAGGTTCGTGCCTAGCCTTCGGCTTTCGCGCGACATGAATTTCCACCCGTCGCTCCAGCGATGGGATTTTTGTTAATTTTTCCGGAAGTGGAGTTAAGGGGAGCGAAGCCCTCCATCGGGTTTTCTCCTCGTGCTCACTTCTTTCAAGCGTTAACGGCTTGCTTTTCGCGCCGATGACTCCCCTCTTCGCTTTGACGAAGAGGGATAGAAGCTTTGGCGCCTTTGCAGCGCGCTCGTTTCTTGAGACTTTTTGCAGGGGCTTTGTTTATATTTCATAAAGGGTTACATAGGGTTCCGCCTCGTTAAAAACCTCACACCTTCGGCGCCCGAGGGGACACTCGAAAGCTTCCCCGGTGAGGAAAAGAGTACGGGCCCTTTGGTACATTGTGCTAATTTACACGAGGAAAAAAGAAAAAAATTATTCTACAAGCCCCTTCGGTTATTCCCCTCCGGTGGCTTTTACACACTTCCTACACGTAGTATCTTTGTAGCATGTCCTTGTTCCATGAGTATGGGTCTTCGGTGCCTTCTAGCGTGCGGAGCCTGCAGGCCTCTGGCCTTGCCATCGATACAACGATAAATGGGCCTTCCCACTTGCTGTACATCTTGCCTTTTTGCTTGGCCTTCGGTATTCTTCGAAGCACCAAGTTGCCCTCTCTTATGTTCCTGGGCTTCACTTTCTTGTTCCTCCATCTTCGTGTTTCCTCTTGATATTTTCCCAAGTTGATTGCTGCTTGTATCTTGCCAGCTTCGATTGTGTCAATTGAGGGCTTGATGTCTTCTTCGATGTTTTCTGCCCCTTCGGATGTTCTCCAAGATTTGAGTTTTATTTCCTCGGGTGTTACGGCTTCTTCACCATATAGAAGCTTGAATGGTGTGAACTTTGTGGTCCTGGACTCTGTTGTGTTATGAGACCACACGACCCTCGGCAGTTCGTCCACCCATTTCCCCTTCGGCAGCTCAGTGATGTTTTTCTTGATGCCTGCGAAGATGATGCCATTGGCCCTTTCCACCGCGCTGTTGGACTGAGGGTGGTAGACCGATGCGAAGCATAAGTTGGTGCCAAGCTGTGTGGTGAATTGTCTGAAAGTTGTACAGTCGAACTGCTTGCCATTGTCCACTGTGACCTCCTTCGGGACCCCGAAGCGACAGACAATGTTCTGCCAGAAGAATTTTTGCAGGGCTCCTGCTGTTATGTCCCTGAGTGCTTTGGCTTCGACCCATTTGGAGAAGTATTCCACCGCTACAGCGGCATACTTGTAATTTCCTGGAGCCATGGGCAATGGTCCGACAATATCAATGCCCCATCGCGCGAGGGGCCACACCGGAGGCAGTAACTGCACCTCGTCGGGTGGGAATTTGCTGTAGGGGGCATGCTTTTGACAATTTGGGCACGTGCGAACCACCTCGTGAGCATCTGCCACAGCCGATGGCCAATAAAACCCTTCACGGAAAGCTTTGTCGACCAGAGCCCTCGTTGCGATGTGCGAAGAGCACATCCCTGCATGTATCTCTTCAAGCAGCTGTTTGCCCTCTTCGTGTGAGATGCACCTTAAGAGTGGTGCGCAGACTCCCCCTCGGTATAACTCTTTGCCTATGATTCTGTAGTTTCTGGCCCGAAGTGCCATTCTTTTTTCTTCCTTCTCATCCTCCGGGACAAAGTGTCCGCGAAGATAGGCCATTATGGCGGCCCTCCAGTCTTCGCTGGTTATGGCATTGATGAATTTGGCTGGTTCTTCGGTACAATTTACGGAGGCCTGCTTTAATGTTTCGAAGAAGACATCTGGCGGTAATGGATCGAACTGCGCTGCTGCCTTTGTCAGTTGATCAGCTTGCTTATTTTTCATTTTGGAGAAACTACGGATACTAAACCGAGGAAGTGTTTCTCCATGCTTCGCACCGCTGCCAGGTACTTCGCCAGCTCTGGCTTGAGAGCCCTGTTGGATTTGTTTATTTGACCTGTGATCAACTCTGAATCGGATCTGTTAGTCAATCTTCGTGCTCCCAGTGCTCTTGCTTTGCGAAGAGCCAAGAGAAGGCCTTCGTATTCTGCTACATTGTTTGTGCACCCGGTGAAGTCAAGCCTGATTGCGTACTTCAGCTGTGTACCCGAGGGTGCTGTAAGAACTGCCGAAGCCCCTGCTCCGTCTCTCTGGTAAGCCCCATCACACTCAAGTTGCCATATTGCTTCTATCTTCGGCTGCTCTTGCGAAGGTGCGACTGGTGTCCAGTCTGCGATTAAGTCTGCCAAGACCTGTGACTTGATTGCTGATCTGGAGAAGAAGTCAATGGTGTGCTCGGCTAGTTGCGTAGCCCATTTTCCTATTCTGCCGGAGGCTTCTCTGTTCTCAAACATGTCCCGAAGTGGGAAAGAGGTTGGAACCTTGATTTTGTGGCTCTAGAAGTAGTAATGAAGCTTGCGTGATGCCATGACCACCGCATACGCCATCTTCTCCATTTCTGAGTATAGCAACTTTGACCCGTTTAGGGCTTCGGAGACAAAGTATATGGGCGTTTGGGTTAATGCCCCTTCGACCATGCGCTCTTCGACGAGAGCGGCACTGACGGCTGCGCCTGATGTGGATATGTATAACAACAACTCCGCCTTCTCCGAAGGGCTGGACATAACCATCAACTTCTCGATATACTGTTTGAGGTCTTCGAAGGCCTTCGCCTATTCTTCACCCCATTCGAAGTTGCCTGAGCCTTTCAGCGCCTTGAAAAATGGTAGGCACTTCTCAGCTGATTTTGATATGAATCGATTAAGCGAAGCCAACCTACCTGTTAACTTTTGTACCCCCTTTCTAGTAGTCGGCGGCTTCATCCGCCTGATCGCTTCTATCTTCTCCGGATTTTCCTCTAATCCCCTTTCTGTTATCATGCATCCCAATAATTTTCCTCTTCGGACTCCGAAGACGCACTTCTCCGGGTTCAGCTTCAAGCCATGGCGGCGAAGGTTCGCGAATGTTTCGCGAAGATCTTGGATATGGTCCTCCTTCCTCTTGCTTCGGACAACAACATCGTCAACATACACGGAGATATTCCTTCCTAGTTGATCTCCCAGTACCTTCTTGATCATTCTATTGAAAGTGCATCCTGCATTGCGGAGGCCCTCCGGCATTCTCACGTAGCAATATGTCCCGAAGGGGGTGGTGAAACTGGTCTTCTCTTCATCCGTCTTGTTCATGAATATCTGGTGATAACCTGAGAAACAGTCCAACATACTGAGCATCTCTGAGCAAGCTGCTGCATCGACCAAGGTGTCAATTCGCGGCAGTGGGTATTCGTCCTTTGGGCATGCCTTGTTCAAGATTGTGAAGTCAATACACATTCGCCACTTCCCGTTCTTCTTCGGTACCATTACAACATTTGCTAGCCATTCTGGGTATTGTACCTCGCGGATGACGCCCGCGTCGAGCAACTTTTGTACCTCAGCCTGAGCCGCTTTCTGCCTTTCTTCGGACATTGATCTTTGGCCTTGCTTCACAGGTTTCGCCTTCGGATTCACCCTGAGCTCATGCTCGATGACTTCTCGACTGACCCCTCGCAGATCCGAAGAGGACCAAGCAAACACATCTTGATTGTTGCGGAGAAACTGTATAAGCCTGGCCTCTTCGGCCTCTTCAAGCCCTTTCCCAATGATCACCATTCGGTCGGGCACATCTTCGCACAAGGGAACCTTCTTCGTGTGTTCCGCCGGGGATACACCCCTTAGCTTCTCAGGCTCTTCGCAGTTTTCAGCCTCATTGTCCTCATTTGGTGCTTCAATGGCATGGACGTTCTTGTCTGAGGTGGATGCGTTGTCCTCGCACCTTCTTGCTTCTTCTTTGTTGCCGAAGACAGTGATAATTCCTCTGGCCGTGGGTAGCTTCATGCATAGGTATGACTGATGGATTACTGCTGCGAATTTGACCAAGGTGTTGCGGCCGAAGATAGCGTTGTAGGGATAGTTGATGTCGACCACATCAAAAGTAATTGCTTCAGTTCTCTGTGCTGCACCGTCGCCAAACGTTACGTTGAGCTCTATCTTTCCAAGAGCTTCGATCCTCTTGCCTCCGAACCCAATGAGTGGATACTGTGACTTCTTCAGCGCTGCTTCGGTAAACCCCATTTTGACGAAGCACTGCCATACGAGGATATCTGCTGAACTCCCATTGTCCACCAAGATTCTCCCTACATCATTCCCCGCAAAGTGCACTGAATTCTTGCCAATGTTCGCCCTTATGACGAGGGGGTCATTATGTGGGTAGTGCTGCAGCCGAAGATCTGCCTGCGTGAAGGTTATTGGGACATGCAACCAAGTTGTCCGGAAGCATCTGCCCTCGCTGACGTGGGAGACTGTTCTGAAATATTCTTTCCGCTGCTTCTTCGTCTCATGAACTGGTTCGTTGGATCCTCCGGAGATGGCATTGATGATGTTGACCCTGCTGCCCGACGGTGTGTCGATTGCTCGCTCGGGGATCTGCCCCGGCTCAAGTTTTGGAGGTGGAGGTAGATTTGTTGTGTTGCAAGACACTGGTGTTGAGCTTCTGGACCATGTCTGACTGTACTGCGGAGGTGGTAACATTGGAATTGATTGTTGTGGAGGTGGTGCATACGGGAGTGGGTTATAATTGAAAACCGGGTACGACACCGGCCAATTTGGTGTAGGAGCCCAAGTATTTGGCGTTGTCGAAGACTGAGGCGGCAGCTGCGAGGTATGATTGACTGGTTTTGCTGGTTGGGAATTCTGCCGATCAAACTCCTCTTTCCTTTCAATGGCGAAAGGGCACTCATTTGTCCAGTGGCCTTTATCCTTGCCGTGGAAGAAACAGAATGGAATTTTCTCCCTTCGACCACCGCTGTCCCTTCGGCCTTTGTTTTGTCAATCTTTGCGATGTTGACGATCATCGCGGTTGGGTCTTTCTTCATGTCGGTCCCTTTCGCCTTTGCCCTTGTGATGGTGTCTGTGCTCTCGGGGTCCTTCTTCGGTCACATTGTTCACTGTTCTTTTCTGCCTGGGCTCATCAGCGTGCCATGGTTTTGAATGGGACCTCTCACTGCTTCGGGATTTCTTCTGCTCGTTCTTCTCCTCAAGCCTTCTCCTCTTCGCCCGGTCGGATATGCAATATTCTTGCATTATCTCGAACAGCTTCGTGACTGTCTTCGGCTTACGCCGGGAAATGTATTCCCCGCATGGTCCCAGATTGATCCCCTTCACCACCGAATCGATGATGCTCTGGTCGGCGACATTGGGTGCTCTTGCGCGAAGCTTCATGACACTCTGGAGATATTCTTGCAAGGTCATGCTTCCTTGCCTTAGATCGTGAAAATCGCAAGATGTGACTTCGTCGGGCCTTACGGCGCGAAAGCTTGAACATAACTCAAGGCAGAGCTGCTTCCAAGACAGAATGGTTCCCGGTGGGATATTTGCATACCAGCGCTGCGCCAAGCCCTTTAATGCGAGGACGAGCGCCTTCGCCTTACATGCGGTGCCTCCTCCTGATGCTTCGATGGTGGCTTCGTACTTGAGGAGGAATTCTTCGGGATCTGACTCTCCATCGAACTGGGGCAATATTGCTGGGTTTAGACGGTGAGGCCACTGTACCTCCTCCAGTTCTTCGGACAATGGTGATATCCTGTGATGGCTTCTTCGGTAACACTCTTCGCCGTCTGACTCAGAGTGGTCAGAGATCTCTTCGACCGGCACGAACTTCGGGCGGGACCTCGGTGGTTCTTGATGTCGTGGGTTGGCCCCGACTACATCCATCTGCGGTGGTTTTGGTGGAGCCTGCAATTGCTCTAGCTGTAGCCTCTGGGCACGGAGCTTCTCCTGCATCGCCTTGCAGCGAAGCTCCTCTTCCCTCAACTTGTTGTACTGCTCTTGACACTCTGCTTCGGTGAGCATGGTCTGCTTCCCCTTCGCCCTTGTCGTCACTTGTGGCTCCGAAGGTCCTGCTTCCAAGGCCTGCTGCTGAACCCTTCGTGCCTCTTCGATGCGAGCATCGATACGACGCATCGCCGCGATGTCTTCGGCTGTGACGCCGATGTCCAGAAGGTTGACTTCAAGCTGGCCATCTGCGAGGGCATCGACGGAGACGGCGTCGCTGCTAGCCCCGTTCGCCTGTGTTGCTGCTGCTTCGCCCTGCAAGGGCGTTGTCGTCGTCGTTGTCATCGTCGTGTCCTCCGAAGTGGCTCCGATGGTCCCTCTCTTCTTCGTTGCCGTCATGTGGTGTATCGAACCGACGGGTGGGCGCCAAACTGTTGGTGGGGAGTGTCTCCGGAACGGACGAACACAACAACAGTAATGAACGGCCCGGAAATCGAGTAGTAAATGTTCTCTCTCCAATATCTGTCCCATCAATGAACATTACACAGGGTATTTATAGGTGATGTTACATCTTTCAATGTACAATTACTCTACTGCACCCCTACAACGGTAATATTCTTGGAATATTCCTAGACGCGAGCGTAATTTGCCCGATACAATTTGAGTGCGCCACAAGCTCCTGGACCCGCTGCTAAGTACTCTACGAGACTCACGTCACCAAGTCTTCGCCCCTCTCCGTCTTCTTGATCGTGGAACAGCGAAGACGGAACACCTCCGCGATTGCTCCTGGCGTCGGCTTCAGTGTTCCGGGTGCCTCGTCTTCGCTTCCTGACCCGAAGACGCGCGAAGATGGGTCACCTTATGCTGGCTGTTGGCGTCGGCTCGCCCTTGACTCCTTGTCTTCGCGTACCTCCGGCGATCTGACCGAAGGTGGTGACCCCAACAAGCAGTTCAAGGTTCGTAGGCATGTCTCAGTATTGGCATGCTAATCATTTGCATTAGTTGTGCCACGGTTCTTTCTTCTTTGTGTGGCAGTTGCAGTCCTACCTGTGAGAGGCTGCTGATTGGCCTTGACTGCCTGCAGGTCCTGCGCTCTGATGGAGATGAAGTTTCCTGGACGGCTGGACCTCTGTTCTAGTACCACGTCGTTTTCTGGTATTCGTTCCTTCATGGACGGCTGTCTCCATGGATCAACGAGAAATTTGTATACTGGGGATGCCGTGTTTCTGGTCTTGATTCATACAAAGTGATGGATGCTGCATCACTATGTCATTTTTCATCGGCTGTTAAATCAACTGCTAATCAGGAACGATGAAAAGGACACGACGCGTCAACACAGACGGGTTGAAGGCTGCAGGGGAAACAAAAAAACATGTGAGATGATGATGTGCACCGCACCGCCGGCCGGCGAACAAACGTTTGGAAGCAGGCAAGCACACCTACAAACAGACAGAATCAGAAAGCAAGGCCAAGCCGGCTTGTAGTTTGCACCAGCAGCATTCAATTCGCTACTAGTGTAGTGTGTCCTGTCCACTGACTTGACGTCATTTTCCAAATTGCCATTCCTGGGAGAAAGAAAACTTGAAATGTGCCCAACAACGACAGGCAAAACAAAAACAAAAACAAAAAATAAGAGACGAGAAGAAAAAAGGGAGCTCACGGACTGACTAGGTCTCGAATCCGGCCGTTGCAGCCAGGAACAAACACTTGGCCCAGGACAAGGGTGGTGGACTGGATTTGGCTGGGAGGGAGGGAGGGAGGGACGCACGCCACGCCACGCCACGGCATGGCGCCACCCGCCGCTCTGAGTCTGCTCCTCTCCAACCACCCCTCCTCACCCTCGCCGCCGCCGGCCCGGCCCCGGCGGGCTCCTTGTGCCGCCTCGCCCGCACACTCCTCGTAGCTTCATCCACCGTCACGACAAGCGCCGCGTCCCCTTCTCCCCGTCCTCCCCTCGCCTTGGCCACCATGTCCTCCGCCCGGCCATCGCGCCCGGCGACCACTGGGGCAACTGGGCCTTCCTCCTCTCCGCCGCCGCATTCGGCACCTGGTATGTATGTTTCCATTGACCGAGGCACCGAACCATCTCCATTCGTGCACTTAATTACTGCATGCTCATGTCCGGAACAAGATGATAGATAGCTCTGATGAAACGATGACGAAGCAATGACGTCTGATGGATATGAAGGTCGGAGGAGAAGACGCCGTGGGGCGCGGCGCTGAGCGGGGCGCTGGTGAGCATCCTGGCCGGCCTGGCAGCCACGGCCGTGGGGCTCATATCTCCCGGCGCGCCGGCGCACGACGCCGTCATGGAGTACCTGCTGCCGGCCGCCGTCCCGCTGCTGCTCCTCGGCGCCGACCTCCGCCGCGTCGTCCGCACCACCGGCGACCTCCTCAAGGCCTTCCTGATCGGATCTGGTATTATTAGGATTAATTTAATTTAACTTAATTTAATTATCCAGCTTCGCTTGGTGCTTCTTTCTTGCCTCGCAAGATGCAAACTTTCTCACTGAAACAACAGTGCAGTTATGTAACTGCTTCACTTGTCTGAATTTCTGTTGGTAGTTGCAACTGTAATCGGCACGACGGTGGCCTATCTTTTGATTCCCATGCGATCACTCGGCCAAGATAGCTGGAAGATCGCAGCCGCGCTCATGGGCAGCTACATTGGTGGAGGTAACTGCTTCCTTACTGATGAACACCACCATGAATGAGGAATCAGTACTAAGTAATACTATTCTGCAACTCCACAATCAACTGCCACAGCGGTGAACTACGTTGCCATCTCTGAAGCTCTCGGCGTCACGCCGTCTGTTCTCGCCGCCGGCGTCGCTGCAGACAACCTCATCTCGGCGCTGTACTTCATGACACTCTTCTCGCTGGCATCAAAGATACCAGCAGAACCCAAGACGGCTCAAGGTACACCGCTGAAACCACAGCAGCCCGTTAGTTGTGCTCTTGTTGTATCTCTGAATTTCGACTCTGAATGCTGGCACAGCCAGCCAGAAGGAGGACGGCGAGTCCCAGGGCGGCGGCCGGCTCTCGGTGCTCAACGGCGGGCTGGCGATCGCGCTGTCCTTCGTCATCTGCAAGGCCGGGTCGGTCATCGCCAGCCGGCTGGGCCTCCAGGGCGGCACCCTGCCCTGCGTCACGGCGCTGGTGGTGCTCCTGGCGACGGCGTTCCCGGGGCAGCTCGGCAAGCTCGCGCCGGCCGGCGAGACCATGGCCCTCATCCTGATGCAGCTCTTCTTCGCCGTCGTCGGGGTGAACGGCAACGTCGTCGACGCCGTCACCAAGGCGCCCAGCGTGTTCGCCTTCGCGCTGCTTCAGGTGTCCATCCACCTCGCCGTGGTGCTCGCCGTCGGCAAGCTCATGGGGCTGGAGAGGAAGCCCCTGCTCATCGCCTCCAACGCCAACGTTGGCGGGCCCACCACGGCAGCTGCCATGGCCACGGCCAAAGGATGGAGCTCGCTGGTTGTGCCGGGCATCCTCGTCGGCATCTTCGGAATCTCCGTGGCCACGTTCCTGGGCATCGGCTTTGGCATGCTCGTGCTAAGAAGAATGTGTGGCTGACACTGCTTCTGCTAGTTACCGTCCACATTTGTTAGGCTACAGTACTATGGAGGTTTATAGAGATCAGAGGAAAGCAATAAAGTAATACAGATTCAATCACTGCAGTTCAAATCAAATCAAATCAAATGCATACGAAATTTGAAAACTCTCATTTCCAATTTTACGCGTGGACTTCACAAGCATCAAACAGAGAGCGGAAAGGTAAAAATCTGGAAATCATGAAACGCAGAGAGCACAAGGGTAAAATTTGAAAATCAAGAAATCAATGCACTTATAAATCCATATGAGAAGAATCAGAAGTTATTTGTTAGTGTTCCACCAGGGCATCAAGAGCGTCCAATTTCATGAGCTTATGCCCATTAAACATAGAATGTATGCCTTTCTTGGGTTAGATGACCTTTTCAAAGTGGATTTAACTGAGCGCAGGTCCATAATAGCCCAACAGGTGGTGAGAGCATAAGCAAATGCAGATTAACAAAATCTCATCTTTGTTTCAACCACGAATCCTTGCAGTCAACTATCTTTAGGGGATGATAAACAAGGTTCAGACTCTTAAACAGAGACGAAGATATGTAGGATAAGATAGCATGCTCCATAACACATCCTAACCCAGTACAAAATTCAGTCTCAGAAAATTTCAACCCAAAGGATGATAGAAACACAGCATACAGAAACAGCACTTCAGGACCGTCTCCAGGCATTTTTAGCTAATGACTAGGCAAGCTCACTGCTCCTCGTTAATGGCACCCTTGTCACTGACGTAGATGCCATCCAAGAACTTTCTGATATCCTTGTTCTTCACATGGCATTTCTGTTGAAAAACAGATAACTTGATTCAGCAGCGTGAAAAATTGGACAGCAATCAACAGCAGTAGCATGATTTATTATAGAATAACAATCAACAATACTAGTAAATTCACCAAGTGTCCAGACTGTTCTTGTACATATACTTCATGGAGTAGTAACGTGATAAAAAAACATTGTTTACTGGTTCTAAAATACCACATCACGCACAACAGTATTTACCAGCTCACTGAATTTATTGAAAAGGTGATTTGGTATGAGCTTTTCCACCCAAAGGATGCAGCACTAAGATCAGTCCCGGTGAGTCTTTAGGCCATCAGGTGCGCACTACTACCAAACATATGAAGCTTAATATGCTATATGGTTACAACACTGAACCATAAATTCGGCAACTACAATTGTTCAACACATTTCTGATACTAGCAAATCTCAGAAATGTGGGACTGCAGTTGTAGTTTCCAGTGAGAGCACTAGTGACATAACTTAAAAATGCGTTTTGTGAATAACTAAATACACATTTCATTATTTCAAAGCCAAAGCAACCAAAGTAAGGCGCTGGAACGGAACTCTAGCTAGGACCGTGCAACACCTGATTCTTATAATTTTAGCTACACCTACAGCAGTAGTTTCATCACAAAGCAATACAGCAGGAGAGAGCACAACTATCATTCATGGTCTATTCCATCAAATCAATCAAAGTACATCTAAGAAAGCACAGAGCACCGCGGCACGAGGAAGATAGAAATGGCATGATCCAACCAATAGCTATTCACCTGGTTGATGAGGGCGGCAGATCGAGAGACGAGCTCGATGTCGTTGCCGTCGAGGATGAGCTCATCCTTGACCTTCTCGGACCGCAAGATGGTCACACCCTCAAGCATGTCCACCTTCCTGACCTGAGGATCGAAGCAAGCAAGCAACCAACCAACCAGTTAGAGCAACACATCACATCCGCCGCAGGAATAGATCTGGTCCGCCGCAGGAATGAAAAATCTATGAGATCCGCGCGCGCGCGGATAACGAAGGCAGAAAAGGTCGATTCGATGGACTAGCTAGTAATTACCTTCTTCTCGCCCAGGAAGTTCCTGATCTCGATGGCGGTGTTGCCGTTGGTGATGGAGGCGTTGATGGGGAAGTGAGCGTAGACGAACCTCATCTTGTAGCGGTAACCCTTGGTGACGCCGGTGATGAGGTTCTGGACGTGGGAGATGGCGGTGCGGATGGCGGCCATGGTGCGGCGGGTGCCGAACCAGGCGTCGACCTTGAGCTTGCGGCCGCCGTCCTGCAGCTGGAAGTCGAGGTTGAGGTGCTTGAAGTTGCGGGTGAGCTTCCCGCGGGGGCCCTCCACCGTCACCACCTTGGCGGCCACCTTAACCGTGACCTCCTCCGGGATGTCCATGGTCTCCGACGCCAGAATGGTCTTCATCTTGGCCGGCGCTTCTTCTTCTTCTTCTTCTTCCTCCTCCTCGGCGACGGCGGGGCAGCGACGGCGGGGCAGCGACGGCGGGGCAGCGGCGGCGGAGGCGAGGAGGGTTTGTGCGCTCGAAGGAGCGGCGGCGCGGAGAGGAGTAGCATTTTATACAACGGCGTAGGGTTTTGTAGTTTGATCGGCCAATCCTCGCCGTCGGATCCATGGCTTATTAGGGTTTGTTTGCCACTGTAATGGGCCCTTCTTATGGGCCTGAATCCTATGGGTGGGCTGCTGAGAAACGGCCCCATCAGGATTGGATTGCCACTGTAACTTCCAATAACAAAATAATCAAATTTATATATAAAAAGGTATCAACATCTACCATATCAAAATTGTTTCAATTTCAATATTTTAATTATGTGAACGTACACAAAACTAGAGACATTTGACTTATTTCTTTTAAACTAAAAGGATTCACTCAGCCTCCCTCTATTTCCATCTTGTCTTGTGAATATATGCACCAAAAGTTACTAGAATTCCTAGGCTCTAAATCTCGAATGAGGAATTTAATAAAAAAAGAAAGTTATAAAATAAATAAAAAAAAAACTAAAAGACCAAGCTTCAATTTTTTTTCTCGCTTCAACCTTATAATATCTTCACACACACGTCCAATTCATCACATCTCTCGTCTGCTTAGAGACTTGATATTTTAGATATTCTGTTATTGCTTACCAAATTCACTTCAATCTCCGCCTAGCGCATGGGTGTGAGGAAATATTGACATCACATGTAGGAAGGGAATGGCACCACAAGGTGTCGCCAATGTCAATGCCAACATAATACTAGACAGATTCTCTCAAGTGGTTTCCTATAGCACCTGATGATGACACCAAGGATGCGTAGAAAGCACATCGGCAAGACCTTGAAGAAGAAAAAATCAACCAAAGAAGCGTGGTCATTACCGGTCGGCGGGAGATTGGACTAGGATTTCTGCTTGCACTCCCAAAACCACCTCTGCATGCGCAGCCCATTCAGTTGGCGGTCCGCCTCCGAGGCCAAGCCTCCACCATGAGCCGCGGACGGGCCAATGGCCTAGTGGCAAGCTCCACGGTGTGGGAGGCAGCCGGCGGGGGGTTCGAACCCCCGCACCGCACCTGGCTGCAATTTTCCCGGATTTTCTTCTCGAGGAGCCTCAAGCGCCGGTGGACTACAATGGGACGACGTGTCCGTCACTTTGTACTCAGTAGGTGTATGTATAGGTTGTAGTTTCTAATTAGATAGGGAGTGTATGTGGTGTGCGGTGTGAGTACAGATACTACAGCTGGTACCTAGATTGAGGCATTCAAAAAAAACCTCCACCATGAGCCGCAGTTGCCGCCTTCCCCGTCATGCCGGGTCGAGGCCAGATCCGGCCTCACCGGTCTTGTAACCGGCGCCAGCAGGCACGACGCCACCGCCTAGGCAGCAAGGTAATGAAGCGAGACAAGGGTGCGTCTGCCATGGCCACTGCGTAATTTTGAAATTATAAAATGTTAAACTTAAGGCAAAAAGAAAAGAAAACACTTAAAAAAAACAACTTGACTTTTTAGAAAATTGAAATAACCATACTTAATACATACATATCAGCATGTACAAAAAGGTATGTGCTTTGGGGAGACTATACACATCTACATGACCTTTTTCTTTTGCTTGATATTTATGACTTTTTGTTTGGCAAGACTGTGCGTATGACTTGATGTACAGCGAATGAAGCATGGGAAAAGCAAGCTAAAGGTTGATGCATGTCTCGCTGGAAAAATTGAGTAGACACTACTAATAGTGCGAGGTGGCCCTGATCCTGAACCTGTAGAGTACTCGATACCATTACGGAGCAGGCTAGCTAAACATTACTATATAGGAGTGGGCAAAGCAAATCTTCAGCACATGTTCTTCCACACCAAGCTGTCTATGTGTCGAGTCTAATCAGGATATCTAAGATGTTAGATGTTGCTACCGAAGAAGAGGAACGGATGTAGTTGTGCAGAGAACAGTAGCGGGTTCATACTGCAATAGAAAGCTCATGGGTTGCCTCTTCCTACATATGTATTTTTTTTTGCGACCGTGTCTGAGCACGTTTTTTATTAAGAGGAAAGAAGTTACAGACACAATCTTGAAACTGACAAGCTGAGCTTGTCCAACACAAGAGCACAAAGGACTAAAAGAAGAAAAACACTGAAAAAACACACACACAAACAAGAAAACACAACGACAACATGAACAGCAGCAGAGCAACACTGAGATGACAAAGGGCATGACCCACAACACCCGCCAAAACCCTACAACTGAGTCTGCAAGCAGAAACAACAACGTCCAGGGTGCAAAGGTCAACGACTCCACAAAAGTGGCAAAGCATCCACCCGATCAACCAACCACGGCGGCAAAGCATCTGCCCGAAGCAAACTTCATTCAACGCGACGGCGGCGGCAAAGCATCCGCCAGTTTATAGACTCTAATCACCAAGCACGACCTGAACAATGCAGATGAAATGAATTGAAGCTAGGCGCAGAAGCAGAAACTCTCCGAGGAGAGCAGATGGCCGCCGCTAGCAAAGCTTCCAAGACAACGCCTCTAGAAACGAAACAACGTCACAGGTGCCGTCGTCATCCGACCAATATGGTCTAGGTTTTCACCCGGAAGACTAGCTGGAGAGGGAGGAAAAGGGCGGAAGGATAATGCCTTTAAGAAGGTAAACAACGCCCGAGGGCGTTGTCGTCATCGGTCCGCAAGCGGATCCAAGGCTTTCGCCACCACCCGTTTCCAACTCAGAGCCGACGACTGAAAGAGCAAGCTGTAGCGCGACCACCGACCCGGGCCACACCACGGAGAAAGCAGCGACAGGCATGGCCAACAGCCACCGAGAGCGGCGAGGAACGGAGGCCGGCGGGCGGCCACCGGCCCCAACAAGGCCGGCAAGGACCGACCAGGCGAGCACCGCAGCCAGGCGAAGCGGCAGCGGACACCCAAGGCGGCGGCGGCGTGGCCAGGGCCCAGCCACCCGAGGCGGTAGCGGCGACGCGGCCATGGTCCCCCCCCCCCAGGCGGCACGGCCATGGCCCCCTGCAACGCAGGGGCCCAAGGGCAGATGCAAAATTGTGATGGGGCTGTTGATATGATCATGCCCACAAGTGAAAGAGAAACTTGAAACTTGCCCATGTGCTGGACTAGCGCACAGATCACCTACTCTATACGTAGAGCGAGGCAGGCTCCTGTGAAACGAACCTTGCTAGCTTCAGTTGCATGCATGCCTCTCAAGATATATATTGGGGCGGTTATCCTTTGATCATCTGTCGCTCTCATATATCCGATCCGATCTGATCTGAACATGAACAAGTAACAAGATCGAGCCTGTGTGCCGGCACGTCTACTGTAGCCCTTGCACGTTTCCATGTCTGAAGAAACCGTACGTCAGGATGTTTGCTGTCATGAATAATTGAACTGCCGTTAAAGTGAAGTTGCTTTCAGAACACAAATCAAATTAGAAGTTGCTTTCAGAACACAAATCAAATTAAGGCACTGCTACTTGCTTAATCAGATTGATGAGTAATCAAATTATTACTCCAGCAACAATGCAATCAGCAGGGATCATTTATATATGTTATGTATCAATAATGATACTCCAGTTGACAGTACAGATGCTCTAGTATGTTGCGTGAGTGCTAGCCGCTCCACGTTGGTGTAAGAAATTCTGGCTTTTATCATCTTCTTAATACAATGAAACGCAGTTCTCCTACGTTTTCGAGAAAAAAATCAGTACAGAGCGAGCGATTTAAGCATGGACCGAAGACGTCGTTTCGGCTGACTCCTCACCCTTTTTCTTTTCCGGCAATCGCAGCTAAAGAGAGTACGGTTGTAGCATCAGATCCATGATGCATGGTGTCTCAGTCGATCGCTCGCTGGCTCGCCCTTTCAATTCCTTCCATGCCAATTTGCCAACAACCCAACTGAGTGACAGCAAAACAGCAGGTGCATGTGTTGTGGCTTGTGGCCACTGACTGACGATTGAATTGATTCTCTCATGCACTAGCCGCCCAGGGAAAGCCGCAATGCCCCATGCCGCCCATGCCCTCAATTGGTTTTCATCTCTCTCTCTCTCTCTCTCTCTCTCTCTCTCTCTCTCTCTCTCTCTCCATCCATCCATGTATCAGGTTACTCGATCACTCACAAAATAAAAGTGCTAGCCACTCCTGGATATATCCAAGGTCACTCATACACTAGCTAGCTTGCTTAGGGGACGGAGCTCTCCTCTCCTTTTCCTCCCATTCTTTTCTCACCTATCCTCATCTGAATCTTAGCTCCCTGAGATTGACGATTCCCTCTTGATGAGAGTCTTGCCTTATTACCTGACACAGAAAAGCTTCTAATTTAATGTTTCGCCGACACCGTGACGCTGCAACAAGGGATCGAATAAACGCTTTCTGGTAAATGTTACTACTAGTTTAGGTTTTTAAATTTCGGTTCCCGGAGATTATTCCGGCTCCACGAACACAAGAGAAGAGAAATTCTATGCTTATATTCTCTCACAACTTTAACTGCTTCTTATATGCCTCAAGTACAGATGCTTCTGCATGTCTACACTGCACTGATGAGAAGCAGATGATCAAGCAGAGATAGTGAAAGAGGAATATGTGTTTATATATATGTTGCCTGCTGGGTACTACACTGTTACTAGCTAGCAGTACATGGTTGAGATAGATGGATGATAAAAAGAAAAGGGATCGATATGATACATTTCAAACCATGCATCTCAAACAGTGACAAGTAAAGGCCTTTGAGAAAGAAAGAAAGAATGAGGGGTGGCCACATCTGTGTTCCTGGCAATGCAATCCCAATGGCGACTGCATCATTGCCCACACACAAAAAGATGCAAAAGACGGGCCACAGTTCCCGTGCACTAACCGGCTAAGGTAGCTACAGATAGGTTTCTGTACCCAATCTCGCCCATCTTTTTCGTCAGAGGAAAAAGGCGTACCTGAAACGATTCTCCCTTAACTCTCCTCTCGCCCGAGCTGAGCGTTTCCGATCCAACACTGCGTTCGTCTCTCGCCAGGCCAAGAAGACCCCAAGAATTCCCTCACAAAAAAAGAAGACCCCAAGAGCTAGGGCCGCCGAATCGCCTGGTCGGGCCAAGACGACACTATAAAAATCTGCCTCCAGCACCTGGGATCCTTGTCTGAAGCAAGCAGGCTAGGTACTGGTAGGTAGGTAGCTGCACATAGATACGTATACCGGCCGGCCGGGGCCATGGGGACGATGATGGGGGCGTGCCTCGGCGGCGGCCTGCCGGTGGCCGTGATGCTCTGCCTCAACGTGGTGGCGGCGGTCATGGTGTCGCTCGTTAAGGTGGCCATGGACGGCGGCATGAACCCGCTTGTGATCGTCACGCTGCAGCAGCTCACGGCCTCCGTCTTCCTCGCACCAATAGCCTTCTTCAAAGAGAGGTTGCTAGCTGTTTCTCTTTCCCTCCGCCGATCCATTTCCTTAATTTCCTTTTCAAGAAAAGCAAGTGATGATACATTGTACCTATTTTCTGAATTTCAGGAAGTCGAGGCCAAAGCTGACGCTGGAGATCTTCGCCTACATCTTCGTCAGTGCGGCGCTCGGGTACCAATAATTAATTGAAACAACGACGGCCATGGAAAACACACACTGATAAATGATAATTGATGAACTTGCGTGCAGGGCAGCTCTGCGGCAGTACATGATCTTCGTCGCCCTGCGCTACACCACCGCCACCTTCGTCACCGCCTTCTCTAACATCGCCCCCGTCCTCACCTTCCTCCTCGCCGTCGCAACACGGTATCCAAGTTTCTTTCTTTCAGTTCCTGCACCGGCCTGCACGCAAGATTGACAATCGAGAGCTCGCAGCTCAGAAGCACTGAACCTCAAGTCCAAGACGGGCATGGCGAAGCTCCTGGGCACGCTGGTCTCCCTGGGCGGCGCCATGGTGCTCACCCTCTACAAGGGCGTCGCCCTCACCCACGCAGCGGCTTCGCAGCAACAGCCCCTCCATTCTCAGCGGCCGCCGCCCGGCAGCCGCGGCAAGTGGACGCTGGGCACGGTGGCCATCCTGGGCAACTGCGTCTGCCTCTCCTGCTGGTTCCTGCTCCACGGCCGCCTCTCCAGGAAGTACCCGCACGTCTACTCGTGCAACGCGCTCATGTCCATGCTCAGCTTCCTCCAGGTCGCCGTCGTCGGCCTCTGCACCCAGCGGAGCATCTCGCCATGGCTCATCACCAGCAAGTTCCAGATCCTCACCGTCCTATACGCTGTAAGACTGCTTCTTGTTTCAGTAGTCTCTCGTCATCAGTGCGCGTGCCTGACGCGATGCCCGCTGAGCCCCTGACCGGCCACTCACTCTGATCTCAAGTCGTCTGAACTTGTTGTCAGGGCATCGCCGGGTGCGGCGTGTCGTTCGTGCTGGTGACATGGTGCATCGAGAAGAGGGGGGCCGTGTTCGTGGCCGCCTTCATCCCCGTCGTGCAGATCATCGTCTCCGTCATCGACTTCTCCATCCTGCACGAGCAGCTCAACCTCGGCAGCGTGCTGGGATCAGTTCTTGTGATCGGCGGCCTGTACCTTCTGCTCTGGGGCAAGAGGCAGGAGGCCCTCCACTGCCCTCCAAAGGTTGCCGAGGACGCTGACAAAGAGCAGCAGCAGCAGCAGGCGGTGCACACCTGAAGATCGACACCATCCACTGCTGACTGTTGGGCGCCGTTGGCTTGTAGTAACAGTTGCAGCAATAAGATCTCCCTCGCTCCTTTTTCTCTTTTGGTGTGTCAGGAAGGACAGGAGGGGCAATGATGTTCTTCTCAGATCTGTCTGGTGCCGGCAAGCAGAGTGTTTAGATTCTAATCCAAACCAAACAGTAGGATGATATCTTAAAATCGTTCTGATATATAGCAAGCAACATCGATCATACACGGCTGGACTCACTATCAGCCATTTTGTAGTCACTGCTCTTGAGAAATACAGAGTACTACTGCTGGAGAGTAGATTTTTCTGCACTACGCATATATATAGGCATCTGCTCACCTTCCCTTATAAATATTAATACTAGTGCATTAGTAGTACATGTGATTTTTACCATAAAAATCCAACAAATGTGCAGAAAAGGCTATTTGTGCTGTGCAACAGTTCGTTCTTGGGGGAAGAGAGTTATTTTCTTGGAATAGACATAAACCGCAATGAAAAAAAAGGTTAATTAAAATTTCGGCAAGTATGTGTATACAGAGAGTGTGTGTGCGCGCGAGACTATTCGGAGCCCAGGCTTCCAATAAGAATCGGAAGCCCCAGCCAGGCAACCAACACCCCCCCCCCTCCCCGCGCAACGGGGACCATCTCAACCAGCAAGGCTCCAATCCCCACATCTTCCACTTGCCATCGGACTTGATAAATGCATGTAAACTCACCTTTTTTTAGTTTTTTCGCTATAATTCTCCGCTCGAATATCCAACTCACAAATGGTATTCACCATAAGATTCGTGATATTTTTATGCACAATTTGAGATCCATTGTGAATATATTTTCTATTTTTTTAAATTCAAAATTTATGCAAGTATAGAAATATAGGGACTAGAACATAGAAAATGTTTCGAGCATAGAAATATAAAGGTACGAGCATAGAAACATAGCGATACAAGCATAGAGTATGTTTGAGCATAGAAATATAAGAGCATATGTATTGAAAGATACGGACATGAGCATAGAAATATCGGGATACAAGCAATAATCAGATTAGGCTGGTGCCGGTAAGCAGAGTGTTTATATTCTAATCCAAACAAAACAGTAGGATGATATCTTGAAATCGTTCTGATATATAGCAAGCAACATCGATCATAGACGGTTGGACTCACTATCAGACATTAACCGCAATGAAAAAAAGATAAGAATCAACAGTTACACAGCAAATTTGTGGGGGTACTATGATTAATCAAAAATTCGGCAGGTGAGTGTGTGTATATACATATATATACACATACATGTGTGTGTACAGAGAGAGAGAGAGTGGCTGCATTTAAACTGAAGACGCACAAGTAACAAAGGGTCTATTTGGCAAGGGTGTGCTCCTCCAGAAATGGCTCCGCTACTCTGATGTAGCGGTTTCTCTGAAAATATTTGGCAAAACACCTTTGTCCTGTTTTTCATGAATGAATTGAAGAGGTCATATATCCAATATGCTCTTAGCTATTTGACATGTTTGTGCATCTAAATTTTATATTTGCACTCAGTTTACAATTTTAATTAATGTAAAAATAAAAAAAAATCAAAATATTGGTTAACTAATAATCATTGTCTTGTTATACTAGTATAGAGTAGTTTTTACAAAAAGAGTCAATGCTCACATAAATCATATAACCACGGATACATGCTTATGACGATTTTGAAAAAAAGATTGATCGTACAAGTTCATCATGGAAATTCATTGCTAGATTGTTAGATTCTGAACTTTATGTATCTCCTGCATTTTTAGAATGAAGATTTCTTGTATATCTAGCCGGTATATTGGGCACGATCCCAATCATATTTGCAAAAATCTTTATGTGAGGCTGCACTCAGCCATCCGATTAGATACAGCTATACGATGATTGATACATTAGCTATCCATCCGCTCGCATCTTATTATGAAAAAAGAAGAGAAAAAAAATCCTCATATGGGCGAGCGTGCGAGATGAGATCCCCTTCATCAATCTCCAAGCCTTGCTCCAGAGCAGCAGAGTAGAGTAGGCAGCAAGCGCGAACTAGCCAGTGCTGCCGCTAGTGCCAATGCTGCTGGATCGTGTGGCCGTGGAATGTGGCGGCTGTGCAGTGTTGGAGGGGGGGGGGGGGGGGGGGGGGGGGGCAAAAAGCGAGGCGCATCCAGGTAGCTGCTGGAGCGGAGCGGTGGGTGCTTCTCCACGCGGCGCGGCACGGCACAGCGCCACCTTCCTCCGCCGCCCGCCTGGAGAGGAGATCGCCTAGATGGATGGACCTGGCAGGTGGGCCCATTGGGCTTTGATGGGTTGGCTACCCTGTGCCAGGCCTGGCCCAGGCCACTACCAGTAGGGTCCTAAGAAGCCTTGAAATACTCCCGCCCCCTCCCGCTGGAGCAACGGTCGCAACGAAGCCAAGAAGCAGCAGCAGCGCCAAGAAGCCAAGAAATTTGAATCGCTCGCCACCGCCGGCCAGCCATCTGCCGCCCAGACCGTGATGGGGCCCTTCCCTGACGGGCTCACCGCGCCGCTGTGCAGTCGCCCGTACCTCCACACGAACGAGGGCAGGCGGGCCGTCTCCCTGCCCCCGTGTGCCCGCGTCACCCGGATTGCGTCTTGGGCCGCGCACCGCCTCATGCGCTACATCACCGCCAACGCACGATACGTCCCGCTGTCACCCAGCCGCCGCCCCACCACGAGCGATCATGGCGCAACGCACCAGGATGCCTTCATGGAGAGGGGGAGCGAGACGGGGACGGGGATGACCAAGACGTCCTCCTGTGGCTCGGGAGGTGGCCTTCCGGCCACACCAATGCTGGGGACCATCTGCACTACTACGACCAGACCTGTAACATCCATCGGGGATTGAGGTCATCCCTTCTTCTTGGAAGTCCTGTATTGGGAATCGAGGTGGCCCTAATACTCACTATGCAGAGACCTACATCTAACACACACCAACTCACTCTAAAGTCAGTTGGCTTTTTTTAAAAAAAAATTCTAGCTTATTAGTGTATAAGATACTTTCGACGGCAGAGCCGCTTTCTCGCTTCCGAGTGGCAGAGCCCACCAACAGATGAAGTTGTCTTCCGGGAGGCAGAGTGTAGCAGCACCGCCTAAATTAAACCGGCTTAAGTGCGCTAACCATCATCTTAATACTTAATCAAGTTACTGTGCACTTAAAATGGTATAATCTGACAGGCTGTCGGGTAAATCCCGATTAAACTACTGTACTCTAGGATCACAATTGCACTAGTAGACCCGTACGAAGACGAGCACATGTGATACCAGCATACAGAAATCTTCAAATTAATTTACAACACAGGTTTTACACAAAAGTTTTAAGTACAAACGACAGAGTTCAAAACACAGCGGAAGTTTAAAACCGAGTTCGAAATACAATACGATAACCACAACGACGATACAAGGTGAGCTCCACATCCTGCCCACCGATGTGATGCCAACCTGCCCGATCTTCACGGAGAAGACGGGGCTCACTCGATGGTCCACCCAGGAGGAAGCGGTTGTCCAATCCAGGACGCACAAACCTCCTCGAAGTCAGCTGGGACACAACCTGCTCAGAAGTGTTACAACAACAACCCTGAGTATACTAATACTCAGCAAGGCTTACCCGACTTTGGGTATACTTAGCCCATTACCTAGACATGCAAAGCTTTTTGGCTCTGGAGTTCTTTTGCCGAAAGGCTGCTAGCAGTGAATCCTTACTTTCAATATTTTAGCCCCATTTAGTATATCAAGTATTAACTAAATTCGCCTAAGTAATTAGAGCACACATGGTGGATCAGGTTATCATTTAGCAAAAACAAACCACGGATTCATTCTATTCTCACTTCCATTCTTTACTACGATGTGACAGAGAGATCAAGATTCTCTTATCCGAGAGAGACGGCGAATCGATCCGATTTAACCTTGCAAGGTGGACCTAACTCACACGACACGTGAAAACCCTGTCGGGCCACACACGTCGACTGTTCCCATCATCACCCCGACGTCTGAATCACGCCTGCCAAAACCCGGGTGAAGGGTCCCTCACGGCGATCTCCCGGAGAACCCGGAGGCGACATACATTCCAACACCCGCCATCATCCCACTCCCAGAATAGCAGGTCGCGATTCAAAGTATCGTTGCAATTCAGGTAATTAGCTTACCGGTTTCGACTAACTCCTACTCCCGGCATGTGGTCAGTACTGTTCAAGCCTCGATTAATGTGCCAACAACGGTACGGTCCTCAACCGACACAGACAGAGGCTTACTTCCCATTCATACCAAACTCTTACTTTAACTTGTCTCCGTCCGGTCTCCACTTTCCTTTCTTTCCGTGTTTATACTCGAGAACTCTAACAAGAAGCATAGCCCTAACTCTCGCGAGTGACAGGATATCACTCGACTGCTACCGCGTTCCTATTTAGCAAAGCCTTTCTAATGCCACCTACAAGCTAGTAGGAACTCATAGGTACTTATAGAATTATGCAACTAGGGTTTTCATACAAATCCTATAGACGTAAATGCACAAATACGTAGATAAACATGGAATACTAAAAGTAAGGGTTATTCTCTGGGGCTTGCCATGCAGGTCAGCAGGGTTAGCAGCTTCTTCTGAAGCGTGCTCAACGGCTTCCTCCTGCTGCTCTTCTGCTTGCGGCTCCAGGACCGGCTCAGCAACTAGCTCGTAGACGGCTTCGTTCGCGGCGTCTACACGTATGAAAAAGAATGTCATGCAATGGTTAGGACACAGTGCGATGCATGAGTGCTCATGATGAGATGCATTTCAAAACGATGCAATGCAATGCGGTTCAGAAGTTCAATTCGTTTTAGCCTGAAGTGTTTCCTTCAAAACAACCACTATTAAACTTGCTTTAGGGAAGCTAGGCACCTATAACAAACAGGATGAAGTAATAAAGCATTGCTTAGCAATGGCGAAAAAGAAAATAAAGGAAAACTAAAGCTAGGAATTAGCTAAACACAAAAACTTAACATGCCGCAAGGATTTGGGTAGCACCACTTTTCTATCATGAAAAACTACTGATAAGGAGTGAATAAATAAATTACCAACATTTATTGATATATAAAAGTATTTACTTTAACTCTAGAAAAGAAAATCAAGCAACAATAGGTCCACACACATGCACATAGACCATGCACCTGAGAATTTTCCAGTGGACTACACATGCAAGGAGTAAGCCACTACAAATTTTTCATAATTTTTAGAGCAATAGAACAACCGGTATTAATTAAACTATTTTAAACACAACCCGAATTTTTAGCAGGGGCAAAAGTGACAATTCCCATGCACAAGTATTTTTCTTATGAAGATCTCGATTTTAGAAACCTAACAAAATTTAGTTTACATTTTTAGGATTTTTCTATGAATTATTTTGCAATTAAGAAATTTCAGCCAAAATAAAGAAAAAAAACAAAACCTATCCTTAACCCCCTCTCTCACTGACCCGCGGGGCCCACACGGCAGTGGGACAGAGAGAGAAAAGGGGGCTCCCCTCCCCTGCTTTGCCTGCTTGCCCAGGCCGTGCACGCCGGCGGCGCCCTGGCGCGCGCGCGGCGGCCGTGGGGCGGCCATCCGGCGGCGCAGCGCGGGCGGCTCGCGCGCAGGGGCCCGCGCACCCGCGGCACGAGGCGGAGCGAGGCGGCAGTGCAAGGCCAGAGCGGCGGCGGCTTGCGGTGACGGTGGCGACTGGGCCATTCCGGCCGCGGCGGAGCAGGGCGACCGCGGGATGGGGCGGCGCGACGTCGAGGGAGGCTCGGCGGCCTCGGGGCGCGCGGCGGTGGCCCGCACGCTTGCGTAGGGCAGCCCCGCGGTGTGCGCGCGGCGGTGGCGGCGCGGCTACGGCGGCGCGGCCACGGTGGCCCCGCGGCGCTGCGGCGGCGGTGGCGCCGGAATCGAGCGGGGAAGAGGTCGAGAAGGAAGAGGAAGTCGCGGCCGAGCTCACTGTGGGCTCGATTTGGGCGGAGAAGGGACGGGAGAGGGAGCTCGACGGAGAGGGGCGGAGCTCGGCAGAGCGGCAATGGCGGACGGTGGTCTGCGGGCTCGATTCGGCCGTGGTGGGGTTCGACTGAGCTCGTGGAGGGGCGGAGGCTCTTCGGGGTGAGGCTAGGGAGGTCGGGGCGTGAGGAATCGAGGTGCGGGAGCGAGGGTTGGCCGGCGCAAGGCTCGGCGGCGGCTTTCTCGTGCTCTGCGCGACGCGAGCGCGAGGAAGGAGAAAGGGATGAGGAGGAACAGATGAGGGGCGTCGCGAGCGGATAAGGACGCCTCCGCGCGGCGTGCGAGGATCGCCAACGGCCGACGCGTGGAGGAGGCACGCCGACGGCCATAGTCGCCGGCATGGGCGCCGGGCGACACCGTGGCGAGTACAGGAGCGAATAGTGTTTGATTTTGTCCATTTTTGACTCGTGTTTGACCATCCAAATCTCAAAATTTGATATAGGAACTTAAAATTTGGCTAAAATAAAAGTTGTAGAGCAAAAGAAGAGCTACAACTTTCGTTTTGGGCAAAAATTGATTTGAGGCTCGGATCAAGGAGAAAAACACTGTCGAACACGGCTAAAATGAAAGTTACTATGCGAACTCGATTAGCGCTAATGATAGTGATTAGCCTTGATTAGCAATTAAGCACGATATTAGCGAGCACGATTAACACAGGGGTGTTACACAGAGCCTTCCTACGATGAAGCTAAGACCCTTTGTGATCTCGAGTGGCAGAGCCAGCCTATGATAGATCACAACTTATACACTAAGTAATCAAAAACTGGGAAACTAACACTCTACAAGAGAACTCAAACTTTTATTCACAGCTCAACTTGATACAACACGAGATGACAGTTACACTTTTTATTTGGCTATCCTACCATGACACTACACTAAATGACAATATTGCCATCTTCTACTTGAGATCTCTTATGCCATGGTATGGCAAAGGGGAGGGGAAAGGGGAGGGGAAAACCCCTATTTATAGGAATCCATGGTTCATATGGTGTTGCCATATGTCCACCCTCTATACTATTCTACATTTCTAGAGTTTTCTCCATCTTTATCCTATCATACAAATATCTTTCCTTTAAAGAATTCTACACTTCTGAAAGGATCTTGGTGATGCCTAAAGGGGGTGGGTGAATAAGCGAACCTGAAAAACTTGACAAATTCTTCGAAATAATTAGTCCTATTGGAACTTCCGACCCTACACTAAGGTTTGAACAAAATTCAAAATTAAATATAAAATCAAAAAACCTGTTTGAATCAAAAGTTCACCAATGAGTAGTAGATACCTCTGCAAGCAATCTTATGCACTAAAATGACTCAACAAGAGAGATCGGGGCAAATTAGGTCTTACGTCAACAAGAACAATATATGAACAAGTAAAGCAATGACACAAAGATTTGTTCTTGAAGTTCACTTCCACAAAGAAAGCTACGTCTCCGTTGAGGAGCTCGCAAAGAGTTGGGTTGCCCTATAACCCTTATCCTCACCCAATCAACCACTTAGGAAGATTGAGTACTCACTAGCTCGTGTCCACAAAGGACAGGGTGATACAAACTTTCCGGGACGCTCACACATGAGAGGACGCTCCATGGGTGACCCTGAACCATCTAGGAGCAAGCTCCAAGAGTAACAAATGCGAATCGAGTTGTTGGAGATGCTTTTAGTGTCTTGAAAAGAACTTGGCTGCTCACTCTTGTCAAGAACTCAAGCTCACACTCAAATCTAGCTCACACCCAAGCCCTTGTTTGGATTCACTCAAGGAATAGCACTTGGAGGGAGTGGGGAGAAGTTTTGGGAGCTTGAGGAAGTGTTTTGGTCGAGTAAAGTCAGCAGCCAGAACTGAAGGGGGTGAAGGGGTATATATAGGAGCCCATCAAAAACTAGCTGTTACTATGTTGTTTATGTGCTTGTCGGAACTTCCGAGACTAGGTCTGAACTTCCGACCAGTTATTTTTCAACTGGCCGAGAGGGTTTTGTCGGAAACTACATAGGACCTAAGGGGTGGTCGGAACTTCTGACCTTAGGTTGGAACTTCCGACCCATTATTTTCAGCTGGCCGAGGACCTATTGTCGGGAGAAGGCTGGCACTTCTGATGGGGGTCGGAACTTCCGACCCCTACTGAATTTTCTAGTTTAAGTGACCGTGAGTGCGTGGTGTCTTGTATCGGTTGTTAGCTTCCTAACTAGACACTTTAGCATCTCCAGACTATCATTTCGCGTCCCTCTTAGTAGTACGGTGCTTTCTATACTCAAATTCAAAAAGGAAATAAATAAAGGTCTTCAATGTAGCTCATGCACCATTTCTTTAGCGAAAATGGGGTCGATACTTGCTCTTTTCACTTTCAATAATTTTAAATCCTGCTCATAACTCAATAAATGCATTAGATCCTTACTTGTGCGTGTCATTATCATCAAAACCCACTTGGGGGGGGGGGGCAAATGCACTTACAACTTCACCATGAAGCATGATAAATATTACTCATACTTGCTCTCCACTCTTATAGAACCTTCTTACCTTGGTATAATCTTATCCTCATGCATTGCAAAGTTAGTTTCTTGTGATTTCCATAATCTTCTAGAATGTTCCAAGTATGCATTGTATATTTCAACACTCCCCCTCAATGCATACTTGTCTTTGGTGATCGGACCACTGCGTGCCACCCCTTGCATCTTCTGTGCTCTGCCATTCTGAACCTTTTTTTTCTCTTGTCCTGGTGACATGACTCGATCTTCCTTCGACTTGTACTTCTCAACCTTTAGTAGGAGCTTCCCTATAGATTTGATATATCAACAGATACGTAGAGAAATCATCTTGATGCTTCTTGTTGTATATATAGGATTGGTTTGCCTGACTGTTTTGTTCGAGTAATGCAACATTCAGATTCAATTTTGTTTTTGTTATATAAAATTCATGGCATTACTCTAGGTGACCACCTGTTGTCTGAAGCAGCAACAACCTTGTGATTTTTTCCCAAATGTTTCTTGGGTTCATTTGTAAATTGTCGTCCATTCTTTGTACAGACATTTCCGGTTTTGGTGGAATTTTTGGCCGAGATGTATGCACTTACTCCCTCCATCCAAAATAAGTGTGCATGTTTCCACAATTATTCATAAGATTATTGCTCCCTTCATTCTGAACTCTGAAGCAACACATGGTTGACGTTCTGGGCTCCTGCAGTGCACAGACACAAGCGGCCGATCGAATTTGTTGGATTCGGTTTCCGTTTCCAATTCTGCTGTACTGGCTGTTTCGATCCGATTCGTTTCCTGCATTGCCTCGCCTCTCTGCTCTCCTCTCCTCATCTCATCTACCTATAATTATATATAAAAACAAGGGTGCGTCAAGAGAGGATCATCTGATCGATCGCTCGATCACTCATCATCAACGACGGGGATGGAGGACTGGATGAGGGTGGCGATGGAATTTTCGTCGCCGGCGCTGGAGGATCTTGTGCCGGATCTATCCCGCGAGGAGCATCTACGACTGCAGAAGCAATTCCGCGAGCGCGAGCGCATCTGGAAGCGGCACAACAAGTCTCCTCCTCCGTTGCCTCCGAGGTGTTCGGAGCAGTCGCGCGATGCCTTCATCTTTCCCAATGTCCTCCACACTCTCCGCCATTACAACGCCAGGCACCCAGGCGCCGAGTTCGACGCCGCCAAGCCCCTGATGGAGTGCTGCGTGGGGTTCAGGGGCACGTCTGGTTCCACCTCAACTTCTGGGCTCGCCGCCGAAGCACCACCAGCAGCAGCAGCAAGGTGATGATCAAGCACTTCTTCGCCGAGGTGCACTACAAGCCGGCGGCACTGGCAACAAACACTAACTCATCAGCACCACCAGCAGCACTACTTGAACCAGTAATTCGCATCGTGGAAGTATGCACCATTATTGGTAAGTCGTCAGTAGTAATACTACTGGCTACTCTCTCAGTTTTAAATTGTAAGTCATTACAATTTTCTTAAAGAGTGAAAATATTTTTAACCAAATTTATTATACAATAAAGTGCTAACATTTATGATACCAAATAAATATTATTAGATTCTTCATTAAATATATTTTTATAGTACTATATCTTTTTGGTGCTATAAATCTTTATACTTTTTTTCTATAATTTGATCAAACTTAAAAATAACTTGACTCTTAAAAAAAATTGGAATGACTTACAATTTAGGTTGTGCAGAATTAAATATACTCCTACATGACCACACAAGAAGTGCAGTGTGTGCTGAATTGAATTTTTTTTATTTTTATTTGGGTTTTGCAGAAGAGCCTCTTTCGCAGTACCGGAGCAGTTGCGCATTCTGCCCAGGCAGTTTCGATATTTTGCACCCCAAGGGGTCCCGGAAATTCGTATGTTGGTATGTGGAAACGACAAGGACCGGACAGAGCAACGCATGTCAGTGCAGGTGCTCTTTTTTTTCTAGAGAGAAAAAAAACTTCTTAGCAACTTTTGAAAGGAAACAAAATTTTTGGTGGTGCACAGATGGAGAACTTTTGAAGTTTGTATATTATACAGGGAAGAGCAAATCTTTTTGATGAGAATTTTCTCTAGTCATATTTGTTGTTGTTGGTGGTGGGGACCGACAAAGGAAGAGCGAAACGGATCACAGCGAGAATCCAGAAGAGTCAACTGCATGCCAGGCATGCTGGTCAACGTCTTGTTCTTCACTTCTTTGTCATCAGGGACAAACGAGGGGGGTGATTTGTGTGGGAGCAGGAAATATAGAACACTTTGGGAAATGTTTCTGAAAATGATTGGAAAAATAAAAAAATGAATAAAAATGTTTGGAAGACATAAATTCGATAAGAAAATTTGTAAAAAAAACTTTGGGAAAAAATCTATAACAAAAGTTATCAGAAAAAAGCTTTTGAAAAAAAGAAGTGAAAAAGCTTCGGCAGCCCGCCGACTGGATGCGGCGGTGGCTGCATGGATCTGGTATGTACTAGATGGACTGGAGTTGGTATACGATCGACGATGATTCATCACGGTTTTAAATAACGGGCTATGACAAATAGTGGTGTATTTTTTCTCGAGGCTAAGAGGTTATAGCAGAGGCTATAGCGGACTACACCAAATAGCGGTTTACTACTAAATCATGAATAATACAAGTAATAGATGCACAAAAATATAGTAAATAGTAAATTTCATAAATATAATTATATTTCTAGAGCTATCGAAATATCACTTAAGTTGACAATACAATAAAATTCATACAATCAAATATTAAGTTATCCAAAATACCAAAACAGTAGCACTGAGATAAAGATAAGACTATAGCGGTGCTAAAACTATGCCATTTAGCGCAGCTATAGCGCAATTTAGCGTCCATAGCTGTCATAGCGGTACAAATACAAATAGCGTAGCGGGAGTCCTCTAAAAAAACTCCGCTATAGCGGGGCTATAGCCGGCTATTTAAAACCATGTGATTCATTGATTCTGGTATGCTATCTGCTAGCCGGCGGGCCGGTCCTCAAATCAAATCAAATATAAATTAAAGCTGCAAATCAAGCAGCAGCAGCGGCTCCAGCTCCAGCTCCAGGTTGACGCCGAACAGCCGGAGGCATCGTCCGCGCGGCGCCTCTTCTTGCTCCTCTTTCATGGAGACGACGCGCGGCGGCGCCACCACCAAGCGCTGCTGCACCTGCTGCTGTGGCGGCACTAGAGGGACAGGGACAGGGACGACGGGCGCCCTCCTGCGGCGGCAGTCGATGAAGAGCCTGGCGCCGTCGCGGCAGAAGGAGACGGTGTCCCCAGCGGCGAGGCGCTTGTCGCGGACGTAGCGGCTCCAGCCCTTGGTCATCACGTAGCTCTGGCTGCTGCTCCAGAACGAGTAGCGGAACCGCCACGCCGTCGTCGCCGCCTCGCCACGGCCGCGCGCGTCGTGGAAGCACAGCACGGTGCCCCCCGCCCCCGGCAGCGGCAGGTGCTTCTCCGCCAGGTGCTTGGGCACCACCAGCCGGTTCAGCTTCCCCACGTCGCTCGGCGTCACCACCTTCTCGAACATGCGATCGCGCGGCCTGCAGCTGCCGCCGCTGTGGAGGCCTTGGCCTGCCGCCGCCGGCAGTCCTCCGGCGTCGTCTGATGGCCTGCTGCTGCTGCCGCTCTCCAGTGCATGCGCCAGGGCCATCTCGATCGACAAGCTAGCAATCTAATGCAGCAGTTGACCAAGGCTTAGCCTGAGCTTGTGTGTTGGATTATTGGATCCCTCATTGCCCTGCCTTGTTCTGAATATATAGTGGTGCCACTGCCCAGGCTTAGCTCAGCTGGGGATTAGGACTACTTTTCCACTTGGCATTGGCAAGCAATTTGGCCGTTGGTTCTGGATCTGACGGTCAGCATGAACCCTGCACTGCGTTGACCTGATAATTTCCTTCGTCGTCGCGTCGTTTAGGTATGGAGATATATGGGTCAAAGGGTGTTGGAGTAATGGGCTTGGCCCATTTATTCTAAAGCATTAAAAGAATTTAAAGTCCACTATTAATGCTAGGGAATCAATGTTTAATTTCGTACCGGGAATTGAGGAGGATCTCAACCGACTTAAAAGGTGGACTTCTTGTACACCACTTGTGAAGCCGGTAAGAGGAGGACGGTGAACCACACGCGCGCGCGCTCGCTCGCCTCGCCGGGCCGGGCCGCGGCCGTGCGGTGCGGTGCGATGGCTATTTTGCCGTTGACAGCAATTAATCGTGCGATTAAACGTGCAATTAAATCTGTAATTAAACGTGCACCTGAGTCACTATATAAGGAGTGCCATTCCCCTTCCCCAATGCTAATTTCTGCGCGCACAGAATTAGCGTGAGCAGGCCTCCGAAACCTTGCTCGCCTTGAGATCCTGCACGGGATAGGCGGGCAATCAGGTTTTTGGGTAACGCTTTAGCGTGACTGCTCAAAAATACTAAGGCTTTGCCCGATTGTACGACTACTTCCTGGTGGACGAGCCGAACGACTACGTCGACTACATTCTGGTGGCCGAACGACTACGTCGACTACATCTTGGTGACCGTTCGTGGGACTGCACTGCGAACTTCTTCCTGCACCGATTTAGTTCGACTACTTCGACTGAGGCCAACCGAGTAGATATCTACTCCAGTTGGTAACAGCGCAGCCAATGCCTCCGGCAACGGCCCCGCTTTAGGGTACTCCCTGAAACTTTGGTTATTTATATTGTTTATGCTTATATATGTGATAAGTATAAACATGTTCACATGTTTTATTTTACTCCTTAAAGTCATAGAAATATTGCTATTTTATACATTTAATTTTGGAATTAAAATATACCGAAAATTGCCTAGTTTTCTAACATTCCAAAAACCTGATTATGTTAATAGGCTTTCGGTATCTAGCTTTGCTGCATCAATCAAACCATCACCTTTTGATGGTTCAAATTACAAACGTTGGCAAGAGCGGCTTATACTGTGGTTAACACTATCGAGAGTGATCCATGTGAAAGAGGGTAAGCCTGAACAATTCTCTCCAGAGGAAGGGAGTGTGTTCGATGAGGCTGATATCCTCTTTCGAGGCTTGATCATTAGTGTTCTCGGTGATAACCTGGTGGATTCTTATATCCGGCTGCCAACTGGCAAAGCTTTGTGGGATGCTCTTGAGGCTCAATATGGAGTATCTGACGCCGGGAGTGAGTTGTATATCATGGAGCAGTTCCTTGAGTACAGGATGGTCGAAGACCGTTCTGTAGTGGAACATGCTCATGAAATACATACTCTGGCAAAAGATCTCAAAAATTGCAGCAAAGAGTCCCCATGTGTGTTACCCAATAAGTTTGTGGCTGGAGGTATAATCTCTAAGCTGCCACCTTCTTGGAGGGACTTTGCTACTTCTCTAAAACATAAGAGACAGGAGTTCACAATAGATGGACTCATAGGGACTCTTGATGTTGAGGAGAAGGCGAGAGCAAAGGACATACGTGGGAAAGGAGTTGTTGGTGCTTCAAGCGCCAATCTTGTTCAGAAGAACAACTCCCATAAGAACAAGAAAAAGCCACCGCAGAACCAACCAAAGACTAAGAAGACAACCACTTTTAAGAAGAAGAAGAAGACGGGAGCTTGCTATGTGTGTGCCAGTACGGATCACTTTGCTGCAAAGTGTCCGAACCGCAAAGGCAACGACTCCGCCAACATGGTTATTAGCGAGCCTGGAGGAACTTCGGGGTACGGTAATTTATTACCTACTGTTCTTTCAGTCTTTGGTTCACCCGAGTGGTGGGTTGACACTGGTGCTAATATTCATGTTTGTGCTGGTGCTTCTTTGTTCTCTTCTTACCAGACCGGCGGGACTTCCTCCTTGCTGATGGGGAACGGATCACATGCGCGTGTTCTTGGTGTTGGTACGGTAAATCTGAAGTTTACTTCGGGGAAGACCGTGCAGCTGAAGAACGTGCAGCATGTCCCCACCATCAAGAAGAATTTAGTCAGCGGCTCTCTACTGTGTAGAGATGGTTTCAAATTAGTCTTTGAGTCCAATAAATGTATCTTGTCTAAGTTTGGTACTTTTGTTGGAAAAGGTTATGAAAGCGGAGGTTTGTTCCGTCTTTCTTTGTCAGATGTTTGTAATAAAATTGCATACAATGTTATTAACGTTGATGAAACAAATGTTTGGCATTCGAGGCTTTGTCACGTTAATTTTGGTTGTATGATGCGCTTAGCTAATTTGAGCTTAATTCCAAAGTTCACTTTTGTCAAAAATTCTAAGTGTCATGTATGTGTTGAATCAAAACAAACTCGTAAGCCTCATAAGACCGCGGAGGCAAGGAGCTTGGCACCCTTAGAATTAATTCATTCCGATTTGTGCGAAATAAATGGAGTGTTGACAAAAGGTGGTAAAAAATATTTCATGACTTTGATTGATGATAGTACTAGATTTTGTTACATCTATTTGTTGAAGTCAAAAGATGAAGCTTTACACTACTTTAAAATCTATAAAGCTGAAGTAGAAAACCAACTTGAGAGAAAGATCAAAAGAGTTAGGTCAGATCGTGGTGGCGAGTATTTCTCAAATTTATTTACTTTATTCTGCGAGGAACATGGTATTATTCATGAGAGGACGCCTCCCTATTCACCTCAGTCAAATGGGGTTGCCGAAAGAAAGAACCGCACTCTAACGGATTTGGTTAACGCCATGTTAGATACAGCGGGACTTTCCAAGGAATGGTGGGGTGAGGCTATATTGACTGCATGTCATGTCCTAAACCGTGTTCCTACAAAGAATAAAGAGATAACTCCTTTCGAGGAATGGGAGAAGAAAAGGCCAACACTGTCATACTTACGTACATGGGGTTGTTTGGCAAAAGTGAGTGTGCCAATAACCAAGAAACGTAAACTTGGACCTAAAACTGTGGATTGTATCTTTCTAGGTTATGCTATTCACAGCGTTGGATATAGATTTTTAATAGTGAAATCTGGAGTACCTGACATGCATGTTGGTACTATAATGGAGTCCAGAGATGCTACATTTTTTGAAAATATTTTTCCCATGAGAGATGAAACAAGTTCATCTAGGCAAGAGTTCATCAAGGATGATGGCTCTGCTGAGCCGATAGAACACAATGAACATACACTTGTAGAAAATCCTGAGGAGGATAACAATGATGCTCCGAGAAAGAGCAAGAGACAAAGGACTGTAAAGTCTTTTGGTGATGATTTCATTGTATACCTCATAGATGATACACCCAGAACCATTGAAGAGGCATATTCATCTCCTGATGCTGACTATTGGAAGGAAGCAGTAAGGAGTGAGATGGATTCTATTATGACTAATGGAACCTGGGAGGTCGTTGAACGTCCTTATGGATGTAAACCAGTTGGATGCAAGTGGGTGTTCAAGAAAAAGCTTAGGCCAGATGGTACTATTGAAAAGTACAAGGCTAGCCTTGTGGCCAAGGGTTATACACAAAAAGAAGGAGAAGATTTCTTTGACACTTATTCACCAGTTGCCCGATTGACCACAATTCGAGTGTTACTTTCCTTGGCAGCCTCTTATGGTCTTCTCGTTCATCAGATGGACGTTAAGACGGCTTTCCTCAATGGAGAGTTAGAAGAGGAGATCTATATGGATCAGCCGGATGGGTTTGTATCAAAGGGTCAAGAAGGAATGGTTTGTAAGTTGTTAAAATCTTTATATGGTCTCAAGCAAGCGCCTAAGCAGTGGCATGAAAAGTTTGATAGAACTTTGACCTCTGCCGGCTTTGTTGTGAACGAAGCTGACAGATGTGTGTACTATCGCTATGGTGGGGCTGAAGGAGTGATTTTGTGCTTGTATGTGGATGACATACTGATCTTTGGCACTAGCCTTAATGTGATTAAGGAAGTCAAAGAGTTTTTATCTCAAAATTTTGAGATGAAGGATCTGGGAGAAGCTGATGTTATCCTTAATATAAAGCTGGTAAAAAAGATCAATGGTGGGGTGATTCTTACACAGTCTCACTATGTGGAGAAGGTGTTAAGTCGCTTTGGTTATAGCGACTATAAACCTGTCTCAACACCATATGATGCCAGCTTAATTCTTAGAAAGAACAAAAGGATAATGCGAGATCAGCTGAGATATTCTCAGATCATTGGTTCATTAATGTATTTAGCGAGCGCTACAAGACCTGACATCTCGTTTGCTGTAAGCAAACTGAGCCGGTTTGTTTCAAACCCGGGAGATGATCATTGGAAGGGTCTTGAAAGAGTAATGCGCTATCTGAAGGGGACAATGAACTATGGAATTCACTACACCGGGTACCCAAGGGTACTAGAAGGGTATAGTGATTCAAATTGGATTTCTGATGCTGATGAGATAAATGCCACAAGTGGATATGTGTTTACACTTGGTGGTGGAGCTGTTTCCTGGAAGTCTTGCAAGCAGACCATCTTAACGAGGTCAACTATGGAAGCAGAACTCACAGCATTAGATACCGCCACTGTTGAGGCTGAGTGGCTTCGTGAGCTCCTTATGGACTTGCCGATAGTTGAAAAACCGTTACCGGCAATTCTAATGAACTGTGACAATCAAACGGTAATTGTCAAGGTGAATAGTTCAAAGGATAACATGAAGTCATCTAGACATGTGAAAAGGCGGTTGAAATCTGTCAGAAAATTGAGAAACTCCGGAGTTATAGCCCTGGACTATGTTCAGACGGCTAAAAATCTGGCAGATCAGTTTACAAAGGGTCTTTCACGAAATGTGATAGACAATGCATCTATGGAATTGGGCTTGAGACCCACGTGAGTCATTCTATAGTGGAAACCTGTCCTATGTGATCGGAGATCCCGTGAATTAGGATGGTGAAACAAACTAAAGTCTGACTATGAGAAGAGAACCTTTGTGAAAAGGGCTCATTCCGTGTATAAGGTGCATTTCTCTTCTAATCTGTATGGCAGGTTGGTCTATACCTTAATGTGTGCCAGGTGGTTTCTTTTAAACAAATGAGTTGTTTTCTTGAAACAAAGATGTTGTCCTACAGAACATATGAAAGGAACACACCTATATGAGTTTGACCACTGGTCATGGTCTATGAGAATTGGGTATTCTCTAGAAACTCATGAAGGGCCTGGAGTATGACTTATAAGCTCCAAACCGCGGGGATGCTTTTGCAGCCTAGTACCAGTGTAGGGCTCTGGTCAAACTTGTTTGCACAAAACTGGCAATTCAAGGCATAGTCCATTGCACAGTTGTGAATAAGTGTAGCCTTTGTCCTAGATGGAAGTTCAACTTAACAGTCTCTGTCGAATACTGGTATATCAATGAGAGAATGAGGGTATTTCTAGTGTGGCTTGAATTTCTTGGTGGGGATTGTTGGAGTAATGGGCTTGGCCCATTTATTCTAAAGCATTAAAAGAATTTAAAGCCCACTATTAATGCTAGGGAATCAATGTTTAATTCCGTACCGGGAATTGAGGAGGATCTCAACCGACTTAAAAGGTGGACTTCTTGTACACCACTTGTGAAGCCGGTAAGAGGAGGACGGTGAACCACACGCGCGCGCGCTCGCTCGCCTCGCCGGGCTGGGCCGGGCCGGGCCGTGGCCGTGGCCGTGGCCGTGGCCGTGGCCGTGGCCGTGGCCGTGGCCGAGGCCGAGGCCGAGGCGAGGCGAGGCGCGGCGCGGCGCGGCGCGGCGCGGCCGGCCGGACGTGCGGTGCGGCGCGGCGCGGCGCGGCGCGGCGCGGTGCGATGTGATGGCTATTTTGCCGTTGACAGTAATTAATCGTGCGATTAAACGTGCAATTAAATCTGTAATTAATGGCCATAACCGCATCACCTAAATGACTCTGATGGTGTCCAGGTTCAACGATCCTGAGCACCTGAGTCACTATATAAGGAGTGCCATTCCCCTCATCCATCCTGCACCAGAGCACTGAGGCAACTCGGCTCCTCTCTTCTCCCTCTCCAGTTGCAACAACTGAGTTCCCCAACGCTAATTTCTGCGCGCACAGAATTAGCGTGAGCAGTCCTCCGAAACCTTGCTCGCCTTGAGATCCTGCACGGGATAGGCGGTCAATCAGGTTTTTGGGTAACGCTTTAGCGTGACTGCTCAAAAATACTAAGGCTTTGCCCGATTGTACGACTACTTCCTGGTGGACGAGCCGAACGACTACGTCGACTACATTCTGGTGGCCGAACGACTACGTCGACTACATCTTGGTGACCGTTCGTGGGACTGCACTGCGAACTTCTTCCTGCACCGATTTAGTTCGACTACTTCGACTGAGGCCAACCGAGTAGATGTCTACTCCAGTTGGTAACAGCGCAGCCAATGACTCCGGCAACGGCCCCGCTTTAGGGTACTCCCTGAAACTTTGGTTATTTATATTGTTTATGCTTATATATGTGATAAGTATAAACATGTTCACATGTTTTATTTTACTCCTTAAAGTCATAGAAATATTGCTATTTTATACATTTAATTTTGAAATTAAAATATACCGAAAATTGCCTAGTTTTCTAACAAAGGGTTTATTGATACTTTGTATTGATTCGCCGACCACCGTACTTTTCCTAGCTAGGTTGCTGACATATATACATGATGATAGAAACCATGCACCCGGTCATTTCACCTTATTTCTAATCTTCTTTTTTGTCCCCGGCCCCTTCCAGGTGAAGACATATCATTTCTGCTCTTCTTAGTTTGTCTCGATCTCAAATAAAGCTGCAAATAAAAATATATTTTATGTCTTTATAAATCTTATTATTAGACTCCATCAGCACATGAGCTTATTATTAGTATCTTCTGCGCTAGAGTTGTTCTACTCCAATCCAATGCAATATAATATCGTTTTAATAACAGGTTATTACTTGTGCGATCAATTCCTTTAATTTCGCTCGGCAACGAGGAGTTTTTCTCCCCCACGGTTAGTTACAACATTGTTAGTTACAAAATTAATTTCATGTGCATGGTGGAAAAACAAATGTGAAACTCTGGTCACTGACCGAATGCTTCCTTACTTCCGGATGACTCAGCTACCAGCTCTCTTTTCTCAGGAACTACCAGTAATTGTTCTTTACCTTGCTGCAAGGTGAGATCAACGCGCTCTTGCTAGTACTAGTTCCGTTTGTCAAATTAAAGACGACAGCTCTAGGGCTACTAGGAGGAACAGGTCTCAGGTCATATATATGTCCAGGTTAGTGCCGAATAATTGAAGGGGACCTAGCTGGCTATCTATCTGCTCCTTCCTGAACTAATATGATTATTTAATCACCTGATTGGAGTACTTAACAATCCAATGATGCGATCGTGTTCGTACATAATTTCCATTTGCAGGCATAAGCCAATCGTGCCCAGCTGTATGTATTTAGTAAACTCTAGCTAGCTTGATCAAGAGAGATCAGAGGGGCAAGTTAGGTGATGGATTGATTATTAGCTATGTCAACTGCTTGTTTTGTCGCGTTGTTTGGAAAAGTCTTTCCCCAAATTTACTACTTACACAATGCAAGTACAAGATGCTCTCACAAATATGTACCTGCTAGCATAAGAGCTATGCATATAGCATGACAAGAGATGCCAGGTATATATATATTTTTCCTCATTTGAAAAAGACAACATGGCAGGCAGATACATTGTCCACCAATAATCTATATAAAGCTAGACCAGGTAGTTTATAGGCTTATAAGGGTTGCATCAATCCAAGCTGTGGATATGCACCCAAATATTCCTGCAGGTCCTAGAGAGTATATCACTTACTACAGCTTACTACAATTATGAAGGGCAAACGTGAGAGGTTATTATCTAGAAAGGGCGCATTTAGGAATGAATTGAAGAAGCAAGCTGTGATCCAGCCCAGACAAAGTATTTTTTTTTCAGGACAATCCGGAACAGAGTAATCAGTAGCACTACACTCAATCAATCGAGCTATATATAACTAGGCACATATATAGCAGGTCACTCACACAATGTAGGTGTGAGAAAGTCTGCATCTTGCAAATAACGCCGGGATATCCAAATCTATGCGTGCAAAATCCTCTCGCCGTCTCCCAGCTGAAAACTTTCTGAAACTTTGACAAGGATATAGAGAGAACCTGTCTGAAACTTGCAACTTTTTGAATAATATATACACCTCTCTGAACTCTGTATGGGCTCACAGCTATGTTGATAAAATAACTCCAGGAGAGAGTTTAATTTGGAACACAGCAAAGGGTTACTAATACTAGCATATTTTATCAGTTTGAGGCCACAACAAAGTTGGAAATGAAGTTAATGAAACATATATAAATTGCAATTTGGGTATGTGCCGTGTGGTGGGGGGCTCGTCAGCCCCCTGCAAAGGCGTTGTTGGCCCTGATTGGGAGCAAATAACCCCTAATAAGTCTCACAAAAATTACGAGTAAACCAACCATCATAAACAATAGGCATAGTTGCAATATGAGAATATGCAGGCCTGATGTCACCCTTGAAAAGGGTGGTGTATGTCAGCTAGCCCAGTCCATTGCCCAATGCAAGCAGCAAAGCTCCCCCTGGTCAAGTCAAACGCAGTTCAGGGATTCCGATTAGCTGCAGGTTAGTTGCTCCCTAAACAAACACACGCCTATTTTTTATGGCGACATCGAATTAGGAGCAAGTTCCTTGGCCAGGAGATTAGTATGTATCTAAGCTAGGATGCAAAGCCTTATTGCCTTGGGTGAGTAGAGAAACACCACTTGGAATTGGAACCAAGTTAATTATTGGCATCCGATCCGTTCAATCGGTCATCTCCCCAACAACACAAAGTATTATTCGCCAGATTTTTGTAATAAGTTAAGTACTTGATAAGGGTCGTCGTGCTCCGCTGCATTTGCATTAATTTAATGTGTGTTTTTTTTTTATCAAAATTTAATGTGTGTTAGTAGTAAGTACATCGATACATGAGGCCCAAAACCAGTACCTCTTCGTCAGGCCAGATCCCCAGTCCAGGATTTGGGAAGAGGCACGGTTTCTGGTATTGTCCGACTATCTACTAGTACCTCCCCATTGTTCTTGAATCTAGACAAAGACAAGAAGGTGCTATCTATCACTTTGCCACTGCTGCATCAAAATCAAAGGCATAAAGAAAGGGGCAAACTTTGGCCGCTATCTCTTGCCCAGAAATAACTATAAGAACAAACAATGGGCATTCAGACACTGTCCCCTGAAACAAACCAGCAGGACCCTGCATGCTTATATCTGTAATAAGACAAAACAAAACAGCCTTCGGTCTTGCTCAAAAGTTGGCCTGCTACTGGCCTGGCCAGCCCCTCTGAATATGGTCAGGGTGGAAGGGCGGCTCGTGGGTCACCGATGGCTGGCTTGATCCAGTACAGCCACCTGCAGCGGCACATCGTTGGGTGCAGTCCATTGCCCAAGCAGCAAAGCTCCCCCTGGTCAAGTCAAACGCAGTTCTGGGATTCCGGTTAGCTGCAGGTTGCTCCCTAATCAAACACACGCCTATTTTTTATGGCGAAATCAAAGGAGTAAGTTCCTTGGCCAGGAGATTAGTGTCTAGCTAGGATGCTAAGCCTTATTGCCTTGGGCGACTAGAGAAACCACTTGGAACCAACTTATTGGCATACGATCCGTTCAATCGGTGTCACACCCGGTTTTAAGGAGAAAACCGAATGCATATCTATATGTATGTCAGGATCAAGTTTCATACATATAGAGACATCATAAGTGAATAATCAGTAACAGTATCACGAAAAAGAGAAATTAAAACAATTAAAACACTATCAGAGTTATACAGCTTATCCTGGAAACGGAGGCTTCAAACTTCACAGGCAATCGACTGGGGGTTGCGTACGCCTAGAACTCAGCATCATCTTCAAAATACTTCTCACACCTTCTCCTTCTGAGCAGCAGTAAGCAAGGGTGAGTACACTTATGGTTGGTACTCAGCAAGGCCACAAGAAATAACCAGAATGTGATTTCAATCCATCTTTAAGTTTATTAATCATGTGAGGGTCCAAGCCGCTCTTGACCGTGAGCACGGCTAACCGGTTAGTTTTAACTCTGCAGAGGTTGTACACTTTCACCACAATTCGCGTAAAAGTTCTGAAGAACTTTGAACCCAACCACGCAATGTGCTAGCTAGGCACAATACCATACTTCCGAGGTGTGATTGCATAGGGACGCTACGAGGCCTTTACAAAGATTCCCTAACCTATGACAATCCGCTAAGGATTCAAGTCAAAGCGGTCATAACACTGTCCTAATGAGGTGGTACCTTGCCAAATGACCATTAAACAATACCAATTGCCCTAAGAGGACCGAGCTATACCCCGTCGATACATCCCCTCTTGCCCTTTCGGTAAGACTGTCACAAGCTAGAGTCTCTAATTAATCAGCCAAGACCAGAGCCATATAGTATTGTGGTTGTACTGTTTTCTTGGGTGGTTCTCCATGTTCCAATTAAATCATCATAATACTCTTGTAAATAAAGAATAGATAGAAGTATGGTAAGGGTCACTTGTCTTTCTCCAACGAAAAGCTACTCTTACTGCTCTTCAGCTTTTGCTCACTTGGAACTCTTGATCTTCAATCTTCGAACAGCGATCCTTCTACTCGGAGCAATCAAGGGCAAACATACAAAGCAAACAACAAGATACAACTAAGAACACTACACCATAACAAAAGAAAGGCTTAAAAAAATGTACTAAAGGATAGAGCTCGCTGCTACGGTTACGAGAGCGCAAGAAACACGGAAAACGGAGCTAGGACATGGAAACTATGGGATAAACAATGAGTAAGGATTTAGTCGCGATTAACCAAAGGGTTAAGGACTAATGGAAAAAATATTTGTGAGACGCAACAAAGTGTGCTCACAGAGGATAAAAAGGTCATAAAGCTATTGCACACATCACAAGGATCACGTGAGCGCAAGAATCGTTGAAAACGGAGTTGAAACGTAAAAGTTATGGCTAAAACAAGATTCTAGGGGCTTATTTGCGAAGAAACAGAGCTTCCAGGGGCTAGATTTGAAGAAACCAGGGGCTAAAACCTAATTAACCATAGACTTCAAGGGTTAGCATGCAAAACTACACTTCCTGGACGGCGGGTTCTATTTCCTAAAAGGTCAGGGTCTAAAACATAAAACAAAGGGCTGTTTTGTAAATACTTTTCAACTGAATAGGATGGCGGGTTGATTTTCTAAAAGACTAGGGGCTCTTTTGCAAAACTTCCTCGGTTGACCGGTACTGGTTGGGTTGACCTCGGGTCAGATCTAATCTCACCCATTGGATCTTGATCCGACGACGCGAAGTAGGTCGAGGCGGCTCGGGCGTCGGCTCGCGGCTCAGCTGGCGGGATGGCTCGGCTTGGTTGCGCGGCTCCAGGCACAGGGGAGTAGCTGGCGGCTCGGCGCCGGCTCGGTAATGGCTCGGGGCGGGGCGAGCGGCGCGGGGTCGCCGGCGGCGTGGCGGGCGCGGCGTCGGGGTCGCCGGAGACCACCGAAAACAGTGCTCCGGGCACGGTTCGGGGCAGGGGAAACTCCGGGGAGGTCGCGCGTGTGATGAGGAGGCCGATGGAGACCTCGACGAGCGTGCGCAGGGCCGGGAAGGTGGTGCGCCACGGCGCACGGCGGAGCGGAAACTCCGGCGAGCAAACGCCGGTGGAACAGAGCGAGGGAGAGAGGGCGAAGGGGTTGGCGAGGATCCTCACCACCACGCGAAGCTCCAGGGCGGCTCAAGCACGACGAGGGAGCGGAGGAACGGCGGTGTGGCGGAGAGCTCCGAGCTCCCAATAATGTCGGCGGCAGCGGCTGCGGCTGCGGCTAGGGTTTCGCAAGCGACGGCGGTGGCTGCGGGTTTGGTTCCAGGGGCTGCGGGGCAGCGCCTTTTATAGGCCGGAGTAGGGTTCCTTGGCGTGCGGGCCCAAGGGCGCGGGCGACGCGGCACCCGGGCGGCGTCCGGACTCTAGTGTCCCGGTCGGGCACGGGAGGAGGAAGAAGGAGGGCCTGACGAGCGGGCCCTGCCTGCAGGTGGGAGAGGGAGAAGGGAAGTGAGGTGGCGGGCTGGGCTGGTGCAAACGGGCCGGCGGCGGAAAACGAGTTTTCCTATTTTTCCTTTTTGCAAACGGTTCAAACAAATTCAAGTTGAATTCAAATTCAAAGAATTCAAATTCAAAGAATTCAAATTCAAATTGAACCACAACATTAAAACAATGCAAGAGTAGCATGAGTGCACAACAAACAAAACACCTTCATTTAATTTTATAAAAAAAACAACCAATTATCATTTATTTTTATTAAATTCCCTGTGAAGAAAAGTAAATGTTGAGAAAATTTTAAAACTATGAGAAAATTGTTGTTTTATTTTTAATTTTAATCACATCCTGAAATTCAAAAATTTCAGGGTGTGACAATCGGTCATCTCCCCAAAGAACACAAAATTATTGGCCAGATTTTTGTAGCAAGTTAAGGAGTACTTGATAAGGGTCTTCGTGCTCTGCATTTGCATTAATTAATGTATTATTAGTAGTAAGTACAGCGATAGATCAGACCCAAAACCGCTAGCTCTTCATCAGGTCAGGCCACGGTTTCCGGTATTGTCCGACTAGCGCATTGTTCTTGAATCTAGACAAGAAGGTGCTACCACTTTGTCACTGCTGCATCAAAATCAAATGAATAAAGAAAGGGATTTACTTTCTTTGTTAATTTTCCACATGATGCTCTGCATGTTAGTTGGGACAAACATTGGCCGCTAACTCTTTCCCAGAAATAACTAAGAACAAACAATGGGCCGACCATTCCAAACAATGATATTAGCACTACAAAATGCAATGTATTGTTGGCCACCATCTGAAACTAAAGTAGCTTTCGCAGGACCCAAGCATAGTAGCGCCAAAAAAAAAAAATTCAACTACCACAAATCACATAACAGACATCACCATTTCACCTATGCAACCATGAGGTTGATGAAGGGATACAATAGCGCAATTCATACAAAGTAACAGGATGAAGTCTATATTAATCAAAAATAGCATGCACATATCATTAGCATATATAGAAGAAGCATGAAGCAGGACACGACAAATTACCTGCAAACAGTAGCCATGGTTTAATAATCCGATTCTGCAATCTTTTGACTCATATAAGTGTTATCGCCACAGAGGGACACACTGACTTTAAATAATAAGCACAGCCAAAGAAAACTGTAATAACATATAGCAGTTTAACTGAAAGAACACATTTAGCCTTCCTAAAGGTAATTAACGAGATCTCAACAATTAAACAACATTGATCCAAATCAAAAGAGCACAAAAGAGGCATGCTTTCATGCATACAACAAGAAAACAGAACTTAACATTTCTGCCAGTCTATTCGACTTACTGATTCCTAGAACAATCAGACTGCTACGAGGAGTGTCACATATAATCCTTACTGCATCAATATGAAATTGGCATTGTCGGTACCCTGTAGCAGGGATACCCACTTTTATTGCGGCAAGGCAGGACCCGCGTAGATATCCGTAAGTGCGCACAAAGGACGGAGTAGCCAGGCCCCACGGGTCAGGCTCTTTCCTCACCAGGCCAACGGCCCCGGACCCGTTCCCCGCCTGGGGTTGGGTCCGGAGACGCCACGTGTCTCTAAGAAAGAGAAGCTCCGAGGTGACAGCCGTGGCCTCGGACCCACCTAGGGGTCCGGGGCCTCCTGCGTCCATCCGGACCCCCCTTTCCGCGTAGGGGTCCGGAGCCTCCACATGTCCCGGAGGCACGGGCGCGGGCTCGTGCGCGAGTCCTCCGCTAGGAGACTCGCCCACCCACTGCATTTAATGCAGATGCTGCAGACGGGCTCTGCGCGGGTGCGGCACAGGCGGCTGCACTGTGTACCTTGGTAATACGCGGTGCACAGTGAGGCCTGACAAAAGCTGCTCCGTGTGCCGCGGCGACAGAGCACGCCTCAACCATCTGCATTAAATGCAGTGGGTGGGCGAGTCTCCTAGCGGAGGACTCGCGCACGAGCCCGCGCCCGTGCCTCCGGGACATGTGGAGGATCCGGACCCCTACGCGGAAGGGGGGGGGGGTCCTGATGGACGCAGGAGGCCCCGGACCCCTAGGGGTGTCCGAGGCCACGGCTGTCACCTCGGAGCTTCCCTTTCTTAGAGACACGTGGCGTCTCCGGACCCAACCCCAGGTGGGGAACGGGTCCGGGGTCATTGGCCTGGTGAGGAAAGAGTCTGACCCGTGGGGCCTGGCTACTCCGTCCTTTGTGCGCAGCTACGGATATCTACGCAGGTCCTGCCTTGCCGCAGTAAGAGTGGGTATCACTACTACAGGGTACCGACAGGCATTGCAGTAACAAAAACATAGCTGCAGTGAGTGCGACAGTTTCAGTGCTCATCTGCTAGTGCCTCCAAGAACAAGGGAAGTAGGGAACACAAGGAAGATACGGCTCCGAGCAGTCATGTCCAAGATAGCGGATGACACGAACTTCCTTGCGGTCCATTTCATATGCCATCAGTGTCTTGTCCCACCCATAAACAAAGTAAATCAAATTGCATTCAGGGTGAACTGTAATCACTATGTAGTCGTCCTCAAATTGAAGGTTCTTCCGCGCCCAAACAGCAGTGGAGTCCTGACGGAATGCTTCAATGTCCATTCATTAGTACCATGGTCTTCAAGGAACCAGATCGACATTTTGAAGAAATCAGCATCATTAACATTGAGAAAACAGAGGCGACGCTGAGCTTGATGGATGCAACCAGAAAAACAACTATCAGTCGGCACAGGAATTGTCCTCCATGTTTTTCCATCCATGTCCACCAATACTACCCCATGAGAGAACGTGAGCATATGCAGGAAGCCGTTAAGAAACACACTTCTCGCTGATGCATGTAGCGCAACCTCATCGCCCCATTCACTTTCCTTGAAGCTCCATGCTGCAGTTTTGGATGAATAGATTTCCACCCCTGTGACGAACTCAAACTCGTCCAGCACATACTCAACCACATGGAAGTGCGAGGAGACTGCCGGATCAAACCCCAAGCGCTGCCATCCGGCAACATCACCCACTCCTGGGTCGCGGGATTGCACACAACGGTCGGAGGACGATTAGCTTGCCTCTTGGATCTGGCGGAGCGCGGCCGGAGACGGAAATGGCGGCGGCGGCCGTGCTGTCGAAGAAGGGAGGAGGACTGGGGGATGAGGGTTTGCGATTGCGTTTTGGTGGGGAACTGGGCGTCTTTTTTATTTTTGTATTTTTCAAAAAAATTTTTTACAGAAATATAATTTTGGTTTTAGGTTTTACAGTTTTATACCTCTACCGTCCGGCAGGAGGGCGGCAGGGGGCCTACCGCCCGGCAGGTGGGCGGTAGGGACCTATATGTAAATAAATTTTTTTTTGCGCAGAGGTCCGTGGAGGGAGCCTGCCGCCCCCCTGCCGGGCGGCAGGCCCCCTGCCGCCCCACCAGTTGGCGGCAGGGGGCCTGCCGCCCGGCAGGGGGGCGGCAGGCTCCCTCCACTAATATAAAACTCCGCCTCTTCCCCCTGCGCCCTCATTTTCTGCCCATGAGATCCAGAGAGGGGAGAGGGAGGGTGAGTGAGGTAATTCCACCGGCGAAGCCCTGCCGGATTTTGGATCCGAACCGCAGGTAACCAATATTTCTCAACTATTATAGACTTGTTTCTAAAATAATCATGAATTAGAATAGATTTAGTTTTTGGATAGTGAAATATAGAATAGTAAACTTAGAATGACAGTACCTTACTGTTATTGCAGCATAAGGCAATGTCTGCCTCCAATTCTGTTGGATTTTCATGGACCGAAGAAAAATCCAGTATATTTCTTGAGATCATGACACATCTTGTAATCAGTAAGAAGTTGGATCCATTAGCGGATGGTACGATAGAGATGGTGTTGTCCAAATTAGTTGAGTTTAAATATTTGACATTGTTTCGAGGTATTACAATGCAAGATTTAAAGGAATACCTGCTAGAACGTAGAAAGATATACATGAGGGTATGTGAACTAGCGAATCATCAACATGTTATTGGATTCTTACAAACTACTTGTAAGATATGGATGCGGCCAGAGGTGTATGAGATGCACATTAAGGTAACTCTTATTCAGTTCTAATCACATCCGTTATTTGTAATCTATATTTACGAAATAGTAAAATTATTGTGTAATTATATGCTAGGATTACCCCGAGGACACGGAGTTGATTAACAAATGGATACCAAATTTCAAAAAATTGGTATGTATCTTCGGTGGAGTTATGCCGCAAACTAGACGAAGGAGGTGGAAAAGATCTTCGGGTCATAGTTCTCGACCTCCGCAAGAACACGTGACCGGAGGTTCGTCAAGTCGTGCTGCACCACCTCGAGCACCTAGTTGTGTTAACTGGGATGACGATATGGATGACTTCATGCCCCCCAAATCATGGCCTCGAACACTTGATGTTCCTCCCCCTGTACATGAAAGTAGAACCATAAAAGAAAGAAAGGGAAAGTCAAGAGGTTCGTCAAGTCAAACTGCACCACCTCCAGCACCAAGTTCTGTTAACTGGGATCACGACTTAGATGACTTCATGCCCCCCAAACCATGGCCTCCAAGAGATGATGTTCCTCTCCCTGTGCGTGACTACCTAGATGATTTCATGAAATAATGTGTAACATATATTGTTCATCGGTCTAGATTGTGAAGCAAATTGTATTGAAATAATTTGGATTCTTCAGTATCATGGATGTGTACTCATTTAGCTATCTTCTATGTGTCACATTATGTGGTGGCTTGTGCTATAGGTGGCGACAAACCATGTGTCCAAGCATTTGGGGCTAACCAATTTGATACAATGAACGAAATATAAATATAACATTAAACAAGATACCACATAAGATATTACATTAAATGTTACGTTCATTACAACCAAATTCTATAGAAATACGCACTGCCAACTAGTTAAACAAGACATTTAGGCATAGTACATACACAATATACTTAATTTCGTACACACAAATAAATGCACAACTAGATGCGGCGAATTCTTGTAGGTGGAGCCGATCCATCCGTCGGATTCCCGGAAGGTCCAGCCTCGGCAGCAGCATTGGGTACTGAAAGCTGTGGGCACTTCTTGTAAGTGTGACCGTCCGCTCCACACAAGTTGCAATGTTTTTTCTTCTTTCCAGCCTCGGCCTCGTCCATTCCGTTCCGGATACGACGTGTCTGCCGTTGGCCTATGCCCCACTTCGTAGCTGCATCAGGGATGAGAATTAGATGGGGATTTTTTTGAGTGAATGGGCCTAGAATACCGATGCCGTATATCTCATGACACCAAGTCTGTGCTGCGGCTTCTTTTGTGAAATATTGAGAAACATATGACGCAGCATCTAACCCAGATACAGAACAAGCCGCGATGACATGGGAGCAAGGTAAGTGATGCACCTTTGGCTTCTGACATCGGCAGAACACCCTCCCGTCAATGGTTATCAAAACTTCTTGAATTACCCTTTGTCTGCGGACACCCTGTCCGGTCCTGTCCCTGCATGATACCTCAAATCTTTGCTCCTTTGTGCCCATCGATATGACTGAGTGAAATCTAGCCTTTTCAATTTTTTTCTCCATGCACTCATTGACCCTTCTGCAAAAATGCACTCCTGGATCATTAAGTAAGGGAGCGGCTGATGCGTATCGCTCCCGAAAATACCTTATGCATCCATACATGATGAACTCAACAATGCCAACAAGAGGAAATCCACGAACACGACGCATTACCATATTGTAACATTCAGCATGGTTGGTCATCTCGATCCCATAACGTCTCCCATCTGTGTCATACAGAAGTGACCACTTCTCTTTAGGCGCACCATCAATCCACTGTGTAAATGGCTTAGCATGTCCAACTAATGAATATGTAGAACGTCTCCTGCTGGATGATGAGGCCTGGCTCTTAAGCAATTCAGCACTCATGTCATCAATTATACCCCACAAAGCATCAAACCTCCTCTGCTGATTCTGAGTGCACAATCGCTTGAACAAATTCATCAGATCCTTATTCTTGAACCGCTCATAAAAGTTAGCAGTCATATGCCTCACACACCACCTATTGACAACATCTGGCCATATAGGAGGTGAAAATTGACTACCTTCTTAGAGTTGCCTTATAGCTGCAAGTAGACCTGCATGCCTATCACTGATAAGGCAAACATTAGGCCTTCCAGCAACAACGTGAATCTTCAGACGTTCAAGAAACTAGTACAATGTCCCTCATCTCAAATACTTTTTGTTTAGCTTCATAAGTGCCAAACCTCATCTCAAATACTTTTTGTTTAGCCTGCCAAGCCTTTGCATAGCTGATCACATACTGGAAATTCTGTTCAATGTCCCTAATTATCAATGCAGGCTCATAATCCATTTTGTCAAGAATCACCCCATACATCTTCTTAGCCACGAAAGTTGATGTGATATTACGATGATGTCCCACAACACCTGTCAATCTACAAGTATGTGGTGTAACAATTGAACATTCCCAGTGTGTCTTGAACTTTCCCTTGTATGCATGCACTCGCCATGCACAGTCTCTATCTGCACACCTCACCTCGTATTGTTTGCTGCTAGACTTTAGTACTCTGAATTCCTTCCTCAGAGATACAGCCCAGAGCTTCACAGCATCCTTCACATCCTTAATGGTACGATACTTTGCCCCTTGTATGACCTCATTCACTCTGTATTCAAACTCCGGACATCTAATATCTTGTACCACTGGATTACCAAAACCCTCTTTACGCCATTCACCTAGCACTGGGAAGCGCTCATCGTCCTCATCGTCCGATGAGTCCCCATATTGCTCTATTATTTGTGCATCCTGGTCTTCTTTCTCCATGTCCTCCACAATTCCAGGTATCCGCTCGCCTTCATCTGCTAAACCTTGTGGTTCTGGTTCTGGAGCTTGCACGTTCTCTTCTTCTTTATCCTCTTCCATCTCTTCATTGCAGTCAGATGTTGTGTGTGTTGACCCTTCACCTAAATCACCGGTCTTCTGGTGAATCTGAATTACCATTGCGAGAGGCCACCCACTTTCAAGAGCTGCGTGCATGTAATGTTGCCATTCTTCCGTACTACTTATATGCGTCAACTCCCAGAAATCCCCATTAGCTTCCCAGGAAGTCAGGGTATGAACCGTAAACAAATGGGTCTTTGAATTCACATTGAACATCTTGTGAAGACATTTCCGTATGGACTCAAAACTCCTCTCTAGGGGTTTGTCTAGACTGCACTGTCTTCTTTCCAATGCTGATAGATTTACTCCATAGGAATCATGAGTAATTCTATAGAAGTCACCGTAATGAACTTGAAATGCCACTTTGCTCGACATATCTGGCCATGCAAAGACTTAATTTTAATTAATCTAATATCTACAAATATACTATGCCTTCAATTATAACCACTAATCCGAACCCTAAGTGCTTACAATCATAAAAAATACTAATCATAAAATTAAATATAAAAAATATCTGGAATGACAAAGTTGAGAAATATTGGTTACCTGCGGTTCGGATCCAAAATCCGGCAGGGCTTCACCGGTGGAATTACCTCACTCACCCTCCCTCTCCCCTCTCTGGATCTCGTGGGCAGAAAATGAGGGCGCAGGGGGAAGAGGCGGAGTTTTATATTAGTGGAGGGAGCCTGCCGCCCCCCTGCCGGGCGGCAGGCCCCCTGCCGCCAACTGGTGGGGCGGCAGGGGGCCTGCCGCCCGGCAGGGGGGCGGCAGGCTCCCTCCACGGACCTCTGCGCAAATTTTTTTTATTTACATATAGGTCCCTACCGCCCACCTGCCGGGCGGTAGGGGTATAAAACTGTAAAACCTAAAACCAAAAATGTATTTCTGTAATTTTTTTTTTGAAAAATGCAAAAATAAAAAAGACGCGGGGAACTGGACATGGGCCACTGGGCCTTGAGGTTAGATGGCATGGGCTGTGAAAGAGAGGAATGGGCCGAAGGCCGTAGCGGTCAAAGCGACACTTTTCCATTTTCTTTCACTGGCTACTCGCTCCAGCAACGAAAGACTACACTGCTTTGCTACCTGCTCACTCGCGTAAATTGCAGGAATGGAAGACATTTCCGCAGCTCTGTCGGAATTTCACATCTATGTAAGATGGGTGACCCAAATTAACTGAACAGATACCAATTTTCGGCATTCAGACATTGCAAACAGAGTGATTCAATTGGCAGAGTAAAAGTACATGTTGATTCATTAATCATTAGTATACATATGGAGAGAAAATTCACCTGAGTAAAAGAACATGTTGATTCTAGGGCAATGTATATGTATTTGCTCCTATACCAAGTGTCAAGAAAGCTGAACATTCAATGGACTGATTCAAGTTCAAACTATTAGACTGTGGTTCTCCAACATAAAAGATGCATGAAGCAAGACTCATAGACAAACTACCTGCAAACTTATCAGTCTAATAAAGTGATTCAGCTATATTTGAGACAGACCTTAAGATCATCCACGAACAAAACCAAAAGAAAACAAGGAATACAACTAGTTTAACTGAAAGAATAAGGCAAACCTTTCATAGAGGCAGTATGGATACTTCAATAATTAGACAACACTGGTCTAGCTAAAAACAACATAAACAGTACAACAAAACTTCAGAGTTCAAAAGGTCTACTCAACTGACTGACTGATTGCTGTTGGGTCCTTCGCTCAGAATTCCCCCAACAGGCGAATAGGACGCAAAGACTCTGTGACCTTCGGATGAAAACAAAATGTGTGTTCACCGATGATCGAAAAGTTGTTACAATGAAGGAATGCGGGGGTATTTATACCTCCTGACCATCGATTACAATTACATCTTTGTCCATCCTTATTCACCTTACATCATCACTATCGAAGATCTCTTCTAGTCTTTCCCCGACGGACACGAGTACAATTACTCCTTTGCCCGTCATCATACGCCTCATGTCATCGCTTTCGAAGGTCCCATTTGGTATTTCTGCCTTCCTCCAAGCTTGAGTAACGTTTACTGCACGCAAGCCGGCCTGGCCCACAACCCTCGGATCTTTAGTCCCTTGTCCATGCATTCTTTCGCGATGTCGAAGGTTGCTCAAACCTTCGGAGCGCGTCATCCCTTGGTCTGCTTGCCCTCGATCCCCGATCGAAGGTCCCTTTAGCCCTCGAATCTCGATTGTCGATTGTCGGTGACCTTCGCACCACACCGAAGGTTAGGCATCTGTCCATCCTGCACAAAAATGAGCCAATAGACCTGCGCGACATGTAGCAGTCGGCGAAAGTCAGTTTCCGACAATCGCTCAACAGCATCCCTAACAGTATCCCCAAACAAGGCCTTGTGTCCTTCCGATCTTGGGCCGGGTCTTCAGTTGCTCCAGCTGGTCCTTCTCTCTTCAGGATACGTCCACCGACTCCGTCTTGTGGTTCGGTTCCATCATCACGTGCTTTACGTCCACGCATTGTACATCTAGCGTACCTGAATAATATGCCACGATGCAAATGCATGAACTTAAGAAAACATAGCACAATGCAATTAAAAGGCACACCAGGCAGCATAAGGTCACAATTGCATAGGTACGAATGATGCAATGCAATACGATTACGAAGATGGACACGACTGGGCAAATGTATCGAGTAACCACAACAACAAGCTCAAAAGACAGAAAGGTTGGTGTTGCAATACTAGAGTTCATTCCATTTATTTTAGCCTAAAGTGTTTCCTATAAAAAGCATTACTACACTTGTTTTATAGTATAAACACATACATAAAGCAGGAATGATTAAACTAGAGACTTTATTTAACTAACACGCAGGCACAAACAAGTTACATAAAAACAAACCACAATCTGGTCCTACAAGAATGGAAACAAGTTACAAACTAAAACAAGTAACTTGCTAGGATTATTCATGCCGAAAATAGTTCACCTAGCAACAACACCAAACAGGAAGAACTAAGCTAGGAACTAAATATTTGTAAAAACATAACTTGCAGCCATGATCTAGTAACAAAATTTTATCAGCATGGCAAGCTATTAATAAGGCATGCAAAAATATTTTGCAAATATTTATTTACAACAGAAAACATTTAATTTAGCCTTAACAAGACAAACTGATCAACAATAGATTTACAAACATGCACGTAGCTTCTGGACATGAAATTTTCACAGTGAACTAAGCATGCAAAGAGTGAGCTAATGCATAAATTTCACAATTTTTAAACTTCCAGAACTGCAGATATTAAATAAACAAACTAAAACAAGAATTAACCATGATTAAATCAATATGTCACAGAAACATTATCCAAATAGCAGGTTTAATATTTTTACTAAGTACTACATGTCAAAATAAAGATAACCAAACTGGTTTTATATTTTTAGCATGCTCCTAACTCTATTTATGCATTTAACAAGCTACAAAAGCATTTATCTAGCATAAATAAAATTGCACAGAAATATTTGTCAAACAACACATTTCATGGTTCTATCTTATAGAGCATAAAAAAATGAAGCTAAAAAAATTAGTTTTACATTTTTAGTATTTTTCTACTATTTTCTACGAATTTTCAAAGTTTGTAGCTAAAATATTGAAAAGGCCCTTCGCAACACTATTCATATAAGTCTGACTTCACAAAAAAACCCCTACAGTTTTATCTATTCTTGCATAAGGTCCCTGGGCGGAAATTGAAACAGAGGAAGCTCACGTGGAGCTCGATTTCGGCCAAGGGGCTCGCCGGCGGCGTGGGCTATGGTGGGGGAAAAGGAGAGGAGGTCGAGGCGCACCTATTGGAGTACTTGGTTCGTGGGGGAGATGGTCCGAGGCGGCGGCTCCACGAGCTTCGGCGGCCGGCGGTGGTAGTGCACGGCGGCGGGGGTGCTCCAGCGAGCAAGGGGGCGGCGAGCTTGGGCCGGTGAGCTTCACGGGAACGAGGCGAATCTAGTGGCGGGGTTTGCTCGGGCGGAGGGGGTCGGAGGGTGGATCTCCATGGAGCAGGGCCGGCGGCCGGCCATGGAGGTGACGGCGGTAGCGCTCCGGCGGGTCTGGGCGGCAGGGAGGGGGTCGGCGAGCTCCGCTGCGGCGAGTGGAACCTGTTCCCGGGGTCAGTTGGGGCATATGGAGGCCGGAAGATGGCGCTCCGCGGTGAGCTGGGGCAGCGGCGACCATGGGGGGCGTCAACGCAGGGCGCGCGGGCGGTGGCGGCGCAGGCGTGCGGCGACGGCGTTCGTGCGCCAGTAGGGGAGGCACGGCGTGGTCTGGGCGGCAGCGTCGCGGCCATGGACGTGGCAGGCGGTGGAGGGCTGGCGAGCTCAGCGTCGTGGCGTGCGAGCGAGCGAGCGTGGTGCCGTGGACAACTTGATCACGAAAGCGAGCTGGCGGTTCGGGAGACTTCGAAAGAGATTGAGCCAAAAATATCTGGACCCATGAACAGTGCACAATTAGTACTAATGGTCATGTTAAGCTCTCAATTAATCCTAATTAATGTAATTAGTGCATGGGTTGTTACACAACCGCTCCACCCCAGCAGGCGAACTCCACCGTAGCTCCACCCTCGACGTGCGAGCGGGAGCGGCCACGAGCGTGGGTAAGCTCTGCCGATGAAGGGAGAATGTGGAGGGATGAAGGTAGAATGTGGAGGGGAGAAGAGAGATCGAGCTGATATGTGGGTCCCACATGACAGGTCCACATCATTGCTTAATCAACCTACATTAGACACGTTTGATGAACAATATAGAGATTTGGATCTTACATGTAACAATTAGCAAGTTTGGGGAGGAGAATGTGCATTTTGGGAGTTTAGGGACTGGCATGACACTCCAATCCAAGTTCAAGGGCTGGCGGTGCATTTTACTCTATATTTAACATAAAGTACTATTTTATAGGTGCCAGTATACGTGTGCACATATGCTTAATTAATCATGAGAAGATCGATTAGCACTATAGCTATACGATCAAAACCCAAATAAATGAGGGGAGCAAATATGTAGATAATATAAAATCGATCCACGCAGGGAGAAGCATACATACATACATACATACATACATACATACATACATACATACATACATACATACATACATACATACATACATACATACATACATACATACATACATACATACATACATACATACATACATACATACATACAAATTGGATTAACAAGTTGAGGAGAAGGAAGAAAATCAACGAATGAAGATGCATGCATGCAAGCATATCCGTCCGATCCAAAAGCTAGCAGCGGCAGCAGCTCCGAATGAATCTGATGATGGTCAAGTAGCAGCTAGTCAATACTCAATAGAAGTTGTTGGATCCCTGGTAGCAGATCCCTGTGCTCCATCCGGCGGGGATGGCGTCGTCGACGACGATGGTCTGCTGCGGCGAGCTGTAGCTGGTCATCTTGACGACGAGCCCCTGCGCGTTGCCCAGCGCGGCGAAGACCTGGTACGTGATGCCCCAGTTGTGGGTGGCGTGCACGTAGTTGCAGTCGGGGTCCCCGGCGCGCTTGACGGCCAGGTCGCTGACGTCGCCGCCGCCGGCGACGTTCATGACGTAGACGAGCAGCCAGTAGTAGTTGCCCTGCAGGCAGAGCCTGAGGCCGCCGGGCCGCTGGCACGGGACGCGGCGGAACTGGACGGGGATGATGCCGGCGACCCGCTGGGCGAGGCGGTAGAAGGAGGGCGGCGCCATGTCCAAGTGCTGCCGCGGCGGGTTGCACCAGCCGCCGTTGTCGCTGGGGAGGTACCAGTTGGGCGGGCAGAGGTTGGTGCCGGTGACGACGACCGACGGCGAGCCGGGGTTGCACCAGCGGGAGCCGACGCAGCGGATCTCGTAGCACTGGCCGCACCCGTTGCCCTGCGCGAAGAGCGGCGTGCTCAGCGCCGCCGTGTAGGTGGAGTAGAGGGACAGGATGTCGTTGGCGCCGAAGCCGCAGGCGCCGCCGAAGTCTGCTCCCAGGCCGGAGTCGTCGCCGTAGAAGGTGGCGCTGCCGTCTTGCCAGTCCGACGCCGTGAAGGGCTGCTGCTGCTGGTAGTAGGCGCTCGCCAGTTGTGCTGCGGCTGCCATGACCAACAATGCAGCCACGACGATCGGCGGCGTCGCCATGGCAGACGATGGACTGCAACTGCTACCTGATGGCCGGACGGATGATGCGTACGTGTTTATAAGAGCGCGCGCGCGGATCGGATCATTTGGCCGGCCGGAACTAACGTACTTGTTGGCCAGCACGTTGAGAACGAACGAACCAAGTTGAGATGGACGATGGAAGACTGTATGCACGTTGACACTTACATCGATGATACAGTATGATTGATTTTCAAATTTGTTTTCTTTCTCATGTCTCCCCGTACTATACCGAAATGAAATTTATTTAAATATAATATAATGCCAAATAATCTAGGTCAATAGAAGAGGGCAACAACATGCAAGGCACGCACGCTTCTATCGTATATATGTATGTATGCCAGGTGTGTGGTTCAATTCGATCTCTTTCTTCTTTCTGAGCTATATATAATACATTTTAATTAATTAGATTACCACCGTACCCCCTCTTTGTTTTATCTCATTACCGACATCTTCCGTCTCACAGTCGTTATTGTATTTTCATATTATTATTATTTTGTTCCATGAGTTCTATTATTGAATGAACATTTTTATCTGCAGAGCTAGCTTGGACATTGATCGTCAGTTGACCTACTCATGGATCTCACAAAATAAAGCAAACAATAGCTCAGCTTGTAAGATTCCTATGGTGGGACCTGCCCACCCGGGTTTAAGTCCTAGACTCGATATTGGTGCTCGTAGTTTTCTAAATTTATTGTAGAATTTAACTAACGTACTTTTCAGTGATAGGTGGTGTGCCCGTCGACAACAAGGTGTCTATGCGACTTTATCAATTTTAAAGATTTACCAGTTCAGTCGAGATGTGTTCATATAGGTAGGGTAACATATGTGCAGTGTATGGAGTGAGTGTGCGTGCATATTTGCGCTATGTTTCTTTAAATAAAACAAAGCAGTGCACCATAACCGCTATGGGCTGCCTAGTTTGCGTGGGGCCGAAATAAGCATCATCGATCTAGCTGTCTGCGTAGTAGGCCACTATGTTGGGTCTTGATTCAAACGATTTTCATTGGGTAAAGTCTATTTTACTTCTACCTCCCTTAAGCTTAAATGCTTAATTTTTCACCTCAAACTGCTGGAGAAGATTATTTTTCCCTGCTGGGCTGTTTTGTCCTTAGATTTATTTATGGTGCGCTGACAATGTTACATGTAAGCCTAACTATGTTGGCAATTTCGTTTTTTATTTTATTTTCAATCATTTTCTTTTTTTTCCGCCTTGTCTTGTCTTGCCTTTCCTTCCTCAACTAACGTTCTTCTTTTAGCTCGAGGCCTAGGAGGATAGGACAGTACCATTACAACTTGGTTTATTTGTTGCATGGTTTCAGGTCAGGAAGAGTATTACTTATGCATCACACACCATATAATATAATCTGTTGATGTCATCCGTTAATACTACTTATGACGGCCGGTAATAATGGTAGTGCATGGTACACAATAAAATAGTCCAAATTAAAATCAACAGTAGTATATATATAATATATATAGGGTCTCGATAATCCTTTGTGCAAAGTACAAGATACTCCGTTGAGGCACAAATGAGTGACATTTTGCGTTTGTTGCATGCAATCAACCATTTAACTCTTTTTGCAAACTACATTCTATATTTTTTTTGAGGAAAAAACATAGAATGTAGTTTGCAAAATACATTCTATATGTATTTATTTTTAACCATATAAAACTAGTTGGATTATTAGATTTATATCAAGAAGTACTTCTATTAAAAAAATAAATTTGTTATGATTCACAAAAAAAGGTGCATCAGCCAATCAGTTCACCGGGAATTGGTGGACAATATGCCCTCGTGAACGTTTACATCACACCGAGAACCTCTAAGTTCTCTTGCGTCAGGGTTTGGGTGGCCCACCAAGAAGCTGGCACAAAGTTTTCCATCCATACAAATATCTTTGCTGACTTTTCTTTGTTGCAGGTTGCAGCCAACATTATTAGCAACATTATTTGTTTAATTTTTGTTCTCCTAATATATGCATCAATTAATATATATGTTGGGGATTATGCCAGGCTGGGATCAAACGTGGCTGGATTAAGGCCTTTCGTACCCTCTAACATGGTTTTATTCAGTTGCTCCCGCAACGTAGGGACCTAAATTTCTCCACTTTCCTGTAATAGTGTTTCTGTTTTCTCTTGTGATGAGAATCTAAAAAAATGGGTAGTGATAAAAGCAAGTGTAAACATGAATTTAAAGGTATGCCGGACTTACATGAAAATAATATGGTGTTGCAAAACAAAGGTAGTGATACAGTAGCACTGGTTTATCTGGTAGCCATCGGAATTTCTGGTGACCATGCACCGGAATAATCGACTCCTTAGTATCTTGTTAATTCACTATGTGTTTGGAATTCATGGGAAAAATCACAGTGGCACCAGTTTAACCGACGGCCCTATTGGAGCATTCACCGGAGCATCATTCAGAGAGCATGTCAAGAGCGCAGCAGCCAGGTGTTCAGCACCGGATGAACCGATGTAGCATTGGAGCAACGCACCAGAGCAATGACGTCAGCACTACAATACCACGAGCAGACAGAGCTTCATCACCGGTTTATCCGATGCCCCGTTGGCGCGAAGCGTCGGAGCAATGACACAATCCTGCCACTGTGTCAGCTGCCCAACGGCTATTATTCAGGCCCAGTGTGACCGGTTCTTCCAATGCCCCCCATCGGATCTTCGGATGTCCTACGCAGAAAATAGACAATGGCCACAAAGGCCAGTTTGAGTTGGAGGGCTATATATATGCCTCACTCCGGGCATTTGAAGCGAGCTGGAGTTCAGGAAAACCCCATACACATTGAAGAACACCTCCAAGCCATCCAAATGCAAAGTCATCACATCTTTAGTCCTTAGCACACATTTGTGATTGTTAGAGCTAGATTAGCTCAAGTTTGAGTGTGAGAGCAAAGATTGTGTGCCTTGTGTGCTGTGCTTGAGAGCTACACAAGCTTGTATCTCATTGCGCCGGCCATCGTTGGAGTCTTGGTGGCTCGCCGGAATGTCTTCGACCCTCCGGCTTGGTGTGGAGCGGCGTCGACATCTTTGTGCAGGGGACGTGGAGACCCCATTCTTCGTGGAGAAGCTCTTTAGTGGAAACCGGGGCCAAGGTGACCACGATGATGGACAAGCCTTGGTGGTGAGTCAAGAAGAGTCACAAAAGAGATTTGGTGGCCGAGAAGCAATACTCTCGATAGAGTGCTTCAACAACGTGGACTAGGGGTGGCTTAGTGCCTACGGATACCACAGGATAAATCTTCATGTCGAGAGTTTGCTTCTTCTCATCCCCTCTTTACGTTTCCGTATTTCATACTTGCAACTTGTGTGACTTTACTTTTTTATAGTAGCATCAAGCTAGGATTGGCTATATGTTGCATAACTCTTTTGGGATGAGGATTTCACACTAGATGAAACATAGTTGCACATTTAGATAGCATGTTCCACAACTCTAAAAAGGCCAGTCTAGCTCCTTCCACCGCGCCAGCCCAGCAGATGGTCTCGGCCTATCTAAACTTCCCTCACTTCCACGCGGGCTCCGCTTTGTCAGGTAATTCTTCTACCTCCACTCCACCTTTCCTCTTCCTCCTCCCTGAGTGCGCCCCTGCAGGCGGCAGCGGCGGCGGCGGGCGAGCTACAACCATGGGCGGTGACGAGCCCAGGAGGCGGTGGCGAGCCCCGGCCACGGGCGGTGGCGAGCTCAGGAGGTGGCGGCACCCCGCGGCGACGGTGTGGCGAGCAGCTGCGAGCTCTGGCCACGGGCGGCGGAGAGCCCATGAGGCGGCAACGCGCCCGATGATGGCGGCGGGTGGCTGTGAGCCCCGGCCACGGGTGCTGGCGAGCCCAGGAGGCGGCGGTGTGTGTAAGGATCACCGGGGTGTCCGACCCTAGAGGGGGAGGGGGTGAATAGGGTCGCTAATCGCTTTCTATCCTATGGCTCAATCTATTTGCATAAGATAAACCTAATACATCCTACACATGCTAGTTATGACTAAAGTTTATCTATGCTACTCTCTACTTACCTCTAAAAGACTTGCAACCTATAGACAATCATAATCAAACTAACTAGGAAAGTAAAGGCACGCAAGATAGAGTAAATGCGGAAACGTAATACGATAAGTAAAGAGGTGATGGAGAGAATATGCAAACTCCCGTGAAGACACCAAGACACATGATTTAACGTCGTTCGGTTAGGACACCAAGTCCCCCCTACGTTCACGGCCACTTGTCCAACACGAACAAGTGTGATGCTGAGTCTCTTCGCTTGATCACCGTCTTGCGTTCGCCACCAAGGCTCCCGGCAAGTAAAGGCTAAGTGACCCCAAGTCACCAGGACAAGGCCACCGCCACCGTCTCTCTCAAAGCGTCACCAACGGCACCGTCTTCACTATTGGAGCTTCTCACCAAGAGGGGTCTCCTTCCCCGCACAAAGTGTCGTTGCCTCTCCACACCAAGTCAGAGGGTCACACGACGAGTACACGGTTGCTTGCCGCAGCAAGACTTTGCTCAAGGTTGATCTCGCAAGATCAAGTCCTCCCAAGCACTAAGCTTTTCAAGCTCACACTTGCACTAAGCTATTCTAAGATTGAATGTGGCACTAAGCTCAATATGGTGGATGGAGTTGATGTTGATCTTCAATAGAACTTCCAGAGTCTCCAACAACCTCAAATGACCCGGCCTTGGGGGTATATATAGGCAGCACAAGCAAATATAGCCGTTGGAGAAAAGCTGCCTGAAAAATACTTAACGCCGGTTAATCCGACGCACCTCCAATAGCCATCGTCGGTTCAACTGGTGATACTAAATTGCCCGCCTCAAAAACTAGCCGTTACGTGTACGGGCAATCAACCGATGCTGCGTCGGTTTAACCGGTGAGTGTAGTTGTCCTGTGAACTCTGAAAAACCAACTCTCTGGACAACTGCACCGACATTCATCAAGACCCAATGGTCGGTTCATCCGGTGTATAGACCTTGCCTCAGCTTCTGGGTCCATTGCACCGACATATTCAACTTCCCTAACGTCGGTTCAACTGGTGAAACCAAAATTCCTGGTGTGCTCCAAGTCAATGCACCGACATATGTGATTTTCTCAGCGTCGGTTCAACCGGTGATACTAAAGTATCTCTGTCTTGATTTCTTTGACTTAGTTTCTTTGAGGGTTTTCAATCTTTTCATCCCTTGTACCTATAAACCTGATAATGATCATCTTAACACATATATTAGTCCAAGTGTTGTGTGTGTCATCAATCGCCAAAACATTATATTGAAATATGGCATGAGAGGCCATTTTCGCTACAATCTCCCCCTTTTTGGTGATTGATGACAACACAACCAAAGCAAGCAAGATGAATTGCAAGAATATGAAATTGATACCAATTTGAAAAGTTATAAACTACTTAGCTTGCTCGGATGACATTTAAATGCTCATTTTAAAAGCTACCGGCATTAGATTAGTCCATAGGACGAAATACTTCCGGCTTGATAGCAATTGTGAAACAATGGCTTGTGGCCAATGTTTGACAATTGTGTGGTTTGAACCATATGAGCAATGAAATTTTTTTGTACCTTAGTCCATGGGATCATCAATTTGCACTTCTCCCCCATATTGACTAAGTACCTCCCCCTATCACCATGCATCCTTTTGCATTGCATTTTCCATTCCCCCCTTGCTAATGGCATCATTTACTCCAAACTATTTGCTTGCTTTTAGGGTACATTTCTCCCTCTTTGTCATCAAACACCTAAAAGCTTCATAACCACTAGCAACAAGGAGCATTAGTAGCAAAAGAAATTTACTAGTGATAGAGTGTTATACCCACTAACTTTGGCATATCTCCCTTTGTTTGAACAATCTCCCCCTTTTTCAAAGCTTGTGGCACCTCCTATCTTGACACCAATTGTGACGCCAATTGTGACTTGTAGGAGTAGTGTTCAAAAAGAAATTTGAACTCCTGGAGATAGCTCTAGGTGACTACAACAAATAGCACTTGTAAAGCATATTAGTCACACAAACATAAGTTATAGAGTTAGCTCCCCCTAAATGTGTGCATTAGTGTTTGAATCACTTTAAACAAATATATGCACTTGTAATTCACATAATAGGGATTTAACCTTATAACTTGCTAATCATGGCACCATAAGCAAGCAATTGATATCAAAAACATTTTTACCATGAATATGAGAGATATCAAATTGCAAGATATGCTATGGACGACATATGCCATGTGAGGAAAACAATTAAGCTCATGTAGATTGCAACAAGATATGATAAAGCATAGACAACCTACCATATGAAATTTCTAGGAAGGCATAACAAATGAAAGATACCAAAATTAAAGATAAGATCATGCATTCCTAGAGAGGCATTGAGCTACAATGATGTATGAAGGATATCAAATGAATTGAGATCATCCTTTTACCTTGCTCATTACCTCATATGTAGGGGAGGGGAATTTGGGTCACTAATCTTTAATCCACAGCTTGGCTTTAATTCAACTTTGCATGATGCATCCCTACTCATGCATCTCAAACCTTGTCAAGCCTCCAAATTTCCCGTAGCACTTGTTTGGTGCCTAAGTCTTAGGGACCCAAACCTTTTGAGAGCCATCCATGGTATAAATAATATCCCTGGGCACCCAAATAGACCGGTTCCATCCATATGTTCTCCACCCCATGACATGAGCCACCACCTTGCCATTCTTCTTCTTTTCAAGTATGTAGTGGTTGCTCCTTTGCTTGTTCTTGTGGGTGGGCTTGGTGTACATGTATGAAGCCTTCAAGTATGGAGATGTGTTTTTCTTGATCTCCTTAGCCTTCTTGTGTCCCTTCTTGCTCTTGTTCGAGTTCTTGGGCTTGTCATTTTCTTTGCCCTCTTTCTCCTTGCATTGGTAGGACTTGTGGCCTTCTTTGCAACACTTGAAGCAAGTCACGGTTTCTCCCTTCTCAAGCTTCTTCACGCCCGCAGAGGTGTTATCTTGAGAAGGTTGGACTTGCTCTTGAGTGTACTTTCATTTGAGCCACCTCAAGTCCGCCCTTAGCCTTTCTACCTCTTGTTTAAGCTCATCATTTTCCTTAGCAATGAGATCGTCACATGTTTCTACAATCACATCCTCATTGCAAGGGGTTAGATCACAAGTGGTAGACGCATCTACCTTGACAATGGGAATAGCACAAGGAATATTGCAAGGAAAAGATTTATCCGATGATGATTTACTTTTAGATTCAAGACTCTCATATTTTATTTTAAGCTCTTCATGCTCATTGTCTAACAAATTGTATTTGTTTAGCAAGTTCTCATATCTTGAGACAAATGAAGCATGAAGTTTTTCTTTACCCTTGAGAGCTTTGATTTCTTCATTTTGTTTAGTGAGATATTCTTGTTGATTATGGAGAAGTGTCATCATCTCACTAATTTCATCGGTTTGAACATCGGATTCATCATTGGAGGAGGAGTCATCACTTACATCGTTATTATCTTGTACCATGAGACACATGGGAGGTGGTGATGATCTCCGAGGGCGATGGGTGGTGGAGCTCTTGGAATTTTTCTTGTGACTTGAGCTTTCACCACTTTTCTTGGGCTTGTAGATGGCGGAGAGAGCTTGAGATCTTGATTTGTTCTTTTTCTTCGCCATCTTCTCCATCCCAACCTCACTCCTTCTAATAAGAGTTTTGTACCCAAGCTCATAGAGCTCATGTACATGCTCGGCAATCTTGCGGTGATGGTATAGCACGGCCCTTAGATATTCTTCATCACTTGAACTTGATTCATCATCACTCTCATCCTCTTCTTCTTTTTCACTTGAGCTTGATGAGTCTTGTCGCCTTGGTTGATTTTTACATGAATGCTTGGCGGCGAGACTCTTTTTGCTTGAAGAAGAGGTGGACTCTTGCTCTTTCTTCTTTGTCATCCCCATACTATATTCATGGGCAATGATTTGATTGATGACTTGGTTAGGTGTAAGCTTGACCAAGTCTTCCTTTTGCAAGAGTGTATTGATGATGTCGTAGTCGGGCTTGCGAAGGCTTCAGAGAATCTTGCGGTTGATTTCTTCATCTTTAACTTGATTTAGACCTAAGGCATTAATTTCATTGACAAGAGTATTTAATCATGAGTACATGTCATGAGCATTTTCATTGGGAAGTTGCTTAAAGCTACTAAGCTCCTCGCCGAGAATATGATATTTTTGATTGGCAACATCCTTTGTGCCCTCATGATTCTCGACAATTTGCTTCCATAGCTCATGAGCATTTTCATTTGCAAATACACGATTAAACACACTATCACATAGAGAAGACAATAGAATTGATTTTGCAGTGGCATCATATTGTCTTTCGGCCTTAGTCTCATTTTTCTTGCCTAATTCGGTGACACGCCAAACATCAAGCCCACAGGCTTGGAGATGTGCTTGCATAAGCACTTTCCATCGAGGAAAACCCGTGCCATAAAAAAACGGAGCTCTATCGGTACTCATCCCTTCCCCGGACATGATATTCACTCGACGGTGAAGTCGACGGGTCTCCTACGAGCTTTCTCACAAGTTTACCAATGGAATTGGCTAAACCTCGTAAGAGGTGTGAGACCAGGCTCTGATACCAATTGTAAGGATCACCGTGGTGTCCGACCCTAGAGGGGGAGGGGGTGAATAGGGTCGCTAATCGCTTTCTATCCTAGGGCTTAATCTATTTGCATAAGATAAACCTAACACGTCTTACACATGCTAGTTATGACTAAGGTTTATCTATGCTACTCTCTACTTACCCCTAAAAGACTTGCAACCTATAGCCAATCCTAATCAAACTAACTAGGAAATTAAAGGCATGCAAGATAGAGTAAATGCGGAAACGTGATACGATAAGCAAAGAGGTGAGGGAGAGAATATGCAAACTCCCGTGAAGACACCAAGACACACGATTTAACATGGTTCGGTTAGGACACCAAGTCCCTCCCTACGTCCACGGCCACTTTCCAACACGAACAAGTGTGATGCCGAGTCTCTTCGCTTGATCACTGTCTTGCGTTCGCCACCAAGGCTCCCGGCAAGCAAAGGATAAGTGGCCCCAAGTCACCAAGACAAGGCCGCCGTCACTGTCTCTCTCAAAGCGTCACCAACGGCACCATCTTCACTATTGGAGCTTCTCACCAAGCGGGGTCTCCTTCCCCGCACAAAGTGTCGTTGCCTCTCCACACCAAGTCGGAGGGTCACACGACGAGTACACGGTTGCTTGCCGCAGCAATACTTTGCTCAAGGTTGATCTCGCAAGATCAAGTCCTCCCAAGCACTAAGCTTTTCAAGCTCACACTTGCACTAAGCTATTCTAAGATTGAATGTGGCACTAAGCTCAATATGGTGGATGGAGTTGATGTTGATCTTCAATAGAACTTCCAGAGTCTCCAACAACCTCAAATGACCCGGCCTTGGGGGTATATATAGGCAGCACAAGCAAATATAGCCGTTGGAGAAAAGCTGCCTGAAAATACTTAACGCCGGTTAATCCGACGCACCTCCAATAGCCATCGTCGGTTCAACCAGTGATACTAAACTGCCCGCCTAAAAAACTAGCCGTTACGTGTACGGGCAATCAACCGATGCTGCGTCGGTTTAACCGGTGAGTGTAGTTGTCCTGTGAACTCTGAAAACCCAACTCTCTGGACAACTGCACCGACGTTCATCAAGACCCAATCGTCGGTTCATCCGGTGTATAGACCTTGCCTCAGCTTCTGGGTCCATTGCACGGACGTATTCAACTTCCCTAATGTCGGTTCAACCGGTGAAACCAAAATTCCTGGTGTGCTCCAAGTCAATGCACCGACGTATGTGATTTTCTCAGCGTCGGTTCAACTGGTGATACTAAAGTATCTCTGTCTTGATTTCTTTGAGGGTTTTCAATCTTTTCATCCCTTGGACCTATAAACCTGATAATGATCATCTTAACACATATATTAGTCCAAGTGTTGTGTGTCATCAATCGCCAAAACATTATATTGAAATATGGCATGAGAGGCCATTTTCGCTACAGTGTGCCACGACGATGGGCGGCGGAGAGCTCGACGGCGGCTTCGGGAGCACAGCTCGGTGGTGAGCCCTACGGGCGGCCTCCTGTTGTTTACTTTTTCTTATTTTTGTGTGAAAGGATATGGGAAATGTGTGTAACCAAATATATATATGGCCATGCAGCCCGAGCCCATTTCCGGCCCAAGCACGGCCTGGCATGGTGACCTACGGGCCCGGGTTGGCACAGCCCAAGGGAGCAGGTCGTGCCTGGGCCGCACCCCAGGCACGTGGGCCGGCACGGGCACGGCCCGGTCCCAACTGCCGGCCCGGTAGCGGCCCGGTGCCCCCAACGGTTGTACCCCGCTGTCGGCCCAGCCCACGAAACTCCCCCTCCCCCATATAAAACCGTCGACCCCTCCCCCAACCCTAACCCTAAAATTCCCGCCCTAACCCCGCCACAGCGCGCCGCCCGCCGGCGCCGCGTCCTCTCGTCCCTCATGGCTCCCGCGCAGGGACGACCTCAGACCCAGCCCCCCTCCCCCCCGCACTTCCCTCCTCCTCATCCTCCTACACTGCCACGAATGGCGCCATCCGATGCCGCCACTGCCTGGACCCTCGGGAGCGCCTCCTCCTCCTCGGCCCTCATGGGAGCCACGGCCGGCGAGCCTTCGGATTCTATCGGCGACACGCGCCCTGGCGAGAGGATCCTGAGCTGGTCGATGACGGCGAGCTTGGACGAGGGCAAGCTCGCGATCTTGGACGACGGCGATCTGCGGAATGTCGGCGACAGCAGGGACATGGGCGCTGCTCTAGATCCGTCGGGCGTCGGCCGCCGCTCACCTCCGACTCCATCTGTCCCCGACTGGCCAGTAAAATTTACCGTGCTTTACAGGCCGGCACGGCACAAAAAACAGCCCATAGTGCGATGCCTAGGCCGAAGGCCAGGCACGATGCCAGCAGTGGCACGGACCGTGAGGCAGGATGGCCTATTAAGGCCCGTCCAGCACCGTGTCGTGCCGGCCCGACATGGTGCCGGGCCATCCTGTTGGCCATCTATATAACCAGTTGTAGGTGGGTAATTATCATCAACTCCACTAGCTCCCAAAATTGATGGAGCACCTAAGAAGCTCCAAAAAAAATATGGAGTGGGGCTAATTTTTGCTGGAGCGAAGTGTAGCTGGTTGACCTGTTTGGTTTTTTTCAATAAAGTGAAGCTGTTTTTGGTGGAGCAGATCTCTTCTAAACACATTAATTCAACGCCCGTAAGTGGTCCTACAGTACGCTGGGAAGCTGACGTGAGCGCACAATTTAGCCACATGCAAATTAGAACTCTCAATTATATATATTGGCAGACAGGCAGGCCAGCTCCAACTAATAATATAATTACGACTTGCATTTGCATTATATTGTTGTGGTCGATCCATCCAGGCCCAATATATATGATGGAGATGTAATATATGTACACACAAGCGCACGTGGAACTCAAGTTCAGAAAACAATTGCTGATGAGTAGTTATTAGCAAGTCTAATTTTTCACAAAAAAACAAGAGACTGAAAATAATTGTCCTGCCATATCTTCTTAATCTGATATTTAAATTTTAATTATATAATCCTACTAGGTAGCTACCTCCCACAGAATGGGAACTACTACGTACTATTTAAATAATTAAATATAATGCACCACAGGCTGACTTATAGATAGCTTCCATTTTATATATGCTCATATTACTCTTGATTACTTAGTATGTTTGATAGAATTAGAACTCATGCATGCATACATGCTACTACCTCCTAACTGGTTTCTTGTCATCACTCCTTTTATTGGGACACGCATGCATGTACTCAAATGCTATACATATATGCTAGCTGACACTAGATGCCGACAAACACGACATTTTGCCACACCGGGCCGTGTAAAGGCTCTAGCTTATTATATTATTAGCTGTTTTTATATGAAATATAATTTATTTTGATGATCAACGGGCAACAATTCATCTCGATCATGCAGCTAATTTACACTGTTTATACCATATCCTTAGAAATGTGAAATGCATACATATATAGTATTTGGAAATATGGAAAATATTCCTTTTTTCCCAGTTGTGTGTTTTCCACAAATACTGATGGTGCTAGCTAGTAGAACAAGAAGGATCCATATCCATTATATTAATCCAGATTATTATTGCATTGGTCTCTTTTAAGTGGCATCAACCTGGAATTTTTTGATGTGGGCTCTTTCAAAGAAGGCAAGTACATCCTCCAGTTCAACTCATGGGATAAAGTTCATAAAGTCAAATGGAAATTTCTTAATGTATATGGAGCCCCTCATGTTGAGAATAAGGAGGACTTTCTTACTGAGCTAGCCTCTTTTTGTGGCAATTGTCATGAGCCCTTTATGATTGGGGGGGGGGGGCATTTTAATCTAATCAAGTTCTCCACTGAGAAAAACAAAGCAACAACTATGTCTAGATACTCCAAAACTTTCAATTCAATTATTGCTTGCTATGATCTTATTGACCTCCACATGGCTGGTGGTAAATACACCTGGTCCAATAATCAGCATCCCCCTACTCTGGAAAGACTTGGCAGAATGCTTGTCAACAAAACTTGGGAAGATTTGTTCCCCAGAGTTATAGTATACAAACTTCCTAGGGAAGTCTCTGACCACAATCCTCTTATCCTATCAACTTCTCAGCAACAACCGTGGAGCAAACTTTCTTTCAGATTTGAACTCTCTTGGTTTAAAGACACATAGTTCAATCATATAGTTCAGGAGATTTGGAATTGGCCATGCCATGATTTGACAGCCTTTGACAAGATCCAAATCAAACTGAAAAGGTTCAAACAATACTTTAAAGGATGGAGTTTCAACAAACAAGGGGAACAGAGAAAAGAAAAACAGGCCCTGCACGAGGAGCTATTGCTGATTGAGCAGCATGAAGAAAATCAGTGCTTGGATCTTTCCCAACTACAGAGGAAGATAGAAGTTCATACTAAAATCTTGAAAATCCTTGATGATGAGGAACAATATTGGTACAAAAGGGCCCATGCCACTTGGCTTCACCAGGGTGACCACAACACTAAATTTTTTCATAGAACGGCAAATAATAGAAAAAAGAGAAATACTATTATCTCTCTGAAGGATGGGGAATCCACAATAGAAGGGTCCTCTAATCTGATCAATCATGCCACAGATTTTTACAAAAACCTCTTTGGTCCAGCTTCAGGCAATATCGTCCCCTTGAGTGATGAACTCTGGGATGCAAATGAAAAGGTTTCTGAGGAAGACAATATCTATCTGACCAAACCTTTCTCTGAAACAGAAATTAAGGCAGCTCTTTTTCAAATGGAAAAGAATAAGGCTGCTGGCCCTGATAAAATCCCCATTGAATTCTTTCAGCACTGCTGGAAAATTGTTAAAGAAGGCATACTAGAATTGTTTAAGGACTTCCACGAGGGCAGGTTGGATGTAAGCAGATTGAATTATGGGATTATCACACTCCTACCTAAGGTCCAAGATGCTGAAAAAATACAGCAATTCAGACCTATCTGCCTCTTGAACTGCCCTTATAAGTGGATCACTAAGGTGCTCACTCTAAGAGTGGAGTCACTGGCTGAAAAACTGATACTTGATAATCAAACTGCCTTCATGAAAGGTAGAGATATCATGAATGGAGTCATGGCACTCCATGAAGTCATCCGTGAAACAAAGAAAAGGAACAAAGTGGGTATTGTTTTAAAGCTTGATTTTGAAAAGGCATATGACAAGGTATGCTGGGATTTCCTCTTTGAATGCCTGAAAATTAGGGGATTTGTTATAAATGGTGTACTTGGATTAAGCAAGTGGTTTCTGGGGGGACTGTCAGTATTAAGGTGAATGATCTGGTGGGGCCTTATTTTGTAAGCCACAGAGGCATTAGGCAAGGAGATCCCCTCTCCCCTATCCTGTTTAATTTTGTGGCTGATTATCTAACCAGATTGGTCAGACAAGCACAAAGAATTGGCCTGATCACTGGTCTAGCTAGTAATCTAATTCATCATGGTGTTGCCATTTTGCAATATGCAGATGACACTATTGTTTGCTTGGAAGAAAACATAGACATAGCAAGAAATATGAAACTCATGTTATACATATATGAATTAATGTCTGGTCTTAAGATTAACTTCACTAAAAGTGAAGTAATCATGATCAATGGAGACAGCAATCTGGAATCCCAGTATGCTGACCTTTTCGATTGTCAAATAGGACACTTTCCAATTAAATATCTTGGGGTCCCTGTCAGTACAGGTCGGCTCCATGTGAAGGACTGGACAATGCTAGAAGAAAGAAATGAGAAGAAACTAGCAATCTGGAAAGGAAAGTCTTTATCTATTGCAGTAAGAACAACCTTAATTGACTCAAGCTTATCCAGCTCCTTTATATATCATGTCTCTTTACCTACTTCCTAAATTCACTACTGACCTCCTAGATAAACAGAGGAGAACATTCTTCTGGCAGGGTGGAGGTCAAAAGAAAAAATATCATCTGGTCAAATGGTGTCAGACCCGGGGTAGCGGGACTGCTTATAGGCATAGAATGTTCTAGAGTAAGAGATAGCTTATGGATGTACCTTACCTCTTTTGTAACTACCCGAATAAGCGTAGAACTAGCTGTAGTACAAAGGAAACTACCCGATTATATTGTAGTAGGACTCCAACTGTACTCGACTAGGACTTTCCATGTAACCCTGTCCCCCCGGATATATAAGGGCGGGCAGGGACCCCCTCCAGACGATCATCAACACCTAAGGCAATACAAACAACCACACAGGACGTAGGGTATTACGCAACTCACGGCCCGAAGCTGTCTAAATCTTTGTGTTCCTTGTACCATCAAGTTCCAGAGCAGTCGATCCCTACCTACAAACCTTACTGCTTAGGGTATCCCTGAGCAAGCTTGGCGGTTGAAAAGTCCCCTCATAAGAGGTGACTTAAATGTAATACAAATATCAGTCCCAGGAGGCTGATACACACTTGCTGAACTTGGCGTATAGCTTACGTGCTCTTAGCTTTTCCAGGACCACTCTAAGGTGTTGCTCATGCTCTTCGACACTTTTGGAGTAGATGAGTATGTCATCAATAAAGACTACGACAAACTTATCCAACTCGTCCATAAACACCTTATCATAAGGTTCATGAAATAAGCAGGTGCATTAGTGAGTCCAAATGACATCACAGTGAACTCAAACTGTCCATAACGGGTGACAAAAACTGTCTTTGAGATGTCACTTTTCTTAATCTTGAGCTGGTGATATCCTGATCACATATCAATCTTGGAGAAGTACTTGGCTCCTTTTAGCTGATCAAAAAGATCATCAATCCTGGGGAGGGGGTACTTATTCTTGATGGTAACCTCATTCAGTGCACGGTAATCTACACATAACCTCATATTCCCATCCTTCTTCTTGACAAACAAGACTGGGGCTCCCCATGGGGATGAACTGGACCTGATATAACCACTTCATTGTAACTCTTCTAGTTGTTTCTTCAGCTCTGCTAGTTCTGAGACTGCCATCCTATAGGGTCTCTTGGCAATAGGAGAGGTTCCGGGGATGATTTCTATGACAAACTCTATATCTCTATCTGGTGGCATTCCGGGGAGTTCTTCCGGGAAAACATCAGGGTACTCATTCACAACTAGAACTCCTTCTAGGGATTTCCCATCCATACTAAAAAAAATTGGGTCTGGTCCACTTCCCCGAGTATGGCAGGACTTGCATCCCATCTGAGTTGGTTAGGTGTACTACCTTGTTAGCACAATCTATGAGGCCATTGTGTAAGCTTAACCAGTCCATTCCAAGGATCACATCTATTCCTTTAGACTTAAGTACTACTAGATCGGCTAGAAATTCTACCGCACTTAAATTGATCCTCACCCGTAAACAACCCAGTTGGCATTTGATGTCACCTCCGGGCGTCCGGGTTAATAGGGGTGTTTTTAGTAGTACTGTAGGTATTTTGTGTTTATCCACAAAGCTTGATGATATAAATGAGTGTGATGCCCTAGAATCAAATAATACTATTGCCAGAGTTGAGCTGACTAGAAACTCACCAAGTACCACTCCTTGTGCACCCTGAGCCTCCTGCGCGTTGATGTGGTTGACGCGGGTTCGTCCATAAGGCTTCTGGCTATTGTTGTTGCCCTTGTTATTGCTACCAACGGGGACACGGTTGGCTCTAGATACAGGTGGCCTAGGTCCATTCACCGAGTTGGATAAGGCTGATGCAGTAGGCTTGTTTTTGGCATATGGGCAGTTGGCAATTTAATGCCCTGTCTCACGGCAGTTGAAACAGGCTCTAGTATTGTTGTTGTTAGTAGTGACTTGGCTGGCATTGTTCTGTGGGGCTCTCATGGTGTTCTGATTCCTGAACTGTGTGTTAGGGGCCTGTCACTTGGGACTGGGTCCTAGACTGCATTGGGGCCTGAGATCCTGGTGTAGTGTAGTTGGAGCTTCTTGGTCTCTGGAAGCGGTTCTGCTGGCGGGCCTTACTTTTTAGGAACTTATGCTTGTTTTCTTTCCTTTCTTCAGCTTTGGCCCTTCCTGTGAGAATGGACATGTTCATCAGAGTATTGAAGTCTGGGTATATCTGAGGGGTAAGCAGGGTCCGGAGTTCTGGGCTTAATCCCTTCTTGAACATGTCCTGCTTCTTTTCATCCTTGTCCACTTCCTCTGGTGCATAGAAGGCAAGTTCCATGAACTGGTAGGTGTATTCTTCCACAGATATGCTCCCTTGCTGCAGTGCGCGGAACTCATCCGCCTTGCGCTTCATGGTGGCTGCGGGGATATGGTAGCGACGGAACTCTTTCACAAATTCGTTCCAAGTGATGGTGGTGGCATCTTCAGCAGTGGCACAGTAATTCTCCCACTAAGCTAAGGCAGTTCCTGTGAGTTGGTGAGCTGCCAGAAGAACTTTGTCTCGGTCTTGGCATTTGAATGGCTCGAGCTTCCTTTCGATCACACGAAGCCAGTCATCTGCCTCCAAGGGGTTGCTGGACCCGGCAAAAGTGGGTGGCTTGGTTTTAAGGAAAGCTGTCAGCTTGTCATTCATGGTTTGCCCTCGTGGCCGCTTATTGATGATGGCATTGGCCAGGGCTTCCAGTATGAGGGTCTGATTGTTTATTGCTTGTGCCAGGTCTCCGACAGGTGCAGGCGGCGGCAGTGGCACTTCTCCTTCGTCCTGGTTCACTTCCTGTTCTCTGAGAGGGTCCTGTCCGTGCCCATTTTGCGGGTATCCTGCGCCAGGGGCTGCAGAGTTCCGACTGCGGGAGGCTCTTGAACCGTGTTTGGAAGCTATCTGTAGATTGGATAGAGTCTTTGTGAGACTGGGATTAGGATTAAGTGATGCTTAAGTTATTTAGTTCGTATTTTTGAAAGGGCAGAATCCACCTCCTGCCGAAAGCACACCAACTAACACACAAACTAGCAAGCAACGAGTACAACAATTTTACTACTGCAAGGGGTGTATAGCACTGGGGCAAGGCCAAAATGCGTACTACACGTCTGGGTACACAACTCCAAAAGAGGGGGCACAACTCTAATTTCGGACCACACGGCTTCATCCCTTGACGGTCACTAGCACTTAGGCTGACTCATCGGCTTGAGTTGGTTCTCCCCTTGGAAGGGAACTCACATCCTCCAGGGGAATGAGCGGTCCTTGCTCGCTTTCCTCTAGGTCTCCATTTTCCAGGGGTTGCTCCGCAGCTTCTCCTTCAACGGCGGCAGTAGGCCCTTCAGGGTTCTCGGGTGGGGCTTGTGGGGTCCCAAAAAGTGGTCCCCATCCCATGGTGGGCGTCCCAAGTAGGACATGGTGTCTCCAATTGCCGGGACTGGCGTTCCACTTCTGGTCCATTCCTGTATACGCAGGTCCCGAGCCTGCCTGAGGTTCTCTTGGGCAACTGCTTCACTACTGACCGCGGCTGCGGCTCTTGCCTCGGCTTGAGCCACCCGGATTTGATGCATCCTTATCGCGAGCTCTGCTTGCTCGGCCCGATGGGTCTGCTCCCTCAGGATGCTGGCTTGCTCATCAATGAGCTGATCTAAGGAGGCTAGGTAAGTAGCCACTTGATACAGGGGGTCCTCTTCATGGCGGCGCCATTCCAGGCTTCTCATGCGAGCCTCACAAACTGGGGTTATGATGGCCGGAGGAAAGATCCTCATTGGTGTGGGGGCGAGATGTTCCTCGAAAATCCGGCACAGATAATGGAGCGCCTTCCTGATGACCAAGGGATAGGTGTCTCGATACCTAAACCCGGTGGTGGTCACTCGCCATGGCTGGATGTCGGGGTAGCGGTCACTTTTAGCGATGACCAGGATCACCCTGCAGCGAGGGGTACCATGGTGCTCGTACTCCCTGCTGTAGTACCTTGGGTGTTCCGAAACACCAAGACTCTCCAGGGCACTGATCAAAAGGCTGGAGAGGCTAGGTGCAGCTTGGCAAATGCCTTGAGTCCATCCTTCCTCAGCATAAATACTTGAGTACAAAGGGGGTAGATGGTCTTTATTATTACACAGGGTGGGGTACATTTTCCATGGATACATGATTATTAGGATAGTGGCTCTAGCCTAGGTGTGCTACTCTTCTATCATGGGGAATCTTCCTCGATCTGGATAGGGCTCTTTGGTGAAAGACACTGTTCATCTTTGGTCTGAGTAATCCTATCCCAATGGGTTTCTTCGGGTTCTTCTTCTTCTAACCATCCACCTACTCCTCTGTGAGCCTCGTGGTCTTGCCATTGGGCTTGGAGAGCGGCTAGGAATACTCGGCTCGTACGGCTCTCGTCCGCTGTTCCTCCATTTCTTGGGTTGCCTTTTCTGCCCTGTGGATTTGGTGTCTCAGTTGTGCCGCCTGTTCGCGGTAGAGCTCATCCAGGCTGGTGAGGTAGATGGATAGGTGGGAGACCGTATCCTCTAGGTTTTCTTCTTCTCTCCCAAGTCCTCTCATCCGGGCCATCCATGAGCGTCCTCTTCCTCCAGTAGGCGGAAAAAATCCCATAGGAGTCCGCTGAAGATGATGCTTGTAGACCACACGCAGACGTCGCAGGGCTTTTCGGGCGGTCTTTCGGTAGGTATCTGGGAAGCAAAAGCTAGTGGTGGAGATGAACCAGGGGTCCACGTCAGGGTAGCGGGTGCTTTTTCCGACGAAGATCATCATGTCGCACCGAAGAGTGCCCTTGGAGTCGTACTCCCGGTAGATGTACTCCGGTGTGTCCACAACTCCGACACGTTTCAGGATGAGGAGCAATAACTTAGGAAGGTCGGGCTCTGCGAAGCAGATTCCGTTACTCCATCCATTGTCATCCATCTAGAACAGGCAAGAGTTAGTGGTGAGTGTTTGTGTGGAAAGAAGATTAAGCAAGGAAAGTCCTAATGTGGAAAGGCTTAGAAAAAGGGTTTCAATCTAGGGTCACGTCCTACGGCCAACCTACGGTTCTGATACCACCTAAAGCGTCCCCTCATAAGAGGTGACTTAAATGTGATACAAATATCAGTCTCAGGAGGCTGATACACATTTATTACTTCAGATGGTACATTACCGTACAAACATCCGAGGAGGCAGACACTCGATACAAACGATAATAAGAAGTAAAAAGGCTACGGTGATACACCAATGCACGACCCACATGGGATCCAGCTCGGGCTCAGAGTAACGCACTAGCAGAAGCATCTTGCAGAGGGCCAACACCACAGGCAAAGTTGGGGTTCGGACGCAACCTCTACTCGACGTCTTCAACAGCAAAGTCCGGATCTTCCTCTGAAAAAACCACAAATATATATCGGGTGAGTACAAAAGTACTCAACAAGTCCAACCCCAACCATGGGGGGGGGGGGGTAACACAGATATGCACAAGATAAATCAAGGATAAGGCTGAGGTTTATTTGCAGTAAAGCTAGATTTACACATGCAAGGGTTTATTTTTGAAAAGAGTTTTCCCAAAGCAATTCTTTAGTAACCGAGTAATCAGTGTGGTTGATCCTTCACAAAGGATCCAAGTTTTAAATGCTACCGGACTCCTCATCCATAGTAGCTCACGGCACATCTGCCGGACACCTTCCAAAAACAACTCACACCATGGAAACATCCATCCCAGAAGCTAGTTATGTGACCAAACCGTAACTCGCCCAGTACCGTGGGCACGGCTATTTGAATAGGTTTTAACTCTGCAGAGGTGTACAACTTTACCCACAAGTGGGGTACCACAGCACGATCACCTTAGTGTCGGTGCAGATCCTAACAAAGCTATTACCCACCTTAGCTAGACCTGACTAGCCAACACGGACTCCACCAAGGGGCCATTGACCTATAACTGAGGTTTAACTGGGGCATAAGTCACTATGACCTTATCCCTTCTCCTTGATCACCCGTTGCTCTCAACTCTCCTGATGGCTATCAGACTAACTAGTGGGGTTTATGCGAAGCCGTTTCCACACACCACGGTCGAGTGGTTTGCACGATAGTTGAGTTAGGCAAGATGATACATCAACTCGGTCCTTAATTGCGACAAGATGGATATCTCCCAACCTTCTTGCTCAACCACATCGGTACGAGCCTCCACCATATGACAATCCACACAAGGAATGCCATTCATCCATCCCATCTTAACATTTTATTCTTTATAACCCAATTTTCCTTTTCTCAATACTCATGCATTTTCCCTTTTATAAAGCATGTTGTAACTATTTTTGAGTGTAATAAAACGAGTACCGGGTCCTAAGCGGCACTTTAGCAGCGATTAACATCCATAAAGAATAAATCATATATAGACGTTAATCTAGGTGGTCAAGGAATGGTTATAACAAATCAAGGGGTGGCTATGCAACCATGTTTCAGCTGTAAAAATATATGCAATTTTATAAAACAGGCCAATAGGTTGTGTTTATAAAATTGGGTCGAAATATGCAATCAAAGGATGAGATTGAACTTGCCGTTCACAAAGCCTTCCGAGAAGTCCTGATCGAGGTACTGTCCTTCGGGTTTGGGGTCGCGGTACTGGTCCTCGCACACCTATTCGCGGTACTACTCATCGACGGGTTCTTCCTCGGTCACTCCGTGATCTACGGCGCACACAACAAACACACAATAAAGAAAAGAAATAAACGTTTTATCGATGAGCTCGAATCAGGAATAACTTAAGAATCAATGGTAGAAAGAATATTTTTGGGAGATTTCTTAATGGCATGGCCAGAATTATGTTAGAAATGGCGTGGTAAAGTTTCGGGGCAAACGGAGAATTTTTGGCGCATGAAATGATAGGCCGAAGAGGGGTTTAGAGGATAAATAAGGATCCGGGGGCCTATTTGTAGTTATTTCTGGGAGTGACAGGACTTGAATAGAATTTTGGAAAAGGTTCGGGCTACTCTGGAAATTAGATAGGGACCGGCTCATAAATATTTTATATAGTGGATGGGCTTATTTGTTAAAAGAGATAAGAGAGGGCCTCTTTGTAATTATTTTTGAGATGGCAGGGACTTGATTGGAATTTCTAAAAATATCCAGAACATTCTGGAAAGGAGCAGGGACCTATTTGAAATTATGTTTATATAGTGGATGGGTTATTTCTTAAATAGGGGAAACATGGCGGATTTATTTGGAAAAGAACATAAGAGGGGGGTTCTTAAAGGAATAGAGAGGAAGGGAGGGGGTATTTGGGCAATTTGCCCTCTCCTTCTTCTACCTCTCGACGGGAACAGAGGAGCGGAGGACAGGGGCGCCAGCGGCCCAATTCTCGGTGGCCTGGGGCGTGGTGGCGGTCATGGAGAAGGGAAAAAGGAGGAGGGGGCGTGGGGAACTCGATCCCGGCCTCACCTCGGGCTGTGGTCGCACGTGGAGGCGCGTCCAAAGGCGCGGGCGGCGGCCGGTGCAGAGGCTCGTGGCGGCGGCGCGCTTGGGGAGCAGAGGAGGGGGTGCTGGGGGGCAGCGGTGGCCGTGGAGGTCGAGGACAACGCGGAACCCCTATTTATAGGCGGGGTGAGGCATGGAGGAGAGGGGGGTCGCGGTGGCCGGCAGGGCAGTTCAGCGCGGCCATTAATGGCGGAGGGGGCGGCTCGGTGGCGCGGAGGTGACGGCGCGCAGGCGACGCGACGGGTGGGCGGTGGCCCGTAGCGGGTATGCGGCCTAGGGGAGGTGCGGCGCTGGGGGGCGGTGGCCGGTGGTGCTCTGCTCGGCGTGCCGAGCTCGGCGTGGAGCGGCCGGCGGCGCTGTGCTGTGCGGGCGTCGAGGCGGCAAGGGGGTACGACAGTGCAGGTGATGGACGGCGAGCAGGCAGCGCAAGTGGGGGGGCTGGAGGGTAGGCAGAGGGGGGGCGCTGGTGGGGTGATGGCCGGCGCCGAGAGGCCCTGCTCGTGCCGCGCGTGGGAGGAGGGGGAAGGAAGAAAAGGGAAGGAGGAGAAAAAGAAAAGAGAAAAAGGAAAAAGGAAAAAAAAGAAAAGAAAAGAGAGAGAGGGAAAGAGAGAGCTGCCGGCATGATTCGTGGCGGCAGTCGGCCACGCGCGCGCTGCGCAACTTCGGCGGGAAGCGACGCACACGTAAAACGGGGAAAGGAAACAGAGAGATGGGATGGGGATTGGTACGGGTGTCAGAACGGCGCATCGCCGGGAAAGATTTCGGGACATTGGGAGTTTGGACAGAAAAAGATTTAGAACGATTTGAACTCAACGATGGAAAAGATTTTAAAAATTATTTTTAGTGAGTAATTTATTTCGGTGAATTTTTCGGGATGTCACAGCGGTAAACACCGACAGCTGGCGCGCCAGGTAGGGGATTCGGCGAGTTCATCGGCGAATTCGATGGCTGGATCAAGCGACGCCAACAACGTGCCTAAGGGCACAACTCTCGTTTTCGGCTCCTGGGCATGCATGGCTGACGGATCGGGTGGCTTCTCCAGCCACCTTGTCCCGCCTGACTCATCTAAACCGAAAACCACTCCCCAACTCGCCGACATCCGCGAGTCAGCGGATCTCGACGAAAAAAGAGTTCTATCCGAATTCGACTCGGACAACCCAGAAAACGTGTCAACTCCAACTCGAACTGTCGATTCAGTCGAGTCCGACACAAATTCTGATACCGAAAAAACTCACTTTTTCGAAACCCTCGAAAAATACTTGACTCGTCTCAAGACGATCAAACGCCCCAAGATCAACAACTTAGAACTACTCGGTGGAGTAGGACAAGTTTCACGATCAATCGAGGGCTGCATCAAACTTGCGGAAGCTGCTCTGGGCTCATCTACATCACAGCAGAACCCAAAAGTGTTGAACCCGCCACAGAAAAGGTCGTGTGATATACTCTCAGGGATCGATCGAGTGGATTCCAAGCTCACCGACTGTATTAAGATAGTTGAAAGCACCCTGCAAAACAAGGAGCAGAAATCAGGAGGAGGAATCTGCGGGGGATATGGTGAGACAAACCCCCGGCTTGTTCGGATGGGACCGTCTATCTCCAGTATACCTCAGAGCCCTTCACCGAAACATGCTCACATTCGGACTCTTGAGCCAGTCGAGTCCTCGTTCGATCAAGATTTTGATCAATTCATGAACGATCTTGACAACTTTGAACCATTCGACGATCTCGAAGATTGGTCTGACAATGTCGACTTGTTCATGGACGCTATGGCCAATCCACCCAAACATGCTGACACTTTTTGGGAACTGGCCAAACTTAAAAAGAGAAAATTCAAAGCTCCGGAACAATCCAGCAAGTCGATCTTCGATAAGCCCTGGATTAAAGAACCAGAAGGGCTGACTCCCACTCAATCATGGCTACATTGGATGAACGAGAACGCCCTCCATGTAGAGATGGGCATCCCGCTTCTAGCTCACTCAAAGCACACATACTCTAAAATCGGTGGACTAACCGATTCCGAATCCAAGTACTCTTCCAACTTGGAGGACGAGCTGGATGACCTAATCCAGTACAACAAGCAAGTCGAGTCCAACTCGACCAAAAACTCCAAGTCCGATCAGGACTGCCTCCCTAACTTGGTCATATATGCAACGCCGCAAGGACGGACAGTGCACCTAAGGAAGACACAAGATCCCAATACTTCTGGATCACAGCCAACGGTTCCGCCCTTCCAGCAGAGCACTCCTCTAGACCCATCTCCAAGCAAACAAGACCAAAAGATTCAAGATCTTTGCCGTGAAATCCTCATGGTCCGCATCTCCAAAGATCAGGAACCTGAGGGTGATCCCACGGAGCGTCTCAACCTCGACGACTACAACTCTGATGATTTCGATGAGTACCTTTCCGATAACATGGAAACTACTCCTCCCACAATCACAGAAGCCCAAGCTACTACCAAGCAAGATCCGCCTGCACCTCCTTCAGCAGTGACAGTTACTGTGCAATTGGAAGAGCAACATCCCGAAGAAGACCTCTACGAGCGTCGCCGCCTGCTTAACCAGAAGAGGGCGTTCAGGCGCCAGCGCCTAGCCAACAGTCAGCAGGAACAGCAGGGCGACAACTACGACTACTCCAACTGCGACCTCCGCAACGTGATCAATGTTGGTCGCGACGCACGCAACGTCATCATCTCAAGGAGAAAAGAACGCGAGGAAGTCGAGGCTTACAGTCCTTCTTCCAACTACCTCATCCCACCAAAGGCTTCTGCCTCCTTCAAGAAGCACAAGCCAACAACAACCATTTCAGGGTAACCGCACCCGCACCAAGGAGAACCATCTCAGGGCGGAAACAGGATCAATAAAGCACTGCTATGCAAGTGCTTCATCCACCCAAAAAGCTCTCACATGATCTTCCAGTGCGACTCACTCTGCAAGGCCCTTGGGGCACCACTCCTGAAGGAGACCCTACCAAAAATCTAGTCGACCCCTGTATCGACTAGTTCCACCATCGAATAGTTTTATTCAGTCATGCAAACCATTGCTCACTTCCAACGGGCAAGGGGTAGGTCTTAAGAGTCAGAGTCTGTCACTTTACAAATATTGTAATTTCGACAAATCTAAATAAAAGTTGATTTCTTAAATAAATCGACTACTTGGCTTTTGCTCATATGACCAATACTCCAACTCGAAAGTCATGCTCAGCACTAGAGCAGCTATCGAGTAGTTTATGGTTTACCCTTGAGTGCTCTTCCGACATTTACGTCTTGGGCAACCCGACGGGGTTCGTACCTAACAGTTCTGTCTTAAGGGTTACTCCAGTCCGTGTTTAGGACACCCTACTCGCTAGCTCGAGTAGGTTTTGGATATCTTTTCGACATTTAAGTCTTGGGCAATCCGACGAGGTTCGTACCTAACAGTTCTGTCTTAAGGGTTACTCCAGTCCGTGTTTAGGACACCCTACTCGCTGGCTCGAGTAGATTTTGGATATCTTTTCGACATTTATGTCTTGGGCAACCCGACGGGGTTCGTACCTAACAGTTCTGTCTTAAGGATTACTCCAGTCCTTGGTTAAAGGACACCCTACTCGCTGGCTCGAGTAGGTGATGGATATCCTCTCGACATTTATGTCTTGGGCAACCCGACGGGGTTCGTACCTAACAGTTCTGTCTTAAGGATCACTTCAGTGCTTGGTTAAAGGACACCCTACTTGCTGGCTCGAGTAGGTTTTGGATACTCTTTTGGCATTTTCGTCTTGGGCAACTCGACGGGGTTCGTACCTAACAGACTTGCCCTAAGAGTTACTCCGAGTCCTCGGGTAGGACACCTTACTTGCCTCGCTCGAGTAAGTTTGGGATAGTTCTAGAATATTTACATCTTGGTTAACTCGACGGAGTTCAATCCTAACAGTTCTATTCTAGAAATTAATCCAGTCCATGTATAGGACATACTACTCGATAAGATCAAGTAGTCCGGGATTTTTTCACAATAGTTGTATACTATCTGGGTGACCAAGCAAGGTCCATCCTGACTGGTCAACTACGAAAATCCCTCAAGGAGTACGAATAAGTTCTTGATACTCTAAAATAGGTTGACAAGAGCCTCCTGTTCACCTATCTATCAAGGAATATCTTAAGCTCCTACTTCTCCAAATACTCGATAAGAGTTCTTCTCCCGTTGGACAACAAAGTCCATATGAGCTTTGCTCCAACAGAACATTTCCTTTATAAAGGAAACCTGCTTTAAAGCTATGGCTTTTTAACATCCTTATAGTGCTTTTCCCACTTGGCTAATCCTGCAGGATTTAATCCTAACCGGTCAGCACTAGAGTTCTGCTTCAGAACCATTCAAACTCGATCCCATTCGAGAATATCTTGCCTCCTAAGGCACCTACGATACAATTCCTCATATCTACTATTATAACTGAGTAGGCGCGATGCTGCCAGCACTCAGGTCCTTCGAGTACAACTACTCGACATACCAAAGGATTCCACAATCCTACCACATAACAAGAATTTAAACATTACACAAATATTCAATATTTGTCCAAAAGTACTTCCAGCCCAAATGCCAAATCAATTACATTTAAAGTTCAAGGAGAATCAGGCTTGTTAAGAGATTCCACTATTTGATCTGCTACCACGGAGGTCTCTTGCAAATATTGATTGAACTGATCATCAGTACAATCAAACCTTGCGCCCTTCCCGAGTGCATCAAGAGGAGTTGACGGCCAGTAAGATTTCACCAACCTGAGTACATGACCCACGTACTGACGGGTGGTTGTGGAGACATACCTTTCAAAGGCTTCAGGTACTTTATGAAGTTTTCCCGCCAAGAAAGCGGTTCATCCTCATTCCCCTCCGGAATCTCCATAACCTCGGCTATTTCCTTGGTAGCATCCCTGACCTCTCAAAGCTCTACAAGCTCTCATTGCATCGAGTCTTGGGACTCTGACAAGGTCTTGAGCTGTTGAAGAACTGTCGTTGCCTCCCAGTCAGAGTCCTCCTTGGTCTTCTTGAGCTTTTCTATTTCATCTGTGTTTCGGTACATAAGTATCTTTAGATCCAGTACCAAGCTTTCCTAAATCTTTAAAGATTTTGCACAAGCTGTGTACTCGATTGAAAGAAAATCTTATAAACACCAAGAAGATCAACTAGTCGACCACATCATGTATGCTAAAGACTAACCTTTCTTGGCCTGGGAAAGCTTCTTGAGCTTCCCCTGGAGAGCAGCCTTCTCAGACGAGAGCGTCTGCACCTTCTCTCTCAGTGCATTTAGCTCTGTATCGTCCTGGGCTTGGACACCCTCCCGCCCTAGTGCTTCCTGCAAAAATAAAAACGGTCAGTATACTACTCGATCTAAACTAAAGTATTCGAATTGTTCGACTACTTACCTCCAGTAGCTTGAAAACAAGCTCCATCTTCTCTCACGGTAAGACTTTCCGATGAGATCTGGGAAGCACTCACCTGCACCTTAGAGATGGCCTTCTCCGGCACATCTTGAACCATCTCCACAGTATTCCCTGTATTTTGGGAATCTGACAGAAAAATACGCTACTTAATTAAGTTAAGAGCAAGGAAAAGTACTTCCTCAGTACAAAGTGATACAAGTTCACCTGCAGGAGCCTCCTCAGATAGTTTTTTTGTCGCCTCCCTCAGAAAGCTTCTCGCTATTGTCCTCCTCCAGAAGCTTGTGGCTTCCACCATCCTCCGGGAGCTTTTCATCGCTCCTCTCAGTATCCGGCAATGGAGAATCCCGGAGCATGGAATCCACCATGGCTTCAGTCTCACGAGCACTCATCTCAGGAGTACTCGAGGGCTTCTCCAGCGCCGATTTGGGGACTGAGTCATCCTCAGTTTCCCCACTCGCCCCCAGGAGCGTATCACTAAAAAGACGAGTTAACTACTCGATATAAAGGCAAATTCTACAATTACAAGTTTCAAAGAAACTTACGTAGGAGCTCTTTTCAGAGCAAGCGCCTTGACGCCAAATTTGCGGGCAGGCTTCATGATTATAGCCTGTTTACCCGTATCACTGACTTTATCTACACTGAAACTACTTGCCGGATGAGTAGTCTCAGTCCCCTTTGACGAGTCCACCATGATGGAAGGGACGGTTTGTCCCACCACAACATCATCCCCAGATGCTGAGATCCGTAGCATCTTAGCCACCGGACTTAAAAGGAAAAATTCAAATCAAAACTAGTAAATCGAAGACGAAAGTACTCGATTGCAATTAACTAGCCACTTACCGGTCTGGGTATCTGTACTTGGAGTAGGGCTTAGCTCCTTGTCACTCCTCTCCTTAGACACCTCCTCGTCTGCACAACCAAGGATAGACATCAGCGCTGTTCATATTACAACTCGAGTACTTCTTCCTAACTACCTTTACAGCGACTCGGGTCTGCACGCACACTTCTTGGCTTCCTGAGAAGCCTGCCGCAGCTAGATCGGCCCGAGGCCGTGACAAAGTACAAACTTGTTATTCCCATCAAGAGAATAATGATACTCGTATTCTGGGAGAAAAGTTTCAAGAGTATGGAGGCAGATTATAGTAATCGCCTCGCAAGTCCTCTTGTAGCATCTTGCGGAGAAATTTCTCCTTCTCCCTGAATACGTTGTGACAAGATTAAGCTTTCCTGCCAGAGATGTCAGTTCTTGGGCACCCAGAAACAGGCAACCCCAAAAGAACGATATACATACCTGCAACTTGTCCACAGAGAACTTGCCTCATTGGAAGATGCAAGGACATGATGTCCAGAATTAGTGGATCTAATGAGAGTGTGGGAGTGGCAGGATGAGGTAGCAGGGACTTCTCTTGTCACTCGCAAGTTCTCTTCTAGCATCTTTTGCTGGAAATGACTCCACAAACTTCAGAAGGGCGAGAGCAAGAACACCAAGGATAAGCCATGGCTTCTATACGTTGGTGCTTCTGGCAAGGGCTTCTCTCCCCTTTTATAGCCACAAGGGACACTACCAGAGGACAACTCGTGATGCTACAGTTGCAGCACTCACGGACGCATTCAAGGGTGCAATAATGTAGATTCTCCATATAGTAACGTCCCATGTGAGCACACAGTAAAGAGCCATACATCCCGGGTTTTATTTCTGAAGTTATTTCGGATGCAATCAGTGTGGCGTATCCAATTGTATTATTTTTCTGGGATTTTTTACCCAAAAAAGAGGTCTTTTTGGATACCGGATCTGACGAATCCTGCAAATATTCTGAAGAATAAAATCTGATGCCACGTCTTAAATCCTTAATTCCAAATCTTTGCTTGGGGGCTACCCGCAGTATAAGAGATATTGATTTAAGGCTCGGGGGCTACGGGATAGACGCATTAGAGATTTATTTTTCAAACTTTTTCGAAAATAAAGAAAGAAAAAGACTGAAGTGACCATCAGCCTGATTCTGCGATTCAACCTAAGGCTCGGGGGCTACTCCATATGGAGCGCGAGTACTTTGCGCACCATATATGATCAAGATTTCGGGGTTTGAGCACCTCACAGCCTCGAAGCAACCGGAAGTACTTGAAGGACTACTCGACGTATCTGAAGGAAGGCCCAGAAGCAACCAGAAGGATGTTCTGACTACTTGAAGTACTCGAAGACGCCCACCAAGTACTCGACACCTGCAGAACTCGGCTACGAAGAGCTCGGAGGCTTGTCAGACCCGGAGCAGCGGGACTGCTTATAGGCATAAAATATTCTAGAGTAAGAGATAGCTTATGGATATACCTTACCTCTTTTGTAACTACCCGAATAGGCGTAGAACTAGCTGTAGTACAAAGGAAACTACCTGATTATGTTGTAGTATGACTCTAACTGTACTCGGCTAGGAATTTCCATGTAACCCTATCCCACCGGGTATATAAGGGCGGGCAGGGACCTCCTCCAGACGATCATCAACACCTAAGGCAATACAAACAACCACACATGACGTAGGGTATTACGCAACTCGCGGCCCGAACCTGTCTAAATCTTTGTGTTCCTTGTACCATCGAGTTCCAGAGCAATCGATCCCTACCTACAAATCTTACTGCTTAGGGTATCCCTGAGCAGGCTTGGCGGTTAACACCGACAAATGGGACATGATTAATAAGAGCAAAAAGCATGGTGGTCTTGGGATTAAAAACATGCATAAAATGAACATCAGCTTACTCTGCAAGTGGTGGAGAAAGCTTGAAGTTGAGGAAGGTCTTTGGCAACAAATTGTTAGACAGAAATATCTCCTAAATGACACTGTGGGGACTATGAAACACAGACTTGATGACTCTCTAATGTGGAGAGATCTGCTCAAAATCAAAAGTCTTTACCTAAAAGGGAGAACTATGACAGCCAAAGATGGAAAAGCTACATCCTTCTGGCTGGATAATTGGATTCTTAATAGACCTCTATGCTCACTTTACCCTGTTCTCTTCGACATGTGCCTAGATAAACATATCTCTGTACACCAATTTTTGGTTCTTCATGGCCAAATAAGTTTCAGCAGATGGTTAAACCCACTACTCTTTGAGCAGTGGATGAGTGTGGTTGACATAGTTTATCAACATCACTTTGCAGACACAAGGGATATCCTTGTTTGGAAGTGGACCAAAGGCAAAATCTTCTCTACTAACTCTGTTTATGAATTCTTGACCAAAGACGATTCTGGGTTACATTACAAGCATATCTGGAAAGCCAAAATCCCATACAAAATTAAGATCTTTATGTGGTTAGTTGAAAACAATGCCATTCTCACAAAGGATAATCTTCTCCGCAGACATTGGATTGGTGACCCAACCTGCTGCTTTTGTGATGAAAATGAGAACATTGATCATCTTTTCTTCCTCTGTCCAATTGCGAAGATCACTTGGGGTGTCGTTGGTATGTGTTTTGGGGCTAATTCTGTACCCAGAAACATGCATCAATACAAACTTTGGATAGCCAACTGGCTCTCTGGTGGGAATACCGTTTACACCAGTGGGTGTGCGGCCATTTGCTGGGCAATTTAGAAATGCAGGAATAAAGCCTGCTTTGATAAGAAAATACCCAAACATCCTGGCGAGATCTTGACACACGCTTGTTACTCTCTAACATATTGGGCAGGTCTCCATAACGAAGTCACACAAGAAAGAATCTTGGAAGGTGTCCAGAAGCTCTTGGCGTGCGCACACAGGGTGCTGGCAACTCAACAAGCCTCCTCTCCTTTACTGCGTCTTCTACCATCTCCTCCGGAAGACGAACAAGACGAAGGCGAGGACATTCGAGCTGGAGGCTACGCTGTTTGGTGTCTCGAATCTATCTGGCCTGCTACTGCTTTTAGTGTCTCTTTTGTCTTTGTTGTGTTGTTGGGGACTTGTGATCCGGGAATCCTGGATCTTCCTTCTGACGGGTACTAGGCTGAATCAGACTAGCTTCTCGTCCTCCTCCCACCCCCGCTAGACTTCTGGTGTCCTTAAACTTGTTTTCTCGCCTGGTTCTGTACTCTCGTTATTTCCGTTTTGTAATGGAAATGGGGCGATCCCCGTGTCGAAAAAATTATTGCATTGGTCTCCCATGATAGCTAGATGGCCTATATATGGTCGACACTTAATTTGCACCTACTTAATTGTTATCAGTTACATGATGCTTTCAACATATTGCATCAGGGATAGGTAGATTTTATTTTCCTGTCACGCACGGGCTACAGAAAATTTAGACATTAATTAATTTTGGAGCATCATTTCATTAGCCTAGCTAGCTGCGTTTGTGTGGTCCATGGGTATCATCCATGAATATAGCGGATGGATCGGAGGTGACAAACAAACCAAGAGAGCTAGCTAGGCAGCAATTGAAATGGCGTCGCAATCCGCTCTTGGACCACAAGAGGCAAGTTGCTGAATGCTGAAGGCGATATGATCGATCCAACAGGCCGGTCCACACCATCCATCCATCCAACTCTTCCAACATGCAGGAAGAGTTGGGAAGAGAGGGAGGGAGAACCTAGCTAGGTAGCATAGAATTTGGCATGTGAAGATGATGGTGATCCACATCCATACATCCTAGCTAGGAGACCACTGCATAATCTAGTGCTGCGGATAAAGGTATGCCAACTTCTAAAGGCATCACTTAATTTGCAGCAAACAGTTAGGAATAGTACCTGAATGACTATTGAAGCAAACAGCCCCCACATATCCAATATAGTAGTACAAGTAGAAGTACTATTGGCCCTATTTGGCTTCTATTGGAACGTCTCAGAATGTGTCTTCTAGGCTTCGCATGAAGTACTTAATGAAGTCTATTTGCACAATCTCTTTAGGAATGGGTGTAATTTTTCGTAACGAATCTAATGATGGTAATTAATTAATGATTGGCTACAGTGGTGCTACAGTAGTCATCCTCTAATAACGCGGTTAAAGACCTCATTAAATTTTTTAGGGTTCCTAGCGCATGGGTTGTGGAGTTGATTTTGTAAATTGTCTTTATTTGACACCTATAATTAGCGGTCAAAGTGCGTTTTAGGTTCTTCTAGGAACAAACCATTTTAGGCCTACGTGTTGAAATTTCCTCCTCCATCATTTTAGGACTACGTGTTGCTAGAATTATATTGCGCGCATATATATATATATATATATATATATATATATATATATATATATATATATATATATATATATATATATATATATATATATATAGTAGCTATATGTGGTAAGGTTAATAAGGATGCATGGCCATGAATAAGGAAAACACATATATAGGAAGCTAACCATCTTATCTTACTATTACTAATTGGAGGCTCTTTTGAAGTCTCTACATGAAGCCACCTAGGATCCTAGGTGGACACTCTAAAAAAATAGAGAAATCCTATAAATTCTCACAAAAGTCAGAAACATCTAGCCATCAATCTAACAACTCTAATTATAATAGACATTGGATCTGTTATCTTTCCTTATAAATTACACACCATTGCCATTATAAAAATAGACTAAAGTAACCACCTAAACATGTATCTAAATTACCCACCTATGCCATTATAAAAAAATCCAAAGTAACCCCTAATCTTCGTGTAAATTACCCACCTATACCATTATAATACAAAATAGCCCCCTAAATTTGCATATAAACTCCCTAATCTTCGTGTAAATTACTCACCTATGCCATTATAATAAAAATAGCCCCTAAATTTGCATATAAATAATCCGATTATGTGATTATTAAAGTTAAATTACTCCTAAATTTGAATTTAAATTATATAATTATAATAAAATATTAAATATCAATATAAAAATCTAAATTACAATTTCTATCATTACTAATATTATTGTTTATATAAAAATACTACCCACGATGTGTCACCATGTATTTATATACGATGGAAGAGATAAGACTACCAATTCACACACAAATAACTCAACTAAATATATATATCGAATACATGTGGAGGTGTGATGCAAAATGAAATCTATTGTAACTAAATAATGATAAATATATATTTTAGAGTATGTGTTAGAATATTTAATTGATGAAAAAGAGCGTGAGATACGTAATTATAATTATTGATATTATTCTTATATTAATTTTAATTAGCCCGTGTGGGAGCACGGGATGATAGGCTAGTGTATATATATATATATATATATATATATATATATATATATATATATATATATATATATATATATATATATATATATATATATATATATATATATATAGTTGCAGCAGCAGCATCTTAATTTCTTTCAAATAGTAGTCATACATCGAGACATGTATAGGAAGCTAATTAAGCATATATATTGCAGTGTGTCTCTCTTGCTCGCGCCAATTGCTTGGTCCAACTGGTGTGCGCCGATCGTCGTCGTCCATGGCCGTCCACCATCATCCGCACCTCCTCGACTTGTCGCCGCCTCCGAGCACGGTGGCCATGGAGGCGCCCCCACCCTCCTTCGACCACGGCCAGCTCCTCGCGCTCCATGTCGACGGCACCGATGACATGCTGTCCCTAGGAGGCTTGCCTGCTACTGATCACCATGTCCTCGCCGACGACACGTCAGCATGGCCGCAGGGCGCGATCTCCCTCTCCTTGTACAACTACGACGGCACGGCGGGAGGGTCGTCGTCGCTGTTGATGAGCCACCAGGACCAGTTGGCCGCCGTTCCTCCGGCGGCGGTGTCACTGCAGGCGCCTAATAACCACCTGCCGCCGCCGAGCATGCAGCCGTTCCAGCTGAGGAGCTCCAAGTACCTGGGCCCTGCGCAGGATTTGCTCACCGAGTTCTGCAGCCTCCAAGGGGATTCGCACGCCATGAACGGCGTCAACAAGAGAGCTCCGGGCAAATGGGAGGACATGGAGCCGTCGTCGTCGTCCTCGGGGCTTTGGGGCCATCCGTCTCTGAGCTCCATGGATCTCTTGGAGCTTGAGAGGAGGAAGTCCAGGCTCTTATCCATGGTTGAAGAGGTAGGTAGTTGTGTGCATGCAGTACGTTTTTTTACGTTTGTCCATGGTAATCTAGCTACTACTTTTCACCGATCCATAAATAAACATCAGGTGGACAGGCGGTACCGTGTGTACCGGGAGCAGATGAGGGCGGTGGAGGTGTGGTTCGAGGCGGTGGCCGGAGCCGGGGCATCGCAGGTGTACACGAGGCTGGCCCTGCGCGCCATGTCGCGGCACTTCCGGTGCCTGCGTGACGCGCTGGTGGCGCAGGTGCGTGCGCTTATGAGGAAGCAGCAGAACGACTACGGCGGCCCGCCGGCTCCGGCGGCGGGGGCGACCAAGGGGGACACGCCGCGGCTCAAGGTGCTGGACCAGTGCCTGCGGCGGCAGCGGGCGTTCCAGCATCCGGGCAGCATCGACAACTACCCGTGGCGGCCGCAGCGCGGCCTGCCGGAGCGCGCCGTCGCCGTCCTCCGCGCCTGGCTCTTCGAGCACTTCCTCCACCCGTATCCAAATGACGTGGACAAGCACATTCTGGCTCGCCAGACAGGCTTATCCAGAAGCCAGGGGATTTTTTATATATTATTTAGTGATATATATATTGTTATATAGACATATATATGTGTGTGTATATATACACACACACACCATGTGCCTTCCAATTCCATTCCATCAGCATAGCTCCTACATATATATGTACAGTTACAGGACAGCTCAATATAATGTTACAAACATATATTTTAGGGAAAAGTCCGCCTTACACCCTTGAACTATTACAAAAGTCTGATTTTCAACATTTAGCTACAAAACCGGATAACAAAAATCATTCAACTGTTGAAATCGGGCAAATTTAGCGCTTTAGGTAGTTTTGAAGGTGATTTTCTATTTTGAGAATTAAAAATATTCAAATTAAAATTAAAAAATTCTAAGTAATTCATTTTAAATATAAAAGTACAAAATAGGTATAAATTTTTTTCTAAAAATGTAACCTATCTATTGGTAAGATATTTTTCAATTATCCAGATCCAATTTTTAATTTTCACAATATTTAGTTGCTTGTAATTATGTCTATTGTTTTCAAATAACTAAGATTCAAATAGAGCCATAATAAATAGGTTACTTTTTTAGAAACAATTTGGTACTAGTTTCATATTTTTCTAATTCAAAATGAATTATTTTTTATTTTTAAAGCTAATTAGAATTTTTTATTTTTAAAAAAATACAAAACCACCTTGTAAACCACCAAAGGCCAAATTTGCCCGATTTCAACAGTTGGATGGCCTATATTATCCGATTTTGTAGTTGAAGATTGAAAATCAGACTTTTGCGATAATTTAAGGGTGTAATTTGGACTTCTCCCTATATTCTATATCAGTAACAGTTGGGAAGGTACAAAATAAGCCAAGCAAGCAAACATGCATGTGTTGCATTGCTTGTTAGAGTAGAACTTACAAATAATCAAATCCAACAACTGCCTGTATCCGTCTCTTTTATGAACGTGTGGACTAACTACGAGGATCGATCCATGTCAATCCACATCTTTAATGCTTGATAGGATCACTTATCTCCCAGCATTATTATTGTATTTGTGGTTGTATGCAACCCAAATCAGCAAGCAGTAGGAGCCCCCGCGTCGCCCCCGCTCGGGCGACTTGCGTGGCGACCCAGTCGCCGGCGGCGCCACCCCCCTTCCCCCTCCCTCCTCCGCGCCGCCACCAGAGGGAGCTGCCGAAAGTCTGCGCGGCTCCCTAGGAGGGCGGTGGCGGGGGCTCTCCGAACTGCGTGCGGATCCGGCGGGGGACCGCGGCCGGCGATGGAGGTGCCGGCGGCGTACGGGCCCGGCAAGCTGCTGCGGCGAGAGCTCGCGGTGGAGGAGCCGGCGTGGAGGTGGCCGAAGACGGCGGCCGCGAGCTTGGCGCCCAGAGAAGCTGCGCGGTGGAGATGCTCGCCGGTGCGGGCGGCGGTCGGCGGGGCTCCTCTGGAGACTTGGCGGCCGGATCCATCGTCCCCATGGCCGGATCTGCCACCCCCATGGGTGGATCTGCGGCCAACAGGGGCGGCCGCGCGTGGACGGCGATGGAGGGCGGCGGTCCGGCATCTGGTCCTATCTTCCCGGCGGGGGGCAATGTGCCGGGTGTCCGCGCGCCACGGATGCGGTGACAGCGGCCTCGACGCAGGGTGTGGTGCCTGGTGCGCGGCGTCCGACATTCGCCACAGCGGCATCAACGGTGCGAGGGGGGCGGGGGGCGCGGCGTCGGTTTCGGCGCAGGCCTGCGCGCAGTGTCGGCGTTGGCGTTGGCATGGGGCGAGGTGCCCGGGCACGGCGGCTGCCTCGCGCGAGGGCGGTCTCGGTGGCGGGCGTGCGACATTGTTGCGCGACGCTGCTTGCGGCGATCAAAGTCTAGGTGGAGTTCGGCGGCATGGGCGTGTGCAGGCGCGGCGGCGGTGTCGTCTCGGACGGGTTGTCGTGGCTTTGGTGTTGGTTTTGTTATGCCATGCGCATACAGTTTGGGGTTGGGATGCTCCAGGCGAAATCCCTTGCCGGCGTTGCTGGTGGGATAATGGCGGCGTCCTTGATGTCGCTTTCCCTGTTGGGGGCGTCATTTTTGGAGATACAACTCTGCTGCAAGGGTTCTCTGGGTGGAAACCCTGTCCTTGGACAAGCGACGGAGGCGCTCTTGGCGTTGTGCCCTTCTTGAAGGCATCGTCTCTAGAGACCCAGCTCGGTGTGTGGCTTCGCCGGTCCTTGGTCATTTGCGGTTTCGTTTGGGATCGGTATTTCCGCTGCTTGGCAAGCTGGAAGGGTGTTGTTAAGGCCACGCGGAGGCGATCGCTGTCTTGGTGGCGGCCAGGGGTTGTTGCTTGGTTGTCGGTTGCCTGCTTGCAGCGGACCGTGGCGGCTGGCGTTGCTTGGCAACGGTCAGTGCGGTGTGGGACTGCGTCGGATGACGGCGCTCGCGGCACCAGCACCATGGGACAACTTGGCTTGCAGCGGACTGCGGCGGGTTGCTCACCCTAGTTGTGGCCTCCTCGTGCGGTACAATGTCAGAAGATGGCGCAAGCGACTTCCCTGGCTTGCTACTATGGCGGCGGTGGCTAGATGCGAGGGTAAAGCAACGAGGCGAAATCGAAACTGCGGCGATGGCTTGGCGGTTTGTTAGAGACTCGGGGGAGCGGGGCATCCTTGCTCACCACTCCGACGGCGACTTCTGAAACGGATCCTGGACGTAGAGTTTTGTGGCGGGTGTGGCGAGGCCCCGTGCGCAGACATGAGAGGTGGAGTCCAATGGTGGAAGCGGCGAGGCCCTGCGCATTGTGTTATCATGGCGGCGACTGCATGGCAATCTACGAGTGGCTCGGATCCGATGTTGTTCACTCTATTGGGTGGTGCGTTTGGTTGCAGCGGCATCGCGGAGAAGGATCCTGCATGGCGGCGACCCTTCAATGTTGGGTCACACCGAAGTTTTTTCGACGATTATAAGAGTGTGGAGTGCGGATGGGTGTTGCGGCTTGTTTCGACTTTGTTGCCGTTTTGTGTGGGGTGGTTACCTCTGGGCCTCTCGTGGTAGTTTGAGTTCTCCTTATGTTGATGACCCAATTCAACCTAGTGAGTTGAGTTGTTGTGTTCCCCGTGTTGATATCACAATCCAACCGGACGAATTTTGATTTTTTCCAATTTATTTTTGTTTTCCTGGCTATGCCCTCCCAGGACTGTAGACTTATATTTTCGCTGTTATATCAATAAAATTCGCACTATCTTGTGTGGTCGCTAGCTAGCATATAGGTAGTCAGAATTTCCTTTCTTTATTTGTTCTAACAAAAAAGGAAACCAATACTCTGTGGAAATTAAAATAAATAAAATTTCTCCATCTTTTTTTTGTTACTAGCAGGTTTCCAATTGGTTCATCAACGCAAGGGTGAGGCTGTGGAAGCCAATGATAGAGGACATGTACAGGGATGAGGTGCAGCAGCAGCAGCAATCAGAGGCGGCGACGACACAAAACAACCCTACTAGCGCCGGCGCCGACGCCGCCGCCGCCGGAGGAGTCGCCGTCAAAGCTGAGCAGAACGCGACGATGATTCCAGCATCCTCCACTGTGACGTACGGATGGCGCCGGCGACCATCTGTTCATCAGTAGCTACCCAAGCAGCATGCATATGCATGGGAGTCACGGCGGCGCGGTGGTGTCGCTTACTCTAGGGCTCCAGCAGCAGCAGCCGTTTGCGCCGCCGCTGATGCCGCATCTTCATCAGCGATCGCTCATGCTGCAAGGTGAAGAGGAAGAGCCAATAATGCCAGCATACAGAGACAGAGACCGAGACCGAGACCTCATAGGGTCTCAGTTGCTGCATCATCTTCATCTGGCAGGGTCGTAGCTGCCTTAATTAGCTTGCTCTTATGTATTAGTAACATACAGCAGGGAATTAATTAATTAAGATCCTCTTTACGTACAAGCAAATTAAAAGGCAAGTTGTTGGTACTGTACTAGCTATATATATATATATTAATTAGGTACTAGTATTGAATCGATCGAAGAATGACTGTCCGTTGGTCATGAACGTGTAGTTGATGGTCCTGCAGCATCTCGTCGGCTGTACCTGCCGCCCTGCCCCGTCTGCACGACGAGCGCGCCGCCGTTGTGGAGGCCCTCGAACTGGCGCACCGTCCACTTGTACCAGCGCATGAGGAAGACGCGGAGCGTGAGGCCGTGGGAGACGAGCACCACGTTCATGTTGGGGCTCCGCTCCCCGGGCGGCTGGAAGCGGCCGATGTCGATGTCGGCGCGCAGCGTCTCCCGGAAGCCGGTGATGCGGTCGTACACGTCCGCCGCCGACTCGCCGTTGGGGAAGCGGTAGAAGAAGCGCCCGTACCGCAGCCGCGTCTCCTTCTCCACCCGCATCCGGTCGCGGTCCTGGAAGTTGCCGAAGTCCTGCTCGCGGACGCCGGCGACGCGGTGGGGCTCGAAGGCGTGCGCGATGCCGCGCAGCGTCTCCAGCGTGCGGCGGTACGGGGACACATAGAAGTAGACCTTGCAGTCGTCGTCGCCGGAGGAGGAGGAGAAGAGGTCGTCCCGGAGGCGGCGGCCGCAGAGCTCGGCGTCGCGGCGGCCCTTGGCGGTGAGGCCGATGCGCGGGTCCGGGACGCGCGTGTAGGTCACCAGCACGATCCGGCGGGGCCGAGGCGGCGGAGGCAGATCTCGCAACCGAAGCTGCAGCAGCTCCGGGAACCGCTGCTGCTCCTGACCGGCGCGGCAAGCCCAGCGTGTCCTCGCAGCACCGGCACCGCATCAGGCGCCCCTTGCTGTTGCTCCCGGCAATGGCATGCCGCTGCCGGCCGCCATCTGTGGCGTGGCGACAGCTGCTGCTGGCTGCTGGCTGCTGCAGTGCCAACCAACCAACTCTTGCCTGTTGCCTGCCTCTTGTATGTCCTGCTGACCTGCTCCAAGAGGAAGGAATATGCATGCTATGTTCCTGCCACGCACGATACCACCTGTTTGTTAGTTAGCTTTGCCACGCTCAAGCCCAATGGGCCCTCCGCCCCTGTTGGCCCACGCACACCATGCGAGTGAAGAAGAGGCCCGTTTGGTTTAGGCAAATGCATGGTTTCACTCACATTCGGCCTCAAAACCAACCCCAGTGTATTTGTTTCAACATATGTATGTATGTATGTATGTATGTATGTATGTATGTATGTATGTATGTATGTATGTATGTATGTATGTAGACAAATTAGAATGTGCACACTGCAACATACATATATATAGGTAGTACAAATTTAGTTGAATCATCATCCACCATGTTCTCTATATATATTCCTCAACAGTAAGTAAGAGTAAAAACACAAAATCGTTAACAAACAGGGGCCGTCCTAATATAATCTCCAGATCCCCGGCCAAAAGAGAGAAAAAGAACTTAATGACACAAGAACAATGAGCGGAGATACTTGTCTTGTATTTACTTGCCTAACCTAAATAATTAAACTTGTGTAGCTATGTACCAGGCAGCATCTACTACCTTTTGTCACTTTGTTCCGCCCTGCCGCCCTTGATGCATGCATCTTGGTGGAGAACGTAAAGAAGCAGAGCAGAGTACTAGGACGGCAGGAGCAGCGGCGGCAGGATGGGCGTCCGGCAGAGCGGGCAGGTGCGGTGGCCGTGCGCGGCCCAGCGGTCGAGGCAGGCGCGGTGGAAGACGTGGCGGCACCCCCGCGCGCGGCGCACCTCGGCGGCGGCGTGGAAGTCGCCCAGGCACACGCAGCAGCCGTCGTCCGCCGGCAGCGCGGGCGGCGGCAGCGAGTCGAAGCGCACCGCCGGGGAGTGCTCATCGAGGCGCTCTGCCGCGGCGGCGTCGTCGTGGCAGTAGTAGTAGTAGTGGCGGCGGTCGGCGTGGAGGCCGGCGAGGCGGAGCAGGCAGGAGGAGAGGCGGCGCAGGTGGCCGAGCAGGAGGAGGAGGTGGAGGAGCAGCTTGGGCACCTCCGAGTACCCGACGGGGAACCCCATCAGCATCTGCCTGCCTGCCTAGTTGTGCTTGTGATTAATTGTCAAGAGCGAGAGGGCCTTGCCTTGCCTTGCCTGGCTCTGCCTTTGCCTTTTTTATAACTGTAAGAGCAAGGAAGGAGCAGAGCTGAAGAGGAGAGCAAACAGACAGGTGATTAAAGATTTAAAGTGGATGGGAGTCGCAGGATGCTGACGAAAGAGTATATGTATATATAATTGTAAAATGCTTCGTTAATTAATTTGTTCAGGATGCGCTTAGTTTTAACGGTGGAGGGTCTTAAACAATATAATCAATTTGGGAGGATAACATAGTTGAGGTGCACTGTATGTGTGCTTAATTCGTACGTTGTATACGGATTAATTAAATACAGTGCGTTCATCAGCTCGCTCCAGTACGTACATATTCCTTCAGTAATAAATGAAATGATGTACGTGGAGGACGCGATGCAAGATTATTTTGGGGGCATAACATAGTAGAGGTGTATGTGTGCTTAATTCATTGCATACAAATTAAATGCAGTGCGTTTATTAGCTCGCTCCAGTACGTATGCATACGTACGTACGTACGTACTATTCCTCCAGTAATAAACTAAATGATGTACGTGGACGACGCAATGCAAGATTATATATACACAGTATACATGATAAATAGTATTGTTCAATACTAGCTCCTACCGTACGTGTACCGTGTACCCCCTGACTGCTGACTCCCTCTCTCATCAGCGCCATTCCTATCATGTCCACGTACACCTGGCGAGCAAGCTACGGCAGGGCACGCCACAGGCAGGTGCGCTTGTCTGCCTGCCTGCCAGCCATCTCCATCAATAATATAAGCCGTGTTTAGATTTTTATCCGTAAACTTCGTAAACATAAAAAAAAATACCACATCGAATATTTTGATACATGTATGAAGTATTAAATAAAATCTATTTACAAAACTTTTTTCTAATTAAAATGGTATTTTTTTTAAAAAATGCAAGGCGTGGTGATGATCGAGACAAAATGACACGTACGAACTGCTAGTTATATATATATATATATATATATATATATATATATATATATATATATATATATATATATATATATATATATATATATATATATATATATATATATATATATATATATATATATATATATATATATATATATGCCCATGCTGCATGGTGTATGCGGAGGCCGGGAACAAAAAAGAGACAGGCCATGTGAATATCTAATCAGCCGCACTAACCAACAAGTTAATTTTGTCGGGCATGGCGAAAATGCAATGCATGCATGCATTCGAGGTTGGTCTATTATTTTTATTTACATATTGTATTAGATTTATTCTAAATTAAATTTGACTAATTTTGACAAAATATATAAAAAATATAGCAACAGTTATAACTATCCCACATATGAAATATCAATATATACTTCATGGTGGATTTAATAAAACAAATTTAGTATTGTAAATATTATTACTTCTTTCATTACATTTAGTCAAAATACCTAGCTAGTTGGCTAAGTGGCTAGTATGGGCTTACTATATATGATATTTCTATTAAGAATAAGCTAGATTGGTCTTAGCTAGCTAGCGCGTAGTACGAGCGAGCTGGTTGGGCATCAATTATATATTAGTTGGAATTGGATGCATGCACCGACCGATCGACCCGGCAAGCCATGTGGATGTGGGCGCACCTGCCCGTTAATTATTAGCTAGCTGCTCATCAATTAGCTTGCTTACTACTATTGATTAAGCTGGCTGTACGCGAACAACACTAGTTAGATATATAGTCCTCGTCAAACGACACTACTAGCTTTTTTATACATGGCCACATGGGTACTCCCTCCGTTCTTAAATATATGAAATCATTAATTTTTTTTTCATTTGACTATTCGTTTTTTCTATAAACATTTATACAAATAGTCCAATCTTTAAGTTAAATTCAAGAGATAATAGACGTAAAGGTACTCATTTCACTTCATTTAACTAACTGATTAATTAAATAATATTAGTCAGAGTTAAAAAAAGTCAACGTTGTCCTATTAAAAAAGAACGGAGGGAGTATATATATATATACACAGAGAGAAGGACAGGGAGCATATATATATATATATATATATATATATATATATATATATATATATATATATATATATATATATATATATGCATGCATGTCTTGTCCTTAATCGCGCCTGCTGGCCGGTAGCAAATAAAAAACATATTTAGATGAAGACAAACTAGTCCGGATTCCAGCAGCTAGCTGAATCTTAGCTTCATACTGCAACTCTCTCTCTCTCCCACTACATATATACACACACAGACGATTTTTTTTATTTATAACCTTTTTTAATAATATTTTAAGTTTAACACGTATTGGTTTTTATTTGCAGGGCGTAGCCCGTTTGGTCGCGCCAGCCCGCATGGCGCGACAGATAGCCTTTGTCGCGCCAGTGCATGTGGCGCGACAGTGTGGCCACGCTGGCGGCCCAAGCCAGCGCAGCGCCGCGACGGCGATGACGTGGCCCTCCCTGTGGGCTGGCGCGACAAGGCCAATGTCCTGGGCCCGCGCCGGCCTCCTCTCCCCCACCCTCCCTTTCTTTCCCTCACTCCTCCCCGACCAGAGCTCGTCCAGGGTCGCCGGCGGCCGCCGCCACCCCCCAGATCCCCCCCCCCCCAAAATCGGATTTTTGAGGGGGAAAAGTACGTGGAATCGTTCCCCACCCTTCCCCGAAAGTATTGTCCCTAATATCTTATCGTTTAACCGTGTGCATTAGTAGTTATTGGTGGTTATTTTGATTAGGGTTAGGTTCTTGAAATGAGAAATGACGGTGTTGTTGATAGTTTTCTCATGATTAGGATTTTAGATGATACTTAGATGGTACTCTGCTATCGATTTGGACGTGAGGTAGTACGTGCATGCATCGATTAATATGATTTCTAGGATTGAGTGGTGGGATGTTAATATGAGTTACATGTAATTTTATTCCATAGTTTTAGGAATGTACATATTATATTTTGAGCGCTGGTATATTGTGCTTAATTAGTATATACTTTATTTCCATAATTATTTTGTTTTTGTTTCCATAAGTTTTTTTATTTCACATGGCAATTGAATTTATGTATCTGCAGTGCACATGGCAATGAGCGATGCCCGGTACAAGCTGCTTGGTGGTGGACAGTACCCATCCGAGTGTGATGAGGATGCCCCAGTCCCTCCTGCCCTTCCAGTTCCAGTCTGTCGTTGTGAACCGGGCAATCAGCTGGTAGAGGTGAAGCAATTGAGGCATCCCAAGACGGCCGGTAGAGCATTCTACATATGCAAGTGGAATGATTCATTGAATCTTTGCCACTGCTTTTTCTTTCAGTGGATCGATGGTCCGGATAAGTTCGATCCTAGAATTTGGCTGTTCCCTTATTATCGGTCAGAGTCGTTGGCGTACAATGAATTTAGACGATGGGTCCCTCCCCCACCAAATCCACCACCTATGACAGAGGAAGAGAAGCAAGAAGCTGCTATATATCGTGTGAACAATCCTCCCAAATGTCATTGCGGTGTTCGTGCCAAACTTCAAAGGCCTAATATTGGTGTCCCTCCAAAGTTCACTCCTTTTTTAGATGCTCGCTAAAGACTAGAGCAAGTGTCATGTACCGTAGCATTGATTTTTTAATTTTGCTGTAATTATGTGGCTAATGTTATGTGTCATGCAGAATGGATGGCCGGCATGTGACTTCAATGAGTATATTTATGGTCCTAGATCTCATTGGCCGACAGAAGAGGAAGTGCGAGAATTTGAGAGTGGGAAGAAGCCATGGCCATGTACAACTACTCCTAGTCTTCGATGCAAGTGTGGTATTCTGGCCACAAAAGGCGTAGTTCCTTCTGAGCTTGGCTACGGATATTACTGTGGCAATAGCTACGGAGAGTATTGGGTTCGTATATTAACCACAAAGTTGAAACTCCTTATGATTCTGTCATTGTGCTAGTATTTGGTATATTAACATTTCTGAATGTTTGGCTCTCAATAATTTTTCAGGAGGGAAGGACATGTGTTTGGGAGTGGTTCGAAGGCCGGTATGAGCTAATGTTGCAATTGGGCAGAACAAAAGAGCCTTGGAAATCTCGAGACCCTTAAAATAGAAAACTGAAGATAAGGAAGGATTACCAAGTTACTTTGCCCCTTGAGTCATTTCTGTCAGGGCCTGTACTCCAAAACCTATGGCGTGAGTATGGAAAGAATGCAGCAGAAAAGGCGACTCTTGAGGATTGCATTGTTTATTGGAGGAGGAACCGAATCAAGTACCCACGGCCCCTCACAGATAGGGAGGTTCTGGCAAATTATGAGAAGTAGGAGGAGATGGAGAGGCAGAGGTTAAGGGAGTAAAGAGCAAAGAAAGATTTTACTGTTGATCCGGAAGCTAAATACCGAAAGGGTTCATGGGAAGAATATTTTCAGAAATTAGAGGCTAACAAGAGGATGGAAGAAATGGAAAAAATGGAGGATTTAGCTCAGGAGGCTCAGATGGAGGCAATGCAGGCCCTAGTTGCCGATCTGCCACACAAGGTGCCCAACGTTGAGAACGATGTGTCATCCGCGAGCACGGAGGTTTTGGGTGTTAGAACTCATGTGGTTGTCGTATGTTTATGAGACTTTATTTGTAGTTTCGAACATTGTATGGTTATGAAATTAGGAATTTATTTAGTTTGTATCAAGTGCAATTTAATGATGGGTCATCTCCATTATTGAACAACTGTTTTAGATTACAATCGCAACTACAGATGCAAAAATTATTGTGGCATGACCCGCGTGTAAAGTTATAAATATTTTTTTTGAAAATGAATGCCAAAGCACGTTGAATTTGAAAGTGGAAATATTTTAGATCTTTTGAATATTGAGTTTTTTTAAGTATATCTTCTATTAAAATTTGGAAAATTATGCAAGAGAAATAGAAAATAGAATTGAATTGTGTTAGCTGTGCATGAAAGTTATAGATTTCAGAATTTAATATTTGTTGGTTTTGAAGTTTTGAGCGACGTCCATGCTCAATGTTTTTTAATTAGAATATGTTTCGGTGTCCAAATCATAAGTGCAACAGATGTCGATAAGCATTTATGCGAACAAATTACGAAAATTCTTTGAATTTGAAATCTTGTTGTAGATAGCATGCAGCGAGAGGGAGCAGCAAGGCAAAGCAGCAAGGTTGTTAGCTGGCCGAATTCTGTGCTTGTCGCGCCACTCCGGGTGGCGCTACAAAGCTACTCTGTCGCGCCATTGGGAGTGGCGCGACCAAAGGGACCTGCCACACCACCAAGTGAAAAAATACAGTCTTTACTGGGCTTGGGTACACAATGGCGCGACAGCGGGCATCTGTCGCGCCAGTGGTGTTGGCGCGACAAGCCTACTCTTTAGGGTTTTAGGATTGGCCTTTAGGATTATTACTTCAGAGATTCTTTTAGGATTTTAAAAGGAGGGAATCCTTGGAATTTAAAAAATGCAACTCAAGTTTGAAATTAAAATAATTGTGAGACAACATATTTATTTTTAATACAAATTTTGTAGTATGAATGAATTATTTTGACACTCTATGATGTACATCAAAGAATAAACAAAGCCGCCACGTGGCTGGCCGGCCTCACTCTATTTGTTTAGAGTTAGAAATATTTTATACCATGAATATATAAATGATCTCTTTGATTCTACAAAATCTATGGCACCTGGAGCAACAGTTATGGCTCCTGTCCTCATCGAAATCACCGGTGCCATAGTCCGCACTAGCCCGACCTTGCGACTCGTCCATGTCACCTTTGAGCCTTTTCTTCCGCCTCCTTTCTTTTTTAGGTTTCAACAGCGACGCATCCGGCACGTACTCTAGTCCCTTGTACTCGGGCCATTGGGACGGATCGAGATAAGTCTCAAAACTAGACTCCCATATGTTGATTGTGTTCAACCGAGCGTAGTACGGGCTCAAATAAGTGGGGCTTTTGAAACAAAGTCCTCGAGCTCTACATGCCGTTATTAGGTGCGAGCATGGAAGGTGTAACAGCTGTGGTGTCATGCAAGTGCACTCGCCAGATCTGAGGTCCACTTTGTAATGGCGTCCTCCATGACTCTCTCCTCCTATATTTGTACCACCTGCACCTCTAACACTATAAATCATTCTTTCACGGCCATAAGGCGCTGCAAGTTGGTTCACCGATCTATCCTCAGCATCCTTCAGGTGTTCCTCCGCTATCAGTCCCCATTGTCCACCCTTATCCCACAAACTCCTGCCTTTACCCCATCTATCGATGAAGTACTCGTTCAACTTCTCGAAGGAGTACTCTACAATGCCTGCAACAGGTCTTGACCGAATACCCCTAAAAATATTATTTAATGACTCAGCATTGTTCGTGGTCATGATACCATACCGCTTCCCCCCTTCATCATAAGCAAGAGCTCATTTATCCTTGTCCACCATCTCGCCTTTCAGCCACTCCTTGGCCATGTCATTCATTTCTTTTTCTAAATCAGCAAGTTTTTCTTCAAAAGCTTTCTCTGTGCGCACTGAACACAATAACTTTAGTTTCCCAATTAGTTCCTTCTTTTTCTGACGCCTCCACATGTTTGCTGCAAAATGTCGCATACACCACCTATGCACAAGAGGGGGAAATCCATCCATGTGCTCTTTAACACAGTTTAAGAGGCCATGGTGCCGGTCAGAGATCATACAAACTTGTCTGGAGGGACCCAAGACATACTGCCGCACCAGCTTCATGTACCAGGACCAGCTGTCGTTGTTTTCTCCTTCGGTCAAAGCAAATGCTAACAGAACTAGTTGCCTCTCTAGATCCACAGCAACTGCCATCATTAGTGTCCCCTTATATTTACCCGTCAAGAATGTGGCATCCACGAGGATCACAGGTCGACAATGCTGGAATGATTCAGCACACTGGGGAAAGCACCAGAACACCCTTTGTAAAACATGTTTGTACACTCCATTGTGAGGAAGCATCATGTTTCCCGTGTGTATGAACCATGTAATCCCTGGATTGTATAGGGACATGTCTGTAAGACTCTGGGCACCCTTGCATATGACTCAACCAATCTCCCCAGCAAAGAGCTATAGCATGCTATTTTGCACGCCAAGCTTTCGAGTACTTCACCCTGTAAGAACACATGCCAAAAATTGAATCCATAAGCGAAGGAACGGATGTGTCGCTGTCCTTCCGAACAATACCAAGAATGTGATGTGCTAGGTAACGTGCCGTGCACTGTGCGTGAACTTGCTTGGGTCTGGAGGATGCACATGTGTGTGGCTGTCTTACTTTGGTGATTTTCCACTGACCCGTGCCCCTAACAATTCGTGCTCATACACCCCATAGGCACCCCTGCTTGCATAGCACATCGTATCGTACGCTCTTGTCCGAATGAACCACATAAAATGGACGATGATGACGCACTGCATAATCAGCTAACAAAAACTGCAACTCTGGAAGTGAATTGAACTTCATGCCCTTGCGAATCTCTGGACTGTCACTATCAATTACAGACTCGCTTTCAAAGACATATGAGTCACAAATTGCTCTATGGATCCTACTAAGATCCTTATCATTTGAAACCGCCGGAACTTCAACGTGGGCTAGCTTCATTATGCGCAACTCTTCAGCGGTATAACTAAATCGTGCCTCAGCATTATTAACAGCTCAACCCATTGCCCCATCCCTACACTCCTCATCACCACTTATTTCCTCATGACTAGGGCTGGATCCGTCGCCATCATCATTTTCCTGCTCTGCTTGGGGTGCCCTAGCATTACCCTCCGGTTCTTCTTCCCTAGTGCCTTCATTATCGTCCTCATCATCACTACTATCGTATTCATTGTCCTCTGAACCTAAAGAAACATCATCATCCTCTCCAGCACCCCTCTCATCCTCCTCCTCGAAGGTACCACTGTCGAAATGATCGCAAGCGACGGCCATATCATAATCCGCAACAAATTCACTAGGACAAGTGAGATTTGGGACATCTTCTACAACAGTTGACTCTTGAGTTATATTCTCAATACGAAATGGAATTCATCTACTATCCCAACTTGTTCTTCTAATCTTGTTCTACGGGTTATTTCAACAACCACCTCTAAACAAACCACATTTGCACGAGCTACTATATCCTTGTACTTTCTCCAATGCATCTCAGATTCCAATGTCATCAAAACATAATGTGCTCTAGCTTTACCACAATCAAATCTACCTCTTAGAGATATTTCATCAATTCCATATGAATGTTTTGAAACCACCCGGTCTACCAAATCCTTTAACAATGGAGTACTATCGAACAGTTCGATATCCTATACCATATTCTCAAACTCTCCAGTTTCCTTAACCATACCACCATGAAAAACCCGAACTAATTCGTCCATCTACAAAAAAAAATCGGAGTACCTTCATCACTTATACAAAGAAATGAACTACAAAAACAATTCTTCACGATGACTAGTATCCATGAGTGAAACCCATATTAACATCCCCACTACTCAATCCAACTTTGACCGAATTCATAATATATTCACATATAGATGTCTCAAAATCTAGACTACCAAATATATGTCTCAAAATATATTCCATAATAGATTCAATGAAACAAATTTGGTATTGTAGATGCTATTATATCTTTCCTATAAATTTGGTCAAAGTTAGATAAGTTTGATTTAGGACAAACCTAATATGATGTGTAAAAAAAATGGAGGGATGATAAGTAAATAACCATCCATTATTAGCTAAGACTTTGATAGATGTTATAATCTAATAACCCTACTTTTGCCTAGCAACCATTGGATCTTGAAACAATATTACGAGTATTACATCACATGAGCTTGCACCTTATCCTAAGAACAACTACATGGATCTTGAACCAACCATGACAAGATGATCAGATTTTTACGAACCTGACTGCAAATTTAATAAGCTCAACTCCAAAGGAGTACAAGTAATTGTTTCTCTCTCAAAACTCTACTTGTCCTCATACTAGGATTTGGAGCAGGTAGCAATGCTAATAGATGGCTGTGGTAACACCAATCTAGATGAACTACAAAAACAATTCTTTATTGTGCCTAGTATCCATGAGTGAAAGCCATATTAACATCCCAACTACTCAATCCTAGAAATCATATTAATCGATGCATGCACGTACTACCTCATGTCCAAATCGAGAGCAGAGTACCATCTACGCATCATCTAAAGCCCTAATCATGAGAAAACTATCAACTACGACATGATTTTTCAAATCAACAACCAAACCCTAATCACCAAGAATCCCCAATATCTACAAATGTGCACGGTTAAAGGAGGAAAAAATGGGAGCAATACCTTCGGGGAAGGGTGGGGAACGTTTCCCCCAACTTTTCTCCCCCCATAAGGCCGGATTTGGGGGGATCGGGGGGGGGTGCGGCAGCCGGCGGCGACCCCTGGACGAGCTCTGGTCGGGGAGGAGTGAGGGAAAGAAAAGAAGGGTGGGGGAGAGGAGGCCGGCGCGGGCCCAGGACATTGGCCTTGTCGCGCCAGCCCGCATGGCGCGACAGGCTTGTCGCACCAGTGCATGTGGCGCGACAGGGAGGGCCACGTCATCGCCGTCGCGGCGCTGCGCTGACTCGGGCCGCTAGCGTGGCCACACTGTCGCGCCACATGCACTGGCGCGATAAAAGCTATCTGTCGCGCCATGCGGGCTGGCGCGACCAAACGGGCTACTCCCTGCAAATAAAAACCAATACGGGTTAAACTTAAAATATTATTAAAAAAAGGTTAAAAATACGCATAGCAGTATTTACTATCGAAATGCAACACATATACAGAATTCTCGAGATAATATATAAGGCATATGCCTAGTACTGAATAATTAGGCAATTGCATAATTAAATTTCAAAATAAATAAATCATGAACAACTCTATCGTACTAGCAACAGCATAACGCCACCGCTCCCGCTCCCCTGCCCGCCAGGGCCATGGCTGGGCGAATCCGCGGGCAGGTGGGTGGGCTGCTACCTCCGCCTCGCCGGAAGCCCGTGAGGAGCACGCCAAGTGGGCTCGCCGTTGTACAGGCCGACCTCTAGCCTGTGGACTCAGTTGCAGGACAACGACATCTTCATCGACCGTGCCTTCTCTGCGCCGCCTCATGCCGAGCTTGTGCCGCCGGCAAGGGTCTTGCGTCGCGAGGTCACTGCCACCAGGGAGCCATCGGCAAGGCTCAAAGCGAAGGCGCAGCGAGCGAGCAACCGTCTAGCTGCTCATCCCTCTCCCATTCCGTTGTGCAAGCGGGCGCAGCATCGCCTGATCCGCGAGCTCAGTTTCATCTCCAAGGAGGAGGCGGTGGGGGAGGATGCAGTGGCAGCGTACATTGACACTTACAAGGACACTCTCCCTTCGAAGGCCGTGGCAGCTCTATGCGTGGCAACAAGGCTTGATGACAAGGCCGCGATGTCCTCTCTGGCAACTCTGGCGGAGGAAGCCGCAGTGACATTGGAGGCGGCTTAATCCATGTCTTCGTTCTGCTTTCTAGTTGTCTGATCGGGTGAATCATGTTAGTCACCCTGTTTATTTTCATTCCAGCTCTAGAACCAGCACACGCCAACATTCTGTCGGTCAAGTTAGGCTAGGTGTCTGTTTTTCTTCTGGTTGGGTTTGTAGACCGTCTGCGAGGGAGCCATGTCTTGGGTCTATTGGTGGTTGGCTGCCTCACCTCGGTATGCTATTGGCTGGTGTATTCTGAGATTGCAGTAATAAAAGTGTTAGTGTGCTGGATCTATGGTGCGTACCTGTTTCTAAATGAGTGACAGTATGTAACGAACATGGCACCATTTATGCCATTTCGAATGATTTTGGTGATCGAATGATAACACAACACTTGGACTAATATGATTGTTAAGATGATCATTCTCAGGCTTTTAGGTTCAAGTGATGACAAAAAGAAAGAGAAGATAGGCGTAGCAAGGCCCGAAGGGCCGCCCCTACGGATCAGGAGCACCGGAAGAACTGACGCCAATGGCATCAGTGCATCCGATGGTAGTCGGAAGAACCGACGCTATAAAATTCTGGTGCAGAAGGGAATCGAAGCCAAGTCAGCCTATAGGCACCGGTTGAACCGACGGGTCAAAAAGGGGCATCGGTGCATTGGGCGTCCTATGTTCCAGAGACGATGTTAAGCGCCCAGTAGAAGATTCTTCAGCACCGGTTGAACCGGTGAGGCATCGGTGCATACCATCGGTGTAATGACGTCAGCGCCCAGGAGGAGATTCTTAAGCACCGGATGAACCGGTGATGCATCGGAACAAAGCATCGATTTAACCGGTGGTCACTGCATCAGCTGTCAGGACTTCAACGGCTACTTCGGATTATGAGTGACCGGAAGAACCGACGCTACCCCTGCCAGAGGCATCGGTTCTTCCGGTGATACGCAGATTTTCAGCTAACCGTTGGAGTAACGGCTACAAGACTTGGTGGCCTATATATACACCTCACCCCGGCCATTTGAAGATTGCTGGAGTTGCTGGACATCCCACACACACCCAAGAACATCTCCAAGCCCTACAAAAGCATCAAGATCATATCTTTAGCCCTTAGCACACTTTGAGAGTGTTGTGTAAAGGATAGCTCTTAGTGAGTGAGTTGGCAAGGCTTCGAGCCTTTGTGTTGTGGTTCATTAGTGAACCAAAAGAAGAGTTTGGTGCGCCGGCACCTTGGAGCGTGAAGCTCGCCGGCAACGTCATCGACCCTCCGACTTGGTGTGGAGCGGCGACGACACTTTGTGCGGGGGACGTGGAGACCCCCATCCTTTGTGGAGAAGCTCCTTAGTGGAACCCGGGGCCAAGTTGACCGTGTTTGTGTTCACGGAAGAGACTTGGTGGCCGAGTAGCAATACTCTTAGTGAGTGCTACAACAACGTGGATGTAGGTGTGCCTTTGTGGCTAACCGAACTACGGGATAAACACCCGCGTTAAGAGTTTGCTATCTCCTATCCCGCTTTTTAAGCTTCCGCATTTATTACTTGTAACCTTTGTGCCTTTACTTTCATAGAGTAGTTTCTTGTTAGGAAAGGCTATAGGGTGCATAACTCTTTTGGGATAGGGGCTTCACACTAGAACAACCTAATTGCACATCTAGATAGCTTGTTTTAGTTTAAGTTTTGTGCAAACTAGTTGGAGCTATAGGTCTAAGTTTTTATTCGAGCCTAATTCACCCCCTCCCCCTCTTAGGCTAGAGCACCCGATCACTATCAATTGGTATCAGAGCCGGGACTCACTTGTTTCACAAACAAAGGCAATTCTATTGGCAAATTTGTGTTTACCGGCTCATTAGATCGGTAGGCTTCACCGCCTAGTGAGTTAGCTCTTTTAGGGGAAGGGATGGATTCTCTAGGACCTCCTCCACGTTTCGATGGCACGGGCTTCCAACGATGGAAGATTCTAATGCAATCCCACCTCCAGGCAAAGGGCCTAAATGTTTGGAGAGTTACTAGTGAAGGAACTAAAAGCAATAATCAACAAGAGAGACAATATGATGCTACAGCCAAGTGTGCTATTTTAATCTCTCTTGGTGAAAATGTGTTCAACCGTGTGTTTGCTTGTGAAAATGCTAATGTTTTATGGAAAACTATTCATGAGAACCATGAAGGCACAAAAGATGTTGCAAATGAAAAATATCATATTCTCATTGATAAACTTAATAGTTTCAAGCAACTTGATCATGAAAATGCCGAAACTATGTACTCACGATTGAATATTCTTGTGAATGAGATTAACTCTTTAGATTTGAAGAAAATTGAAGATTTGGAACTCATTCGCAAGATCCTTCACTCACTTCGAAGGCCGGACTATGATTTGGTGACAACAATTCTTTATGAGAAAGATCTCAACACAATGACACCAAACAAAGTCCTAAACAAGGTGATTGCCCATGAGCTACGTCATGATATCAAGCCAAGAGCGCCACCCTCTTCACCAACACAAAGTGCACTTGCATACAAGGAAGTCAAAAAGTTGAAGAAGATGGCCATCAATGGTAGCTCAAGTGATGAGGAAGAAGAGGAAGCAAGAAGCTCCTCAAGTGAAGATCAAGAGCCAATGAACCCCAACCTCTACAAGTATGTAAAGAAGATGAACAAGTGCTTAAAGAAAATCAACTCAATGGGGTATATGGTCTTCCTCAAAGATGGACCTCACCATCAACTTATGAAAGTTGAGAAGAAGTTCAAGAAGAACAAGCAAAAGAAGGAGAAGAAGCCCAAGCATAAATCATTTGCCATATTTGGTGAATGGGTTAGTGGTGGTGAAGAATCAAGTGCTAGCTCAAGCTATGAATCAAGCAAGAGATTCACCACCCGCACCAACTTCAGATCATCATCAAACACTTGCCTTATAGCCAAAGGTATGGATAGCGATGTAAGTGATGATGACTCCGATTCTCCTTCAATTGATGAACTTCTTGACCTTGTTCATGAGCACCAAAAAGTCATTAAGAAACAATCAAAAGAAATTAAAAACCTTAGTGCTCTCAAAGATCTAAATGCTTCTCTTTCTACAAATTTTGATGATTTAATGTAATGTGCAAATTCAATTTGCTTAGCAAGGAGCATGAAGAGCTCAAATTAAAATTTGAGAGCATTAATGATACTAATGACTCTTTGGAAATGAAGCAAACTATCCCTTGTGCAATTCCTATCTCTAGGGTAGATGCTTCAACTTCTTGCATTGATTTAATTGATGATTCTTGCTCTAACCCTTGCAATGAAAGATGCAATGAGAATATTGTTGTAGAATCATGTGATGATCTCATTGTCAAGGAGAATGATGAGCTCAAGTAAGAAGTGGAAAGGCTCATAAAGGACTTGTATAGATTGAAGGGCAAAGGCATGGAGAGCAATGTCCAACCTTCTCAAGATAACCGTAAGAACATGGTGAAGAAGCTTGAGAAGGGGTCCACCGTGACTTGCTCTAAGTGCCACAAAGAAGGCCACAAGTCCAACAAGTGTCCTCAACCAAGGAAGAAGTTTTCGGATGAGAAGAACAAGAAGAATCTAACAATCAAGAGTTCTCTCATCTACACCAAGCCCAACCGGAGGAACAAAAGTAATAGCACCTCCTATGTGATCAAGAAGAAAACAAATGACAAGGTGGTTGCTCATAAGGTTGGGAAGCAAGAAAGGAGTTGGAACCTCCTTTGTGGAGAAGCTCCTTAGTGGAACCCGGGGCCAAGGTGACCGTGATTGTGTTCACGGAAGAGACTTGGTGGCCGAGTAGCAATACTCTTAGTGAGTGCTACAACGACGTGGATGTAGGTGTGCCTTTGTGGCTAACCGAACCACGGGATAAACACCCGCGTCTAGAGTTTGCTATCTTCTATCCCGCTTTTTAAGCTTCCGCATTTATTACTTGCAACATTTGTGCCTTTACTTTCATAGAGTAGTTTCTTGTTAGGAAAAGCTATAGGGTGCATAACTCTTTTGGGATAGAGGTTTCACACTAGAACAACCTAGTTGCACATCTAGATAGCTTGTTTTAGTTTAAGTTTTGTGCAAACTAGTTGGAGCCATAGGTCTAAGTTTTTATTAGTGCCTAATTCACCCCCTCCCCCTCTTAGGCTAGAGCACCCGATCACTTTCACAGTAACCCAAACATATTCTGCTGGAATGTGCGTGGCTTGAACTATCCAGCAAGAAGAGAAGCAGTAAGATTGTTGTTACAGGATTGTGGGGCTAATTTAGTCTGCTTACAGGAAACAAAATTACAGGTCATCTCAGATAGTCTTGCTGCAGAAACTGTGGGGTAGCGACTGAATAATTCATTTTACCTACCAGCTGATGGTACGAAGGGAGGAATTCTACTTGCCTAGGACAAGGATTTGTTCAAAGTTGTAAATCCCTCCTTTGGCCAGTTCTCTGTGATAGCACGGGTAACCTGTAAACCCTCCAGTGCATCTTTCTTGCTGTCTGTGGTATATGGTCCATATGAGGACCCGGAGAAGGAAGCCTTCCTGCAGGAGCTACTGAGTCTCAAGTCTCAACCCCCCCCCCCCCCCCCACCCCCAAGACATGGCCTGGTTGTGCGTTGGCGATTTTAATTTGATCCACTTGGCAGCAGATAAGAATAACCTCTCACTTAACAGGAGGCTGATGGGGCGATTCAGACACACTCTCGACACTTGTGAACTCCTTGAGCTGCATCTACAAACCGCCGCTACACATGGAGTAATGGACAGCTACGCCCCACGCTGGTCCGCTTGGATCGTTTCTTCTACAACTTGGACTGGGACACCCTGTTCCCGAACCTCTGTTTGCAGGCCCTCACAAGCACCATGTCTGATCACTGTCCGTTATTCTTACGCCAACAAAACAGACCACATCGAAAGGCGCATTTCAAATTTGAAACTTTCTGGACGAAGATTCCGGGTTTCTTCCAACTGGTTGAAGAGACTTGGGCAAAACCGGTGCTGGGGTGAAATGCAATGATGATCCTTCATAATAAGTTGCAGAACACTGCGTTTGCATTGCGAAAGTGGAGTCGCAAAATTTTTGGTGAAGCAAGAATGCCACTCCACATGGTACAGGAAATCATCCTTCGTTTGGACCAAGCACAGGAGTTCAGTGAACTCTCTGAGGAAGAGGCTAGACTGCGGAGAGACCTCAAGGTCCGGGTACTGGAACTCGCGGCGATTGAGCGTGCCAGGCGCCGTCAAAGCTCTTGCCTAATGTGGTTAAAACATGGTGATGCTTGCACCAAGTTTTTTTCATCTCAAGATGTCAGCACGGAAACGCCGAAATTTCATTCCCGCCTTGAGAAGGACTGATGGCACCTTTAGTTGGAAACATGAAGAAAAAGAAAAGGAAGCTTTTGGCCACTACAAGAGTCTGTTGGGAACAAAAGTATACAGAACGCGCACACTATGGGAGCTTCTACAACTCCCTGTGGTCGAGGAGGGCCTCGATGCGAGCTTTACGGAGGACGAAATCAAGTCGGCCATTTCCCTTCTACCTTCGGACAAAGCACCGGGTCCTGATGGCTTTACTGGTGCGTTCTATAAATCTTGTTGGCACATCGTCAAATCTGCGGTTTTGGATGCTTTTAACTACCTCTACCATTTAAACACTGGCCCTCTTGAGTGAATGAATTCAGCAGCCATCACACTCATACCCAAAAAAGAAACCTCTGAAGCTATTGCTGATTTCAGACCCATTAGTCTTATTCACTCCTTTGCCAAACTGATCTCCAAGGTTCTATCAATTCGGCTTTCTAGCAAAATTGACAGACTCATCTCTATGTCCCAAAGCGCTTTCATCAAGAAACGCTGCATCCAAGACAATTTCCTATATGTCCGTAACTTGGCGAGAGCTTACCACAAAACAAAAACTCCGGCCTTGCTCTTTAAACTTGACTTTGCAAAAGCCTTTGACTCTGTATCTTGGGAATATTTACTGGAACTTTTGGAGATTCGAGGTTTTTCGGTAAGATGGAGAAATTGGATCTCCTTGATTCTCTCCTCCTCCTCATCGATTGTTCTTAATGGTGTGTCGGGCCCCTTCTTTCATCATGAACGGGGATTGAGGCAGGGCGATCCGCTTTCGCCTTACCTATTCATACTTGCAATTGACACTCTTCAACGACTGTTTGAGTTGGCCACACAAGAAACCTTTCTGAGCTCTGTGGACGGCATGCCTCACTTCTCCTGTCACTTTATGCCGATGATGCTGCTCTCTTCGTAAACCCGTACAAGGAAGAAGTGGAGTTGACATTACAAATATTGCAACACTTTGGTGAGGCCACTGGTCTGAAAGTTAATGTGGCCAAGAGCTCTCTGGTGGCGATCCGTTGTGCTGATCTTAATTTGGACGACATTCTCTCTTCTTTCTCGGGGCCGAGGGTCGCCTTCCCGCTTTCATACCTGGAACTCCCACTTCACTTGGGCAGGCTGAGAATGGTTCACCTGCAACCTACGCCGGACAAAGTCAAAGCCAAACTTACTGGTTGGCAGGGCCGGTTCCTCACTGCTGGAGGTAGGAGAGAACTAGTTCGCTCGGTACTTTCATCTATGCCAATTTATCTGCTAACTGCCCTCCAAGTGCCGAAGAGTTTTCTCAAAGAGTTGGACAAAAATAGGCGTCGCTTCCTCTGGGTGGGGGATCAGGAACTCCATGGGGGGAAATGCAAAGTCAACTGGTCAACAACTTGCTTGCCAACTACATTCGGCGGACTGGGAATTCTGGATTTGGAAAGGTTTGGAAGGGCCCTACGGCTGTGTTGGCTCTGGTGTAATTAGACAAACCCTGAAAAACCTTGGTCAAGCTTGGATCTTACGGTCGACAGCACTGACCGTGCATTATTTGCAGCGGCCACAAGAGTACTGGTAAATAACGGGAAGAAAGCTCTTTTCTGGCACTCCAGCTGGCTAGAGGACCAAGCGCCGGCCACCACCTTCCTCCTTCTGTACAAACACATCAAAAGAAAAAATCGGTGTGTTGCTGATGCTATTTCAAGGAATAGGTGGGTTAAAGACATTGCACATTTTTTTTTTGAAAAGGGAAATTTTATTGATTTCAAGCACAATACATCAAGGTGATACATCGTCTTGAAATTTTCCCGACCTCTGCCTAAACGACACACAGCCTAAAAAGAGTTTGATAAAGATTCTTCCACACTAATGACTGTCAATCCGCAGACTAGACCGCCACCCATGTGCCCGGGCAAAAAAATCCTTGGCCACCTGTGCCAAGAAATGAGAGGCCGCTACAAGCTTGTCCTGCAAAGTATACTTCTGAAGGATAGCCCATGTACGGAGCCAGTGCGTAGTTGAGTAGATAACCTGCAAAAAGGAAGATTTTTTGTTATCGAACACCACCGCATTTCTGCATAGCCAAACAGACCAACACAAGGCTGTCGCGCCCAGAAGTACTAGTGGCTTATATTCTTTAGAAATTCCATTGAGCCAACTCCCACACATACTAGGCATATTATGAGGTTTTGGTATGCCCCAGGCCGCATAGACCGAAGCCCATACCATTCTCGCGAATCGGTAGTCAAAAAACAGATGTTGTATCGTTTCATTCTCATGACAGAAACAGCACTGTTGGTTCCCCTGCCAATTCCGTTTTGCAAGATTATCCTTTGTAAGAATGATGTCTCGTCTAAGATACCAGAGGAATATCTTTATCTTGAGTGGGGCTTTTAATTTCCATATTCTCTTATTTAGATTAGGAGTGTTCTGATTGATTAAACCCAAATAATGTGACTTTACCGAAAAAACACCTGTCTGGTCTAGGTTCCATTTAAATTCATCCCTTTCTTGGCTGAGATCTATAGTTGATAGACGTGAGACAAGATTATTCCATATCACCAACTTATTGCCAATTAGATCTCTACGCCAGGAGAGGTTCGGGATCTGTGTACTTAGTACATCAGCCACCGTATCCTGTTTCTTCCTGACTATATTATAAAGTTGTTGGTATTGATCGCGTAAAGGACTATTTTCTAACCAAGTGTCTTCCCAGAATCTTACTTGAGACCCATCTTTTATCATGAATGTTCCGAATCTTAAAAAATCTCGTGTTACCTTCATCAGGCTTGCCCAAAAATGTGAATCTCCGCTCTTCCATTGGGCCTGTACCAACGGTTTAGACCCTAGGTATTTATTGCGTAAGATCTGCTGCCATGTACCATCTGTTGTTAACAGGCGGTACAGCCACTTACTGAGCAAAGCTATATTTTTTAATTCCAAATTATGAATCCCTAGTCCCCCTTGATCCTTGGGTTGACACAAGATGTCCCACTTTGCTAGCCGATACTTTTTTTATGCTCGTCACTTTGCCAAAAAAAATCTAGATCGAAAATAGTCCAACTTCTTACGAACCCCTTTTGGGATTTCAAAGAAGGACATCATGTACATAGGCAAGCTGCTAAGAATAGAATTAATGAGTGTTAAACGACCTCCAGTTGAAAGGTGTTTACCTTTCCAACTACTGAGACGTTTTTCAAACCGTTCTTGGATCTTCAGCCAATCGCTATTAGACAATTTTCTATAATGAATCGGAATGCCTAAGTATCGGATTGGGAAAGATCCTGGATTGCAACCAAACAGCTCCATGTACTGACTTTCGCAATTCTTCGCTTCTCCAAAGCAGAAGATTTCACTCTTATGGAAATTAATTTTGAGGCCCGATAGCTGCTCAAAAGCACAAAGAATAGTCCTCATGTTATGAGCCTGCTCCAGGTTATGGTCCATAAAGAGAATTGTATCATCAGCATATTGTAGTATTGATAGCCCGTCATCTACCAAATGGGGAACCACACCACTCAGCAAACCCTCTGCTTTTGCTCTCTTAATGAAAAGTGTGAGCATGTCGGCTACTAAATTAAAAAGGATGGGTGAGAGTGGGTCTCCTTGCCTAAGTCCTTTCTTTGTTTGAAAATATGGACCCACCTCATCGTTGACATTTATTGCAACACTTCCACCTGAGATGAAAGACTTAATCCAATCAATCCACTTGTTTGAAAAGCCTTTCAGCCGAAGCGTCTGAATCAGGAAGTTCCACCTCACTTTATCATAGGCTTTTTCAAAATCTATTTTGAAAATTACCCCACTCTGGTTCTTGCGATGTAATTCGTGAACCGTTTCATGCAAGATCACAACACCTTCTAAAATATTTCGGCCACGCATAAATGCCGTCTGTGAAGGGCTAACTATGTTATCTGCAACCGAATTGACACGGATTGTCGCCACTTTCGTGAAGATTTTAAAACTCACATTCAGGAGGCATATCGGCCTGTATTGCTGGATTTTACTGGCTTCTTGTGTTTTTGGCAATAACGTTATGACACCAAAATTTAGACTGAAAAGGGGAAGATCACCATTATGCAGGTCATGAAACATTTGCATGAGGTCCCCTTTGATGACATCCCAAAACTGCTGATAGAATTCAGCTGGGAAACCGTCTGGTCCTGGCGCTTTGTTATGATCCATATCAAAGATTGCATCCCGAATCTCCTTTTCAGTGAAAGGAGCTACGAGGAATGCATTTTCTAGTGAACTGACTTGAGGGATATCATCCGTCCTATCGCCTAAAGTAAAATTATTCTCTTCAGGAGGACCGAATAATTCTTTGTAAAATTGGGTGATATAACCTTTTAGGTTATATTGACCCTCAATTTTTCCACCCTCGTGTTCTAGGGAGAAGATACGTTTCTTACGATGTTTGTCATTAGCAACCATCTGAAAGTATCGAGTGTTATTATCCCCCAAAAGAACGTCAGTCACTTTGGCCCGTTGATAATACTTGAGTTCCTCCTCACGCAGGAGTTTTATCAAGTCATCCTGGGCGGATTCCAGTTGATTCCTCTCAACGTTCGTGAGTGTTCTAAATTCAGCTTGGGTGTCTAGGTCCGTTACTATCGATTGGAGGTTTTCCTTTTGTGCTTTATACACCCCATGGTGGTGACGAGCCCACCCCCGCAAGTGCTTTCTGAGTGCCCCCAGTTTTCTATTCCAGCGTTGCACTGAATTTTGTCCACCAACCGGTTGATTCCAAATTTTTGTGACTCGCTCTTGAAAATCCTCATGAGATAGCCAACTGAGTTCCATTTTGAACTGCTTTGCATGTCCCGTAAAGGATGGGTCACCCGTTTCCAAAAGTAATGGGGTATGATCTGAGATGCCTCTATCTAGTGCTCGCACTGTTACCATCGGGTATTTGAACTCCCATTCAGTTGTCATTAGAGCTCTATCGAGCTTCTCATAGGTCGGATCCAGAAGAGAGTTTGCAAAGGTGTATTGTCTCCCTGTCAAATCTATCTCCCGAAGATCAAAGCTATCAATGACAGCGTTGAACAGGAACGGCCAGCGAGGGTTAAAATTATTTTTATTCTTTTCCTTACTATGCCTCATGATGTTAAAATCTCCCCCGATTAAGGTGGGCAACGGATTATGTTGACACGTACGGATGAGTTCCGACAGAAAAGCTGATTTGAATTCATCCTGTGCCGGACCATATACTGCCATCAAAATCCATTTGAAATCATCGTTTCTGTTTCGGAGATGGAACTTAATAAAAAATTCCCCTTCCACAATAATAGAGAGATCAAGGACTGTTGAGTTAATTCCTAGTAGAATACCGCCCGACCGTCCCCTGGGTGGGAGGCAATGCCAGATAAAATCCGTGTCACCAGAAAGACGGTTAAGATTTGATCTAGACATGTCCTGTTTCCCGGTCTCCATGACGGCAACAAAGTCTAGTTTGTGATCTCTAATTGCATCTGAGATGTATCTATATTTAGCCAAGTCTGAAAGACCTCTGCTATTCCAGTAGAATCCTTTCATGGGGAAACACTTTTTTTTTAGTTTTTGAGTCTTTTTCCGCGCCTTGGCTTTTTTAGCTGTTGATTTCGACTTACGCCCGGTCACCTTAAGGTCACAAATTCTCATGCCTAGGTCCAGGTCATCCAAATCCACATCAGTTATGTCCTTGATTAAGTGGGAAAGGAGCCTGTTTTCATTTTCAGGATCCTCCTCATCACTTAAATCAAAAGGATTTAAATTGGTATCCGCTCTTTTATTTTTTGGCTGAACCTTAACTTTGTCCACTTCAATTCGTTTTAGTGCATTAGAAGAAACAATAATCTCTTTGGAGCTGCTACCCATAGATATCCCGATAGACTTTAATTTTGCAACACTATTGTCCATAGTTAACTTTAAAGATATGTTACCTGGTGGGTATGTCCCTGCCGGGTTATCCAGGTTCCTAATAGCAGCACGCCTCTTGGCTTTGTCCAGAACTAGCTCATCTGCTGCAGGATTACCATCCACAGAAAAAGAATAGTTAGCGCGAGCACTTCTGCGTTTACCATCGAGGAAAACTGATCCAACCCCTGAAATATCATCACATTCCGTACCTGCGATACTGTTGGTAGGTGTCTTGAAAGCTGCTGGTGTGAACACCTCCGGCTGCCCTGACGCCAACACAACTTGTTGCTTACTCGGTGTTGTCACCCCCGCCTTAGCAGATACCACCGTATCTGTACCAGATAGATCGAGTGATGATCTGAAATTATCGCAACAATTATCTGACAAAGGTGAAGGAGTACCTGTATTTGACTCCGGAATTATAGGCGATGCTATCACATATGGCCCACTAGATGGCGAATTAGCATAATCTGCTACACAAAAGGGTGAGACTGTATGCAATTCCTCAAAAGCTGACCCAAAGAAGCGCGAACACTGACCATTATTTCTTGGTGGAGTAACATTAGCCTGACTACTATAAGTAACAGACTCAGAGCCTGTTTGTACTTGCAGTGCAGGTTTAAGCTCCTGAGGATTTTTATCCATCACCATGCTGGAATCGCCCATTGGCCCTGCCATCTGGGCGCCCATGCCAGTCGAAAGCGCATCTACGCCCAAAGGTGTGTCGATCACCTCTCCCTGCTGCTTAACTGCATCAGATAGAAGGCATTGTGAAAAATCAGATTTAACACAGCCATATTCTGATGTAAAAAAAGGATGATATTTACCAAAAGTATTCCCAGGAATCGGCCTGAAACCACCTCTTGGTTCAGTAACCGCAATCTTGGTCGATTTTGTAGTTCCTTCAAACAAAACCGGCTTCCTCGGTGGACATGAGCGACGGTTTCCCATAGGAGTGACCGCAATCCGACACTGCATTGGGGCAGGTCCAGATCCAACATTTTTTGTCTGAGGTAAGCTGCTCTCAGGTTGACTCGTCCTCTTCAATTTTTTTGAAGAATCATCCCTATCCTTATCCTCAGCACTACCATTACCATCCCGGAAATTATCAAAATCCATGGGATCATCATCTTCTGGCGGAAGCGTTGCTGGCAAGAAAAGTTCATCTTCCTGTGCAAAGGTCACATGATAACCTTGAGTACCAAAAACCAGGTCTGTAGTATGTGGCAGCTGACGCTTATCCATCATCCCAACCTTGATTCTGATCACACCCTTCATCCTATAAGTTAGCATATCAACTTCCAGAGTTGCACCAATCACTGTCCCAACGGCCCAGAAAACCAAGTAATGCCTGTAAGCATGTGGCACCCCTGTAACATGGACCCAGACTTCCTCTAACTCATACGTAGGTGCAATATCTTGATCATTTTGCCAGACTGACACCGTGAGTGTGACGCCATGATTTTTCAACTGAAAGCCAATGTCAACCATTCTCTGCAGTGAATCGTCACTAGGAAAAGCCACCAAAAAAGAATTTTCATCATGAACTAAAGCTTCCCACTTCCAGTCTGTTCTGATGATACGAGCAAGTTCAAACTGAACTACTTCCGCTGTGATGCGTCCCCCAGAGACGGTGACTAGTCCCGTGGGCGACGGATCTGGTGTCTCAAGCTTGTAGTCGACGTCTGTAATTCTGATAAAAGCAAACTCCTTCTTGCCTGACCCAAAGAAAGATGCATTTGGTTTAGGCATCTTCAGAATCGGGCACTTGGCCGACAAATGGGAATTCTTCTTGTTGCAGATAACGCAGTCGAGATTTGCCTTGCAATTTTTGTTAACATGTCCGCTGCACTTGCAACGAAAACAGAAGGGTTTCCTCTTCTTAAGTGCACCCTGTTCCAATTGCTGTTGCTCCCGCTCTGCCCCCTGTTGAACAAAATCAGCCTTGCTAGATGGCAAGATAGGAACGTACTGCTGTTGGGATTGATTTCCTGCTGATCTAGAAAATTGCTGATCAGCTCCTCCTCCTCCTCGACCAGGATGTGCGCTGCGACCATCAGAAGCACCATGCTAACGACCAGCAGAAGCACCATGCTCACGTCCATGTTCACGACCTACCTCGCGACCATACTCACGGCCGCGACCAGCAGGGTGTTGTGCCCTGGAGTGGGCCTGGAAACCGCCGCCGCCAAAATCCCCATGACTGCGACCATCCCGGCGACCAGGGTTGGGGCCTCGACCCCTGCCTCGATCCACAAACCGAGGGTAAGGTGGTATCGGCGAGCTCCGCACGACGTCCGCAAAGGAGCATTGGTCCCGCTTAGCCACCAACACCGGCAATGAATCTGATCTCGGGCACCCAGGTTCTCGCGCTAGGGTTAGAGATGGTGTCGGCGTGGGAAGTTCACGACCAGGAAGTGGAGCGCGATTGAATTTCCTGGGCCCGTTTGGGATCAGGTCCCAGATGGACCTACCGAAATCGCGAGCACGTGCAATGAGGTCTGTACGCAGAGGCCGAACCGGATGCAGGAGGCGCTTCCTTGCGGTCTCTGGCAAAAAGGCTTCCAACGTGATCACCTGAGATCGACGTTTAGGAAGTGGGCCTTTCCAAGAACGCAAAGCGAACCCTTTCTTTCGAATGTCTGGATTTGACGCACCCTTTCTCTTAGATGGCAGAGAAAATTGCTTAGCACGTTGCGGTGAAGAAGGCTCCGACGAGACACATTGTTTGTGCTCCGGATTACTTCCCACCGGCGATCGCTCATTTTCCCACCATCGTGTTCCCTTTGGGAAACCCATATCTGCCCAAAAATTTTCAACGAAAATCTCATCATTGTAACTTGAGCACTTCTTCTTTTCTGAGATGTAATCTCGTGCCTCTTCATATGAGTAACCCGCCATGATACAATCCTGTAAAGCCTCATCGTCCGCAGGACTGAAGCACTCATGGTTGTCTACTTCGTTGGATGATTGCAACACCATCGACACTGGAGAAGAAGCCTCTGCTAAGTTGATTCCTACCTCGTTGGTGTCGATAGGCGTTGCGGCCACGCCATCTGCAAAGCTCTGATCCTCCACCTCAGGAAGACCTGCAAGAACAGACGGAAAAGCACTCACCTCGGGACACGCGAGCGTGAGCCGCCGGCGACGACGAACAGCCTGTTTCGCCGCACCGCCAGGGTCGAAATCCGCCTGCAAAGGAGTTGTCAGAAGCACCGGAATCGCATCCGGCGGGATTGAAGGCTCCGGCGACGTAGTCGTCCCCGGAGACGAGGTTGAACGCTCCGGCGAGGAAGCACCACCCGGAGACGGCAGGGAGGTCATCCCAGGCCAGGCATCAGGTGACAAGAGCGATTCCTTGCCGGTCGGGAATCAGTGGTCTCGCCAACGCCCAGCAACGCCTCGCCGGCGGCTTAGCACGCCGCGAACGCCGAGCGGGGGGCCGCGCCGATGCACAGGCACCCGCGCCCACCGGACGGCGGTCCGCCCGGCAACCAAGGACGCCGGCGGCTTAGCACACCGCGGACGCCGTCGCAACGCCCGATCGCCCGCTCCGCATTTTCAGGAGTTCAAAATTCAAAAGGCTCCAAGACATTGCACATAACCTGACACCCGACCTGCTATTGGATTTCTTCGCCCTGTGGTCAAAAGTTGCCCTAACAAATGCAAATTCTTTCTATGGCTGTTACTTCAAAACTGATTTACAGGGCTGGTGAACGAGCAAGCAAATGTGTGTGGAGCTTTACTTCTCTCCCCAGATACATGACTTGGAGAGGTGGAGACAACCTCTATATTTATTTATATTGGTCATCCTCCATTTCAACTAGCAAGGTGGGATTAAAGGGTTGCACCACTAGCCCACTTCCTCATGTACACACATGTGCATTTGAGATTTATTTGGAATTTCTGAACCAAGCCCAAAATTCCATCACCTAGAAGATAGAAAAATGTAGCTGCTCAACAATGATATATATAAATAATATCGCAAAAAGGAGAAGAGAGCAAAATATATAATATAATCTAAGTTGACAATGCGAAACTGGTATTGCGGTTTACTGGGAAATTAATTAATATAAGCTGCACATATGGATATATGTGCAAAAGGTGTGTCATATGTTTAATTTCTACTATATATGGATCGGAGGCAACAATTAATTATTATTTTGATTGATACTACTACCATGAATTTGTCGTAATATTATATTGTGAAGCACTTAATAATAGGGTTTTTTTGGATCCAAGCCATTACAATTCTGCAAGTTTGGAGAAATGCCATTACAATTCAGGTATTAGGAAACATGCCATTGCAATTTGTGGTCTCCCAGGTCTATACCATTTTCTACGTACGCTAGCGGCTGGGACCCACCGTTAGATACGAATACGGGCCGAGCCGGCCACGCCGTTAACTCCTCCCCGACAACCGTTTACTTCAGCCACGCCGCTCACCTACCCAAGCGTTCCCCACCCACGGCCAACCCTAGAGCCGCCGCCATCGACGGAGCCCCGGCCACCGCAGGAGGCCCGTGCGGCCCACCCTAGCGTCGCCGCCGCCACGATTACCGGAGCCCCGGCCACCGCAGGAGGTCCCACAGGAGGTCGCCGCCGTTGGAGGTCGCGGCCGCTGGAGTTCGCCGCCGCAGGAGGTCGCCGCCGCTAGAGGTCCCGCCGCCGCTGAAGCAATGGCCGGTAAGTGGACTGGTACCCAGCAATCCGCAAGCTCCAGCAGCACGACAGGTAGAGGCGGAAGGGAGTGTCCCTTTTGCCATGTTCCACTGGTACGGATCCAAAGCAAGCAACCAGCAACAAAGGGCGTCTGATTTCTCAAGTGCCCGTATAGCATCAAGGTTGGGATTTTGACATTGTTGTGCTCATTTTCTTGAACTTTTTTTGTCTGGTCTAAGACTCTTGTATCGAATCCATCGATTGTAGGGCGATAACACTACCTGCCGCTTCATCCGCTCTGAGGCGGAGATTGTAGCCCTGGAAACAAATGACCGTCGGAAGCAGGAAGTGAAGGAAGCAGGTTGTGATTGTTGTGCCGATTTGAAGGAAGAATTGCAACTGATGAAGGAAACATTGGATAGTGTTGTAGCTGAGATTTGAAGACTAAAGCAACCTGCTCATGCATTGCCTGCTGTAAAGTCTGAAGTCGAGAAGAAGAACATGCAGATCGTGTTTGATTCAACTATTTTAGCGCATGTTTTTGTAGGCTTTGCAGGTGTTTTGATTGGTGTGGTTGTAGCTGGGTTGTTGAAGTGAGGAAATGAATGTATGGTTGTAGCTGAGATTCCAAAAAATTGCAATGAAATAAATGTATGGTTTCTTTTGTTTCTAGAAAAAATGCAATGATACTGAAATTGTTTGGTTGCCTGAATTATAACAGAAATATTAGAAAAATATATGCCATGTGAGGCTAAATTGGTCGAAGCACACAATTGGCATACAGTCTTACATATTTTGTTTCAAGGCCATATAGGCCATCACAGATCAGGTCTCAAGGCCATTACATATCAGGTCCCAAGGCCATTACATATCAAATTTCATCCATCACAGATTAGTTTTGACAGACAAAATGACAAATTCTCAGCTAATATCTAAGGCCATTACATATCAAATTTCATCCATCAGAGATCAGTTTTGTTTCAACCATCACAGATCAGTTGATGACAAAAGCACTGCTTTAACAAACAAAGTCACTGCCCACCATTAATCATATCTAAGAGGCTTCTAGCAACATGTGCCGGTGGAGCTGCTGCTTTCCTTTTCATTTTCTTCTTCACTGGTGTCTTCTTCTTTTTCTTAACTGCAGCCTTCTTCTTAACTTTGGATGGTCCAGCTTCTTCTCCAACTGGCTTCTTCCTGCAACATAAGTTGAAAACTCTTTATTGCACAAAACAGTTAGTAATTAACATGACATGATTTAATTATTTTTACCTTTTATTTGGAGCAGAAGTCTCAGCATTTGGTGCAGCAGTCTCACCATTTTGTCCAAGCTCTGGCTCCTTGCAGGTCTTGGCAATGTGGCCGAAAGCTCCACACCTGTGACATTTCACTTGCTTCTTTGTGCTATTTTTTTCTAGGCAACCTCTTATCCTTTGAACTTTACGTCTGCCTGGTCTTCTTCCCAGTATTGGTGGGTAAACTTTGAAACCCAACTCAAAATGAGGCCAGCTGGACGTGTCTGGCATAGGTTCCACTCTCCCTTCATATGCAGCTCTAAACTTTGCAACAGAGTAGTACTCATGGACATAGTCAGAAATTTGGAGTCCTCTATTAGAGCAAATCCATGCCAGTGCATGCTTGCAAGGCTTACCAATTATTTGCCATTCCCTGCATGAACAATTATGGTTTTCAAGATCCACTGTGTGCCTTCTATGGTTATTCCAGTCATCCAAAATGGTGACCTCTGCAATGCCATCATCACAAGCCACAACCTTGACTACTTTCAAATTGTTGCTAATGACATTCAGATCCTTCATTACACCTGGGAGGATGCCATCCTGCCACTGCCTTGCAATCTTCTTCCTAAGGTACCTCTTCTCCATTATAAGTTCCCTCAGCCTGTCAACCAACTCATGGAGATGAAGTCCCTTCAGCTTTTTAATTTGTGCATTGAAACTTTCAGACACATTGTTGGTTAGGTAATCACACTTGCTAAGCTCTGAGAACCCACATCTGTACCAAATCCTCCCATGGTGTTGCTGGAGGTAATCAATTGCTTCAGGATCAAACTCATAAATCTTCTTCATATGCCATTTGAACATACCTTCTGTGTAGCTCCTTGCAGCTGGGTACAGATGGTCAGTGAACACATCACCTGAGTAGTGCTTCATGAAATTTTGGTACAAGTGCCTCATGCACTCTCTATTCTCAGCTTGTGGGTAGACAGCTCCCACAGCTTTTTCCAAACCTTTACATGCATCTGAACAAATGACTAATCCTGGAGGGTCTCCCACAGCTTTGTGCAAATTCTGGATGAACCACTTCCAGTTGTCTTCATTTTCTATGTCAAAAACACCATAAGCAATATGGTACAACCAATTATGACCATCAACCCCAGTAGCTGTGGCCAGCTGCCCAAGGTACTTCCCATTCAAATTAGAAGCATCTAAACCAATAAATGGTCTGCAGCCAGCCAAAAGCCCATCAATGCAGGGCTTCAGTGCAACAAATATCCTTTTGAACCAATTCTGTTCACCTACTTTGTCTAATTCTATTTGTAAAATGCTACCAGGAGAACTTATTTCCAATTGTGCAGCCCAATTGAATAGAAGCTGAAAACTGTCCTCATAAGAACCATGAATCTGGTCTAGAGCAACTTGCAAACCTGACCAAACTTTGGAGTACTTCAACTTTATTCCATAGTCACCCTCCAATTTCTCTTTGGCATCCTTTGGACCCTTGTTTGGATTCTTTTTTACCCAATCTGAGAGCATGTCTGTGCACCAACCCTGACTTGCCATTTTTCCTTCTCTAAGCTTGGTGGTAGCACAATTGTGCTCTGCAGGGAGCACTTTTATCTGCAACAAAGAAGCATGTCATAAGCAGTTCACTAACTTATCAGCAATACATAAGCGGTAAAAGTCAAGATATGTTACCTTTATTGTCTTTTTATCAAAAATTGTGGATGCATGTATGCGCCAAGGACAACCCTTTGCAGCACAGTGTGCTATAAATCTAGTCTTGTCTGTTTTTACTCCAGCAAACTCAAATCCAGTCTTCACAGCGTGATGTCTGATTGCTTTCATGAATGCAATGATATCAGGAAAAAGTGCCCCCCTCACTATGTTTGGATTCTCAGCATCATGGAGTACATGCACCTCCAAAGGGTCTGCATCATCAACTTCATCATCATTAGCATGTGTAAAAGTATTTTCATCACAAGGTTGACCATCAGCAAAATTATGTGTATGATGGACTGGCTGTGCATCTGGAACAGCAGTATAAATTTGCTCATCGTCAATGCCAACATACTCTTCTGGATTATCAAAGATATCAGGCTCCTTGTCAGGCTCTAGGTCAGCAGCTACCTCTAGTTTTTCAGGAGCCTCTAACTCAACAGCTGCCTCTGAAATTTCAGGAGCAGCACTACTTGGTTCGTTGGGTATGGTAAAGTCATTGTTGGGCAGCACACACAGAGGCTGCAGTTCATCAAATTCAGCTGCTGAACAAACCGACTTATCAAATGCTCCCACTATAATCTGACAACTCATTTCTTCCTTATACATTTCAAAGATATCAAGCATTTGAATCTCACTAACTAGTCTGACATCCTCATGCAGTCTTTTGTCAAAGAACCATAAAGTGGGTAACTGGTTAGAGTGCAGTTTTAATTCATCAGAAATACTTGAGAGCAACATTTCAAGCGTTAGCGACAAATACTCCACATCCCACTTAATCACACAGCCTTTGCCGTATGATTCTCTACCATCAGAGTCCTTGAAAGCAAAACCTTGGACTTTAACCTCTAGCACGAACAAACAGTCCCTACCAGGAATCAAATCGAAACCCAAATGCAAGTGTAAATATACAATCACAAGTCAACTACACTACATGCTCACACTGAATTAACAGGGACACGCAGAAATTACCTGTTCCCGCAGTCCTCCATCTCCACTGGAACACTACGGCGCAGATGCTTCAAGCTTCTTGCATCTCCTCTGGTCGAAGCGGCAGCCGCAAATCCGCAGCTAGCCGTGGCGGCAGTGGGACCTCCGCAGGGACGGGCGCGCGGTGCTCTGGGCGCTGGCCGGTGCTCCGATGATGGTGGCGGCGGCGCTAGGGTTGGGTGTCGGTGGGGAAAGGAGAGGGAGAAGTGAGCGGTGGATAAAAGAGAGAGGCCCTTGTCTTATCGGGGAGGAGTTAACGGCGTGGCCGGCTCAGCCCGTATTCGTATCTGACGGTGGGTCCCAGCCGCTAGCGTACGTAGAAAATGGTATAGACCTGGGAGACCACAAATTGCAATGGCATGTTTCCTAATACCTGAATTGTAATGGCACTTCTCCAAACTTGCAGAATTGTAATGGCTTGGATCCAAAAAACCCATAATAATAAGCTAGCTAGCAGGGGCGGTGTCCAGTCGTCATCTATCGTTGCCAGTGGGCGGCCGGCGGCCGGCGGCCGGGCGGTGCGGCGACATGCATGCACAGATTTTTGAAGGAATGGAGCTGCATGGATCTATCAACAGTAGACCACTGCAGATAGATGGAGATGTAGATACTAGATAGATGCAGCAATATAATAATCCAGCAAATGCAAGCAAATGGATCCATGCATATTCATGCTTCATTCTTGGTCTCTACTCGATCGATCCAGGCAGCTATAGCAGATCCAGGCATCTCTATATCTAGCTAGAAAGATGGACAAGTCAGCTATACATACACAAATACATAATATACCACGTGATATTCTACATCTTAGAAGTAGTTATATCTAACTAATTACTGAACAAATTTTTAGTAATAACCGCTTAACACGATTACTGAACATCATTTTGCTGAATATGGTTTAGTAATTAGGTAACTCAATTCAATAATTTTTTATTAGTTTGATCAGTAATTTAACTGTTTGGTGTAAAATAAACGTTACAACTTAGATGTAGAATATATGCACATGCATCCTCCTCAACAACACAAGAGGTGACCTTCGATCCCCGTCAGCCCTATTCTTGGGCTCCACTCTCGTAACATAAATGGATCAGACTATTGCAGATCCAGCCCATGTAATAACAGGCCTAGGCTTCATCTCACTCCAAAAGGAAAGTTCAGGCCCAATACTCGCCACCACAAAGTCCAGTAAGCGAGCCCATGAAACTAGGAATCCAGTAAGCTCAATTATCACACACTCTCCGTGTCTAGAACTAGAATAGAACTAGACTATCTACCCGTGCTCCCACACAGGCTAATTAGAATTAATATAAAAATAAAATCAATAATTATAGTTATCTATCTCACACCCTTTTTATTTATTAAATATTCTAACACATACTCTAAAATATATATTTATCATTATCTAATTACAATAGCTTTCATTTTGCATCACACCTCCATATGTATTCGATATATATTTAGTTGAACTATTCGTTTGTGAATTGGTATTCTTATCTCTTTCAACATACATGAATATATGGTGACATATATCATGGGTAGTATTTTTATATAAACAATAATATATTAATAATGATAGAAATAATAATTTAGAATTTTATATTGATGCACTTTAATATTTTATTGTAATTATATAATTTATATTCATATTTATAAGTAATTTAACTTTTAATAATAATGACATAATTGGATAATTTATGTGCAAATTTAGGGGGGGTATTTGGATTATTTTTATAATAGCACATGTGGGTAATTTACACAGAGATTAGGGGGTTAATTTAGATTTATTTTATAATGGCAGAGGTGGGTAATTTAGGTACATGTTTAGAGGGTTACTTTAGTCTATTTTCATAATGACAGAGGTGGGTAATTTATTAGAAAAGATAACAGATCCGATGGTTATTATAATTAGGGTTGTTGGATTGATAGCCGGATGTTTCTGATTTTTTTTTTGATAATTTATAGAATTTCTCTATTTTTTTGACATTGCCCACCTAGGATCCTAGGTGGCTTCATGTAGAGGCTCCAAAGAGACTCCAATTAGTAATAGTAGAATAGAATAGAACCGGTCGAGCCCTCTACCTATCACCTCAATCTTAGGCCTCGTTTGGTTTTTTCAGTTTAAGTCATAAGTCCTGTCACACCGCATGTTTAAACATCAATTGGGAGTACTAAACATAGACTTATTGAAAAACTAATTTCATAAAACATGATTTAATCATGAGATGAATCTATTAAACCTAATGTTATCGCCATAAATTAACAGATTAATTAATGGGCCGCGAGTGAGTTGGGCTTAATGAAGAAATTAAAGGAGGCTTACGAATCGGCTCCTGCGTGAGCGTTTGGGCCATATGGGCCATGTATCTTTAGATTTATTTCAGTTTGAGTTAGAGATAGAGTCCGATATGGACACGCTAGTTTAGATTGTTGTCCAAGTCTCCGGACTATAAATATGTACTCTATGACATTTGTAAAAGGAGGAACATCATCACGTTTTGCAAACAACAACTCTCGGCGCACCGCCACCCCTAATTCTAGGGTTTCGTCCAAGTAAGCGCCATGCTACCCTGATCGCTTCTTGCGATCAGGGCAGCGTTGTTCTTGCTTTTACCTTGGTATTACTCGTACTGAAGAGTTTTTGATGGCGAGTAGTGCTAGTTATCTTGATTTTCGTAGCATGATTTTTTAGTAGATTCATCGTGCTTTTGTTGCTTATCATCTACGAACATCATGTCATCTCTGCGCGATCATGTTTTAATCTTATACTAATTCTCATTGCATGAAATTAGTCGCGTAGAGATGACACTCTGCTCCTTTTTTATCTAGTAGATCTAATCTGTTATGGTTAGTTCTTATACTTAAGAATTGGCGTAATATCTGCTAGTTTAGGCCTTGCAAACGGGTTGGACGATCCGGCGACGTATTAGATGCTTTGCCTTGATCTTAATAGGGATTGATCCGGGAATCGGCTTTCGCTTGTTCTTAGGCCTCTTTTCTGGTCAAGGTTCGGTTATCTTTTACGCTCGTTAGGCCTAACTACGTGTAGGATGTTCCGATCTAGCAGTGAAGCTTTTACCGTCGTGGATTAGATTAGCTAGATTTAATTGAAGCAGTTTTTGTAGTTATTTGCTTTATCCATTACCATCTGGATATGCAGATCCAATCTGACACCGGGACTCGATCAGGTGGCACGCCCTGCATCTCCGGAAGCGACGGCGTGTGCCAGGATCTGGGCAGTTGACCAAGGGACCGGTGCCAGCCAGCGCCCCGGCAACTTCCCGGCTCCTCGTGTTGCCTGTCACTACTCGCCGGTGGGTTTTGACCAACAACACATTCTGGCACGCCTGGTGCGACCCTCATCAGCAACAACGTCCACCGCCAGAATGACTGGACCTCAGAGCCAAGCGCCGATCACCAGCCTTGTCACGTATGAACAGCTGACCCCCGAGCACAAGCAGAAATACGATGAGGTCAAAGCTCAGTTCGAAGTCGATGTCATCAGCTCGTTCGAGAGGACCCGCAACCACGGCATCAGGTGGAAGGGGTTCTCACCCGAAGGCGCTCTCGACAACGTTGACTTGTCCATACCATCAGAGGAGCGCACCAGAGCCCTGCGCCAGGAGATGAACTACATGGTGGCTCACACGCTTCATCGGCACTCAGAAAGCCTGGTGAATGAGCTCAAGCATGTGGCACATCATGTCGTCCAGGAGGGATCAAAAACCAGTACTCCCCATCAGGACCAATCCTGGGGAGTCACAGGGGAGAGGACTCACTTCAGTCTAGGCCGCCAATATCGTATTCGCTCACAAATCTAGGTCCGCAGGCTTCGCCGATCTACGTCGTCTACAAGATCGGCGGTGATCCCGGGGAGGGCCAGTTCCTGAACGAACTGCCTAAGGAGATTCCGCACGGATACACGTGCGTGTACATACCTGATAGCATCAGTCCAACGCGCGCGGGACATCTGGTGGGTACAGGAGCTTCAGGAGCAGATGCGGAGAAACAAGCATGGCTAGCGAAGTACGCTACCGGGCCGAGTGCTGAGCCCTCGGCCCCAGGAGTTCTTAGTGTGGATCAGATCAGCGCAATACTAAGGGAACAGTTCAGCATTCTGCCCAAGAGAAAGGCGATCAGCTATTCCAAGCCGTACCCAAGCGAATACGACTTGATCCCGTTACCACCCAAGTATCGGCTCCCATAGTTCACCAAGTTCAGCGGGTCAGAAGGGGCCAGCTCCATCGAGCATGTGAGCCGATACCTAACTCAGCTCGGGATGATTTCAGTATCGGATCCTCTGAGGGTCCAGTTCTTCTGTCAGTCTCTCACAGGCTCAGCCTTTGTATGGTACACATCATTAGCCCCAGATTTGATCCGCACTTGGAGGCAGCTGGAAGATCAGTTCCACACCCAGTATCACTCAGAGGCTGCTGAAGCCGGGATTGCCGACTTCGCCCAAGTCAAGCAGAAGCGAGGGGAAAGTGTGTCAGAGTACGTGCAGCACTTCAGAGAGGTTAAGAATCGATGCTACTCATCATGCATCACAGAAAAGGAGGCAGTCGATTTGGCAGTTCTGGGGCTCACTAAGCCGATCAAGGATCTGGCTTTTCAGTTGGAATTCACCTCTTTGGCGCACATGGTACAGAAGCTCATGGCGTATGAACACTATCACCCTGAGCTGTACCAGAAAAAATTCAAGCGACATGTGAATATGGCCCAAGCAAATGATTCTGATGATTCTAGCGAGGAACAAGAAGTGGCTATGGCAGAGTGGACCCGGGGGGCAAACCCCGTCCCGTGCAAGTGGGTCAAACAGAAGGGGCTTGTGAAGGGCTTTGATTTTGACGTGGCCAAGGCAGAGCAGATATTCGACTTACTGCTCAAGGAAAAGCAGTTGAAGCTCCCAGAGAATCACAAGCTGCCAACGACGCAAGAGCTGCGTGGGAGGCTGTACTGCAAGTGGCACCACTCGTTCACCCATGCGACGAATGACTGCAAGGAGCTGCGTCGGCAGATCCAATAGGCTATCGAGCAAGGTCGATTAATTCTGGCCCAACACATGATGAAGGTGGACAGTCAACCATTCCCACAAGCTAATATGGTGGAGCTGTCGGATTTTAGACCTGAGGGCCAGAACTTGGCGTTCCAGATTAACATGGCGGGACCCATGCGCCGCCGTGACGAGCAGAGGAAAGAGGCCGCTTCTGGCAAACGGCCCCAGGATGAATACGAGCCGGAGCAGCAACATGTTACTGAAGAACAAGTGCGTCACATCCGCAATCAACTCCCAGCTTCCAATCGGCTTCTGGAAAAATACCAGTATCAGTACAAGTTGCACCGCCGATATGAATCGGAAGAGGAGGAGTATGAGCACCGCACAGGGAGGACGCTGGGGAGGCGCCAGGCTATACGCGACCACTGGCATTGCCCGTTTTTCAGGTACTGTTGGAATTCCGGCATGAGCCGATTGCCTACTATCGATGATTGCTTGGAGTGCAGGCCTCTGGGACGCCAGCCAGGCGAGACGTCGGTGTTCCAGCGCTTGGGGCCCAAAGCACGTCACGACGACCATATTGAGCGGCCATCCAGGGATGATCTTGAGCTAGAAGGGGAAGATAAGTATCATCGTCCACGATGGCGTCCTGACAGGCTCAGAAGCTCACAGAAGCGCAGAGTGCAGCGCTTACGCAATCTCGAGGAGGCAGAAGCAAGGTACCTCGACGTGCTGAGGAAAGCGCGTCCGAATCTCGCGGAGCAAGTCAGGCACCCGCGAAGGGTGGAAAGGTGCCCTCCAAGGAGGGAGTGGTGCCCCAAGCAGCCAAGAGCCGATGAAAAGTCATCGGCTGATGTGAATATGGTGTTCGTGCCCCCGTCGGAGTTTCGGGCGCCCCAACCGGAGGAATTGGCCTTCGCGCGGCTGGACCTTGGTCCACAGCCGATCATCTTCGAGAAGCCCAAGGAGAAAAGCTACAAGCACCTGAAGGGATTATATCTCAAGGGCCTCATCAACGGCAAGCCTGTGAATAGAATGTTGTTCGACACTGGAGCCGCGGTCAATCTAATGTCGTACTCAGTACTGCACCGATTGGGTCGTTCTGCTGCTGATCTTATCAAGACCAACGTGATGCTCAATGATTTCAATGGCCAGCCGTCGGAGGCACAGGGCGTCCTCAATGTGGAGTTGATAGTTGGCCACAAGACCATCCCAACCTCGTTCTTCATCGTCAACAGTAAGAGTACGTACACAGTGCTGCTTGGGAGGGATTGGATTCACGCCAATTGTTGTGTTCCTTCCACGATGCACCAGTGTTTGGTCCAATGGGATGGCGATGAAGTGGAGGTGGTCCGTGCAGATGACTCCAGCGAGGTTTCGCTCACAGACATGAACGCCTAGGACACCGAAGGGCAAGAGCCGATCTCAGGGATCGCGCTGGAAGACTGTGATTGGATCGAAGCGACAAAAAATGGATTGAGGCTGGTCTTATCCACTGGCCTCACAGAATAAATACATCCTGGCACGCTACTTAGCCTAGCAGGTTTAGAGAGGCCGGTCCCAGCGACCGGCCCCAAAAAATAGACAATTCTTGTTTAGAGTCGAAACTGTTACATTGCGGACAGACTTTAGCCTGCTCTGGCAGTTGGTTAGTTAATGAGCATTCAGTTTCGAGGGGTAATATTGAGACGGCCGGCCCATGCGGTCGGCCGAAAATTTTCTTTTGTCATCTCCCCGTGTTTGCTGTCGACGTGGCAGATGATGACGAGTCACCTGTGTCCACAGTCGATTTTACAGGCGACGGCAAGTTGGGGTACGGGTTTACATCAGCTGACGATTTGGAGGAAGTTTATATCGGTCCCGGGGATAAGCCGCGACCAACATTTATCAGCAAGAAGCTAGACCCAAGCCTGCGTGAGCCGATGATAGCACTGTTGAGGGATTACCGGGATTGTTTCACGTGGGATTATATTGAAATGCCTGGTCTGGATAGAAGCATCGTCGAACATCGGCTCCCGCTTAAGAAAGGATTTCGGCCGTTTCAACAACGAGCAAGGCAGATGAAGGCGTAAGTCCTGGAGGAGGTCAAGAAAGAGGTGCAAAAGATGTTGGACGCAGGGTTCATCAGGCCATGTAGGTATGCAGAATGGATCTCCAGTGTGGTCCCTGTACAGAAGAAGGATGGCCGATGGAGAGTCTGCATGGATTTCAGAGACCTCAACAGAGCGACGCCAAAGGACGAATATCCGATGCCCATGGCAGAAACATTGATCAACGCCGCTGCCGGTCACAAAATGCTAAGCTTTATGGATGGTAACGCCGGCTACAACCAGATCTTCATGGCCCTAGAGGATATAAGCAAGACTGCGTTCAGAGTACCAGGCGCGGTCGGCTTGTTCGAGTACTTGATTATGACCTTTGGATTGAAAAATGCCGGCGCAACGTATCAACGCACCATGAATTACATTTTTCATGATCTCATCGGCAAGCTGGTAGAAATCTATATTGATAATGTCGTGGTCAAGTCCACATCGGCTGGGGGGCATCTGGAAGATTTGCGTAAGGTTTTGGAGAGGACTCGGAAGTTTGGGCTCAAAATGAACCCGAAGAAATGTGTATTTGGCGTATCGGCCGGTCAGTTCTTAGGATTCCTGGTACATGAGCGAGGAATCGAGATCGGCTTGAAGAGTCAAGAAGCGGTAAAGACAATGAAACCGCCTACTACGAAGAAGGAGTTACAGAAGCTCATCGGCAAAATCAACTTTGTCAGACGATTTATCTCCAATCTGTCTAGGCGTATCGAGCCGTTCATGGGTCTGGTGAAGATCAAGTCCGAGGATGAGTTTCACTGGGGGGCAGAATAGCAGCAGGCTCTTGATGAAATCAAGGAATAATTGTCGAAGCCTCCAGTATTGGTTCCACCTCAACAGGACAGGCCTTTCTACGTGTACCTGTCCGTGGGTGACACTTCCATCACCTCGGTTCTAATTCAGAAACATGACGATCAGGAGAGGGTTGTCTTCTACCTCAGTAGGCGCATGTTGGACGCCGAGATCAGGTATCCTGAGATTGAAAAGCTTTGCCTTTGTTTATTTTTTACATGTATAAAGCTTCGACATATTTTGCTCTCGGCGGAAACGATCGTCATATGTAAATCAGATGTCATCAAGCATATGCTGTTGGCTCCTATTCTAAAAGGCCGACTAGGAAAATGGATGTTTGCGTTGTCAGAATTCGATATCCGATATCAACCTGCAAAGGCAGTCAAGGGACAGGCACTGGCGGATCTCATTGCATACAGTGTCAATACTGACGTGTCTGCACTTTTTGTACGTGCCTGGGCCATGTTTTTCGACGGATCGGCTTGTGATGATGGGTGCCGCGTAGGAATTCTTTTGGTATCGCCTCGTGGGGCGACTTATTCTTTTTCCATCAGGATGGCTACTCCATGCACCAATAATTTAGTAGAGTATGAGGCCATTCACAAGGGGATGGAATTACTCCTGGAAGCTGGTGCAGAAGCAGTGGAAATATTTGGGGATTCGAAACTGGTGATTTCTCAGCTCACGGAAGAATATAAATGTGAGAGCGAGCCTCTTTTTCCAATATGGATGCAGTGCCGTGAGTTGATGTCACAATTTAGGTACATTAATTTCCACTGGATACAAAGGACTTTGAACAGTGAAGCCAATGACTTGGCACAGATGGCTTCCGGATACAAGGAAGCAGCCGATGGGGTCGATGTAGAGGTTCAGTTTCTAGAACCTGGAGACTGGAGAGCCGATATCTTCAATTATTTGAAGGATTTGGCTCGGGGGGCACCCAGAAGGATAAGACTCAAAGCTATGAAGTATGTTCTGATAGGGGACGTCATGTTCTACAGGACTTTGGAAGGACTGCTGCTTAAATGTTTGGGGCCTTCGGAGTTGAATCGGCTCTTGCATTAGGTTCATGAAGGAGCCTGCGGTACTCATCAATCGGCTCATAAGATGAAATGACTGATTAGATGATCGGGATATTACTGGCCTATCATGCTTGAGGATTGCTTTAAATATTACAAGGGATGTCAGGCATGTCAGAGATTCGGCAAGATTCAGATGGTGCCGGCATCAGTAATGAATCCTATCATTAAGCCATGGCCGTTCAGGGGTTGGGCCATGGATATGATTGGCCAGATTAACCCGCCATCTAGCAAAGATCACCAATGGGTGTTAGCTGCCACGGATTATTTCACAAAATGGGTGGAGGCAGTACCCATGAGGTCGGTGGCATCGAAAGATGTGATCAGTTTCGTTAAAGAGCACATCATTCATAGGTTTGGGATTCCTCAGACCATTACGACCGATGGAGGATCGGTCTTTATATCGGAGGAATTTAGAAAGTTTGCCGATGACACGGGGTCCAAGCTAATCAGATCATCCCCGTATTATGCCCAGGCTAATGGACAGGCTGAAGCATCCAACCAGAGCCTTATCAAGCTGATCAAAAGGAAGATCGATGAATATCCTAGGCGCTGGCTTGAGGTGTTGTCAGAGGCTTTGTGGGCATATCGTATTTCGTGTCATGGATCCATCAAGACGTCACCATACCATCTGGTCTACGGTCAAGACGCTGTGTTGCCATGGGAGATCACGGCCGGATCAAGGCGTGTTGAGTTTCAGAATGATCTATCGGCTGAAGAGTATGCAGCCTTGATGAGCGATAATGTGGAGGATCTTACAGAGCTAAGACTTTGGTCACTCGAGAAGATCAAGGAAAACAAGGCTAAAGTTGCTCGTGCATACAACAAAAATGTCAAGCCGAAAGAATTCCAGGTTGGAGACCTAGTTTGGGAGGCAGTGCTACCATTGGGAACTAAAGACATGAAGTATGGTAAGTGGTCTCCTACTTGGCATGGACCATACAAGGTTGATCAGGTCCTGCCTGGAAATGCGTACATGCTTGAAGAATTAGATGGTGTCAAGTTTCCTGTAGCCATCAATGGCCAACACCTCAAGAAATATTTTCCGAGCATGTGGGAAGGCGACTAACAAGAGCCGATGAGATCCATCTGGCTGCATTATAAAAGGCCAACACGTTGAGTTGGCCAGTAAAAAAATGAGATAGGCCAACACGTTGAGTTGGCCAGTAAAAAAAGCAAAAATGAGATAGGCCAACACATTGAGTTGGCCAGTAAAAAAAGCAAAAATGAGATAGGCCAACACGTTGAGTTGGTCAGTAAAAAAAGCAAAAGTGAGAAAGGCCAACACGTTGAGTTGGCCAGCAAGTAAAAATTATATGAGAAGCAAGGCAGCTGATGTGTAACCATCGACTTAAGATGTTTTTAATAGATACGAGTTTCAGTTTAACAGGCAACATTAAATGTTTTCTGAATTATTCTACTAGTTCAGGAATCCTTCTATGGCATGGATGGCTTCTGCACGTATGGCGTCGGCTCTTGCTATGACTGCTTCGTCGTTTTTGTCATCGCCCGTTACTATCTGTTGACTCAAGGTGTTGATTTCTGCAAACTCTGCCCGTATTTGCTCGGTTATTTCTTGGGCTTCTTGCTTGGAGTTTGCAATCAAGGCTTTCTCCTCTTGGATCAGTCTCTGTGTGGTGCGGACTTTTTCTTCGAGTTCTGCCAGTTCTTTCTCCAGGAGGCTGAGTCTCCTTGTACTCGCTGAGATATCGGCTTTGGCATCCAGAGTTGCCTTCTTCTGGTTTAGCATCTTGCACTTTTCAGCGATGTCGGCTTTCAGAGGAATTTGAGAATGCCTTAGTTCTATCCTCTGTTGCGCTGCTTTCACCTCTGCCCGAAAGAAGGGAAGATGGCCGGCTGGCCAGAGCTTGACCCGAAGTGACTCTGGGAGTTGGGATTCTATCTGCTCGAGGACTTTCTGTATTTTGCTGGAGTCATCGACCAGGGTACTGATTGGAGCAGATAGCAGATTTTTGATGAGTTGAAGCTGATCCGCGAGGTCAATCGGCTGCTGTGGTGGTGGTACTTTCGCTCCAGGGGCGATCAGACCCATTGATGCCGGGTCAAAGGAGAGCAAATCTGAAATATTGAAGCCCTGTGGAGATATCAGAGTTAGTTTTGGGAGCAAGGTATATCAACAAAGTTAACGGCTGATTTAGAATCGGCTCATGCGGTGTTACCTGTTGTGAGGAAGAAGCGATGGTCGGTCCGAGTGTGATCGGCTCAATTGGGGCAACAACAGCGACATCTGCTGTTGCAGTTTCTTCACTACGAATTTCTGCTGGGATGATGGGTGGTTCTCGCTGTTCTTGGACTTCAGTTGTTCCAGTATCGACTTCATGAGCAGCGGTTCTCTATTGTGATGGGCTTCCAGTGCTAAGGATGTCTTCAGCTGTGTCCTGGAGGAAAGATTACAATCAACCAGAGTACATGTGCATAAGAAAGGAATTTTTCAGAAAAAGTTTCAGAGAGTGAATTACCTGGTTGGTATTGGATTCTGATCGATCTGAGGGAGGCTATGCTGTCTTCTTAATGATTCGTCGTGTGAAGATCTTTCTTTTCTTAGTTGGGTCTCGGGGGGCAGCACTTCCAGAGATTTGTCTCCACTTAGAGGCCGACTGGGGTGAGTCTGGCTGAACAGTCATTATCATTTTCTTCATTGGTGGTGATCCCTTGCAAAAAAGAACATCAGGGGCAGTTTGGAGAAAGTGGAATGGCTCCCCGTTACTGGTCATGGGTTCTGGACCATCTTGTTGCTGTAAACAAGGTGAGCAAGGTTAGCCAAGTAAAGCAATAGGAGTCTTAGAAAGAATAAGTGCATGGATCCAGTACCTCTGCCTCGGGGATTGTATATTCAGGATCAATTTGTTGCAGTAGAGGGCCTAAAGCTCTTCTGAATACATGAGTTTTCCACATTCCCCACCATGTGTTAAAGCCGGTTGACGAGGGAGTAAAGGATAGATCGGCTGGTATTGGAATGTGGAGATTGTCAAACATGTTGTAGCATCTTGAACTGGTAAGACCGTCAGGTAGATTGGCTCTACTCTCCACCAAGTGGTGAATATGGAAGTGGGGACGGACTTGTCCTAGACCAAATTGCCGAGCTGCTATGACTGGTTGATAGGTTTCATAACCTGGTTTGATGATTCTGTTGGAAGTGCTTATGTCGATAGGAAGGAAGCCAGGTCGGATCATTAGAGAATATATATGCCGAGTGCTATTGTCATCGGCAAAGCTATCCAGCCTGAAGGTAGTTGGGTTCTCAAAGGCTTCAGATTCAGTGAATGGAAAGTAGAGGGAATTCTCTAGGCCTTTGTAGAAAACTCTAAACCATTTTGTTGCATCTGTTGAGTTCAGTTTACTGCCAGGGAGGCTGAATAGGGCTTTGCCATAGTTGGTGCATCTAATTGGCTTGCCATTCTCGTCAGGGAAGGAATTCTTGGCTAGGCTTTGAAAGTTTGGAATCTGGTGCTGGAAGTAGAGTTGTGCCCATAACTGAATGAACCACCAAGGGCCTCCAGTTCTGAGTTTCCTTTGGCTAAGCATGCTAGTTGTCATCAAATGGAGACATCTATATGTTTCTCCGAGGAAAAGTTTGCCTAGGCTGATGCGGTTGCCATGGGCCAGATGATAAGCCAAAGGAAGATAATTCTTGGTTGGGGCTAAGGAAGGACCACAGAAGATGAAATGTTCTAACCAAAGAATTAGAAAGGTTGTGTGTTCCTTTTTACCTACTAGACCTTTTGTTTTCATGTGCTGGTTCATGTAAGTGCTCCAGTTTGTGCAGTCTGTTTTAGATGAAAGTTAGAAGGGGACTTCTACCATTCTGTGAGCTGCAGGATCAGGGGACCTAATGTCTAGGCCAGTAATCATGGTAACATCTAGCTGAGTAGGGGTCATGGGTCCATGACCAAAGAGGAAACAATTCAGAGCGTCGGACCAGAAATAGCCGATGGTCTTCAGAAGGTTTTCATCTTTATCTAGGGGGGTAATGATAGACTGAGTGCATCAGCTATGTTCAGTTCTTGCCACAAGGGCATATAGGTTTTTGCTACTCTGCTATACCATGTAATCCAGCTTTCAGGTGGATTAGGCCAGGCTCTTAAGCAGTCGGCCCAGGAATTTAAATTGATGTCTTGACTCATGAAAGGGATTCTATTCACTTCACAGGAGATCAGATCCGTGGGATTTTCATAAACTCGTGGACCAAGACAAAAGAAGTTGAGATTGGAAGGATGCGGCAAAAGTATGTCTGAGGCCTGGAGTTTCAAAAATTCAGAAATTTGTATATGGTGTCATATTTCAGAGCTTAATTTATTCGGAGGATTGATGAGCTGAAAAAAGTTGAAAGGATGGGCTGAAGATTACATTCAGGCCGAAGATTGCCGTATCGACATTTGGAGATCTCGCTGTTTGAGCTTCAGAGTCCGCCATGGTTCAGATCTACTATCTTAGGGTTTGGTTGTTTTGTGGGCTCTAGTTCAAGTTTTGGATGCTGTGAGTTTCCGTTCAAACTTATGAAGCGGGATTCTCGAATTGCGCTCGGATTTGGAATATCTGTTTCTAGTTGGGTTCAAAGTGGAGGTGATGTTCTGTTCTTATACTGGTTGCTTCCAATTTTGAATTCCGTCGGCTCTTGGTTATTGGTAAAGCTTGATGCGGTGCCATCGGCTTTTGGAAGGTTGTCCGAGCAAGAAACTAAGAGATGAGGGACTTTATTCATTAAAGGTAAAGTCTTTACAAGGGAAAGAGCCGATTTGACAAAGGAACGAATCCTTCGGCTCAATCTATGCTACAGTACTACTCCTACAATACTTCCTACCACCCGTAGGTGCCTAATGCCTACGGCGCTTGGGGATTTGCGCCGGCACGTCTCCGCCGCTACTGTCATTGCCGTCGTCGTCGTTGCCGCTGCTCTCGTCGGCGCTGCTGCTGTTGCTGGCTTCGTCGTCACCGCTCCAGCCGCCGCCGCCGCCATCACTATTTTCCTTGCTTTCCTCCTCGGAGGAGCCAGGGAACCGGAATGCCCTTTCGGCCATCGGGTCCTCCTCAACAGAGGAGGAGTCGATTTCTTCTTCTGAGGAGGAGTCGGCTCCGTCCCAGGAGAAGCAATCGTCGTTGTTCTCCTCCGGCTCTTCCTGGAACAGGAGCCGGAGGTCTTCGTCATCGGTCTTGGGTTCGTCGTCCTCGGAGACGACTTCGAAGTCGAACTCCTCTGCATCCCAATGCAGAGGAGCGAGTGCCTCGTGCGCCGCCGTCAGATCATACTCCGGCGTCGGTTCCCGGCTCTCGGAGATGGGGTCGAGGGAAGAGGAAGAGGAACTCGAGGGAGAGGGGGAGAGATGAGAGCCGATTGAGTTGAAGCTAGAGGAGGAGGAGATCGCCATGGCTACAGGAAGTTGGGGTTTTCTGCGCAGTTGGCTGAGGGAGGAAAATGAATTTGTGGCGAAAGGAGTCAGTTCAGGGTGAGATTAAATCAAGAAAAAAATGGAAGATGAATCGGCACTTTCACATTCCACGAGGAGCCAGTTGCAGAGACGTTCCGTCTTTCATGGTGGTTATAGTGCGTTTTAATGAGCATCAACGGGAAGATGAAGCGACGAAGTGGTTTTGGAATTATCATTGCCAAAACCAGGGGGCATGTGTTATCACCATAAATTAACAGGTTCATTAATGAGCCGCGAGTGAGTTGGGCTTAATGAAGAAATTAAAGGAGGCTTACGAATCGGCTCCTGCGTGAGCGTTTGGGCCTTGTGGGCCATGTATCTTTAGATTTAGTTCAGTTTGAGTTAGAGATAGAGTCCGATATGGACACGTTAGTTTAGATTGTTGTCCAAGTCTCCGGACTATAAATATGTACTCTATGACATTTGTCAAAGGAGGAACGTCATCACGTTTTGCAAACAACAACTCTCGGCGCACCGCCACCCCTAATTCTAGGGTTTCGTCTAAGTAAGCGCTATGCTGCCATGATCGCTTCTTGCGATCAAGGCAGCGTAGTTCTTGCTTTTACCTTGGTATTACTCGTACTGAAGCGTTTTTGATAGCGAGTAGTGCTAGTTATTCTGATTTTCGTAGCATGATTTTTAGTAGATTCATCGTGCTTTTGTTGCTTATCATCTACGAACATCATGTCATCTCTGTGCGATCATGTTTTAATCTTATACTAATTCCCGTTGCATGGAATTAGTCGCGTAGAGATGACACTCTGCTCCTTTTTTATCTAGTAGATCTAATCTGTTATGGTTAGTTCTTATACTTAAGAATTGGCGTAATATCTGCTAGTTTAGGCCTTGCAAACGAGTTGGACGATCCGGCGACGTATTAGATGCTTTGCCTTGATCTTAATAGGGATTGATCCGGGAATTGGCTTTCGCTTGTTCTTAGGCCTCTTTTCTGGTCAAGGTTCAGTTATCTTTTACGCTCGTTAGGCCTAACTACGTGTAGAATGTTCCGATCTAGCAGTGAAGCTTTTACCGTCATGGATTAGATTAGCTAGATTTAATTGAAGTAGTTTTTGCAGTTATTTGCTTTATCCATTACCATCTGGATATGCAGATCCAATCTGACACCGGGACTCGATCGGCTCTTTAAACCCAATGCAAGAGTCGTCCCGGGGAGCCGACCACGACTCGGACTAATGTTTACACGTGTTTGTGCTTGTAGGCAAATCGTCAAAGGCACGTTCGCACCCTCCTGATCGGTTATAGATCAGGTGGCACGCCCTGCATCTACGGAAGAGACGGCGTGTGCCAGGATCTGGGCCGTTGACCGAGGAACCGGTGCCAGCCAGCGCCCCGGCAGCCTCCCGGCTCCTCGTGTTGCCTGTCACTACTCACCGGTGGGTTTTGACTGACAACACCTAATTACTCTGTAATTTGACCACTAATTGCTACTGTAACCATCCACTAATTGTGCATTAATTATATTTAATAGATTTGTCTAGAGCCCTAATTGCAACGTATGCATTAGTTTTATATTAAGTTGGCATCCGAACATTCAATGTGACAGCTACTTAAAAAACCAAACGAGATCTAAGTTCTCTCTGATCAGTTTGGCAGGGCTTCAGCTTCAGCTCCCTCAGCGGTTCCTGCTGGAGCCCTACCAAACACTCCGAAGGTGGAGCGGCTCTGTCATGTAGATTGTGAGAGCCGCGAAACCGGCTTTGCTGCGAAAAGGTGGAACAGATAGAGCCACAAAAGGCAGATCCACCTGCTCTAGCTCCAACTTCGCTCTTGTTTTTAAGGGAGCCGGAGCCCTCTCAAACAAAACCTATATATAAATAAAGATTGGGAAGGCGTTGGAGGATTCATCGTCATCTTTATTAGTTGTTATTAATAACTACCCTCCTTTCTTCACAACTTTGTACGGATATGAGTATATGATGGGATTGCTTGCCTTTAACAGAAAAGGAGTGTACATCTTCCCTTCCAATCGACCGAAAAGGCAAAGATTTGAATAATATAACGGCTGTGTTTAGTTCACTGACGCACATCACATCGAATTTTACGATACATGCATAGAATATTAAATATAGTTAAAAAATATAACTAATTACACAGTTTGGTTGTAAATGACGAGACGAATCTTTTAAAACTAATTACTCCATGGTTGGACAATAGTTGCCAAATAAAGCCGAAACGTAATACAACAACTTTTTCGTAAACTTTTCGTGAACTAAACACACCCAACATGTTCATCCATGCTGCATGCCATGCCATGCCATGCCGTACAATAAACCATGCATCAAGCTGACGCCACTCTACTGTCACATTTCACAATCTACAGGTATAATATATAGTAGCTGATTATAATGCGCACTAGCATTAGCTTTTTTTTTTGCGGGTAGCATTAGCTTGTTGATCATAATGGTTAAAGGTCTCTTTTTGGTAAGACGTACGCTCTCAATGAGCAGAGCAGATCCACTAGCAGCAATCTAGTAGAGTAGCATGCATAATCTCTTTTCCCGAAAAAAAATCCAGTGACATTGCCGAGGCATGCAAAAGACAAAAACTTTGTTAAGTAAAGGCCTAATGATATGTACGTTATCCAAACTTTACAATAATCCTCGGTAGGGAGGGGTACACACTTTGATAGCTAGGGCACGCCCACAAGCTTTTTATCTTTGCTTTGCTTTGCATTCCATGGGCTCAATCTTTTTGCAGAGAGTGGTGCCTCCCTTTCTTGTAGCTTTAAATTTGCGCCTTTGCCTAGCTAGCTAGCTCTCTCAAAACATGGATAAGATACTGCTAGCTGTTGGATCGGAGAACACAAGCTTGTGTTCCAGACCATGTAAGAGTATAATTCTGCATCAGGCTCTCTTGCGTGTCTGAATCATGAATTCAACGTTGCAGTAGAAACATGCAAGCTGTCCACTCGCTGCTGTAACCACTGAAGGTGACCATTGCCAGGTGCTCGGTGCATAATGTCTATAGATGCAATGCAAGTGGATATTAAGTATTAACTTGCAGTTACTGATCGATACGACTGAAAATGACCATTAGTTGAGTAGGTGCTCAGTGCTCACTGCACCATGTGTTTCCTGTCTGCAAACTGCTAAAATATCAGAGAAAACTTTAATTTGGTGGAAGCACGCACTATGCCATTACAGGTCTAGTAGTAGCGCTTGTCGGCGATCGACATTTCATCCAGGTCAGTATGGCCACTTGCTGCAAATGCAATTGTAGCCAAGTGCAGTGTGCACCGTGGCATGTGCTTTGCGCATCGCGACAACTACTGAGGAATGTGAGTACTTTATCCTGCCTGTGATGAGTGAATTGTCAACCGTGCAGTGTGATCGTGCGCTTGGTCTTTGGATTGCAGGTACACGGGCGTCGAGTGTCGGCGGGGAGCTGCTGTGGAGGTGCTGTGGCCGATGGACCGTGCGGTGGACGGCGGTGAAGGGCAGCCGGGACCGGAGCTCGGACCGGGCGGCAGCTGTGGCGTCCACTCCTGGATCGAGGGCGCAAGCGGCGACGGAAGGCGGGTTTCTTGGTTTGCGCCACAAAACCAAGGAGGCGGACGGCGGTTGAAGACACCAAGTCGTGGAGGCACGGGCGTCGGTCTCGGGACTGACGGAGGCTACGGGCGTCGGGCGGCGTCTAGGGCCGTCAGAAGGCCGAGGCGGGAACGGCATCTAGGGCCACGGCGTGGAGGCGGGAATCTTCCCGCGCGTGAGGTTTTGGCGGTTTTCTCAAAACCGGCCACCTACCCGGGTTTCGCGGACCGGATCTTCGTCGACGTGGCGGCATCGCAGCAAAGACTTCGAGTCAAATAAAGAAGCTCCGCCGTCGATCGAGGTTGTACAGCAGGGTGCTGCTGTCCCGACCGATCTGACCGGTCCCCTGGACCGGTTTGACCGGTCTGGCCGTAGCAGCCGGGTATAAATACCCCCACCAGCCCGTGGCTGGTTGAGTCTCTTGAGACTTTTGTTTTCTCTTCGTTTTTCCTTCTCCCTGCCCCTGCTCTAGGTTAGGGCCAAGGTCTCCAACGCAAATGGAGGTTAGATTATAGCTAATCACTTCGATTTAGAGGGTGGATGATGGTGTGGTCGGCTTTAGGTTTTGTATAGGTGAATTCATTCGTGAATTATTAATGAAATTGTGTTGAGATTCACCCGTGTGTGCTGAGCTTTTCGTCCTCCCCTTCCCTTTGTGTTTTTGGACTTGATTTTTCCTCCTTTGAGGTGTTTTGTGCTTGGAGGAGTCAAGTTCTTCGATTCGTGGTTTGATGAACTCGTTGTGACTATTCTAATCTATCTAGCCTAGTGCCAAATCTGCAGGAATCGCGAGTTCTCACGGATTGAGATTTTTGGGTTCTTGAGAAAACCCCAATTCTCTTTGATCTTCTCTCAATTTCTCACGATCTATTAATCTTTTGGGAAAGATCTTTTGGGAATATGTTCATGGGGTAGATGCGAAGCTTTTCTCCAAGTTTCATTCCATTTGGACTTCGTTTGCTCGAGATTTGATATTTGGAGCTTTGTTGGCGGGCTGTCTGGGAGCGACCGGTCTGACCGGTCTGTGCAACCGGTATGACCCGTCTGCAGTTTGAATTCCCAGCCCGACCAGTCTGACCAGTCTGTGCAACCGGTCTGACCGGTCTCTGCAGTCTAGTTCTGCATTTCGACTCGCTTTGCTTCCGCGCTGCGACCTGGGTCTTCTGCTTTGAGATAGCTTGTCCATAGCTATTCTCGCTGACCTAGGTTGGAGGGCTTGCGGTGATTTTGGGACATAGGCCGACGTTTCAATTTCGGAAGAAATTTTGATCGGCTCCCATTCACCCCCCCCCCCTCTGGTCGCCAGTTTCGGTTCCTCAATTGGTATCAGAGCTTGGTTGAGGTTTTCAGTACCTTAACCGGTTCGAAAACCACTCGGCGACCATGGCGAGTCTTGGTAAGATCCCGGTGTTTTCCGGCGAGGATTATGCCTACTGGAAGGTTCGCATGAGAGCCTTCCTGCAGAGCATGGGAGCCGATGTCTGGGAGATTACCACGAACCAGCTTTACGAGGTGCTTGCTGTTCGGATCACACCTCTCCAGGTGGCCCAGCACGAGGCTAACGCCAAGGCCATCAATGAATTGTTCGCTGGCGTTTCTCGTGCGGAGTTCTCACGCGTTCAGTGTTTTCATGAAGCCCATAAAATTTGGACGTGCCTTGAGAACTACCACGAGGGTACACCTCAGGTGAAGGCCAGACTGTTCGAGACTCACCGGCGTGAGTACGAGAACTTCACACAGGAGCCGGGTGAGAGCATTGACCTTATGTTCAGTCGTTTTCAGTCGATTGTGAACAAGGTCAATGCGAACAGATCTGCTGGTGCCCTTGAGTACACAGAGCACGAGAAGGCTATCAAGTTGCTCAATGCACTTGACCGCTCTGTGTGGGATCTCAAGGTGAACACGATCATTGAGTCTACAGGCTATGAAACTCTGACTGTGAACGAGCTTTTCAGCAAGCTCAAGGCCACGGAGGTGGATAACCAGACACGAGCCAAGCTCAATGGTGCCCCTGCTTCCAAGAGCGTCGCTCTTGTGACTGGCCCAGGTGGATCGAGCTCTAACGCTAACTCTGCTCTTGGCTTTTCAGATGAGCAGCTGGAGACGCTAGGCGACGACGACTTGTGCCTCCTCATCAGCAAGTTCCAGTGCGTCTACCACAACAGGCAGAGAAAGAAGAACCCCGGGTGCTACAACTGCGGCGATCTGAACCACTTCATCACCGATTGCCCCAAGAAGTCTGGCGGTGGCCAGAACAACTCCTTCGACTACTACCGCCACCGCGACCGCGACGAGGGAGGCTCCAACAAGGAGCGTCGGCGCCACAAGCACCGTAGTCGTGACCGGGGAGGACGCTTCGACAAGAAGTCGCTCAAGAAGCGCTTCCAGTACAAGGCCAAGAAGCGGGAGAAGGCCTTCCTGGCGCAGCTCAGTGACCTCGACAAGAGCTCCGACACCGACCGCTCTTCTTCACCAACCTCCGACGATGACGACAAGAAGAAGAAGAAGCGGGACAAGGAAGCCACCGGCTTCATCGGCCTTTGCTTGGCGGCCGGTCGGTGCAAGAGCTTCTGCACCATGGCGGGCGAAGCCGATGGTGCTCGTGCGTCTTCAGGTGGACATGCTACACCGACGCACTCCGGCTCTTCTCCTGGATCCGAGAGCGATTCAGAGGTAAACTCCACGATCGACCTGCTTGATACAGAGGTTAGTGAGTTGTACGCTGCTCTCGACAACCAGAAGAGGCTGCTTAAGGAAGCAGCTAGAGAGTGTAGAAAGCTTAGGACTGAGCTGGCTTGTGCTAGGGAGAAATCTAGTGAGGATGAGTGCGCTGGCTGCATATCTCACATGAATGATCTTGTAGCTCTCCATGCCAAGCATGATGAGAACGTCGCAAACTTAGATGTTGCTAAGACTTTGCTTTCTGACGTGTCTCACGAGCTAGCCAAGGCCAAGCATGAGCTTGAACTTGTCAAGGACGCTCCCATTGTTAGTGATGTGCTTGAATGCGATGAGTGTCCTATCTTCAAGTCTGATCTAGCTTCTTTACAGTCCAAGTTTGCTACTGTTGTTTGTGAACTAGAGGAGCTTAGATCTAGGCCTGCTTTGCTTGGCGCTTGTAAGCTTTGTCCCACGCTTAGGTTGGAGCTAGAGGAGAAGAATGCTTTGATCAAGTCTTTTGGAAAGACTAAGGTCGTAGAGTCTAGCCCACCTATTGACAGCTCTGTTTGCCCTGGTTTGATTGCTGATTTAGATAGTCGTGCGGTAGAGAAAGCCAACTTAGAGAATGAGAATACCTATCTTAGGGCTTTTCTGAGTTGGGTTTCTAGCAGTGAGCCGCAGTTGTGCATGATGATTAAGCAGTTCAAGCGTGGTGATGGGTTTGGGGTCGGTTATACATACACGAAGTCAGACTTTGACAGGTTATATGGTAAGATTGGCAAGGCTGCTGAAAACACTGCTAGCATGAGCACACAGCCTTCGCTTGTTGACCCCGCAGATGGTGTGCTTAAAGAACCACCGAAAGCACCTCCGCAGAAGCAGGTTTGGGTTCCAAAGCCCAATGCGCTGAGGAACCCCCTTGACACGCTCCCTGCTGCCACAGCCCAGGTTGCCCAGAAGAAGAGGGCTGCTCCTCCCCGTCCGCAGGCTAGGCCTCCACCTCCCAAGCGTGAGGTGAGGTACCACTGCGAGTTCTGTGACAAGGAAGGTCACCTGGAGGAATTTTGCTTCAGGAGGAAGCGAGCTGTGAGGAGAGAGCAGGAGAGACGGAACACGGACATGTACTCTGCTCGGGTGCATGGTCCTTCTCGGCGTGGTGATAGGCGAGATGCTAGGGCGCGCCGTGTAGTTGGAGGTTAGGGAGACGGATGTGGTTACCGTGCTCCAGCAGGTGGTTGCTTTGCCGGTCTTGCTCCTGGTCGTTTTCAGTACGGCTATGGACCACGGGACCGAGGCTTTGGAGGAGGTTTTGAGGCTCCACGCTTTCCTCGCGGTGGTGTTCGTCTGTGACGTGGTAGACGGGACGGGGGATACGCTTTGTCTGGTTTTGCTAACCCTTCTATAGAGCAAATGGCTCGACACTGGTTTGCTTCTCACTTTGCTAACCCCAGTGTTGAGACATTTGCTCACACTTTGTCTCACTACTGATGTGCAGGTCGGAGGCTTGGAAACAGGTGGATCATGGACTCCGGTTGTTCGCGCCACATGACCGGAAATGACAAATGGTTCTCCAGCGTCACCCCGATGCGCTCAAAGGAGTACATTGTGTTCGGGGATAATGGAAGAGGAAAGGTACGTGGACTTGGCGCTGTTCGATTTTCTGATCGCTTTACCCTGAGAGAAGTTGCTTTGGTTTCGAATCTTGGCTTTAATTTGCTCTCTGTTTCGCAACTTCTTGATGAGGGGTTTGAGGTTCGCTTCAAGGAGGGTTGCTCGCGTGTTTTGGATTCCAGGGGAGATTTTGTTTGCCGGATTACACCTCGCGATCGGGTTTTCTTGGTTGATTTCTCTGGAACTCCTTTTGGCCCTTCTCATTACTTGATGGCTGGTCCTTCTTCTGATTTGTGGAAGTGGCATAGGAGACTTGGACATTTGAGCTTCGATTTGTTGTCGAGACTGAGCTCACTTGGCCTGATCCGAGGATTGCCCAAATTGAAGTTTGAAAAGGACCTTGTTTGCCATCCGTGTCATCACGGTAAGATGATTGCTACTTCACATCCACCTGTTAATCAGGTGATGACCGCTCACCCTGGAGAGTTGCTACACATGGACACAGTTGGTCCTTCTAGGGTGATGTCTGTTGGTGGGAAGTGGTACGTTCTTGTGATCGTGGACGATTTTTCTCGCTATTCTTGGGTCTTTTTCATGAGAACCAAGGATGAGGCTTTCGAGTTTGTTCGAGACTTGATCTTGAGGTTGAAAAACAAGCTACCCCAGGCCATGAGAGCGATTCGCAGTGATAATGGCACAGAATTCAAAAACGCTTGTTTTGATGACTTTTGCAGTGATCAAGGACTTGAACACCAATATTCTTCTCCCTACACTCCACAGCAGAATGGAATTGTAGAGCGGAAGAATCGGACTCTGGTTGAGATGGCGAGGACGATGCTCGATGAGCATAGGACTCTTCGCAAATACTGGGCTGAGGCGGTTAACACCGCTTGTTATGTGTCCAACCGCATTTTCTTGCGTGCTTTCATGCACAAGACTTCTTATGAGTAGCGGTTTGGACGCCAGCCCCGTGTTGACCATCTCAGAGTTTTCGGTTGCTGGTGCTTTATGCTGAAAGATGGAAATCTTGATAAATTTGAGTCTCGCTCGTCTGACGGTGTTTTTCTCGGTTATGCTTCTCACTCTAGAGCGTACCATGTGCTGATTAATTATACTAACATCGTCAGAGAGACTTGTGAAGTCACTTTCAACGAGACTGCACCGTGCAATTCTTCTGTCTTTGAAGTTGCAGGAGATGATGAGCTCGGCACCTCCATCTTTGAAGATGAGGAGGAAGAAGCCGCAGATGGCGACGCTGAGGCTACCACGCGTGCTGTGGACCCAGCTATCTCTGCCACGAGCTCGGATGATGACGACGGCCCCGACCCGAATACGTCTACTTCCCGGGGGCTTTTCGAGGAGGTGACTCAGGCTTCACCAGCTGCACCTGAGGAGACACCAGTTTTGGTTGAGGAGGAGGCGACTTCGACACGGGAAGCACCGCGACACATTCAGCGTCGTCATCCACCTCAACAGATGCTAGGTGATCTCAACGAGCGAGTCACCAGGTCCAAGGTAACAAGTATCGCTGGCTTTGCTCATTCAGCGTTTGTTGCCTCTTTTGAGCCCAAATATATTGGACACGCTCTTTCTGATTCTAATTGGGTCAATGCCATGCATGAGGAACTTGAAAATTTTGAAAGAAACCAAGTTTGGGTTCTGGTCGAGCCTCCACCTGCTTGTAATCCCATCGGAATGAAGTGGGTTTTCAAAAACAAGCAAGGTGAGGATGGTTTGGTTGTTCGAAACAAGGCTCGTCTTGTTGCCCAGGGGTTTTGCCAAAAAGAGGGTATTGATTTTGAGGAAACTTTTGCCCCTATTGCTCGTTTGGAAGCTATTCGAATCTTTCTTTCATTTGCTGCTTCCAAGGGTTTTAAGATTTTCCAAATGGATGTTAAATCTGCCTTCTTGAATGGCTTTATTGAAGAAGAGGTTTATGTGAAGCAACCCCCTGGTTTCGAAAATCCTAAGTTTCCGAACCGTGTTTATAAACTTCAGAAAGCTCTTTACGGTTTAAAACAGGCACCTAGAGCTTGGTATGATAGATTGAAAACCTTTTTGCTGGCTCAGGGCTTTAAAATGGGATGTGTTGATAAAACTTTGTTCCTCATGCGATCTGGCACTGATTTTCTTTTAGTTCAGATATACGTGGATGATATTATCTTTGGTGACTCTTCTCACGCTCTTTTCTCCAAGTTTTCTGAGCAGATGTCCAGGGAGTTCGAGATGAGCATGATGGGTGAGTTGCAGTTCTTCCTCGGGCTGCAGATCAAGCAAACTCCTCAGGGCACTTTTGTCCATCAAGCCAAGTACACTAGAGACTTGCTGCGGAAGTTCGACATGAGTGACTTGTCTCCTCAGCCGACTCCGATCAGCACATCTACAGCGCTTGATGAAGACTTGGACGACGAGGCGGTGGACCAGAAGGAGTACAGGAGCATTATCGGCTCTCTCCTGTACCTGACGGCGACGCGACCGGACATCCAGTTCGGCATCTGCCTCTGCGCGCGGTATCAGGCTTCGCCGCGCACCTCTCACAGGCAGGTGGTGAAACGCATCTTCAGGTATCTAAAATTCACCCCTAAATTTGGTCTTTGGTATTCTGCGGATTCTTCTATGGTTTTGATGGGCTTTTCTGATGCCGATTTCGGTGGGTGTCGGTTGGATCGCAAGTCAACATCCGGCACTTGTCAATTTCTCGGTACATCTTTGGTGTCTTGGTCCTCTCGCAAACAGGCTAGCGTAGTGCTTTCTTCCACAGAAGCTGAGTATGTTGCCGCTGCTAGCTGCTGCTCCCAGATACTTTGGATGAAACAAACCTTGCAGGATTATGGCTTGAGTTTCGGTAGGGTTCCCATCTTTGTAGACAATATGTCAGCCATTAGCATTGCAAAGAACCCCGTCCTACACTCTAGAACCAAGCACATAGACATCCGGTTCAATTTCCTGCGAGACAATCATGAGAGAGGACACATAGACCTGATCCATGTCCCTTCAGAGAGGCAAACCGCAGATATCCTCACCAAACCGCTAGAGCAGGACACCTTTGCTCGCTTGCGAGGGGAGCTTGGGGTTTGTTACCCCTTTTGATTGCTGACTTTTCTTTGGTTAGCTTTGTAGATTTTATTTGTTTCTCTTTGTTTTCTAGGTTTGGTAGTTGCATTGTGCATATGCATTGTACATGTTTGCATTTTGCATTGTCTCACTTGCACTAGCATTCTTGTATACATTGATATGATCTTCTAGTGCTTGCTAGTGTGAGTTGATAAACTTGATCATGTATAGCTTGCTCCATTGTGTATATGACATCATCTGAGTTAAGCTATTTTGATTTGAAAATATGAAAACATGATCACCCTGTCTTGGCTACTAGCATGTTAGGGTGTGTTGATATGCTTTGCTATCTTATTCATGCTAGTGTGGCCTTTCGTTCAGCAATTCATACTTGAAATGATCTAAATCTGATAAAATTGCTTGAACTGCACTTGAAATGGTTTGAAAAGATCCAGGTGGGATTGCTTGTCGCACTGATCGAGCTTTCGGGACGGCTCACTTTGCACTTGTGAGAACCAGGGCAAGGCTGTGCATGACTGAAACGAGTGCCTTAAGCTTCTGATTGTCTCTTGGCATAGGCTTGGCCTCGTTGCTAAGTAAAGCATGACAAGCTTTCAACCCCTGGCATTAAGAATTGATTGCTATAAATTTTATTGAAAAATGGATGTTGGCAACTTGTTTTTGGCTGGTTTGGCTCACCTGTATGAGTATGAGTAGCACTGCTCTCCATTTCCTACTTGTTAGTGCTAGATCATGGGTGATGCTTTTATTTCTCCTAAACTGAACTTGCCTAGCTCTAGACTGATTTGATATACCCTGTTGAGCTAGATGCAGGTCTTGTTTATGGATGCACACGTGCTTGTGACTAGATGTTGCTCATATCCTTGTATCCCTGAATGCTTTCACTTACACCTCCTGCATTGCATTCATTGCATAGCATCTGTTCAGGGGGAGTTTCAGCTTCAGGGGAAGCTTTAGGTCTTTTTCGACTTGATGTGTGCATGTGCCAACAAGGGGGAGAATTTTGTGAGAAGTGATCGAACAAGGGGGAGACTTGTTTGATTTTTTTAAAAACTTGTTGTGCACAGGGCTTTGAGAGTGCATCATTTTGGGCGAGTTGCACTTGTGAGAGGGAAAAACTTTGCTTGGGGAGTTTCTGTTTTGGTTTTGGCTCCTGGTTTCCTCGTTTTCTCTCTGCTTCTTGCATGACTGCGTCGAGCGTTACCTCTGTCTTTGAGGAGTCATGTTTTGGCTTTTGATCGATTGCGTCGAGCCGTTGCCCTTGTCTTAGGGAATTGATCTGTGCTTGAGTAAGTGACTATTCTTGACTTTCAGAGCTTTTCTGTCACTTGCTTGAGTTCTTCGCTTTCTTGTTTCTCTTTTTATCACTTCTCTGTTTTCAGGTGGTGTGTTGACAATGCACTCATCAAGGGGGAGATTGAGGAATGTGAGTACTCTACCATACCTGTGATGAGTGAATTGTCAACCGTGCGGTGTGATCGTGCGCTTGGTCTTTGGATTGTAGGTACACGGGCGTTGAGTGTCGGCGGGGAGCTGCCGTGGAGGTGCTGTGGCCGATGGACCGTGCGGTGGACGGCGGTGAAAGGCAGCCGGAGCTCGGACCGGGTGGCAGCTGTGGCGTCCACTCCTGGATCGAGGGCGCAAGCGGCGACGGAAGGCGGGTTTCTTGGTTTGCGCCACAAAACCAAGGAGGCGGATGGCGGTTGAAGACGCCAAGTCGTGGAGGCACGGGCGTCGGTCTCGGGACTGACGGAGGCGATGGGCGTCGGCGGCGTCTAGGGCCGTCAGAAGGCCGAGGCGGGAACGGCGTCTAGGGCAACGGCGTGGAGGCAGGAATCTTCCCACGCGTGAGATTTTGGCGGTTTTCTCAAAACCGGCCAACTACCCGGGTTTCGCGGACCCTCCAAAACCGCGGACCGGATCTTCGTCGACGTGGCGGCATCGCAGTAAAGACTTCGAGTCGAAGAAAGAATCTCTGCCGTCGATCGAGGTTGTACAGCAGGGTGCTGCTGTCCCGACCGGTCTGACCGGTCCCCTGGACCGGTCTGACCGGTCTGGCCGCAGCAGCCGGGTATAAATACCCCCACTAGCCCGTGGCTGGTTGAGTCTCTTGAGCCTTTTGTTTTCTCTTCGTTTTTCCTTCTCCCTGCCCCTGCTCTAGGTTAGGGCCAAGGTCTCCAACGCAATGGGAGGTTAGATTATAGCTAATCTCTTCGATTTAGAGGGTGGATGATGGTGTGGTCGGCTCTAGCTTTTGTATAGGTGAATTCCTCCGTGAATTATGAATGAAATTGTGTTGAGATTCACCCGTGTGTGCTGAGCTTTTCGTCCTCCCCTTCCCTTTGTGTTTTTGGACTTGATTTTTCCTCCTTTGAGGTGTTTTGTGTTTGGAGGAGTCAAGTTCTTCGATTCGTGGTTTGATGGACTCGTTGTGACGATTCTAATTTATCTAACCTAGTGCCAAACCTGCAGGAATCGCGAGTTCTCGCGGATTGAGATTTTTGGGTTCTTGAGAAAACCCCAATTCTCTTTGATTTTTCCTCAATTTCTCACGATCTGTTAATCTTTTGGGAATATGTTCATGGGGTAGATGCGAAGCTTTCCTCCAAGTTTCGTTCGATTTGGACTTCGTTTGCTCGAGATTTGACATTAGAGCTTTGTTGGCGAGCTGTCTGGGAGCGATCGATCTGACCGGTCTGTGCAACCGGTCTGACCGGTCTGCAGTTTGAATTCCCAGCCCGACCGGTCTGACCGGTCTGTGCAACCGGTCTGACCGGTCTCTGCAGTCCAGTTCTGCGTTTCGATTCGCTTTGCTTCCGCGCTGCGACCTGGGTCTTCTGCTTTGAGATAGCTTGTCCATAGCTATTCTCGCTGACCTAGGTTGGAGGGCTTACGGTGATTTTGGGACATAGGCCGACGTTTCAATTTCGGAAGAAATTTTGGTCGGCTCTCATTCACCCCCTCCTCTGGTCGCCAATTTCGGTCCCTCGACTACTAACTGCTCTTCCATTCCTGTATGCAATTGGAGGTAGTTGCTTGTCCTTCAGCTTCATGCATCTTTATGTAGTACGACGAGATACCGGATCTGATAGCAGCATTCTTTCTTTTTCCTTGAGCAATTGGATGCATTTTTCATGAACCACCTGTTGCATCCCTCACTAGCACTGGCCAGTGATACTGATACTGATGCACCACCAATGCAGCGGAGCATATACAGGTGATGGTGCAGTGATCACAAAATTAAAGGTGGTGATGAGGCGAGAGCTTTCATATATACGAGGTGATCGCCCCACTAATTCTCTCCTTCTTTCCCTTGGATTGGGTAGTGTCGCCTTTTCTCCGCTACGGGCTTGCTCATCACTGATATGAAAGGCGTCAAGTTTGTAGTCTAGACAGGATTTTCAAACACTCACCAAACTGTGCAGACAATTAAGCCTATCTCTTTCTGGTGCAGCTTCCTTAAACTTCGGTATAGTGCTAGGTGTTCCTACCTTTTATAATTTTCTTAATTTTTTTGCTCCATCACAGCATGTTCCACCACCACTCTCAACTTCACGACAAACAAGACATTTGCACGATGGACTGTTTATTTGAGGATTCTTCACTTCACATTTACACGTTGATTTGATTCTGGATGTGTTTTCTTAATATATCTATCTGTCTATGTGTTTTTTTAATCGATCAATAGCACCTTTGCCTTTTGTTTTTGGGTAAAAGGTAATTGCGCAATGCGCATATGCTGTCACGTCTCTTTTATCAGAAGCACTACCAAGTAAAAGACCTATAAATAGTCCATTACAGGAGCATTGTTATGGCAATTCAGGTGAAGGGCCCAAAAGACTTGGCACCACTGGAGCAGCAATGTTGGGGATGGCGCGCATCCATGAGTGGAAGCCGTTGATTGCAATGCTAGTCTTTGACCTCATCTCTGCTGTGACAACAGCCTTGATCAAGAAGGCGCTGCAGGAGGGCCTTGACCGTCTAGTACTTATCACACTGCGGCAACTGGTAGCCACAGTCTTCCTTGCTCCGATCGCCTATTTCAAAGAACGGTACAGAAATGTGACTTCTCAGCGGATGCGGATGATCAAAGTTCAGAGCTTAGACTGTAATGTGATTCTGAATTTCCTCCTCTTTTTGTCTTTTCAGGAGCACAAGGCCTAAGCTCACACTGGAGATCCTTGTGTACCTCTTCTTCAGTGCAGCGTTTGGGTACAGTCACAGATCACTTGGTCATACTAGTTCACAACAGCTAGGCCAATATTTTCTTATGTGTGAATCATTCTGTTTGATTCATTTCTTTTCGTTTGTTCTTTCCAGCGCCGCTCTCTCTCAATACACCTTCTTCTACGGACTGCAGTACACGACTGCGACATTCGCTATAACTTTCACCAACATGGCTCCTGTGCTCACTTTCCTCATTGCAGTCTTGCTAAGGTGCTCCAGGATCTGAACATTTTCATTTCCTGCTTTTGGCCTGGCCCTCCTGTGTTGTCTGAAACCCTGGCGTGCATACTTCATTCAGGGTGGAGTCACTGAACATCAAGAACAAGGCAGGAGCTGCAAAGATCATCGGAACCCTCATGTCGTTCGCTGGTGTCATGCTCCTTACCCTCTACAAGGGTGTGGCCTTGACACACGCACACCAAGCTGAGCCTTCAGAGAGCCCAGATCATGTAGCAGAGTCTGGCAAGAAGAGCTGGACCCTGGGTACTTTATCATTACTGGCGAACTGCCTTTGCTTCTCCTTCTGGCTTCTACTTCAGTCCAAGCTCACCAAGAAGTATCCGGCACTCTACTCCAGCACTGCTTACATGTTCCTGATCAGTTCCCTGCAAGGCGGGGGCCTGACAGCGGCGATACAAAGGCGAGCATCAGTGTGGGTTCTGACAAGGCCACTGGAGATCGTTGCAGTCTTATATACAGTAAGATTTCCCTTGTTACTTTCTATTGGTATCTTTACACTGCTTCTGTTCCTGTTGATAAAATGACCTTGAATCCATGCTTGGTGTACGTGAAGCCCTTACAGTACTTTGATAAATTGCAAAGTAGCTTTTTCCGATAAAGACGCTGCCATGAGGTCTTTAAAGTTAAACAATGGAACCAAATCATCATTTTTGGCATAAAACAGGAAGAATCCTGAAGCCAATCCTAAAAGCACCTGTAGCTTTGACCCCCAAAAAAGTTGGTAGAAAACTCTTCAGAATTCCTGGAATGGCAAAAGCACAAATACAAATGTTTTCTAAGATAATCATTACCCACCCACGAATTCTAATGTATATATTTATCCGATCACAACTAAAGTCATTTAATCAAGCTTTAACGAGATCTCTCTTTTTAATACTGTTACCCTACATGTTTAAACAAACTAAATGGTCACCTAACGTTTAGCTATTGATTCGGGCTAAACGGCCATTTAAACAGATTAAATGATGATTAAACGGGGTAAACAGCTGATTAAACGGACATGGTAAGCCACTGTGTAGCATGTATACAGTGTGTACACGGGCTAAACGGTGGTGTACTACACGAACAATGCTTTTTATGAAGAATTACTAAAATTTGTACCACTTAATGATACCAGGATTTACACGTACCTCTTGGTACCCCTTGAAAGACCATTAAAAAAAAGCTAAAGAAGAATGAAATAGTACTATATTCTCTGTTCCCTTCTTGAATCAAATACTTAAGCATATGGTTATATTTCAGGGAATTATGGGGTCTGGCGTGGGTTACGTGGTGATGACATGGTGCGTCGAGAAGAGAGGGCCGGTGTTCACTTCAGCCTTCATTCCTATCATTCAGATCATGGTTGCCATGATCGACTTCTTTTTTCTCCATGAGAATCTCTATCTTGGAAGGTAAGCTTTGTCATACCCATCACTCATCAGTTCAGGAAGGTGTTCGCTATCAAAATTCTCTCTATACAACTACTATACCATGAACAATAAGAAAGGGGGAAGTATCCATACTCATGATAACTCATCAGCATGCATATATACATCACGTTGAAGTGATGATGGCAGCTGAGTTTTTGGAACTGCAATGGATGGACCAAATTGCATCACTTTTGTATTTTGTTGTTATCCATGCAGTGTGCTGGGATCCATACTCATGATTCTGGGCCTCTATATTCTGCTCTGGGGAAAGAAGAGGGATGCCTTGGAAGCATCGTCATCCGCTGCCAAGGAAGAGGAGGAGGACAAGGAGAAGCAAGTCAAATCATGATGAGGACCAAACCACACAATATATTCTTTCTAAAACAAACCATGAGGACCAAAATACACAACTCTTGGATTGTGATACATTACATACAGAATTTCCTGCTTGCTCTCCTACCCCTATATATATGGAAATACTAAAAAGAATGGTACTAATAATTCTGCTAGTATTTGTTTCCTTTGTGGGCAAATTAGTATTTGTGCTGTTTTCTCTAAAGAACATACTATACATATATAGTATTTGTTTTCCCCAAGGAAAATAGTACTTGTCTTCTAGCATGCATGTACATGTGTTTGTTTTGCTCTCAAAATGTCTTTTTCTGTCATATTGAACACGAAAAAATGTTCTTGGCACGATCCATTGCATGGTGTACCCCATGCATGCGCTCCTGTGAGGGCGGCGAATCAATGCTTTGGATTTGATTTGGACTTAAAGCAATCTATGCTAATGAAAGAAGAGACAGTGGGTATTGGATTTCTCATGGAAAGATGTGTTTCCTACATGTTCTTAAATAGGCCCTAATCTAAATTGAAGTCATGCCAATGTTTAGTGCGGAAACAGCATCCAATGCCCTACAGTTGAAGCGATTGATGATGCAGGATCACAAGTCACAACCTGCTTGCCAAAACTGATAAAAAAAATGCTCTACTGCACTATCTAAAGATCTATTCTGTTCATCACTTCACTTGGTTGCGCAATTTGCTCAAACATCCAAATCTTCCAGATTGCAAATATTCTGATGTCAGCAAACAATAATACAATGCTCGCTTGTCCTCTCCCAAAACCCTAGTCACAACTCATTAATTGTCACGTGTTGAGAAAACGAAACGTTCGAAGTCGGGAACATGGTTGCAGATGCCATCAGCACCACTATAAAACCATGACATGTAACCAGAACAAATTGCTCAGACAGAGCCATCGGATCGCAGTTTGCTCAGGAACAGAACAGCTAGCGCACTGCAGGTCTGGTTGCCTGCTCTGCTGAGATGTGGAGTGCAGGATGCATGGAGCAGTGGATGCCGACGGCGGCAATGGTCGCCACCAACGTCGTGATCGCCATCATGACCGCACTGATCAAGCAGGCACTGAACCAGGGCATGAACATGCTGGTCCTCATCACTTTCCGGCAAATGGTGGCCACTGTGTTCCTTGGCCCCATTGCCTACTTCAAGGAAAGGTAATGTCAAAGCCTCAAAGGCAAAGGAAAAGAAAAAATGGAACTGTAAAGAAACTGCTGGTCGATCGTTTCCTTGGTGTTTCACCTTCACTACTGTTGTTTTGGCCCTGCTTCTGTCGAATAACCAATGCCTCTTTCAGGAAGATGAGACCAAAGTTCACAGCTGAAATCTTTGTGTACACGTTCCTCAGTGGAATTATTGGGTAAACAATAATCCACTTACACACACTGATATATATTCATCTTGATTTCATCAGTATCCATCACACGTCCTAGGTTATTACTTGTTTCCTTTTGACATGCATTTTGCAGGCCGGTGCTGCTTCAGTACACATTGTTCGTCGGATTGGATTACACAACAGCAACATTCGCTGCAACTTTCTCCAATATGCTTCCAGTCGTTACTTTCCTGATATCACTCGCTTTCAGGTAAAGTAAAACCCACTTCTTCATTCAAGCATTCAGCGCATGAAACAGTACCACTTACTTATAGACTCGAACCAACAACAATTCTTTAGGTTTGAAGCAGTAGAGGTGAGGAGCATGTCAGGGAGTGCCAAGATCTCAGGGACACTTATCTCCCTCGGCGGCGCAATGATGCTCACTTTCTACAAAGGTTCAGCACTGACCCACACCACATCATCCATCAACCCGGGCTCCAGCAGCGGCCACAGGCAGGCCGGAGGAGAGCACGGCACCGTCCGGTGGCTGCTCGGCTCCGTCTCCATGCTGGCGAACGTTGTTGGGTTTGCCTTGTGGCTGATGCTGCAGAGGAAGTTCACCAGCAAGTACCCGGCCGTGTACTCGGCAACGGCGTTCATGTCTCTCTTCAGCTTCATTCAGGCAGGAGCGCTGGCCCTGTCGATACAGAGGACCAGCATTGCAGTCTGGGCTCTCAAGGGGACAACAGAGATCGTCACTGTTGTGTACTGTGTAAGATTGAACTCTTGCAGAGACCATGTATATGTGCTGTGTTGCAGTAGATTAAAGAGTATCCTACAGGCAGGCACTGATGCGAAGTGTGTGTGACGTTTCAGGGTGTAGTGGCATCTGGTATGGGGTACCTGCTGCTCACATACTGTGTGGAGAAGAGAGGCCCTGTGTTCACTGCTGCCTTCAGCCCTCTGTCTCAGATCTTCGTCGCCGGCATCGATCTGTTCATCCTCCATGAGCCACTCTACCTTGGAAGGTCACAATGCTTCTCATCTGCTCCATAGCTGCAGCCTCATTTTTACTTGCAACTGCAGTGCTTAATCTAACAGTTGCTTGATGACGATCTCTCAGCGTGCTAGGGTCAGTGCTGGTGATTCTTGGACTCTACATGGTTCTGTGGGGAAAGAAAGAGGAAGCTGCCAAAGCTGTCGCTTCGGCGAAGCCGGTTCAGGTTCAGGCAGAGGTAGAACAGCAAGAGAAAGTGTGATTTTTTTGGCTGCATGATCTGAAGCTGTATTGTAATCATAGTAAGCCCGAGAGTAACTTGTGATAGCTAGCAGCTTATAGCACAAATGATAACCAAGCCCTCACTGTTGTATGCTAGTCTATACAAATACTTAAACAAATAGTAGTGACCAATGGAAGAAAACATGTGCACTTTTCCAAAAAAAAAAAAAAAGTTGAGATCTCAGAGCAGCATTGTCCACTACTGGGTGGCTGACAAGTGGGGCCAGAGAATGACTGAATGAGGGACGCACCAATGCTCTCTCGTGTTCAAGAATAGCAACGCGTCGCTCCTACTCTTAGAATGGTTCAACGAATGCAAGATCTCTGCATCGGACACTTGTGTCGTCCCCTCCGTGAAGAATTCCGAACCTCACGGCTCTTGGCCACCATCCAGGCGATAAAAGAGCGGCGGTTTTGCACACAAACAGGATCAATGCAAGCAGGATCAATCGAAGCAATGCAAGAACGGCGGAGCACCGCCGCTATGGCGCGCGCGGTCGCCGCGGTCCTCCTCCTCCTGGGCACCGCCGCGGGCGCGCAGGCCGCGGCGACGGTGATGAGCATCGAGGAGGCGTGCCAGAAGGCGGCGAGCGTGAGCTACGAGCACTGCGTGTCGTCGCTGGCGTCGGACGCCCGAGCCGCGACGCCGCGGACCTGCACAAGCTGGCGGTGCTGGCGGCGCTGATGGCCGTGGACCACGCGGCGACGACGGAGGCGAGGATGGAGGGCCTGAACGAGGTGGAGGAGTCGCCGCACGCGCGCGCGCGGCTGCACCACTGCCGGGAGCTCTACAACGCCGCCGCCGACGTGCTGCGCGACGCGCTGGACAACCTCCGCGCGCGCATCTACGGCAAGGCGTCGCAGCAGCTGGGCGCCTCCGAGAGCTGCGAGGACGTCTGGAAGGGCGAGGAGCGCGTCCCCGTCGCCACCCACGACAGGGAGTACGGCCGCATGGCGGCGGTCGCGCTCGGCCTCACCACCGGCATCGTTGCCTGATGAGCCATCAGAAACAAGTCTAGCTCGGAGTCCTCTCGCTCCTCTCCCACATTAATTATTTAATTACATATGTGATCGATCTTAGTATTTGTCTAGCTCTTGTTAATCTTTATTTTCCCCTCTTCTTTTTGGTTTTGATATATACATGTATGATTAGTGATAGGGCAAAGAAAGGGATGCTCCCATGGTTTAGGTTGTCCTGGTTATATATTGTGTTGATTTTTTATGGATGGGTTAGTAGAGTAGGACTCATCACTCATACATGTTGAATATTTAGTCTTGGTATGCCTAAACTCCTTACTTAATTAGCATAAACCCCAGTATACTTAACATATTCGTCGATAGTAAGGGATGCGATGACTTTGTCAATCTTAATATATAGTTCCAGTCTCTTAGATGTGTTCACAAAGGTGTGGTAGCACTAATTTAGGAAAGGTAGCGCATAATCTCAAGAGATGCAATAAAAAATGTTTTTTTCTGAATAAATGCAATAAAAAATGTTAGCTGATTGTTTTTTCCCCTTACATAATGGCAGCCCGGCACAGGCGCATAATCTCAGTTCATCTTCTTCGTTGCTCCGTACTGCTTGGAGGTTGGAGCCAATCCGCGACCAAAACCCTAGCCGCCGTCCACCGATGCCAAAGCGACCGCTAACCAGCAGCAGCTGGAGATTGATTATACTGCAGAGAAGGCGCGCCGCCTCATCACGGCCGACGAGGGCGCCGGCGGGGATGCTAAGCCGGACGCCGCGTCCTCTCAAGGAGTCGTCAGAGGGGAGAAGGGGTAGCCAAGGTTCGCCGATCTCGGTGGGATGGAAGCGGTGATAGAGGAGCTGATAATGGAAGTGGTCACTCGTGCCCCTGTGCCATCCGGAGCTGCCGCAGCGCCTTGGGGTTAGACCTGTCGCTGGGCTGCTGCTACATGGACCGCCTGGTTGCGGAAAGACCACCCTTGCCCATGCCATTGCCAATGAGACTGGCGTGCCATTCTACAAGATCTCAGCCCCAGAGGTCGTATCTGGGGTATCTGGTATAGTTTCTCATTCCTCACATCAAAATTGGGGGAAAATCGCTCTGTGTATGTATTTGGACACATAATATTTTTCCACCGATCATGTTTGATACTACCAGAAAGTAGCTAACGTGGGCAATGAATACTGTTAACTTGCTTGGCAAATAGATTCCCATGCCATAGCTGCTGGAATATTGCTATTTGTGTTCAATTGGTGCGAATGTACGCATTTCTGCCATTTCGTCTTAAGTCCCAAACTGTATTTCACTTGGAACCTGAAATTGCTGAAACACGAATAGGTGGAGCCGATATCCTTTTGTTAGAATAGACATCATCAGTTAAAATGTTTTGTTCCCTGAAAGACGTGTATTCAACATACCAAACATAGGTTGTGTTGCTAATAGAGTAATAGTTTGTACAATCCGGAACTAATAAAATGGGTGAGCTCTATTTATGCACTTTCCCGTATATGGATGGACCTTTCTCTAATATCAGTGTAGTAACACATGCCAAGCCTGGCTAGCAGTCATGAAATCATGATAACATACAAATGAGAGGAATCCATTCCTGCACACAGATTGAATTCTCTGTCTGGAATCATGCGGAAGCTCACCTCATAATGCTTATGTTCTTGCAGGAGCTTCTGAGGAAAACATCAGGGGCTTGTTTCAGAAGGCCTATAGGACTGCTCCCTCGATTGTATTCATTGATGAAATAGATGCAATTGCATCCAAGAGGGAGAATCTGCAACGAGAGATGGAGCGACGGATAGTTACTCAATTAATGACATGCATGGATCAATTCCACCAGAATATTGGATCCGGCGGCAGTGATTTGGATGCAGAATCAGCTGAAAAGAAACCTGGTTATGTCATTGTCATTGGAGCCACAAATAGGCCTGATGCTGTGGATCAAGCTCTGCGACGTTCAGGAAGGTTTGATCGAGAGATATCTCTTGGTGTTCCAGATGAGAATGCACGAAAACAAATACTTAAGATGCTTACTCAGAATCTCCGACTCGAAGGCGAATTTGACTTGTTCAAGATAGCTAGGGCCACACCAGGTTTTGTTGGTGCTGACCTGAAGGCGTTAGTGGACAAAGCAGGCAATCTAGCAATGAAGAGAATAATTGATGAAAGAAGAGCTCAGTACTGTCATAGTCATGATGGGAATAGCAAGCATGACTGGTGGAGACAACCTTGGGATGCCGGTGAGGTGGAGGGCCTACATATTACAATGGACGACTTTGAGGTAAGGTTTACACCTTTTCCATGTACAGCACATGTTCAAAAATTCTGTGTTGTTCATCCAGTGTAACCTATATTTGGATTGTAGTTTGATCACATTACCCCCTAAAGCTCTTGCATTTTGATACATGGGCATATTTCCCCCTCCAAGTTTTCTTCTGTCATTAGATTTTTATATCAGATTCCTATCGATTACCGTTTTGAATATATGTCTTCATTTCACTTGCTGAAGGAAGCAACAAAGATGGTTCAACCATCCTTGAGAAGAGAAGGGTTTTCATCTGTCCCTGATGTCACATGGGATGATGTTGGAGGTCTTGATTCATTAAGGAAAGAGTTTGACCGCTGCATTATTCGATGTATCAAGCATCCTGAAGATTACGAGGTGAATACTGAATTGTACTGTCTGTCTTTTATCTAGTGTTCTACTGACTGTTGTGACTGGCACCTTAAAGTAAGAGTGCTTTGTTAATATACATAAGTTCATAGGCAGCCATGATGTTTACTTTTTTATATACTTTTACATGTTGTCTTTTGTTTACATTTGGTTTTCATGCCCTCTTCGGTTTTTGTCTTTCAAGGTGTTTGGAGTGAATATGCAAGCTGGCTTCCTGTTGTTTGGACCTCCAGGCTGTGGGAAAACACTAATTGCAAAAGCAGTGGCCCATGAGGCAGGGGCTAATTTTATTCATATCAAGGTACATGACATTTGGATTTCCAATTTCTGACTTCACTTTTTCGAAATCATACAAGCTAGCTCTAAGGTATTTATTTTATGGTTCTTTAGGGGCCTGAGCTATTGAACAAGTATGTTGGGGAAAGTGAATCAGAAGTGAGGAAAATATTCACTCGTGCGCGCACAAATTCCCCATGCATCCTATTTTTCGATGAGGTAAAAGAGCATGTGTAGCCTTGCCATATAATACAGTATGTTGAGGAGAGCCTGGATTAATCTCTTGAAATAAATTCTGGGTGTTAGCTGCATTTGTATTTAGCAGTCAAGTAACTTTATTGTGTCTGTGGGGGAGCTGTTTCTCTTGGTATACAGAGTTCAAGTTTTAATTCAATATGATGTGCCAGGTAGATGCTTTGACAACAAAGAGAGGGAAAGAGGGAGGATGGATTATTGAACGTCTCCTAAATCAGGTTTGAATATTGTACAGTTTGTACAACCTCCCTATTCAGAAAACAATATTCTCTAACATGTTATTTTCCTTTATGTTGCTCTTCTTTTCTGTGTAATTCTGATTCTTCTGTTCGCAGTTACTTATTGAACTTGATGGTGCTGATCAACGGCAAGGTGTCTATGTGATAGGAGCTACAAACAGGTAACTGTCCGAAGGTGACAGGCCTAGTTTTTCATATTTAACCCAGAATGGATGGTTGATATCTGCAGACCCTCTTTTACAGAATTGATGTGATAGATGATGCTGTTCTACGGCCTGGTGGATTTGGGAAGAAACATTATGTACCTTTACCTGGTGCAGAAGAGTGGGTCTCAATATTAAAAGCACATGCTCAAAGCAAGCCCATCTCATGTGATGTCGATTTGGCTGCACTGGCACATCATGAGGAATGCAACAATCTCACTGGAGCAGACCTAGCATCACTGGTAATTTCTGTGATATTTCATTGAACTTTTGTTAACTTGTCCAAAGCACTAGTGCTTCATTTTGCGTACCTTAGACTTCATCCCCCCTCCTAGTATGTGCTTTTGATTTGATTGGCTTTGGGATGAGTAGCTGTCTAGCTTATGAATTCAATCTGACTTAAGAGTGCTCTTATGTTGGATATCAAATTGATGATTCGAGAATGTGTGAAAAAATGGGACTGATGTGTTTCTTTCGTCAGGTCAATGAAGCAGCGATGGCAGCATTGGAAGAGAGATTGGAATTCCTTGAGAATGGGACATCGTCAATGAGTTCCTCTTCTTTGATCGAGCTCTCACACTTCGAACGTGCTCTATCAAAGGTTAAGCCATCAGTATCTGAACAGGTGTGGGCAAATGCTGATTCTACATGAGCCTAATGTCCATACTAATCTTTCTGCTCACTGTTGTCCTACCTTCACTTATTTCACCCTTTGGTCTCGTTCTTCTTGATTGCAGCAAATTAAACATTATGAGGCATTGTCAAAAAGATACTCGTCAAACTGATGGATCACCATGTCCCTGTTTTGGTGTATGTATGATAACTTTGTAAGAGTGTATGCCTGAAACATAGGGAACGAGAGCTAGCTCTTGCAGGATCCCCTCGCAATCAATTTTGGTCTTGCTTATTTGTACCGGCTTGGCCTACGGGCGACTTTGTATTGACCTTAAAGATACACCATACATTAATGACAAAATGTGTGCAACTACAGTTTTGCGTGAAATGAAACATGGCAAGAAATTGTTTTCCAGCGTCGTGCTCAACTATTGCTATGTGGTACTCCATTGGCCTCAGCAGCTTGAGGTCTGGTGGTGTCCAACTTGCCCAGTTCGGCCCAGAGCTTTGGGTCCTCGTAGTCCCTGATGACGAGCGAGGCGCCGACGGTGAGGAGCTTGCTCTCCCGACTCTCGTCGGCGATGGCAATCACCGGCATACCGGCGGCAACACCGGCCTGCACACCGATGGTGGAGTCCTCGAAGATGAGGGTGTGGTCCGGCGAGGCGCCGAGCAGGTCAAGCGACCTGAGGTAGGGGTCGGGGAAGGGCTTGGAGCGCTCGCAGTCCTCGCCGGTGACGATGAGCTGGAAGAATTCGGAGAGGCCGAGGATGGAGATCATGAGCTCCGCGTTGGCCCTGGGCGCGTTGGTCACCGCCGCGTGCTTGAGCCCGCGCTCACCGGCCCACCGGCACAGCGTGGTCAGGCCGGCGATCTCCTTGAGCCCCTCGCCGGCGTACCTGGCGAAGAGCGCCTCCTTCTCGGCGAAGAAGGCGTCGAGCCTGCCCTGGTCCCAGTCCGGGAACAGGAACTGGCCAATCTGCTCGTTGCTCCGGCCGGCCATGTGCGTCATGCCGAACTCCGGCGTGATGGGCACGCCGTTGTTGTAGCCCACCTTGATGAGCATCTCGGAGGTGGCCCGGTGGTGGAAGGGGTCGGAGATGGCCATCGTCCCGTCGATGTCGAACAGGACGGCTTCCAGAGGAGCGACTCTGCCGATCGCACTGCAAACCATTCAGACAACAGCAAATGTCACCTGGAATGTTGGTGCCAGAGAAAAAGGAGGAGGACAAAGTAATTTGAAAATTTGGAGAAACTTGACTGAATTCGAGCTTTGGGATTACCTTTCCATGGCTTCCTCTAAAGAAAATGGTGAGCTTGAGTGTCTCAGTTCCGATTACTGATGATGATGCTGCCTGGACATTTTATACATGAGAAACTAGAGGAAGAGGGTTGGTCGGTGAGGATTCGTTGGCGCGGTTGGTGGCACCGGCAGTAGTCTCAATCTCATGTTGCACGCCTCCCATAGTCCCCATTCCATTCCATAGTGCCTCACATTTTCTTTTTTGACCTGCCTACTTTTGAAAAGGCGTTCATATTATTTATTTTGAATCTTGACTCTTTGACTCCAGTCTCCAGTTTATGCTGCATTGCACCAGAAAGCAAGCACTTTCAACACGGTTTCCATAGCACAATATTTTTTTTAAAAAAAAAGAACGGTATCCATAACCACAGCTAGAATTAAAAATCTTGAGAAAACATTGATTAATTCGACGAATGAATGTAATTCACAAATCATTTCAACACAGTTTCTAGGAGTCGAAGGAATTGCCATCTTTCTTTCACATCACCAAATCAAGAATGATGAAGCAACCAGTCAATTATTCAGAGATGGTACGCAACAAGACCCACCAGATTTGTCATTTTCACGGAGTGAGTCCCATCCATCAAACAATCATAACCACCCACGGCAAGATTTCTGAGCTCTTATTTGGTTTCAACCCATCGAGAGAGAAAAAAAAAGAAACAATACCAAACTAGAAGCTCAAAATATACCCAATTGAGCTGCAACACAGGGTAAATTTAATTTGCTAATAAATCTAATCAATTGTTCATCGTCATCTCATGCGCTGGCCTTCTTTAGCTTAGCTTCCTCTCTGTCGATCTCTTCAAGCGCAGCCCAGAGCTTGGGGTCCTCATAGTCCTTGATCAGCAAGCTGGCTCCTGCTTCCAGAAGGGATTTCTCAGGGTTCCTCGTCGCCACGGCGACAACAGGCATTCCAGCTGCAACACCAGCACGTATGCCAGAAGCAGAATCCTGCAACAAAAATCTCTTATTAGTGACTGCTGTTAATCCAACCAGATCAGAAGAGCTCCAGCGAATCCAAGGCACCAGTGCTGATTTACCTCGAAGATGAAGGTGTGTTCTGCAGAAACCTGAAGCTCCTTGATGGCCTTCAGGTACGGGTATGGGGCAGGCTTCGGCTGCTCACATTCACCTCCAATAATAATGGCCTGGAAGAAGTCCGAGAGGCCAAGGAGTGAGATCATGAGCTCTGCGTTAATCCTAGGGGCGTTGGTCACTGCTGCACGCTTGTAGCCGTGATCCTTGACCCACTGAACCACTTTCCCAAGGCCTTTCACAGGTTCCAAGCGCTCTTTTGCCAAACTGAAGCAAAGGAACAACTAGAAATGTTCAGTGGCCCATCAAGTTGTAACGAAGTACCGGGTCTGAAATGTAATGATGCAATGTATACAGCAAATAAAAAAGAAGGAAAAATAAGTCATCGGCGAGTCTACGTCACAAGAGAGAACGAAACTCTCCACAGCCTAGTATAGTACCCAGTGCTGCTGCAAACCCTGAAGTATTCAGCTACTATCTGAAAACTAGGAGCAGGAGCACAATATTGTAGTACCTTCTGTATTTAGCTTCCTTCTCCTCTAAGAACTTGAGCCCCTTGTCAAGGTCCCAGTCTGGGAACAAATTCTGGGCAGCCTCAACATCACTCCTTCCAGCAATATTTTTGATGAAGAACTCATCGTCTATGGGCACGCCGTTGTTGTACCCAATCTGCGTACGCATGAAGCCATGTGGTCGATCACATCTTGTCGCTTAGAGTAAAAGCGAGAGAGAGAGGTAGAACGTAGTGCAGTCTGATTGAGAAACTGATACCTCGAGGAGCAATTCCTGGAAAGCCACATGGTGGAGAGGGTCTGAATCGCAGAGAGTTCCATCAATATCAAACAGAACTGCCTGAACCGGAACAGTGGTTACAAGAGAGCTGCAAAGGATTGACAGCGTGGATCAGTCAGCCGCGAGCTGCAACTCGGCAGTTTCAGAAGAGAAGCAGTAGAGATTCAACAGCTGGCGATTTCGCACGTATACACGCCCGTCTAATAATGTGCAGCGGTAAAAACACGCCCTAATTTTGCAAGATCTCTGTATTATAGGATGGATCGACAGACAGAAGCGTTAGCTCCTACAGTACTAAGTACTAACGTAGGACGGACTTGATAATTCTCGTTTGGACAGGACTTATTGGTTTCAAACAGTGTATGGGCGTCTGCATGACGGATCGCAGTTCGGGGGGGGACAAGCAGATGGCGAGATGCTTTGTTTCCCCTTGTTGGGAGGGGAAAAAGAAAAGAAAGATCTCCATACCTGACAGTGGGATTGCCGTTGGCAGTGGGAGCCGCCATGTGCAGAGCAGGCGAGGCGATCGATCCAGGATCCGGCGGGGGCGAGCTCCCTCTCTTGATCGAGGAGGAGAGGGGTTGGGGTTGTGGAGGACAGGAGGAGGATCGGAGATGCCGCAGCGCTAGCGCCGATGGGATTCGCGAATCTGCTCGAGTTTCTTTTTATAGAGTGGCCCTTTTTCTTTTTCTTTTTGGATCTCCTCCCCGGTTTCTGTGGCCCAGCAGCGAGCGGGGCTCTTCCTCTACTTGTGCTTGGGCCTACTGCTACCTGGGCCCCACCAGCAGTACACTTGTCATTTGTCAACCATTCCTTCCCTTCTCTTTTCTTTCTGGCTGCGAGCAGCGTATGGCTGGCCCACATGTTAGCCGAATATGCCTTCATACATCATACTTTTCTCATATATACCAATTGCTGAGAAAATACTTCCCCATGCTTTTTAGACCGGTCTCAATCCATAGTATTTATAGATACTTCCACCGTCCCAAAAAAGAATGTAAATCTTGTTTCCTGAGAAGTCAAACACTTTTAATTTTGACTAAATTTATTAAAAAAATTACTAACATTCGTGTCTCAGAATTGATGTAGTATAAAATATATTATATGATTAATCTAAAGATGCTTATGTTGTAATGCATATATTAGTACTATTTTGTATAAATTTGGTCAAAGTTGAAATTGTTTGACTTCTTGGAAAACGAGATTTACATTCTTTTTGGAACGGAGGAAGTAGTGTATATACCGCCACATAAGCAAAATATTATGGGGTTGTTTGGTTCCAGAGGCCAAATTTTACATCATGTCACATAAAAAAAAGAGTAGTATTTAGAAGTATTAAATGAATTCTAATTGCAAAACTAATTGCAGAACCTACGGCTAAACTGCGAGACAAATCTAATGAGGTATATTAATTTATAGTTAGCGGACGATTACTGTAGCAAATCATGGATTGATTAGGCTTATTAGATTCGGCTCACGAATTAGTACCCATCTTTCAAAAAAATTTAAAAACAAATTTTATTGGATACTCCTAAATTGTAATATTTTTTGATGTAATAAAAACTAAAAAAACTGCTGGAAACAAACAGCACCTATGTATTTAAAAACTACATCCTTTCTTCGTCTCTTTATTTTGTCTCTCAATTTAATTTCTCGTGCCTTTCCCTCCCCTTCCCTGTTTCTGTTTGTGTGGCCCAGCAGCGAGCGTGCGCTTCGTTTCCTCTCCTTCCGCTTGGGCCTGCTGCTACCTGGGGCCCACCAGAAGGACACTTGGCAACCATTCATTTCCTTCTCTTTTCTTTTTGGCTGCGAGCAGCGTATAGCTGGCCCAGACGTTCCTTTTTTTTTGCGGGTGCTGGCCCAGATGTTAGCCGAATATGCCTTCATACTTCTCCAATAAAAAAATACCAATTGCTGAGAAAATGCCTCCGGATGAAACCAATTTTGTCATGCTTTTGAGCAACAGGACCGGCTCTATAATTCCAAGGACCCTTGGGCAAGCATGAAGATTTCCATTTATAAAAGCCTATTGAACTAATTTTTAGTATCCAAAATTACAGTATATAGTACGAAAAATAAAAATTACCTTGCAATATATGTATAGTTATGAAATATAACAATAGTGTAACAATTACTTCTTAGGCAACACCTAATATATACAAATAAAGACATTGAATTAGAAATTGTAACCCTATAGCTGTTGGGAAAATCAGAAAAAACATTGTGAACATAGTAATCGATGATGGATGTTGTTGTGTTGCTTACAGTGTTTGAGGGCGTGTCTGTTGTCCGCCGATCTTGTTGTTGCTGGTCGCCGAGTGATGGAGAGTGAGGACTGAGGAGAAATCAAATCGGCGTCGGTGTTTCCTCTCCCCATGGCCCTACACGTCAAGGCCTGAAGGTCTCATGGGCTGGAGGGCTAGCTGGTTTGCGATGGCTGCCATGGCATGGCATCTGTGTCTGTTCGAACACGTCTGTAGGTCGAGGGTGTGCACTTGTTGTGTATGAAAGAATACTTTTTCTCAGAGAAGGTGAGGAAGAGCGTTTCCTCCGTCTGTATGTTGGATCCACTTTGCCCAACCCCAAAAGGTGACAATTGACTCTTCATGCTTGGTGCAGACCGTATGTACACAAGGGAAAGGCGATGAAGAACAGTCATGACGGTTCAACATATATATTGGGCGGATGCGGATGCGAGCTTAGAATGGGATGTTAGCTTTGCCTTAAGGCTGCTATTTATTAGGTCATGAGCAATGTACTTTTTTTTTTTACAAACTATCAAGTAAGGTGGACTCCAACAGAACCAGGTATTTGTTGTTTATCAACTTCACAATTAATGTGCACAACAAAAAGCGTGGGAGGAGAGGGAAGATAAAGAGCAGAGCTGAGATAATCAATGTTTTTCTATTCCTTACTATTGGCTAGTAAGCTTATTGCATGCTATTTGTTACATACCGGTTTCACAATGGTTGCTACACAACATTTGCTGTTTACTATATGCTTTTCTACCTCATTGTGGCTGCCCTTAAGGCAAGTATTATTTATAGAAAAGGTAGCCTCATTAGTTGTTACATCATTATTATTTTTTTCTATCCTAGCTGAGAGTACATATATATGCATTGCATTTAATTTGGTGGGAAGGAAAACCCACCCTACTAGGACTAGCAGAGTAGTACAGGATTGCTTGCCGTAGCAAATAGCAAGTGAGGTCCAGCCCAGTCAAGACTGAACTGGAAAGGGAGTAATAGGAACTACTACTGATGAGCACGAGCATACCACCAAGAAAAAGAATACTAGTATATAGTGCTGATCAAAGAGTGATTAAGCATGCATGCTAATTGGTAAATGAGCTTTAGTCCACTAAATTAAAAGCAGGACCCGGCCGATCCAATCGAACAGTTGGCTGCAGTCAGCACTAGTTCAGTACGTAGCTATCTAGGTGACCGATGAGGAATGAAGATGCATCAAGTCTAGAATTATCACTAGCTATGGACATGCAGTATTATGTACGGGATGCAAGCTAACTAGTGCTAATCCTGCTGGCCTCCGATGAGGAGTGCCAGGAAGCCAAGCAGGTCCGTGACCATGGCGACGCAGGTGACCAGGGTGGCCACCCTGAGGAGGAGGACGTCCCCCGGTGGCGCGGCGGCGCTGAGGAGGCCCAGGAGCCTGGCGAGGACGCCGTGGTTGACGGCGGTGGCCGCGAGAGCGGCCAGGGCCAGGGCCCGGCGGCGTGTGCCCGCCGGGAGCAGCAGCGCCAGCGCGGCGGCGGCCGCCTGAGGCGCGCCGCACCAGAGGTGCGCGCGCAGCAGGGCGGTGGCCTCGGCGGCGTCCGTGGGCGCAGGCTGGTAGGTCGAGGACCACCACGAGGGCGAGGTCAACGACCAAAGTGCTTACTTGATCCAATCCAAGACGACGGCCGGCCGGAGAGCAGATCCGATCGATCCGTTCCAGGGGAAGAAGAGGAGAAGATGAATTGAAGCAGCAACAGCAAGAGAGTGTAGACGAGGCACCTATCTGAAGAAAGCAAGCAAAGCTACTCTGTCTATGCATATATTTGCAGGTGGTGCAGCTAGCTGCTACAGAGATTTGCTAGAGAGAGACAAGCAAGGTACTAGCTAGCTACTGGTAGAAGAGAAGGCCGTCCGGCCCCACATAGGCCGGTACGGTAGATAGAGCTGCACGCACCCACACTCCATCCGACACGTAGTACGTAGAAACATTGTAAGAATCTAGCAGCTACAGTGGTACCTACCATATCGCCGGCCGATCTATTCATCATCATCAGCCTGGCCAGCAGGCATGTGCGGTGTGTGTGGTCTTTGCTTGCTTTGTCAAGAAGGGAGGAAGACATAGCTAGACAGTGTGGGAAAGAGAACTACTGTAGTAGGAAGGAAGGCTGGGACTGGGAGTGCATGCATGTAGTTGTGCTCTCGCTCAGCTCGCTCATCCGGTCAGAAAGGTCGCTCATCCGGTCAGAAAGGCTGGGACTGGGACTGGGATGACATTGTTTGGATTAATTATTAATTACTCTAGTTATTAATTTTATTTGGATTCCATTTTATTTACCACCCCGGGCCGCTCTAATGAAGCAGGCCTTGTTTGTCTCTGTCGTTGCCGGCAGGGCCGATCAGACATCTCAATCATGCTAGGTTGGGCCACAAGTGTGTTGGGCTGCTGAACCTACGAGAGCCCAGGTCCAACTGCATCCACCCATTCATTCTAGGTTGGGCCACAAGTGTGTTGGGCCAAAGCAATCAATCTCTTACTTAAGAGAGCTACTAGGTAATATCATCATCGACGATCATACAAATGCCAATCCATGGGCTGACCGATGTGACGTTGTCAGCATCATACAAATGCCGATCACCACCTAGAAGAGATTCTGATTCTTTCTGTGGTCCATGCATTTGTATTGTATGATCCTGCTTTGGTTGGACCGATTTTTTTGGAGCCTTTGCTTTTTATTTTTATTTTTTAAAATGGGATTGCTTGGTCCGGTCCGGTCCCCAGCGGCAATCGTGGAATCCGAATCCAGCTTTGCATTGCCCTCGCTGGCCTTTTTCTTTCGCAGTCTCTGACGACTAGTTTCTGCCTTTGTGGCCTTTTGGCTTTGCTTCTTCTCGAGGCCTCCACTTCCTGCCCTTTCCAACAACATCATCGATTCATTTCATTGCCAGCAGCAACAGCAACCAACTAGCAGCTAGTGCTACGACCTGCAACCAAGCAAGCAAGCAAGCTCTCTCTCCCATTCCCTCCTCAAGCAAAGCAACATCCATCTCCCTCTGCTTGCCGGCATCTGGTCTGCAGCTGCAGGTATTCCTCTGCTTCTTCGATCTAATTAATCCGCGTGCTGCACGCATGCTTCCTTCCAATTCCTTTTTTTTTTTTGCATATTATGCACTAGTAGTATCATTCTCCTTGCTTTTCTTAATCATATATTTCTAATTCCATCTTCTTAATTATTAGTTGCTCGCTACGCCAGCTTAGTTTCTCGGATATTCTAGCTACTCCAAGAAATCAATCCATCTTCTTTTCTCTTCTTTCCCGCCCCTCCTTTCCTTTATTAGTATAAATAAACAATCTGGTGAAATCTCAGTCTTTCTTCAAAGAAAACAAAGAAAAAACATAATGTTTGTACGACATGTCTAGATGATCCACGTCAGATCACCCGTGCGTACGAGTCGCTTCAAGAAGCCTCTGATGAGTGGTTACCATGCGTGATGCGTCCGTGTGTCCTTTTTCTTTTCCCAAGCTGGTGGTTGAGGCCCTACGTGTCAGCTCCATCCATTCAGCACTTTTTCTTTTTCTTTTTCTTTTAAAAATTTATTATTCAGCAATCAGCACTGACGACATCTTGACAAAATAAACCTAATATCTTCTAATAAATAGGAGTACGTGCTTAATTGCTTGCTGTCACAGCCCTGGAAAAAAAAGGAAAAGAAAATGAAAATTCCCCGCCGGGCCCACATGTCAGCCCTCACTCTCCCTCTTCTCTCTGTTTTGCGCCGCGGCACGCACGCGTCGTCCGCCGGCGTCCATCCTCGGCTTCCGCGCCACGTGCCGTTCATCGTTGCGTGCCGTGCCGCCCTTCACTCCTTCACTCGCCCTCTCCTTATCCGCGTCGAAGCCGGCCTCGTTCCCCGCCGCAAACCCTAGCCCGTTTTCCCCATCCTCCATTGCCGCGCCGCCCGAGCTCCCGTCGCCGCCTCGATTCGCCGTCTCCGGTGAGCGTCGTCTCAATTCCTCGCGTCGTCCTCCTCCGATTCCGGGGCTAACCCGGCCCCTTCCCCTCCCCTGCAGGGCCGCCGCGGCTCGCCTTCGCCCGCCGCCGCCCCTGTCCGCCGCGCCGTTAGCCCGCTGCCGCTCTTCGCCCGTGCTCCTGCCGGTGAGGTTCGCCGCCGCCTTCTCCTCGCCGTGCGCGCCTTCCCTGGCCCGCGCCAGCCCTCCTCCGCTCGCCCCCTCCATCACCGCCGCCGGCGTCGCGCCGTGGCGCGCGCGCTGCGCGCGTGGGCGCGCCCAGGCGCCGGGTCAAGGCGGGTCCTGGCCTTGACCGGCCTGGGTGGGGCGCCTGCCCGTGGGACCCGCCTGTCGGCCTCTGGCCTGGCAGGTGTGGCTCTCCCCGGGTAGACCTAGCAATTGTTGCTAGGGAATTTCTTTAGGTTTATTTGTGCTGCAAACTTCCAAAATCCATAGAAAATCATGTATAGCTCCAAAAATTGTGAAACTTGTTTTGTTGGATTCCTCTAGCTGAGATCTACTTAGGAAAAATATTGTTTTGCATGTTACTTTGTTGTAGATTTATTTATAGTTTTATCTTGCAAAAGTGAGTTTATTACTTAGTTATTTGTGTACTGCTCGAAAAATGCCAAACCAAATTTTGTTAGACTCCTTGTGAGGTGTAGTTTTCAGTGGTGCACCTTGTTTACTTGGTTCATTGCTGTGTATCAAAGTTTAGTTTGTTTTCCTATACTTTGTCTGAAAATGGTTATTTCTAGAACTTTGTGCAGGAAAGTGATAAAATGGCAAAACCAGTTTTGTTAGCCTTGTATTGCTGCCTAGTTTCAAAGATAATTTTCTTGGATTTGTGTAGTTGAGTTTGCATTCCTTTTCTGTTTTACTTTGTTTAAAGTGGCTGAAAACTGTTTTATTTATGGTTATTTATAGGAAAATGCTTTTGCTGCAAAACCAATTTTCATGAGTTCTTTGTGATGTCCTCTGCATGCTCATTTATTTCCATGGTTTATGCTAGTTGTTTGGTTCATTCTTTAATTCGTGCATCGCATTCATGCATTTTAGTGACCGGACCGTCGGAGAACGAACCCGTGGAACCCGCCGAGTCCGTGGAGCATGAACCCGGAATCCCGTTCGTGGTCGAGTCGGAAGCTAACCAAGGCAAGCAGCTAAGCATATTCCTTGCACCTATTTAATCTGATTTAGTTTAGCTATCTCACCGGGTAATGTTGGGTGATATGTTATAACTGTATTGCATTCTTGTACCTGATTTCCTGCATTACCATTCCTTGAATTGTTATCCATACCGTTGTCACTTGTTAGTCTATGAACTACTTAATTTGATTAGATGCTTAGTCCTGCTTAGAATACTTATCTTGCTTGCTAGAAAGGAATGGATTGGAGTATCACACTTACCTGTTTATCCTTGATCGCACTTGAGTCGGGGCAAGTATAAGTTGGTAGTATCGAGATTCGAGCGGAATGTTAGGGCCTAGAGAATGAAGTCACATGGGCATAGTCCGCTTGGATCGATTAAGGACCGAGTGGACGACGTCGGTTTTGAGCACCTTTCCGTGCTACCACACATCCAATATAATGGAACGGATAAGCCAAATACCTTCTTTGACTTGGTCATTGGGGCCCGGTCCCAGATGCGTGGCCAACGGGCTATGCAGGGAGGCTTAGCAGGTCCCCGAGTGGAACTATGTGTAGGAAAATTTAGAGATGTCCTCGGTGGAACTAAGTCTCCACGCGCAAGCTGGGCGTACCCTCAACGGTCGAGCCATGTTGGGAACGGTTGACGCGAGTACCCTCTTATCCAACTTTAGCGGGTTGGGTGAGTCGCATGGTCCTTGCGTCGTGTGGGTAAAGTAGTACACCCTTGCAAGGTTATAACCAGTTCGAATTGCCGCGCTCTCGGTTATGAGCAAGCTCTTTAACCCATGAACTCCTCATAGATTATCGTTTATGCTGAGAATGGTTCGTGTTACAGCTATGAACAGTTATAGTTGTATTACTCTCTTAATCAATTAAAATTGTTTGGGTTTGGGCAAGATTAATTAATTCTGCTAGGTGATAGTGTAGAGAGCTAATGCTTATGCAATAATTACTTAACCTTAAAGCTTTTACTTGAGCCTTGCATGATCCTTGTTTATTTAATCGCGTAAGTCTTGCGGAGTACCTTTTGTACTCAGGGTGCTTTCTAAACCTAGTTGCAGGTGAGCCGGAAGTGGTGTTCGGCCATTTCTACCCCGCTGATCCTAATGCGGGGGAAGAGTAGGCTGTTGCTGCTGTGGTGATGTCCTTGAGCAAGGCATCATCATCTTAAGTAAGTTTTATCGTAGCTGAGCTTCGGGAGAGCATGTATTTTCAATAAGCTCTAAATCTCTGTTTAATATGACTCGCGTGAGCCCAAGGCTTGTAAAGTGAAGCTTGAAACCCACCTATATTAAACTTGTAATATTAAGTCTCGAACTCTGGTTTTATATAGCTGCTCTTTGTGGATTGTTGGCTATGTATTCGATTGTATACGGTATGTGCATATGCTGATTCTGGGCGTATGTTGGAGCACATACCGGGACTACCGGATTTGGTATTATTTTGAATGAATGACGTGTCGGTTATTCGTGTCTCTAGATGTGGGATAACACGTGGCACGCTCTACGGCAAGCACGTGTTAACTCTCATCTGGGTGATAATGACCGGCGGTTCGTTTAAAATAGTATCAAATTGGGCGGTTCTCACACTTGCTCCAAATCGTTCCAACAATAATGTGCTTCTTGTCTGAATATATGTATTTTCATCACCTGCTGTTCCAGTTGGAATCGGCCGCGGCTTCTTCGATCTCACCCATATTATCATAATTATTGTTAATCCACACGTACAGCGCCCGGCCGGGATGGCAGATGCGATCAAGGTATCAATATCATCACTACTTGCGGCTACAATTTCGATGTGCATTACAGTCTGACATTACTAATTCTCACAATGAAAAAAGTAATCATGTACATATTTGTTCATTGTAAGCAGAATGAAGTTGGATCATTTCCTCCTGGGAAGAAGATAACTGTTGTGTTTGTCATAGGTATGCTGCCTGCAGCCTCTTTTTTTTAATATATACGCTAATAGGCTAATACTGAACAAATAGCATGCATATCATTTACCACAACCACGGTATATGTGCCCTGAATCTGATTCTTAAAATCTTGCACAGGTGGCCCTGGCAGTGGCAAGGGTACTCAGTGTTCCAAGATCGTCAAACACTTTGGCTTCACCCATCTCAGCGCTGGCGATCTTCTGCGTGAGGAAGCTAAATATGACACTGAACAGGGGTATAATGCATGATCCAATAGAAACCGTCTTGATGCTGTCCACTCTGCCATTGATCTGATTTGTACCTGTGTTTGTGTGCTGTTAGCATCATCTTGGTATAAATCTTTCCGACTTTACAACGTATATAACGTGTCTATGTTTCATTCAGCATGATGATAAAGAATACGATGCATGAAGGAAAGCTCGTGCCATCAGAGCTAATCGTCAAGCTACTGTTGAAGGCCATGCTTCAAAGTGGAAATGATAAGTTCCTTGTTGATGGATTTCCTCGAAATGAAGAGAACCGTCAAGCGTATGACAGCATCGTAAGATTTCCTTTTTTTTCTTTCTTCTTTTCTAAATGTCGTCTGACTCTGTTGCATAAAAAAAATGTCTGACTATTGCATCAAAAAAGTATGACTCTGACATGTCGGTATTTTGGTTTCAAAAGGTGCATAAGCGACACGTGTACGAGTTCGTTGTGCTCAAACGTAGTACTATGTCCCTTTGATTTTGTTGTGTGTCCTTGTTACCAGATTAGCATTGAACCTGAGTTTGTACTGTTCATCGACTGCCCAAAGGAAGAGATGGAGCGTCGCATTCTAAACCGAAATCAGGTCTCGTTTTAGCAATTTCTTATCCCCAAGTTCATAATTTTGTCACAATTGATTGAGATGTGGTCATCCACAGGGGAGAGATGATGACAACATTGACACCGCAAGGAGGCGCTTTGAAGTTTTCCGGGAGTCGACTATGCCTGTTGTTCAGTATTATGAGAAAAGGGGGAAACTTAGAAGGGTAATTTATTTGGGGATGCTCTGATTTTTATAGGAAACGTACACTAAAAATGAAGTTTATACTGTTGGTAGAATAAATCTGAACTGTGACTAACCAATTCGTACTTAGGTAAAAACACTGTGCACCACATTTCTCCTTCTACTCTACACATCTATATATAGGCCTACCCATTCACTTTGGGATCTTGACTATTGGTTGTTATGTAGCAAGACTGAAGGTTGTGACCACAAACTTGACAAGCAGAAATTTACCAGTAGTACTATAACACATAGTTTTCTATGCAGTGAAAAAGATTTACTACCACATATGTGTATCATGATAAATGCTTTTACTTGGTGTGACGAATAACAGCTGGCCGTTTCGCATCTTCAGGTTGATGGTGCTAAATCCGTTGATGAGGTTTTTGAAGATGTGAAGGCCATATTTGTGCAGCTGAACACCCAGGTTCGCATTCATGTTCCCTCTTCCAATTGCTTAGCTCAACAAATTAAACATGGCACAAGTAATTGATTTGATTATTTGTGTTGAATCCACTTGACATGATGATAGTTGACAGTTGTAATATGCTTGAAACTGTTTTTTCTGGTTCGGTAGGCAAACCAAGGTGGCAATGTGAGCAGTGCACAGAGCAATCCATTCAAGCGGTTCCTTGACCTATTCTGTGGTAAGTGTTGATACTAGCATTTGTTGGCATCGATCCGGCATAACTCATGATTGATGGCTTCTGACTGAATATCAGGATGCTTTGGGACGCAGGAGGCAACAAACTGACCCAAATGGGATGATTGTGTGGTAGTGGGGTGTGTGTGTGTGTGTATATATATATATATATATCCTTGCTCAGTCCTCAAGGCTGGAGCAACATACAGAAAAGATTCAGAAAACATTTGCTGTGGCTTAAGTGTTGTGAACCATCCATTGCCAGAGTGTTATGTAAAACTAGAAAAGAAACAGTTGGCTGAAAAGAGAATGGCCTTGCGCAGCTGCACATGTTAGATGTCCTTGTTGCTTCAGTCCTGGAGGCTGCTGCAGCAGGAGTCTTGTAGTGCTGGAGTTGAGAAGTGTGTCGTCTGGGATTGTTCAGCTTGGCGCATCCACTCCCAGCTGAGATTTGTGAAGGTTTAGCTTGTTGATGGATCGGATTTGATTTCTTTCCCAAGTTGCCTTCCATCTCTGCTCGATATATGCCCTGGATGATTGATTGCTCGATACATGGCCGTGCCGTCGCGCGCGCTTCCATCTCTGTTGGCGTGCTGCTTCCATGCCGCCGAGCCCAAGGCGGGCGGCGACATGAATTCGTATTCATGGAAAAGCCAGGGCGCATATGTCAAGACGAGACAAATTTGGAGGACATGAGGTACCCGAACGGAGGGTCCTTGTGGATTCAGGCAAGAGATCGGCTAGGTGTCCTCCAAATTTGTCTCTGTCGATGTTTCTTGTTCGCCAATCGAGTGTTGGTCAGTCCAAAGCGATATGTATGCTCACTCTGGCCGGTGAATGGGCCTGCTTCATCAGACATTCAGGACCACAACAAATGTCTCTGTTGTTGTTGGCACAGAACTGAACTGAGTTGTGCAGCGTGGACGACTCGATTTCAGTTTAAGTCTCTCATCTCAGGGCAAAAGGCAACACGGATGCGCGTAGTGCTCAGCAAATCACCAACATCTATCAGTTGAAATCCAAGAGATCACCGGTCAATCTGCTGGTGGTCCGGTGAACTGGCCCAAAACTGAACCAAACCAATTTAATTATATATATTTCACACCCCAAACCACCCCAGCCCACCAACTTCCAAAACCAATTTAATCTGGACTGCAACATCATTTCAGCCAAACCACCTTCCAACCCACGGTTTCACCCCATGCAATAGCTACTAGCATGTATTTGGGCACGTCACAGGTTACTACCGGCCATATTTGATAGCAAAAAAGAATTTGGCAGCCGGCGTGCTCGATTAAGAAAGAGAGGTCCACCGCCTGGCCTGACGAAGCACATCAGCTCTGAATCCGTGGTTTCCTTCGTGAATCACAACAGGTAGGGAAAGAGTGCACACCCATTTTTTTTGTTGTTTCTGGAACCAACAACAATGTAAACTATAAAAGAATAATGCAAATTTATCATTTTTTTCATTGGAGTTTCTGGAACCAACAATGATGTAAACCGGAGGAGAATAGGGTGCCCTGAAGTGTTAGCAGAGCAACTATCCAAATGAATTCTCTGCATCAGGTTTTGCTCCTGCTGTATGAAAGCAGCAAAGAGACTACAGCAAAGCAACATTTTTTTTTTGACAAATGTTGTTTTCAATCATGGCTGGCATCACTTGTTCCCTCTGAAGTACATGTACACTCTCCGCATCCATAACACAAACAATAGCAAATGTTTAGCATTAGCACTGTATTACATGATTCAGAAGAGACGGCCAAAACATGTAACAATAATGAAAACAGAACTGCAATGAATGAGAATTTTGAATGCTGAGGATAAGGTTTTATTTTAAACCTGAAGAACTGCAATGCTTAGCAGAGCTCCAAACAGAACAACCCAAACCCCGCAAAGTAGAAGGCCTGCAAGACGAAAACATTCACAGCTTGTAATATCTGAAAGTTACTTCAGAAAACATCTAAAAGAGCTGTGACCAAAAGGTAATGTTCAGCTTACCCCAATTATGATATGCTTAGAGAAGGTGTCGATCGCAGCCAGTATACCACTGAAATGGAAAGGAATAGGTTTTGCATTAGATGAAACAGAGTACCATGATATTGCTGCTGCTCATACTATGTGAAGTACTTGTATCTGCGCAGCTTGTCCTTGTATTCTTTTGCTCATACAATGTGAAATACTTTCTCATCCACATCAAGGCAAATTCCACACGAGTACCAATCTGATCTACATTTTTGCACACCTTCTTGAAAAAGAAATCCAAATAGAGTTTTTCCTTCCTTGGATCTAATATGGTGTCTAACATATGGTAGTTTGAAAACAAACAATAATCTAGTAATAAAAATTAGCTTTTAAACACCAGCAGCAAGATAATGCAAATGACCCCCAAATCATTGTACAACCAGACAACAAAGCATGTTGTACCTTTAGCCACTGAGGGACCTTGCTGTGGTAGCTGGTGGTGAGGATGACCGCGGTGGTCGACGAGCTTGGCTCCTCCGCAGACGAACCTTTTGATCCCCGGCACGACCTCGATGTCGACGAGCAGATACTAGTATACTGGCTGACCTGAAACTGAATGAATGTAAATACTTGCAGAGGAATGATAGTGCAGATAAATCTTAAAAAGTATAGGACAAGCAATGGTAAAAAGTACTACTTTTTCTTATGCTAAAAGTAACTGTTGTGCAACTCACCCAAATGATGTTACAAGAAAATGAAACAGGACCAGCTGATGGACTTAATACAGGACATTGACCATTGCAAATAATTAGTCTGTATGGCGACAACAGTAAGAAATTAATGGTCTAAATTGCAAACATTGCAGGAGCTGTCCATGATACAGAAAACTATTAAAACGGAAAAATTGCTCGGTGTGGACTTGTGCTGGCCTAATGGGGGTGGCTTCAGATTCAGTGCAATGGTGGAGGCACGGTCTTCTTTGGTCTGAAACTCTCAACTCTGAACATGGGTTTTAGAGTCTGAAATCTTGCGCACTGTGATCAACATGTAGAACTTCAATTTTTGACGAAGGCTGGAAAGAGAAGTGATTCTCAGCCAACGATGGGGCATGGCCCTCTTGCTCCCACTGGCGAAGCGACACACAAATGGCTGTCGGCTCCACAAGTGCCTGCTACTTGGGACATTACCAGGCGACTGGTACCACGGCCACCCACGGAGCCATACGAAACGCTACAGCAAGGCGTCACCAAATGCGCGCGCGCCGGCAGGCGACAGGGTCGCCGGCGAGCAGAGCAGAGGGAAGAGGATCGGACTTGCGCTGCTATGCGATGGCTTGTTCCTCATCTCAATGATTCGGTTCAGATAGAATAGGAAGGAAGGAGAGTGCGTGCTGGCCGGTCACGGCAAGAGTTGACCTCCATGGATCGGCGTCCTCCTTGGGGAAAAAGACGCTCACCTGGAGAGGATGGCTGGGATGCGGCGCCGGAGATGCAGGTGCACGAGCCCCTGGCGGTGGCAGCGGCCCCGGCCGCAGCACGAGCTCTCCGGCCACAGCGACGGGAGGGGCGGCCACGGCGGCGCACGAGCCCCTCCGACCGCAGCCCGCAGCGAGGGAGCAAGGCCCTGTTTCGGACCGACACGCACCGAACCAAACTAGTAAGGCCCGGCGCAGTTTTTTTTCCGTTGAAATCTAAAGTACGAGTCTATTTATAAAATTTTTTATATAAATGGGTTATAAATCGCGAGACGAATCTAATGATGCTAATTAATTCATGGTTAATCAATAATTAGCAGATGTTTACTATAGCATCACTGTTACAAATTATGAATTAAGCAGGCTCGTTAGATTTGTCTCGCGATTTACAGCCCATCTATGCAAAAAGTTTTGTAAATAGACTTTATTTAATACTCTATGTATGTGTCGAAACATTCGATGTGACGATTTTTGTGTGTGTTTACAGGGTTTATGGGGTGAAAACTAAACAGGATCTAAAGAGACAAACCGAACCAAATCAGCTCACTAGACTTGTCGATCCACTGGACACCAAACCAACTGAACCCAAATACAGATTGAACCGTAATCTGCACACTTGTTACAGGGTCACTGGGGACCTCGCCAAGCTGGAGATCTGTCTTCCTGCTGGGGTTACCACTACCAGTCTACCAGCTGAGGAGGAGCAACCCAAAGTGCCTGCCCAATATCACCAGAGTCTCCCACCAATACTAAATCCTCCCTCCATTCCTCCTCAAACAAACCTAGCTGCGCCCGAAAAAGGGCCGGGCCATCGCTGTCCACTGCCATCCGTGCAACGAAAATAAAAACAATAACAGCTCTACACAAGTTATTTCTTATCCCGGAAGAATTCGCCGGGCAGATCGAGGAGGCATCGACCGTGTTATCTACCAGATTCTACCTAGGGCAACCGGGAGTTGTGTGTGCCTGCGTACCCTTCACGGAGCATTACGCGTTAACTATTGCACCGTCCGTGTCAGTAAAATTGAATTGATGTGAAATAAAATTTAATATCATAAAACAAGACAACCTTTAATTAACAAAATGGAACTTTTTAATCAGTAATCAGTGTAGCAAATCATAAAGGGGAGGTGAAAGAACGGAGGAGCGCTTACCCTTTTGACTTCTAAAGGAATTTTCTGTTGTTTCCCCTTGTAGCAAACAATTTCAATTCGGCAAAGGACGGACCTTTTGAACTTGTGAATTGGATGGATGCTCGATGATGTGGAAGATAATCTTGGCCAGCTAAAGGCACGCTAAAGTTTGCTGTGCGGGCGAAGTGACATGAAAAAGGGTGGCGAATTCACGAGAGGCCATTTGGATTTTGCCCCAAGACCAAAACCGGAAAAGGAGTCTGCTGGCAGGTCCAACGAACTGAATTCTCTTCCCTTCCCTTCCTTCCCGTCGTCAGGCGTCGGCACTTTGGGCTCTGCACCGTGCTCTTCTTCCTCCCCCTTCCCTCCCCTGCTTCTGATTCCTCCTCCCACCAAATCCGCCCCCTTCCCTCACGCCTTGCTGTGTCTCGTCATCGGCGGCCTCACCGCCGGCGACGGGAGGCAGCAACCGCGTACCCCTTCCGCAGCAGCCGTCCCTCGCCGAGGCGCGGAGATCCACCCCGTCAGGTGCTCCATTGGTTTCATCGTTTGCTGGTAACAAGGAACCCTACCCTGTCTGACTTGCTTTGCTGTGCCTGAGCATAAAGTCCGAATCTTTCTTAATATAATCCCCAATCGGTTACTATGTACTCCTGCTCGCGGATTGATTTGGGTGCTCAGTGGTAGTGGCACACTGCCAAGCCTATCTAATCCCTTCATCCATGCTTCGATTACCTTCTTGTTCGGTAGATGGGTCTCTGTAGGCGCTTGGATTCCTTTTGGGGGATTCGACTGCATACCAAATTACACATAGCGCAGGTTAACTAACTTGTTTCAACCCGGCTACCAGTTGAGTTGCAGGTTCACGTGCATATGAATGATCTCAGACAACCTGCTTCTCAGCCATGGCAGCACAACCAGGAACAGATGTTTGTGTGGTGACATGTGGAGTAGAATGGACAATTGGGGCTATGGAGGGAAGCGGGAAGTACACACGCACTCGCCACCTATTGGGTGGGGGGATTCCGGAAACCGGATCACTTAGAAACTGTCAATGAAACCACTTCATCATGTTGTCGTACTAGGCCGACAAATGAATTATCCCCGTGCTAGACAGTTAAAGGTTCCCCTTCATTTTGGTGGGCTCATGTATCATTTGTTTCGGAGTTTCAGGATCAGTTACGATGCCTCATATCACGTTCTTGCAATAATATGCCTAGTACAAATAGTTAATTCTGTTACCGTTAGGGGCACGCAGTCACTACCTATTGGGTGGGTGGGGATTCAATAGAGTTAATCAGTTGGTATCTGCCAGACTGCCAATGAAGCCGTTTCATCATGCTTGTCGTATTAGGTCGACTTTGTCGTATGTCTAAAATAGATTATTCTTGTGCTAGAGTGCTGGACAAATAAAGGGGCCTTCTTGATTTTGGTAGGTTCGTGTATCGCTTTTCTTTTAGAGTTTCAGAGTCGCATACGATGCCTTATGCCTCTTGCTATAATATGCGGTTTGCAAATAGTGAATTCTCTAACTGCCAGAGCATGCCAAACTGGAATCATCAGAATTTAGGTAGTTGTCTGTAATTATGGACTCTAGCATGACGTAGTCTGGTCTTTGAACAGGAGCGTGTCAGGGCGGGGCCAGGGTTCGGGGATTTTCTCGGTCGGGGAAGCCGAGGCTTCTTCTTAAGTTAATACCGGTGGGGCGGTCTTTCCCCACCCGGCCGAGTTTTTTCTTTGAACAGGAGCAATATGGATGAGATTGTCCCTGCTTTGGCTACCAGCCAAGCTTCAACCGATGTCCTGACAGAGCAGCCTTTGAATGTGTACATATGGGACATGGATGAGACACTAATTTTGCTCAAGTCGCTTCTGGATGGGTCTTATGCTGGGGCCTTTGACGGTCTCAAGGACCGTGAGAAAAGTGTTGAAATTGGGAAACGCTGGGAGAACCTCATTCTTGAACTCTGTGATGAGCACTTCTTTTATGAGGAGGTCAGTTAGCACCTAAACCCATACTGTCATACATGTAAGCTATCTACTTATCATGATCAAATTCTATGTGTGTCCATTGTTTATATTTTTCAGAACCATGTTGCAAAGTTATACAGAAATTTGTTCGGATACCTACTATGTTGATTCTAGAAATTCAAACTGTCCATTCTGATTTTCTGTTTTCTGACTAGGATGGTTATGTAGTTATACCTATGAAAGCTAGTTTTATAGATGAAACTTTCCCTGGCATTGTAATTCGCATCATTCATCTAGCTTCACTGCTCTTTTATTCCCTATTGCTTCACTGTTCCTCCTAAGTCATTTAGCTGCTCATTTTTGGACACACTGTTTCTCCCTTTTGTGCTCATATCTCTCTTTCTCTCTCTCTCTTTTGTTTTCAACTGATTTGGTCGTTTTCACACTAATGCAGATTGAGAACTACAATGAACCCTATCTCAATGCTTTAAGTGAATATGATGATGGGAGAGACTTGACCTCATATGATTTTGAGGCTGACTGTTTTAGTTCACCCTATGATGATGTGAACAAAAAGAAGCTTGCTTACAGGCATCGTGCTATAGGAGAGAAATATGCAAAGGTTTCACAACAATTTCTTTATCTTGCAATATTTCCTTTAAAGGTTTAGCTTCATAAGGTGATTCAGCCTGGTATCTGTTTTTGGCTTTATGGTGTCCATGTTATTGCATTCCTATTTGATATGCAAAGGTACATGACAACTATGCAATGGTTATGGATGTATTTAAGACCGAACCTTCTAAATATGGTGGGTTAAATGGCCTGATCACTCTTGTAGTGAATTAGTGTAACTCTCATTTCGTTTTTTTTTTTTTTTTTGAAAAGCCTCATTTCATTTCTTGAGAATGAAATTTACTGCCTATTTAGCCAGATGTGTGCATACAGTAACAATCTGTGCTTTCTGTTGCAATATATGCCTACTTCTGTATATATAATTTAAACGAGTTGCCACAATGTGACAGAAAGGTTTGCTGTGTAATCTTGCATCATGGTAGAAGAGGGGAAATATGTAAAGAAAGTATGTCCATGTTGTATTAGGCTACTAAATTTTATAGCTGGATCTTCAAACCGTATGGAGGCTCTCTCCTGCAGCGTTCACTAGCAGTGTGCATTGTTGGAGGCCCATTTGTAAAGAAGTTTTGGTCTTAGAAAAAAAATTTAGTTTAGTAAAGGTAAGTAATTGGCTCCCAAAAGTTCAGTACTGGGAATTTTTCAGAGCAACAATCTTACTATCAGCACCTTTCTGTTGCTTTTGTATTGTTCTTATGTAGCTCTATTTCTTTTGCAACCATACTTCTATTAATGGGTTATTTGTGATCTCTAACTGGGCTGTTTCTGTGCTTGCAGGGTCTGGAAAAAATTCTGGACCAGCACATGGTCAAAGTCTGGAATGATCTGTATAGTTTGACTGATAAGTATACCGATGGCTGGCTGTCTTCAGGTATTCTCATTTGCACTAGTTTTTCGTTGATTATTTCTATTGTTGAGACACTGACATCATCTAAGATATAAGAGCTTACAGCCAATAATGATCTATGAGAGCCTAGTAGTACATAATAAATTAATAATATAATAGCTCCCATCTGTTTTACAATATGTGTCCTTTTTACAGAATATTGTTGCTTCCATTAGGAACTTAAGATTTTTTTGGTTATTTTCCATTAGTTTGTACGCATGGAGGTTCATTGTATTGCCCCCATCTTTGTATAAGAGATTTGAATACATCTGTCATCACCAATCCAACATATCTATTGCTTCATAATAGTCTAGTTCTTGCACTGGACAGGTTCTCTCCTATTGCCTTGGTCACAGCTTGCTTCGCTACTGATACTTATTGTCCTCTTGTTACACTCTTGCTTGGGCAATAGCCTTTACCCTACTAATCAAAAGGATGGTCTGAACACTGAAATATTCAAACTCTGTCTGGCCTTGTGATGTGTTCAAAAGCTTACTGAAATTTGTGTGGATAAACAAGCAAAAACAGGACATTAATTGAAAGAAGGAAGTTTTACCTATTAAACTCCAGTTTCAGTCTTATCATTCTCACTGTTAGAGGCCCGACCACTTTTTTCCTGTTATGCAGCTCATAAATTATTGGAAGAAGCATTGGGCAAATCAGCAGCTACACCTACTACCAACTCTTCAAGCATCAACTGCATAGTTACGTCAGGGTCGCTGATTCCAAGCCTTGCCAAATGTTTGCTGTATCGCCTGGATGATGTGGTCTCGGCTGAGAATGGTATGCCTCCAGTTCTGGAACATCCCTTTGAACACTTCTTTTCTGTTGTACTCTATATGGCACTTTGCGAGCAAAACATCTACCTGATGAGTGGATTGAAATATATATAACACTTGTCTTATCCAGTGAATTAGTGTTCTTTGGCTCTCTATACTTTATAAAATTTTGTACAAGGAAGCTACCGTTAGTAATCTATATGCATTGCTTGTATATATCGGTCTATCAGACCAACATGGAATCCGTGAGATTAGGTGTAAACAACTAAATGAAGTTTGTAGTAACAGTTTGCTTTCGTGTTGCAGTTTACAGCTCATGGGAAGTGGGGAAGCTGCAGTGTTTCAAATGGATCAAGGAGCGGTTTGATGGTCCAAATGTTCGCTTCTGTGCGATCGGAGATGGGCATGAAGAATGCAGCGCCGCACAGGTTATGAAGTGGCCATTCATCAAGATTGAGTTCCAACCTGACGCTCCTCACAGGTTCCCAGGCCTAGACATGGCCACAGTCCAGACGTACATGGATGTGATATATGAGTCATCAAGCAAGGATGGTTGACCAACAATTCAAGTTGGTTGGGTTTTCTCCTCCGACCTCCAGTGCCCATGGAGGTCTGGTCTGAGGAAATTGTAAGCAAAGAGATGTCGTGGGAAGAAAGAAACATGTTGTCCTCTCTCGACCTTTACCCTGGCGAATTAGGAGGCTGGTGCCATAAATAAGAGCCTGACTAGTTCTTCCATGTTCCAGAGCATGTCATAGCTAGATTGCCTATCTTGTGTTGCCATTTTACTATGATTCAGGCAAATTATCTGTTGTGTCCGGGCGTTATTTCCCCCTGTTCTGCGTTGCCAGTTTGCCATTTAAAATCTGTACATATGCGTCTTAGATTGGTGGATGTTACCGCTTCTTTAAACAGGAGGTGGTGCATGCTTTATTATGAGAGAGTAGCAAGAAATGCCATCACAGGAGCGGATGCTTTTATGCCTATTCAGTTGAGATTGAGTGAGAGCAAGAACCATTTCCTATGCATGCATGCCCACATTGCTTCAATGGTTTCGAGCAGACACTATCGAAAACGTGTGTTTGCTGTGTGCAACATTTCGAACACATGGCAAACAATGTGTGCCTACCAAAAAACACACGGCAAAAAACCGGCACATGGCAAACACAACATTTATCGTGTGCCAGATATATGACACTCGGCAAAGCTGAGTTTGCCGAGTGCCAAATATTTGACACTCGGCATAGAACCTCTTTGCCGAGTGACAAATATTTGGCACTCGGCAAATATAAGTTTCAAATCTAATTTTGAATCACTAAATAAATTTAAATGAAAAAGTTTTCACCTATAAAGTTGTGTAACTTCAGAAGATCTACAATTTTTATATAAATCTTTTATTTTTTGATAAAGTGATAGTAAATTTGTTCACAAAATCGATAGCCCTCCGATATAGTTTCAAAACATATATATGAGACCTATAAGATTTGTGAATAATATTACTACCACTATGTCCAATGAGAAAAAAAATCAAAATAAAAATTGTTGATCTTCAGAAGTTGAACAACTTTGTAGTTGATTTTTTTAAATTTGAAATCATATTGTCAACGAAAAGTACGTTTGAACTTCTCAAATTTGAAATTCAAATTTCGTAAACGACATTGGATGGAGAAAGTACCAAAACGAAAGTTGTAGATCTCGAAAAGGTATGAAACTTTGTATTTGACAACTTTTTGATTTGAATTTGTTGAGGACCTTAAACAAACCATTTACAGTTTTACACACAAAAAAATAAAAAAAACATTTGCCGAGTGTTTTTATGGGGTACTTGGCAAAAAGGCCATGTCATTGATCCACACCCATTGGATGGAGCTCTCTTATTGGTCCCCTCCCCCCCACCCCCCTCCCACCGGATCAGACGCTGTCTGCCACTTATTTCTCTCCCTCCCTCACCCTCTCCCTGCCTCTCTCATCTCTGCCGACGTCGATGGCAGGGGCTACCAGTGCCGGCCGGCCCCGGCGGCGGCGTGACCTCGAGTGCTGGCCGGTGGGGCCCCTCAGCGGCGGAGGCCTGTGGCTCGAGCAGCGACGCGGCCACGGGTGGCGGCCGCCGCGACGCAGCCCTCAAGGGGCGGTGGTACGACCTCGGGCGGCATCGGCGGCGACCATGAGAGGCGGCCTGGTCGTGGCTCCGGCAACTGATGGGGGCGCCTGCGGGCAGGGGCGGCCCGGCCACGGGCGGCGGCCAGCAGGGCCACCTGCGGGCGCCACCCCCTCCCCTCCTCTCCTAGCTAGCCGGCGGCGTGGTGGTGACGGCGGCCGGCGGCGTGGTGGTGGTTGCCGGCGTGGTGGCAGCAGCTGCTGCCGTTGTTTTTTATTATTATTTTGAAAAAATGTTTGCCGACTATCCGAGAAAAAGTTTGCCGATGGTTGAATGACATGTGTTGTTTGTCTGTGCAACACACCGCAAAAGGGAATTTGCCGTGTGCCTCGGGCACACGGCAAACGTGCCGAATCCCATAGTGAGAGACTCTAGCTTCTGAAATTTATGGAAAGCTTTCGCAAGAGAAAAGACACTTCCCTCTGTTTTTTTAATAATTATATAAACTGTTGGTGTAAAAGCTAAGCAAAACTTGCAGCTATTGTAGTAATAGGCAACGTATGGCATGGAAACCAAGCTCCTGTGCAAAAGGTGGGTTTTTTTTTAGCACTTAACCCCATCTCACTTTTCTTTCAAAAAAAAACCCATCTCACTTTGTGCCACCCCCAAACGAGTGCACCGGTTCGCTTCCCCGCCCCCCTCCCCCACATCGATCGTCGCGGTTTTCCTCGGCCAGGACGTCGCCGCACCCTGCGTCTGCGTGAGGCTGCCGCCCCAGCCAGGAGACCGCCGCCCCTGCGTGTCCGCACTTGCCGCGGCCTGCGTACCCGCACTCGGCGCGCCCTACGTGAGGCCGCCGGCGTTGGCCGCGCCCTCGAGAGGACGGCGCCGCTCCTGGGTGAGACCGCCGCCCCACCACAGCCAGGACGTCGCCGCGCACGCGTGAAGACGTCGCCGCCTGGAACCGTGCCGCCCCAGCCAGCAAGAAGATCGCCGCGGCCGCGCACGCGTGAGGCCCGCCTGGAGACCGTCGCCCAGGACGCGTGATCGCTGCAGCAGAGCTCGTCGGCCACTGCTCGAGGTAGGGCGCCGGTCACCCAGATCCAGCGCCGACGAGGGCGCGGCTGGGGCGACTCCAGATGGGGGGCGAGCGGCTGGGGCTGGGGCGGTCTCCAGGCGAGGGTTCGCTGGGGCGTCTCCGTTCGCAGGGTCACCAGGCGCGACTCCAGCTGCAGGGCCGGCGGCGGGCTCCTTCTGCAGGGGCGGCGGCGGCCTATCGGGCCAGAATCGTGAGGACCGACGGGGGAAGGGAAACGAACCGGTGCACTGCTTCCAGGGTTTTTTTCTCACAAAGTGAGATTAAGAGGGGATTGGTGGAGGGTTTGAGTGCTAAAAAAATCCACCTTTATCTCTAGGCATTGGATTAGAATCATGGGGTCCTGATAGCTGGTTTGCATAGTTTGCACAGTAGCTTGGTTTCTATGCCATATGTTGCCATTGTAATAAGAAATGGTTAAAGCATCTGTTGACGTGGAAGCCGGAATAATAATCTTTCTACTCCATTGTCTAATCTAAGGGTGTGTATAGTTGGTGAAAATATTTGGGTTTTGGTACTGTAGCACATTTTGTTGTTACTTGACAAATAATATCTAATTATGGATTAATTAGTTTTAAAAGACTCAGCTCGTGCTAATCAGTTAGACTGTGTAATTAGTTATTTTTTAACTGTATTTAATACTCCATACATATATTCGAAGATTCGATGTGATGACTACTGTGTAATATTTTTTTGGAACTAAACATGGTCTAATGAAAAGATCATTTCGTGGTTCAGTGCAGGTCGGCGGGGATGCCTTGATTCGTTTGACAAGTGCTGGAATGTATGTTGACGTGGAAGCCGGAATAATCTTTCTCAGGAAGGCAGGCCTCTCGCCTCAAGGCGGCCGGGCACGTGTCGCTACGTGTCACTCATCGTCGAGCTCGGCCTCGGCCACGTGGCCCCCAGTCAACGGGTGTCGCAGCTGCCTCTTTTTTCCTGTTTAAATAGGGCTCGTCGTCCCTGTCCATCCGCAGGTGCAACTGCAAGCTTTAAGGTAGTGGGTGGTCGGCCGGAGAGAGATCAATAAGATCAAGAGGAGGCGATAGAAGAAGAAGGAATATAATTGAAGAAGGAAGATGCAGGCGGTGAAGGAGAAGGTGAAGGACACGGTGAGCGCGGCGAAGGCCAAGGCCAAGGAGAAGCAGGCCAAGGCGGAGGAGAAGGCCGAGGTGGCGACGGCGAGGTCCCGGGCGGAGGAGGAGCTGGCGCACGAGCGCGGCAAGGCCAGGGTGGCGGCCGCCAAGATGGAGCTGCACCAGGAGAAGGCCCTCCACCGCGAGGAGGCCATCCAGCACAGGCTCCGCAAGCACCACGGCGTCGGTCATCATCATGGCATGCCCGGAACTACTACTACTGCTCCGGCTGCCGGGACGACGGCGGCCACCACCACCGTGCCGCCGCCGGCTGGGGCGCCGCTGCACCACCACCCGGCTCCGGCCAAGCACTACTACTAACTGTAGCTGCTACTAGTCAGCAATAATTCGCTTACTAGCGTTTCGTTTTTTTTTAAAAAAAAATAAACCACTGTTAGTCTGTTGGTGTGTGCGCGTGAGTAGTGATGATCATCTGGTGATGTGCAGTAGCTAGTGTTGCTTTCCTTGGCTGCTTAGTGATGTGGAGATCCACCAGCTTCATCTGTCATGAACATGATGCATTCACCATGCATCATCAGAAACTGCATACAGAGAGAGATGCTTGCTTGTATTATACTAGTATGAATAATTCCTCAAAAAGCTAAAGCTGCCTGTGATTCTTCTTCTTCTTTTTTTTAGATGAGAGGAGCTGTGCCTGTGATTATGCGAGAGCAAACTAACTAGTATTCAAGTTGTCCGCTGTGGGCCGTGCTGAATCAAGCAAGCCAGGCCAGAACAGAACATCGCGCACGGGCCCCGACGAACGGCCCAAGCCCAACCCAAAACGCCTCGAGCTTCCCGAGCTGCCTCTCATCCAGTCAACCGCCGCCACCGCGAGCCTCGGCCGCCGCCCGCCGGGAGCAGGACCACCACCAGCATCGACCGCTTCGGCATCCAGGACGACGATGCCGGCGGGGTCGCGCGGATCCGTGCGTGCCTTCCACTCTTCTTCTCCTTCCGCACTGGGTACAACCTGACCTGCTCAACTGATTTGGGGACCTCAACATCCGCACTGCCGCCTTGTTCTTGCCTGGTGCTAGCACCTCCACATTGTCAGGGCTGCTGACCAGTGAGTAGATAATTCGCTGCCGAATATCATCCTTCATTCAGGTATGCTTGCTCTCACTGCAAAACATGACTCTACTTACTAAACTAGTACTACTCTGATCTCCGTTCAGCTTATTACTCGGTGGACTATTTCTAACTTCCCTTGTTCCTCCATGGAATGGAATCCTGCAGCAAAAAACTTGCTAAGAAGGGCAGGGCTTCAGTTGATTGGCAAAATGACATTCAAGCACTTTGGTATTTCTATCTTTGATTACAAGAGCCTGTGCTGGGCCAATGACATGCAACATGAGCTGAAAGACTCAGGGAATCATGAACTTTTAATTCGGAGGACAGAGTATGGCCTCTCTTTGCCCCTGTTAAGGGAGTGTGGTTTGTTTTTCTTTTCCTGGTCACTCGAGCAGTAGGGTCTCAAAATTTTGTATGTGGCTGTGATGGACTTTAGTTGAACATAACATCTATGTTATGGGTGGTCAACTAGGCTTATTGGGCCATATGGGCCCAAGTAGAGTACCATTCAAGTTTACTGTACCCGGAAGGGTTTGCCTGCACATCTGCCTTTTGGTTACTGGCTGTGTGCACAAACTGCATTTCTAGTAGCAATTTTTGATATCGTGTATGTCAATGTAGTCAAATTGTGATGATTTCGGAATTTACGATTATATATGCATGTTGTTTGTTTGTGGTTTGCTGCTTACTTATTCTCTATGCATTGTTTGATGTCCACTTGGTGGTAGCTCATTGCCTTCTTATTGTTTGAACCACTAGAGTCCCCACAGTGCAGCACTGCTACTATGTCAAGTACTACATGTTTTACAGCTTTTCTAACTGAAGCTACTATTGTGTCATGTTATAACATCCCTCTCACTTTGGGTTCTCCATCAACAAGAAATAAGGTTGAGTAATCTATCTACTCTATCTGCTAGAGCAGAATCTAATTTGTGGCACCAACACTAGGCCACGTTTTTAAACAGGATTGATGCTAAATTAATTGAGTGTTATTCTATTCCCCAGGTGTTTATAAAGGGCTTCCATGCCCAGTCCAATTTTCCTTCAGGCTACGAAATCAATTTTTGTTAATTCAATGGAAACAGTGCAGTCTCGCCTATCCTATCCTCCTAGGTCATAAATATATACCCCTCTAGGGCTTACCCCCGTTATGTCATTCATTGAAATACATCTTATGTGTGATATGATACTACTCATGCTATTCCATTTTGTTTTCTATGATCCGGATCGGAGCTAGAGCTATGGAAATGAAGGTGGTTGATGCTACTTTGACAACTTTGCTTGATGTTGTAAGGATCGATGGACCAAGAGGGGGGTGAATTGGGTCTTTTTCAAATTTCTAAGACAATTAAATCAATCTTAACCTATGCAATGCTAGTAAGGCTCAATTCACCAACCGGCTAACAAAGCAAACTACACAAGCTAACAAAGATATAAAACTAAGCAAGATAGAACTAAGTTATGATCTCTAAGGTCAAGCACAAGAATAATTGCAAAAAAGTAAGTGCTTGAAATGAAAGAGTGGACAAGAGACAACCGGATTTTTCCCGTGGTGTCGATGTGTTGGCACACACTCCTAATCCACGTTGTAACACTCACTAAGAGTCTTGTCACCTCCCATGTCACCGAGACTTGGGCGCTCACTAAGAGTCTCCATTCACCATCCCGGCGTGGTGGAGCTCAAGCCACGTACAACCTTCTTCGGGCTCCTACAATCCTTGGCAAGCTCCGGAAGAAAACACCTTCAATCACCAAGATCGCCTAGGTGCTGCCAATCACCAAGAGTAACAAGCTAGGGTCTTCACTTGAGCAAGAACCGATCACCAAGAACGGATGCACACAAGCTTCTCTCTACTCAAGTCCTTAGTCTTGCTTTTTGAATGATTGAATGAACAAATGTGTGAATTATGAAGCTCAAGGTGGCTCTCAACAATATATGAGTGTATGAAATGTTGCCTGGTGTCAAGAGAAGCAAAATGACCCATTGGAGGGGTATATATAGGCAGCTCACACGAATAGAGCCGTTGGAGAAAAGCTGCCAGAAAACTGCTTAGCGCCGGTTAATCCGACGTACCTCCAATAGCCAGCGTCGGTTTAACCGATGAATGTAAACTGTCCATTATGAAAACTAGCCGTTACAACTCGGGCAGATTAACCGACGTATCATCAGTTTAACCGGTGAGTGTAGTTGTCCACTGATCAACTGAAAAACCAAGTCTCTGGACAACTGCACCGATGTTAACTCAAATCCATCGTCGGTTTAACCGGTGAGTACAACTTCTGAAATCCCTGGAAAAACCATCTCACTGGTCAATTGCACCGACGTCTCATTTCAAACAGCGTCGGTTTAACCGGTGTATTGAACTTGAAATGCCCTGAAAAAACCAACTCTGGACTAATGCACCGATATTAATTCAAACAACATCGGTTTAACCGGTGTATAGAACATGTCCAGACTCTGCTGACTGCGTTTAACCGACGTATAGAAAAGTGGAAGCGTCAGGTTAAACCGGTGTATAGACTTTTTCTGAGTTTGCCTTTTCTGATTTGAGTCTTGAGTGAAATCCAAATATTCTTGAGATATAAGTTGAAAACCACTTATTTGAACTTCTAGGAACCTGAGTGACCATAGTGTGCATCCATTTTCAAATGACCATGTCCATGCTCAAGTTACTTGACCTTAACCCCTCTTAATAGTGCGATCACTACAAAACTATAAAACCTATACTAACCTAAGTGTCCTTCTCAACCTTACGACACTTAGGACTAGAAAGATCCTTAGTCTTGTTATATATTTGAGTTGAATACCGAGATCGTCTTTTTGAATAACGAAATTTAGGGGCCTCCTTTGACATATGACCAAATGAGCGATAATGATCTATTAAGCTGCACAAACTCATTAGTCACAATAATGGTTGTCATTAATCACCGAAACAAACCTAGAGGACCTAGATGCTTACAGATGTTCTGGAAATCCTCGTAGGGGAGTACCAACTAAAAGATTTCATAGACAAATGACAAATTCTAGAGGAGGTAATTCATGGCAAAAGTCCTGACCAAGCTAATATTTTCTCACTTCACAACGATTCTCAAGAATCATTATCACCGGTTTTGTTTGTGATATGACAAGTGTAGTAAAAGCCTGTGAGGCTGTGACAGTAATATGAATTGTTTCACAAACTTTTGAATAAGAAGAAATTTGTGTTATATTAACGAACAGTTGCTCTTTTCTGATTTTCATTTTCCAGATAAAGAAATCTAAAGATCTGATGTGCCCCTAGAAGGGGAACTTATGCTTTAAAATATTCTACCCCTTGATGAACCTTCATCAGTAGAAATTATTATTATTATTATTTCCCATAGGTATGAATATGTGCTTCGGACAGTGATACAGGTTCCAAAACATTACCAGTTACCGATTCCTATTGTACTATGCTTGTAAACACAGCATAACTAGCAAAACTTAGAGTAATGTGAATCAGATTCTAAAATTTAGATATGCCATCTCATATGGCTATCAAAATATTCATATAGATATTGCTGATTGAAGTTATAATATTTCTGCTACATTCTCTTGAATGAGGTTGACTGCTGGCCTTAAATTAATCATGCAGCATGCCATTTTTTGTTACAATAATTCACAAGACGTAGATATATGATATGGGATTACCTTGTCTCATTGATGCAGCATTAAAATGTTTCTTTTTCGATTTATCTGTTGCTAATAAAGAGCAGAAAATAGTGGTACAAGTTACACTATTAGTTGTATCTGACAGTGCTCAAAGTTCAACTATTCAAGAGCTCTTTCATTATCTTTTAATGTCTTAACAAATAAAAGATATCTTTGTGTTGTTGGCACAGTTATGTGCGATTGTATCAGGCCAGGACTGTCACAGCAGCAATTGAAAACTGTGAGGGCCTGCGACGTTTCCCTTCTGATGCACACCACAACTAGGACGAAAGACATTTTAGACCTGTTGCAATATGCATTTGGCCTCCTGGTAATGAAGCTTGTTATGCTACATTCTTCTTTGATTTGATATATTATGTTGTATCTTCTGCTAATATTTCTGCTACATTCTTCTCCTTCTCCTTCTCCTTCTTCTTCTTCTTCTTCTTCTTCTTCTTCTTCTTCTAAAGAAAATGCAGCATTATCGGTAGCACATTACCATACTTTTTCCTAGCTTGTGATGCATGGTTCCCATTCGTATCGGCATTTCAGCAACGCACCTGTTCGGTCAAGTTTCCAGCCGCAGCCTGGAGATCTCTCTCTCATCCTGGCTGGAAACAAGGCAAATCAGCAGACATGGGAAGCCTCATGTCCGCGTCAATTATACGTCCTCGTTGTACATTCCTTGGGTTAGTGAGGGTTGTTGCTTACTTTATTTGAACGAGTTAGCAAGGATTGTTCTGTTTGAGCAGCAAACAGCCTATGTACATGATTGCCTCGATTATTTGGACACCAATCATGTGGAGAAAGAGCACGTACAGTACAGTTTAGACGTGCCAACGTTGTAACCTGGTGAGAGCTGGTAGTGCTATCGTTGCAACTTGTTGCATGGGTGAAGCTGGTGTTAGTGTAGTGTTGTTAAGCTTACTTGATCGAGCTCCATCGGTTGAGCTGGTGTCTATATATATTAGTTGCATTGCAGGCACCTAATAGTATTTTTTGTCAGCTAATTAGTTACGATAGCATATCACTCTTAGTTCATTTCTCCTTCCAAATTATTTGCGCAGAGTTCCATTTTAATACATTTTATCAACTTTTTGTGGATTGATCCAATGATCCAAAATATATATAATTTGCATCCCTAATTACAGCATCTGGATCATGAGAAATTAATAAGCTTTTCAAATTAATGGCTTTATTAATTTCCGGGGAATCCAACAATCAACGCCTAGCTTGCAGGTTACATGTCAACGATCATGAGCCTGGTCCCTGTGCCATAACCAACGGGGACATCTATGGTAATGTCACTTCATGCTACTTTCTTTTGTTTTTCCCTTTTGGATTCGGTCAACAAATCTCTCGTGCAGTTGCCATCCTGCTTGCTTTAATTTGCACCTGTAAAACTGATCGACGGCATGGTCAGGTGGAAGATCCAAATCGGCATGCTTAGCTTGCATGGTGAACAAACAATTGACACCTCGGGACATGCATATACCGTTAGTGTCCCGTCCATGTCATGTATGTACTACCTCCATCCTAAATTACAATTCATCTTAGCTTTTCTAGGTATATATATTTTGCTATTCATCTAGATATACACTATATATTGATACATAGCAAAAATTGTGCACCATCTAAAAAAATAGAAACAAATTGTAATTTAGAACGGAGAGAGTACATACATACATGAGGAAAAATCCATCCCCCCTCCCCCCCGGGAACTTGTCACCAAGTTTTAAAAAAACCACCTAACTCCAAAATTGGATATTATACGCCCCATCTCCTCAAACCATTTAAATGACCCCTGCCACAGTGCAGAGTAGTTTTGAGGGCAGTTTTTGTTGATATGCCATGCGAGACCCGTTTAACAGCATCCTACCTTTCTTCCCTCTCACTGATCACTGATAAGTGGTCCCCGCTCGCCCAATCGTCTCCGTGACAGCCACCGTCACCACCTCCGCCTTCAATCCCTTCCCGTTCCCCTCCTGCCACCTCCGACTCGTCGTCCCTCATCTCCAACGGGCTCGATACCGCCGCCTCCAGCTTGTCAAAATGCCTATGGCAGCAGCTGCCTGCGCCCATGCCTAGGCTCACCTGCCGATGGCCATGTCATGTCGCCGCGGCTCCTGCGGAGGCCGGTGACGGCGAGGGAGGCCGGGCCGCGCTGGAGCTTCTTGCTCCAGGTACAGCCGCGCCGCCGATCAAATCTAATCCGGCTAGCCCACCTCTGGCTGATTCCCGCCACGTAGAACCTCTCCGCCACATCTCGGCCGCCACTACTTAGAAAACGGACCATCGGTCCAGCACAAAAGTACCGGTTGCCATATCACCCAGTACTAATACTTGCATCAGTACCGGATGCAATGACAGCTGGTACTTTTAGCCCGGACCGATGGACCAAGATGGCTAGGGAGAACTATAGGCACCGAGTGATGGCATAGCCCGGGACCAATAAAAAATATATATTTTAGTCCCGAGTGATAGGATACACCGGTACTACATGCTGATTTTTGGCACCGGTGAAAACTATCAACCGGTACCAAAAGATGGCCGGCTCTAGATATTTTTAAGTCACTGGCTGCCGACTCTTCTCTTATCCTCTGCCTCTCATCTCTCTCGCTATCTCGCTACCTTATCCTCTAGAGAGCCGGCCACTGGGAGCGGCTGTGGCGCGCGGGCTGGAGCCGGCCGTGGGAGCGGCCGTGGGGCGCAGGCACGCGTGAGCCGCGCCGCTCGGGCTCGCCAACGGCCTCGCCGTCGTCGTGCCTCGCCGCGCTGGTGCCGGCGTTGGCCTTCCTGCGGCCACGCGGGGCCCTAGATCCGCGTGGCCCCTAGATCCGGCGGCGGCGCCCTCCTGGCGGTAGCTGGGGGAACGCGCGGGCCGCCGCCGGCCGCCGCTGCGGGGTCTTGGGTCGCGCGGGACGCCGCCGCGGGAGCAGGCCTTGGGTGTTTTTTTTTCTTTTTTGAAATTTTTCTGAAATAGAGATGCATGTGGGATTGTATTGAGTGTATCAATCTTGTAATTGATTCTTTGAATGATTTGTGAGATTTACTGAATTTGTATAGATTGATTTAATATTTTGTGGTTGATTCTTGAATGATTGGTGGCACTAGAACGGAAGAAGATACAGGAACGGGAGAGGCTAGAACGGGAGGGGATACAGGAACGGGAGAGATTCTAGTGAACAGGAGAGGCAGCTGTTAGTACTGGTTGGTAAAACCGGCAGCCAAAAGACCTTAGGCACTGGGTGATTTACCCGGTGTTCTAGAGGGTCACTTTTGGTTCCGGTTTGGGGTACCGGTTGCAAAACCGGTATCTATGCTCATATTTGGCCAAGTGTACCTTAAAACTCGGCCTTGTCTTCCTTCTGGAGGAATTCCCAGATTTACTGGACGCACCAGTCAGACCGGTCCTAGGTCGAACCGGTTAGACCGCCGCTGTGGCCGGTTAGACCGGTCGACTTGATGTCGGCCTTCTTCTTCTTCTTGTATTGCCCCCCGAGTGTTTTTGTGGCTTGAGCGGTCTTCTGTGTCAGCTTCTTTTCAGGTCTTTCATCACCAATGATTACATTATTCCCCTTCGTTGATTGGGCTTGACTTGGCCAAATTAGCACTTTAGGATTATTCAATTCCAACATATGCACCGGGAAAGAATTCTGGTCAACCTGTATAGTAGGAATAACCAATCGTCCTTCATTAATGGCCGATTGAATTTGCCAACACAACACGTTACAATCATTGGTAGCATGTGAGAAGGTATTATGAAATTTGCAATATACTCGCCGCTTCAACTCTTCAAGCGGCGGTACAGTATGTGACATCTTGATGTATCCAATCCTATATAACTCATCAAATATCCTTTCCCACTTGGATACATCAAAAGTAAATGTTTCGTCTTGCCGATTTTTGTGAATCGGCTTAAGAGCAGAACAAATAAATGGTTTGGCTTGAGATGGCCAAATAAACTCAGCAGCATATACATCATTAGACTCATCGTCCGAACAATCTGAATTGCAATCTAAAGCATGCACAATAGAACGATGATGTCTATGAGACTCTTGAGACTCTTTACTTCGGCTTTCTTATCCAAAGCTCTCTAATGCACCTGAATAACAATAAAGAAATCATAGCCCTCAAGTCTCTTTTTAATATGAGAGCGCAAGCCATTAAATGCCAAATCAGTTAAATCCTTTTCTGCAATATTCACACTGAAACATCAATTTTTTGTATCACAGAATCGTCTTATATAATCATTGGTAGATTCATCACGTGATTGTCTAAACGATGTCAAGTGAGACAATTTAAGCTCATCATGCCCACAGAAAAAGTGCTCATAGAACTTCTGCTCTAATTATTCCCATGAGTCAATTGAATTAGGTGCCAAAGAAGAAAACCATGAGAAAACGGTTCCAGCTAAAGATAAAGAAAGCAAGTGCACTTTCAACTCATTTATCGAACTAGCTTCTCCTAAATGGGGAAGACACTGTGTTTTTTTGGCAAAGCTTGCGTACCAAAAAAGAATCTTCTGAACCAAAATTGTCTAAGGGCGATGACTAACAATGGATCGACCATTTTTTGTACTAAGGACGACAAAATTTTATCGGCTCTGACTTGCTTTTCTTCAAGTTAGTGACGAAACAATCTACTTCAGCCTCCAAACTTTCTTTGCGATTACTGATTTGGTTGCCTTGACCTCCACTTGTTGCTCCATCGACTCTTGCTTGCGCATACATTGCAGCCTTCTCTTTTGAGTGTGAGATAAGTCCGAGGGACACCACCTCGGGCCTCGGCTGTAAATATTTTTAATCTGGCTTCGTGCTCTTTTCACCCTCCTTGCTGCAATAAAGATCTATTTTGACCAGATTGATGCTAGTAACAATCCATCTAGGCGATACACAACTTGGATACATAGAAGGATATTGAATGTAATAAGATTGTATATGCGCCCTATTATAATCCAAAGGTGTGTAATGAGAGGAAAGTGGCCAAAACAATGGAGCAATCAGTCCTGGATATGGCATAGTAACACAATTACCTTGACATGGGCAAAAATCTAATTGCTCACCAAACGTTGATGTTGACTTTGCGTCCTTGACTTCGTTTGGCCGTCCCTTCTGCTTCTGGGCAGCTTCCTCCTTCTCATATTTAGCCAAGAGCTCTTTAAAGCTCGGCTTTGTTCTAATTTCAACCGTGTAGGATCCCTCAGATCGGTTGGACGCACCGGTCAAACCGGCCTGGGAACCGGTCAATCCGCCTTGGGGACCGGTCAGACCGCTTAATGAACCGGTCTGACCAGTCAGTTTGCAGTCGATTTCTTTCTTCTTGTCTTGCCGCCCAGCCGAACTTAATCGTTGTTCAGCCATATTATTTGATGCAGGATTGCTATTGGGTCAATTTGATCAATAGAACTAGCTGATGCTTCTTCAACGGTCGGCTTTTCTTTAACATGTGTCAAATCTAAATTTTTGTTTAATCGTCCATCTTTTTTGACACGATAAACTTGTTTGATCACCTTGTATTTCTTTTTCTGCACATGCTGATTTTTCTGAACAAAACGGTCATTATTGGTAGGTGATGGTTTACCAATTGCCGGCTCCCTATAGGTAATATAATATGGACACAAATATCTAGGAAGAGACGGCATACATGAATTATAATACCATGATGGATAAAAACAAGGCATGCTGTAATAAGATCCGCGTGGCATAGGTATAGATGACCTATGTGACGGAACGGCATTGAATTAGGAAAATTGTTCCGTTGCCGATTCCGATCATGGAATTGCTGTCTTGGAGTAAATCCTGAGTGTTTTGGCCGACTAGCATCATTGTTTTGTTTTTTAGATTTAGCCGGAAGATCTCCAAGAAAGGGATTCAACTTTTACTTTTGATGCTTGTGACGGCCTTTGGATTCAACGGTTTTCCAAACACCAATCTCGGGTTTTTTGGGTTTAACCATTTTAGGTTTTGATTTATTTTGCAAAACCCTAGATGAGTCGGTTAGACCGGTCTTGGAACCGATCAGACCGGTTGCAGTGCAACCAGCATCTTTGACTTTATTTTGTTGCCCCCCGAGCATTGAAGTACTAGATGTAGTCTCTGTGCTATTGCCAGAGGATTTTGGGTCAACAAATTCGGCTTGAGATGACCGAATTGTATCTTGACCAACAACATCACAAGTTGGCAAATCTTTGCAAGGATTATTGGTCGGCTTCTTAATAGCCGACTTTTGAATAACATGAATTGGATCTACACTCTTATTTCTATTGATCTGATCATCCACAAAATTAAGCAAACCACTTATGACGCTAGCTATGGATTTACTGTGCTTTGGTAGATCGTACATCCTCAACAGATATCTTCACCATGATGACGCCTTGTTTCGTTACCCGATAACAATGAGGATGTAAAGTCTTCTTGAGTAGCTTTTCAGGTAATCCTTCAAGTGCCATCATATCACTGGAGTTTGATAGATCGGCCATGATAGCCAGATTCTCTTCCCCCAGCGGAGTTGCTAATTTGTGTCGACGCCTTTTCTGGTCAACACACGAACATGCTAGGTCACGCGACGTGAGGAGAGGCTCCTTGCAGCGCCTCCTGCGTGGAGCGGTCAGACCGGTCAGGAGAACCGGGCAGATCGGTCGCCGTGCAGAACGACGACGATCCGACGAATGCTCACCCAGGAGGGACCCTGTCGGGGCAAGCACACGTAGGGTTGCCCTAGGCTTAGCACGCCAGCTTGGGCGTCTTCAAACGCTATGGAGATGAGGGAAGAACATCATGTCAAGATTGAAAAAGCTAGGGTAAATAGAAAAGGTAAAGACGATAAAAGATAAATGTATTTGATTGGTTTGATTGGGTTGGATCTCCTCAATCGGCTGTGACCCTTTATATTTATAGGGATGGGAGGACTTGGTACGCAAGAAATCTTTTTACAAGATGTAAAACTCTAATTGTACTCGGATTCTGCATAGACCGGTCAGACCGGTCGGCTTGGTGGGTGTGGGTGGAGGTGGAGCGCGGCTTGCGGTGCGAGAAGCTCGACATCAAAGTCATGTTTGCGATGGTTTTGTCAGGCTCCGGACGTACTACCATCAATTTAATTCTATCGCTATATAGAAATGATGCTTCTGTGCAAGCAACATCTTGGCGAGAAGCTGACACGTACGTACATATACGGTGTCACGTTGCATCAATTTGAAAACTACTAGCTAGCTGATCGGATATATATGCGTGCGTGCATGCATGCATCAACTGTTTCGTTTTTATATATTTGTCCGCATTTGCGCCCACCGTTGGGTCAAATTTCTGCCGAATTGCAAACACCTTTAATTTTGAGGTAAATGTGCGCGTGCAGTGTATGCGTGCATGCTTGCGGTTCTAGCTAGGTAAAAAGCTGATTGATATGACTAGCTATTCAACCACGTGAAGGATCAAACTTGAACACCTTTTCCATCGATCGAGGTGATATATATATGATGATGCACTGACTGATCGATATGATGATGTCTATAGCTGCTAACTGCATGGGTTAGTTCATCATCATCTTCTCTTGCTATATTTACCTAATCCATTTTACCGTGCGGAGAAGAAACACCTTTAATTTTCACTCTCTTCTCAAGTGTCATGGCTGATGTGATTATTTATTTTGCAACGATTAATTAGTTGCAAGGAAGCAACAGTATAGCATTGACAAATACAGTAGTTATAGCGTGACTCTCCAGATAATTGAAACCTTCAGATTCAACTAATTAAAATGCAAAATTTATTTGATGGGATGGGATTACTAGCTAGGGCATGCAAGGCAATTAACATAATGGAAATATATATGCATGCTGGCTTGCAGTATATATCACCTTTAGTTGGACAAATATAGAGATCAAGGAAAAGCAATAAGGTAGCATTTTTCAATAGTGTGCGTGTCATCAGCTAGCATTAATTTGATTTGCATTGGCCCCCCGGCCTTTTTCTTGGTTTCCATTGATGATGCAATAAGGTTGAGAGTGAGGCCGAGGGCTGGCTTTAGGTTGGAACACAGCATTATTCTTGCGAAAGGTAGGTATGTGGTTGTTCCTTTCTAGGTCCATGCTGGTTTACCTACTTAATATCTTGCCATCCCTTGTGGGGCAAGGCTGCTGCCACCACCCTGCTTAGCTTAGCTACTAGCTGCTGCAAGTGTTATCCTCCGATCGATCCTGAACACTACTACTAGTCTACATACAACCTGGTTGTGGTTTCTGAGGAGCAATTATTGCAGACTGAGAATTCATTCCAAGGTGGCATGCTTTTGGTCAAATGATTGACTTGTTAATAACATATATATACATATATGCTTACTCTGATGTACTTTATTATTAATTAGGTTCAGATGGACAGTGACAAACCAATTGGGCCACGTTTACTTGTTACTCATCAAGTAATCGTTTGTTTCAGCTAGCTAGGCTGCCATACCATATACATATATATGTAGCCCCTGGTTTGGTAATGAACTTGCTTCGTTGCCTGTCAAAGCTAGCAGTCCTACACCGTAGCAATTGCGTGTGTAACGCATGCAGCTGTGAGGGAGAACGAAGATGATGTCACTGTTGCTAACTTCCTGGCAAGCATATATGCAGGTAGATGCATGATGCATGGAGCCAAAGAAAAGTTTTGCTACTTGTGCTAAACCAATCATGTTTGTCATTTTGTTTTCAAACGAAACGAAAGGGTGCAGAATCTGCAGTGACAGATGCAATCCATCCGTGACATTTATTTTGAAACTTTTTGAGGTCACAGAGCACAGAGAGCAAGTAGTTTCTCATCACCTTTGCATTGGATGGATGGATGGATAGATTGGTTGGTCAAAACGAAATCTTGTATGGTTGGTTATCCTATGTCACAGACACGCTGTTTCCTCGCGAGTAGGAATCAATTGATCCATCAGCTTGCCTTTTTTTTTCTCAGTTTCAAAAGCTGCATATATAAGTTCAGAATTCGATTTGCATTCCGCGTAGCCAAAGTCTCAGTTTGACATGCACATTGCAGCTAGTCAAGTTGACCATGCTGCACCGCAGCCATCATATGAGCGAGTTCTCTATTAATTCTTTTTCTCCGGGTAGGTAAATCTGTGGATGTCACCATACACTTGTGGACAGGATTGCATAGGTGGTGGCACATGTTGCCTGCCAAGAACTCCTGAGATGCAGGTCTCATCCATCTTTTCATCAGGTGACTTATTGGAAACTTCGTCTCATGTAACTTTGGTTCTGGCCGGCATGCATATATAAAGTTTAGTTCAAAATTAAAGAATCTGAATATATTATAATGACTGGATTAAATTATTTAAAAAGCTAGCTATGCGATGTCCCCTGGTGTAACTGCACCATTAGTGTTGACCTGCTAGATTATACTGGTCCATATGACCATATGGATGCTGTAATATACAGTGCGCATTTCATGACTGAAACAACAGGCCCCTTCTATTTGTGTGTGTGTGTGTGTGTGTGTGTGTGTGTGTGTGTGTGTGTGTGTGTGTGTGTGTGTGTGTGTGTGTGTTATAATCCAATATATATATTTGCAACTTTTTTATTATTACCATAATTAGTTAGGATCTATATCTTCCTAAGACAAGTGACTTAGCTAAAGATAGGCAAAAGATGTAGCATCTTGTCCTTACACTTATCCTTCGTTCCTTTAGAAAGTAGGTAGCTAGGGGCTGCGTGGGCCGGGGAGTACTATACGTATAGCGGTCCTGCAGTTGGTACTGAAGATAGACCCAGTCCTACAGCCAAGTCCACAACATAGCATATGTGAAGGGAAGTGATCCTTAGCTTGTAGGCAATCCAAAGAGCCAAACATCAGACGGAACCCTGGCCGTTCAACAATTAGCCGTACGTGGTCCGTTTGTCCATTGCCACACAATGGACATGTCAAAGTCTGACATGATTTTTAGACAACGAGAGGAGAAATTTCTTGACACGTCACAAACTAAATAATAATGAACAATAATATGTATAAGTTATATATTAAAAATACTGAGATTTACAACCATTATTCAGCTTTCATTCTTAATTAGTAAAATTGCAAAACTGCATGGCTTACCAGCAGAGAGAGGATATATATAGTAAAAAAACTTTTTACTAACATAGCTTAATTTCCATGAAGAAGTTCCAAGGAAGGTAGCTAGGTTACGTCTAAGTGTATGTGACAGTTTGTCAACTCCAAAGCCTGAAAGCTTTTGGTGCAAAACGGATTATTATTGCATAAGCATGCACGCACCCAGGGAGAGCTAGCTAGGTCTGCTAGCTAAAAGGGATTCCAATAAAGCTTTATTTTTGAGCATAAGCATAGAGGAGGCCTGGGCAGATGATGTGCAAGTGCAAGGTAGGACCGTCAATGGCTTGTAGTGTCGGGAAATGAGGCCTACCTACTCCTAACTAATTGCATGACTTGTGTTCCCCGGCTGGGGCATATGCAGCGCCAGAGGAAAAAAAACACAGGAAGCATCTATCACATCGTTAAATTTTAGATTTATATCATTGTTTGAACCTCTGGGCGAGACACACCACATCGCTATTAGTAGCTGCTGCCGTTTTAACTAAAAGTACACTCAAGCAGCTGATGACATTTCCATTTCTCTCATTCGAAAGCAGGAATCTGGACAATAAGCCATGCACAAGCAAACAAGGCATGCCTGCAGAAAGTAGCAGTCCAAGCACACCGGAGACATGCATGCCTCTTTTTAATTTGCTTTTCTCATTCCGCGTTCCTACCATATATTCATTATCCTTTGAACATAAGTTATATATATATATATATATATATTCGTCTCTGACTCTATATATGTTATTGAAATATATAAAACGAATTACCCTAATTTGGTCAAATAATTATGACTGCATGGCCCACATATATATTTATATTAACCTAGCTAAGTACACTACTCATCAGTTAACACTGAAAAACTACTGCTTTTTGGACTGGTCAGTAAAAACCATGTCATAACGTACGTACGTACGTACGTATGCATGCCACTAATTTGTAGTTCTAGAAGATGAGATTAGGGTGGTAATTTACTTTCTCACAGTTTCTCCACTCTCACAAGCTAGCTACCCATCCTTCTCCAACCCCAACTAACTTTTTTTTTTAATCTTATACCGTTTACAGGCTATCATATATGCATCTACGACCCTGGGTAGTGATGTGTGTGCTAGTGGTCAATTCTCCTCAAACAAGTAACCTCGTTTTGAAAAGACCCAATGCAATGCAAGCCCAGGGAACCCGAGCTACACACACGTACGTATGCATGCAGGGGAGGGCTATCTAGCTAGCTTCTTCTCTGTTGATTTCATATTTAGTTAACAACATATATGCAGATAGTAACATTTTCTAGATAACTTAATAATCTCCGTATATAATTTATTAGAGCGTCCTACTGTACGCTCATGAATAAAGTACTGCATGCTTAGACTAATTAAAACTGATACACTCACATCTGCCAGCTTTAATTTGTTCATATATATTAAGCACTTCAATTATTATGTCAACGTCTAAAAACGTTATAATATTAAATTAGACAATCGATTTTAGCAGCCATGCATGGGGTGATTGAAATGGTCTCTCCGATCCAGTACTGGAACAAAAAAGGTCAATAGGATAGAAGCACTATAAACAGTCTACGTACGTAGACAACTCCTAGTTTTTATCAAACATTAATTGTGACGGCCTAAATTTTGATTTCATCTCACAAGTAACATCAATAGCAAATGGCGTGTCAACTGATGAGTACATATATAGTCACACACTTTACTGGCCGGTGTGGAAAATGAAACTTCATTTAGTTTATGTCGTCACAAGCTAATCATTACACATATCCTCCTTGCCAAAGGCAAAACGAGGCAAAAAAAAAACAAATTGAAAACATTGAAAGTGAGTATACTTGCAGCATGTCTTTCTGTCCTTGTTTCTCTGTACATCGCTAACAGTGGGTGTGTATCTATAGTCAGATAAACCACCTTTTTTCCTATCAACAAACAAACTTCATGATTCACATCTCTGACGAAGTGCGCAACCAATCCAATGCAAGAAACTGTCTCTCCATGCATCATCCGATCCATGTATCTTTTCAACTTCTTCATCTCGATGGATCCTATATATGAAAGATATGTGTCATCTACTCAGTTCTTCATTATTAATTCTCACATCAGCTGCTGCTGATCATGATCATTCGGGTTGTTCAACCATGACATTTGCCTGCATGCACCACCAAAGAAATTCAAGAAAACGGCCGGTTAATCAGGGGCAAAGTTTATTTAGCAAAAGTTTAGCTGCTAATAATAAATACTAGAATATCCCTAAAAATGTAATAAGATTAGCTACGACGAGAAGAAAAAAAACAGTTTGATAGGGGAGCTAGCTGCTACTCAGTACTCACTCTAGCAAGTCCTTCCAACTGTCGCTGTTGAATTCGTCGTCGAGGTTGAGGTTCTCCAGCCCTTCGAACGGGCTGGACGCCGGCGTGTCCTCGCAAGGCGTCGACGTGCCGCCGCTGCCACCGTCATTGCATTCCTTCGCCGCTACCAAAGGCGGCGGCGCCATCGCTGCCGTGCTCCCGCTGGCCCCGCTGTGACCGAGCTCCGTGGAGCTGAGGCCGTCCCCGGCGAGAGCGCTCCCGGCGCCGAAGCTGCTGAGCAGCCCGGAGAAGGAGGAGGACATCGCCGGTAGCGTCGCGGCCGGCAAGCTGGTCAGCGCCGGCAGGTTGAGCAGGCCGTCGTACTGGGCCCTGGTGCCCTGCTGGTGGTCAACGCCGGCGGCGGGCTGGCTGACGCTGACCCCTCCATTGGTGGCGCCGGCGGCGAGGAGGGCCATGAGGTCGACGGTGGGCACGGCGGGAGGGGTGACGAGCGCGCGGAGGAGGCCCTGGAGGAGCTGGTACTTGGCGGCGTCGGCCTGGAGGCGGAGGGCGTTGATGTCCCAGCAGGCAGTGGTCTGCGCCTGCGCGGCGGCGAGCAGGTTGGGGATGCCGGCGAGGAGGTTGAGGTCGGTGCGCGGGCGGTGCGTGACGGGGTCGATGCCCATGCTGAGGAGCTTCTTGCGGAGGTGCGTGTTCCAGTAGTTCTTGATCTCGTTGTCCGTCCTGCCGGGGAGCTTGGTGGCGATGGACGACCACCTGATCATCATCGATGAACGAAGATCAGAGCTATAGCTTAGTTGAGCTAGAGTAATTAAGGACGACAGAAAATCGATGAGCAGCCTACTTGTTGCCGAGGATGGAGTGGAGGTGGATGATGAGCTTCTCCTCCTCGTCGGTGAAGCGGCCGCGCTTGATGTCCGGGCGGAGGTAGTTGGTCCAGCGGAGGCGGCAGCTCTTGCCGCAGCGGTTGAGCCCGGCGAGCTTGGGGAGGCGGCGCCAGCTGCCGTGGCCGTTGTCCTTGATGTAGTCGACCAGCAGCTTGTCCTCCTCGGGCGTCCAGGGGCCCTTCTTCACGCCGGCGTCCTGGTCGCAGCACGGTGACCTCCCCATTGCTAGCTAGGTAGCTTTGGAGTTAATTTGGAGAGGGAGAGAGAGATCGAGAGAGTAGATCGAGGAAGACGATGGGGATGAGTTGTTTAATGAGCAAAGCAGAGCAAAGGCAAGCCAAGCCAAGCCGGAGGGAGCTGGTCGATCGAGAGCCTTGCAGGGGCTGTGTCGAATCCGTTGGGCTTGATAGCAGGGGCCAGCAGGGGGGGTGGTTTTATAGAGGTTTTGGTGGTGCATGGTGGCCATGGCGGCAGCCGTCCAAAAAGCAAGTCTTTGTGTGCGGGAGACGCACGCAGCTTCCCTTCCTAGTCTCTCTCTCTCTCTCTCTCTCTCTCTCTCTCTCTCTCTCTCTCTCTCTCTCTCTCTCTCTCTCTCTCTCTCTCTCTCTCTCTCTCCAGCCTGCTGCTGGCTGCTTAATTAGTTTCTCTCTCCTCAGAGGTAGCTAGCTGATGCTATGTAATTATGTATGAGTGCTGACTTGGGTATAATTAGCTTGTTGATGATGAATTAGTCTAATACTAATAAGACGCATGCAGATCCGAGGGTGATTTTGTTAATGCCTCCTGCTGGTTCATATACATTAGGCTTGCTTAAGCTTAAGCATGTACGTGCACTGGCTGCATACATGTGTACTCAAGCTAGCCATGTGTACGTTCCTTTTTTTTCCCCTATGTGTGGCTATGTGTGTGTGCATCATATCAATATATGTATTGCCATGTATATGTGCATGTGTACTAGTATATACCTACGGTGACGTGTACAATATATGCCAAATATAATAATCACATTATTATTGGACACATGCAAGCATATTTAGTCGTCGTCGTTGCCGCGCGCGCGTTGTGACGAAATGACGGATGGAACGGCACGTACATACGTGGACAGGCCAGGGGCGACACGTGCCAACAGGCCTTGCAAGGAGCCCGGAACAAGGAACTACCTGTTCCCTTCCTTCCCCAGCAGTGCCAGGAGGCTTTGTGTGTCGTCACACGCACGCCAACGCAGTTTTAGTTGGTAATAATCCCACTTGCTGATACGGCCGCCGCGCGCGGACATGACACAGCACAAAGCGAGTCCGCTATAGCCATGTCATGTGGGGCCCACCCATGGGTTATTATTGGCCCTACTGGCCTTTATTAGTTTGCCAATAATGCAACTGATGGATGGATGGCATGCATGACCCTCCTCCTGATTAACCAACAACACTTTTATTTTTTATTAGAATAATTCGATCGATTATGTTCATGCCTACTTGTATAAGCATGCATGCATGGCTGACCTGCACCATTACATGCTGCATGTTGGTCAGATCATCGATCTCTATATAATCTTGTTTGCATGGGCATGTGTGTGGTCCACTATACTAATTAGCATGCATGCATGACTCATTGGATATACAGATCAACTGATTCATTCGTCTCAATGCGAATTTCAACATTGAATACCAACCATTATCTTCCCATTTATTCCCTGCCTCCACCGGACAGATCTTCCGATGGATGGATGTTTTGGTGTTGGCAACATGCATGGCCTCGTCAAGCCTGTTCCATAGCTTCATCTGCTAGCTGTATCCTTTTTATTTGGTGGAGACGTTTTAGTGTGGCCCCACCAATCCATGACACATTATATGTATTATTATTACTTTTTGACGGAGTACAAAACAACACCATAAAGTCACAGTTTTCGCACAACGCAACATTGTAATTTTCCTTTCAGCTTATGATGCTTACTTTATCCTCATACAAATGGTGGGGCACCCCCTGATTAGACAGTCTTCTCTTATAAACAAATGGGCAAGTGTCAAATTATCGGTGCTTCCAGCAAGATCTCCGAGACGTGGCCACCCCTCCGTTTTTTTCCCACACGAATATGTGTGTGTATAGTATGTGGGCCCACTTCTAAATTGTTTGACATTTTAGTCTTCTTTTAGCTTAGGACAAAAGGTGTCAACCATTAAGTATCAACCATGTAGATTATTATATATGCGTACGCGATGTGATACTTATTAGGACCCTAATGAAAGCCTTTTTCAAAGATTAGTTGCGCAATTGGAGTAATCCTGTGGTACTACAAGTCCTGTACATGCATATCAGTTAATTTGGTTGAGCAGTGGCCAGAAATTCGCAAGCGAAAAGGAATATTGATCAGAATCTTCGACATGTACACATCAAAATAATGTAGTACAGCACTGTGTAATGCAGGCACTGTATATTGATTGCAGACAGCGTTATATGTTCTGAAATAGAATCAGTAGTTGCATTGGTATTTATTTCAGGTATGCATGCTTGTGAATGATATTCATTGCAAATAGTTTTCCTATTATTAATATAAGCACTGTACTGAACAGCACCTATACTCTGGTGGTCTAGCTGCACATCACAATGCTTCAGGATGTTTTGTTTTCTCTTTGTTGATATCAATTTTTTTTTTCCTTTTGCTTTAGTTCGTTTTTAACTGAAGAACACCAACGGCAACATGGTTAATTAGTTGATCTTTCACCAAACATACAACTACTTTCACTCATACCGAGGAGAGATGGCGTGGTAAAATTGCATACTTTGAGGTTTGAATTAGAACACATGTATAAAATACATACTTACATCACAGGAAGCTTCCTTTGTGTACCTAGCATGCTGTTGTCATCCTTGACTAATACTGATTGAGTTCTACTAGCTAATAAGCAAAAGGACGCTCATCTGAATGGCATGCCAGAGCTTTTGAATGTTTGAACTGCAATGAAGAGGAGAAATCAGAGCAGAGTGCAAATTTCACTTGGTCTGCTGCCTACAGCCATATATATAGCTCCATTCAATCTATATGTTCCATGGACTGTCCCTTATTAACGTGTATCCCGTGTGTCCTGATCGAACTAATAACCAGCCAATATTTGTAGATATGATGTGCTTAACATTACTAAGCCACAAGCAGAGGTACAAAGTGGGAAAAAAAATCTAGCATATTGCAGTATGCATGCATTCTCTACATATGATCCTTGTAAGAACTAACACGCTTATTAGATCGCCCAGACAGATGATACATTTTTGCACCCAATACGATTTTTCCCTCCTATGTATGACTTCATCATCATCATCACCAGACACCAATGTGGTTACAACCAAAACGGTTATGGTGGGTGGATGAGCTTGCATACACATGTACTTGTGTAGAAGTTTCAGCTTGCATCCATCCAGGTTTTCAGTCAGTGTGAACCAATCATGTTGCCTGTAATGTGATCTATGTGCTTGAATAGTATATATGTACATATATCAATAGATTGCGTTCCATATTATTATATTGGTCGTCATGAGCATCACTGTCACTGCCAACAGGGGCTTTTAAATTTGGAGCATCTGTCCTGATTTCCATTAGCATTGCTGCAAGAAGCAGCATAATTGGTTAGGTTTCCCTTCAACTACCTGATTTTTATATTTGCCTTCCCCGTTTAACATAGCTATATTATATCATTTGGTGACATTTGAACTTGGAATTTTGAATCGGTAAATATTTTACCCTGGTTTATGATGAAGGGGGTATATACTAATTACAGTCACGTTCAGAAGAAGTCACTCAATGTCAGCATTCTATTTAATTTGTGTAACGAGATGGATGCATGTGAGGACTCTATTAGTGTAGCTTTTTTTGCAAAAACAAAAAACATTGATCACTTTCCTTATTTGAGGCCTCGTTATAATTGGAGGCAACACAACAGATGCTGAACAAACCTCAACTTGCCTATTTTGTAAGAAACATATATATGGGAGAGAATAGTTTCCAATATTCATATTATATTTTACATGGATATTCATTTAATAGTTACTTTTAAATGATATTAGTAGATGTGACAGAAACTTTGTTTTATTTTTTGGTAGCTTCAGCAAGTAATCTAGCTCATGGATAAAATTTGCAAGCATGCCACAGTAGAATTTAGATATTCAAGTACCTAGCTAGTGACAAGGTTTTAAATAGCCAGCTATATATAGCTGCCACTATATATAGATAGCAATAGCTGCTAGGAAGGGCAGCCGCTATGTCATTTAGCCCTCTAAAGCCGATTATAGCCTGCTAAACTACGTAACAACAGCCCTGCTGCTAAACGTCTTAGCCGACGATTTAAAAACTTGACTAGTGACCTAGAGTAGATAAGAGAACACAAGAAATCTAATAGATAATGAAACATCCTAGAAAATATTGTAACAGCACCTGCAAATTATGTTTATTGTAATCAGAGATAAGATTGCAGACTCAAGAATACAAGATGAACATTTAATTGGTCAGATGTCTATTGTAAAGTTTCTCTTATTTATGTTCATTATGTGCTTGAGCAAGAGCTTGGCAGTCTCAACTTTCAACAGAAGGGTTGCTTGTTCCCATAAGAATATCCGGTGTCAACATCTTGTACTACCCTAGGTTCATCAATGAAACAATCGTTTTCAGCTCATCATTAATGTGCACCACAGGAAGCAACGATATTGCAAATGTGAGAGAACCGATTTTCTATGGTGTACCATACACCACTGGTAGTTCCTATCATTGGATATTCTTTTCTGCTGCATCATTGGGAAAATTATTTTTCTGGCTTGCAATGATAACCATAAGTACACACATAAACAAAGAAAAAACTTTTACTGGATTTGGTAATTAAATTTTTTAGGGAAAACACATTTTCATTAAGGTATTACGAAGCTTGAAAAAAAATCAGCAGCAATGATTATTGTGACTTCTTTATTTTCTTGAGTTGCAAGAATTACGCAATCGAAGGCTGCATCTTGAAAGCCTGATCGACTAATTAACTAGTGCTGGATGCAATGAGTTTTAGAAGCAATCACGGATCCAATTTCCAAACAATTTAGTTAACCAATGGAAACATGCATGCAAGAGGATTCCTTGGATATGTAAACGGTTGCACAGTGTTAGGCGATCTTTAAGTTAATAAGGTTTTCTTAGCCTAGTTAATGCAACCTTACATATAAAGTGACCTCTCATATCTTCCGATTCATATGATGGGTGCATTGAGAGTTATGCTGGGCCAGGGAGACACATTAGTTAACTGCAACTTGATGAGTATGTTAATGTAGTAGTTAGTAAACAGAACCTGATAAAGAAATGGGACCAAATCTTTACATGATCCAATTGTCCACCACATGTCACCGTTAGGCAACCTGTATCTTGCAATTTGGTGTGGCTTCTGTCAAAGACTCAAAGTTTCTATGTAGATGTAATCGGCACAATCCCAATTTAGAGCATACTCAAAGTTTCTATTTGATTAAACAATAGTTGGAGGGTACACTGTCCTATTGCAGACGTGTAGAAAGCCATCAATAAGATATGAAAATATGAGCCAGTCAATAACGACTGTTGGAGACTGAATTCCCTGCTCCGGTCCTTGATCTGTTCTTCGTGTTGACATCACCAATTACATAGGATGACCATTTTGCTTGTTCAATGGGAAGCACATCAGATGTCAATATGTCATCACCTATCAGTAAAATGTATATGTTACTATCGTGGTTTACATGCTTCCTTTTCCCCTCCTAAAGAAGATATATCGCGGGTTACAGATAACTCGATCAAGATGCATGCATTATTTGATTTTGATTAGATATGGATCTTGCTGGAAAGATAGTTGCATAAATGAGATCAACTTTGACTATAAGGGCAGATGCAGTTCATTTCCTCTTCAGATGTTCAACTTGCAGTGCACAGGCCGGTGTTCATGGTGTCACGGTCTAGTAATAAACCGACAAGTGCTGTGACCTGAAACCTCTGTAATCTTAGTGTCTACGACAATTTGTAATTGTCGCATAATCTAAACTAGGTAGTTAGGAGAAGCCGGGCTCTGTTGCATGGGTGCATGCATCTGATAACTTCACCATGTTGAAACCGGGGGCGCCATGATGTTTGCCGCATCCGGTCGCAGCTCGGTCCATGTTCATGCAAAGCTAATAAGACTCTGTAGATTATCAGCAGAATTTTCCAAAATTGCATAAATTTTGCGTACGAGGTTTGGATTCTCATTGCCGGTTTTACATCATCAGATAGCAATGTTATTTGAAATTTTTCATTGAGTAGGTTACCTCTTATGGACAAGGAGATGGACACACACTGTGCTGCTACAACATTTTTCCATAATGGATGTCCTTGGTTCCGTTCAGGGATAAACTTCAGTTCAGAGCAATTTTCTTCTGCGCATGGCAAGTCAACATTGATGCTTGTGCGTGCAGATGAAAAAAAAAAACTGTGGTGGTGAGTTCCTGAACCAATTTGTCTCGGAGCATGTCTGTCTATTGGCAGCAACTGTTGTTTAGAAATAGTAGCAGAGGAGTAGTTAAAGTCTGGTGTAGGAAACTGTTTGAATCCTGAACCTCTGTGCCTGTGTCTGTACCTGAAAACAAGCACAAGCTATTGGATTCTGCAATTCCATACAAGTGGCAACAGTGTGGATCTGAAATGGTCCTGCACACCTTCAGGGGCGCCAAAAGACTATATCCAGCTTGTTGTACAGTACTTTATATGACCAGTTTTGGGTTATTTGCACTAATGAAACTAATCATGTGCAGAACAGTAATTTCACTTGTCTCCTTGTTGTCTTTGTGATTTAATGAGATGATTGTGGCTGTAAGAACAAGATCAGGATGATATATGTGGTTTCTTGCTAAACCTATCTGATGAGCAGCTAACTCTCCTAGGGACTACTACAGACTAGTCTCCAAATACAGGCAGCAGGTAGTTCATGTCAAAGTGGCTAGCTCTAGATTGCGCTCTGCGCCACTTGTAACCGCTCCCGCGTTCCACTGCGCGCTCCCGCGTTCCGCTGCGCCACGCTCCGCCTCTCGCGCTCGCCATGCGCGTCGTGCGGGCCGTGCGCGGCGTTCCCGCCTTGCCCGGCCACGATGGCCTCAACCGGCCGCATGCCCGTGTATATAACTTGTACATGATTGGTAATAAAACTCGGGCATTGCATTCCACTCTCGTTCAGTTCACTCTTGTCCACCATTTGTCTGACCAAACTGTTGTCCTTGAGGGCTAAAAATAATCTTTGTGGGATATCATTTTTTTATCACCGTGACTTTTTTCCATCCTTATAGTTCCAAATAACCGGGAGGTTGTTACTTGCCGAGGATGACACTTACTTAATTGAATTTGTTATATAACTGTGATTACTTCAGCATGATCAATTAGGTGTGCTAGGCTGCCTAGGCAGATGATGAGAAGAAAACAATGAATCATAAGTCATACTAATAAGAGATGTCAAATAAGAGCAATGCAACTGCGAACGGGTGTCTAGCCGGACTGGTTAGTTGGCCTCAGTAGCACTCCTCAGGTTCGGGGGTTACGGGTTATGGTACGGGCTACAACACCTATGTAAGGGTGGGGCAGGAGTTTGAGAGTTTGTGGCCTACGTGAGAGGTCATCTCTTAGAAAATGCCGTGTCAAGTTTTTTTAAGAGCAATGAAACTAACAAGAGCAGTGATTGACTTCAGAAAATTAAAACGCCGACTAAACTGAAATATATCCAATGAAATACTTTGTTTTCAATTCTAGTTAGTTGAGACCATGCAATCCTGCACGAATACATTAGATATTTAACCAATCTAGCAAGCAGGATTGCAGGAACAACACTTTTTTTAGGGAGAAGACGACTATTGGTGTGTTTAGTTCTCCCGTTTCGGAATTTTAAAAGGGATTTTTTTCACATTTGAAGTACTAAACATAGACTAATCATAAAACTAATTATAGATCTCGTCTGTAAACTACGAGACAAATCTAATGAGCCTAATTAATCCGTCATTAGCATATGTCTACTGCAGCTTTACTGTAGCAATTTAGTATCTAATCACGGCCTAATTAGGTTCATTAGATTCGTCTCGCGATTTACAATTCATTTGCATCATGCGATTTTTTCGACTATATTTAATACACGATGCTGGCGATTTACAAATCTTTTGAAATTTTGAACTTTGGATCTAAACAAGGCCTATGCAGTCCAAGGCATAGCTGAGAAGCATGAGAGCCATGAGCAGTGGGCACGACAGTGATGCGCACATCCATGACTGACTAGCAACAGTGCCTGGTTCCTGCTGGGGCACGCAATCGCAAATACGAACGTGAAATGCAGTTCAAGCTAGCTTGTAGTTCATTTGAGTTTGAAAGTTCAGTGATGCACTCGATTAGTGACTTGATGGTTACTGGGGACATATACAGAGGGCCAGTAAGGACGAAGATAGATAGCCTGTTGAGTGTTGGTTAGTCCAATGGAGAAGAAGAGGGTTGGAACAGCACATGGTGATTGCTGATTTGGAGAGAGACACAAAGGACCACTCTCTGAAGTATCTGACAGCACCAGTAGCTGCTGATGACATTTGTGTCGCTTGGCAAGGGATGCTTTGAGCTGAGCTTGACTTGAGACACATGGTGAATGGTTGGGACAGGTTACTCTTCCTGTGGCCACCACAGCATCTATCCATCTATGTCTCTGAAAGCTTGATATTTTTATGGTTTATTATTGTCTTGGCTTGGCTGCTGATGGCATTTGTGGTCGCTTGGCAAGGGATGCTTTGAGCTGAGCTTGACTTGAAGAACATCGTGATTGGTTGTGACCCTTCCCTGGACTGACAGATAAGTCTTCTGGTGACTGACCAACACAGCATCATGTCTCCGAAAGCCTGATATCTTGATGAATTTACGACTGTCTTTTTGTGTCTTCTACGGTCAAAAATCTGCTGCATAAAACAGATTACAGAAAGTGAGCATGCCTGGGACGGAACGGCTGTGGAAACTGATTCTAATTTTTATTTTTTTTAAAAAGAGCAGTAAAATATGAAAAAACAAACGCCGTTGCCGGGGATCAACCCGGGTCGCCCGCGTGACAGGCGGGAATACTCACCACTATACTACAACGACCTTGTTGATAACGATTCTACAGTCCATATCAACATCAATAGAAGACCGCAGTTCGTCGATATCCCATACCATCTATGTATGCGCCTATGTGGAGCTTTAAAGTTTGAATTGTTTTTCATGAATCCTATTGCGAATTGAAATTGAGAAAAGCCAGTAAGTCGAGAGCACGTTCATTCAGCAGTTAGCAGGACACGCACAATTTTCTGGAAACAGCATCATGATATTATTGTTCGAATCCAACCAGTTCATCAAAAGTTCATTCGAATCTCAACCAGAACCAGCCTGAACATGGATTCATAAGCCAATGCATTGGTACCACCATCATACTTTTCTGGTCTACGAAAACAAAATTCCTGCAGTATGAAATTTAACACATGGAACGATGAACATATGGCAAGAGGCCTGATCTGTTCTATATCTATGTTTTACATCCACCAATAATACAACACGCTGAGGGAGGCACATAAGACCAAAGCCAAAGAATCATTGGATGGGCGTATACGAGTGCCCCCCAGAAGGCACCGAAGTCTTGTGCTGCTGCTCAGCAGCCATCTTCTCCTTTGTCATCGCCCCAACATCTGTGGCAGCCTTGGCAACTTTGTTGAATGCGTTGGTGACCCACGATGCGCCGGTGAAGACGTACCTGTTTTTCATAATGGCCGATCCAGTGCTGCTCACCTTCTGCTCGGCGGCGGCAAAGGCGGACTTGGTCTTGTCAGAGACCTGGAACTTCTGGTCCATCTCCTTCACCTTCTCACTCACCATGGAAGTGCCTGTGGTGATCTTCTCACTCAGGCCGATTTTCTTGTCAATGGAGGCCACCTTGGCACCAGCTGTGGATGTGAAGCTGTGCTTCTCATCGAAAGCTTTGGCCTTGCTAACCGCGTCTTTGCCTAGGACGAAACCCTTAGCAAGCATAGTGCTAACAACATCCTCAGCCTTGTGGACAACGTTGTTGTCTCCACCAACTGGAACTCTGGTTCCACTCTGACAACAGAGTATAATGTTCAGTACATGTTATCCACGAAATTTAGCAGGCAAACATACTGCAATTGTTCCTATATAACCACTAAAATAAAGAATTCCTTTATAGTCACTAAGAATACAATTCTGGGCAAACCATGGAATTAGCTCTGGTGCACGAAAAGTGCACTAGATAATTCTTGAAGGTGGCAGCAACTGCATGGCAAATAGATGAACATATGCAGCTCACCATTATACTTGGTCTGAGGGAACTTAATTCTTAGCAATACTGAATGAATCCTAGTTTGACACCTAATTGGTATCCCTTCAAATTTACCTAACAGAAGTACATATACTAATGGACTGTAAATGAAAATATCATAGGTTCAGCTTACCAATGCAACTAGAACTTGCAATGGTAGCCTGCTGCACCTATTCATTCGATTTGTAGTTAATAAGGAGATGTGTACCAATGCCCCTACATACAACAAACTAAAGTGGTGCAGTTTTGACGAGAAAAAACTCAGTTACCCATATATAAACACAGCATAATTGCATACTATGTTCAATTCAGGATACAGCCTCACATAACCGATGTAACACTAAGAAGGTGAGCATATCATACCATTGGTGGAGCAGAGGCAGTAGGGGGTGGCTGATATTCTGGAGCAGGTGCAATGATGACAGAAAGATCAACTATTGTGGCACCCTGTGACAATTTAGTCGAATGACATTGATGTAAGTATTCTAGGAGCAGAAAGCAATATATTGCAAGGACAAACAAAGTCCATGCAAAATGCAAATGCTGCTAAAAGGACTCGCTTTCTTTTAGGTGAAAAAAAGATCAGCGATAAACTTTCATTTCTGAGGAAAGCATGCCGACTTTCATTTCTGAGGAAAGCATGCCATGGGAGGCTGGGAGCTATATTGTGATCAACCATAATCAGCAAACATAAAGATAACTAGATAAGTGGATTTCAAATTCAAGAATGGTGACAGAAACTGGGTTTAGGAAACATAGCACATGTCAAAATGGTGATACTTCCACCAAGATTTTAAGTTACTTCTTCAATAGCATTAGAAACACCAAACGGCAAGGATTGATATATGCATGTTACAACAAAGAAATTAGAAGTTCAATTAAAGACAAAGGAATGGATTGAATAATAGAGGACAAAGTGGAAGTATGAGATCATAATTGTTCCAACAAGGCCTTCAATTACTCACCGAAAGAAGAAGTGCAGTCTCTGCACCTTGTGCATCTTTGAAAGTCACATATGCAACTTGAGACCACTCATCACCACTGACAAAAAAGAGAGATGTAAACAGACAAGCTAATCAGGATGCTAGTTTTTAAAGGCATATATGGGCATGAAAAGAGAAGGAGTGATCTAGTTGGATGAACTTTGCAAATTTTACAAACCTTTGCATCTCCACATGTTCAATATCTCCTGAAAAGGAAAAGAACTCCTTAATGTCTTGTACAGTTGCGCTAAGTGAGACGTTGGTGACCTTTACTGTCCTCACCTGTAGCAAATAAAGCATAAATATGAGTTCTGCAAGGAGCGCTGATGAATATGAAGCAAAGAATCGACAGTAATGGAGATAAAATGCATATTGTTTCTCTCAACATTTGATTTTTTTTGTTGATAATTTAAGCATGAGCTTTTGCACTCAAATATGTCTACCATACGGAAAATGTGAAAATCAGACAATAAGCGTTAAATGGTATAAGAGGAAGATCTTATATCATCTAAAAAACATTTCGTTCTCAATCATGGCACTGGCAGGCAAGCTTAGTAAATCTTAAAAAAGCTTTTAAGCTTATGAGGTAGGTTCATCAAGTATGACAGATTGTGGAACATACAACATGCATAGACTTCTTTATGACTGGATGGAAATTAGGCTAATGTGATGCCCAATAAACCATGATGACTGCAGCTTGTCTGCTTTCGGCTTATTTTGGCTTATTCTCTCTCACAGAACACTATTGAAACAGCCGAAATCAGCCGGCTTTTTACCAGCCAAAAGCAGCCAAAGCAAAAGCATTCTGCGCTAATTTACGCAGGCTTATAATGGTACAACGCCCAACACCTAGCATAAACCGAAAGCTTTCCCCGCGTGGGTACAGATTATGTCATCAAGCAGCCTGTCACCACTAATCCCAATCAAGCAATTGCTGATCCAGAATCCACACACACACACACAGTCATTCATTCAAGGCATAAACCTGAGAGATTGCGAGATAAAATTGCTGGTGAACGGAGCCTACCATCTAGACAGAATGCTTTTGCAATTGCAGAACCTGGTACTGGAACGACAGCAAGTCCTAAAACTGGGTGCAAATCACTATTCACAGCATGCATGGATATCAACTAGCAAGCCCGCAATCGGCACAACATCTGGCGACCTCGAGTTGCATAGACGAGTAGGAGGGCCAACGCTGCCGTCACGCCCAGATCCAACCAAACCCTAGCCCCAATCGGCAGCGAAGCTTGCCCCAGCAAACTGCTGCCGCGAAGCGACAGCAAACTCACCCCCACCAACCACGAGGCGGGTGGGGCGCGACTGTTGGCTCTAGAACAAAGTGGTCACGGACGCTCCCGCTCCAGCACACGGCCGGATCCAGCACCACCAGGCAGCCAGCCAAAAGGATTTGGGCCAGAGGGAGGGAGGGAGACTCACCGGCGCTGACACTGGGACCTCCACCGCCGCCGCCGCCGCCATGGTTGGGGAGCCTGATTAGACGGTGATTAGGGATTAGACTTGGGGTGCTAATAGGGAGGAGTGCCTGCGTGGCGGAAGGAAGAGAATGGAAGGGATTGACTACGCTAAGGATTGGATGAAGACGACGACGACTTGGTTGTTAAGGCAACGAAGAAGCCGAGAGACCAACACAAAAGCCCTATTACCAAAACCGCCGCCTATATTTTCTCTTTGGAAAAAGAAAAGAAAAGAAAAGAAAAGAAAAAAAAGCATTTCTTCATTTCGCAAAACATTTCCAAGAGATATAGTCTCCTTTTCCTACGTGGAAATTTTATTTTGATATTTGGAGGCGAAATGGTCATGGATTTTCCTACTACAAGTAAAAAGTAGTAATACCATGGGTGGGATTATGTGTTTGTGATGGGTGGGATTGATCCTTAAGTATCATTAACAAAGTCAATGTCATTTTCGCAAAGTGTTGATGTCCCCTGTTTGGTTACAAGAACTTTTTCATAAGTTCCTGAGACTTTTAGGACTAAAAACCCAAACATGGGAGACTTTTTGGGACTAAAAACCTGGTAGGGGCTACCAAGAGGTGCTTTTTGGGACTTTTAGATCCAGATTCCACTCTACCCTTGCCCCTGGGTCCACCCACCGCGAGTCCAGGCCACCCGTGACCCCCTCCCGCTCCCCCTCCCGATCCACGCCGTTGCGCCACCTGCGCCCCGCTCCACCTGCCTGCATCTCCACGCCGCCAACAGCGCCGCTGTGGCAGAACCGCCTAAATTATCCCGGCTCAAGTGCGTAAACCATCACCATAAAGGCAACATTAGCTTAAACGCACTTCAAACGGAATAATTTTTGGTCTGTCGGGTAACGTCCCGATACAACCACCGATTCTCGGATCGAACAAGCATACCCCGCACGAAGGCGAGTTCAGAGATATTACAACCACAATTTTACAACTCAGGCATAATAATGATTACAAACCAGTTAAACACATTATTACAAAGCCAACTTAAATAACAGTTATACAAGCTATGATTATAAGTTCAGAGTCTAAACAGCGGAAGATGAAACACGATGACTACAACACGTCGCAAAAGTATACCAAGCTAGCCCAAGCATGGTATCACTCGTCATAGTCATTGCCGGCCGAAGACGTATCCCATTCTACGGACCAGCCAGGAGGCAACGAGCAAGGATAGGTCAAGCTAGCGATCTGATCCTCAAAACTCATACCTGAAAAAGGGTTTCAACAGCAAGGCTGAGTATTCTAATACTCAGCAAGACTTAACCGTCAACGGGTATAAGTAGCCCACTTTAACTAGACTATGCAAGGTTTTGTGAGGCTCTGGTATTCCTTTTGCTGAAAAGCAATAAGAGTATGTCCTTACTTTCAAGTTTTAGCTTCAAGATTCTAGTTGATTAACCATTCTATGTAAGCAGCTACTATCCAATCATGGTGGAACTTCTAAGCAAACATCAAGATTAATAAGAATATTGTTGCTCTTATTACTCTGTGTGGCAGATCAATTAAGCAGTCTCATTTCATCATGAGAGGCGGACGATTCTGAATCGAAATTCAACCTTGCAAGGATAACCTAACACACACGTTTGGAACACCGTCGGGTCGTTACCAAACAACCGTTTGCCTTTCTTTCCGGCTCGTGGATAGGAACACTCTCCCCGACTACAGGGCTCCAAGGTCCACCCGTGCCCGGTCCACCCTTGTCCCTAGAAGTCGTAGTGTTGCGCAACATAAAATAAAACCTATCTCTAAGAGAGAGTGTCAGGTATATCCACTCCCCGGTCCAATCGGTTACTAGGCTTACCGCGTACCATATTTACGGCATGTGGCTAGTACGTTCAAAAACTTAACCGGCACTACCACACACCGCGACCTTAGTAAGTTCATCAACACAGACGGGGTATCACATAAGGTCATGATATCGAACACAACCCCGTCCGTCGTCCTTATATTGATAACAGAAAGTAAACAATCAATTCCTATAAAGCTGCGAGTGACAGGCAATCACTCGACTTTTACCGGTCCTATAAGCTTAGCAATTATTCGAACTCAAGTCTAGTGTTCAGTACATAGGTTCCTAGGATCATGCATCTAGAGTTTCAACTCCTATGAACTGTAAATGCACAAGTAAAATAATACAGTAAATGAAATTAATTTGAAGTATAGGTTGTGTCCGGGGCTTGCCTTCTCGGTAGTCGCTAACTATTTCAGCTCTAGGCTCTTCCGAACTTTGGTTCGGGGCTTCAGTTAGTTCCGCAGTGTTCACTTGAGCTTCGAGATCACCTCCGTCAGATTCCGGGATCAGCTCGTACGTCCTGTCCGATAAGGCAGTCGTGTCTATATGAAATGCAAGAACAACATTACAAACAAACATGGGCAATCGTTTATAGAGTAGTTAAATAACAAATTTAACTACACAAGGCATCATGATCAACAGCACAAAAGAAGTTAACTAACTTCATAAAATGAGTGGTGGTGATTTCCTATACGATTAAAACATGGTTTGTAAATAAATCAACAACTCAGAGTACAAATAGTAATAAAATCTACCAAAATTACACTAAACAGAACATGAACAAATTAATCTACCCTACAAAAATCATATCAAGACATGTAACCATTTAATCACAATAAATCATTTATGCAGGCAACACCTAGTACAAGCTCGAATTATACAGATCAAAATAGATCAAAACAGAATCTCAAAATTTAACAGGAGAACTACACAGGGATGATCTATCTACTGTGAATTTTTCATAATTTTATCTACACCGAAATAATTCTGAGAAAATAAATAAAACAGACAACAGATTAGCAAGATTTATTTTTAGCCCCTGATATAGCCATGAACTAAGGCTCAAACTTCCTGGACAATCTAATATACTCTAGAAGAACACTCAGGAATATTTTCACGATTTATTAAGAACAGAAACTATTTACCATGATTAAAGTCTACTAAACAAAGATTAAAATCAAATAAATAGCTACACAAGAGAACTGATCATGAAATTTTTATAGCAAAGCTAGTGTAACAAGAGTAAACTACCACAAAAATTTCATAGCTATACCAGCTTTCAAGCATCAGATAAGAAAAAGAGTAAATAACTAGTATTTATAAACCTAGTAACACAAATCAAAATCTACAGCAAAAACTTGCAACTAAAGCCTAACATATTCTGGTTCTACTGCATAGAGCTCTTCAAGAGGATTCCAAAACATCAAGATTTTCCATTTTACGAATTTTCTACGAATTGATCTAGAATTTCAAAGATCACAGCAAACTATTACAAACAAGTCCTTAGAGCACTATTCCTCTGAGTCTAGAGCTTCGCAGACAGCCCCCTGGGCTTTTCCAAATTCTAACACCGACGTCCCTGGCCGGGTCAGAGAGGGGAGGCGGGGTTTGACCGGCCGTTTCCCGGCGAGGGGCTCACCGGCGGCGAGGGTGGAGGGGTGCGTGAGCCTCACGGGTGCAAGGCGCACCTCTGGGTACTTGGAATCGAGGCTAGGGCGGTCGGAGGTGGGGTGTCGACGGCGAGCGGCGGCTTGCGGGCTCGGAGCACGGCGGCGGGGTAGTTCCGGTGAGGTTTGGGCGAGGGGAAGTGGCCTGGGAGCTGCGCTAGGACGAGGCGGCGCTAATGGTGGGGGCTGTAGGGGTGGAGCGGGCCTGCAGTGGCGGCTCCGCGGCGGGGTGAGCTCGCCGGCGTTCCAGCGGGGGCGGCGGCGGTGTTCTGGGGTGTGGGAGCGAGGATAGAGCAAAGGGATGCACAAAATCGAGTCCTGGGATATGTGTAGTGCTCGGGCGCTCACTAAAAGAGGGCGGCGTGCTCTGCAGCGGCCGTTCCACGGCGGCGTCGCGGTGGCTGCCGTCGGGGTGGTTCTGGAAGCGGCGGGGCGCGTGGCAAGGGAAGAGGAGGGCCAGCGCGAGGCAACAGGAGGGGGAGGAGGTCGTCCGCGACGCGTGGGCGCCAGCGCACGGCGGAGTAATGGCCGGGAAAGCCGGGAAGGCGTCGGCGGGCGGCGCTGTCGGTGGCCGGCGACGAGAAGCAGAGCAGGGAGGGGAAGAAGGGGATAAGGGCGATTTTGCAATTTCCAAAAGTTCCAGGGACCTCTCTGTAAACAAGCAATAACTTTTAAACTAAAGCTCAAATGGAAAAGTGCCCAACATGAAAGTTGTTCAACTTTTCAAGATCTACAACTTTGATGTTGTGCAAAAATTTATTTGACCAAAGATTCAAGAGCTAAAATTAAAATCATTGAAGAGATTTTAAATTCTAGGAAATTTGTCTTTTTCAACGCAAAATCACTTCAAATGTAGACTTACAAGCAAAAATGACTACCATGCATTAAATGCACTGAAATTTTGCACAAACACCCTCCATAAAAGCTATAAACACAAATAACTATATAAAGGACCTTGCATAAAATCATAATTACACATATAACCTTTCATAATTACAAAAAGATCCTTTTTAAGCATTTTAAGCACAAGATGCATATCAACAAACACAATTACTGTGCAGACACCTATTTAAATTACTGAGCAAACACCCGGGGTGTTACAACCTTCCCCCCTAAAAGGAATCTCGTCCCAAGATTACAGGAAGAAAAGGATGCAAAGACTTGGTACCTGGATTGGTTCTAAGAAAGTCGGGAAAGTTTCTTTCGAGAAAATTTTCAGTTTCCCAAGTAGCTTCTTCTACAGTATGCTGATTCCACTGGATTTTGTACATTTTAACTTTCTCCCTTCCAGTACTTCTTTCTTTTGTGTCAAGAATCTTGATTGGATACTCCGTATAAGATAGATCGGATTCAATCTCAATATTCTGTGGTTCAATGATTTCAGTAGGTACCCTGGTGCACTTCCGAAGTTGTGATACATGGAAGACATCATGAACGGCGGCCAACTGAGAAGGAAGACGAAGTCGGTAGGCAACGGGTCCACAAGTTTCGATGATTTCAAATGGTCCGATGTATCGGGGTGCTAATTTCCCTTTTACGCCAAAGCGTTGAATACCTTTAGTAGGAGATACTCGCAAATATACGAAGTTCCCTACCTCGAACTGTAAAGGATCTCTTCTTTTGTCTGCATAACTTTTCTGTCTTGATTGAGCTGTTTTAAGATTAACCTGGATAACTCTGACTTGCTCCTCTGCCTCAGAGACTAAATCTGGCCCAAAAATTTTGCGTTCCCCTGCTTGTGACCAATTCAAAGGAGTTCGACACCTTCGACCGTATAATGCTTCAAATGGTGCCATTTGCAAGCTGGATTGATAGCTGTTATTGTATGAAAACTCTGCCAGTGCTAAGCACTTAACCCAATTCTTGCCATATTGAATAACACATGCCCTCAATATGTCTTCAAGGATTTGATTGATTCGTTCCGTTTGCCCATCTGTTTGTGGATGATAAGCTGAACTACGAATCAATTTTGTTCCAAGGGATTCTTGCATTTGCTCCCAGAAACGTGCAATAAACTGAGGCCCACGATCAGAAATAATCGTCTTTGGAATTCCATGTAAACGAACAATCTGATCGAGATAAATCTCTGCGTACCTCTTGGCAGAATAAGTGGTGTGTACAGGAATAAAATGAGCGGTCTTGGTGAGTCTATCAACGATTACCCAAACAGAATCATGCTTATGAGGAGTAGTGGGTAAACCAACGATAAAATCCATACTGATGTCCTCCCATTTCCAGGATGGAATAGATAAAGGTTGGAGAGTACCAGCTACTTTCAAGTGACTAGCTTTAACTCTTTGACAAACATCACATTCAGAAACGTATCTGGCGATTTCTCTTTTCATTCGAGTCCACCAGAAATTTTGTTTGAGATCATGGTACATCTTGGTACCACCGGGATGAATCGAAAACTTCGATAGATGTGCTTCATCAAGGATTTGCTTTCTAAGCTGAGGATCCTTAGGTACAACCAGTCGAGATTCAAACCATAGAACTCCTCTATGATCCACTCGGAAACATTTATACTTTGCTTCTCCCTGTGATAACTTTTCCTTGATGACCTTGATACCCTCATCATGTAATTGTCCCATGATGATTCTATCATGAAGTGTAGGCTCAATCGATATATGGTTCACACTTCCTTGAGGTACCATTTCCAGGTTCAACTTCATCATTTCCTGGCATAGAGTTTCATTGAATGGTTCTACAGATAGACAATGGCATTGTGACTTGCGGCTGAGTGCATCCGCAACCACATTAGCCTTTCCTGGATGATAGTGCACTTCTAGATCATAATCCTTTATCAACTCCAGCCAGCGTCTCTGTCTCATGTTGAGATCAGTTTGAGTGAAGATATATTTGAGGCTCTTATGGTCAGTGTAAACATTACAGTGAGTTCCCATAAGATGATGTCTCCACATCTTAAGAGCGTGAATGACAGCTGCTAACTCTAGATCATGGGTTGGATAATTCTTCTCATGATCCCGGAGAGCTCTTGATGCATAAGAAATAACCCGGTTGTCCTGCATAAGCACACAACCAAGTCCCGTACCCGAAGCATCACAATAGACATCAAAAGGTTTGGTATTGTCCGGTGTAGACAATACTGGAGCGGTAGTTAATCTTGCTTTGAGAGTTTGGAAAGCTTCTTCACACTTATCATTCCAAACAAACTTCACTCCCTTCTTCAATAACTCCGTCATAGGCTTGGCTATTCTGGAGAAATCAGTAATGAACCGACGATAATATCCAGCTAAACCAAGAAAACTGCGAATTTGATGAACTGAAATAGGAGATTCCCAATCCATCACTTCTTGTACTTTAGTTGGATCAACAGATATACCATCACTGGAGATAGTGTGACCTAAGAATTTCACACGGTCCAACCAAAATTCACACTTGGAGAATTTGGCATAAAGATGATGATCTCGTAATCGTTGAAGAACGATACGCAAATGCTCAGCATGATCTTCTTCATTCTTGGAGTAGATCAAAATATCGTCAATGAAAACCACGACGAATTTATCCAGCTCCGGCATGAAGACTGAATTCATCAAGTACATAAAATATGCTGGGGCGTTGGTAAGACCAAAAGACATGACCAGATACTCATAGAGTCCATATCTGGTTGAGAAAGCTGTCTTTGGAATATCACAAGGCCTGATCTTTATTTGGTGGTAGCCAGAACGAAGATCGATTTTAGAGAAAACCTTGGCTCCAGCCAACTGATCAAACAGAATATCAATGCGGGGAAGAGGATACTTGTTTTTAATAGTGACCGCATTGAGTGGTCGATAATCAACACATAGCCTCAAGCTGTTGTCCTTCTTCTTCACAAACAGGGCTGGACATCCCCAGGGTGAAGAACTGGGACGTATAAAGCCCTTGTCAAGAAGGTCTTGGAGTTGGACTTTCAATTCTGCTAACTCATTTGAGGCATTCGGTACGACCTCTTAGAAATAGGGGCGGTACCGGGTTGAAATTCGATAACAAACTCGATGTCCCTATCAGGAGGCATTCCAGGTAAATCCTCTGGAAATACATCCGCATACTCCCACACAATAGGGATATCTTCAAGTTTAATTTCTTTTGCGGCATAAGCACAAGAGTTAATGCACTCTCGTTGTGGTAGATAGAGTATGGTGGCTCCTTGATGTGGTGAATCTATCTCAATAGCTCGGGAAGAGATATCTAACAGTACTTTATGTTTAGTCATCCAATCCATGCCCAGAATAATATCCATGCCTTCTAAATTCAACAAAATCAAATCTGTCTTTATCACTTTACTACCCAACTTAAGAGGTACATGTGTAGTGATTTGATTGGAAGCTATCTTCCCACCAGGAGTTGTTATCATAAAAGATCCCTTAGTATGACAAAAGTCCAATCCTACTCTTGCTCCAAATTTGGCACTTATAAAACTATGCGTTGCACCAGAATCAAATAATATAACTGCGGGTTTATTGTGGATAGAGAAAGTACCCGTCATAACTGGTGCTCCTGCTGGAAGGTCTGCAAGAGTAGTGAAATTAACTCGCCCTTGCCGGACTTGCACCATTTGCCTCTTGCCCTTGCCCTTGTTGTTGTTGTTGTTGTTCTGATTAGAGTTTTGCCCTGAATTATTCCTTCTGGGTTGTGGACAATTCTTGGCAAAATGAGAAGCACTGCCGCAGTTGAAACATCGATTATTACTATTCCCACTATTGAACTGTGGGGCATTCGGCCTCGGGCTAAATTGCTGTTGTTGCTGCTGAGGCACTGGAGGTCTGAATCCTCCTTGTTGCTGAGGCGGCCTAAAGACAAACCTACCCACTGGGGCACTTCTTTGTGGAGGCCTAGGTGGAGTATTTTGCACCAGGCGATACCTCGGTGGCTGGGCACTCGAGGGTCCTGTTGGTGCCTTCCGCTTTTTCTCAGCACGATGTGCAGCAATACAATCTTCCTGTGTAATAGCCATATTAACCAGCTCATTATAGGTATTGGGCTGAACCAAGTTTAAACGTTCCTTGAGCTTAGTATTGAGGCCACGACGGAAACGATCACGTTTCTTGGCATCAGTATCAGCATGGTGGCCCGCATACTGGCACATATGATTGAAGGTCTGTGCATATTGTAGAATAGTGCGGGTTCCCTGATCTAGAGCCAAGAATTCATTCAACTTTCTTTCAATTAGTCCATCCGGAATATGATGTGATCTGAAGGCTGTTCTGAATTCCTCCCAAGATATGATATGTTTAGCAGGCTGCATCGCACAATAATTATCCCACCATATACGTGCAGGACCACGCAGCTGTTGGGCGGCAAAGGGGGCCTTGTTTGCATCAACACACGGTACTGCTAACAAAGCAAACTTGGAATTGATTGTACGGAGCCAAGCATCGGCATCCAATGGGTCATCAGCTTTGCTGAACAGCGGAGGTTGGGTACCAAAGAATTCCTGGTAACCCGCTGGTTGGGCCTCCCTTCCTCCATACTGTTGGCGGGGCTGATTTTGTTGCCCTTGGACTAGCTGGCGAAGCAACTCTGTTTGCATGTGTAAGGATCACCGGGGTGTCCGACCCTAGAGGGGGAGGGGGTGAATAGGGTCGCTAATCGTTTTTCTATCCTAGGGCTCAATCTAATTGCATAAGATAAACCTAACACGTCCTACACATGCTAGTTATGACTAAGGTTTATCTATGCTACCCTCTACTTACCCCAAAAGACTTGCAACCTATAGTCAATCCTAATCAAACTAACTAGGAAAGTAAAGGTAAGCAAGAAAGAGTAAATGCGGAAACGTAAAGCGGTAAGTAAAGCGGTAAGGGAGAGGATATGCAAACTCCCGTGAAGACACCAAGACACACGATTTAACGTGGTTCGGTTAGGACACCAAAGTCCCTCCCTACGTCCACGGCCACTTGCTCACAAAGAACAAGTGTGATACCGAGTCTCTTCGCTTGATCACCGTCTTGCCATGCCTCCAAGGCTCCCGACAAGCAAAGGCTAAGTGACACCAAGTCACAAAGACGAGGTCACCGCCACCGTCTATCTCGAAGCGTCACCACGGCACCGTCTTCACTATCTTGGAGCTTTAACACCAAGTAGGGGCCTCCTTCCCCGCACAAAGTGTCGTTGCCACTCCACACCAAGTCGGAGGGTCACACGACGAGTACAAGTGTTTGCTTGCCGCAGCAAGACTTCTCTCAAGGGAGCTCTCGCAAGAACTAATCCCTAATCAAGCACTAAGCACTCTAACAAGTGTGCTTAAGCCTATATGATGTACAATGAAGCTCTATGGTGGTTGGAGATGATCTTTAGCTCTAGTATACTTCTTTGAACTCCAGCACCCTCAAATGGTGCGGTCTTGGGGGTATATATAGGCAGCACAAGCAAATATAGCCGTTTGGAGAAAAGCTGCCAGAAATGTGCTTAACACCGGTTAATCCGATGCTCCCCAAATCGCCATCGTCGGTTTAACCGGTGATACTAAACTGCCCACTGAAAACTAGCCGTTACGTGTATGGGCAATCAACCGACGCAATCGACCGGTGTATGTAATGTTAGCGTCGGTTTAACCGGTGAGTGCAACTGTCCTCTGATCCTTGAAAAACAAACTCTCTGGACAACTGCACCGACGCCATTAACCGGTGCATCATCGGTTCATCCGATGTATGCATTTTTCTTGGTCTGCTTCTGCCATTGCACCGACGTATTCAAACTTCCTATCGTCGGTTCATCCGGTGCCAAACCCTAGCCCGCAGGACATCTCTGTCATTGCACCGATGGGTATATTTTGCCTTACGTCGGTTTAACCGGTGATACTAAAACTTCCCAGACGTGCTCAAGTCAATGCACCGACGTGTGTAATTTGCTTGGCGTCGGTTCAACCGGTGACTTGATTTCTTTTAGGTTTCAGGGCGCTGCCCTGAGACCCGCGAGGGGCGGCTCCCCCTCGACCCCCGTCCGCTAACCGGGTAGCGGAACCCCCGTAGGGGCGGCCCTTCGGGCCTAGCTTCGCCTCTCTTCTCTTTGTCATCCCTTGAACCTAAAAGCCTGAGTATATCATCTAAGCAAACACATTAGTTCAAGTGTTGCGTGTGTCATCAATCGCCAAAACATTATATTGAAATATGGCATGAGAGGCCATTTTCGCTACAGCATGGCCATCAACTCGGCCAGATTCGACGGGGGTGGCGGTGGTTGCTGAGATCCACTGCCAGTTTCACAACCGAAGCCATCAGGCGTTCCGCGTGTATGACCAACCATCTGTAATTATGGAAGACATCCATTAGATACATATTTCTCGCTTCCAAAATCAATGGTACGTGCAATGATCATACATTGGATAGAACAACATCAGCAAAAATGTATCTAGATGCGGTGTAGCACAATATGCACAATACATAACTGTGCAACCCACAAAACTCAGAACAGGCTAGCTGTTAGATAGCTTTATGCTCCATCGTATTGATACTCAATGCTAAGAGCAAAGGGTAAAGAAAATAATCTAGCAAATCACTCTTCATCGCTATGTGCTATGCTGCTAAACAACAAAGATCATAGAAGGGCTTGGTCTAAAATTTAGTCTCACAGATTCAATATGTTAAATTTGATGAGCACACATGTCACAAAAATTTGCAACATCTTGTATTCATCAAACAGCGTGAACATGCACAAATGAAGAGATTTGGTAAGTAGGAAGATCCTGATTTCCAAACTGGTAGTCGCTACTTATATTACATTCAAAGCAGCATATTTCTTACAACCTAACATCACTCAACCTTACCACATATTATACAACAAGTGGTACTCCTCCCTAGGGTTATCTTACAACATCTCTTTCCTATGTACAAGCTACAACAAGATAAAACACGAACTTTCTAGGACTAGTCTAAGACGCTTAGAAGTCGTCGAGGTTGCCCACAGAAGAGGCACTGCCGGAAGAAGAGTCATCCGGCTGAGGGTTAGGCTCAGCAAGTGCGTGCTCTGAATCTAAGTCAGATACTCCCTCAATCTCCTCTGGGTCCTCCTCTGCTGCTGCAGGCTCAGCTGGGGCATCTAGTTGCTCCTGGAGCATACCAACATGTGCTAAAGCATCAGCCCAATCTGCTTGAAGCTCATTCACCTGCCCCTGAAGAAAACCAATAACTATGTTGCGCTGCTCTATCTCAGCACCATGCCCCATAGCCTGATGCTCAAACTGTGCAATGGCCAGATCCCTCCCAGCAACGGCATCCTGAAGTCCCTGAATCTGAGTATCCTTCAAACGAAGGCCTCGCTGAAAACTCTGGGCCAAGTCTATCACCTGGTCCATGTGTCACTGCTGAAGTATCTGGTAGTGCGACTGAGCATTCATATATCTGACTACTGCCTCGATAGTCTCATCCGCTACATCTCCAATCAAGTGCCCAAAGTGTGTGACCCTGAACAGCCACTCTGCATTGCCAGCACTGACTGCTGGAAACAAACCAATAGGATATGCTGCTACCTCCTCGGGATGGTGCTCACAAAAAGTGGTGATAGCGTTGAGAGCTGCTTTCTCAAACGCATCCACAAGACGGTACCCAATCACCTCGATCTCAATCGGTGGCCACTCCAAGGTGGGGTGCTGAGGAATGGTCATTTTAACTCTGTTCTTCTTAATTCCATCCTCCGAAAACTGGCGTCCCGTGTACTGGGGTGGATCTGGGTAGTGGAAGATACGAAGTGAATCCCAAAGAATCCTCGGAAAACCCTCCCAGTACAGACAGTCGGTATGAGCATTTCCCTCCTCATCCCAAAAGACCTGGGAACAAGTCGCCATCTGAATCAAAAAGGATTCAAACGTGAGTAATGTGATCAACTCAAGACTTCTCAAATAAAGCTTTAAGAAGACTGCGGAAAAACAACTATGATTCTAAATCAAAAGATGATATGGTTCCATACTCAAAGAATAATAAACCACAATCGGTACTGGTTCATCATTTGAGATTCTAAGGAATGAACAGATCCTTACAACAACAAGATGGGGTTTAGGAGGAAGGCATAACTCGAAACCATATTTTTCATCCAAGGAAACCTAAGCATTTTAACAAGCATGCTACTAAAATCAGAGTTTCACTCACTCATGTTTTAAGCACACTAACACTTATCTTATAAGGATTCATACTAGAAATTCCTTAACAAGCTCATGTAGCAACTTCAACTATTATGAACCAATCAAACATCAACCAAATATGCATGCACGTCCTGACCGACCTCACAAGATAAACAATTGCCAACTATGGTTGGGCTTACGTGGTTAGCACGGTGGTATACATAAATACGGCTCTCCCTATATAGCTAGTCGATACATTCTAACCGTTCTTATCTTATCGAATCGCGGTTAGCATACCTGCAAAAGATTGACAGAACATAAATATATATACCCAATGAACCTTTCATGCCAGCACTCATGAAAGCGTTCCCAAACATTACCGCTTACTATAGAAGCGGCAGCCATACAATTTCCGCCGTATGGCCAACGTTAACATACGCTACTCAGAGGCGTATTCACAAGTTCCTTTACTCCCAATATAGTCGACCGAGATCGATATATTGGCAGCAGCTCAAGTAGGCCACTGCTTGAGCGCAGCGTTCGGTTCGCATCGCCGACGGGAAGGCCAGACTCCCTCAGCTGACTGAGCACACTTTACTTCCAATATAGTCAACTAATAGTCGGTGTATTGAAAGCACCTCAAGTAAGCCACTGCTTGAGGGCAGCGTTCGGCTCGCATCACCGACGGGAAGGTCAGACTCCCTCAGCTGACTGAGGATCCTTACCATCTTACCTCACGTAGGTGCGTCGTTACAAGAATTAAGAGTTGCTTGTGAGTATGGTTTGACAAGATGTAAAGTGCTGGAAGTCAGATAACATAAACCATACAGAAATAACCACCTAGTAATTCCCATAAATTCCCTAGGACTTTACGTTCTAAGCACAACTCTTAACGAATCCAACGTAGTTTTCCAAAATTCTTTATGGTTCCAATTTTATATGGAAAAATGGTTTTTAAGGTTCCAACACCTCTGATGTACGCTTGCAGCTCTGATACCAGCTGTGGCAGAACCGCCTAAATTATCCCGGCTCAAGTGCGTAAACCATCACCATAAAGGCAACATTAGCTTAAACGCACTTCAAACGGAACAATTTTTGGTCTGTCGGGTAACGTCCCGATACAACCACCGATTCTCGGATCGAACAAGCATACCCCGCACGAAGGCGAGTTCAGAGATATTACAACCACAATTTTACAACTCAGGCATAATAATGATTACAAACCAGTTAAACACATTATTACAAAGCCAACTTAAATAACAGTTATACAAGCTATGATTATAAGTTCAGAGTCTAAACAGCTGAAAGGCCCTTGTTTGGTTTTGGTAATTGAGTGACAACTTAGGTGGACTAATAAGTGTTTATGTTGAGATACACAGGAAATTAGTCCACACAAAGACACTAGTATGAGCAACATGTGCCATGGTGGAGAAATGGCTAAGGGATTGATGCTATGCTCATATAGTGTGATCGAGGAGCTCATTGCATATGAGACATGACATGGAGTCATGTGACCAAAGTGGAGAAGATCAAGACAATGCTTGGCTTGATGGACCGGTTGCAATGGAGAAGGGCAAGTCAAGGCTTTGAAGCGAGGGACCGCGAGGCGGTGAAGCTTGGGCAAGATTTGGCGCCGATGGACCGAGGCAACGGTGAAGAGCGAGCAAGGTCAAGATCGATGGACCAAAGAGGTCATGTGATGATATGGAGTGGATCATATCATTTAAGAACGATCAAGCCAAGTGTTGACTCATGAAGATGATCAAAAGGCTTGATGGAGTTTGGTGCTTGTGTGGCATCAATATTTGGAAAGATGAAATGGAATGCGCAAGGCAAAGGTATGACTTGTAGGGCATTTCATTTCACCGGTCAAAGGTTGTGTAGAGAAGTGCATGACCGGATTTAGGATAGATGGCCGTTCTATCAAGAGGGGCAAACTTGTTTGCATATCGGTCATCTAGTGCCACTTGAGCGATCTAACATTGCAATGTAGCTAGGATCGAGTGGCGTGGTGAGATCAAGTGAAAATCCTTTGAAAATGATTGTGAAATGCTAACACACATGCACATGGTGTTGTTCACGTGGTTGTGTTGGCACATTTGCAAAGGAGAAAGAGTTGGAGTTGTTGTTGATCAACATTGGGAAGTAAGAAAGGTTTTTCGGTGTTCTCCGGAAATTAGGTGGCTCTTGGAGTGGAATACTGCTTTGATCCATTGTGTTTTGGATCAAGTATTCAGTTGGGTTGTGTAGCCCTCTGAATTAGCTTTCCATAGAGTCCAAGATCACCTAATTTGGACATCGGAGCTAAGAGTTATGGCCGTTTTACCGAGGTACATTTCTGCTGGAAATAGACCTGCGGACGGTCCGCCCTTGAGTGGCGGACGGTCCGCCGTTATCTCGGTTGAGCTCAAACAGAACCGTTTTTGGCTCTGTGGGTGGTCCAAAATGACCTGCGGACCGTCCGGTCCATGGGGGCGGACGGTCCGCCTTTAAAAGCTGAAACGGGCGCAGAAACTTGGTTGTTCTGTCTTGGGTGCCCAAAATGACATGCGGACCGTCCGGTCCTTGGGGGCGGACGGTCCGCCTCCTACTGAAATTTCTGGGACAGAAACACTGCGGTTTCTGTGTGCGCTCACGTTTTGAACTGCGGACAGTCCGCCCCTGGGGAGCGGACAGTCCGCCGGTAACTTCCAGATTTAGTCAGAGACGTTTGCAAATCGGTTGGTTCGAAGTTTTGAACCGCGGACAGTCCGCCCCAGGGGCGCGGACAGTCCGCCCGGGGCTCTAACGGTCGACTCTGACACATAATCATTGCAGTTCTAGCCGTTGGTTTTAAATGGCGGACGGTCCGGTTTTTGTGAGGCGGACAGTCCGCGAAAACTCAGTTTTCACGGGATTTGAGTGTAACGGCTAGTTTGGGGCCTCCCTCTATAAATAGAGGGTGTGGCCGGCCATTTGAGTGGAGAGAGCACCTTGGGGACTTGGTGTCCATGTGTGAGAGTGCTTGAGAGCCCTCTACTCACTCTAACTTGATAGTAATCATCCGAACGAGTGAGAGAGCGATTCTAGTGCGATTGCTTTGAGAGATTGCATCGAGTGGCACTAGGTGATCGTGTTGCAAGCCGGTGTGCTTGTTACTCTTGGAGGTTGCCACCTCCTAGACGGCTTGGTGGCAAGAGACTCCGTTGAAGCCCGCAAGAAGTTTGTGCGGTGCTCCGGAGAAGAGTTTGTGAGGGGTATTGTGCTCACCCCGCGGGAGCCGCGAAGAGCAACTCTAGTTGAGCGAGACGTGAAGAGCAACAAGTGGTCCGGCCGGATCATGTGCTAGAGCTCGGTGTGAGCACTCCACGTGGGAGAGTGTGACTTGAGAGTCACCACTAGCAAGAGGATCGGCGGCAACCTTGGAGCTTGTCTCAACGGGGATTAGCTTGGTGGCAACCAAGTGAACCTCGGGATAAAAATCACCGTGTCAACTTTGTCTACTCTTCTCGGTGGTTTGCATTCTCCAAATCACAAGCATTGTATTTACATTCTTCTATATCTTGTGCTTGTGTAGTTGCTCTCTAGTGATTAGTTAGATTGTGTAGCTTGCTAATCATCATCTTGCTTGTGTAGCTAGAAGTAGAGATCCTAGTGTATCTAGTTAGCTTATGTAGCTTTATTAGTTGCTCTTGCTTAGATTGTGTAACTAAGCAAGTTGAGCTCTTGGATTTGGATTGTGTATCCTTGTCCTTGAGCATCTAGTGAGCTTAGGTTGGCTTTGTGCTTTTGCTCATTAGAATTGTGTAGGAGCTCCCGCGGTTTGTGAAGTACTAGTGCTTAGGCTTGTGTGTCTTGGCATTAGATTTATTAAGAGAGCTCTTACTAGCTTGGCACTCCATTTGCTTTGTGTAGGATCCTTTTTGGAGGTGCCTTAGAGTTATAGTTAGAGGGGTGTAGTCTTGGCTAAGCGAATAGTTTCAATTCCGCATAAGTTTCAGTTAGCCGGCGCAATTAGTTTTAGAAATGACTATTCACCCCCCCTCTAGTCCGCCATCTCGACCCTACAAGTGGTATCAGAGCCGAGGTCTCTCATTTGTGGTCCTTACCGACCCGAGAGGATGGCGACTTATGGGTTAGATGTTGAGTGTCCACACATTTTTGATGGCACACACTTTACACGGTGGAAAACTTGGATGATATGCAATTTTGAATTTATTTGCCCTCAAATGTGGTGGATGGTGGATGTAGGATTTTCTCATGTGTTAGATGAAGGAAATCTAACTCCAACACAAGAGAAATGCCTAGATCTAGATATCCAAGCTACTAACATTTTATTTAGATCTTTGCATAATTGTATACTTGATGAGATCATGGATATGAAAACCGCACACGAGATTTGGAGTTATCTCAATAAGAAATATGGGGCGGCCTCCAATGATGATGATGATTTTAAGGCCAAGGAAGAAGTGCATAAGGATGGTGAGCATATTCACGACATGGTACTTGTGGAAGATTGCTCCACCTCATGGTCAAGTGATGATGATGATGATGATAATGATCTAACTACAACAAGCTCACTTGATATAATTGATGGTGATAATTCAAGTGTTGCAAATGATGATCCTATTCCAAGCACACTTGTTAATAAAGGTGGTTCATGCATGGATGATATTTATACTTCAAGCTCATCTCCATCATCACATTGCTTCATGTCACAAGGTGACACAAATGTATCAAATTGCAATATGATTGATCCTAATTCATATGATGAGCTCTTGAATAGATATGCTAGCATGACTAAATTATTTGAGGAAGTGTTAGCCAAAACAATCAAATTTGAAAAAGAAAACTCTTTTCTCAAAGACACATGTGAACAACAAAAGCATCTACTTTATGTCATAAGTTGTTCACATGAGGAGCTAAAATTGACTCATGAGGAGCTTAGTGTTGCTCATGAAAATTTGGTACTAGATCATGCTTTACTCACTAGCAAGCTTTCTAATAAAGAAATTAAAACTAGTGAGAGCTCATCACATGGGTCAAAGGATCAATTGCAAAATGTTGCTAACCCTTGTGATGTAGGCAAAAAACATGTATCCACCTCATGTGATGATTTATTGTCTATGCCATGTACTTCACATATAGATGCTTGTTCTTCTTTTACTATGCAATATGAGACTAACCTTGTAGAAGAAAATAAAGAGCTCCAAAGTCAAGTGAAGTATTTGAGCAACAAGATAGAGAGATGGACAAAATCAAAAGTCACCCTTGAAAGCATAATCAAAAATCAAAGAAGCTTCGGTGACATGAGTGGCATTGGTTCCATCGAGAGCAAAGGCAAAGGCAAGAAATGGAGCAAAAATAAATATAATAGAAAGATGAAGAAGCAAGAAGAAATGAAGCTATCTCATTTCATGTGCTTTCAATGCCATGAGATGGGACATCTTGCAAATGGTTGCCCCAACAAAGAAAAGCTAAAGTTGAAGAAGGAAGAAGAGAAGCTTAAACATATCAAATGCTTCAAGTGCCGCACTTGGGGTCACCTCACCTCAATGTGCCCAACCAAGCAATTGGTGAAGCAACAAGAACCTCAACCAAAACCACAAGTTGAGCAAGAGAAGGTACCCCAACCTCAAGTCAAGATCAACCATGATGATCAAGTTGATGACTTGAAGATGATGAAAAAGAGAACAAGAAGGGGTGGCAAGGCAAGAACAAGGCATCCAACTCACATTCAAGATGCCAAGAAGTTGAGCAAGAACAAGATTCAAGAGAAGAATCCACATGCTCACATCAAGTGCCATAGTTGTGCAATATTGGGTCACCTAGCTTCGGGTTGCCCAAACAAGTTTGAGAAGAAGGCTCAAGCAAACAATGAGAAGCAAGGCAATGAGAATCATCAAATGAGTAAGGAAGAAAAGGCTCAACAAAAGAGAAGATGCTACTTATGCCGGGAAAGGGGACACATGGCTTATTCATGTCCTTTAGGTAACAATTCTAAGCCTATTTCAATTGATGCAAATATTATGCTTAGAAAGGATGGTAATGGTACCTCATTTGTTAGTATTGCAAAACATCCCGCTATTCATACTAAGGCATTGCCAAAGTATGTTGCTCCTAACTTGAGAGGACCCAACCTAGTTTGGGTACCATCAAAACGTGGATGAATGTGTGTAGGTACCAAAGGCATTGGAGGCTTGATTCAAATAAAATTCATATTCTTGATCTTATGATTGAATCAAGGAATTCAAATTTTCTTTGCATATATACAACCCAATGCCAAATCAAAACAATGAAGTCCAAGTGCTACAACATACAAGTTTCTTTTTCTAGTTGTGAGAAATTCATTGGAAATATTTGTTGGCTTGCTAACTTATTTGTGTTAAACCTTGCTTTTGGATGAACAATCTTTTTGCAAATTGAAAAATGAGTTAAAAGTCATTTACTTCTCAAATGTGGCTTGAAAACTAGTTCTTATGACATTTGGTTCTTTTGTGCACTCCTTGGTACAAAATTCTGAATTTTTGAGGCTTTTATGGGCTATTTATGAGTTTTCTTGATTTTACTTGATTTATTTTTGATTTCTCATTCTTACTCACTCATATGAGTCTTTGGATGGTGTTCATGCTAGTTTTGAGATTTTTGGAATTTTATTTGAGCAATGATCCCAATTCAAAGTTGAAATTGTGAAATTTAGAAAAATTCTGGGCTGTCTGAAATTTGGTAGTGCGGACAGTCCGCGGGTAAGAGGCGGATGGTCCGCAGTTAATGAGACTTGTTTACCAGAGGCTCTGATCAGCAGAAAATTAAAGCGCGGACAGTCCGCCCATGGATCGCGGACGGTCCGCCAGATGCACCGGTAAGCTTCGGTTACACCGATGATATGCCCACTATGCAAGCGCGGACGGTCCGCCAAGTATACCGCGGACGGTCCGCCTGAGACAAGTTGAATCTGCCCAGAAAAGTGACAAATATTGGATTAATCTTGAGTCACTTAAATTGAAAGGTCCTCAAGTTGATCATCTTTACAAGTGGTTGAGGAACCTAGGTTTGGTTTTGAAATAATCTAGAAGCATGACGAGTATTGGGTACAAGGCCATTTGATTGTGAAGTATTTTTGGCACACTTTTAGTACTCAAGTTGAGAATCAAGACCAACCTCAAGTAGAAAGAAAAAGGACTTAGAGCAGACTCCAAAATTACTCATCATAACAAGTCCATTGTCTGATCAATCAACTAAATTCATCTCAAATGAGTGTCAAGAATGGTTCTTGGATAGATCACTTCTCCCTAGAGAGGGACCAAGCCGCCCAACAATGGGATTGACAAGCAAGGTGCTTGGAAGGCCAATATGGAAGTGGTGATCTAGAGTCATTGGAGATTCTTAGTTGAAAATATCAAATGAGTTGATCAAAAAAAAAAAAACAAGCAACACCCAAAGTAGAGAGATTCATGAAAATTCAAGTGATATTCAAATGGTATTCTCTCATGCAAGCAAGGATCAAAGAGATGAAGCAAGCCAACCACAACAAGATAGTGCATTTGATGATAAGGGATATTTATTTCATATGGGTGAAGAATGGTTTTCATATTGACATTCATTGTCTTCACCAAGCTATTATAATTGGACTTCATGATACTAGTTGGAGAGCTAAATTGGAATCTAATGACTATCCTCTACTCCAACATAGCAAGGTGAAATTGCTTGACATATGCATTCATACTATGCTAAGGACATGATTAATGCATATAGTCATATATAGTGATCATTCATGAAAAATAAAATAAATTTAAATGTTTTATGATGCCACTATTGCTTCTATGCTTGATATGATCTAGTGGTAACATATGACATGTTCATGAGCTAGTAAACCCAAGTAGTTGATCTAGAAAATGAGCTTTCAAGTGTTTAACTCAACATTGTCAAGATAACCCTTAGAATGAGGTGTGAAGAAGCTTGTCATTGGTTTAAACCGAGTTGAATTTTTTGGGCAAGTAGTCTAGATCAAGTCAAAAAGAAAGAAGCTCATAGAAACAATCTAGTTCAAGAATTGGTTATCAATGTCAAATTCCACAAGGTGATCCATCATAATTTTACAAATTATACTAGATTCAACAAAAGGTATATCATTGTATCTCTACAAGTGATATACATGGTCATACAAGTGGTACTCATTCAAGTAGATCTAGTACAACAATGGTGGTTCCACAAGTGATCCTCAACTTTAAGTGATCAATTCAAATCAAGAAAGCTATCCTCATCAAGAAGAGCTCAAGATTCAAGTAGATTGACAAAACTCTTTGACATAGGGGGAGGAGCCCCACTACAAAGTATCAAGGTCAAGGATCCTACTAGTATCCTACATGTGGCATTTCAAGGTGATCTTCATGCTTCCACATGTTGTTGTTACAAGTGGTGTCAATTCCAATAAAATTGAAAGTGTCCATCAAAAATGAAGATTCAAGACTCAACCATCTACCCAAGTCCAACTCTTTGTATCAAACCACAAATGCTTCATATGATTGCCTACAAGGGGTGTTCAAGTGGTAACCCTATAAGTACAAGAGGTACAACCTCAAGTGGTAGCCATTGATCTTCACATGGCCAATTTCATGTGGTTTCAGCCTTTTTATGGTCATTGATGACAAAGGGGGAGAGAAATGAACAAAGATATGAATTATCCTTGGATGACAAAGGGGAGATGAGATGAGAGTGCGATCATGGACATGGATCAAGAGGATCAATATTCTTGGACAAGAGGAGCACACAAGTAGGGGGAGCAAGCTCATGAACTTGGTTGCTTGCATTTGATATGTGCATATTCATGTGCTTGCTTGCATTTGCATAAGTTTTAAAATTTATATATGCATTGCTTGTGTGTGATGTATGCTAGTCATAGAACTTAATTGATGATTTGATAACTAGCATGCATAGATTGTAGCTAGACATTTTTTTTACAAATGGATCAAGAGCCTTGCTAATATTGTTGATCTCATGAGGCATCTTGAGTTTTTGATGAATGTCTAGTTACTCATTGATGCTAAGGAATGAACTTCAAGGATGCAACTCAAGTTGGTATCACGCTTCAAAGGTTTATCCTATATACCTTAGCATCACTTAGTAGTGATAACAATCCCACAAATTTCATATTTATGCATGTGTGTGAGTTTAAAACCAAATCTCTTGAGCACACATGTAGGGGGAGTTATCACTACCAAGTCGGATTTTTATGGTGCTTATCCAATCTTTACAAGTGGTCTTAATGGTGGATAAGAAACATAAAATCCAAACCAAGTTAGCTATTTACACATGTGTGAAGTGCTAGCTTGGAATATGCTTAATTTCCATATCTTTGTAGAGTTGTCATCAATTACCAAAAAGGGGGAGATTGAAAGGCCCTTGTTTGGTTTTGGTAATTGAGTGACAACTTAGGTGGACTAATAAGTGTTTATGTTGAGATACACAGGAAATTAGTCCACACAAAGACACTAGTATGAGCAACATGTGCCATGGTGGAGAAATGGCTAAGGGATTGATGCTATGCTCATATAGTGTGATCGAGGAGCTCATTGCATATGAGACATGACATGGAGTCATGTGACCAAAGTGGAGAAGATCAAGACAATGCTTGGCTTGATGGACCGGTTGCAATGGAGAAGGGCAAGTCAAGGCTTTGAAGCGAGGGACCGCGAGGCGGTGAAGCTTGGGCAAGATTTGGCGCCGATGGACCGAGGCAACGGTGAAGAGCGAGCAAGGTCAAGATCGATGGACCAAAGAGGTCATGTGATGATATGGAGTGGATCATATCATTTAAGAACGATCAAGCCAAGTGTTGACTCATGAAGATGATCAAAAGGCTTGATGGAGTTTGGTGCTTGTGTGGCATCAATATTTGGAAAGATGAAATGGAATGCGCAAGGCAAAGGTATGACTTGTAGGGCATTTCATTTCACCGGTCAAAGGTTGTGTAGAGAAGTGCATGACCGGATTTAGGATAGATGGTCGTTCTATCAAGAGGGGCAAACTTGTTTGCATATCGGTCATCTAGTGCCACTTGAGCGATCTAACATTGCAATGTAGCTAGGATCGAGTGGCGTGGTGAGATCAAGTGAAAATCCTTTGAAAATGATTGTGAAATGCTAACACACATGCACATGGTGTTGTTCACGTGGTTGTGTTGGCACATTTGCAAAGGAGAAAGAGTTGGAGTTGTTGTTGATCAACATTGGGAAGTAAGAAAGGTTTTTCGGTGTTCTCCGGAAATTAGGTGGCTCTTGGAGTGGAATACTGCTTTGATCCATTGTGTTTTGGATCAAGTATTCAGTTGGGTTGTGTAGCCCTCTGAATTAGCTTTCCATAGAGTCCAAGATCACCTAATTTGGACATCGGAGCTAAGAGTTATGGCCGTTTTACCGAGGTACATTTCTGCTGGAAATAGACCTGCGGACGGTCCGCCCTTGAGTGGCGGACGGTCCGCCGTTATCTCGGTTGAGCTCAAACAGAACCGTTTTTGGCTCTGTGGGTGGTCCAAAATGACCTGCGGACCGTCCGGTCCATGGGGGCGGACGGTCCGCCTTTAAAAGCTGAAACGGGCGCAGAAACTTGGTTGTTCTGTCTTGGGTGCCCAAAATGACCTGCGGACCGTCCGGTCCTTGGGGGCGGACGGTCCGCCTCCTACTGAAATTTCTGGGACAGAAACACTGCGGTTTCTGTGTGCGCTCACGTTTTGAACTGCGGACAGTCCGCCCCTGGGGAGCGGACAGTCCGCCGGTAACTTCCAGATTTAGTCAGAGACGTTTGCAAATCGGTTGGTTCGAAGTTTTGAACCGCGGACAGTCCGCCCCAGGGGCGCGGACAGTCCGCCCGGGGCTCTAACGGTCGACTCTGACACATAATCATTGCAGTTCTAGCCGTTGGTTTTAAATGGCGGACGGTCCGGTTTTTGTGAGGCGGACAGTCCGCGAAAACTCAGTTTTCACGGGATTTGAGTGTAACGGCTAGTTTGGGGCCTCCCTCTATAAATAGAGGGTGTGGCCGGCCATTTGAGTGGAGAGAGCACCTTGGGGACTTGGTGTCCATGTGTGAGAGTGCTTGAGAGCCCTCTACTCACTCTAACTTGATAGTAATCATCCGAACGAGTGAGAGAGCGATTCTAGTGCGATTGCTTTGAGAGATTGCATCGAGTGGCACTAGGTGATCGTGTTGCAAGCCGGTGTGCTTGTTACTCTTGGAGGTTGCCACCTCCTAGACGGCTTGGTGGCAAGAGACTCCGTTGAAGCCCGCAAGAAGTTTGTGCGGTGCTCCGGAGAAGAGTTTGTGAGGGGTATTGTGCTCACCCCGCGGGAGCCGCGAAGAGCAACTCTAGTTGAGCGAGACGTGAAGAGCAACAAGTGGTCCGGCCGGATCATGTGCTAGAGCTCGGTGTGAGCACTCCACGTGGGAGAGTGTGACTTGAGAGTCACCACTAGCAAGAGGATCGGCGGCAACCTTGGAGCTTGTCTCAACGGGGATTAGCTTGGTGGCAACCAAGTGAACCTCGGGATAAAAATCACCGTGTCAACTTTGTCTACTCTTCTCGGTGGTTTGCATTCTCCAAATCACAAGCATTGTATTTACATTCTTCTATATCTTGTGCTTGTGTAGTTGCTCTCTAGTGATTAGTTAGATTGTGTAGCTTGCTAATCATCATCTTGCTTGTGTAGCTAGAAGTAGAGATCCTAGTGTATCTAGTTAGCTTGTGTAGCTTTATTAGTTGCTCTTGCTTAGATTGTGTAACTAAGCAAGTTGAGCTCTTGGATTTGGATTGTGTATCCTTGTCCTTGAGCATCTAGTGAGCTTAGGTTGGCTTTGTGCTTTTGCTCATTAGAATTGTGTAGGAGCTCCCGCGGTTTGTGAAGTACTAGTGCTTAGGCTTGTGTGTCTTGGCATTAGATTTATTAAGAGAGCTCTTACTAGCTTGGCACTCCATTTGCTTTGTGTAGGATCCTTTTTGGAGGTGCCTTAGAGTTATAGTTAGAGGGGTGTAGTCTTGGCTAAGCGAATAGTTTCAATTCCGCATAAGTTTCAGTTAGCCGGCGCAATTAGTTTTAGAAAGGACTATTCACCCCCCCTCTAGTCCGCCATCTCGACCCTACAACAGCGGAAGATGAAACACGATGACTACAACACGTCGCAAAAGTATACCAAGCTAGCCCAAGCATGGTATCACTCGTCATAGTCATTGCCGGCCGAAGACGTATCCCATTCTACGGACCAGCCAGGAGGCAACGAGCAAGGATAGGTCAAGCTAGCGATCTGATCCTCAAAACTCATACCTGAAAAAGGGTTTCAACAGCAAGGCTGAGTATTCTAATACTCAGCAAGACTTAACCGTCAACGGGTATAAGTAGCCCACTTTAACTAGACTATGCAAGGTTTTGTGAGGCTCTGGTATTCCTTTTGCTGAAAAGCAATAAGAGTATGTCCTTACTTTCAAGTTTTAGCTTCAAGATTCTAGTTGATTAACCATTCTATGTAAGCAGCTACTATCCAATCATGGTGGAACTTCTAAGCAAACATCAAGATTAATAAGAATATTGTTGCTCTTATTACTCTGTGTGGCAGATCAATTAAGCAGTCTCATTTCATCGTGAGAGGCGGACGATTCTGAATCGAAATTCAACCTTGCAAGGATAACCTAACACACACGTTTGGAACACCGTCGGGTCGTTACCAAACAACCGTTTGCCTTTCTTTCCGGCTCGTGGATAGGAACACTCTCCCCGACTACAGGGCTCCAAGGTCCACCCGTGCCCGGTCCACCCTTGTCCCTAGAAGTCGTAGTGTTGCGCAACATAAAATAAAACCTATCTCTAAGAGAGAGTGTCAGGTATATCCACTCCCCGGTCCAATCGGTTACTAGGCTTACCGCGTACCATATTTACGGCATGTGGCTAGTACGTTCAAAAACTTAACCGGCACTACCACACACCGCGACCTTAGTAAGTTCATCAACACAGACGGGGTATCACATAAGGTCATGATATCGAATACAACCCCGTCCGTCGTCCTTATATTGATAACAGAAAGTAAACAATCAATTCCTATAAAGCTGCGAGTGACAGGCAATCACTCGACTTTTACCGGTCCTATAAGCTTAGCAATTATTCGAACTCAAGTCTAGTGTTCAGTACATAGGTTCCTAGGATCATGCATCTAGAGTTTCAACTCCTATGAACTGTAAATGCACAAGTAAAATAATACAGTAAATGAAATTAATTTGAAGTATAGGTTGTGTCCGGGGCTTGCCTTCTCGGTAGTCGCTAACTATTTCAGCTCTAGGCTCTTCCGAACTTTGGTTCGGGGCTTCAGTTAGTTCCGCAGTGTTCACTTGAGCTTCGAGATCACCTCCGTCAGATTCCGGGATCAGCTCGTACGTCCTGTCCGATAAGGCAGTCGTGTCTATATGAAATGCAAGAACAACATTACAAACAAACATGGGCAATCGTTTATAGAGTAGTTAAATAACAAATTTAACTACACAAGGCATCATGATCAACAGCACAAAAGAAGTTAACTAACTTCATAAAATGAGTGGTGGTGATTTCCTATACGATTAAAACATGGTTTGTAAATAAATCAACAACTCAGAGTACAAATAGTAATAAAATCTACCAAAATTACACTAAACAGAACATGAACAAATTAATCTACCCTACAAAAATCATATCAAGACATGTAACCATTTAATCACAATAAATCATTTATGCAGGCAACACCTAGTACAAGCTCGAATTATACAGATCAAAATAGATCAAAACAGAATCTCAAAATTTAACAGGAGAACTACACAGGGATGATCTATCTACTGTGAATTTTTCATAATTTTATCTACACCGAAATAATTCTGAGAAAATAAATAAAACAGACAACAGATTAGCAAGATTTATTTTTAGCCCCTGATATAGCCATGAACTAAGGCTCAAACTTCCTGGACAATCTAATATACTCTAGAAGAACACTCAGGAATATTTTCACGATTTATTAAGAACAGAAACTATTTACCATGATTAAAGTCTACTAAACAAAGATTAAAATCAAATAAATAGCTACACAAGAGAACTGATCATGAAATTTTTATAGCAAAGCTAGTGTAACAAGAGTAAACTACCACAAAAATTTCATAGCTATACCAGCTTTCAAGCATCAGATAAGAAAAAGAGTAAATAACTAGTATTTATAAACCTAGTAACACAAATCAAAATCTACAGCAAAAACTTGCAACTAAAGCCTAACATATTCTGGTTCTACTGCATAGAGCTCTTCAAGAGGATTCCAAAACATCAAGATTTTCCATTTTACGAATTTTCTACGAATTGATCTAGAATTTCAAAGATCACAGCAAACTATTACAAACAAGTCCTTAGAGCACTATTCCTCGGAGCACGGCGGCGGGGTAGTTCCGGTGAGGTTTGGGCGAGGGGAAGTGGCCTGGGAGCTGCGCTAGGACGAGGCGGCGCTAATGGTGGGGGCTGTAGGGGTGGAGCGGGCCTGCAGTGGCGGCTCCGCGGCGGGGTGAGCTCGCCGGCGTTCCAGCGGGGGCGGCGGCGGTGTTCTGGGGTGTGGGAGCGAGGATAGAGCAAAGGGATGCACAAAATCGAGTCCTGGGATATGTGTAGTGCTCGGGCGCTCACTAAAAGAGGGCGGCGTGCTCTGCAGCGGCCGTTCCACGGCGGCGTCGCGGTGGCTGCCGTCGGGGTGGTTCTGGAAGCGGCGGGGCGCGTGGCAAGGGAAGAGGAGGGCCAGCGCGAGGCAACAGGAGGGGGAGGAGGTCGTCCGCGACGCGTGGGCGCCAGCGCACGGCGGAGTAATGGCCGGGAAAGCCGGGAAGGCGTCGGCGGGCGGCGCTGTCGGTGGCCGGCGACAAGAAGCAGAGCAGGGAGGGGAAGAAGGGGATAAGGGCGATTTTGCAATTTCCAAAAGTTCCAGGGACCTCTCTGTAAACAAGCAATAACTTTTAAACTAAAGCTCAAATGGAAAAGTGCCCAACATGAAAGTTGTTCAACTTTTCAAGATCTACAACTTTGATGTTGTGCAAAAATTTATTTGACCAAAGATTCAAGAGCTAAAATTAAAATCATTGAAGAGATTTTAAATTCTAGGAAATTTGTCTTTTTCAACGCAAAATCACTTCAAATGTAGACTTACAAGCAAAAATGACTACCATGCATTAAATGCACTGAAATTTTGCACAAACACCCTCCATAAAAACTATAAACACAAATAACTATATAAAGGACCTTGCATAAAATCATAATTACACATATAACCTTTCATAATTACAAAAAGATCCTTTTTAAGCATTTTAAGCACAAGATGCATATCAACAAACACAATTACTGTGCAGACACCTATTTAAATTACTGAGCAAACACCCGGGGTGTTACAGCCGCCGCCGCCGCCACCTGCAGATCCGAGCGCCTCCACCATGGACGACTTCGCTCATGGCACCCGCGCGCGCCCCGCGGAGCTCCCTTCCACTCCTTCGCCGGCGGGGCGCGGGGCCATGGCGGCGGCGCTCCGAGCTCGGCCTGCTCACTCCCCTCCCTCGTTCCGGCGCTACTCCGGCCGGCCTTGAGAGGATCTGTGGCGGCGGAGCTCCGCCAGCCTCCTGCTTGAGCTCGGAGGCCATGGCGGCGGCGGCCATGGCGAGCCTCGAGCTCGGTCCGTGGAGGGAGGCGCAGACCAGGGGCATGGCAGCAACTCCTCACGGCGGCCGCGAGAGGAAGGAGCACGGTGCGGCATGGCTCTGCAAGGAGGGGTATTTGGAGACCCGCGCGACCTCCCGGGCCGCGGCCATGGCGAGCCCGATGTGTTGGACCCGCCCGGGATGAGGACGTGGCGGCCTTTGAGCGGGATGCGCGGGGGCGCGCCAGGAAGGCGAGCGCGGCAGGGCCGGCGAGGATGGTGCCGTGGCGCGCCCAGGCGGATCCGAGCGGGGGCAGGAGGCGGTAGGTGCCGGCGAAGGGGTTGCAGACGGTGAGCGATTTGGGCGGGTGCGCGGGCGAGGTGGAGGTGGAGGTGGATGTGGAGGGGAGGAGGGGCGAGGTGGATGTGGAGGTCTCGAGCCAGAGGTAGAGGAGGGAGGTGGAGGAGGCGACGGGGGAGAAGGAGTGGTAGGGGAGGAAGTGGGCGAAGGGTAGGCGGAGCCAGTGGCGGCGCGCGGGATCGAAGGCGTGGAGGCATCCGCCACCTTCGGGGCACGGGTGGCGGAGGAGGAGGAGGCGCAGGGTGGGGAGCAGCGCGAGGAACTGGGCGGAGAGGGTGTCGTGGAAGAGACGCGAGACGGGGCGGCAGACGACGGTGTCGCGCAGCTGGAGGCGGAGAAGGACGTTGTGGAGGGCGTCGGGCGGAAGGTGGTGGATCGGCGGCGGGGGCTGCGAGTCGGCGGCGGGGTCGGAGCCGGCGGCAGCCATGGCGGATGGGGGTGGGGTTTGGTGGTGGCCGGCCTGGTGGGGATTTTTTTGTTGGGGGACAAACAGATGACTACTCGGGGGAGAAGAAGGTGGAGTGCGGGGATGGATCGGGGTGGCGGGGTTGAAGAAGTGGGGACTGGGCAAGGGTATTTGTGTCCTTTCACAACTTCATTTAATGTTCTCTAATCCCTTTAGCACCTCAAACCAAACAGGTTGGGACTTTTTGTTTTAGTCCAGAGACTAAAATTAGCTCATGGACTTTTAGGAACCAAACAGGGGCTAAGCCAAACGATTTTGTAGACACGGTATGGTTACCTTATAATATCAAGACACGGTATTGACAATTCTCCAAGGTTCCTTTCCTTGGACACCAAGAGTCCAGAACAAACACGGTATTGGTGTAGAGTTGGGGGAAATGAAATGAAAGAATAACAAATATACAGAGAAGTTGCTTCTCTCGTTTTTTTAACTTACAAGTAAATGGACACCATGTCCTGGAAAAAGAGGCAGAGATTCAAGAGATGTCGAAAGCATTAGCAAATTATGTTGCTTTTTGAAACGAAGAGACGGAATTAACAAGGCTCGGACTTTGACTTGATGTTGCATCCTAAAGAAAGCTCTGACCAAGTCCATCATGCATCTCATCTGAGAGCTGAAATTCATGAACCTCTCCGATAACAAAACATAATCACTCTATTCGCTTGGTTTGTTAGCCAATCAGCCAGCAATGTCTTTCTCTCATATCAAATCAGCATCAGCCACTAGCCAGCCAGTAGTATTTTTCTCTTATAATAAATCAGCATCAGCCACCAACCACAGCCAATCGAACAGAGTGAATACTGCACCATTTTCCTACTGTTAAGCACCCTGTTCCGCTAGACGCTAGTCGGATTCTAGGCGCTGACCCTCAGCCTAGCGCCTAATCGGGAGTAATCGCACCTAGGCGCTGCTAGGCGTTTTTCTAGGCAATGAATAATACATGTATAAATACTTAAAAGAAAAAAAGATATGAGTGGTCATGAAAAGGGAGAAAAAAGAAGAAAAAAAAAGTCCATTTCAAGGCCCAACTCTCCTTCAGATCTTCTCCCACATCCTTTCTGCTTCTCTCATATCTAGGCCCTCAAGGTATGTTTCGGTGATTAATGACAACCATTATTGTGACTAATGAGTTTGTGCAGCTTAATAGATCATTATCGCTCATTTGGTCATATGACAAAAGAGGCCCCTCAATTTCGGTTATTCAAAAAGGCGATCTCGGTATTCAACTTATATATGTCAAGGCTAAGGATCTTTCTAGTCCTAAGTGTCACAAGGTTGAGAAGGACACTTAGGTTAGTATAGGTTTTATAGTTTTGTAGTGATCGCACTATTAAGAGGGGTTAAGGCTAAGTAACTTGAGCATGGACATGGTCATTTGAAAATGGATGCACACTATGGTCACTCAGGTTTCTAGAAGTTCAAATAAGTGGTTCTCAACTTATATCTCAAGAATATTTGGATTTCATTCAAGACTCAAATCAGAAAAGACAAAATCAGAAAAAGTCTATACACCGGTTTAACCGACGCTCTCAATTTTCTATACGTCGGTTAAACGAAGTCAGCAGAGTCTGGACAAATTCAATACACCGGTTAAACCGACGTGTTTGAATTTAACGTCGGTGCATTAGTCCAGAGTTGGTTTTTCCAGGGTATTTCAAGTTCTATACACCGGTTAAACCGACGATGTTTGAATCAAGACGTCGGTGCAATTGACCAGTAAGATGGTTTTTCAAAGGATTTCAGAACTTATACTCACCGGTTAAACCGACGATAGGTTTGAGTTAACGTCGGTGCAGTTGTCCAGAAACTTGGTTTTTCAGTTGATCAGTGGACAACTACACTCACCGGTTAAACCGATGATACGTCGGTTAATCTGCCCAAGTCGTAACGGCTAGTTTTCAGAAGGGGCAGTTTACATTCACCGGTTAAACCGACGATGACTATTGGAGGGACGTCGGATTAACCGGCGCTACGCAGTTTTCTGGCAGCTTTTCTCCAACGGCTCTATTCGTGTGAGCTGCCTATATATACCCCTTCAATGGGTCATTTTGCTACTCTTGACACCAGGCAACATCCAAACACTTATACTATAGTCAAGAGCCACCTTGAGCTTCATTATTCACATACTTGTTCATTCAATCAATCAAGAAGCAAGATTAAGGACTTGAGTAGAGAGAAGCTTGTGTGCATCCGTTCTTGGTGATCGGTTCTTGCTCAAGTGAAGGCCTTAGCTTGTTACTCTTGGTGATTGGCATCACCTAGGCGATCTTGGTGATCGAGGTGTTTCTCGCGGAGCTTGCCAAGGATTGTGGGAGCCCGGAGAAGAAGATTGTACGTGGCTTGATCTCCACCATGCTGGGATGGAGAACGGAGACTCTTAGTGAGCGCCCTCGTCTCGGTGACTTGGGAGGTGACAAGACTCTTTGTGAGTGTCACAACGTGGATTAGGGGTGTGTGCCAACACATCGATACCACGGGAAAAAATCCGGTTGTCTCTTGTCCACTCTCTTTATTCAAGCATTTTCTTTCATGCAATTTATTCATGTGCTTGACTTAGAGATCATAACTTAGCTCTACCTTGCTAGGCCTTACTAGCATTGCATAGGTTAAGGTTGATTTACTTTGTTTTAGAAATCAAAAAAAGGCCCAATTCACCCCCCCTCTTGGTCCATCGATCCTTACAATTGGTATCAGAGCCTCGTTGCTCATTTGGATCATTAGGCTTCACCGCCTAGAGCTATGGCCAAGATGGGTGGTTCGCCTCCTCACTTCGAGGGCAAGAACTTTGCCTATTAGAAAGTTCGCATGGCCGCATATCTTGATGCGATTGCCCCCGAGGTGTGGTTGGCCACAAAAACCGGGTTCACCGGAACTCCCTCCACGGAACAATTAAAATGGAATGCCAAGGCTAGAAATGCAATTTTCGAAGCCATTAGTGAGGAAGTCTTTGCTAGAGTTAATGGCATGGACTTAGCAAGTGATATTTGGAAGGAGCTCATTGAAATTCATGAAGGCTCCACTAAAGTTCGTGAGCAAAAATATCATTTGTTTAGAGCTAAGTATGATTCCTTTAAAATGCTAGCTCATGAAAATTGCAATGATATATACTCTCGCTTGAATGTCATTGTCAAGGACATTAATGCACTTGAAATATCCAAAATTGACAGTGCCTTCATCAATCGCAAGATTCTCATGCTCCTCCCGAAGCCCAAGTATAACATCATCAATGCTATGCTTCAAAAGGAGAATCTTGACACAATGGAAGTGGGAGAACTTGTGGGCGAAATTCGCGCTCATGAAATGAGTATCCTTGGTATGTCCGAAGAGCCAACTTCAAGCAAATCAATTGCTCTAAAGACCAAGGCAAACAAATCCCGCAAGCACAAGATGATCAAGCAAGAATCAAGCTCAAGCGATGAAGAAGATGATCATCATGAAAGCTCATCCGATGTTGAAGAAGATGGAGAACTTGCTCTCATGATGAGAAAGTTCACTCGCTTGAATGACAAGATCAATAAGAAGGGCTTCAACTTTGACTCTAAAAGAAAAATGTTCCGGCCATTGGATGTCAAGAACAAAATTTGCTACAATTATGGAGAAAAAGGTCACATCCGTCCAAATTGCCCCAAGACGGACAAAAGAGATAAGGACAACAAGAGCAAGCATCACCATGATTCAAGTGATGATGAAGAAGAAGAAAGGAAGAACAAAAACAAGAAGCTTGGGAAGAAGAAGAGCCATGACAAAAAGACCAAGCTTTTCCCAAAGAAAAAAGGGCACACCAAGAGAAGTTTCTTGGTGGACAAACAAGAATGGGTGACCGATGTCTCATCAAGCGAAGATTCAAGTGATGAAGAAGACATAGTCACCATCGCCCTCACAAATGAAGAACCATCACTACCTCCACCTCCAATGTGCCTCATGGCCAAAGGTAACTCTAAGGTATGTGAGAGTGAAGATGATAGTGATGATGAGCTTGACCCTAATGAGTTTGCTAACCTCATTAATGAGTATACATCCGTTATCAAGAGGGAAAAGGGCAAAGTCAAGGTTCTTGAGAGCACTCGTGCTAAGTTAGAGCTTGCCCACTCCGATTTGCTTGGCAAGTACAATGACTTGCTCAAAAAGCACAATGAGTCACTTGTACTTGCTAAGCAAGTTGAAGAGTGCCACAAAAAGCTTAAACAAGAGCATAGGGAGTTGGCTCACAAGTACCAAGAACTTGAATTTGCCTATGAAGCAATTGACCCAAGTCTTGAGAACTTTGCTCATGAAACTATTGAGAAGGTCAATGCTTCTACTTCATGTGATGACCTACTCATTAATGCAAATGCCACTAATGCTTTGTTCGAGCTTGCACCTTCTAGGGAAAAAGAATTGATGGATCAAGTGGCAAGCCTCAAGAGTAGTGTGGAGAAGCTCTCAAGAGGAGAATACATCCACAAGGAGATTCTCTTCAACAATGCCCGTGACTATGGCAAGAGAGGTCTTGGTTCATTTCCGGAGCCAAACATAGCTACTACTCCTTCTCCGGAGATCAAGACTAGCTTCATCAAGGAAGTTGGTTCATATTGCCAACATTGCCAAGTCACCGGGCACCACACTAGGGAGTGCACTTTACCATCACGTCCTCTTCCTAACTTACCCAAGAATTACTCATCAATGTTTCAAAATAACCATTTTCTCTTGAGTAAAGTGAAGGGCAAGGTGAAGGCCAAATTCATTGGCAAACTCACTAAGGAGTCAAAGAAGAAGCTCCCCAAGCAACTTTGGGTCCCAAAAGCTCTTGTCACACATGTGCAAGGCCCAAAGCTTGTTTGGGTTCCTAAAACTCAAAAGTGAATTCTCATGTGTGTAGGTGAACTACGAAGCCGGTGGAAAACATTGGGTACTTGATAGCGGTTGCTCTCAACACATGACCGGCAATGATAGCATGTTCACCTCTCTTGAAGACCCCGGCGATCATGAACATGTCACCTATGGTGATAACTCAAGGGGAAAAGTTTTAGGTTTGGGTAGAATAGCAATCTCTAAAGATTTATCTATTTCTAATGTTTTGTTTGTAGAAGCACTAAGTTTTAATCTTATTTCAATTGCTCAATTGTGTGATCTTGGACTAACGTGTACCTTTGACGAGAATGGTGTTGTAGTAACTCTTGAAGAAGACAAGTCAATGGTATTCACGGGGTTTAGGCATGGCAACATCTATTTGGTGGATTTCTCTTCAAAGCAAACAAGCACCATGACATGCCTCTTCACCAAGTCTTCTCTTGGGTGGTTTTGGCATAGAAGAATTGCTCATATTGGCATGAGCAACCTCAAGAAAGCCCACAAGAGAGGGATGATCACCGGCTTGAAGGATGTCACATTTGACAAGAACAAATTATGCAAAGCATGTCAAGCTGGGAAGCAAGTAGCAACACATCATCCCATCAAGACGATGTTGTCTACCTCCAAGCCGCTCGAGCTTCTACACATGGATCTTTTTGGTCCAACTACATACAAGAGCATTGGTGGTAACCTCTATTGCCTAGTAATTGTTGATGATTTTTCACGTTACACTTGGGTTATGTTTCTAGGCGATAAGGGTGAAACTCCGGAACTCTTCAAGACATTTGCAAGAAGAGCTCAAAGGGAGTACAACTCTCCAATTGTGAAGATCCGGAGTGACAACAGCACTGAGTTCAAAAATATGAAGATTGAAGAATGGTGCGATGAAGAGGGCATTAAGCATGAGTTTTCCGCCACCTACACGCCTCAACAAAATGGAGTGGTGGAAAGAAAGAACAAGACACTCGTCACCCTAGCTAGAGCAATGTTGGATGATTATGGCACATCCGAGAAGTTTTGGGCGGAAGCAATCAACACGGCGTGTCATGCATCCAACCGAGTATATCCTCACCGACTCCTCAAGAAAACTCCATATGAGCTCATCACCGGGAAGAAACCAAATATATCCTACTTTCGAGTCTTTGGTTGCAAATGCTTCATCTATAAGAAAAAAAGGCTCGGTAAGTTTGAAAGTAGATGTGATGAAGGTTTCTTTCTTGGTTATGCATCAAACTCCAAAGCATATAGAGTATTCAATCAAACCTCCGGGTTAGTTGAAGAAACATGTGATGTGGAGTTTGATGAATCTAATGGCTCCCAAGAGGAGGTTGTTGGCTATGAAAATATAGGTGATGAGGAGATTGATGAGGCTTTGAAGAATATGTCCATTGGGGATATCAAGCCGGAAGAGGTGCATGAAGGCAATGATCAAGGGGGAGGACCTTCCTCATCTACACCAAGCACCTCCAAGGCACCCCAAGTGGATAAAGATCAAGACAAAGATGATACACAACCTCAAAAAGATGTGCCAACGCCAACACCCCAAGTCCAAGAACAAGAAGAGCAAAATGTTCCACCACAAGCACAAGTCACCCATGATCCACCCCAACAAGCATCCACGCAAGTACCGCTAGTGAAGCATGGTCGCATCTCCAAGGATCATCCAATTGGTCAAATCATTGGTAGTCCATCAATAGGAGTAAGAACTTATTCTAAACATGCTTCATTTTGCAAACATCACTCGTTTGTTTCTTGTATTGAACCCACTAGCATAGAGGAAGCACTTGAGGACTCGGATTGGGTGATGGCCATGCAAGAAGAGTTGAACAACTTCACCCGCAATGAAGTTTGGGTCCTCGAAGCCCCTCCGAAAGACAAGAACATCATCGGCACCAAGTGGGTCTTTCGAAACAAGCAAGATGAACATGGGGTGGTGGTACGCAACAAGGCAAGACTTGTGGCAAAAGGGTTTTCTCAAGTCGAAGGATTGGATTTTGGTGAAACCTTTGCTCCGGTTGCAAGACTTGAAGCTATCCGTATTCTTCTTGCTTACTCTTCTCATCATAATATTAAATTATATCAAATGGATGTGAAGAGTGCTTTCTTAAATGGCCTTATTAACGAACTTGTTTATGTTGAGCAACCTCCCGGGTTTGAAGATCCAAGGAATCCTAATCATGTGTATAGGTTGCACAAGGCACTCTATGGGCTCAAACAAGCTCCAAGGGCTTGGTACGAGAGGCTTCGTGACTTCCTAATCATGCAAGGCTTCAAGATCGGGGGGTGGACACCACATTATTCATAAAAGACGTCAACGGGGATCTTTTCATTTGTCAAATTTATGTTGACGATATTATCTTTGGCTCAACTAATGATTCACTAAGCCATGAGTTTGCTACCATGATGTCTAGGGAATTCGAGATGTCCATGATCGGCGAATTGACCTTCTTCCTTGGTTTTCAAGTCAAACAATTGAAGGAAGGGACATTCATCTATCAAAAAAAATATACTAAAGATATCTTGAAGAAGTTCAAGATGGGTGAATGCAAGCCGATCAAGACACCCATGGCAACCAATGGGCATCTCGACTTGGATGTGGACGGTAAACCGGTTGATCAATCCCTCTATCGTTCTATGATAGGGTCTTTGCTTTACCTTACCGCATCTAGGCCCGATATAATGTTTAGTGTGTGCTTATGTGCCCGCTTTCAAGCTAACCCAAAGGAGTCACACCTTTCGGCTGTGAATAGGATCCTTCGGTATCTCAAGCACACCCCTAGCATAGGCTTGTGGTACCCCAAAGGCGCTAGTTTAGATCTCTTGGGATACTCGGATTCGGATTTTGCCGGAAGCCGTGTGGATCGCAAGAGTACCTCCGGGGGTTGCCACTTGCTTGGGCGTTCTCTAGTTTCTTGGTCGAGTAAGAAGCAAAATTCCGTGGCCTTGTCCACCGCGGAAGCGGAATATATAGCGGCCGGTGCATGTTGTGCCCAAATCCTATATATGAAGCAAACCCTTTTGGACTTTGGTGTGAAACTAGATAGGATCCCACTCCTTTGTGACAATGAAAGTGCCGTAAAAATTGCCAAAAATCCGGTTCAACACTCTCGCACAAAGCACATTGATATTCGCCATCACTTCTTGCGTGATCACGAAGCCAAAGGAGACATATCTCTTCAAGGTATGAGATCCGAGGAGCAATTGGCGGATATATTCACAAAACCTTTAGATGAGAGTACTTTTGTTAGGCTAAGGAATGAGCTTAATGTGTTAGATGCGGCAAACGTCATGTAAGTTGCCATGTCATATAGAAAAATGCATACATATAGGACACTTGTCTAACCATGGTAAGATAGTGATGAGCAAGGGTTTAGTTAGAGGTGGTGGTCCACTTGTTTTCCTCTAGGCTTGTAGAAAGGCTCATCATGAAGAAGCTTCCCATGGGTTCAAACTTGACAAGTAGATTTTAATTTCTTGTTATGCATTTCTTGTCATTTAGATGTGCACTTCATGTTTATTTTACTTTCGCATGTGGTTGTAGTTTACATTATCATTGCATGCGTAAGGGTCACAAAGGAGATCACTTGATGAAAATGAGACTTGTTTCACATACAAGATCTTAATTCATGAAAAGTGAAAAGAGCACAGTGTTAGGTGCGTTATTGCCTAGTGAGCAATGTCATGATGAGTTTGAAGCTTTCTATCTTCAATATTCCTATGACATGGCTCATACATTTTATTTGGTGCTTTGTCTCTCTTGCGGCTTTTCCTTGTGTTTGAAAAGAAAATTATTTAAGCTAGTGTGCTATCCTATTTATTTTGAGGGGTAAAGTCGCCTATGCAAGTCCATTAACTTGAGTTTATTTGAATCTTATAAGTTTATTGGACTAAGCATAGAAGAGTGAGCTGAGTGAGGGGTTTTCGGCTTCACCGGTTAAATCGACGCTCAATGGATTTATACCCATCGGTTTAACCGGCGTTACTAAAGTTGGGTCTCAGCTCAGGCAGTTTCAGTCGTTTAACCGACGTATACAAAAGTCAAATCATCGGTACAACCGGTGTTCAGTTTCAGATCTGCAGGAGGCTCGGGTGAACTGCACCGACGCAATCAACCGGCGCTCAAACCCTAGGCGTCGGATCGACCGGCGTTAAGGAAAATCGCGGGCCCACCTGTCATATATGTCTCTTGCCCGCGCGGCCGGCCTCTGTTTCCTTTCTCCCTTCATGCCGCCGCCGCCCGACCCGATCCTTACAACGCCGCCGCCTTCCCTTCGCGCCGCAGCCGTTCCCAGCCTCTTACGCCAGAGTGCCGAGCTTGCTGACTCCAGAGGCATACGCTGTTCACATGGCACTCCGGAGGACTCTGTTACCGAGGAGTGGCTACCCAGAGGGGTTCACAGGTTTGCAGCAGCTCTTGCTCCTACACATCCTCACTCACGAGCCATTTGACATAGTTGACTTTATTCTGGCTGAGATCGAGGATGTGATCACTGATGGGATGGGTGTGGTGCGACAGTTTCCTTATGGGCACTGGATCAGTTACATATGCTCTATGATAGTGCCAGCAGAGTCACCCATCAGCGCCCCTTACCGTCACGACGAGGCTCCCAGGTTCCCTGTCTACCGACCCACAGCTCCACAGGACAGGAGGAGGGGCAGACACGCAGATAGAGCTGCGATGGCTCGTCTGTCACCGGAGGTTCAGGCACGAGTGGCAGAGGAGGATGAGGCACTCCTGGCAGCGGAGGCACAGCTTCCCGGGGGAGATGATGAGATTCACTGGTCTGAGCTTGAGTCAGACTCCTCCGAGGACGTAGAGTACTTTCCTCCAGCTGCCCCAGCCAGTCACGACCAGGAGGCAGGAGGTTCCGGAGAGCCAGCTCCTCCGACTTCAGCAGCTGCTACAGTCTCTGAGTCCCAGGTGACTCAGCCGTCCGAGCTCACTGCACTACTACAGCAGCTCGTGACTCAGCAGAGGGAGGACCGACTTGCTCAGGAGGAGGCCAGGAGAGCCCATGAGGCTCAGATTGCGGCTATTCAGAGAGAGGCAGCCCGAGAGTGTGCAACGACAGAGGAGCGTTTTGTCGGCCTCATTGACAGAGTTTCACAGAGGACAGACGCTCAGTTCCAGCAGATGCAGCAGGGCATGATGGCGATGTTCGGGATGATCTCCCAGCTTTACTCTCACACCGGACTCGCCCCACAGCAGCAGCAGCCCGGACTTCAGGGTGTAGGAGCACCTCAGCTTGCAGGCACACCAGCTCCTCCTCCAGCTACTACTGCAGCGCCTGCCGTCTCGACGACACCGGAGACCACATTCTCGATGTCCGCACTCTTTGGATCTGCCGGTCGTCCGCTCTTTTCACCACTGCCAGCGACCACACTCTTTCAGGACTCACTGTCAGCGGTTCAGTTGGTCGCCCTCCCTACCTCACTTCAGGCAGCACCTTCAGGGGGAGGAGCAGTAGAGGAGTCCCTGCTTCCACGGTCGACGCAGCCGGCAGCCTCAGCGGTCACTTCTTCAGATGTTGATACTTCTTCTGCTGGCCCGGTTACGACTTCTACAGATCCTCTACCAGGCAGTGCCAGCACGAGAGCCTCCACGACAGTCACTCCCCCAGTGAGCTCAGACCCAGACCAGCAGCTTCCGTCTGTCACCGAGGGTGAGAGTTCTCCGTCCGACGACGACGACGACCCGGACCGCTTCCTCGCTGTACCACGACAGCACGACCCGTAGCTCGCCTTTTGGTGCTTTGATGCCAAAGGGGGAGAGGTGTTAGGGGGAGCCACAGAGTTAGGGGGAGGGTAGAGCTAGAGAGAGCTCGTAGTTTCAGGACCTTGCTTATCTTCTTTGTATCACATTTGGAGTTAATTCATGGATATGTACATTTGTCGCTTGAGTATGCCGTTCTTTGAGACATATCTATGGATTTTGTTTGAGCCGTTGAGCTCTTTGGTCCTTTTTCGAGTTTGCTTGTGTTTATCCTGTTTTATCTTTCTCGCTCTCTCGTTAATTTATGTTTGTGTTGTCATCAATCACCAAAAAGGGGGAGATTGTAAGCATCTAGGCCCTCAAGGTATGTTTCGGTGATTAATGACAACCATTATTGTGACTAATGAGTTTGTGCAGCTTAATAGATCATTATCGCTCATTTGGTCATATGACAAAAGAGGCCCCTCAATTTCGGTTATTCAAAAAGGCGATCTCGGTATTCAACTTATATATGTCAAGGCTAAGGATCTTTCTAGTCCTAAGTGTCACAAGGTTGAGAAGGACACTTAGGTTAGTATAGGTTTTATAGTTTTGTAGTGATCGCACTATTAAGAGGGGTTAAGGCTAAGTAACTTGAGCATGGACATGGTCATTTGAAAATGGATGCACACTATGGTCATTCAGGTTTCTAGAAGTTCAAATAAGTGGTTCTCAACTTATATCTCAAGAATATTTGGATTTCATTCAAGACTCAAATCAGAAAAGACAAAATCAGAAAAAGTCTATACACCGGTTTAACCGACGCTCTCAATTTTCTATACGTCGGTTAAACGAAGTCAGCAGAGTCTGGACAAATTCAATACACCGGTTAAACCGACGTGTTTGAATTTAACGTCGGTGCATTAGTCCAGAGTTGGTTTTTCTAGGGTATTTCAAGTTCTATACACCGGTTAAACCGACGATGTTTGAATCAAGACGTCGGTGCAATTGACCAGTGAGATGGTTTTTCAAAGGATTTCAGAACTTATACTCACCGGTTAAACCGACGATAGGTTTGAGTTAACGTCGGTGCAGTTGTCCAGAGACTTGGTTTTTCAGTTGATCAGTGGACAACTACACTCACCGGTTAAACCGATGATACGTCGGTTAATCTGCCCAAGTCGTAACGGCTAGTTTTCAGAAGGGGCAGTTTACATTCACCGGTTAAACCGACGATGACTATTGGAGGGACGTCGGATTAACCGGCGCTACGCAGTTTTCTGGCAGCTTTTCTCCAACGGCTCTATTCGTGTGAGCTGCCTATATATACCCCTCCAATGGGTCATTTTGCTACTCTTGACACCAGGCAACATCCAAACACTTATACTATAGTCAAGAGCCACCTTGAGCTTCATTATTCACATACTTGTTCATTCAATCAATCAAGAAGCAAGATTAAGGACTTGAGTAGAGAGAAGCTTGTGTGCATCCGTTCTTGGTGATCAGTTCTTGCTCAAGTGAAGGCCTTAGCTTGTTACTCTTGGTGATTGGCATCACCTAGGCGATCTTGGTGATCGAAGTGTTTCTCGCGGAGCTTGCCAAGGATTGTGGGAGCCCGGAGAAGAAGATTGTACGTGGCTTGATCTCCACCACGCCGGGATGGTGAACGGAGACTCTTAGTGAGCGCCCTCGTCTCGGTGACTTGGGAGGTGACAAGACTCTTTGTGAGTGTCACAACGTGGATTAGGGGTGTGTGCCAACACATCGATACCACGGAAAAAAATCCGGTTGTCTCTTGTCCACTCTCTTTATTCAAGCATTTTCTTTCATGCAATTTATTCATGTGCTTGATTTAGAGATCATAACTTAGCTCTACCTTGCTAGGCTTTACTTTGTTTTATCTCTCTTAGCTTGTGTAGGTAGCTTAGTTATTCGGTTGGTGAATTGGTGCCTTACTAGCATTGCATAGGTTAAAGTTGATTTACTTTGTTTTAGAAATAAAAAAAGGCCCAATTCACCCCCCCTCTTGGTCCATCGATCCATACACCTTCTCCCGCATCCTTTCTGCTTCTCTCGTATCTCTCCCTCTCCCGCACGCGCTCGCCGCCACCAGCATACTCCCGCACCCTCCGCCCGACGCGCCCGCCGCTGCCCGCGCCTGTGCCCGCCGCCGCCGGAAAAAGCCCGTGCGAGCGCCCGCCGCCGCCCGCAGCACCTCCTCCCCCACCGGCGACCTCCGCCGGACGCTTCTCCACCCCCATCGGCGCCGCCGACGAGCTGTGCGCGCCTAGGGGTCCGCCTACCCCCTAGGCCAGGCGACGGGCCTCGCCTCGCTATTAATCGCGTGGAATCGCGCCTAGCGGAACAGGGGTTAAGCATAAATTTGCACTATGACTGTACGCGGCCATACTGACTGCCCTTCACAACGTAACGCAATGAATTTGCAACCTGATGAGCTGAGATGAACTATTCCAAACAAAAGGACAACAAAAAAAAACCAAGAAGACGACCCAAATAAGGCGGTAGAAGAATTTGCATCCAAACTAGTTCAACAGATTACAAAAGTGGTTGGCTATAGCTGTGAAATCAGCATCCACTGAACTTGTTGCAAGGATGAACAGACGGCAGAAGGAGAACGGACAGAGCAAGTAGTAAACAAAACACCAAAAGCTCCTGCCTGAATGTCTCCTGATCTCCTCTGCTGACGCACGCAGCGAGTCATTCTGGAGTACTGTCCTACTGTACTACTAGAGCAGCTGTTGTTCTAGACTTCTAGTCCACGATGACGAGGGGCTCGTCGGGGGTGGCGCCCTTGGAGGTGATCTCCTCCGGCAGGCCGCCGCGGAGCACCTGCACCCGGAACACCACCTCACTACTTGCCGCACTACTCCCGGTGGCCGCGGGCGCGGTGATGAGCTCGAAGACGCAGGCGTCCCCGACCCGCAGCGCGTTGTCGACGGCGAAGTCCCTCCACCCCGCGTCGATCTTCTTGCACTTGAGGTCGCCGCAGTAGCTCGCCGCCCACGACCGGCCGCGGCAGAGGAGCGCCGCGGGGACGCGCGCCTCCGGGAGGAGGCGCTGCAGACGAGCCGGGATCACCTGATGAGCACAAGAAAGTATTCCTTCTTTCAGTGTGAGGGAGCTGCCTGAGGCTGAGCCTGAGGGAATGATGCATGGCATGGCATGTGTGCCTCGTCTCACCAGCTGGAACTGCTTCTGGACCTGACTCTTGGACATGACGGTGGTGAAGAAGGGGTGGCCGCCGGAGAGCGGGGTCACCTCCCAGTCATCGTCTGGAGCCGCCGGCGGCGAGTGCTCCTGCTCCTCGCAGGGCTCCACCTTTGGCTTGCCGCCGGCATGAGGAGGCTCCAGCTCCAGCTTGGGGAAGCCATCCGGATCCGGCTGCTGCTGCTGCTTCTTCCATGGGAAGCCAGGGGTCCGGGTCTCCATCTGACAGAGCTCGACTGGGAACAGCTGTGATTTCAAACCAGGGGTCTCCATGGAAACAGCAGAAAGAGATGGCTCGAGAAAGGAGAGAGAGATATTTGCAACACGCAGCGGTACATGTACCTGAGCAGGGAGAGGGGAGAGGGTCAGGCACTCAGGCTCTTGCTTCAGTGAGCGGCACTGACTGAGCCAGAAGAGACCAATTGCCAAGCCTCAGGACCCTTCGACTTCCAGCCCATCGTAAGTAAGGAGAGAGCCAGCCAACCAACCACTAGACAAGAATTAATAAGTCTTCAGATACGATTCCATCAAGGCTGCGAGAGGAATGATTACGAAGCAGCATCACGCTGCATATTCACACCAAACATGTTTGAGTCAATTCCATCTATGCCACTGAAAATACTCACCTCTTATATGTCATTGGCTCCACATGTCATAAACACAAAAAAATCCCCTACATATCATTCAGTGGCACACAAAGGATGAGTTGTATTCTTCAATGGCATAGAGAGAATTTACTCAACATGTTCGCAACGCAAGCACATCGCATAAGCTGAGGATTCTAGTTCTCCCCCAGCATTTTATTTCCGCAAGAAAAGTATGCCTCGCAAATTATTCTACAAAATTCCACACCATGTCTCGACCAGAATTTTGTACACGGGGGTTAAGAATGTAAAACCTCACATACACAACCCCTCCAAAAGTAATCATACAGCCTAATTGTATTGTATCCTACTTGTATTGTGCATCAAAGCAAAGGGGGGGATCTTGGATTCATGAGCATATTCAGTTTCTGCCGACCGGGAAACAGCATGGAGAGGCAGTTTGGGAGTTCCTAAAGATCAGAGATGCGCTTCCCGCAGATGAAATCCACCAATTTGGTGACTGCCACATCCAGTGCTGCTGTCACGGAGATCAGGTTTTTCAGAAACTCTTCTGCAGTTGGCTTGTCCCCATCCACAATATCAGTCACGGCTTTCACTAAGATTGCTGGAGTTGAGAACATGTCCGCGACGTATGCCACCGCCGCTCCCTGTATAGGTAAACGGGGCAAAATTAAACCACTTTCAGACTTCAAATTTTGGATTACACCGTTACAGTGAAGAGGAAGCAGGCAAAGTAGATAAAATAGCAACATTGGAGTAGTTGCTTCTTGCACTTCATACTGAACACCAGTGCACTTAACACACCTGCTCTATGCTGATTACAAAACTTTGCATCATGTATTATTTAAAAAGATCTCAGCAACAACTAAACCTGTCGGTCATGGCTGCCTATTTCAACCAGATAACTACCACAGGTATAAGGTTTGTAGAAATGACCCTAGAATAAATAAAGGACGCTTTACAACAGCGGAAGCTAGGTTTGCAAAACTCCATTTTTCTGGTGTATACCAGTATTCATAAAGCTGATTGCCTGAGAAGACGTGCATACCTCCATATCCTTGATTGTAGCATCATTGCTCAGTATAGCCTCCTCATCCTGGGGAGACATATCCAGAGAATCCCCAGTCGACAACTTGCCAAGCTGAAATAAAGGAAGCGTTCAGTAAGACAACAGATGCTACTATGGTTGTCCATAGATTGCTACAAGATCAAAAGTTTGCAAATGGAACTATAAAATTATCGCTATACCCACTAAAAGGAAATAGCAAAAGGCATGCAACTCTAAGCACAACATGGAAGAAAAAAGCTCAGCAGTTTGTCAACAGGAGAAAGCTACAGCTCACCTTGAAATTGAGTTCCTTCAGGATATTAGGGGCTGCAAAAGTTTTCCGTGCTCCAATTCCATACATGTCAAAAACCTATTCATACATACCAATAAGTCCATATTAGTATGGCTGAAATTTAAAGAAAGACTAACCAAAGAACAATAATAGCTAAAGAAGAAATCACACTAAAATAAAAAAATAAATATATAATTATAGCGCAATCTTTAGCAAGTGGTATACATGAAATAACTAAAATTGATTACTGCTACAGGGCAAGGAATGCAAATAAGTTGGAGCAGAGAAGATAGATTAAGAATATTTGTTAGATCAGACTAGTCATATTGTTTGGCACACAAATGACCTGCTCATCTCAATGAAGAAAATGGATGTAACCCCAGGTCAACACATGTATTAGAAATGTGAGACGATACTCACAGGTATTGGTATCCTCCTGTCATGGAATGCAACATCTGATGCTAGGAAGACATCTTTAATGCTTGCTCCTTTGGCCTACAAAAAAAAATCCAATTTTCAAACAGAGTATAAAAACCAGAACATAAAGGCAAGATCAGCAAAGTTCTAGTACATACCTTGAAGCCACCAGCAGTGCCAGCATTAATGATAATGTCTGGCTTCAATGCTTGAATGGAAGCATAAGTCACAAGAGCTGCTGATACGGTACCAACACTGTCAACTCCTGCAAGGATGCAGTTCTTGGTAAGAAATGAAGTCGATTGACATAGAATTGTCTCAAAGAGAATTACATTGCACGGACAAAAGAAAGGAAGACGACAAACTTATTATCGATGGAAGCACTTAGTCAACTAAAATACTAAAATCTACTTCGGGGCCAAGCTAAGTTGACAACCAAGTGATGGAAATGTGAAACCATCCAGAACTTACCAAAAACAGGATCCTTTCCAGGCATGACAAGGTCAAGGTGGAGATCTTTGTAGATGCCATAGAACCTAGTCCATGGGGCACCTTTAGGAAATCTGCGAGGTACAATATAACAAAATAGTGTTAGCTTCATGGTATCATTCAGGCAGTATGTAGTATGATAATAGATGCCATCTCAATTCCACCACAGAAAGGCATATTTACTTTTAGTGAAACCAGGTAACAGCCATATGCTGACACCTGACTTATGTACCGCAGACTTAATAGAGGATCTGTAAGAACTGGAGTGCTACGAGTATTGAGCAGAATACAGAGCACAGAATGCAATCAAGCTAGAGAGCATTATACTAGTAACATTTTGTTAGCTCCAGCAACGGTCTGCATTCTTGTACATAATGGCATAGTTGCTACTAACCGTGTGGTGAACCATGCTGAATGAACACTGGCACTGAATCGGTACAATTTTCATAGCTCATTCTGGTGACGCAACAATCTGCTCGCATCCAGAAATCTAAATCAGAGACGAAAAATCCAGAGACACTAGTAACTCCTATCCTATCCAGGATGCAGCAAAAGGGGTAAAGAAAAAATCCTAGTACGGTACGAAATCGCCCTGCTCGCCACGCAGCAAAAAGGGGCAAAAAGGAAACCCTGCTACGGTTCGAAATAGCCGTAATCCAATGAAATCGCACTCAGAGCAGAGCACGAGACGTACGCAGATGAATAAAACCAAGAGAAAAAAAAGGAGAAGGGGGACACCGACATGGATTCGCTGGCGGGCGCCTCGACGAGCTTGAACTTGTTGACAAGCGCCATCGCCTCCTTCTCCATCGCTGCAACGAAACCCGAGCGAATAAGCAAACAGCCGCGGACGCGGAGTGAGCGAAACGAGGAGGGTACTGAGCAGCCGTAGGAAATGGAAGGGAGCGGAGCGGGCGGGGGCTCGAAATATTACCCATGACGATGAGGACCCTGGAGATAGCGCCGGCCCCGGGAGCGGCGGCGTCCGGCTGCTCGGACGGCGGCGGTGGCGCCATCGCCGGGAGCTTGAACCCTAGCAGTGGGATTGCGATTGCCCCCGCCGGCCAGGCGGCTCGTCGGTGACAGGTGGGGCTCGAGCCGGTTCCGAACGAGAGGCGCAGCAGCGGCGAGCCGGTTCGCACTTCTCTTATAGAACGGTCGTCTGGTGGGGTCCGGCCGGGTCCCACTCCAACGCTGCGGGCGGCCTGACTGGCTCCGCCAGCCGGCTGACGCTCCTGGACCGGACCTGGGGGACCCAGACCTAGACCTAGATCCATGTCTTGTGTTCCTAGCGGCTTGGAAAATGCATCTTGTAATACCCTTTCTTTTCTCTCTAGAAAAAATCTATGGAAAAGCTATATCATACCTTGGTTTCTTTTAGATCTCGAACGGGGCCGGCGGCGGCGGGTGGCGCCATGGCGGGAGGGGAGAACGGCGTTGAGAGGGCCGGGCTCGGATGTGGAGTCATGCCGAGACTCGTGCAGAGATTCATCAGGGCATGGACGCGGTGGCGAATCCGACATTGCGCCCCCTTGAAGATGGATGAAGAGGGCGGAGCAGGGGCGAGGGCGAGGTGGATGAATCCCCGAAGGTGAGAGTGGCGGCGGCGAATTGAAGTTGGGAGGAGGGATTGGGAGGCGTTTTATATCGCTGCGGTAGGAGAGTGTGTGGCGGCTTCTTTTTTATATCGAAATGGGTACATCTTGAACATTGGATTCGATCCAACGGATTATAGAATTTGAGCATTTGATGGGCCAAAAAAATTCTCGATTGTTTTCTAAATGGGCTGCTCTTTTTGTTACAAATTTGTACTCCAATTTTTATAACATTGGCAAATCTTGTACACCTTGGCGAGACAAGAGTAGTTGTCACATCTAGGTGGAGTGCGGGTCGACTTGATTCATGTCGTCTTATCTTGAGGTACAATGTGAAGCTCTTTTCTTATTGTCGGCTTAGAGGGCATTACAGAGCAAACATAAAAGCTTGGAGCAAGGCAAGAGTAAAGTTTGCTTGCTCCATGTTCAAATTTGCGGTGTTGTAGTTTAAGAAAAAAAGATGTACGCTTTAGCAGTTTAATAATTAGCCAAGTCTATTCTAGCCTGTGCCCCCTATTTATATAAAATAATTGTTCGGGGAAAAATCATATGAAAAAGATATTGAGCTGAAGCTTTCGTCTTAACGGGCCGCATAAATAATTCTTCAGTAGGACACAAGAAAGCCCAGTGGATCGAGACTCCAGAGGCCCATCTGAACACCTTTGGTATGGCAAGAGGCAAGGGGGCAACTTCTTGGTCAGCTGTCCTCTTCACGGGTACAGTTTGCCCCCATTATATTTTGGTGAGACCTATCACGACGCACCTTTTTTTCTACCGAAACACAGGCACCATTCTATTCTGTTCATGGTATGGAACTATGGATCAGAGATGAAGGACCAAGAGAGATCAGTGAGTGAGCACACAAGGCCAAAGCCAATAGGACAGCATCTCCTTGCATTGGTTCCTTGTTCAATGTTGATCATCATTGGCACTTGTAAAATGAAGCACGCGGATCATGCCCCCCATCCATCGCATCGCATCGCGCGCACCAACCCTCCCTGCCTGCTTGCCTTCAAAAGCTCACCCTTCCAGGCACGCAGCGGGCAGACAAGACGCCCACTAGCTAGGCCACGAAGAACAGCTCGGGCCAGCCATGGCCATGGCGCTCATCTCCGCCTCCGGCACGGCGGCCCCGCTGCAGGTCCTGCTCTTGGCGCTGCTGCTCGCGGCGTCGGCCGCGGCCTTGCCGGCCATGGACCGCGCGCGCTGGCAGGTGGACACGGTCAACCGGCGAGGAACATCCCTCGGCCTCGTCATGTCCTACGTCGACGAGGCCACCGCGCTGCAGGCCTCCGGCTACTTCACGCCCTGGCGCGTCCTCCCGTTTGTTGACCTCTATGGTAAATCTCAGCCGTCCGTTTGCCAATCCGCACGCTGACCTGTCAGTCATCTCTTCCGCACGGGCATGCCCTGACTGCTCTGTTCCCAGTTGACTTTTCCGGTGCTCTGACCTGGTAGCAGCGGCCAAACTGCAAGCTAAGCCGAGATACTGGTTTACCTGCACAACGAAATGACGATAGAGAATGCCAAAGGATTTGATATGACTGTTTTTTCAACAAATTTAAGGATCATTAGCAAAACTCAAAACTTCCATCAAGTCTGAAGCTCTGCAAGTGTGAGGATGCTACCCATAAAATGCAAACTAGCTTCATTAGCAGTAATCTGTGAAGGCCAAAAGTTAATTAAAGATGGATGCTTTCAGACATTACATTTACAATTAACCTGTCCTGGACAAAAGCATAAACTAGAACTGATGAGCACGGCACTAGAACTAACTCATGCGCTCATCAAGAACTGTGTCACCTTATGTTGCCTCAAGAGAGTTGAAGAATGCGCACCAGAAAAAAAAAGCATACTACTTGCCCTCAGACAGAAAGCATATATATAAATTGTTGTTACAGGTCTCTGCAATTTCCCCCCTTATTCTACTACACTAGCTTAAGTGCTGTGTCCACTTCCAAATCATAAGGCATTCTCCTACCTAGTCATTGAGTGTGTATTTATACCCTATTGGTCTTTCAAGAATACAACCTGACCAACTAGGATGTTTCAGGACGACGGTTTCACGTTGGCAGCATTCGTGGCGTGAATGTTATATACGCACTGACAGGACAACGCAGGGTACTCAAATTCAAGCCCACTCAGCATTTACATTCTGCATATCTTTACCTTCATGCTTACCTGTTACCACTACCTCTTTGTTTTTCCAGTTGAATGCAGCTGTCACTGTACAGACTCTCATCGATGTCTTTGGTGTGTCTGGCATTGTTCATTATGGCACAGCAGGGAGTTCTGATGATTCCCTGTCGTTTGGCGATGTCAGTGTCCCCAAGCTTGTTGCTTACACAGGTGCCTGGACATGGAAGGTACCCATCCAACTTCTTTAACCCACCTCAAGATGTAATGCTGCACCTGCACATATAGATGCAAAGTTATTGGAATCTAATCAAATCTCAACCATACTCTAGTGAAATAAATATTACTGTGACTGTTAACTCAAAATGCTCATAAATTTTGTCATTTTGTGTGCTACATTAATCAAATCAAGTTCCACCACTTGCAGGTAGGCAACATCTCAATGAGGAATATGATGTAAAATTTATAAATACAATTACAACCTCAAAGCAGTTTGTACATGGTTTAGTAAACTCAGCCCCTTAGCATGATTTCTGGTATTCTGATTATTGCAGAAGTTCAGATCACCAAAAGAGTCATAAGCAGAACTCAGATTTGGAGAATATAATAGCCCAAATGGAGGAGAGAATCTGCTAGGGTCCCTGAAATTCAGAAACGAGGAGTTATATTCTGTGGGTAAGCCTATGGAAGAAATTTTCTGGCTACCTGTAGATTCAGCATGGTTCAAAGTTGCAGAACAACTAAAGGTGAGTGATGCAAAATATATCAGTAGCATAACTGTACAACAAATATATTTTTGTGCATGGCTAATCACAACATACTAATTGTGAAATTTCTGCAGGTCAAACTTGAAAGATGCAATGACACTTTCTGCTTACCTACAACTCCACAAGTTGTCTATGGGCTTAAAGGATCATCAGCTGACATGTTTCTTGACAATGCAGAGTACAGGAAATTCCTTTTCAGAGAATTTGGGGTGTCAACAGTAGATGAGGAGAGCGCAGCAGTGGCGATGGTGAGTTTTAATATATCATGTCTCTTAGATTTCATTTATATGCTTGCCAATATTTGCACAACAACATTCTAAGGCAATCATGTTAACTAAGAATTACCTTATTTATTCAACAGACAACAAAATCTCCTGGTGTACCTGTGATTGTATTCCGTGGTGTATCTGATTTGGCTGGCGGGGAACCAACATGGTCATCAACAAGCCTGATGAACCTAGCATCTATTAATGCATTAAAAGTGGCAGTGGAGTTCATCGGAACGGTTGGCAAGCAGAAGTCAATAGAATCAGTACAAAGGAGTAATAACTGAGAAAAGGATGATTGCCATGCTCATCCATCACCACTCCAAAATAATTCTACACAATAATTGGAAGCTACCCTCAGAATGATCCAGAATCTTGAGGCTTCAAGACCTGTGTCCCCTCAAATAAACATATAAATGTTTGGGATGTATAGCCACATTGTAACCTTGCCTCTGGCCATGATTTTTTAGTGCAATTTTGATGATGATGATGGAACAAAATGGTGAGCCAGATGTTTCATTTTTTTATTAGAAGCATACCATTGATGTAATCATGTAATATTGATTATTTTTATAAAGAATCATCGACTTGGCCACTGGAAGACAACCCGCAATCCTCACCCAGTAGTAAAAAGGAAGATTCATTTATTCAGTTATCAGTACTTATCTCATCATGTACATTTGGTTTCAAACAAGACGTGACAATGAATAGCAATGTCCTCGAGACAATAGCTTCCATTTGCAATAATTCTGTACCGAAGTAAAAGAGAACTTTAGATTTATAATCTATTAAAGACCCCAACCCAAACAAACTGCAATGTACAGCTCTGCAGTCCGCAATAGGTCCCTGAAATGGTGACCATAAGAACTACTGGATATCTCACTAGCTCAGCCAAGTGGCATTAACACAAAGGGCAGCTACACAGCCTATACCAAAACATGTATGCACTCATCAGGATTTCATTGACAGTCCTAAATGTCTGACCATCACAATGGTATAGAGAATACTGTGATCAAAACATGATTTGTTCAACAGATAGTTAGCTTTACCTGTTAGTCTAATTTAGTATTCTTATTTATAAACCAGCTCCATGAGGTTCCTAACCTGAAAATGCATATTCAGACGACTGTCATATTTCACTACCAATAGTCTCCACATGAACATTTTCCATCCTTGAAGTGGTGAAATCGTTGAATATCTCTCATGATTATTTCCCGTCCTGTCACCAGAGATATTAACTTGGTCGCATTATGACAGTCGTTACAAACTCGAAGGTTCTTCTTTATCTGAATTGTTGTTCCAGGGGCTGTACGAATGAGGCCATATGCAATTGCAAGCTTCTCACTGTGAGTGTTAAGCAGCTGCACCTTGACATCATCTTCCACATCATGAATTGAGTCAATGTCTGGCACATAGCCCACAGCTTTGACCTCATCTATGAGCTTAGCCAGCCTTGCATATATTTCCTTTGCTTGCTGGTGATTTGTGCTTCCAGAGTAGAAGGTATGGACCTCACCTTTTAGCTGAATAATACTCCATCCAGGAGTCTTTTGGAGGCCTTTCTTCTCCATTGCAGTCCTCACCCGTGCAACGTCCTTCCACTTAGAAGCATTTGCATAAATGTTTGCCAAGAGGACATGATACACCCCCTCCTCTGGCCCCAGCTCAAAGATCCTTTGTGCTGATTCCTCCGCCAATTCCACATTCTTGTGCAACTTGCAAGCACCTAACATTGCACCGAAAACACTAATGCCAGGTTGTATAGGCATGTTTTTGATAAATGACCATGCTTCATCTAATTTCCCAGCTCGCCCAAGAAGATCCACCATGGTGCCATAGTGCTCCATCCCAGGTTCAAGCCCATAGTCCTCCTTCATGCTAGCAAAATATCTCCGTCCTTGGTCAACCAAACCAGCGTGACTGCATGCTGCGAGGACCGAGAGGAACGTTGTCTCGTTCGGTAAACTACCAGTGCCTTTCATCTCTTCAAACAGCTCGACTGCAACCTTGCCAAAACCATGCGAGCCATACCCATGAATCATCGCATTCCAGGTGATAACATGCCTCTGCCTTGCAGAATCGAAGAGCCTTCTAGCTATGGTGACACGCCCACATTTCGAGTACATGTCAATAAGGGCTGTGAGGACATAGATGTCCTGGTCCAGATGGTGCTTGATTGAATATCCATGGATCCATCTTGCCTGCAGAGGATCTGAAATCTCCGCAACCGCAGGAATCACGCTGACAAGAGTGAACGAATCAGGTTTCACATTTTCCAACTGCATAGTAGAGAGAAGCCTCACAGCATCCTCGGAGCATCCATTCTGCGAGAAGCCAAGGATCATGGCATTCCACGAGATCCGTGTCCTTTTGTTGCCGAGTTCATTGAAAACCTGGGCAGCAAGGTCAGTCCTCTTGCACTTGGAGTACGTGGTGATAAGGGCGTTCATCACCGACACATTTGACTTGAGGCCGATCCTCACAAGCAGCTCATGAACATGTCTTGCCTCATCAAGATGTCCAAGCTCCCTGCACGCTTGCAATGCTGCCAGTATGGTCGCATCTGTCACATCCACACCCTCCCTAACCATCCTCTTGAACAGATCCAGCGCCTCGGTGGCGTTGCCGCTCTGGGTGTACCCATCGATCATGGCGTTCCATCATGGCGTTCCAGGACACAGAGTTCCTGACCGTGACCGGCATCCAATCGAAGACAGCCCTCGCTGCCTCGATCGCTCCGCACTTGCAGTACGCGTCGAGAATAGCCGTGGAGACATTCACGAGGTCATCGAGCCCGGCGCGGAGCGCGAACGCGTGGACCTGTCTGCACGCGCGGAGTGCCCGGGCTCTGGCGCAGGCCGGCAGCATGGACACGAGCGTGACGGAGTCGGGGCGCTCCCCGCCCTCCTCCTGCATCCGGACGATCACCTCCATGGCGGCCTCGGGGAGGCCGTTCCGCGCGTAGGCGGCGACGAGCGCGTTCCAGGCGACGCGGTCCCTGGCGGGCATCCGGTCGAACACCCTGCGCGCGTCGGCGGGGCGCGGCACTTGGCGTACATGTTGGCGAGGGCGGTGGCGGCGAGCGACTCGGAGGCGAGCCCCCGCGCGGCGCGCGCCGCGCAGAGCTTGAGGAGCGCGGTGAAGGTGCGGAGGACGGGGCGCGCGGCCGCGGGGGCCGAGGGGGAGGTGGAGGACATGGCGGCGAGCGCGCCCGGGAGGTCGGAGCGCGCCACCGCCGCCCTCAGGCGCGCGTGCGGGTCGGCAGCATGCGAGGGGGTGGGAGGAGACGGCGCCACGGCGGGAGGGAGGCGGTGGCGCGGCAGCACAGCATCGCTCGGATACGGTGTCTAATCTCAGCAGCATATCAGTTGCTTAATTACTTTTATTATTACTAGCACCATTATTTCATTTGATAAGAATAGGATAGGATCACCTGCAGTGGCGGAGCTGGGATTCAAATTGAGGGGGCTCATTTTCCTTTTTCTTGCTCCCTCCATTTTTCTTCTTCTTTCTCCTTTCTTCTTCCTCTTCTTCTCTTCTTCCTCCTTTCTTCTTCCTCTTCTTCACTCATGCTTGAAAAATATTAGGGGAGCTTCATGGGTTCTATGGGAGTAGGGGGGCTGGAGCTCTCCCAGCACCCCCTGGCTCCGCCACTGCCTGGTTCCACCAGGGCCAGGGGGTAGGCCTTCCTAGCAAATAGCAAGATAGAGTCAAGTGTCCAAAAGATTGCTTAGTATAAGGCTTGCTCCAACGGGCCACGGTAAACCACCCTCCACCCCACGTAGGGGGGGCTTTGGGGGGAGTTGAAACTCCCTCCATATATAGAGTGAGTTTCAACTCCTCCTATATCTCTAATCACACCGTTTCTTCGCGATATTAATCATGTTTGAGCCCTGTAACATGATGATAATGCGTATTATGATAGTATAAATACTGTATGATTTTTTTAAATTCAAAAATATTAAATAAATAGTTAGTTAATGAGTGATAGTATATAGGGGGAATAGATATGGGGGGAATGGTTGGAGAAAAGGAGTTATAGGGGGAGGAATCTTTTGGAGGGAGGTAGTAAAATATAGTAGAAAGTACATATAGGGGGAGTTGGATGGGGAGAATGATTGGAGCAGGCCTAAGATCCAGAACATGATGGCTCGACCCACCGTGTGTTCCGATCAATGGTAGTGTCTCGCTGAGCAGGTTGCTTATCAAACACTCATCAGCGTCTGCGTCGTCTTGTTTCCTAGTGTCTCCTATTCCCATTGTGCAAAGATCGAACAAGCTACTGCCATGTGCTATGATCAAAGAGGAGGAGTTTGTTGAATTATGCATACATGCCTGGTCCTCTTCTTTAATTTGCCCCAGAATGCTTTTGTGTTATCCGTGGATATATAGTGAGCTAGTGAAGATAGAAATGTGGCAATACTGCGTCAAGTGAAGAAGCCAGCAGGCCGGTCCCATGCTACGAATTGTATCTTGCGCAATAAATGAGCGAGTATCATGTAAGATTTTTTTATGATAATGATATACAGAAAAAGAGGAGAGACATAGTTTGAGCTTGATATATATGACATCAAAGACTTTATTACGATTATAATTTTATAAATATGCAAAAAAGGAAAGTCTTTATTACAAACAGGACTCAAGACACAAAGAAAATTAAGCTAAGTAAGAAGATTATCCACAGTTGGTTCTGCTCTCAAAGAGGACACATGCTGATTTTGAAAGATGACATCATTTCTACAGTTCCAGCAGATAGCCCAGCAAAGCAAGATGATTAGGTCCAAATTAAGATATAGGTGTGTTTAATTTAGGTGTGCCTTGAAGCGGGCGATTGCCTCAAAAACTGAAGCTTCGAGGGAGGCATGTATATTTATGAGGCTCCAGCAAGCAGTGGCAAAAGGGCATCTTAGGAGTAGATGCTCCAAGGTTTCCTCCACTCCTGAGCTGCACATTTCACATTCGTATGAATCAAGTACCATTGTTTTGTGTCTAAGAATATTTCTGGTGCCTAGACGATCTTTAAGTAATAACCAGGAAAAAAAACTTTATGTTTGTTTTGGCAGCTTGAGTTCCATAGCCATTTGAATACCCGAGGGACTTGAGCATGACAAGTGAGGTGCAGATAGGTCTTTTTTGAGGAATACTGGTTATTACCCCATATATAGTGCCACCAGTCCACATTTTCTGAAAGTGGTAGATTATTCAACAATTGCTGCAGCAATTCCATTTGTTCAAAGGCTTCCTCTGAATGAGGTAAATGAAAGAGCCGGTGAAATGGCTCAGTTTGTGAGACTGTTTGGAAGAACAGGAGTTTGTTTTTTCACAAAGGAGAAGAACTCTGGGTCTTGCTAATGCTGCACCTGTCCCCCCTATACCAAAACAAGCAGGTTGAGCCATCCTGAATATTGACCTATTAAATATAAGATCTTGAGCCCCCCTGCTCCATGGGCCCCAGGCCGTCGCCCTGATTGCCCACCCCTCTGAGCCGGCCCTGGCAGCGATGCACTGCTTGCTTTTCAAACCCTCAAACACTAAGTAGCATCTGCCTCTTCTTCATTCCTAGTGTCTCCTATCCCCATTGTGCATACAACTAGCTAGCTACCATGGATGATCCAAGAGGAGTTTGAATTGATCTCATGCATGCCTGGTCCTCCTCTTTATTTGTCCCAGAATGCTTTAATTTGTGTTATCCGTTGGTATATATAGTGAGTGAAGATAGAAATGTGGCAATACTACGTGAAGTGAAGAAGCCGGCCAGTCCCATGCCATTATTCCCAGTGAATTGCATTGCATGATTGTATCTTGCGCAATAAATGAGTATCATGTAAGATCCACTACTACAAAAATCTTTACGAAGGTGGGAAAAAAGCATTAGCCGAGGCAGTTTTTGCAACCGCCTCGGAGCAAAGGTCATGGTTAATCATGGCTTTAACCGAGGCGGTTTCCTCTGCCCCCCTTTGGCTGAGGAATGAGGAGATGAAGAATGAGGAGGAACTCTAACTCCTGTTTATATACTCCAAAAGACATATCAGACTGAGATGGGCTGTTTGGGCTCCGAGATGGGCCAGTACTATCCGAGGCGGACCTTACAACGTCCCCGCCTCGGTTAACATATTAACCGAGCGTTTACGCTAAAACAACCGCCTCAGTTAATGTCTATTAACCGAGACGGACATTTTAAGACGCCCGCCTCTATCGGTAAATCGCATGTATTAACCGAGGCGGTTCAAAATTATGCCCGCCTTCAAGGGTCTTTTTAAATGTCACGGTTAATGGTTTTTTTTTTGTAGTTGTGAACTTTGCATTTGTGACAATGGTATAGAGAAAAAGGCGAGAGATATAATTTGAGCTTGATATCAAAGACTAGCTAGCTATTATATTAGGGAACCGTGTGCATATGCAACAATTTGTTGACACGGGATTCCTGAGAAACAAACCAAGATAGTACTATGCAGCAATAGATTGAATTATTATTGTAGCATATATACTTGTATTTGCTATGGAATGGATTGGTATATGACATATTGCATTGACAGTATTGTGCCTTGGAATGAAGATTGACATGATATAAATATGTTGGAGCAAGCTAATTAAGTTTGGTTATTTTCAGCACAATCCTTGTGTTATTACTGTTTTTGTTTTTCCTCGCTCGCTCCACGCTCCATTGTCATTTTCGCTTGAATGAACTCACGCAAGTTGATGGTACTCGGGGAATACTTGGAATCAACCAGCAAATGGTCGAATGGCACATCTCGTCATTCCCGCTTCAAAGACCCGCCGTTGGGGAGACTCAAGGATTGCCAAGATTGTGGTGGTCTGGATTGTATCATTAGACGACCAGATCTTTGCACTACCCCAAATATCTTTTTCCAGACGCCTCCCATCCTCATCATACGCTCTCTACTCTTGTGCTTTCCTATCTCTCTCCTACATCTTGTGGTCTGATTCGGCTTCATTTGTACACCAAAGAAATGCGTGGCTGGCGATGTTCAATTATGCAGACAACTCAACAACTATTATTGCATATAAGTTGCTGGAACCCTTAACTTGGTTGTTGTGTCTGACTCCTGTTAGGCTGAACTGAAATTCATGGCACACCATGCATGCTGGCACATTATATATTCATGGCACACCAACTAACTTGTGCACAGATTAGTTGGTTAGTTTCTTAAAAAAGACTCACCCTTAAATTTTGGTTTTAATTAGAATCCATATATATCGTCAAAGTTCCATCCTGAATGTGGGCCAGTGAATATTGATCCAATACAGTAGAACCCTATGGGCTGTCCCAAATGTTATCCTTGCATAGTCCCCTCCGACCATCATCTCCCTTCTATATGTTTCTTAAGCAAATGAGTTAGTTGGACTTACATGGGACAAATTTTTCATCCACCAATTCTTTTATCTTTCTTTTTTCAACAACATGTTATGTTGGGGTAGCTGTGATTGATTTCGCGTGCAATTTGTCTTCAATATTGATCCAATTCTTACCGCATGATCCTTATTTCACTTGGCAAATGGCAGAAGCTATATCAAATCATGTGGGTGGAGTAATCTGAATGATTTTTGTTCTTCATTATTACTCGCATTTTTTCATTGTTGCTTATCTTGTGTTTCTGAATGATCTTAATGGTTGTAAAAATCACTTTTCATATTTGTTACATAGGTGACGTGAAGATTTTATTGGACTAAACAGTGATTGATAACTAATTCTGAAATCAGCCCCTACGAGAGGTAGCAACTCCATTATTACCTTAGGCGAGCAGAGCGCATTATTACATTAAAACGATACTTGCAATAGCTATTGGGTTCACCATTTTTCATGTTTCAAGATTTAAGATCCATATTGTTTCAATTATGTAGCTTCGGCGTCATGGGCCACTTGATTGTTTTTCTAATCTATCCTCAGGATGGAAAGGCTATAATATTCGACTCCTTGTGGGAAACAAACAAAGAACGACACATGGATTTAGAAACTTGTTTGCAATAGTAAGTGAAAACATATTCTTTTATGCACTTTAAGTACAATATCAAATTTATTGTTGAAACTAGTGGTTGGCATACGACGCTTACAGAAAATACATGGAAGACCCCAAATGCTATGATCGGAGGACCGAGAAGAAGAAGCAGAAGTATGGCACAAAATTGTGCATGAGGTGACAATTCCCGGTTCGTATGAAGAATCATATGTGCTACTACATTGCACATGCTATCTATGTGTCCTAATGACTATGTGTTACATAATCATGCATGAAGTGCTCCAAGCAATTTACAGGCTTAGTCTTGCGTGGGTACTATGCTTATGAGTACCTCAGGTCTTGTGGACATTACAACCACAGCTGGTGGTAGCTTAAAAAATCTCAAAGATGGTGGCGAAAGGAAAGGGTGGACAATAGAAGCATCACTCAAAAAGTAGCCAACATTTTGTAAGTTTATCACTGACGAATGTTTTCATGTTGGGGGAGAATTCTTCTATGCCCAGAGCGAGTTAGCAAAGTAGGAGAAGTTCGTGAAGCTACACAACTTGAGAAGCGATCTCGACATGAACGACAACAAGTTGCCTGACATCTTTGAGTAGGTGCTCTTAGCTTTTCATGTGAACATGTGATGTGATTTTGTGAACTATGATTTGTGAACTATGTGAACATGCATGAATGTAATATGAACTTAGTGTGTAACATGCATGGATTGTGGAACGATAAGGGTGACACATGAATGGATGTAATATATGTATTTATCCTTCATATACATGTTTTTTGATTTGTATGTGTTTTCAAATTCGAAACGAAATAAACATTTTTGAATTCTGCAAAACTTTAACTAAGGCGGGCACATAACAAGTGATTGCCTTGGTTAAACCATATTGAAGGAGGCGGTTAGGTTAAAACGACCGCCTCTGTTGATACTCAACAACGGAGCCATTTACGTTAAAATGACCACCTCGGTCAAATGATCAACTGAGGCGGCTGGAAGACTGCCATGTGGTAAAGCCTCGGTTAACTGTGACCTTTTGGCCGAGATGGTTGGCTTACCCATCTCGGTTAAGCTCTTTTGCCTGCCTCTATTAAGTTTTATGTACTGATGTGCTTCATTCCAGGTGTCTCCTATCCCCTCTTACTTCTTACTCAATGTCTTTTTATTACTTCCTTCTATCGTTCTATGGGTACTCATCAATCTTCACATATCATAGTTACAATAATATAAAAGGAGCGAAAGATGCCACAGTGTGGAACTTTGGTGAATCAAACAATAAAAAGATCGAGCGAGTCACTTGCTCAGGTGAACATATATATAGATCGAGCAGTATTTATATATGTGTACCCTCGTGTCATAAATCAAGATTGGTTGAACTATTGATTTTTCGAATCCATTTCATGATATACCTTTTATTTTTTTAAAAAATCATGATCAGATGCTTCAATTTATTTGTCATCCAAAAGCGCTTGTGGATTGATTCAGAGGAGTCAGGAGTCATTTATTTCTTCACAAATTGAGTTCTCAAGGATTACATAAGAAATCAAAGAATTATTATTATTGCCCATTCCTAGCAGGGTGCACTTATATACACAATTCAATAAAGGATTCAGCTTCCACAAACTATATGTTCTTGTTCATCTTATATAAAAAATTGTACGTCTAGCTAGTCTCACTACTACAAAAATAATTTGTAGCTAGTCTGACTGCTACTAAAATAATTTGTAGCAACGGGCTGCCAATCTGCATCTAGAAATACCATTTTGATCGCCCCTCCAAATCCTTTTTATGTAGTAGTGTCTCTAGTCGACAGTGGCCGGCAGTTTCACCGAAAGAAACTGTATATATACACACCATTGGATCAGGAAATTAAAACATTGTAGTGTAACAAGCATGTATGTGTTGATGAGTGTGAGTCTAACAGATGAATAGACATGGATTTAATTTATGGATGGCAATGATCAATGGCAACGCCGGATATGTGTTTTTCGATGCTGCGCCGCAGCTCGTCCTTGCTGACGCCGATGACGCGCTCCAAGATGGTCTTCCTCACCAGCAGGAACGTCGGCAGCGCCTCCACCCGGGTGTTGCGAGCAAATGTCTGCAGCGCAGCATATATATGCAGCTCGATCAGTTGTTCATCGATCAGTCGATGAGATCGATCATCCAGATATCCGTACGTACCTTGAACTGCTCGACGTCGAGCGTGTAGAAGTCGGCGTGATCCTTGAAGTCGGAGGCGATCTTCTCCAGCGCCGGCCTCATGAACTTGCACGGCTCCGACCACGGCGCCGTGAACTCCAGCACCACCTTCATTGATCATGAATTTCATTTTTTTTTATTCACTTACTCATCATCATGTAAAGGCTAAAGAGATCGATCGAGAATGAATGAATATATACCGTACGTACCAGGTTGGAGTTTGACTCCTTGGCCTGCCTCAAGACGTTCTTCAACCTTTCGTTGCTTTGGATGGCCGTCACGGTGGTCGGCGGCATATTGATCTTATCGCCCTCACCACGGCCCTTCTGAATAGCAGCAGCAGCGCTGGGTTGCAGGCGATCACGAATACCCCTGGTCGCAATTTCTGGCCTGGCCGGAGATCTCTGCTGGGAACACAAGGAAAGTCCTGTATATAGATAGATGTTCATCAGCGCAAATCGGAATTGAAAGGAGAATGAAATCAAAAGAAGAACAATAATTGTTAATTAGTTACCCATGCACCCTAGCGCCGCTTCGTCTTCGTCTTGGTCGGTAGCTGCTTCTCGGTGTGAGCTCGATCGTGCGTTCATCTACGACGCGTGTGGAAGGAGCTAGAATGAATTGAAGCTGATGATGGTGAAGAGGCAGTGCGAGGCCATGGCTCCATCTATCTATCTATATATAGCTGAGCTGCATCATACATATATCGGAGTCGGAGCTAGCTCAGGGCTAGCTGTTGAGTGCGTGCCGACTTGGATCTAGTTGTGTTTGATGATGAGATCAACACGCACTGCACGTACGGTTGCGCGCGGGGAAGAAGAAAAAGGGATCGGATGTTCGCTCGCCAGCTTTCCTCCACTCTCTATCTTGTGCTTTAGTTTTGAGGTGGCGGCGACGCAAAACGTGTGAACGAATCGATTCTTTCCCATGCTGCACACACACGGTTTTGCATTGAATTAGGAGGCGTGTCCTCCTCAATGCAAACCAATCCCTATTATTATTCCCTAGTGAGGTTCTTTTCATTTTCCCACTTTTTCTAGCTAGCAACCGATCGATCGATCGACCGAGCTGCTCCATTTTTTCCCCATCTCATTCAAGTAACAGCTGCTTGACACTAGGTATCATGATTCATCAACACTGATTTCCACTCACTGTCGGAATCCCATCTGTTGATACGAGTGTGCAAATTTGAAATTTTATTATTTATTGGCCCAAGAGTCAGAAGGAATATTATAGGCGATGGCCGGGCATCTTGAACAAAGCAGACGGCTGGTAGCTTACCATGGGTGCTGTCACCTTTAGTACCACACGTACCCTCCTTTATTCTAGAAACAAAAAAGAGAAATGATCCCCGTTCCATCTACGCTACCGGCGTCGTTTGTAAAAAAAAAAAGCTTTATTAATTTGTCCCCCTCAAGTTCGTTCAAAAAACTAAATAAAGCTTTGTTTTGGCGGATAGATAGATATACAATACAAGAGGTTGCATCTTGCTTGGCTGCTGGTGGTCTCATGTTTTAGTAATTACTTTGAGCTCTATTGATTGGCTGATCTAACCATCTTATTAGGATGAGAAACAACTTCCTGTCACTCAACTCAACACAACGTGCCATTATTGCCTTTTCCTTCTCCCTGGGCCGGAATGGAGAATGGGCCACAATATAAAACCAGTCTCAGTGCACATTTACCTAGACTGGAACTAGATAACTGTGCTGCTAGATGAGTTTTATGGTGATGAAACTCTCTTCACATCCCATAAAACTACATCCTTCTCTCTTCTTGCCATGTCAGTAAAAGTTATGATATTTAATGTCATGAAATCTTTCATGAAACTCTCATTGAAACTAGTCTGTTGACGCCTTTAAGGATCAACACACGAATGCACTCGAACGTACGGCGCGAAGAGGCAATTCGTTGCAGCGCCTCCTGCGTAGACCGGTCAGACTGGTCCCTTGGAGCGGTCAGACCGGTTGCTGCCGGCAGAACGGTGACGAAGCCTACGAACGTTAGCTCGGGAAGACCCGTCGGGGCAGGCGCACGTATGGTTGTTCTAGGGTCGGCAGACCACCTAGAACGCCCTCAATCGACGTAGAGACAACGGAGGAACAACAAATAGTAGATTGTAAAAGCTAGGGCAAGAGAAAAATAAAAAGATAAAAATTGTATTGATTTGATCGATTGGATGCCCTAATCGACCGTGACCCATTATATTTATAGGGTGGGGTGGACTTATCCCGCAAGAAATTCTATTACAGATCTAAATCTACAAAGAGTTCTAGTTGTACTCGGATTCCAAGTAGACCGGTCTGACCGGTCAGACCGGTCGGTCTTACCAGACCGGCTACATGGTCCAGACCGGTCAGACCGCTCAAAAGCACCGGTCAGACCGGTCTGTTCGACCAGTGCCAATTTTGGTCGTCAACATAGTCTAATAGCCTGTCTCTCCCATGAATGATAGCAATCATTTAGTTTCATGAGGTATAGAATCGTTACGTTACGTCTATATGCGTACTAGCTTTTGCCCAAAGAGCAGGACTAAAAAAACATTGTTCCAGCTTTGAATTAATTACTACGTCGCTTTGCGTGTTCATGATAACATTCCACGCATCTTCTCACGTATATTATATTATATACTATACTATAATGGAGTAGATTATTACATATGTTTTCCACTTTATTCATCACGTGATTCCTTTCTTTATTAACTTTGCGTGTTTGTGTCATTTCCTTGACGACTACTCTATGTACTGTTCATCATGTTTTAAAAAAAAATTAACGGTTCAGTGATCTAATGCTTCATGCAAAAAATTGCAAGGAGACAACACGCAACTTAGGATAAGAAAGAACTAGTGCTCTGTTGTTGGCTGATCAATCGATCTTAGGATGAGAAAGAACTTGGTGTCACTCAGCTCAACACAACGTTCCATTGCCTTCTCCATGGGCCGGAAGTTAACGGAGAATCACTTATAGAAAATGGGTCAAAATGGGCCAAAGGTCCAAAGCTTTGCCTTTTGCCGGCATCTCCGGTGCCACCGCCTTGTGGAGAAAGAGAGAACACGGCCGGTTCGTTATTATCTAGTAGTGCAATGAGTTTTTTTTTTTTGAGATCAGTAGTGCAATGAGTTGTGGAGAGGTCAAGTTGACCAGTACTTTGACCTCATATATTGTGATGAGTGATTGTCGTGATGACTTGGAGGTTTTGACGTGTTAGTTTGATTGTGGCTTGTGTTTGTGTTAGGCTAACCGCTGTGTGTGTTTTGTTTATGTTCTTGTGTTTCCTTCTTCAGTGTGGAGCGTTAGGTGTTAACGGGTGGTCAACACGTGGAGTGGACTAACCGTGGTGTAGTCGCGACTCTGTGGAGATTGCGCCGTGCGCTTGGTCTTTGGATTGCAGGTACACGGGCGTCGAGTGTCGACGGGGAGCTGCCGTGGAGGTGCTGTGGCCGATGGACCGTGCGGTGGACGGCGGTGAAGGGCAGCCGGGACCGGAGCTCGGACCAGGCGGCAGCTGTGGCGTCCACTCCTGGATCGAGGGCGCAAGCGGCGACGGAAGGCGGGTTTCTTGGTTTCCCTGTTTTAAAAAATGTTTTAAAACTACGTTTAATCTTGATTAAACTCTAAACTTTGGCCTAGCGTTGCGTTTAATCACAGTGTCGTTTAATCACAAAAGACGTTTAAACTACGTTTAACCACAAAAATCTCTAAACCATAGGCTAGCGTTCACCTAGCATCTAGCGTTTTTTAAAACCTTGCTTGGTTTGCGCCACAAGCCAAGGAGGCGGACGGCGGTTGAAGACGCCAAGTCGTGGAGGCACGGGCGTCGGTCTCGGGACTGACGGAGGCGACGGGCGTCGACGGCGTCTAGGGCCTCGCTGCGGGCGAGGAGGTGACGGGCGTCAGGCGGCGTCTAGGGCCGTCAGAAGGCCGAGGCGGGAACGACGTCTAGGGCCATGGCGTGGAGGCGGGAATCTTCCCGCGCATGAGGTTTTGTCGGTTTTCTCAAAACCGGCCACCTACCCGGGTTTCGCGGACCTTCAAAACCGCGGACCTTATCTTCATCAAGATGGCGGCATCGCGGAGAAGACTTCGTTTCGAAGAAAGAACCTCGGCCGTCGTATGAGATCGTGTACAGGGGGTGCTGCAGGCCAACCGGTCTGACCGGTCCCTGGCACCGGTCTAACCAACCGGTCTGACCGGTCCAGCATACCGGTCTGACCGGTCCTGCGGGTATAAATACCCCTTCACTTGTGTTAGGTTAATTGCGGCTGGGTATTCTGTTCGTGGGTCATTTTGTTCCTCCCAGGCCGCCGCCTCTGTGTCTCCCTCCTCGTTCCTCTCTTTAGAGTAGGATTTGATTATGGATTTGTGAGACTTTGTATTGGATTCGATTGGGAAAGGAGGCCCCATCCTCCTTGTGCCCTCTGGGCTTTTGAATCAATCCAATCCCGTCGTTTTTGTGCCCTTTTGTGATGGATTTTGGTTTCATTTTTGGTGCACACGATTGCGATGGTTCTACGAGCTCTTTGTTGTGATTCCCTTGCTTCTAGCTCTAACCCAAACCCTCTGGAATCGAGAGCTCTTTCGAATTGGATTTCTTAAGTTCTTGAGAAATCCCCATCCCTTTTGATCTCATCCCAAAATTCTCGTGTTATGATGATCTTTAGGACAAGATCTCTTGGAGATATGTTCACGGGGTAGGGGCGAAGCTATCCCCCAAGTTTCATCGAATTCCGTGGTCGTTTGGACGAGATTCACAATTTGGATCCAAGTTTTCGGGGTTTTCTGGGTGCCACCAGTAAGACCGGTAGGCAAGACCGGTCAGACCGGTCTGCTCGCCTTTGGACAGACAAGACCGATCAGACCGGTCCAGGCAGAGAGGTCTGCTGTTTTCCCGATTCGCTTCCGATTTGCTTCGTGGTTTCGCTCGCACGTTCGAGGCCTTTTATGTTGGTTTAGCTTTTCCATAGCTATTCCAAACTTTGGTCAGAACGCTTGAGGGCTTAGGTGATTTTCGGGATATAGTCCGACGGTTTGAATTTCGGAAGAAATTTTGATCAGCTCCCATTCACCCCCTCTGGTCGCCGGCTTCGGTCCCTCAGTTGTGCCCCTTAAGATTAATTAATTATTCTAGGCATATAAAAACACTCACTCCACTGCCGGAAACACGCGGTTTGCCGTGTGCTTGAGCTTTTGCCGTGTGCATCGTATCGGGCACACGACAAAGGGTGCATTCGCCGTGTGCCAAGCCATGGAGCACACGGCGAAAGTTAGGCACACGACAAAGACGTTGTTTGCCGTGTGTCTAGAAACATAACCCACCGCGACATCCTGGTACACGGCAAAAGCTCTATTTGCCGATACTTGGTTGTCGTGAGCGCTTTGCTGCGTGTGCAATCTGGCATTTGTCGTGTGCCTCTGGCACACGGCAAACTGCCTGTATCCCGTAGTGCTCCGACATACTTCGTTCCTCCGTTCTTGCATTGGTTTAAGACAAGCCAGTTATTAATTCAAATATAAAATAGTTTGCTTGTTCTAAACAATTCTTGAAAGCCGCTTGTTCTAAACAATTAATATATAGTTAAGAAAGGAGGTAGTAGTCGGTAGCATTTGGTGACCGTTCTTGGTTTATGACAAACCAGTTAATTCAAATATAAAATAGTTTGCTTGTTCTAAGGGTCTGTTTAATTCCCAAAAAAAATTATGTGCTAAAGTAATTTCGAACGTTTGACCACTAATTAGAAGTATTAAATGTGGATAACTGACAAAATCTATTTTATAACGTTCGGGTGAAATCACTAGACAAATGTAATGAACCTAATTCTGCAATGAATAGACAAATGTCGTGCTACAATAAATGATTTTTAATAACAGATTAATTAGACTTAATAGATTCGTCTCGCGATTTCTCCTCCATCCGTGTAAATAGTTATATAATTAATCTATATTTGATACTCCTATTTAGTGTTGTAAAAATGTTCAAATTTTTTTGGGCTAAACGTGCCCTAAATAATACTCTATAGTTTAGAAAGGCGCTAGTAGTTGGTACCATTTGGTGACTTTGGTTTGACCTCCGAGGAAGTGAGAATGGATAGAGAGACTCTGGGATGAATTCAAAACTATGAATTTTGATTGGTTTTGTCTCCTATTAATGAACCGAGATATCTAGCATCGCTTGAAACTGATTCCAATTCTCTCTCTCTCACACACACACATTTATGTATTTGTGTGTAACATTATTCATTTGCGTGATGTTTCATGAGGTCCATACATTCCGGTTCAAGTAGCTCAAGCTACATTCACTACCCGGATTCACTACCGGGGATGGCCAGTTTATCGTGTGTCTAAACTTTTGCCGTGTGCAAAATTTTCAGACGCACAGTAAATTTATTTTTTGTTATATACCGAACCAAGAACGCACGACAAAAAGATGCCACACGACGAAGACAATATTTGCCGCGTGCCTAGGCAAGAGGCACACGACAAAACATGGGCACACAATAAAGGGGATGTTTGCCGTGTGCCCCAGATTGGGGCACACGGCAAACAACTCCCAACACTTCCGTTGCCCCTCCCCCTCCCCGTCCATGCCGGCTCCCTTAGATCCGCCGCCACCCCCTCCTCTATTGCCTCCTCGTCACCTCCCTCCCTCCCCTCTTCATGCCGGCTCCCTTAGATCCGCCGCCACCCCCTCCTCTATTGCCTCCTCGTCACCTCCCTCCCTCCCCTCTTCATGCCGGCACCCTCCTCCCTTAGATCCATTGCTGCCCTCTTCTCTCCTGCCTTCTTGCTGCCTCCCTCCCTCCCTCCTCCATGCCTGCACCCTCCTTCCTCAGATCCCCGTCCTCGCTAGCTCCTACCATCCCCACCGCCTGGCCGGCCTGCTTCTCCGAGCCCTCTCTTCTAAGCCCGCCGGAGTTGGGGGAAGAAGAGAACTCCGGTGAGCTCCGACAGGGTGGGCGCGGGCGGCGCAGCTCCGGCTGTGCGAGCGCCGGTGGGGTAAGGAGAGCGGGGAAGAGATATGGCTAGCGAGCACTGTTTCTCATTTCCCAATACCCCTGTCAGAAGGCGGACAAAAAGAACATCAACACCTTTCGGGACACTGTACTAGGCCCACTTATGCAATCGACCGTCGAGATAAGCCCGTGGTCGCAAGGGCAGTATGTGGTTTGAAGTTTTCGACCGTGGTACATTGAACGTGTTTGGTAAAACTTTACACAAAAAGACGAATGCACGCATGGAGTACTAAACGAAGTTTATTTGCAAAACCTTTTCATGGATGGGTGTAACTTTTCGAGACGAATCTAATGAACCAAGTTCCACCATGATTGGTTACAGTTATGCTACAGTAACCACCCCCAAATCATCCTCTAATCATGCGGTCAAAGACGTTATTAGCTACAGCACATACTACAGTACATAATTGTGAAGATTGTTTCATAATTAGACTTCATCTAATACCTCTAATTAGTGGCCAAAGAGGCAAAAAAAATTCATAAAAACTTTTACACTCCTAACCAAACACGGCCATTGTTTCTAGTATGGTACATATGGATCGGAGTGTGATCATCACGACTGGACACAAACATGGAAAGCTAGGGGCATGGGAATCATTGCTAATAGCCACGGACACGCAAAGCGCTAACAGCACAATTTGTAAAAGCGGTGCGTAATGTAAATAAGGCCTTCTTTTTTTCTTTCTTTATTTTTTGAGCTAACAAAGCTACAGCACTACTGTACACATATAGTATAACATATGAAGACTTCTTTTCCTCTCTTTTCCTTTAACCTTTTGCTTTGCTTAATTTGATAGTGTATAGCACTCTACTCTACGTACTGATGATCAGTATGCCAATTTAATCAAATGATCTCGACATCCGATGACTGTCTCCACTGAGTGATACATTATGACGAGAACGTACACAACATAGTGCAACTTGAGATCTAGACAAGACACAGCACAAGTACTAGAGCACCGACCATGGCCGGCATCTTGGGCGCTTTGCATTGGTGGGACGAGTGGCAGCTGCGCGTCCTGGTCCTCGGCAGCCTCGGCGTGCAGTGGTTCCTCCTCTTCGCCGCCCCGATGCGCAAGTACACCATCCCTCGCTGGTTCAGGACCTTCATCTGGCTGGCCTACATCGGCAGCGACGCCCTGGCCATCTACGCGCTCGCCACCCTCTTCAACCGCCACGCCAGCAGCAGCAGCTGCGGCAATGGCGGCGACTGGTCGAGGGCCCTGGAGGTGCTGTGGGCTCCCGTCCTCCTCATCCACCTCGGCGGGCAGGAGGAGATCACCGCCTACAACATCGAGGACAACGAGCTGTGGACGCGCCACACCGTGACGCTGGTGTCGCAGGTCGCCGTCGCCGTCTACGCCTTCTGCAAGTCGTGGCCCCGCTCCGGCGACCGGCGGCTGCTGGCGTCGGCGATCCTGCTCTTCGTCGTCGGGATCCTGAGCTTCAGCGAGAAGCCGTGGGCGCTCAGGAGGGCCAGCATCAACCGCCTGGCCGCCGTGTCGTCCAGGCTGCACGGACGGGAGAGGAAGCCTCGCCGACGGTGGGGGCTCTTCACCAAGTTGGAAGACAAGTACGTCGGCTGGACAAGAGCGGCGGCGCATTACTGGACGGCGACGGACAGTCATCATCAGGCAGCGGATCATCATCAGGTTCTGTCGGACGGAGACAAAGTTCACATGATCCTCTCCGACATGTCCCTGTTCGCCGCCTCCTCCGACGTCACCAAACGAGAGCTGATGAAGCTAGACAGCATCAGAGACGCTGAGATGAGGCGGCAGCGCGAAGAAGGAAAGACGGCGCAAGTTGAAGTCGAAGGTGACACCGACAAGGACGACCAAGTTCTGGGGCCTCTCAGCCCCAGCGCGGAGATGGGCTCCAAGCGCTGGCTGCGCAGCGCCTTCGGCCTCATCTACACCAGGATCAACGTCGCCACCACCCCGGCGTACCTGGCCTTCCACTTCCTGCTGGTCCCGGCGATCCACGTCGCCGCCATCTCGCTCTTCGCGGCGAGCCGCAAGCGCGGGTACAACCCCACCGACGTCAGGATCACGTACGTCATCCTCTTCGTCACCGCCGCGCTCGACGTGCTCGCCGAGTCCATCCGCCAGCTGCTGTACTGGGCCATGTCCGCGGCAGGCGTGCCGGCGCTGTGCGAGACGCTCCCCCAGTACAACCTCCTCGGCTCGGCTCGCCGGCGGACGAGGCACCCGGCCGCCGGCCGGCTGCTCAAGTGCGCCGCCCGCCTCGGCTTGGAGGAGTATTTCGTCTGCGGGCGCGGGAACCGCCTCTACTGGAGGGTGGCGGGGTTCGTGATGCTGGACCTGGTGCGCGCCAAGGGCCTAGACCTCGCCACCTACCGGAGCTTCACCGGCAGCAACTGGGCGCTCACCGAGGAGCTGCAGCGGCATTGCCGCGCCAAGGTACGGCGCACCCTGCGCGAGTCCTTCGACGAGAGCGTCCTCATCTGGCACATCGCCACCGACATCTGCTTCCGCCGCAGCCCTCGGCGGCGGCCGGGCGCCGGCGACCATGAGGAGTGCACGCTGGCGATATCCAACTACATGGCCCACCTGCTCAACTTCCGGCCGGACATGCTGATGACGGGCAGCAGGCGCCACCTGCTCACCGAAGCCCTGGAAGACCTCGAGGACATCATCCTAAGCAGTAGCACGGCCACGAGCAGGACGACCAAGGTAGACGACGCGGCCGTGCTGGAGGCCGTCCGGAACGCCGGCAAGTCGGAGCGGCACAAGTACCCTGTCATCCACGACGCCTGCAAGCTCTCCGACGAGCTGATGGAGGTGCGGCCGGAGGAGACGCGCTGGGAGCTCATGTACCGCGCCTGGGTCGGCATGCTCTTCTACTCCGCCAGCATGTGCAGGGGGTATCTGCACGCCAAGAGCCTGGGCGAGGGCGGCGAGTTCCTCTCCTTCGTCTGGCTCATGCTCTCGCTCAAGGGGGCCAAGACATTGGCGGACAAGCTTCAGATGCCGGAGCCCGACGCCAAGGAGGAATCCGAACAAGCTGCTGCTGCTGGAGAGGAGGCGACGGCGACCGCCACCGCGATGCCGTCGACCGATGACCTGGATCTGGAGTCGCTGGTCGACCGACCGGGGAAAAATCGCTGATCCATGATGCATGCATTTTCCTGCAGCCTGCCTTGCATTTGTTTTCATTTCATTTGTTTGCACAACTTACTTGGTGTCGCATCACAGTGTCGTTACCCCATCCGATATCCGATCCATTTGCTTATAGATTGATTGCTTCGACCTTCTGCCAGTGCCAGCCATCACTACTACAGAACAACAGATCTTTTGATCCTCTGCAATTGGCTCGGCCACTATTAGACCTGGAACCAATAGAGGCTTTTCCTGATCCAACAGCTAGCCCCTGTGCGCAGCTGCCAGCGCAGCGGCGGGTCAGGGCCGGGGCAGCCGCGGCTGCGGCGGGTCGGTGTCAACCGCTGCGAGCGGAGACCTCATTACTCTGCTAGCTACTCTGAGAAGCACCATGGATGCTGTCTTATTGCTTGCATTGGTTGGTGACGATGTGTGTTCGTGTCATTCGTCGATCATTTAGCTACTCTGATCCATTTTTTGGTGACGGAAACCTTATCAATCTTGGACAATAATTACACCAACCTAAGGTGATCCAGTTTGAAATGCTAAATGTGTGTACCCGCCCATGAGCTGAATTATTATATTGAAGCAGCCTAAGGTAGGTCATGCGCCAGAGTTCTGCCCAACAAATAACACGCACATCATGTAAGTGGGAACAAAATTCCAACGCTCATAGTCTACTGATTGCTCATCATTTTATCAATACCCTTTTATACAACAGATACCTAAGGATTTGCCATGTACATCTGCCAACAATGAAGAGTAAACTCAGGAAGTCAATAGGCTAATGTACAACTGCACGTTTGTATCGTGACATCCTGAAAATGATGTACAATTCGGAACCTGTATTATGTGATATAGTTGAATGCTGATGGCGTGCTATGTATTGTGTACTGCTTGTACATGCTCCCTTCTCGCCTGTGGTGGGGAAGCAAAAGCAAAAGTTTTCCTACTGAACATCCACTGCACACCAGTTAATTCAGTTAAAATTGTTGAGCCTACAATGTCCATGGGTCTATCCATCCTCTGCCATTTCAACAAGCAGTTTCAAATCATGCTGTAGCATACAAAGACTGTCCGTCAAGCATCCAAAATGTTAAACAACTTGCATCATTCAGAACCTGTAATATGTTAAAATGACAAAATATTAAGAAGAGTAAGGTCATAAGCAGAAACACACAGGTTTCTAACAAACTGTGTGATCAAAAATCTTTTGCAAAGAATATTTACCAGCAGCCACTCATAACCCAACAGTGTTATTCCACAACTTCGTTCAGAGCAAAGCTCGAGCAACTATACATATGAACTGTATCCTCCACCGAGAGGTACTCTTGGATAGAATACTGCTTGTATCGAGAGGCTAGGACAACATCTGAAGCCAATACTCTGGTAAGGGAAAATTATTAGCTTGATAACAATAAAGGATTCATGAAGGAAAATAAATACCAACTTTTATTTATAGCCAGTAGCAAACATTAACACCTGAAGCATCACATATGAAATTTATCACCTACCCCCCAGAACCTTAAATTCAAGATGTCACCAATTTCTTATGGAAAGCGATGCACTAATTGATGGTGGTAGCTTGCTGTACAAGTAGAAATGATAGGTTGTCTAACTTCAAATGCCGTAGCTAAAAAGAATTATTAAACGAATTAGCAGATCAGATACTGGGTAAGACTTAAAGTAGAAGTCATTGGACTGGTGGTAGGAATGTCAAATGATTCTGGGTGCAACCCTTACCGGAATACACACTATGTCACCTTGCGCATTGGTTAGTACTGGTAGTGTACGTCTTGCAGCAGCAGGAATACATCTAAGGATCTGAAGAGCTTTCTGTGCCGACTGTTGCAAATATCTGTAGTGCTGTGGGGCATTATCCATTTGCATCTTGCCACTGGAAGCTTTTGGATCACTCAGGTTGTCTTCCACTGAACGGATTTTACAAACTTCAGCAAGGAACAACCAGTCAGCATCAATCATGTGCCGGACTTCAAGACTTCCATCCAGATTCACATTACAAATCTTGGACAGATATTCTTCATTTTCATGCAAACATATTTCATTCACAACATCTGGATCTTTCCATGTAATCAAAAATCTGCTCATGAAGTGACATGTTTCGCCAGGACAAAGGCTCAAGACATCACAATCAGGAAATCTTGTTTCCTCCATATCGTGTTCTTCATCTTTATGTTCTTTCGCAATAAATTTATTTTGCTCATCTGTTCGCAAGTAACAGAGCTTTTCTAATGTAAAATCGTCTATTAAGTTGAGATCCTTTGCTTTGTTCAGAACATCTATGGAAGATTTAGAATACACAAAAGGTATGTTGGAGTGGTTCTGTATAAACTGATTAGACTGTAGAAGTCCTTCAAGGACTATCTGATCAATCTTGGGTACTGGAGGTGCCCGCTCTTCGTAGGAACACTTGTAGGAAATTTCAGCAGAAGATGACTCCATCCAATCAACAGAACAACAAACGAGTACTTTCGAACCTTTAGACCTTGGAACAGCACAAAGGTAACAACCAGCTACGGTAAGGGCAGCCTGCATGAGAATCAAGCAATGCTGAATGAATTCTAAGTAATAACTAGTTAACTACATAATAACCGATCATGTAAGCACATATGTTTTATCTTTCATATAGCATGCGCCAGCATACTGCACCACATAATGGCTGTCCCACTCGTTTGATCATTACCAAAGTTATCATGACAACACTGAAACACCAAAGTCAAACAAACCTTGCAAGGAATGGTACAAATGTAATCCAGGAGCAGTCGAGCAGATCTACCACGAAGTGGCTTGTGCCTCTGTGAAACAAACTGCAAGGATAAAAAAAGTATAATTGAAGAGTTTTCGCAAAAGCTCTTACTACCAACAATTGATGAAGTTGAAAGGTATCAAATTTAATACATACCTGCAAGATATTTGCTAAATAATGTGAAAGACAAAGGTCGTCGACATTTAATGGATCAAGTTTTTCCAGGTCAATAACAGCATATCCATACTGCCATACAGTAGATAATTTTTGAGGAAAATGTGTCAGCCTACAAAATACAATAATCACCCAGGACTAGGAGACTTCACATCTAAGTAGAGAGCATAGGTGGACCTCCAATATTGACACAGACTTCTTTGCGATCATACTCCAGGTACCATCAACACATGTCCTTGCCAACCGGCATGCGCTTATCAGTTTATGAACTCCGGAGTGAAAGGTACCTGATTCAAATTTTGTGGACAACCAAATGTTTTTCATTATTCCTGGATACAATCATACAAGATGAAACTCCACCAACAAGTGGTTATTCAAGAGAATACTGAAGGGAAAATGGACAGTAAGCAATAAGCCAGTTTGTTGCCACAGATAGCATGGCATTGGCACCTAATCACAGCTAATCATCAGGGATATCAGGCAAACAAGACCTTTAGCTTGTGCAAAATGTAGTCATCTCAACCAAGCTGAGCAAATGTTTCAAATTTCTATGGACCGCACATTTCAAGTTATTATTTCAAAATGTCGTTGATTATTAACTAAAAGAATGTGTGACTTTGACAAAAAAATATCCTTCTTGCATGATATTGTCACGAATGGAAGAGGGGAAGGAGAGACTGAACTGTATTGTATTGGAGAGAGGCCCTTCGGGCTACATATACATGAGACACACCCCAAACCCTAGAATAAAGGAAAAGACTATACTACCCTTGACTATTATACTCTAACACCCCTCTCAAATGCAACGTGAATGCAATGTCGTTGCATTTGGAGAGTTGATACTAAGCACTAGACTCAAAAGAAACAAGAAAAAGATACATCCAAGTCTAAAATCTTGATATCATCGAAGCGTGCAACTCTTGAATATGTCATGTAGATGAGCTCCTCCACAAGAGGGTATTGCCTTCACAAACTAGTACTTGAGCAAATACCTCGAGTCTTCACAAACCAGTACGTCGACTCCTCAAACACAAGCCTTGCTTTGGAGATTTTGAACTTGACAATAACTTGAGATGTGTCAAACCAGCCAAACAGAGAGGAGAATGAGAGATCACTGCTGCAAGACGGCAAGCAGCGAGATGACATGATGATGACGACAAATAGACGGCCATTGATCATGACGTGGAGCAAAACGGCTCCGAAAGGGACCAAGAGGGCAAAGGTCGCACCACAAAGATGATGTGATTAGCTAAATCGACGGGACTTAGCTAACCAAAATAAAAACAAGATATGGGCTGATTTGACAAGGAAATGGTGGACACGCACGGCATTGACGAACTAAAGTTGCAATTGGACTTGGATAGACAATGGTTTAGATGATATACTAGCACAACATGGCAACCTAAACATATGGATGCACTTGGATAAACGAACAGCGGAAATATGACAATATACTATGGATATGCAGCAGCAACTGGGATGAACGCAGCGGAACTGGACATTCAACTAATGGACTCAAGACAGCAGCAGATAGCAGGCACAAGCAAAAGAGATCAGCAATTGCGTGCAGGAGCTCAAGATGCACTCCAGATAGGCCCAAAAGAAGTAATTTGTGGCCCAAAAGCAGACAGCAGTAGCCCAAAAGGATATGCGAGCTGCAGCTCCTCTCCAGAAAAGCACGAGCATGCCTTGACCTGACGGGTAGAACACGAGATGACGGCGCGGCTCGAGTTGGAGTTGACGCGGAGGAGCCGCAGCGGCAGGCGAGGGAGGTGGCCGCGACGGCGGCCGGCAACGAGCGGCGCACGCGTGGACGGCGCGGACAAGGGCGCGATGGCCTGCGCGGAGCAATCGGCAGAGCAGAGCACCGCCCCCCCAGTGCCTTGCTGCAGAACGACAGCAAAGCAGAGCAGAGGTGACGAACAGGGGCGGGCAGAGGCTGCGACGGGCAGTGCCAAGGGGGGATGGCGGCTCTGATACCATGTCACGAATGGAAGAGGGGAAGGAGGGACTGAATTGTATTGTATTGGAGAGAGGCCCTTTGGGCTACATATACATGAGACACACACCAAACCCTAGAATAGAGGAAAAGACTATACTACCCTTGACTATTATACTCTAACAGATATACCATTAAATCAAATAGCTAACAAAAGGATTGTGAAAACGAAATAAACACACTACAAAAGTGAATCAAACATAGCAGCATTAAGTACAGCTGTAAACCTTCAATAGATAAATTTCTCAAAGATGCCCGAATCCTGTTTCTAGCATACATCATACTATTATTTGTTGGATCTTCCACCCAGGATTGATTACTACCTTGACATATCTGTGAAAAATGACTGGCAATCAGGTAATTGCAACACAAAAGATCATTCTTAAAACAGACTCACATCAACAATCATTGGCGATAATCCTCAAAATTGTCCACAAGAAATGACTTGTAATAAAAAAGCATGAATCCACATAAAAGAATAACTTTTATTTGTTCCAATTGAGAAATCGTTGAATTTTGTAAGAAATGAAATTAAATAAAATATAAGACATATGGCCAACCTCCAGAATCAGAAATCCTGATAAAATGTCTGCACAAAAAAAATAAAGCGCTAACATTTTCTTCCAAATTAGGCTTCCACTGGTAACACATTCTAATTCCATATATATTGAGATTTAGGCTCACCTTATACATATCATCTTTTGAAAAATCAAGCATGGGCCGCACAAGAAGAATGCCATACCGTCGAAAGTTCTCTCCATCATATTTTAGATTAGGCGCAAACAATTGAGACACAAAGGCTGTACCAGCAAGCCCTAAAATCCCACTATTGCGAGATAGTCTAAGAACAAAGAGCTCAGCCTGCATTTATAAGACTTGGACTCAGTGAGGCACAAACAAATACCTAAAGTATTATTGTACATCAGTACCGTGAAATCGAAATACACTTCATGCAAGTACACAGTACATTCAAAAGCATCAATTTGACGGTTCAATGAAGTACTGTTACAGTATAAAAAGAAAAAGGCTATTCACCTTAAACCTAAAGCATTTGTTCCAGTTCCAGCTACTCACCTAAAACTTTCAAAAACTAGTGTAGTACAAGGGAACATGCTGTTTACTACTGGGAACTAATTCTTATTTGTTAAAGAGTAAAATGCATGGATTTAAGAAATTTGCTATGGAGTGTCATGGACTCATGGACCCTTATCTGCAGTTTCCAAGTTCATGGACCTAGATGACACTCCACCACAGATCCATTTCAATGTTTGGTAAACCACAATTCTAAATTGGGGATAACATCTCCATTGACATCAACCAGGTTATTTGCTACTGAGAACTATTCTTATTTGTTAAATCACAATTACAAAATGGGGATAACTTCTGCATTAACACCAAAAGATAAATAATAATACAAATCAGCTTTGACAGACCTGGTCATCAGAGTGGTGTGCAATAAGCAAGACTCCTATTTGTTGCTTTATACAAATGTCCAATAATTTTTGGTACCTGAATTTATTAACACATGAAGCTCAACCAAGCTGAATATGTTCTCCAGATGTGAATAAATTGATTAATTGACACAGATATTCCACAAAGGCCACGTTAGCGCCAGTTTGGTTAATGATATTTGTAGAAAGTATGAGATGAGTCTTTCAAACTTATGAGCACAAAGGCTATTTTGTGGTAGAAGTTGTCGATAATGTCCTGACACAAGTTTCACATGCATTGCAGATAATACAAAAACAAATTAAATATTTCTTTTTGACAATGAGCCACTAACTTTCCTATTAACATAGGCCTACATCAGGGGTCAGCATTGAGCCCTTATTTATTTGCTTTAGTGATGGATGAGGTCACAAGGGATATACAAGGTGAGATCCCTTGGTGTATGCTCTTTGCTGATGATGTGGTGCTAGTTGACGAGAGTAGGGCAGGGGTTAATAGGAAGTTAGAGCTGTGGAGACGCACGTTAGAGTCGAAAGGGTTCAGACTTAGTAGGACCAAGACCGAGTACATGATGTGCGATTTCAGCGCGACTAGGCATGAGGGGGGAGACGTTAGTCTAGATGGGCAAGTGGTGGTCCAGAAGGATACGTTTCGGTATTTAGGATCGGTGCTACAAAAGGATGGCGACATTGATGAAGATGTTAGACATAGAATTTCAGCTGGCTGGTTGAAATGGCGGCAAGCTTCTGGCATCCTTTGTGACAAGAGGGTGCCACAAAAGCTAAAAGGCAAATTCTATAGGACAGCAATTCGTCCGGCGATGTTATACGGTGCTGAATGTTGGCCTACAAAAAGGCGACATGTGCAGCAACTGAGTGTAGCAGAGATGCGGATGTTGCGGTGGTTTTGCGGGCACACAAGGAGGGATAGAGTCCGGAACGAAGTTATTCGGGATAGGGTCGGGGTGGCACCAATTGAGGAGAAACTTACTCAGCATCGGCTGAGATGGTTTGGACATGTCCAACGAAGGCCTCCTGAGGCGCCGGTGCGTAATGGGGTCCTTGAGCTAGTCGATAATGTAAAGAGGGGTAGAGGTAGACCTAAACTGACGTGGGCTGAGTCGGTTAAGAGAGACCTTAAAGATTGGAACATCTCTAAAGAGATAGCTTTGGATAGGAGCGCTTGGAGACTAGCTATTAATGTGCCTGAACCTTGAACTTATTTCTTTCGGGTTTCATCTCTAGCCTACCCCAACTTGCTTGGGAAAAAAGGCTATGTTGTTGTTGTTGTTGTTGTTGACAATGAGCCACTAAATGCCATGTTTGCAACAAGTAAAAATTATCCTGGTAGGATCATGTTAGTGTGTCAAAGGAGCAGAGGTGATAAGTACCTCACTTCACGGGCAGCCTCTTGCACATGCCCTTGTTTTGGGCGACCATCTGGCCACTCACATCTAGCAATCTCACACTCAACCCCTGCAACAAAATCACAGAACCTCATAAACAGAACAACACCAAAGGTGCAATTTCAGTTATCACAGCAACGCCCAAATCCTCCAATCCAACACAAACCATACCTAAAGATTATTCGGCTAGGTTCAGCACCACAACCGCAATGTGTGTGCAGATGCTAGAGATTTGGTCATTTCTTAATGAACTAGACTTGGCGAGAAACCCCTGAACTCTAAAAATTGTGCGCAGGGGCTTGAATACATGTAAGGGTGTGTTTAGTTGGTGAAAAAAGTTTGGCTTTTGGTACTGTAGCACATTTCGTTGTTACTTGACAAATAATATTCAATTATGGGCTAATTAAGTTTAAAAGATTCAGCTCGTGTTAATCAATTAGACTGTGTAATTAGTTATTTTTTCAACTGCATTTAATGCTCCATGCATGTATCCGAAGATTCGATGTGGGTACTGCGCAAATTTTTTTGGAACTAAACAGAGCCAAAAAGTTTGCACTGAAGCTCAAACAGTAAACTTGACGAGATTGAGTATATGAGGTCACCCATGCCGCGCACGCGGTCGCGCACAAGCCGCGCCTCGTCGGCGCTCTCGGGGCGCAGCCCGTGGTCGACGACGACGCCCAGAAGACCGTCCACGAATGCCGAGGCATCGGAGCCCCCCTCGCCTGCGGCCTTCCGCCCCGCCGCCTTCTTCCATGCCGCGGCGAGCACGCACAGCGCCATGGAGTCCGGCCCGCCAGAGACCCCCACCGCTGCAACCCGACCAGCCAATTAACCGGAAGGACGAGACGAGCCCACCGAAACAAAATGGGACTGAAACAGCGGAGGGGATAGGAGGGGCGAACCGATGCGGTGGTGCGGGTGGATGCCGGCGAGGGCCATGCGGCGGTCGAAGGATGCGTGGTAAGGGGCGAGCGACGAGGAGGGGGTGGCGGAGGAGGATGCGGAGCAGCGGAATAGGCGGAGGCGGCGAAGCCGGAGGCACGGGGAGGGCGAGGAGCGGAGGGAGAGGAGGAGCGGCGGCATGGCCGGAGTTGGGGGAGATAGGGACAACGGCAGCAGGGTTTAATGCTCCTGGCAAGGTAGGAGAAGCGGCGGCGGCGATGCAGGCCGCGACGCCGCCGCCACCGAGGTCCTGGAGGACGAGTGGCGGCCGGGACGAGCGGAAGAGAGCGGAGGCGGTGGCGGCGTCGGCATCAGCCTGCAGTGCAATCCAATCCAAAGCAATCCGTTTTCCTCCCCGAGGCCGAAGCAGGCCAAGCCCAGATCAATTGAGCCCGAGCCATTGGGCCACTTTCAATGGAGTTTCATAGAGAATTTCATAGCATTAAATATTATTAATTTTACTGACATGATAAAGAGAGAGAAATCTAGAGTTTTATAGGATGTAAGGAGAGTTTTATCACCATGAAACTCATCTGGCACAGTTACCTAATTTTCAATTTTGGTAACTGTGTCCATGAAATTCCCACTGAGACTGACCTTAAACCTCACCTGGTCGTACCAAATTAATGCTCGCAAAGTTGTTGCCAGTAAGAAGCAAAGCATGCTCCTGTTGTCCAAGACTCCAAGTCACACCACTGTTACGCAACAAAAGGGATATTGATGCGGTTAAAAATATTAACTTGACTAAGACCATAGACCAGTTTCCCTATAGGTTAGATATATAGCTCTAGGAAAATTGTTTTCATTGTGAAGATAAACTAGCAGATAGATTTTATTTGAGTAAAATGTACCCTGGGTTCTCAAACTTTTCACCTCTTCCCATATGCGTCCACCAACTTGCAAAGTGACTATCCAGGTTCCTCATCTTTTGCTGCGGCACACAGACGGTCCAATATCAGCCATGCCAGCTCCATAATCCGACGTGGTCGTGTCACCGTGTCTGATGAAAACTATGCCCATGCCAATTTAGCAACATCGCTCGCCGGCCGTTCTCTTCCCTATTCTCCAGCCATCCGCGCCACATTTGGCTGGAGAATGGGGAAGAGAATGAGACATCTAGGATGCATTTTACTCATTTTATTTCTCTACCAGGCTATCCTTTTCGAGCATGAGCTGCATCTTGCTTGTTCATCTTCCCCTCAGAGCCAGCTGGCAGGCTGCAAGGATGAAGCATGCTGGTGGTACAATGAGAAAGAGAGCCCCCCTGTGCTTGCCTATTTCCCGATACCTTCCATTCATATGTGTTTCTCTTTTTTTCCCCCTTCACTGGCATGCATGTATGCCTCTCCGCTCTCCTCTTCTTTCTGTTGCTCTTTGCAGCGACTGCTTTCTCCCTGGTGTTAGCGGGCAGCAGCAGACAAGCTCTATCTGGAAACAAGGCACGAGTAAGGGGCGCCCTATATAAACAAAGGCCGCCCTTCATTCAGTAATAAGCTACATCATCAAGGAGTTGGCCTGCATTGATATGATTTGATTAAATCTACCTACCAACCATCCGATGGGATGAAATAGTAGTTAATGCGACTGCTACTTGCGATTAACTTGTCGTAAGAAATTATTAATATAAGTCCTGTATGATAACCAGATGATTCATTCCTTGATGCAAGGCAAGATTAAACAAAACAAAACGTGCAAGAACACAATGCAAAATGATCCGATCAAAATCTTTATTCGTCTAAAACACAACTCTGGTCCCTTTTTCCTCGCGATCCCTCTTGTTAAACTGTACATCCTTGTTGTTTACAGTTTGACTCCCACAGCCAGCAGCCAAGCCGGCCACATAACAAGCATCTTCTACTTCCTAGACACACAGTTTACCTTTCGACTGCTCCAGAATTAATCTCTTATTCCCACACATCCCTAAAGCAAGAAACCTTTAATGAAGGAATTCACCACATATGTCCACCGGGAGGCGCCCCTCATCGGACTTGATGCACTTGCCCCAGCTTCATCAAGCCACTCACGCGACACTGTCAGTGCGTGCACCAAGAATGTTTGTGTACCCAGTGATTGTCAACTTTATGGTGATGGAACCTTTCCCGGTGCCTTCTATTCCTACGTACCTTTTCCTACCACACGTCTCTTGTTCCTCATCAGCTCACAACCCTCCATCTATCATCTTCGAGTAGTAGCTAGCTACTAATTGATTGGCTTGCATATAGGATGGTGAAGACCAAGGGAACGAACAAGAAGAGGGCTCACATACAAGAGGAGGAGGAGAAGCCTACCTATAAGATGGTGAGGGTCGATATCGTATATAAGTACGTAAGGGTGCATTGCCGAGAAAATTGGTAGCCAGTTACTCCCTGATACTCGACAAGTACAAGCGTTGGGTAGATGTGGTGACCATGACACAAATTTATTAATGCGTACCATGCATCTTATGTAGAAGTACCAAGTACTCCCTACAGCAAATAAATTCTCTCTCTTTTATTCTTAATTAAGATGAAGGGAGACCCTTCAAAAAAATTAACATGAAGGAATCACAAAAGAAAAACAAAAAGCTTGTAATAATGTGTTAATATATGCGATATGGCTGGAAAGCAATCATACTATACTCCTTAGGCCTTTCTTTTTTTTAGCATTTACGTCAGTCCTTACCAAGGTTCAAGAAAACGCTAGGCGCTAGGCCACTGACTAGTGAGTAAACGCGATTAAACATGATTAATCGTGATTAAACATTACACACATATATCAATAAAATAATAACAAAAGAACATTTGGGCTATTTTCATACCAATCTCAACCCAGTATGATGAAAGTCCAATATGCCAACTAACCTTGTACTACATGGGCTGCAATTTGGCCCATCCAGCCCATCTCCACCTCATACTTGCCCTAGCTTTGACAGAGCCCACACGACACAGCCGCCAGCTGTCTCCTGCCAGTCTCATCTCCCCCAGTCTCATCTCCTTCCTCTGCTCCATCCGCCTCCTCCACGGTGCATCCCTGGCGGTGGTGCGCACAGCAGCCCTCCACGGCGCATCACCCCTGTTCCATCCGCTCTCCTCCATGGCGCACCACCCCTGCTCCATCTGCTCTCCTCCATGGCGCACCACCGCCGCCGCCACTGCCGCAACTCTTCCTCCCCCTCGCGCTCTACTCCAGGCAGGACAGCGTCGTGCCCGATCCGTCGCCGCTGGGCCCCGATCCGCCGCCGGGGAGGGTGGAGGAGACCTTCCCGTGGGCGAACCTTCCTGGAGAAGGGGGTGCCGCTGCTCTGTCCGCTCCCCTCTCCACGGTGCATCGCCCCTGCTCCGTCTGCTCCCCTCCATGGCGCACCATCCGGCGGGTGACCACCTGCAGACACGACCTGGAGGCGCAAATCTAGCTGAGGGCAGTCCAAATCTCATCTCCCCTCTTGTTTTCTTCACCATCCATGGGTTGCTCTGTTCACCCAGCGTTTAATTGGGCGTTTATGGCCTAAACGACGTGCTGGGGGTCCGTTTAGCGCGATTAAACGTACGTTTAAAAATGATTTCTCGAATATTGGTCCTTACAGAGGACATTTCTTTTTTTTAGCGATCATATGTGAGCATGTTTTTCATTAAAAGAATGAAGAAAGAGGACACGATTGTCTAACCATTACGCGTTCACGAATGAACACTATGCTAGGAAAAACAAAAAGAATTAGATTACAATAATGCTATATCATTCCGCAACCCGAATAGGCCCATAGGGCAGCATCTTCATCGTTCTTCATTAACGCACGCAGATATGATGTTCATCTACTCGAGCCTCCTCAGCAAGGAATCCGATGAGCTGGATCACGACAAATATATAGGATAGGGCTCCTCGGATCTCTCTGATGAGCACCTCTCACCTCCCATATATATGCACTCATGAGATACAATTATATAACTAGAGACACTGCATTGTTTTAGTTGTCTAGTAATGGCCCGAATACCTTGCTTTTGCTAGTTTTGGTGCTACACTCTTCTACCTATTTATTTGAGGGTGCATTTGCTGGCCGATAGTTTTATGTTGCCCAATTGGCCTCTTAGGGTTGGCAATAGGTACATTAAAGATGGCGATCTGCTATATTCAAAAATGTTCCTCAAGATTTTGCAAGAAAATAGAGCACCTTTGGAAGGAAGCTATAGGCTATTGAGAGGGATATATATAGATGGAACTTCCACTCTATATGCCGTAAGTGATAGACTCTGTGTCTGCCTTATCATCATTGAAATATAGCTTCTGGTACCACGGCCTTGTTCTTGGTGCTCCTGTCACAACTAACGGCTAAGAAACTACTACCTTAACATGTGTCAAGAATGTGCGCATAGATTATTATTGCGCTCAATAGTGGCTCTTCTTAATTTGCTGCAGTGTCCCACTATTTGCATTCTCCTAGCTTATATGCCATATCTTGAGCTTAATAAGGATAAGTTGGCGTTATGCTTTAATTAGATATAGTTAATTGTGCTACTGGAGAGGAGAATTTCTAATGATCCTGACCTATAACTGCCGATACCGGAAATCGGATCTTTGCCGAGTGCTAAATTGTTTGCCGAGTGCAATCTATCGAGCACTCTGCAAACAATCTCTTTGCCGAGTGCTACGTGAAAAAAGCTCGGTAAAATAAAAACACTCAGTAAATAAATTTTTGTCGAGTGTATTTTTGTTACACTCGGTAAATATCCCTTTGCCAAGTTCTCTTTATCTAACACTCGGCAAAGGAGCAGCTTACCGAGTGTCTAGATCCAACACTCGGCAAACCAAAATTCTATCCCCCTACCGGCGCCCGCGCCTATCTCTCCTCCCTTTATCTCAAAATCAACTCCCACTCCTCCCACCTCTCTTCTTTCCTCCCTTATCCTCTCCACCGGCCGCTCCTCTCCCCCTCCCCATCGGCGCGGTGCGTGGCCTGCTCCTCCTGCTTGTTGCCCCTCTCCTCCCCCCTGCACTCGCCCCTCACTTGCTGTAGTGGGGAGCGGCGATGGGGGCAGGCACGGCGGAGGCACAGCCCACGGGCGTGAGGAGCGGCCAGCTTGAGGAGCAGCGACGGTGGCCGGGCGAGGGGAGCAGCAGCCGAGTGGGTAATGGCGGCGGCGCAGGCCGAGGAGGAGCGGCTGTGGCGGCGGTCGACGCGAGGAGCGGCGGCGATGGCCGGGCGAGGGGAGCGGCAGCCGAGCGAGGGCAATGGCGGCGGCGCAGGCCGGTGAGCTGCAGTGGTGCTTTTTTTATTTTTTCCAATTTTTTTTTGCCAAGTGCTAAATAACACAAAGATTCTTTGCCAGTGCACGAGAAAAGGCACTCGGCAAAGAGCTGTTTGCCGACCCTCTCTTTGCCGAGGGTTACCGTCGGCAAATGTTTTGCCGTGTGTTTGTTGGCTTCGCCTGCAGGTGTAAGATGTGCCCGGACATCTTGGGCGTTGCACCAACCAACAAGGGCTATGTTCATCCATCCGTCCAATCTGTACCATGTAGTTTTCAGCTTCCTGCGCATAGATCATTTGGAACTTTCTTTGCCTTTATTTGCCTTTTAATTTATTCCCGGAATGCCCAATTCCACACCTATTTAAACCTGTTGAGCATAAGCTGTATACGTTGATTTTGTACCTTGTTTTGATTTTTTGAAAGTAGTATTTGACTGCAGGTACCTTATCTCCAGCTCCGAGAAAACATTGGGCACTACATTGCTTAGATTATTGACCCAATTGGGTCCCTTAGTGGTTTTCTTTCTCGTACCGGGAAGGTGCATGTTGGCATGAGCTTCATGCTCAACGCGGTTGTAAAACTTTTTTCATCGTAATACAATGATATGCAGCTCTCCAGAAAAAAAAAATCATTGCTTAGATTGCAGACAAGTTGATCTGCAAGGACGGCAAGCTTCATATATACTCATTTTACTGTTTCACTGTTTCTGCTACATAGCTTCAGCAAATCAGCACTGTAGTATATAATCTTCCTATTAAGATTTATAATTTGGTCTATGTTTGTAACTGAATTTGTTGCAATTTTTATCATTTATATTTTCTATAATGACGGTGAATAGTAGCCTGTCCGCTTATAGCAGCATGCCAGCTTATAGCAGCATGCAGTGTCAAGCTTGGTTCGGTTGCTAGCTAGCTAGTATTACTATGCATAGACACAGTAGTTTGGAAAACATGTTCTTATTGATTTATAACCATAGTTTGGCTAATATAGTTTACTACATTAGAATATGAAATGTCTGGGTTGAGTTGGTGTATGACGATGGAGGTTTGAAGTGAAGTGGGTAATATTGGTGGGAATACTGCTCGGTTCTCAGCCCACTTGCACTTGTATATCCACCCTCTCCTAAGCCACGAGCACACTGCCACATTGACCGATCATCCTCCACTCAGAGCTCGCAGACAGACTGCAAGGATGAAGCAAGATGGCGGTATGATGAGTAAGAGAGAACCCAGTGCTAGCCTAGCTATTTCCCAATGCCTTCCATTCAGATAGGAAAAGATCGATGTAACTGATCAAGGAAACAAGACACGAGTAATAAGCTAGCTAGGGGCGCCCAATATCGATGGTGTGGGCTGCCTGCTGATATATGAACATGCTGGAGGATCAACTTGATAGATCATGCATATAGACATGTTGGAATCACTTGCTATTGGTGGGTGACCAGCATATCAATGTGTGGTCCTTTAACCCTGACAGCAAACAAAGGCCGCCCTTCATTCAGTAATCAGCCGCACCGTCAAGAAGTTTTTTTTTAGAAAAAGGGTTCACCCTGCTTTTAAGAAGGCAAATAAGATTCGATACAGATTCCGACCAGCTGGTTAGTCCAGCCAGACAGTTAAGCACAGAGCTGTCAACAGACAAGCCAATCGAACAAAAAAACCAAAGCGAAAACTTCATCAGTCGGTCATTCTTGTGTGCCCTTTTGGGCTAAGGTCAGGAAATTTTTAAGATAATGTATCACCTCGATGTATCATTTTGAAATCAATAAAGTTTCATTTTTTCCAAAAAAATCTTTCAGCTTCTCCATGACCGCTTCCATCCAACCCCTTATCCACAATGCGTCTTCTAGCTTACTGTAACATCCTGCCCGGATACTCCGGCCGTAGAGTTTCTAAGTCATCTAAGTTTTTCCATCTGGGCCCCACAACCATTAAAACTAACTCATCTCTCTCACATCTCACTCTCACTCTCTCTCTCCCTCTCACTCCCTCAAGAGCCCTCTCTCTCCCCAAACTCTAGAACTCAAAAATCCCAATCCCAAATCAATCCCAAGACCAAGGAAGCTCCAATCAGCGTGGGGGATCATCTTCTCTAGGTATTCCACCATGGAGTGGCTTCGTTTTTGAGTTTTCTTGCAAGGAGAGCTTGCTCAAGGTACTAAGAGCTAGGGCAAAAAGGGATTGATCGATCTAGGGTGTTTAAAGCGGTTTCTTTTGGGTCAATCATCTCCCTATGAACCATTCTATTAGGGCTTGAAAGGGTTTCAAATTTTGTGGGTTGGTTTTGGCAAAATCAAGATTTCAGTTTTTGGGGCGAAAATGGTGTGAAGCCCGGAGACTCCGGGTATAAGCCCGGATACTCCGGATTTGGAACAGTCTGGGGAAAACTCCGGGTATAAGCCCGGATACTCCGGACATTGGAACACTCCGGGAGAAACTCCGGGTATAGACCCGGAAACTCCGGACTTGGGAGTCCGAATACTCCGAGCAGTTGTCCGGATACTCCGGGTTTTTGGGTATTTTTGGGTGGACAAGAGCAATTGGGGAAGATCCTTAGTAGTTGTACTCGGTCAATGGTTAATTGTAATTATAAAATCGTATTTGCATTAACTCATATCATATGCATACGTGTAGCAGCCGCGGCAAAGGAGGTGGTATACGAAGTGGTTGAGGAGCCACAGGAGCCCCAGGGGCAAGCCCCGCAGCAGGAGGTTCGCGAGGAGTCGGCCCAATGTGTTCAAATGACGGCCATTACGCTTAATTTAGAGTTTTAATTTGGCGGTTCCGTCACAGCTGGTATCAGAGCCGAAACGCACTGGGGGTGGTACGAGTACGACTAATTTTAAGATTTCTTAAGTTAACAGTGAATTTCTGGCTTAAAATAAATCGGGTGGGATAGTTATTCGCTATTGCCCTATATAGTAATTGGTTAAGTTATCTTTTTATTTGGAGTTTCTGCGTAAAAAGGTAGCGTAGGGCGATCATGCATCATGTCATTCATTGTTTTAAAAAAATTCTACATCTTAAGGGTGGGGGCGTTGTGAACACGACATGAATATCCGGATACTCCGGATATAGTTCCGGATAGTCCGGGACTTGTGTCCGGACATTCCGGATTTGGCTCTACAAAACTTCCGGCCTTTTGGTTTAATTTATGCTTTCTACATTCTTCCATGGTGGATTAATTTTAATCAAGAATCATGTAACTAATCCAATCATGGGTGAATGCATAATGGCAGGGCCCCCGAACTCTCCCGATTTGGCTCAGGCCATGCTCACCGGACACGATGAGCAGACGGCACTCCTCCGGGAGATTGTGGAGCAGGGCAAAGCGCAGCGGCATGAACATCACCACCCGCCACCTGCTCCTGGATACCCGGAGTTTTTGGCTACCTAGCCACCGCTCTTCCATAAGGCGGATGAGCCACTGGAAGCAGATAGTTGGCTCAGGACCATCGAGTCCAAATTCACCCTGCATCCGTACAATGATGGGGACAAGGCAGGATTTGCAACCCAGCAGCTCAGGGGTCGCGCACGCACTTGGTGGGACAATCACGTGGCCATGTTCCCCGAGGGCACTCGGTTCACCTGGGCCCAGTTTAAAGAAGCATTTAGGGCACATCACATCCCAGCAGGGGTGATCAGAAGAAAACTCACGGAGTTCTTGGCCCTGAAGCAGGGCAATAACAGTGTGCTACAGTACTCTCATGCCTTCAACACTTTGTCACAATATGCCGGGTACCATGTAGACACTGATGAGAAGAAGCAGGCGTGTTTCCGGCAGGGGCTTAGCAGTAAGCTCTAGGATCACCTGGCGATGGTCAAGTTTGACACCTTCAGTGAGCTAGTCAATGGGGCTATCAATCAGGAGGACGCCCATCTAGCTCACAAGGCGAAGAAGAAGAGAAAGGCACCGGCAGGGGAATCTTACAGTAGTGCTCCTCAGAGGTTCCGTCTGGTGCAGTCGGGCCCACAGCGAGCCCCATTTCAGCACCAGCCACAGCAGCAGTGGAGCTATCGGGCACCTCAGTACACACAGTCATAGGGGACTGTTAGGCCTCCTGCTCCTCAGCAGAACGAGCAGAAGGTCTGGGTGCAGCAGCCGCGGGTGCGTCCCAATTTGTTCCCTTGTTACAACTGTGGGCAATCGGGAAACTTCGCCCGTAACTGCCCAATGCCACCAAAGCAAGGCCAGCAGTCGAGCCAGCAGAACCAAAAGCAGCAAGTGGCTCACTTCAAACCCGGGCGTGTGCACTACACCACCCTTGAGGGTATTCCAGAGGGAGCTCCAGTGATGGCGGGTACGTTTTCCATAAACGATCAAACCGTTACGGTATTATTTGATTCTGGGGCATCTCACATGTTCATTAGCAAGGATTGTGCTACTAGACTTGGATTGGAAATAGGAAATATGTCGATTCCGTACAATATCCATTCACCTGGAGGGCAATTAATAACTAATCAAACTGTTAAGCAAGTGCCTTTGAAGTTCCAAGGAAAATTCTTTGACACTCATCTGATTGTGTTACCGACTCAGAAAGTGGACATTATCCTTGTAATGAATTGGATGAAATTTCATGGGATTCTCCATTTCTCCTAGATACGACATCGTATGTGGTGCATGTAAACTCTCCTCTTCATGGTTCCATGGCATTATCTCTGATGAACCATAAGTCAGTGACTCCTACTGTGCACCACACTGAGGGCAAAAGCCTCGCCGATTTACCAGTGGTGTGTGAATATCTGGATGTTTTTCCGGATGATCTGCCAGGCATGCCACCTGATCGTGATGTGGAATTTGCCATTGAATTGCAATCGGATACGGCACCGATATCTAGGAGACCATACCGGATGCCACCCAATGAGCTAGCAGAGCTAAAGAAGCAATTGCAAGAACTGCTTGATAAAGGATATATCCGTCCTAGCAAGTCACCTTGGGGCTGTCCTGCACTCTTTGTTAAAAAGAAGGATCAAAGCCTCAGGTTGTGTGTGGACTATAGACTTCTGAATGTCGTCACAATCAAGAATAAGTATCCACTTCCCCGGATTGATATCCTGTTTGATCAGCTATTCGGGGCCAAGGTATTTTCTAAGATTGATCTCTATTCGGGTTATCATCAGATCAAAATCCGAGTTGAAGATATTCCTAAGATGGCCGTTTCTACCAGATACGGGCTTTATGAATATCTGGTCATGTCTTTCGAACTAACTAATGCCCCTGCTCATTTCATGTACCTCATGAATTCGGTATTCATGCCTGAACTGGATAAGTTTGTCGTGGTTTTGGATAAGTTTGTCGTGGTTTTTATTGACGACATCCTTGTATATTCCAAGAATGAAGAGGAGCATGCAGAGCATCTTCGCATTGTGCTTCAATGCCTGTGGGAGCACAAACTGTATGCTAAATTCAGTAAATGTGATTTCTGGCTCAAGGAAGTCCAGTTCTTGGGCCACATCATCTCGGAAAAGGGGATTTCTATTGATCCTAGCAAGATTTAGGATGTCTTGAATTAGACCACTCCCACCTCTGTTCCAGAGATCCGGAGTTTCTTTGGGCTAGCAGGGTATTACCGGCGGTTTGTTCCGGACTTCTCAAAAATTGCTAGGCCCATGATTGAATTACTCAAGAAAGGGGTGAGATTTAATTAGGACGACAAATATGAGCGGTCTTTTCAGACATTGAGAAAGCTCTTAACGTTGGCCCTTGTCTTGGCTCAGCCGGATATTACTCGACCTTTTGATGTGTATTGTGATGCATCAGGTACGAGTTTTCGATGCGTTCTCACTTTTGTTTTGACTCAGCCCGTTATTCCTGGGCCCTTTGATATTTATTGTAGTTCATTAGGCACGGGTCTCGGCTGTGTACTCATGCAAGATCATAGGGTAATTGCTTATGCTTCCAGAGCCCTCAGGTGGCATGAGGAGAATTATGCTACCCATGACCTGGAGCTGGCAGCAATGGTGCATGCCTTAACGATTTGGCGCCATTACCTTCTGGGCAATCCGGTGCATATATACTCAGACCACAAGAATCTCAAGTATATCTTTACCCAGAGTGAGCTAAATTTCCGCCAGAGGCGGTGATTAGAATTGATCAAGGACTATGATCTGGAGATTCATTATCACCCCGGCAAGGCTAATGTCGTTGCGGATGCACTGAGTCGTAAGGCGAGTTGCAGCTGTGTCTCTGCTATAGTTCTGCAAGAAACTTTGAGCCAAGAAATGGAGAAGATGAATTTGGCTATTGTATCTGAAGGCACAATTGCTAATATTACCCTTATCCCTATACTTTGAGATCAGATTATTGCTGCTCAGAAAAGTGATGTGGGCATGGGTAAGATTAGATAGAGGCTCAGTGAAAATGATCCCAGAGTTCAGTGTTTTCATCAAGATATTGAGGGGGTGTTATGGTTCAAGAATCAATTAGTGGTACCTAAAGATTTGGAGCTTAGGGAGCAGATTCTTGATGAGGCTCACCTCTCTAGGTATTCCATCCATCCCGGCAGTAATAAAATATATCAAGACCTGAAATAGCGATTTTGGTGGACAAGGATGAAGCGGGAAATCGCCAGGTATGTGTCGGAATGTGACACTTGCAGAAGGGTTAAAGCAAGCCATTTGAAGCCCGCCGGTATGCTTCAACCCTTGAGTATTCCATCAGGGAAATGGGAGGATGTCAGTATGGATTTTATTGTCGGCTTACCCAACACCTCAAAAGGGTATGATTCTATTTGGTTAATAGTCGATCGATTTACAAAGGTAGCCCATTTTCTTCCGGTAAAGACTTTTTATACGGCAAGGCAATATGCTCAACTGTACCTAGACCGTATTGTGAGTCTCCATGGAATCCCTAAAACCATTATTTCTGATCATGGGGCGCAATTCATTGCACGGTTCTGGGAACAATTCCATGCCGCTTTGGGTACACAATTGATCCGCAGTTCGGCTTATCACCAACAAACTGATGGTCAAGCCGAGGTGATTAATCAGATTCTGGAAGATATGCTACGGGCCTGTGTGCTTTTTTGTAGTAAGAAATGGGATGGGTGTCTGCCACTCGCTGAATTCTCTTACAACAACAGCTATCAGGAAAGTATCAAAATGGCACCCTTTGAAGTCTAGTATGGACGGAGGTCTAGGACTCCATTGAACTGGTCGGAAGCCGGTAAAAGGAATTTCTTTGGGCCCGATATGGTTGGCGAGGATGAGGACCAAGTTCGTCTTATACAGGCAAATTTGAAAGCCGCTCAATCCCGCCAAAAGAGTTATGCAGATAAGAGACGCTGGCCTCTGATATTTGAAGTTGGTGATCATGTTTTCCTTCGGGTGTCTCCAATGAGGGTTTCCAAAGGTTCGGAGTACGGGGAAAGCTAGCACCCCGTTATGTTGGGCCTTTTCCTATCATTGAGCGTTGTGGGTCGGTGGCATATCGTGTGGAACTTCCCCCACAATTATCAGCAGTCCATAACATTTTCCATGTCTCCCAGCTCAAGAAATGTCTTCGTGTCCCCACCGAGGTGATTGATACGGAGAGTCTCCAACTAGAGCCCGATCTTGTTTATCCAGAGCATCCTATCAAAATTGTGGATTACAAGACTCGGGTTACTCGGAATCAAATCAGCCATTTCTACAAATTCCAATGGAGCAATCACTCCGAACGAGAAGCTACTTGGGAAACGGAGGAGTTTGTTCTGTCAAAATATTCGGAATTGCACCAAACTCACCACGGTACATGATTTTTCCGCATTGTTTTCAAATTGGCAATTTCACCCTAAATCTCGGGACGAGATTTCTTTTAGGGGGAAGGATTGTAACACCCTGCCCGGATACTCCGGCAGTAGGCCCGGATACTCCAGACATGGAGTTTCTAAATCGTCTAAGTTTTTCCATCTGGGCCCCACAACCATTAAAACTAACTCATCTCTCTCACAGCTCACTCTCACTCTCACTCTCTCTCGTTACTCTCTCTCCCTCTCACTCCCTCAAGAGCCCTCTCTCTCCCCAAACTCTAGAACTCAAAAATCTCCATCCCAAATCAATCCCAAGACCAAGGAAGCTCCAATCAGCGTGGGGGATCATCTTCTCCAGGTATTCCACCATGGGGTGGCTTCGTTTTTGAGTTTTCTTGCAAGGAGAACTTGCTCAAGGTACTAAGAGCTAGGGCAAAAAGTTATTGATCGATCTAGGGTGTTTAAAGAGGTTTCTTTTGGGTCAATCATCTCCCTATGAACCATTCTATTAGGACCTGAAAGGATTTCAAATTTTGTGGGTTGGTTTTGCCAAAATCAAGATTTTAGTTTTTGGGACGAAAATGGTGTGAAGCCCGGAGACTCCGGGTATAAGCTCGGATACTCCGGATTTGGAATACTCTGGGGAAAACTCTGGGTATAAGCCCGGATACTCCGGACATTGGAACACTCCGGGAGAAACTCCAGGTATAGACCCGGAAACTCTGGACTTGGGAGTCCGGATACTCCGAGCAGGTGTCCGGATACTCCGGGTTTTTGGGTATTTTTGGGTGGACAAGAGGAATTGGGGAAGATACTTAGTAGTTGTACTCGGTCAATGGTTAATTGTAATTATAAAATCGTATTTGCATTAACTCATATCATAAGCATACGTGTAGCAGCCGCGGCAGAGGAGGTGGTATACGAAGTGGTTTCAGAGCCACAGGAGCCCCAGGGGCAAGCCTCGCAGCAGGAGGTTCACGAGGAGTCGGCCCAAGGCCCAACTCATCCTAGTGCTGAGCAGCAGACTCAAAGCAAGGCCCGGTGCACATCCTACTATTTCAAATTATGACACGTATATATGTCTCTAATAATTATGCATTAGGTTTAGGAATTGTTTGAAACCTTTGTTGCATGATCTCTAGACTTTCCTGGGCCTCATACTAGTATGAATAGGTCGTTAGCACTGCTATGCTTCACAGGGCTCGATAGAAGTCGAGTGATAATTCTGTCACTCGCAAGATATAGGATGTCTTTAGATTACAGTATATGAATTATTACTTTCAAGATGGAAGGAAAGTGATGGGAGACCGGATGGGGGAAGGTGTAGCCCCATCTATGTTGATTAAGGACCGTTCCGTTGTTGGCTGTGCTGATCGGGGATTGAATTGTACTAACTGCATGCCGGGAGTAGGAGGTAGTCGAAACCGGTAAGCCGAGTACTGCCTCGCTTCAAAAGTACAGAACTTCATCACCACCCCTTAGGGCGAGTCAAGTAGTCGCGGAGAATTAGGATGCATGTATTTACTTTTGGTGGTCTCACGTTGAGCTCGACTGACTATATATAGGTGGGGCGGTTCTGTAGTTCGAGGCGGGGAGGGGAAAGGTCGGTGCGTGGGGTCCGACGGGGCTTTTGCGTGCCGTGTTGGTTAGCTCCACCTTACAAGGTTAAATCGGATCGATTTGCCGTGTCTCGCGGTTATGAGGGCCTTGATCTCTTGGTCACATCGTAGAAAGGAATTGGAATAAGAATGAGATGAGATGCAATGAGGGCTGATATTATTTAATAAATGTTTGCTCACCTTGATTGTTGTAGCCTTGCAAATCCTAGATGGTTAGTCAATTTATTGATATAATTGTGAGCTAAAACTTGGAAAAATAAGGACTTACTTCTAGTGCTTGTTCTGCAAAATTAACCACCAGCCAAAAGCCTCGCATGTCTAGATATGTGGGCTAAGTTATACCCACTGGTCGGGTAAGTCTTGCTGAGTACTAGTTGCTCAGGGTTTGTTGCCACCAATTTTTGTTACAGGACACCCGGACGTTGATTTCTGCCCTTGCTGTGTCAAATTCATCCGCAGAGATGCGGAGGGTGGGAAGTGGTGGATAGAGACCCTTAGATTAGGGATTTAGCGGGTTGCACACTTGAGGGCAGGGTGTGCAGCCCTCAGTTTTGTTTCGACTGGTCAGTGGACTGGTCTGACCGGTGGTTGGCGGTCTGACCGGTGGTGTTAGAACTGAACCAGTGAAGTAATGTAGTTGTATGTTTTCTCTTCCATTTGAGCTTGGCTACACTATGTAAAGTTTGTAAATTATGTAATTTATGTAAATTACGTGAGCTTGTGTTTTAAACTAAATTTGTAAAACTCTCGTTATCGGTTGTCATCCTTATATATTTTCAAGTATTTTGTCGTGCTTGTACCATCTGCGCCCACCTTCGCGTGGGACTTCCGGTGGTGTTTCGATCGGGCCATGAGTTGAGAAAGGATCGCCAAATTAAACCATTAAGCTAATGCGCCCGATGTGTTCAAATATCGGTCATTACGCTTAATTTAGAGTTTTAATTTGGCAGTTCCGTCACACTTACCACGCTCACGACTTCTCAGCAGCACTTGACATCTCTGCAAAAAAGCATTAATTTTGAAGATGATATCAGATGGTGAACCTGGGAACTTCCCCTCGATAGCCCGTTTATTACACGATGTCCATAACCCCTAGAGGACAATCGCTACATCATCAAGAAGTTAGCCTGCATTGATATGATTTTATTAAATCTATCAACCATCCGATGATGGGACGAAAACTAAAGGAAAACTTCATCAGTCGGTCGTTCTTTCAGCTTCTCCATGAACGCTTCCATCCAAACCCTTATCCGCGACGCCATATCTTCAGCTTACAACGCTCACCACTTCTCAGCAGCACCAGACATCTCTGTAAAAAGGCATTAATTTTGAAGATGATATCAGATGGTGAATCTGGGAACTTCCCCTCAATGGCCCGTTTATTACGCGCGATGTCCATAACCCTTAGAGGACAATGGCTACATCGTCAAGAACCCTATATGATTTGATTAAATCTATCAACCATCTGATGGGATGAAAGTGAAATAGTACTTAATGTGACTCCTAGCTGCGATTAACTTGTTGTAAACTCCATTATATTGCTGCTTTAATTTTATCCGCATCAATCAAGACAAGAAAGAGAAATTAATAAGTCCCGATTACTACTACAGATTCAGCCTTTTGTCCCGGTTTCAAACTGGCTTTTGTCCCAGTTTTGTAACCGGGACAAGGCTTCCGAGGCTTTAGGCTTTTGTCCCGGGTGGCAGAACCGGGACAAAAGGTGCCTGACGTTAAAAAAAATTTTGCACACCACGGGATTCGATCCCAAGACCTCTTGTCTAGCGCATGGTTTCCTTGCCAACTCACCTAAGTAGTACACGTGATTCAGTATAGAATAACTTCCTTTTAAACTATCACGTGGAGGAGCCTTTTGTCCGGGTTGGTAACACCAACCGGGACAAAAGGGTCACCCTTTAGTCCGGGTTGGTGTTCCCACCTGGGACAAAAAGCCCTTGTCCCCCACGTTGGCCTGGCTAGCCGTTGGACCGGGACACCTTTTGTCCCGGGCCCAAAGATAACCGGGATAAATGGCCTGGAACAAAGGTATATTCTGTAGTAGTGGATGCTTCATTTCTTGAGGCAAGCTCAGATTAAACAAAACTAGTCAGGTTAGCGCGCTACGCGCGCCTATACAAAAAAACGTGGACCTAAAATATTAGTAGAAAGATATTATCCGTTACTATATTCGAAGCAACATCGTATTGATGTATTGAGTTAGATCTAAAAATTACAGTAGAGCGGCATAGTAGTTTTGTGTTTGAGAGCGCGCCAATCTCAAGCATTGTAGTATAGAGGTACAGGTAATTTTTTCTTAGGAATTTTTTTTGTCAGTAGTTATAGTTTAATTACTTTAGTAGGAAAAAAAGTAAAATTAGAAATGAATGAACAGTTTAATTATATTTTGTGGGTTTACGGAGGAAAATCAAAACCCAAAAAGTAGTACAACTGCCACATGTAAATGTAGTATACAAAGTTTAGTTATTATTTTTGTATGTAAGAAGTAGTTAAATATATTTTGTATTGTCAAATAATGGAAGGAAAATATTTTTTAAGATAAAGAGACTAACTTAATAGAATCGTGGGCCCCACGTGGGTCCTGCCTGAATAGTACGTGGGTCCTACGTGGGTCCCGCCTGAATAATACATGGGCCCCACGTGGGTCCCGCCTGAATAGTACGTGGGCCCCACGTAGGTCCCACGTGAATAGTATGTGGGACCCGCATGAACAGTGCCCCGGCCCCCACGTGGGGCCACGACTCACGAGCGCGCGCCGATTCTTGGCCCTTTAGTATATGTACTCAATAAACATGCAAGAATACAGCCCAAACACTACTACAAAACAGGCCTTTGTTCCTGGCCATTTGTCCCGGCAGCCTTTGGGCCCGGGACAATAGGTGGCTTTTGTCCCGGGTCCAACGGCTAGCCGGGCCAGCGGGGGACATGGGCCTTTTTATCCCGGTTGGAGGCACCAACCGGGATAAAAGAGGGGCCTTTTGTCCCGGTTGGTGGCTCTAACCGGGACAAAAAGTTGCGTGGGCCTTTTGTCCCGGTTGATGACTCCACCCGAGACTAAAGAGGACTTTTTATCCCGGGTGAAGTCTCCACCCGGGACAAAAAGTATGTCCAGCACTTATTATCTCCGCCTGCTTCCTCTCCGAGATCCATCCCCTTCCTCCCTCTCCCTCTCCCTCTCTCTCATCCCCTTCCTGATCCCTCCCTCTCCCTCCCTCCCTTAGCTTTTGCAGGCACTGCCGGCCGGCGAGCCGCCGCTCGGGCGCGGGCCAGTGCATCGCCGCGCGGGCGCGGGCCGGTGCGCCTCCACCAGGCACCGGCGCGGGCGGGGCAAGGCGCGGCGCGACGCGTACCACGGGTTCCTGATGCCCTGCCACTGGCTGCCGGAGAAGCAGTACATGTCCGGGATGGGGTACATCGTGTGGTGGGACGTGGCGGCGTGGATCGCGGAGACGCCGGAGCTCCGGGACGACCACGACGACTGGGAGGACGTCAACTTCGGCGGGTGGCTGCGCAAGGGGGGCAGGTACAAGAACGTGTACAACGAGGAGCCGAGGATGTACGACTACTGGGCCGGCTCCGGCGAGAGGCGCGGCCGGCTAGCCTCGTTTGTGATTTTGATGTTGAATCTATATGTGATGTGAATCAAATCAATTTCATATGTTGTGAATTAATCTCATGTATTGTGGATTAGATCTTGTGCTTTCTTGTGTGAATTAGATCTTTATATGTGATGTGTAATGTATTGTGGATTAGATCTGGATTTCGATATTGCAGTTTTGATCCAATTTTTGGATTTGTAGAAGCTGGCTTCTCGGGAGCTGGCGAGCTGAATTTTTTTTGTTTCGAAAAATTACATTTATCCCGGTTGAAAAGAGGCCGGGACAAAAGTCATAGGCACATTTGTCCCGGATGAGCAATCCCGGTTGAAAAACCGGGACTAAAAGTAGTTTGCACCCGGGACAAATGTGCTTTTCTGTAGTAGTGAAAATGACATGATCAAAATCTCTTCAGGTTTTTTATTCGCATAAAAACACACAACTCTGGTCTCTTTTCGATCTTCCTACTAAACTGCGTACTTATTCCCATGCAACCCTAAAGCAAGAAACCTATGTGACAACTATGTCCACAAGTAGGCGCGTCGGCCATGACACAACTGCCGCTGCACGTCGTGTGCGGCCACATGTGCAGCCGCTATAGCCACAGCATAACAGCATCGATCATGCAACACTGTTCATACGTGCACGAATAATCCCAGCGTACTTGGCAATGGTTAGTATTATAGTGCTACAACCTTTTCCGGTGCCTTCTATTCCTATGTGCTACCACACGCACGTCTAATGTTCCTGATCAGCCCCCCCCCCCCCCCACCCCACACGGATCCGGTGCAGTACTGCACGTGCAGTTACTGCCGCTGACACGTGGGCCCCACGGCGCATGGGCCCACACGTCAGCGGCAGTAACTGCACGTGCAGTACGTCACTGAATCTCAATCCCCCCCCCCACCCACCCCACCCGCATCCATGTAAATATCTACGAGTGGTAGCTAGCTACTAGTTTTTTTGCGGGTAGTTAGCTAGCTACTACTTAATTGGCAATTTGGCATGCATATAGGATATGATGGTGAAGACCAAGGAGAACAAGAAGAGGATTAGCTCACGGGAGGAGGAGGAGAGAAGCCTATATATAATGGTGAGGATGCCTTGGAGAGAAAATTGGTAGATAGTTTTACTCCTTGTACTTACTAATACAAGCGTCGGGGCTAGATTTACATGGTGACCAACTGACCATGATACAATTAATATTACACTTGATATTACCATCTTATGTAGGTACCAAGTACATACTCTACAACAAATAAATTATCTCCCCTTTTATTCTTATTACAGCAGGTTGCTCTATTTTCATCTTAATTCATGGTAGCTAGAGAAAATTAAAGCTTTAATTAGCAATTGAAAGTGAACTGTGCTATTAAATATATACAGTGTTTTTTTTCTTTGGGCGAGGAGAGAGTACAGTTTAATTGATGACTTCGATATATATGGTGCTCGATATACGCACCGGTAAAACTAGGAATGTGGAGGCTAGCTTTTTTTTTTGAGGGAAAAGCCACCTTTTATTGATTGTTTATGGATACAGAAGCACAAATGCCTACAGGCGGCAAAAGAAACCATACTTGTCTACCTAACTCACAATAAATAGATCTTCTAGCTAGCTTATGCGCATCTGCGTTACAAACTCTGCCTTCATGAACAAACTCCGACGAGACAAAAGATCCCGCTCTGGCCTTGATCTCCTGGATGACATGCCCGTAGATGCCTTTGTCATCGTCACCTCTGATGCTCTTCACAACACTGATGTTGTCACTAGCAATCCTAACCTTCCTGAATGTGAGGTCGCTGGCAAGGACAAGCCCCTCTCTGCAAGCGATCACTTCCATCGATTCCAGGTCAGTAATCCCTTGGATGACAAGAACTGAAGCTCCCTGGAAAGCTCCCGTTCCATCCCTTGCTACTGCCGCTGCCGCAGCTCTGCCCGTGTTCTTAGATATTGCCGCATCCACATTAATCTTCATTGTGTCTGCTGGTGGAGGGATCCACCTGGGCACTCGATGCTGCCACCCCCCCTCCCCCCTTGCTTCACTTTGTTTAGGTTTGATGAGATCAAGGTCAGCTATATATCTGTTAATGAAGCAGTACGTGGACAGTGGGCTCTGGAATGAATTCTCGTGGATCGCCTTCCTCCACACGAACCAGATCGCCCACAGGGTGACCGCAACCCTGATCAAATCAGCCTTCGACATCATTGCCGCTGCTTCTGCCCACCATGCGTGAGCATCTGTCTCCTGAATGTTGTACAGAACATCAGTCAGATCGACACGCTCCAGCGCCCAAACACATCTGGCCAGGTTACACTCAATCAAGGAGTGCTTCCAAGAATCCTGTGCTCCACAGATGTCGCATATGCTCTGTTGAGCCATGTTTCGACGAAAGAGGACGTCCCCCGATGGTAGGGAGTGCCGAGCAAGTCTCCATAGGAATACTCGTATTTTGGACGGGACATCTAGATTCCAAATCGCCAACCATTCCTTCTCCTCTGCTTTAGTGTCTGATCGACCAGCAATATTCTCAATGTATGATGTTGCATGATGCTTATTGATCACCAGCATCCTATAGGCCGATCTCACTGAAAATACTCCTTTCTTTTCATGATGCCAAGCCCAAAAATCAGCTTGTCTTCTAGTACTTAGAGGGATGTTAATTATCGATTCCACATCAGCTGGTGTGAAAAAACTTTCCAACATTTGCATATCCCATGTCGCCGTCGTAGAGTCTATCAGCTCGCTGACCAGTTGAGGAGCCATTGCAGCTGAAGATCTAATCGGCCTAAGTGATCCTTCCCTAGGAAGCCATTCATGTTCCAAATTTCAGTAGTTTCGCCTGTCCCTATCCGGCGAATCAATCCTTGTACCAGCACTTCCCTCCCATCTAAGATGGAGCGCCAAACACGGGATGGTCGTGACCCCAATTGTGCTGCCAAGAAGTCACCTGAAGGAAAGTACACAGCTCTCAAAATGCGGGCACTGAGAGAACTGTCATTCTGTAGAATTCTCCATGCTTGTTTTTGCCAAGAGAGCTAGATTGAAAAGCTCTATGTCTCTAAAACCAAGACCCCCAAAAAATTTTGGTTTCACCATGTCATCCCAAGAGACCCAGCAAGTTTTCCTCTTTCCTTCAGAGCTTCCCCACCAGAAATTCCAAAGCAGACAGTTGATATGATGACAAAGACCTCTTGGCAATTTGAAGCAGGACATCGAGTAAGTTGGGATCACCTGAGCAACTGATTTAATTAGCACATCTTTACCTCCTGCTGATAAGCATTGTTCCATCCAACCCTGTACTCTCTTCCAAACATGGTCTTTTAAATACTTGAAGGCACCATTGGTCGAGTTCCCAACATCCGACGGCATACCCAAGTACTTCTCGCTGAGAGATTCATTGTGTACATCTAGGATATCTTTCATCTCTACCCTTGTTACCTGTCGGCATCCCTTTGCGAAGTGGATCGAGAATTTATCCAGATTTATTTGTTGTCTCGATGCTCGACAGTAGAGTTGTAACACATCCTTGATCTCCAATGCATTCTCCCTATTCGCCTTGAAAAGCAGCAGGCTGTCATCTGCAAAGAGTAGGTGACTGACCATCGAAGCTGATGGTGCCACCTTAATTCCTTTGAGGACTGATGACTGCATTCTCGATTTCAAAAGGCACGAAAGGCCCTCTGCCGCCAAAACAAAGCACGACTGAAGTCACCTCTTCACCACATAAATCCCAATGCCTCTGGAAAAAGTGCGTAGGGTAGCCATCCGGGCCCGGTGCTTTTGCGGGAAACATTTGAAAGAGGGCGTCTTTGACTTCGGACGCTTTGATATCTGCTAACAGCTGGTTATTCATGTTTGAGCTCACTTTGACAGGAACCGTGCTAAGGATTGCTTCCATATTCTCTGTACCCTCAGTTTTGTAGAAGCTGGTGGCCAGGCTTGCCATCTCCTGACCATATTCAGTTATTTGCCCATCTGGCTTCTTTAGCCTTGTAATCATATTTTTCCTTCTCCTCCTAGTAGCACGTAAATGGGAAAACCGAGTATTCTTGTCACCTGCTCGTAACCACTCGATTCATGCTCTCTGCTTCCACATAATCTCTTCTCTATAGCGCAATTCCAACAACTTCTCCACAATTTTCAGCTCTGCGTGTGAAGGACCTGACCGATTAGGCATGTTTCTCAACGGGCGGTTTTTTTATTTTTATATTTTTTAAAAATTAAAATTTCAAAAATATATGTCCGTTTTCAAATATTTCAAAAATATACCCCGGTCGCCCTCCCATAGGGCGACAGGCCCAAAGTGTAATTTTTTTTTCTTCAAATTTGCAACGAAGTCCCTGGAGAAAAAAAAAGGGGGGGGACCTGTCGCCCCCCCAACGGGCGACAGGGGCCTGTCGCCCACCCCTCGGGCGACAGGCCCCTGTCGCCCGTTGGGGGGGCGACAGGCCCCCCCCCTTTTTTCCAGGGACTTTTATTTTTCCAGGGACCTATTTTGAGCTATTCGAGCGTGTATTCGTCATCATCGTCGGCAAGATCTCGGCCGCTAACTCCTACCGCACGTAACTAGTCCTTCATTAAATCACGGGAAAAAATCGCAAGAACTTCCCTTATTTCACGAGCATTATGGAACCCACAAACATAATAAGTTCACATCAATAATATCTATAAAAACAAATGACAAGTAACCTACCACAATCATAAACATCGGATACAAATAAGCGGTCCACAGCTATCTCATTACAAATAAACATCATATACATCTAACCACCCCTAGGGCGTCGGACCCTCTTAGCCCTCTGCTGGGCACGGACATGTCCCTCGGAGTAGGTGAGAACATCCGGAGACCTCACCTGTCGCTCAGGACGCGCAAGGGACTGCGGTGTCTGCTGCTGAGAGATCCCAAGTGGTGCTCCTCCTAGCTGTGAATACCCCAAGACATCGGGGTCACCTTGCGCGGCAGGCTCATCTGGACTCAAGCTGTCGAAGTCGTCTAAGGTGAATGTCTCGTTATCTGGTCGAAAGGAGGAAGAAGAAGGTCCGGCGCCCGCATCGGGGTAGAATCCTACGCAAAAAATGTGGATGTTAGCGTACGCTCGTATATTTCGTAATGACATGTAGAAACCGAAATACGAAACATAAATTAACCTGTGTACGCCGGTATCTGTGGCCCCGGTACCATCCCTGGATACGGTCCGCCAACTGGTGCTGTCCCTCTAAACATTCCAGTATGGCCGAACGCAGTAGCTGGATCGTATCCTGTATGTGATATTAGTAAATATGTAGGAACACTTGATGTAATTTTAAAGAGATATGTACGTTACCTGCACTTGGGAAGAACTGCGACGTCGGCCCGTGCATGGTCGACGGACACGGGAACGACGACGAGGCCTGAGACGACCCGTGGCTGTCTTCGTACTGCACACGGCTTCCGAAGTTGTGCGCTACCTGACGCAACTGATCACGCTGCCTCGACCATGCCTCTGTCTGCTCAAACTAGGTCATTGGGGATCCGGCACGTACCCTCGTCAGGTAAGTCGAGCAGTCCGTCTCCATCATGTTGCAAAGGCGAAGCTGCATCAATTCAGTAAAGTTACAAACACATTAATTATCTTATGAATATGATTATATATATATATGCAAATATGATCAAGAGACTCACCGCGCCTGCTAGTGCCTCCACGTGGTGCCGGCCATAGCCATCCTGAGGCCTCGCCTGGTGTGGCTGCGGGTGAGTGTCAACAAAAACCAGACGAGCCCGAGTCCGGGGTAAGTACCAGGTGAGGTAAGCCCTAAAGGAACTGTCTGTGTGTGGTCCTGTTGGATAGACCAAGAGCTCGTCTGCCTGTTCCCATTGGTCCACCCACGGCTGGATCTTGGTGAGCCAATCATCAGAGCACGGTAAGCCACTCCTTGACAACCTACAAAGTAGATTACGAAGAATCGTTAGATTCGACACGAATGTATGAGCCAAGTTCATTCATAATTACCTGTGGTCCTGGTGACTGACACGCTCCAACGCGGTGGGCACCGGAAACTCCTGGCGCTGCCCAAACTGTCTCCTGACTCTCCAGGGGCAATATGCCTCAACCGCGATGTCATAAACCAGGACGGCGGAAGTAAGCCACAGGCTCGCATTCGCGGAGCAGTGCGAAGACAGGCCTGCTGGTGCACGTCTAGCCACAGCCTCTGGGCTGTAAGGCTCCCAGATAACGTCCTCGGGCGTCAGCATGTCGAGCTCCGAAACAAACTCAGGATATGCGCGTCTAACCCGCGCATGTGCCCAGGACCTCTGCATTCCGAATAAGTAAAATTAAAATTGCGCTAATACATCATGTAACAATGAATAACAAAATTAGATTTGATACGAACGTACCTGACGCCAGATCCAGATAGTTCCCATAGTGGGCCTCTCGTCCTCCTCGTCGCCGTACATGCCTCCGTGGTAAGGCTCGTGGCTGACAAAGGGCCGACCAACGGCTAGCCTCTCGTACGACCAAAGCTGTAGCAGTAGTGGGCACCCTGACAGGATAGCGTTCCCATGTGTCTTCATGCAGCCGTCACAGAGTCCACGGTAAGTGGCTGCAAGTACCGCCTCACCCCAGCTGTAGGGCGGTACGTCCTCGTCCCCATCCGCAATCTCCCGTGCATACGGAAGGAGAATCCTATCGACCGAGTTGCCATGAGTGTTGTTGAACATGATGTAACCAAACAACCAAAGTAGGTACGCCTCCAGCGATCTGGTCACACTGTACTCGTCGGCATCCGCAGCCAAAAGGGCAGGCTGCATAAACAATTAAGATTAATGGTTTCAACTATCAATGGAACATGTGAATTGTAACAATTAAATTTATATTTGGAATGAATACGTACTGTAAACTGTAGGAACCAGGTCTTCGAAGGACCTGCTGCTCGCGGGTGCGGGTTGATCGGACCTGCTTCTTCCACGCGGTCAACCAGGGCAAAACGGGGCTCCAGCTCATCCTTCCATGAGGCCGCCACCACACGCGGACCTACAGCCTCCCCGACGATAGGGAGGCTGAGGAGGTAGGCCACGTCCTGCAGCGTAGGAGTCATCTCCCCACACGGGAGGTGGAACGTGTGTGTCTCCGGCCTCCATCTGTCAACGAGCGTCGTCAGGAGGGATCGGTCGAGCTGAATAGGCCCAACCTCGACAAGACGGCTCAGAGTCAGTAGGCCGGCCTCACGTAACCTGCAAAAAAACCAAAAATGTCGAAACAAAGGAATACCGGCGAATACATAAGTCATAAACAATAATATTTCATTACATACCGGTCACACCAATCGTGGTGTATAGAGATCGCCTCGCCGGGTGGACGAGGACGTAGCACCTCTAGGGCTCGGTGCTCAACAGCTGCAAAGTAAGACCTATGGCTCGAGTCGATCACTGGGTCTAGCAAGGAGTCCATCTCCATACCTGCATTCAAAAATATATGAGAACACATAGGTAAATATATATTTCATACAAACTGGACACATAAATACAATAAATAATACTTCATTACATACCTGCCATATTTCATTACTACATATTACAAATAATGAAATACAATTGTGGATCATGACACCGAATGCCTTCCACGAGCAATTCTCGCCGATGCTCGTCTGAACGTAGGAGGTGCTCCATCTCTGGGATTTCCGGAAGGACCGACGTCAGCAGCATCGTGAAGTGCATTCTGAGGACACTTCTTATAGTTGTGACTCAATGATCCACATTGGCTGCAACGCTTTTGTGCCTTGCTTGCTTCCGACTCGTCCATACCATTCCGAATACGACGTGTCTGACGGCGGCCTTTGCCTTTCTTAGTGGCTGGATCAGGAATAAACATCTTATTCTCATTATCCTGAGTGAAAGGCCCCACAATTCCAATCCCGTATACCTCATGTCCCCATGTGGATACAGTTGCTTCCTTGCTGAAGTACGGTGAAACAAATAGTCCTGGCTGTAACGCAGACTCTGCACATGCCGCAATGAGATGGGAGCATGGAATATGCAATAACTTAGGCTTCATGCAGGAGCAGAATGCTTTGCCATCAACTGTAATCAAACTCTCCTGTACCACTCTATCTCTACGGATACCACGACCACTTCTATCCTTACATAGAACCTCAAATCTATGCTCCATTGTACCTGTGGATATGACGCGGTGCAGTTTGGCCTTTTCAATCTTCTCTTGCATATATTGTGTCACTCTTTTGCAAAACTGAATTTGGGGGTTACTGATGTTTATGCTTGCAGCCGTGTAACGCTCTCTGAAATACTTCATGCACCCATACATGATGAACTCAACAATTCCCACAAGTGGAAAGGCACGACAAAAACGCATAACCATATTGAAACACTCTGCATGGTTCGTTGTCTGAATACCATACCGTATTCCGTTGGTATCATAAAGGAATGACCATTTCTCCTTAGGTGCACCTCGAATCCAGTGTGAAAATGGCTTCTCAATTGAATCCCTAGCCTCTGCAGCCTGACTCGTGTCTGCTCCTGATGCCCTTACCTTCACTAGCTCTGCAGTCAACTGATCAAGCATCTGCCATAATGCATTGAATTTTCTCTGTTGATTTTGTGTGCACAACCTCTTAAACAGGTTCTTAAGATCCTTGTTCTTGAAGTGTTCATAGAAGTTTGCACCCATATGTCTAATGCACCACCTGTTTTGGACATCAGGCCATAATGGAGGCGTTGTCGCAGTTCCACGTTGCAATTTCAGTATTGATTGCAGGATACCTGCATGCCTATCACTAATAAGGCACACATCTGGACGTGCAGCAACAACATGATTCTTCACTCGTTCAAGGAACCAATACCAACTGTCTATGTTCTCATTCTCAACAAATGCAAATGCGAGCGGAACAATTTGGTTGTTGCAATCTACACCGGTTGCGGTGAGTATCTGACCTTTATACCTTCCAGTCAAAAATGTGCCATCAATGCAGATCACCGGAAGACAAAACTGAAATGCTCTAACAGAAGCACCTATGCAAAAGAAGGCTCGTTGCATAATTCTTTGTCCCCTAATCACGGCTGGTAAAAGGTATGTGTCATAAAAGCTTCCAGGATTTCTAGCAGCAACCTGGGATAACATACGAGGTAGGTTATCATATGATGCCTCGTATGTGCCGAACCGCATCTCGAACACCCTTTGTTTAGCCTGCCATGCCTTCAAATAACTGATGGTGTACTGGTAAGTCTGCTCAATGTGTCGAACAATCATTTTTGGCTCATAATTTAGGTTGTCCATAATAAACCCATACATTTGCTTTGCAACAAAGTCGCATGATATATTGCGATGCGAGGGAAGAATTTCTGACAGCAAACAAGTGTGCTCTGTGACAATGGAACATTTCCAGTTTGACTTCCATTTTCCCTTGAATGCATGTACTCGCCATGGACATCCAGCATTCACACACTTCACCTCATATTCTTTACTGCCAGACTTTACGACTCTGAATTCTCGTTTCAATGAGATTGCCCATAGTCTCACAGCATCTTTTACGGCTTCAATGTTTGGATATGTTGCACCTTGCACTACCTCATTCCCTCTGTACTCCCACTCCTGATTTCGTACATCTTCTGCGACATGACTGCCAAAATCATGCTCTTTCCACTCTTTTGGCAATGAGTACTGCTCGTCATCAGATGAGTCCTCATATTCTTCCATCTCTATTGCGGTTTGGTCTTCTGCCTCCATCTCGTCCACAATGCTATGTATCCTCTCTCCCTCATCAGCAAGGCCCTGTGGTACCATGTTTTGGTTCTCTATCTCTTCTAACTCATCTTGCTCAACATAATTGGTCTCTCTTCGAATACTCGGAGTTCCTTGATCTGCACAATGTTGGATTTCATTTTGTGTCTTCTCCCGGATTTGAACAAGAATGGCCAGAGGCCACCCACGCTCTAGATCTGCTTGCATGTACTTCTGCCAGTCATCAGTGCTGTGTATCATCATTAATTCCCATAATTCACTTTCTACCTCCCAATTAACAAGAGACTGGACAGTGATCACATGTGTCAACGGATCAACATGGAACCCACGCTGCAGCCACTTACAATTTTCAGCTCTGCATGTGAAGGACTTGACCGATTAGGCATGTTTCTCAACCGGTCCAACTCCCTCTCTAGCTTCTGTAACTCTCTGCGAACATGGCCGAAAGTGTGCTTCTCCCAGCCCAATAAAGATTCCGACAGGCTTTGTAATTTCTGCAGGAGCTCATGCAGCGACGTTACATGTCTGTGGAGGCTAGCTGCTTCTCATCAAGCAATGCCGAATGGAGCTAAGCAGCAGGCTGGATGGATTGCCTGGGCCAGCAGCAGCCCAAAGAGAAGCAACCTGGGCCTGAGCAGGCTGGTGTATCTGTGGGCTGCATGGCGGCGGGTGGCAAACGCGGCGACGGCGGGTGGCAGCCTGGCAGGTAGGAGCACGTGCTGCTACTGCTGCTGACGAGCGAGAGAGATACGGCGCGTTGGTTGTTGAACACATCACGCCTGGGAATGCGCCCGACCGGACGCCTGCATGTTCCTTCCGTGCTGGGCCCCGCACCTGCTGCCCGCCCATCGTCATGGTGGTGCAGGCCATGCCGGTCGGAGAAGAAAACTGTTGTGTTGTGCTTGTTCCTTCCTTTTTGCTTGTGTTCCCATCCTTATGCCATGCGGCATCCGGCCGTAGCGACAAGCGGCTTCCAGCTGCATGCGATGGATGAGCACCATGCATGCATCTCAATTATATTAGATCACAAGTGCAAAATCCGGTAGGATTTCGTTGTTGCAACTCCCTCTCTCACCCCACGTCCCTTCTTTTTCCCTCTATGGATGTTGTTTGCTGCAAATGCAGGTGTGGGGGACCTCAGCTTTTATATTGGGGGAGCCTGCCGCCCCCTGCTGGGCGGTCGGCCTGCCTGCCGCCCCCTGCCGGGCTGTAGGGGCCTCCATGCGATAGCACTCAAATTTTAATTACATATAGGTCCCTACCGCCCGGCAGGGGGGCGGCCGCCCCGCAGACGGGCGGTCGGCCCCCTGCCGCCACCCTGCCGGGCGGTAGGGGTATAAAACTGTAAATTGTGAAACCAAAAATATATTTTTGTAAAAAATATTTTTAAAAAATATAAAAATAAAAAGGCAGTGTCTTAATGCATGGTTTCATTATACGATTATCTAGAGCAAAAAAATAAGTAACCGAGTGAAATGAGTTTCATGAGATGAAACTCCTCTCACATTTCATGAAACTCTCTCTTCTCTCCTCATAAATATTCTATCACATTAGCAAAATTACCCATAAATTTTTCATGAAACTGCAACAAGATTGATCTAAGATCACACCTTATATTTTGGGCCGGAATAAGTATAACTACAGATCTATGGGTGGTTTGAACACCATCATTCGTTGTGTTCGCTTGGCAGTGGCTGATGGTTGGTGATGATTTGTTATGAGATAATAGTACTGCTGACTGGCTGGTGGCTGATTTAGTATGAGAGAACAGTACTGCTGACAAGCCAAGCGAACACAACGATATGATGGTGATAGTGGAGCCGGTAAAGCTACCTTGAACATAACGTAATACATCATTTGTATAACTCTATCCGCTCTATAAAGATTGTTTGTTTAAAATATTTCAGAGTGAAAAATGACATTGTTATCTCTAATTAATTAAAGTAGTTGTAATTGAAAATCACATTGTTTATTGTTCCTAAGATTTTTAACAAATATAAATGTATTGAAAATAAAAGAATAGCATCTATTTATATATTTGATTGGCTGTATAACAGTCTTTGTAGAATACATTTTAAAAGCTAAATGAACCGTTTTTTTTGGGAAGGAGGAAGTACTAAAACTATAAAACTAACGAGGAGGCAAATGGGGACCTTACTTATACTGGTATCGATCAGCTTGTTTATATATCACCGTGGCCAGACGGCAAATTATTAAAGCTGCCGCGAATCGACGCATGGGGCAACTGAACGCGTACGGCGTTGGTCGCGTAAAACTATGGTATCTTGTTTTGTTTTTCACCCATGCATGAAACCAAAGTACCAGTGTCTTGTTTGTGTTTGGAGTAGATAATACTCCAGTGATGATAGATATATTACCATATTAGTAATTCGGTACACTGTTTAGACGGATCTTTCGAACATTTTGCACAGAATTGATAGTAAATGTATTACGTGAGGGCTATAATTTAGAAGCCGTAAATCCGATCCAACCGTTTGAGATCGATTTGGATCGATCAGCCGGCCGCCCAGAAATTATTTGATCAATCAATCGATGTTTGGTTTGGGTCGTAGCACACATTGCACAGATTTTGACCAATAATTAGAGGCACTAAATAAAAATAGTTTATAAAACTAACTCCATAACCTTTACGCTACTTCGCGAGATGAATCTAATAAGACCTTTGACCGTATAATTAGAGGATATTTACTGTAGCATTACTATAGCCAATCATTGATTAATTACTATTATTAAATTCATCGCAAAAAGTTACACCCATCCATAAAATATTTTTACAAATAAATTTCATTTAGTACTCTATACATGCAAAAAAAAAATCGTGCTAAAAACTAGCATAGAGAAACCAAACGGGCCCTGACCAGTAAACGTAATGGCTTCTTGTTATGCTCTGCTCTGGTGCCATTGGATTCATTCCCAGCTTGCAACTGGATAGCCTCACTTGACGATCTAGTGCCATTTGCTTCATGCAGTCCAACGCCAAAGCCGGCCTTCAACCAAAACTGATATACAGCCTGTCCATGCTTGCTGTTTCATTTTTTTTTGTCCTGTCCACCACAACATCGTCGATTCGTCGGTCGGTGAAACAGGTAGCACCAAAAACTCGAGCGTTCCTAGCGAATTGATCGACCCCAGCCCAGCCCAGCTGGTAGCTACTACTACCTCCGTCCCAAAATATAAGTATTTATTGATTTCTGTTGATTATGTTTGATCATTCGTATTATTCGAAAAAAATTAAAAAAAATAAAAACAATTAAGATATACTTCAAATATATATATGATGATAAAACATGTCATAACAAAATAAATAATATTTTCTCAAATTTTTTGAATAAGATGGATGGTCAAATTTTTTTTTGCGAGAAGGATGTACCATATATATTAAAAAGTAACAAGCGCAGTACAATCCATTCTTGCGGAAAGAACCCTGACAAAAATAAGATTTACATCAAGACCCCTACTACCGCAACTGTTCTTCGTCAACCTCTCGCCGAGCCGACGCCGCCCAGTCGCTCGCAGCTCTGTAGATCGAAGCAGCCAACCTCCATCCACCGTCCCCCAGATCGAAGATCGGACACGGAATTTGAAAGCTGCAAAAGATCTCCGCTGAAAGAGTAGCAACCGTCGGACCTCCCAATCTGGCACTCCCCACGCCTCCGCACACCCTTCCACTTCAAACCACACCAGCAAGAAAACGAACAAGGCGAGCATCAACTCAATCAAAAAGCGAGGAACGAAGAACCTGGGCCGCCGCCGTCACAGGTCGACGGCACGCTCCTGTACAAGCCTCGAGTAGATCTGAAGCACCGGCGTGGTCTCCAAATCCGACGAGGACGAACCCCACAAGCTCATCGCCGGCCTCGGAGCAGAGGACGACGAGGTTGAGGAAGAGCCGGAGGACCTTATTCCACTGTGGTGCCGCCGCCCTCACCTTGCAACCGACGCCGGGAAACGAAACCCTAGAATTACAGGGACCTATTCTACATCACCGGTTGGAGAACCACCGTTCCCCTACCCTCCGATGGCCAGACGGCCACCGGAGGCGGAAGGGAACGGCGGCCTCGCCGGCGAGAAGACGCGTCGCCCCCTCAGTCGCCTCTCTTTTCGCCTCTTTGTCCTGTAGTGAAGGGAGAGGATTCGAGAAGGCTAACTGTGTTTTCTTTAGCTGGCGAATCTTGTGGATATGAATGGTCAAATATGATCAACAGAAGTCAACAAATGCTTATATTTTAGGACGGAGGGAGTAGTATCTGAATAGAGTAATCTGCTTATGATGGGGCCAATACGTAGTACACAGATGAAAGAGGACGAGGGGAGGCTGAGCTCGGCTTCGCCAAGAGGATGGCTGGGCTTGCACTGCCGGAGGCCGTGCGTGGCCGGAGCTGCGTGCCAACGATATGGCTTATGAGCAGCGCTGCCGTCGTTCTTTGATAGGGGTATATTTGTCTTTTTACCAGGCAGTCGACAGATATTGGACGGAAAAACTAACAGAGTGTCATATTAAGAAAGAAACTTAGATCTAGTGTCAAATAGAGAATTTTGAACTTTCGAAGACCAAAGAAGGAATTAGGAATTTTAGTAGTATCAAATAAGCAATTTTTTCTTTATCCAATCCTTAGCATGCCAATCTAGGGCAGCACAGAGGACCCTGAAATACAGGGTGCAAGTGCAATGACCACGTCGCCTGAATTCACAACGAACATGGAGAAGGGAAAAGAAATCCTAAACAAACAAGGCAAACTCACTCGAGCATGCAAAATTGCTTGCAGATGCACGGGACCAGGCGCGTTCACCGGCAGCACGCAGAGGGAGCTGACCGCCGCTGCTGCACCAGCTGGCTCTTGCACGGCTTGGACGCGCTTCCGTCCCGTTGCTTGTACAGCTGCTCTTTTCCCAGGCGTGAGCCAAGCCAAAAGAGGCTTTAACGGGAAGCTTTCATCATTAAACAAATAAGAAAACAACTGGAAAAAAAACAATGAGGCCGCTCCCTTTTGTTTGAATTTTTTTGGCACCGCCTCCTCGTCTCCCCAATCCCATCCCATGTGAGGCAAGCGATTGGATGCGTGTTCCACCCTTTTCCTCCGCGTACTCGTTCTTGCTTGCTGCCTGCTTCCTGCGGACTTCGTCTACTCCCCCCCACTCGGTGCTCGGAGCTCACCGAATCCACCCCTTCCCATCCCCACTACTAGTACTCCCCCCTCCCCCTTCCCCCCTCGCTCCGTCCCCAGAGCTTCCCCATTGCCACCGCCGGCCTGTCCCCTCCTCCTCCCTTCAGTTCCTTCATCAGAGACTAGTTCAATCAAGGAGGAGGAGCACACCATACGCCGCCATTACTCTCTCCCTCCTGCTTGCGCCTTTGACCCGCCCTCCGTCGAATGGTAAGAACCCGCTGGTACTACCTCTTCTGTTCTAACATAGTAACATCAGAATCTGTGGCCTTGTGAGTGGCTGCTTCTGGATTCTTTCATCCGTCTGCGGCAGTCTTCAATCCGTTGATAAAGTTGGGATTTTTATTTACTTTTGGGTGGGCTTTCTGCGCGTGCTTATTTCTTGCTTCGGATTGCGCGCCTTTTATCGTCAGATTTGTGCGGCCCCGTCATTCCTGTGTGTCGTTTCGCTGCCCAAGTTTGAATCTTCACCCGGGATTCCGGCCGGATTTCTCGATCCCTGTCTGATTTGCTGCTTTTCCACGGGGGAAACTTGTGATCCTTTTAACCAAAATCTTCCATTTTTTTTACCTCTCACATGCGTGTAAAAGGAAAGGGTCGCTCTTTCCCAATTTCTGAAGCTTAATCTGATTTGTTCCTGCTCGCGCAGATCAACCACTGACCGATCCGTAGCTCCACGCCATGGCCTCCAACGGCGGCGGCCTCCGCCACAGCAACAGCAGCCGCCTCTCGCGCATGTCCTACTCCGGCGAGGACGGCCGCGGCGCCCAGGCCCCCGCCGCCGACCGCCCCATGGTCACCTTCGCCCGCCGCACCCACTCCGGCCGCTACGTCAGCTACTCCCGCGACGACCTCGACAGCGAGCTCGGCGGCAGCCCCGACTTCTCGCCCGACCACCAGGAGTTCCACAGCTACCACGTCCACATCCCGGCCACGCCCGACAACCAGCCCATGGACCCCGCCATCTCCGCCCGTGTCGAGGAGCAGTACGTCTCTAACTCGCTCTTCACCGGCGGCTTCAACAGCGTCACGCGCGCCCACCTCATGGACAAGGTCATCGAGTCCGAGGCCAGCCACCCGCAGATGGCCGGCGCCAAGGGATCCTCCTGCGCCATCAACGGATGCGACGCCAAGGTCATGAGCGACGAGCGCGGCGAGGACATCCTCCCTTGCGAGTGTGACTTCAAGATCTGCGCCGAGTGCTTCGGTGACGCTGTCAAGAATGGCGGCGCAGTCTGCCCTGGCTGCAAGGAGCCTTACAAGAACACGGAGCTGGAGGATGTGGTCGGCGGGGCTGCGGGGACAAGGGCCACCTTGTCACTGCCACCCCCACCTGGTGCCGGTGGCGCTGCAGCGTCCAGGATGGAGAGGCGGCTGTCGATAATGCGATCGCAGAAGGCAATGACCAGGAGCCAGACCGGGGACTGGGATCACAACCGCTGGCTCTTCGAGACGAAAGGGACATATGGGTATGGCAATGCCATTTGGCCCAAGGAGAATGAGGTGGAGAGTGGTGGTGGTGCTGGAGGCGGGCTAGGTGGAGCCGATGGCCAGCCTGCCGAGTTCACCACCAAGCCATGGAGGCCGCTCACTCGGAAGCTTTCCATCCCTGCTGGCGTCCTTAGCCCATACAGGTATGAATCTTGATTAGGTTCATGTGCACATAGAAGACTACTTTGATCATCAGATTTGAAATTCATTGTTCTGTCTATGATCCATTTGATTTTATTTATGTTCAAAATATAGCACTCTGATTGTTAGTCAAACTTTGGTTAGACCTGCATGTGTAGATTATTCCCAGTTGTCATATTGTAGCATCTGTTGAATAAACTAGGGGGTTAGTTGGGCTGTTAGATACTTAGATCTGTGTAGATTATTCCCAGTTGTCATATTGTAGCATCTGTTGAATAAACTAGGGGGTTAGTTGGGCTGTTAGATACTTAGATCTGTGCTTCGTCTTCAGATCTCTTACTATCTTCCAAACCTATGAACTTAGTGCTTAGTACTGTATTCAATTTTGTATGTTTTTGTTGTTGAAATTACTGAAGGCTCCCCCAACTTGTGCTTTTCGATGTCCTCAACAGCGCAGTAGATACTTGCATTGGCTGGCACACATGTTTCCATTGAGTTCCGCGGATACACAATTGTTTCATAACATTTTTTTTGTAGATTAACCCTGTTTTGTTGCTTCCTGCAGACTTCTCATTCTAATCCGTATGGCCGTCCTTGGTCTGTTCCTTGCATGGAGAATTAAGCACAAAAATGAGGACGCAATGTGGCTGTGGGGCATGTCTGTTGTTTGTGAACTCTGGTTTGGCTTTTCATGGCTACTCGATCAGTTGCCAAAGCTGTGCCCTGTGAACCGAGCAACCGACCTTGCTGTCCTGAAAGACAAGTTTGAGACTCCAACTCCGTCGAACCCTACTGGACGATCAGATCTACCAGGGCTCGATATATTTGTGTCCACTGCTGATCCAGAGAAAGAACCTCCATTGGTCACAGCAAACACTATCCTCTCCATCCTTGCTGCTAATTACCCTGTGGAGAAGCTTTCTTGCTATGTTTCTGATGATGGAGGAGCTCTCCTGACATTTGAAGCCATGGCTGAAGCTGCAAGCTTTGCCAACATGTGGGTTCCTTTCTGTCGCAAGCACAACATTGAGCCTCGCAATCCTGAGAGCTACTTCAACCTGAAGAAGGATCCATACAAGAACAAGGTGCGTCCGGACTTTGTCAAGGACAGAAGGAGGGTGAAGAGGGAGTACGATGAGTTCAAGGTCAGGATCAATGGGCTGCCTGATTCAATCCGCCGTCGATCTGATGCATACCATGCCAGGGAGGAAATCAAGGCCATGAAAAGGCAGCGAGAGGCTGCTCTTGATGATGCAGTGGAGCCTGTTAAGATCCCTAAGGCCACCTGGATGGCTGATGGCACGCATTGGCCTGGTACCTGGATTCAGCCTTCCGCTGAGCATACCCGTGGTGACCATGCTGGAATAATTCAGGTATACATGTTTCCTTTTCCCAATTCTGTTCTGTATGTAGCTTCTGTACATAAATAAGAATGTATCATAACTTAAGAATCTCTTGTACATACACCAGTCTTAGTATTTTTAATCAGCAAATTATGTAGCTGCATATAAACAGTAGGAAATATAATTGAATCTGCTACTCTAGTTCTCTGCAAACTTAAAAGGCACCCAGCTGACCACTGTTGCTCTATGCTTCAGGTGATGTTGAAACCTCCTAGTGATGATCCCTTGTATGGGAACCCTGGTGAAGAAGGCAGACCTCTTGATTTCACTGAGGTTGACATCCGTTTGCCAATGTTGGTCTACGTGTCCCGAGAGAAGCGCCCTGGTTATGATCACAACAAGAAGGCTGGTGCGATGAACGCCCTAGTCCGTTCGTCCGCTGTGATGTCAAATGGCCCCTTCATCCTCAACCTTGACTGCGACCACTATGTTTACAACTCCCAAGCTTTCCGGGAAGGCATGTGCTTCATGATGGACCGTGGTGGTGACCGTATTGGTTATGTCCAGTTCCCACAGCGGTTTGAGGGCATTGATCCATCTGATCGGTATGCTAACCACAACACTGTCTTCTTTGATGTCAACATGCGTGCACTGGATGGTCTCATGGGACCAGTCTATGTGGGCACTGGCTGTCTTTTCCGCCGTGTTGCACTATATGGATTTGACCCTCCCCGCACCAAGGAGCATGGTGGCTGTTGCAGCTGTTGCTTCCCTCAGAGACGCAAGGTCAAAACTTCAGCTGCTGCACCGGAAGAAACCCGGGCTCTGCGGATGGCAGACTTTGATGAGGATGAAATGAACATGTCATCATTCCCAAAGAAGTTTGGTAACTCGAACTTCCTTATCAACTCTATTCCAATTGCTGAATTCCAAGGGCGTCCGCTAGCTGATCACCCTGGTGTCAAGAATGGCCGCCCTCCGGGTGCTCTCACTGTGCCCCGCGACCTTCTTGATGCCTCCACGGTTGCTGAGGCCATCAGTGTCATCTCTTGCTGGTACGAAGACAAGACTGAGTGGGGCCACCGTGTTGGTTGGATTTATGGTTCAGTCACAGAGGATGTGGTCACTGGGTACCGGATGCACAATCGTGGATGGAAATCTGTGTACTGTGTCACTAAGCGTGATGCTTTCCGTGGCACAGCACCAATTAATCTCACTGACCGGCTCCACCAGGTGCTCCGATGGGCTACTGGTTCAGTGGAAATCTTCTTCTCCCGCAACAATGCTCTGCTCGCAAGCCGCAAGATGAAGTTTCTTCAGAGGATCGCGTACCTGAATGTCGGCATCTACCCATTCACATCAATCTTCCTCATTGTGTACTGCTTCCTGCCAGCGCTGTCCCTCTTCTCTGGGCAGTTCATCGTGAAGCAACTCAACGTGACCTTCCTGACATACCTGCTGGTGATCACCCTGACTCTGTGCATGCTCGCGGTGCTGGAGATCAAGTGGTCAGGGATCAGCCTGGAGGAGTGGTGGCGGAACGAGCAGTTCTGGCTGATCGGAGGAACGAGCGCCCATCTGGCCGCTGTGCTGCAGGGCCTTCTGAAGGTGATTGCCGGCATCGAGATCTCCTTCACGCTGACATCCAAGTCAGGCGGTGATGATGTGGACGACGAGTTTGCAGACCTGTACATCGTCAAGTGGACGTCGCTGATGATCCCGCCGATCGTGATCATGATGGTGAACCTGATCGCCATCGCGGTGGGGTTCAGCCGGACCATCTACAGTGAGATCCCGCAGTGGAGCAAGCTCCTGGGTGGCGTGTTCTTCAGCTTCTGGGTGCTGGCCCACCTGTACCCGTTCGCCAAGGGGCTGATGGGGCGGAGGGGCCGGACGCCGACCATCGTCTTCGTCTGGGCCGGCCTCCTGTCCATCACCATCTCGCTGCTGTGGGTGGCCATCAACCCGCCCTCGCAGAATTCCCAGATCGGTGGATCGTTCACGTTCCCGTGAGCGGTCATCGTTACATTCCTTGCTTTGCGCTGGTGGGAAGGGGGATTTCTGACTGCTGAAAAGGAAGGCTAGGTGCTTATGTTAAAATCCATAGTGCTGTCATGAGTTACAATAGTTCTTTTGTTCTTTATTTTTTGCACTGTACTGTTCCGATATGAGATGAGAATTGGCTCTGCTGGACCATGAAACGAGTACAAATTTTCAAGTTGTTTCACCGTGCCCGTGTTTGGTTTTGCTACAGTACTCCGATTACCTTTTAGGAGGTAAGAGTTCTAATAGATCTTAGCCATTGAATATTAGGAGAAAAACTAAATAACTAATTAATTAAGGAAAAACCAGCCGGCTATCCTAACTACCTACATGCTGCTTCCGTGGATCTAGCAGGAGCTTGCATGTACGCATTCATGAAAATCTCTGTCCTCCTCTATTTCTTTAGGATTCAATTATGTGCACGTTTATTTGTTATATGCTGGTAGCTTGAAACATTTGTTACATGTCGATCTCTCTTGTTTGGAAATATAATTTCTTCAAGTTTGTCATACACATCACAAGTTAGATCTTGAAATGTTCAGGTATGCATCCCATATCATTCCAAAATAACATTATAAACTCACGGTGGTTCCTTCATATGTCACAAAATGATGCAAACTCAAGTATGCAAAGGCTCCAATCATGTTCGTTTCATTCCCCAAGAAAAACAAAATGTTACACTCACACGTACACAGGCTCCATCGACGAATCAATCATGTTAGATCTAAATTTTGCATGATAGATCATGTATTTATGTTACAACACGTGATGGCCAAAAAAACGTTACATGCAATCTGCTGGGTATATATGTCACGTGCATGGAGGGGATAAAAAATATTTCTTGTCTCAATTTTATGGCCGGCACATGTTGTGGATAAAGAAACAAAAGTATGAGATCCCAACTAATCATTAATGCATGTTAGATCTAATTCTCTATTTTTCTAATTTAAAATATATAGAATAAGAGAAAATTTAAAACTATTACCTCCTAAGAGGTAATATGGCATTGGATCAATAGTCCACAGTTATTTGGGTGTACCATAGCAAAGCCCGCTAGGTATTGGGATGCTTGTGCTGCATTGGCTACTGTGAATTGTCATGTACCGTGTCAAGAAATGAGCAAGGACAGTGAAAGGCACCTCGGAAGCATGCTTGCGTGATACATACGCATGTGGCGTTGCTGGGTCTGCGAGACCAGGCACGCGAATTTGTCTGTAGGCGTGCCGTGCACCGGCACGGCGGAGAAGAGGTCAGAGGAGAGCGCCTGCAGTGTTGTATCTGTGACCCATTCAGGTTCGTTCGGAGCCTGGCGATTGTTTCTTGTGGGGTTTGGTACTAGCGAGAGAGAGGGACTGATAAAGAGGTTTGGATAGAGACATGGCAGGACTTTGTTCTTAACAGCGATTGATTTGATTATATTAATTAATTATTAATTATGTGGAACGGGATGGCCGCCCCCATCCATCGGTACGTCGATGATGATGTAGTAGTGGATTATTATGGGCTCAAAGCTACGACTTCTTCACACTCAACAAACAGCACAAGGGGGCCATAATAATGGGCCTAAAAGTGCGAAAGCACATTAAATGGCTGTTTGGTTGGTAGCCAGAACCCACAGGCTCTGTGGCAGTATGAACCAAACAAACATCTAGGAGGGTGTGCCGAGCCACAAACTAAACAACTCTTATGCTAGTCTCATTGGAAAGTGTCATCGTTCAGTTGTCAAAAGTACTATATCAATTTGACACTGAAAGGACATAGTCACTCTCAGTGTACAGTGCCGTAACACAGTTTCATAGATAACTTAAAATATTAAATAGTGCAATGGTTGTGTGATATGCCATGATTCAACGAAGATCGGTCTCGGTGCAGAGTGTCATTCTCATGTCATGACTTGGCAACCGTGCCATGAGAGGGTAATGGTGATGACTCAGGTCATCTCTCTCCTCTTAACTCTGTTGCTAAATCAGCAATTGTGCTAATGTGTCATAATTTTTAATACATATAACACTCTTATAACACTAGCACTAAAATTAACCTATTAAGACCAACGCATCATCATCTGCTTCACTACGTCTCACCAATCATCATCGTCCGTGGTCTCTTAGATACTAAGCCTCTTCCTCTAATCTCTGGGCTTGCTTATTTGTCATCATGGAGTAACATTCTTCATCTCCCCCTCCCGGCTAGGGATGGCAATTCCACCAGTGGATGCAGGTATCTGCGGATTTTAGACCCAATGGATGTGGGTGCGGGTGCGATATTCCACCAGTGGGTAGACCAGCAACCGTGGGTGGATCCGCACCCATCCGAAAGCAAAGAAATCCCAGCCCAGCCTATTTAGATAAGGCCTAGTCCAACTATCCTAACTATAAAATGAGCACTGAAATTTATGAATTTATTGTTAGTTTGTCCTTATTGCTTTGAACTTTTAGATTTATTGTTAGTTTACCCTTATTACTTATAGAAGTGTGCTATTTGACTGTTTAAATTGATAAATTTGTGCATTTTTATTATATATGTTGCCACACCGTAGGCACCCGAATCCCGTCCGAAACCCGTGGGTGCGGATGCGGTTGCAGAAATGCACCCGCGGGTATGCCTGCGGACAGGTTTTTCCCAACCCCGCGGGTTTGCCTGCGGGTGGATTTTCGCCAAACCCGCACCCACATGCATGAACGGGTGCCATCCCTACTCCCGCAGCGTCGGCAAGGGCACCGGAACACGCAACACCGCTTCTCTTCGCTGTCCCCTCGGTTAGGCTTCCCGACCTACTCCACTATCTGCATTGCTCGTCCGGTCCTGTGGTATATCGATGTAACACCCTGGAGTTAATTTTGGTGCTAATCTTGTGTTTAGTCGCTAATCAGGGTTAATTAAGGTCATTAGTGCTAAACAAGTTGCATAGTGAATTTAAATTCAGCTTAGTTCGAGCACGTTTTTCTCCTTAATCCAAGCTCCAAATAAACTTTCACCCAAAATCAAAGTTGTAGGTCATCTTTTCCTCTACAACTTCTATTTTGGCCAAATTTCAAGTGCCAATGTGAAATTTCTAGTTTTGGATGGTCAAAAATTGGCTCAAAAAACATTGAACAAGGTCACTGTGCCTCCCCTGTCGCTTGAGCGGCGGCGCACAGTGCCGGCACCGCCACGCGTCGCCGCGCCGGCGAGCACCCCGCCGCTTAAGCCCTCCACAGCTGTTGTACTGGCCAATTCCGTTTTCGCTTCGTCGTTCCCCTCCCTCGCGCCGCGCGGAGCATAGCAGCCCGAGCTCCGCCAAACCCCGCCGCCCTGCCGCCGTCCCTCGCACCCGAGTCTCCCCAAAGCCCATCCATCTTGCCCTTCATCTTCCCCGCCCCGCCTCGACCTCGTTTAGGCTGTTCCCCAGCCGGAATCGAGCCGCCACCGCCGTCCACCATCGTCGTCCGCCCCAAACCTCCGCCCCCTCTCGTCGAGCTCCCCTCCCCGGCCTCCCTCCGTCCGATTCAACCACGCAGTGAGCTCCCCCGTGACCCTCTCAACCTCCTTTCCCTGGGTATCCGGCGCCGTTGCGCCCGCCGCGGGCCGCACCTGCGCTGGCTCGCTCGACGCCGTTGCGCGCCCCTGCCCCGCCGGCCCGCCCTGGCCGCGGGCCTGCCCTACCGCGCCGCCGGCCGGCCACCGCCGCTGGCTCGCCTGGCCGCGCGCCGGCCGTGGCATGCACGAGAAGAGGAGGGGCTGGCCTGGGCCTCCCACTGACGGGTGGGGCCCAGCCGTCAGCCCAGTTTAGGGTTTAGGTTTTTTCTTTTATTGTTTAATTGGCTGAAATCTTTGAAAATGTGTAGAAAATTGTAGATAAATGCTAAAAATGCAAACTAAATTTTGTTAGTTTACTTAAATCATGATATTCAAAGGAAAAATACTCATGCTTATTAAATGTTAGTTTTGCATGTGCCATAATTTGTTTTGTGCTCAAGATTAATCAATTTATATCTACTGTTCTGTGGCTCTAAAAATAATGAAATTTATGCAGTAGCCTAATCTTTGCACATGTAATCCATTGTAAAAGTTTCATGCCCATAGTCTATGTGCATTTGTGTAGATCTTGTTGTGTTCAGTTTGTTTTGTCAGGGTTAAAAGAAATACTGTACAATATCAATAAATGTTGGAAAAATTATGTGACATGCTTTATCATTATCATGTTAGTTTGGTATATTTTTGTTGCTAGATCATATCTGCAAATTAGGTTTTTGCTTTTAATTCATTCCTAGTTATGCTCTTTTCTTTTATAAGTGTTGTGAATTAATTCTTTCATGCATATGTGATCTCAACAAAACCAGCTCCTGTGTAAATCATTCTAAACTGGCAGGACCAGGTTGATGCTTGTTTTTAGGTACCTTGCCTAGGTTTGCTTGATAGTAATTTGTTAGTCCATAATTTGATCCATGTTGCTTTAGGCTTGTGTTTAATCTTCCGAAGTAAATTTGGTAGCTGTTGTTTGATGGGAGGCACTTCAGGCTAAAAGACATTAGAACCGAAGACTGCACATCAGCACTAAACCATTTCCGTCATAACCAAAGTTGTGAGGTTGCTCCGTAAATACTTATAGAGTTTGGTTCGTGCCTCTCATTGTGTGTATTGCGTTGTATTGCATCATTTCATGTGTCTCATGCATGGCATACTTTATTCGTGTAGACGCTGAAACCGAAGTCGCCTATGAGTTGACTGCCGAGCTGATCCGGGAGCCACCAGCATGAGAGCAACAGACCAAAGAGGCCGTTGATCAAGCTCCACAAGAAGCCGCTAACCCTGCTGACCTGCAAGGCAAGCCCCGGAGCATAACCCTTAATTTCAGTATTCAATATTTATTATATAATTATTATGCATTTAAGTTTTTAGGAGTTGATTGGAACCTTAGATGCATAATCCCTAGGTTTCCTCAGTCACACTACTAGTGTACAGGCAGTTAGTACTACAATGCTTAATTAGGATTCGGTAGAAGTCGAGTGATTCCTGTCACTCGCGAGTTATAGGTTCTTGTTACCTAGGGCAATGTGGCTTGAGAATGAATCAACGAGGAAAGAGAAATGGAGACTGGGCAGAGATAAGTTGATTCTGAATATGAAATGGATGGAAAGTAGCCTCCGCCTGTGTCGTTTGAGGATCGTACCGTTGTTGGCTGTGCTGACCGAGTTTGAACAGTACTAACCACATGCCGGGAGTAGGAGGTAGTCGAAACCGGTAAGCTAATTACTTGATTTGCAATGATACTTTGAATCGCGACCTGCTACTCTAGGCGTGGGATGATGGCGGGTGTTGGATTGTATGTCGCCTCCAGGTTCTCTGGGAGTTCGCTGTGAGGGGCCCTTCACCCGAGTTTTGGCAGGCGTGATTCAGACGTCGAGGTGATGATGGGAACAGTTGACATGTGTGGCTCGGTGGGGCTTACATGTGTCGTGTTGGTTAGGTCCACCTTGCAAGGTTAAATCGGATCGATTCGCCGTCTCTCTCGGTTAAGAGAACCTTGGTCACTTCATCACATCGTAGTAAAGAAGTGGAATGAGGTTGAACTGGGAATGTTTGGCTGTGGATTTCCTGAAAAGATAATGTGATCAATCATGTGTGCTCTAGCTGTTCAGGCAAATCTAGTTGTTACTTGATAAACTAAATGAAGCTAAAATATTGAAAGTAAGGATTCATATTAGTAGATTTTCGGCAAAAGAACTCCAGAGCCAAAAGCCTGCATGTTTAGGAGTCGGCTAAGTATATACCATAGTCGGGTAAGACTTGCTGAGTATTAAAATACTCAGGGTTGTTGTTGTACCCCACCTGAGCAGGTTGTGTTCCCGCTGACTTCGAGGAGGTATGTGCGTCCTGGATTGAACAACCGCTTCCTCCTGGGTGGACTGTCGAGTGGGTCCCGTCTTCTCCGTGAAGGTCGGGCAGGTTGGCATCACATCGGTGGGCAAGATGTGGAGCTCACCTGGTATCGTCGTTGACAGCTACCATATTGTATTTTGAAACTCCGTTTTAAAACTTCCGCTGTGCGTTTGAAACTCTGTTTTTGATATATCAAACTTATCTGTAAAACTCAGTGTTGTAAATTAATTTGGGATTTGCTGTATGCTTGTATCACCTGTGCTCGTCTTCGTACGAGTCTGCTAGTGCAACTGTGATCCTGGAGTTCAATAGTTTAATCGGGAATTAACCGACAGACTGTCGGATTACACCATTTTAAGTGCATAGTAACTTGATTATTCACTAAAATGATAGTTAGTGCACTTAAGCCTATTTAATTTGGACGGTTCTGCTACAATAGACTTGCATGGTAGAACCGATTAGATCTATGCCTTCGTCTATCTCACCCCAGAATCATTCTGGGGCGGACGCTACGGATCCTTTCACTCTGTTGTGGGTTCGTTCAGCCTCGTTTGCTGCGTAGATCACGAGCGTGTTTAGAGCAAGTATTATGGATGGTGAAGAGCTGGCTGAGAGTCTACGTGGATGAAGAGAGAGAAGGAGGTGGGCGCCTTGCTACGCACCAGCTCAAGCCAGCTGAGAGCTCTTCCGTGCACTGTGATTGGGTGAACCAGCGGGCCCCACGACCATTATGGCATGCATCCCAGCCGGCCGTCGGCGCAGCTATAAGCCATGCTCTTAGAGCAACTCCAGCAGGGCCCCTATTTGGGTGACTAAACCCACATTTTAGTCATTTTGCTCAAATTTTCATCTCCGGCAGGGCCCCTACTTGGTTGACTAAAATGAGGGGGTGACTAAATTTCCACTCTCACCCCCTCAATTTGGTCACCCTCTACTTAGACTACCAAAAGTAGGGCCCACCATTTTTTTCCTTTTCTCTTCTTTTTGCTCTTCTCCCTCACATTTTCCTCTCTCTCTACTCGCACTGCACAGAGATTGGCGACGAGCCGGCCGAGCCCACCACCGCCATGGCCTCGCGCCCTCCGCCACTCAGACCCCGCGCCCGCCGCAGCCGCTCGGCTGCCGCCACGGCAGCCCCGCCCCGCACCTGCCACTCCTACTCCTAATCTTGAGCTTCTCAAATCTGCCGTCTCCGAGACCGTGGACGAGCTCCTCTGGTCAGCCGTGGCAAAGTAGCGTCAAGCACCGCCGCCATCGTCCTGGGCCCCGTCCCCGCGCGCACGCCGCGGCCTTGCGCCTGCTGCCACCAGCTTGGGCCTGCCTCTGCCGCGCGCACGCCACCGCCCGCACCTGCCGCCGCCACCTTGGGCCAGCCCCCGAGCGCACACCACCGCCCACCCTGCCGCTGGTGCTTGCATGCCGGCGCCCGCCCCACTGGCCGGCGGTGAACAATGGTGGTCGATTTGGTGAAGAAGATGCTCGGTCGATGGGTAGAAGAAGCTGTTTGGTGAAGAGATACTCAGGTCAATGACAAGTAGGGCCCACGTGCTAGGAAAAAAATATAGAAGTCTGTTTAATCGGTGCGGTTGGAGTAGAGACTATATTTTAGGTGACTAAACTTGAAAAGTGGGTGACTAAAATGAGTTTCAGTCACTCCACTGGAGTTGCTCTTAGTAGCATTGGCAATGGGGCAGGGGAGGTCGGGACACAGCTCCCATCCCCGCCTCGATCCTTGAATCTTGTTCCCTGCCCCGGCCCCGATATGCTTGACGGGGCAAAACACAAAATCTGTCCCCGTCCCCAGCTCCAACGGATCCCCAGTCCCCAATGGGGCCACACGGGGGCAGCTGCCTGGACAGCCAGCGACGGCGAGGCGCAGCGAGGGCACGGCCGTGCGAGGATGGACGAAGACCTCGCAAGGAGGACAGCAGCGGGGGAGCAAGGCTTGCGAGGGCGAGGGGACGACCGGTGAGGGTGCGAGCATGCTGACGACGCGAGTATGCCCAACCAGGGGACGACCGGCGATGAGGGCATGGGGAGGACGACCGACGAGGGTGCAAGGAGGACGACCGGTGAGGGCGTGAGGAGGATGGCCGGCGAGGGCGCGACTCGCGAGGAGGACGGCCGGCGAGGGCGCGGGGCCGACCGGCGAGGTCGCGACTCGCGAGGAGGACGGCGGCGCGAGGATGGCCTCGACGAGCAGTCGAAGCTTTTGTGTGGTGAGAGGTGAGGTGAGGATGAGCTGGGCTGCTAGCGAGCGAGGGGTATTGACCTATTGGGCTATTGGGCTTTGATGGGATGCAATTGTTGATGGGTCACTGCTCAGTTCGGATCCCCATGGTGCCTCGTGGGTGAGAAATAATCCTCGCACCACCCGTTAACATTTCGGGGCCCCGACCCGCTTCCCCACGAGGAGAATTAAGTCCCCATCCCCGTCTTATTCAGGTCGGGTCTCCGCGGGGATCCGTCCCGCTGGGAAAATTGCCACCCTGAGTGTTTAGAACGATGCAGTAGCTCGGGCTTATGTATTCTCATGCCAAGCGAGAAATCTAGAGCGATCCGTTCTCAGATTTTTCTCCACTAGAAACTCAGGATTTCGAGAAACATACATGACCTGAGCGATACATTGCCCTCCTAATCACCATGAAACAACTTTAGCTGAATTTTAACGCCCCGCCCTATCGAATCAGGTGTAGCCATTCGCTCTCTTGGTACAAAAAATCTTCAAAGCAGTGTTACCAAGTGCTAGAGCTCAACATTTCTTGTCAATAATTCCTAAGCATAATAATATCATTAGGTAGTAATCTACCCCTAATTTTTTTTTCAGGAATCTACCCCTAAAATTAATAAAAGAGGTCAATAACAGGAACGAGCTCACCTGTTGATGTAATTGTAGAGGGCGAGTCCTAGTGAGGGGAACTTGCATAGCTACTTGAGTATTGTGTTGTGTCTATTCCAAGGAGCAATGTCCTCATCAATAACTAATAACATCAATATCATGAATAGGCCTCAAAGAAGAGCCCTTGTGTGTGTAATTGTAAAGTGTTTATGTACATCCATGAGTACTTGTTTCTTACAATATATTTTATTAGTTTACTTATAAGTTAAGATTAGGATCTCTTAAGCATCAATACATTATTACTCTATCCGTTCCAAATGTAGTTCGCTGTTGACTTTTTTAAGGCAACTTTGATCATTCAACTTATTCAAAAAAAAATAAGTGCAAATAAATAAAAAATATAAGTCATACTTAATGTATATTTGATGATAAAACAAATCATAACAAAATAAATGATACTTACATAAATTTTTTGAATAAGATGACTGGTCAAAGTTGCATCTAAAAAGTCAACAGTGGACTCTAATTTGAAACGGAGTGAGTATGTTTTAGATAAAACAGCCCGATCGATACTGAGTGTTGCAGCCGACTTTTGACATTTTTTTAGAGAATTCCCCTGGAAGATGCTGTGATCCCCATTATCAAGCTAAAGCTTCACACTGGGGATGTGGCTGCATCCCATCCAATGGTGATCCTTCAGCCTGCTTAATACTGGTGTCATTTCATCGCTGGAGATATCAATTCTGGATTTATGTGGTTCAGTATCATTGAATGGTTCAATGAGAAGATCACAGGCCACAATCAAATTGTATTCTCTGGAGTTTAGTAGGGAAAAATTGGAAGGATGCCTATCCAAAGGTGACATGTGATGCATCATATTGATTGTTGTTGCAACTGATATTAATTTCTTTCTTAGCTTCTAATATATTGTAAGATGTCTCTGGAGTGCAATAGGGATGAGTTGGAAGATGCCGATCCAAAGATGACATGTGATATATGCATCAGATTGTTGACTTGCTAATGATATTATTTCTTTCTTAGCTTCATATACATTGTAAGATGTATGCGCCTACTCTTGTATATTCGTTGCATTGGTCTATGTACATCGAACTAAGCAAAATATATAATATATAATGGTTTAGTGTACATTATAAGATTTACTGATGCTCCTTCTTTCGTTCCTCTTTGACAGCGTTCTATCGTGCGTGGCTCGTGGACGAGTAGTTGTAGTTTATCACTGTCTTGGAAACAGGGTATCACGAGTTTGATCCTGACGAAACGATTTTGCTATCTCCCATACTAATTTTCTTGTCCTGTCAGTTGTCACCCTTTTTCTGATGTAGCATCATATTAAATGTCCGTGGAACTCTCATTGAAACTGGCCTAAGGCCAGTCTCAACTCTCAATAGGGTTTTAAGGAGGGTTTCAACATTAAATATCATTAATTTTGCTGATATGACAAGAAAAGATAATGATAGAGTTTCATCGGATATAAAGAAAGTTTCATCACCATTAAATCTATCTAGCACAGTTATCTAGGTCCTAGTCTAGCTAGGTAACCGTGCCTAATTATTCCTTCAAATGATTTCACTGATTTTCACAAAGCCACAAACTGATAATAATGGCTACAAAATATAAGCAGTGCAGTTCATTTAATTAGTCATGAAAAAGTGGAGCAATTTCCTGTCCTACCACATGTAAGAAATTCTGGAGGAGGTGATCATATCAATCACTCAGTCTGTGACACAGGCAGCCGCAGAAAATTCAATACACTCCCACAGCGACCCCAGTGGTTGTTTGTTTGGACACCAAGCCATCCTTTTGGTTCAAAACTTCAAATCCGTGGTATCATGTTTAATTTGACACACCTCCCATTCTCATCAAACTAAACTCTTTCTAGGAGACATGAGGATGGGAATCCTGGTGTTGGAAACAGAGACGGCAAAGTCTAACAGACCATGGCAAAGTCTATGCTTTGCCTTTGTAGGTGAGAACGACACCATGAGGCAAAGAGGATGTGGTACACCTCGACCCGGCCTTTTTTTTTTTGAAAGAAATGGTTTTGCCTCGTGTTTGGTGTGGTTGAGATAAATGGGGTTCAAATTATGGTGCATACATGGTACCAGCTACTCCAAAATAATTTAATTTCATATGCTAGTAACATATCAAGGTTTATTTTTTTGAGGGAAACACCGGGGGGGGGGGGACGATAGGTCCCCACCTGAATAAACTTCCATAGATGCCGGCAAGCCGGTGATGGAAGGTGCATGGCACCTAAGTACATGCGTGACCTTAAGGTCGAAAGAGTACAAAAGAAGAGAGGAAGAGATTACAAGAGCCACATTTAAGACCACAAATTATTGCTCCTAACTCCTACGACAAAGCATCTCCTATGACAAAGCATGTTGTTGTTCGCCGACCAATGATACTTCCAAGAGACTTCACTTCAACAATGTCCACTCCACAGGCAACTGTAAAGCACCGAGTCAAAATTGACAGACGACAGTTGTGATCACATCATCGATGAAGCACAACCAGGATCCAATCGATGCCCTCCGACGCCGATTGAGGGGAGGAATCCTCAAAGGAGGGAGGGCCGGCGATAGGAGAACGAGGAGATCCAAGAGAGGGGACCATGGTCTCGCTAACCCGGCATTTGGTGAGACGATGAAATCAAGGATCCTGGATGGTGACGAAGGAAAGACCTTGGCAGCAACCACATATCTCAGCTAGCAGCTTGTGCAAATATCATGGGGAAGAGCTCAGTCACAGTTGGAGGGCATTAGTTGGGAGGTAGATGACTTCCAAGCTGCGAGAGGATCTCCAAAAGCGATGCCTTCAGCAAGGTAACGACATCAGAGATGCCGCCATCGCCCACCCAGAGACAGGTTGGGTTTTCACCCAGAGATCACAATGCAGCATGGATGCAAGGAGTTCCTGGACGACACCTCCAAGGAGGAAGATGACGCCCAAGGGCGCCATTGCCGTCGGCACCGACATTGAGTCGAGCAGGGTTTTCACCTAGGAAGCTCAAAGACAGACATGTACCTCGCCAAGAAGGCACCGGCGAACCAAACTCGGCACAAATGGCGCAGCACAGACCTCTGTAGAGAAAGAGAGGCTGTGTGAGCATGCGGATGTGAGTGCAGCCATTGCACTCTGCTGAGAGAGCCCTCATTAGCTCGCCCGGGCAGCAGAGCACCACCGCACCCCCACACGCTGGTCGCTGCAAGTAGTTCCAAAACGAATCCAGTGACATCGGGCAGCAGTGGTCTCCAAGAGCGGTGGCGGCAGCACACTGGACCAGCCTTCGCATCCGCACAGGGACCGGGCCACGGCCGGCAGCCGAGGCACCATGCAGATGTGGCCGCGGGGGAGCCGGATCCAACCTCCAGGGCACCGGATCTGGCGCCCCGAGTCGTCACCGCCGCCGCGCTGGCACCTGGCGCCGCCGTCAACGGTGCCACAGCCCACGGCCGCCGCACCATGCAGCCAGCCAGAGGGAGAGCCAGACACAGCCAAGGTCCCTGGAAAGCCGCCGCCAAGCAACAGGCCAGGTGGTGGAGGAGCTGCGATGGCATGGAGGACGGCGACGGCTACGGGTCTCCCCGTAGATGGCGGAACAGGTCCCCGGGAGGCCGGATCCGACCACGAGAATAGCATGGAGGGGAGGCCCGCCGCTCATGGAGTCGTGGAGAGGGCGGATCTGGGCGCCGAAGCCATGGCAGCAGCAAATGGGTCGGAGTTCAACGGGACAACGAAGGAAGGGACCTGGTGGGGGGGCGAGGGGAAAGCGGAGAGGCCCCGCCGCCGCCGTCCCAGCACCCGCACGGAATTCCGGTGAGGGGCAGGGGCGGGAGGTGGGGGGCGGCGCGGTTTCCGCCTGAGTCGCCCCGCGGGTTGACGCGGGCGGGTGGGGGGTGGGGGCTGCAAAATTGTCACCCTAGGCCTCCATATCAAGGTTTATTAACCTAAAGTAGTAAATAAAGTTGAGATTGTATCTTTTACCTTCAAGTGCTCTGATAGATCAAGGTCAAAACACCATGTCTTTATGAACACACAGAAGTTTGAATTAAAAAGTTCAGTGTCACAACATAACCTATAGTATCTAGTAACATATCAAGGTTTATTAACCTAAAGCATCGCACATTACTTCCTGTATGTTCTATGTTTAACCTTCATATATAGAGTAATCCTGTGACATTATTATGATGAACCAGAGGTGGTGCTCAAGCAGTCTTTCTATGCCCTGCTGAAGCCAAGAGAACCCCGATAGCGACGACAAACAAGGTCAGCATGCTGGTGAGCAAGAAATACGTCTTCCTCGATGACCTCCGGTACTCACCAAAAAGGATGATATCCCAAATGGTGCAGATGAGTGGCGACGCCTGTCAGACTATTTTCTATGTCATCTGGCAATCAAAACACAAATCATACAACATAGCACAACTGCAACTGAAACCTTGTAAAGATTACCATGACAGCATCAGCTGTAGCAAATCCGGCAGCTTGCCCACCCATGAACTGGAAACCGTTGCAAAATCCACATAGCAGGCCCGACAGAAGGGCCCAATGCCTCCCATTCCAGTCCCTGAGATATGCTTCCATGGTTGAAGCTGGCACACCGGCTATCGGCCGGTATAGAAGCCAGATGTTGACACAGACCGTGATCACAAAACCTGACAAATAAAAGTAGAAGAAGGCGGTATAGACCACCAAATGGGGCACCCCTTTCTTCAACAAGTGCCACTGGTCATTGGTGGCAAGGTTAAATGCCGGCGAGAAGACGAAGAAACACAAGCCAGCAAATAATACAACTGCAAGGCCTCGAGTCGTGCTGGTACCTGCAGCCTGCATTATCACAAACATGTATTATTAGAACCAAAATCTCTGAAACTTACACCGAAGTCTGTGGGACCGAAGCCGGCGACCAGAGGGGGGGTGAATGGGAGCCGATCAAAATTTCTTCTGAAATTCAAACCGTCGGCCTATGTCCCAAAATCGCCCAAGCCCTCAAGCGTTCTGACCAAAGTTTGGGGTAACTATTGAAAAGCTAACCCAACACAAAAGGCATCGAACGAGCGAGCGAACCCACGAAGCAAAACGGAAGCGAATCGGGAAAGCTGCAGAACTGATCTGCCGGGACCGGTCTGACCGGTGCGCTGTACCGGTCTGACCGGTCGTGCCTACCGGTCTGACCGGTAGCACCCAGAAAACCCCCGAGAAATTGGATTCAAACGGTGAATCCCGAGCAAACGACCACGAAATCCGACGAAACTTGGGGGAATGCTTCGCCCCTACCCCGTGTGCATATCCCCAAAAGATCTCGTCCCAAAGATCAACAAATCATGAGAATTATGGGGGAGATCAAAAGGGATTGGGGTTTTCTCAAACACTCAAGAACTCGAATTCGAACACGCCAGTGATTCCAGAGGGTTTAGGTTAGAGTTGGGAGCACGAGAATCACAGCAAAGAACTCATGGACTCCTCGCAATCAAGTGCACCAAAAACGAAATCGAAATTTCATCAAACAAGGCACAAAACGAGGAGATGGATTGATTCAAAACGCCCAGAGGGCACGAGGAGGTTAGGGCCTCCTTTCCCAATCAAATCCACAAGAGTTCTCATCCAAACTACATTCAAATCTACCCTAAAGAGATGAACTGAGGAAGAGGAACACAGGGGCGGCGGCCTGGGGAAACAGAGAATTCACGGACGAGTTACAAAAGCCGCCTTTAACCTAACACAAGTGAAAGGAGTATTTATACCCGCAGGACCGGTCAGACCGGTACGCTGGACCGGTCAGACCGGTTGGTTAGACCGGTCAGACCGGTGCCAGGGACCGGTCAGACCGGTTGGCCTGCAGCACCCCTGTACACGATCTTATCCGACGGCCGAGGTTCTTTCTTCGAAACGAAGTCTTCTCCGCGATGCCGCCATCTTGATGAAGATCCAGTCCGCGGTTTTGGAGGGTCCGCGAAACCCGGGTAGATGGCCGGTTTTGAGAAAACTGCCAAAACCTCACGCGCGGGAAGATTCCCGCCTCCACGCCGTGGCCCTAGACGCCGTTCCCGCCTCGGCCTTCTGACGGCTCTAGACGCCGCCCGACGCCCGTCACCTCCTCGCCCGCAGCGAGGCCCTAGACGCCGTCGACGCCCGTCGCCTCCGTCAGTCCCGAGACCGACGCCCGTGCCTCCACGACTCGGCGTCTTCAACCGCCGTCCGCCTCCTTGGTTTTGTGGCGCAAACCAAGAAACCCGCCTTCCGTCGCCGCTTGCGCCCTCGATCCAGGAGTGGACGCCACAGCTGCCGCCCGGTCCGAGCTCCGGTCCCGGCTGCCCTTCACCGCCGTCCACCGCACGGTCTATCGGCCACAGCACCTCCACGGCAGCTCCCCGTCGACACTCGACGCCCGTGTACCTGCAATCCAAAGACCAAGCGCACGATCACACCGCACGGTTGACAATTCACTCATCACAAGCAGGATAGAATACTCAACATTCCTCAAAGTCTTAAACATTAATTGAGGCTCCAGCATTCAAAAGGCTGTCATGACCTTGATTGATCGTCGTTTCTCTATCTCTGCAAGGAACTCTGCAGTGCCTGGTTTTGCCAGATTAGAAGCAGTGTTCTCATCACAATAGCCCTTTTTCTGTTCTTCTGAAAGGAAGAACCGCATAGCTGAATATTATCAACAAGATTCTAAGCATATTATTCTCCTAGTTTGTTAAATATTCGATCAGATACCAATATGGTTGCTACCTTCAGCATCGCTGTCCTTGCTGATCTCCAAGTATCTACTTATTCTGCAGCAAACAAATGACACTTCTGAACATTCGTGAAAAGTGTTCCAATAAAGTTATCTATGAGTAGAAAGGATAAAAATTTACCGGTTGCCGCTGAAATCGACTCCTAAGCTGCTTAGTTTTTCCTTCTTATCCTGGGCGTTAGAAGAATGGAGTATAGAGCTGAGGACCACAGCAACCATGAAGCAAGCTACACCAGGGGAAAGAAACTCGGCTCTATTTATTCGCCCATCTAGGAAATAATTAACAGTTGTGCCTGTAAATCAAACAATAATTATTGACAAAAGTGACCAGCAGCACAGAATGTAAAAAGCTTCAAAAAAACTTTACTTGGTCTTACCTAGAACAACAATCATACAACACACAATAATATTCACTAGTGATAGACCGACAAATGCCCATGCATACTGACAGATCATATTCCCAAGGCTGAGAGCAAGCCCACCAGCCATAGCAATTAGGACCGAAGGCCAGTTATCCTGGATCTGTAATGAATATAATATCCATTAGTTTTCAACCATATATATATGTACAAAGCTCTTAAGCGACCAGTCCTTGTATGGGAAGAGAAAAAAATGTAATGCAAACCACAACCTAGGTGGAAATATGGAAAGTTGGAAATCAGTTAAATATAATTCGACGGCTCAAAAGAAATTGAGGACCAACGGTGGTCAACCCTGGATGATGAGTGATTGACAATGGCATGTGAATTTGATATTTCTTAGCTTGTCATGTGCAAACATAGGATACGACGTGGCGGTCGACGGATGTGGTGAAGGTCAAGTAAAAGATTCGTGCCGATGAACCAAAGGGAGCGGTGAAGGACGAACGTGAGTAGGTTTGGGCCGAGGGACTCAAAGAGTCCAGCGCGGAGTGATAGGCAATCCACACTGAAGAGCAGAAGTACATGGGCGGACGAAGACACCGTCGGTCGAGTCAAGCGGAACGGAGGCGACACAGGCTTGGCGGAGACGGGACACGCGTCGGCATTGAGAAGGTTGCGTAGCGGCTAGGTGGAGACGGATGATTTGGGTGGTTGAGCCTCAAAACTACTATGCAGGCCGGTTTTCCATTTTGGGTTTCAAAGCCGGGGGTGCGTCAGGTACGTTCGGATGGAGGATATAGAGAGCACATAGCACCATCTCGAAGTTTGCGTCGAGGTGAAGCAAAATCATGAAGACGGCGTGTCATCCGATACGTCTACAAAAAATTGGACTGTTTTGCCCTGCGTGGGCGGGTATCATATTTATTTGCGTAAGGGTACTTTCATCTTTCGTCAGAGACCTTATATAGATAGGCATGACTAGTTGAAGGGGGTATTTCTCTTACCCTAGCTTTATTTTTCTCTTTTATTTTCTTAACTGTTGCGTTGGAGTTTGTGGAGATTTTGCTGGGAATAGAGGTCTAACCTTCTTGTGCCCTCCGGAATTGAAGATTCGAGTTCTAGATTTGTGATTCCCGGCGTTTTTCTTTCTAGGTATTTTTTTTTTACGCGGCGCGGGTCGACTAGCTGCGCCGGCGCACAGGCTCGTTCGTGAGCTAGCTGCGGCGGCCAGCCAGGCTCAGGCAGCGCTGCAGGCCGAAGGAGGAGCGCAGGCACACGGGCCGGAGGTTTTTTTATTTTTTTATTTTTCATTTTTGTTTTTTACAAAAAAAATATATTTTCATTTTCGAAATTTACAGAAATATACCCGGCCGCCCAGCTGCCGGGCGGCCGGCACCTGGTCGCCCCGCTGCCGGGCGGCAGTGACTTATCTGTAAAAATTTTCGAAAAAAATTGCGTTCCGGTCCCTGAAGGACCGGTCGCCCGGCAGCCGGGCTGCCGATCTAGGCTAGCTGGTTCTTCAATATTTTCAGAGGAAGGGAAGAGCTCATGTTTCATCTGTCTGCTGGTCTGATTGTGACAGGCTCACTACTCTCTCTCCACCGAGCAAATCAGCACCTGCTCTCCTTTTTCCACGCCAAGTATAGCAGAGCAATCAATTAGCAGCATCAGCTCTCTCTCTCTTCTCTCTCATGCATGCATGCACACTCACGCACTAGCACATAGCACAAGCAGCAGCCAGAGCTCCTCTTTAATGCCCCAGTTATTTCTTTTTCCCCAACCACACCACCGCCAGCAGCCTGGGCTCCTGCTCCTCACGCCATGTGCCTCCTCTCAAGCCACCGCCACCTCTGTTCCTTACTGTCACGATCAGACCAGCAGGCAGATGAAACACGAGCTCTTTCTGGACGGGAGAGAAGAGAGAGTGTGCATGAGTGTGCATGCATGAGTGTGCATGAGTGAGAGAGAAGAGAGAGCTTTTGCCAGTGCGTGAGTGTGCATGCATGAGAGAGAAGAGAGAGAGCTGCTGCTGCTAATTGATTGCACTGCTGTGCTTGGCGTGGAAAAAGGAGAGCAGGTGCTGATTTGCTCGGTGGAGAGAGAGCAGTGAGCCTGTCACGATCAGACCAGCAGGCAGATGAAACACGAGCTCTTTCCGTCCTCTGAAAATATTGAAGAACCAGCTAGCCTGGACCGGCCGCCCAGCTGCCGGGCGGCCTGAGGGGCCGGCCGCCCCGTTGCCGGGCGACCGGTCCTTCAGGGACCGGAACGCAATTTTTTTATGAAACTTTTTACAGATAAGCCACTGCCACCCGGCAGCGGGGTGACCAGGTGCCAGCCGCCCGGCAGCTGGGCGGACAGGGTATATTCTTGTAAATTTCGAAAACGAAAATATATTTTTGTAAAAAATGAAAATAAAAAATAAAAAAACCGCCACACGGGCCGGCTCGTGCAGGCAGCCCAGCTCCTGCCAGCAGGGCGCGCGGCCCAAGCGAGCAACGCGGGAGCTGCTTGCCCGGCCTGTGCTGCAGCACGTGGCCCAACCGGAGCACCAGCAGGCTTGCACCCGTGAGCAAGCAGGGGCACTCGGCCCAAGAAGGTAGCTCATGTTTAATTCTTTTTCTTTTGTTCTCACATTAATTTATTTCCTGCTGTTTTTGCTTAGCTATTAATTTGTGTTTGTTGTCACTAATACATAATACCTCTAGGTGTTTTGCATGTTCAGTTGACTTATGTTGATTAGTTCTTATTGCTAGCTTAATTAAAAAAAGCTCTGATTAATGTTTTCCTCTGGAGAGTCCTTTCGCTTTTCCGATAAATCGTTGTCTTAATTTTTGGTTAATCTTTGCTTCCGTTTTGCATTGATCTTTTTCTAATTGTTTCTAGGGTAATCTCATCACGAGTTGGCATGTATCATCTTGGCGATTAGAAGAGAGGTGTTTTGGGCTATAAATTGGAGTCAGTTTTTTCGGAGAATTTTTTTTATCGACTCCCTCCCATTCACCCCTCTCTAGTCGGCCACTTCGGTCCCACAAAAATTGGCAAATGTTGCACATCCATAGTCCATCCATAAATGTACTTTGCTGCAAAAGTTGGGAATCACGCTCATTTATGAAAGACAAATTGAAAATATATGTGCGAGGATAAAAATGACAAAAAGAAAACCAGCAAAGAGACAATAACGTGTTAGGTGATTGGAGAGTAGGAAAGAAAATCAGCAAGCGGGGAATGACCGCACCATAATATTACCATTAACTAGAGACCGGCTGACAAAGATTATGAAACTGACCCTCCACATATATAGGGATGCTGCTCCATGTGGTTAGGGCATTATTAAGGCATGTTTTATAGGGTCACCAATAAACACTCCTAGCTAAGCTGCATGCCCTTTTGCTAAGTGTGGGAATGCTGAACAAACGTTGGTGAAGACATACCTGGCTTAGCTGAGTGAAGAAATTCGGCATACCAACCTTGCCGTGTCCAATCTGCCCAACTGTAAAAGCAATCAACACAGCCACAAGGAAGTTGGCAATGGAGTAGTCCAAATATATGTGCTGAGGCAGACGGCCTCTACGCTCCATGAATGACATCGCAGGAGCAAAACTTCCACCACATAGGATAGCAAAAAGAATAAGGGCGATTGCACCACCTTTGTTCTCAACAATATACATGCTGACAAAAAACAGGAAATAACACACCTAGTTCGGCTCTCTGGAAAAGGTTTCAACCTTGCTTTTCCCTGAAACATGAGGATCTAGTTGGTTTTTATAGCTGCAACCTCCCAAGGACGATGTGAACCTGTTGAACATAACACACACTGACTAACGAAGAGTAGACAAAGAATATAAGTTCAGGTACAATTTAAATGATATCTCATAGATCAGAGCCAACAAAGTATACAATTATTAACATGTGGATCACAGCTATGATATGAATAACTAAGACTCAGATTATACAAATACATGCCAACCCGATGTATGGGAGTAACCATACCAGAGAGGATGGCTTGAATATACATTCCATCGCCCTCATGACATGGTGGCTTGTCTTAAATACACATGACATATTGACATTGCCTCTCTGGTATGATTGCTAAACGTTGCAGTACTAACCACACATTAATATACAGTTATCGGAACCAGTGGGACTATATTTTAACCGTGACAGAGTTAGTCTGCTTTTGTCGCTTTGTTCTCACATGAATCAAGGATATTTTCCTTCAGCAAAACTTATATAGACATGAGCGCATAAGGAAAAACTTCATTTCAGCATATACTCTTGATGAATGATGACCCGGCCCATTTCTGGATGCTTAAAACTAAGAATGGCTATAGAGATGTAACTAATAGAAGAAACATAGTTGCATTACCTTGGTTGTACAAATATTATTATTGCCTTCATATTGAATCTTCAATACCTTGATTTTTTGAAAGCGTTTGACCATTTCTCTTATTAAAAAATTAATAAATATATGCAAAAATATAACCCCCATGCTTAATGTTCCTTTAAAGATAAAACAAGTAGAAAGAAAATAAATGATAACTACATACTTTTGTTAGTATATGATGAATGGGCCGGGTCTACCATTAGTCCATTATGCTAAACTAATAATTGTTGAACATTCAGAAATGGGCGAGTAATTTTTAGAGCGGCTAAACAAACATCTTAATTATATTATATATTAATGTATTGGATTTTCAAATTATTTTTCTTTAAAGCAAGGGTAAGAGATTTGAATTGTTGAGCTATTAGCATCTGTTTCGATCAGGCTGTTATGTTCATATTATTGGTAGATGTTTGACTTTAGATAAATTCACACCCACTTGCGTCCTGTCTGCATGCAACCTACCTAGGGCAGACCCAAAGCAAGTCTTGTAGTGCTGTTTAGGGTTTAGGGTTTAGGGTTTAGGCAAAGATCTAATGTGGCAGGTGATTTATTGAGGAAAGAGAAAGACACTGGGTCTCATGCAAGACACCAGGTCTACAAATGAACCAAGGAAGCAAGAAAATGGATTGGTGGAGAAGGGAGAGAGAAATGAGATGATTGGGAGTGAATATATTCTGAAGAAACTAACAATTGGAGCTATTGTTTCTAGAGGTAGTGTCTATATGTATGGAAACTACTTGGTGATTTCTCCCATTGGGAGTCCCTTATTAGCTAGCTCCAATGTATGGATATCTCAAAATAAAATAGCTTAGCTTGTACATCTATGTAGGTCCATAGAAGATTTTATTAAAAAAAATAATCAATGGGGGAAACATCTCCTGGTACATGTGCATTGCAACAGGTCCATCAAAAGTTTACTTATAGGAAGATTACTTACTTCAAACAAAATTTTAATTAGTGAAAACAAAGGAATCTTCGACCCTTAAATAACATATTCAGCACATGAATTGCTCAGAAAATTGATTATATCATCGTGAAAATATTGAAGATAAAGACTCTATTATGTCTAGTCCGCCTGTTTGACTTTAGTGGGATTATGACAGGATATGTATGTACCTACCTAATAAAAATTATCTCTCCCATCCAGACGCTACTATATCCCTAAGTAGTGAAAAAGTCGTTGGAAATAATGTATGATCTCACTATATAAGAGTCAGTTTCTAGTGAGTGACATCATCGCCCAAAGGTGACGGACCTAGGGCTCAGCACCTTTGATACGCCTCTGTTGACAAGTCAAAGGTGACGAGCTTTGTGAGCATAAAGATGATGGGCTTCATTCTTACCCTGTCACCTACATGCATCACCCAGTACCCCGAGTTAAGTCTTCGCCCGTCACCTTTGGCAGATAAGGGTGACATGCTATATGTGATACACATCACCTATGTCTTTGTTGTAGGTGATAGGCAAAGAACATAGCCCATCACATTTATTTTTACAGAGGTGATGGCCTATATGCCCAAGGACCAACACCTGGCACAAGACATTGGTGATGAACAAACATTTTTTGCCCATCACCTTTGAGAATCTGCAGGGCCGTTTTCATTTCAGGCTGCATCCTCGAGCACAATAAGAATTTGGCAGCCATATCCAACCTACAAGTGCACAGAACAAAAAACACATCTAAGGGAAGCTGTATATCCATCGTCCGTGCTTCTGCCGCATGCTACTCTTGCTTTTGCTTTATTATTATTTCTGTTCTGATTTCTACATAACTTGGCAGATGATGTCTCGTTTCCCGGACAACAATAAGATGCGGCCAAAATGAGGAAGATGGCCTTCCTCCCAGCCAACTAAGCCTTGGGTGATCATCGAGCTACTGCATACATCAATGCGGTGATCCTCGCACTATCGATGCCGACGGTAACCAGTCGGCTACCCCACGTGGAGATTACAGGGATCACTATTGTTCTTCGTTGAGCGACGACTGTTGAAACATGGAGAATATATTCATCACACATGTGATTTTATCGCGACGCATCGTAGAGCCACCGGCCACCGCTGTTCATCATCATCCTTGAGCAGGGGAGGGGGAGCGGTCGCCGGTGGGGGTTGCGAGGTAGGGGAAGAGGAGGGGTGGCCGGGCAGGGGTGGTAGGTGGGCAGAGCAGAGTGGCCGCGGGTGAGGTCACCGGCGGAAGGGGTGGTGGAGGGCAGCGGCGGACTTTAGGTTCCGGGGTTGCCGGGCTCCAATGGCCACCGGACCTAGAGGAGGGGGCTGGGGTGGCAACAGCCCAGCGGTGGAGGCGGGTTGGCCGGCGGAGGGTGAGGCAGCGCAGGAGCGCCGCCGGCCAGGCGGGGTTGGACCCCTGGTGGGCGGTGGCCGGCTGTGGGGGCGAGGAGAAGGCGGTGGCGCAGTGGCGAGCTTGGTTAGGGTTAGCGGTGGTGGTAGCGTCGAGGGTAGTGCCGGAGCCAGGGGAAGCAGGGGATGGTGGGTGAGGGGGAGACGCTTCTGCGGCGCGTCCCTCCCCCTCGCATATGCGGGGAATAGACCCCCTGTTAAAATATGAAAATATGAACTCCAAGAAGTGGTCTGCTGCCGACAGGGCGGCCGGTGATTTCATCCCGATTAAAATATGAAAATATGATGGTCATGCAGATTACCATGTGTTTCATCCCCCAGTCCAGTGGAGTCTGGCTGCGATGCCTACCACGGTAGCACCATGTGCCTTTCAAGATGACACTAGTATTCCTATGTCGGGGAGCGTATATGATGAACCTAAATGCTACATGGAGAGGGCTCTGGATTTAGGATAAATTGAGAGCCCTCTCTGTTGCTTTGTTTAAGAAAGGGAAAATAAAGAGAAGATAACTTCACAAATAGAAGAGAGTACAAGGAAAAAGAAAAAGAATAAAGTACCAAAATCATCTCTGACGAGTACTCCATTTCGCCGGCGGATTGTGGGAGGGGTGGCCGGCGGCGGGTCGCTGTCGTGCGCGGGTGGCAGAGGAGGAGGTCAACAGCCTTAGGGTTTGGGTTTGGGGGTTCGGGGTTGGAGAGTTTCCATGACTGGCAGGCTTAGAGGGATGGCCATGAGCAGTGGTCAGCCCGATGGAGGAGGTGAAGTATGGGCGGCAAGGATGGCAATGGCGTTGCTAGGTGAGTGGTGGAGGACCCCCGGTGGGTGGGATCGGCGGCGGGGGCAAGCAGTGGAGGTGGATGGTATGGGGGAGGGGAGGGGAGGAGCAGAAGAAGACAGGATTGGCGGGGCGGAGGGGCCTTCGACCGAATCTTATTGGGAGAGGCCTCTCCGCCTAATAGTCTTCTAGGATGAATATGTTTCAAAAAAATCCTGTGACTGATGTAGTGGCCTGTGAATTTGCCCACTGTGCACGCTGAGTCGACCACATCTACACTACAACCTGCTTACGCTTTCATATTCGCTTCGCGTAAAAGGGTTAACCCAAGGTTGCCATGCTTCCTAGAGTTGAATATTTAAGCTAGCTCATCACACTGTCATCTTATCATTTAGGACTATTCTTGAGCTACCATGCCTCATGCATGGCACTCGAATCATGGCCCAACCGGTCCATAGGCTGGATGTTACACTACTATGTTGGAATTGATCTTGGCTTAGTCAACCCATAAGAATTGGGCCACATTGGATCAAGCCCAGCCCATGATCAGTGGGCCCATCCAACAGCTAAGTGGGCCAGGTTCCAGGCCACCACGAGCTATAAGTAGAGCAGTCACCCCTTTACTGGGTGATTAGTAGAGAGAAAATCACAGCCCTAATCCTTCTGATCAGGTTAGCTTGTGAGTGGCACTGAAGACCGCCGCCCATCTCCGTGTTGCCTAAACGCGCCTGCAGGGAGCAGGCACGGGTCATGCAGGGAGCAGGCACGGGTCATCAGCACCCCTTAAGGGGATCTACCGTACTTCATGTAAGTAATTAGATTCTAATTTTTGCAGTTCATAGGTGTTCATATTATTAGACTAATTGATCCTAAGATTAAGTCATGTTGTAAATCCAACATAGTACTCATAATGGTTCAGCTAGCGAGTGTGAACTTACCTCTGACGAACCACTACATCATGGCATGGTACTCGTGTTACTGGAAATCCGTGCCTAGCTCCTCAACCTACCTCAATATCATCAGCGACAGCATGCTCTCCACCGTTTATCATTGATGCATGGAAAGCTTCAGAAATTAAGCCCAGTTTGGAGACAGCACACCGACTTTTATTTCGTAGACGCTGATGAAACGTCCATGAAAAACCAGCAGTATGTTGCTCCCTCCCTGCTGCCTGAATGTCGTCCAGCTTCTTCAGAGCTGCAGGCACCGCCCGTGAGGGATTCGTGCAGAATGACAAGGGCGATTTCGAATTCCGTCTTTCACGGACTGGCGATCGGGAGCAGGGAAAAAATTATCGGTGAAAGAATTCTGAGAAAACTGATAATCGTGTTTATCGGTAGTAACTGTTTGATAATTTTTTTTGGTAATTTTGAATCCGTACTCACCATTTACCCCCTAAGTTACATGTCTTCTCATTTCTAAGTATTTATAAGTATTGTGATGTCTTGTTTTTTATATCAGATTATATAGAGATAATCTAGATTATTTTGGGTACAGTTTGTGAGAATTTTTTCCGAAAAATCCAATAAACACGTCTATCGATGATCTCTGTTTTTTCCCCCTTCCCGGTAAGGTTAGGTGACCGCAAGTTATCGACTGTTCACCATCCGGCAAGGGCCACCCGGTCTAGGTGTGGTATGGCCGGATGGGCGAGTTTCATGAAAAAAAATATTAAGAAAATTTCAGCAATCCGGGCAAGTGCTGCCTCTAACCAGCAACTTGCAACAAAAGTACTAATGAACCAAAAATTGCTCAACGCCATCTTTATATGCAATCTCCCGCCTTGCTTGTTTCTTCCAACTTCGATCCATCAATCACGTTATGTACTGATGACCTGTAAAAATAAAATAAGAGCAATCAGATTTAATTTTGAACACTGGCTTGTCACGTGCATGAATATTAACTGAACATTAAATAACAAACATTGTGCAGAACAAAAGCCACAATTCCAAACTCGCGCTATGTTCGCTTGGCTGTGACTGATGGCTGGTGCTGATTTGTTATGACAGAAGAGTACTGCTGACTAGCTGGTAGCTGGTGGCTGGTGCTGATTTAGTATGAAAGAACAATACTGATGGCTGGTTGGCTGACAAACCAAGCGAACACAGCGTCACTCAAAATTAGCAATTTCCAATATTATTTATGCAAAAGCAATGTGCACATCAAACACGCATTATTGATAATAAGTCATAAATAATAAGTAATCAGTTTTACAATAATGTAATGTTGAAAAAAATCATACAGTTGACGTGATATACATTGATCAGTGATCATATCATTATTCACTTCTATTCGAACATGCAAATTTGATCGTCAATTATATGATGGCAGATGATATATATTGAGATTAAAATATCTCCTTGTCTTTTCTTTTGGTTGGGAGATGATGAGATGATTATCCTTCCTTTTGTGTGCTGGCTGAGTACATATAGCATGTTTGCCTTGGCCTCCTCGTGTAGCGAAAATGGCATCTCATGCCATATTGCAATATAATATTTTGGCGATTGATGACATACACAACACTTGGACTAATATATATGTTAAGATGATCATTATCAGATTTATAGATCCAAGTGATGAAAAGATACAAAACCCCGAAGAAATCAGGTCGAAAGGACCAAGACAGAGGTAATTTGCACTCACCGGTTAAACCGGCGTGAGGCAAATTACAGTCACCGGTGTAATGGGCTCAGAGAAGACTCAGTTAGCAGAGTGCACCGGATGAACCGACGATGAAGATATTGAATACGTCGGTGCAATGGCAGAAGAAGACCAAGGAAAATGCATACATCGGTTGAACCGATTATGCAACGGTCAATTACGTCGGTGTAGTTGTCCAGAGAGTTGGTTTTTCAGTTGATCAGAGGACAACTGCGTTCACCGGTTGAACCGACGCTACATCGGTTAATTGCCCGTACAAGTAACGGCTAGTATTTCAGTCGGGCAGATTACATTCACCGGTTGAACCGACAATGGCTATTGGGGGAGCGTTGGATTAACCGGCGTTAGGTACTTTTCAGGCAGCTTTTCTCCAACGGCTATATTTGCTTGTGCTGCCTATATATACCCCCATGGCCGGTTGTCACATATGGTTGGAAGCCTCAAGAGCTGAAGAAAGTGCTGCCCAAGCAAAGATCCATCACCAACCATCCTAGAAGTGCTTAGTGTCATATCTAGCTTGTGAGAAGCTTTGAGAGAGTGCTTTGTGCACTTGTATAGGCTTAGTTCTTGAGAGAGCTAGCTTAAGAGAAGTCTTGCCGAGGCAAGCAAAGCATTCCCGTCGACGACCCTCCGACTTGGTGTGGAGCGGTGCCGACACTTTGTACGGGGGAAGAGGAGACCCCCTCCTTGGTGGAGAAGCTCCGTAGTGGATTTCGGCCGGGTGACCGAGAGAGACGGTGGCGGTGCACGAGACTCGGTGTCTTGTGGGCATTTGCCTTTGCTTGCCGGTGCGCCTTGGTGGCCTAGCGCAAGAAGGTGATCGGAAGAGCCTCGGTGTCCCGTGGACGTAGGCGTTTGAGCCGAACCACGTTACATGACCGTGTCTACTCGGGAGTTTGCATCCCTCTTGCACTTACCTCTTTACTTACCGCATTACGTTTCCGCACTTACTCTATCTTGCGTGCCTTTACTTTCCTAGTTAGTTTGATTAGGATTGGCAATAGGTTGTAAGTCTTTTGGGGTAAGTAGATAGTAGCATAGATAAACCTTAGTCATAATTAGCATGTGTAGGATGTGTTAGGTTTATCTTATGCAAGTAGATTGAGCCCTAGGTTAGAAAGCGAATTAGCGACCCTATTCACCCCCGCCCCCTTTAGGGTCGGACACCCCGGTGATCCCTACACCTCGCCGTGGAGACATTTCTTAATCTTATGTTTGCATATATGTGACCTATCCCTCAATAGGGCTACTAGAAAAGCTCGTGGCTCGTGAGCCCCCTAAAATTTAACATGCTAAAATCTCAATTCAAGCTGGACTACTACAGTAGGAATCAAGCTCAGGTTGGTCCAAGGTTGGATCGAACTTGGAGGAGCTTGTGAGCTCCATGGATCCGAGATCGAGCTATTCGATGAAATTCGAGTATTTCTGGTTGCATGGTACGTGCATGTCTATCAAATTTTCAACAATCCAAAGTTAAAATAGTATAACCGGAGACTTTTTTTTTGAAACGAACCAGGCAGGAGAGCTGCCAATTATATTAAAAAGAAGATGAAGCCTAGACCAGGCAATACAACAAATGGGAGAAAAAACAACACGAGCAGGTTGAATTGGGACATCAACACACGCTCAACTCAACTCAACTATCAGTCGGATTGGGACATCGACACGATCTGCAAGAACTCTGGCCTGCCGGATTGGGACATCGACACAAGCCACGCAAACAGTCCACACTCCACGCTACTCAGACACAGCCACGCACTAGCAGGTCTCCACCCGAGCGCCGTCCCTGCGGTGCCCAAACCAGTGCCACTTGCAACCTTCTTCTTTTTCTATTTTTGCTTTTTCAGAAAGAAGAGGAAGAAACTCCCTGTCACAGCTGAGCGACGAATGCCAAACCACCACGCCAGAAAATGCCCGATGTCACCTTCAGGAAGGACACGACGCTGGAAGCGCCGTCGACAACGACCCAAGAAGGGTTGGATTTTCATCCGCATTTTCAAAGGACGGTGAGGGCTAGAGAGGATGCCTCCAACGAGGAAGCGGCGCCCTCAGACGTCACCATCCAGACTTTCGCCAAAACCTCAACCGGCCTAGCTGCGAGGAAGCAGTTAGAGCAAAGCCGACCCGCGGACGGCGGCGCGAAGAAGAGGCCGATACTGTCAGTTGCGCCACCATGGCTCAGCTAACGCACCTCCGCTTGGGTGCAGTCAGCCACACCACCATAGTGTCGTTGACAAGCACCCGAGCAAGCCACTACTGGCCACGCCACCATGACGCCGCCGAAGCACCTCCGCAAATGCAGGCCACACGCACGTCGCAGTCGGAGGCCGCCGAAGGGGGCCTGGAGCACCATCACACCGCAAGACGCGACGGAGTAGCACCGGAGGCACCTACGACCCCCACCTGCAGTAGAGGGAGCCGACCGGTAGCCGACGAGTTGTAGCCTGGCCGACGCCAAGCCCGCTAGGACCAGGACGCCAGCGCAACCACCATGTCCCCACTGCCAGCGAAGAAGCCACCACCCCAGCACCGGAACGGCCGGGAAACGCCGGGAAAGCGCGGATCCGGCCGCCATCCGAGCGGATCCGTCCAGCTCCGGCGTGGATCTGGCCGCCAACCACGCCCACGGCGCTGCAGCAAGGAGGAGGGGAAGGTGGGAAGGGGTTCGGGGAGGAGGAGGGAGGCGAGCTGATGGCCCCGCCGCCGCCGTTCTCGCTGCCCGCTAGGCTTCCGTCGAGCAACTCCGGCGGCGGCGAGGAAAGGGAGTGTGGGAGGCGGGGGACGGGAGTCGCCCGTGTCGCCCCCAACAGGACGACACGGACTCTTACATTAACCAATGAGCTACTGTATGGCACAAGCTAAAATAGACCTAGAATAATAAAGCTAGATCTAGATGTCTAGATATTGTTCGCCTTTCACCTTCTCTTTCTATTTATTTATCAAATTAAATCCGTTTTTATATGTGTCTCTCCTCATGGAGTCATCGAACATGTCGTGGTCTGCAGTAGACCTGGGCATCCTCCGGGCCGGGTCGGGTTCGGGTCGGGCCAAAAAAAGCCCGGTGTTTTTTCTAGCGGCCCGTGCCTGACCCGACCCGGTGGCCGGGCCGTAAAATTGAGCCCGCACCCGACCCGACAGCCAGTCGGGTCGGGTCGGGTTCGGATCGGGTCGGGCCGGGCCTATGTAAAATATCGGGTTTCTTCGGGTTTTTCGGGTTTCGGGTCAAAATTTTTAGCCCGTGCCCGGCCCGTCAGTCATACCGGGTCAAAATTTTTGACCCGAGCCCGCCCATCAAACTCTTCGGGTTGGGTCGGGTCGGGCTATCGGGCGGGTTGGGTCGGGTCCGTCGGGTCGGGCAGCCCATGCCCAGGTCTAGTCTGCAGGCTCAGATCGACCTCGGCTCGGGTCGCTCCAGCTTGAGCCTTGACGTAGCAGGCTCGCTCGAGCTAGGCTCAGTGGGGTCGGGGCTCATCTCCTCCCTCTGTTTCTCGAGCAAACCTTTCCCTTCTCTTGGACAGCGACGACTCGACTGGGCGAGCGGCGGCGCCGTCTGTCACGTCTTCGCCCAGCTCTTTGCCGGCGACGAGCGCATCCTCCAGGTATGCCCGCCCCTTCTCTTTCCTTGCGCTGTGCGAGACGGAGCACCCCAAACCGTAGCGAAACTATTTTGTATTCGGATCTGAATCCAGTTACAATATACCTAGTACCTACTAACTTCGATTTCGTTTGCAAAAATTATCGGGTCCGCCCCTGCTTCGAAGTCTAGGTGCAGCTTTACATCTCTCTGGCTACTGCTTCTGATGCCTGTGTCTTAGCGTTCATAGTTTTTTTTCCACATCTGATCTGCTTTGCTAAGATCCAGGCGATCTGATTATGCCTTGCTTCCTGTTCTTTCCATCTAGCTTCAAGCGGAAGGCGCCGCTTCTTCAAGATGCCGAGGGCCACGAGCGATGCAAAGCTTCTGATCCAGTCCCTGAGCAAGGCGTATGCTGCCACACCAACAAATCTTAAGGTTGTCCCATTTGACCTCCACTGTCACCTGCGGGTTCAGTTACTATTTGCTTGTTCCTGACCCTTTTTAACTCCTTGTGCTGATTTTTCTGCAGATTATCGACCTGTATGTCATTTGTGCTGTCGCTACCGCCGTGATTCAGGTAAGTTTTAACATTTCTGTCTTTGCTGCTAATATCTAGTTCAGACAGATTTGGAGCCCCAAAGTGGAGGCTCAGAAATTTAGCTCAACAATTACCAGTGCATACCCTATTATCCAGAGATGTTTCCTGTTGCAGACTTTCACATCTAGATAGGACAATAAATATAGCATCTGTTGATGTTTAAGAATTCTACCTGATCAGCTTATCGTGTATACTATCTTGTATCTAGAGATATTTCCTGTTCTGGATTTTCACTATCTATGTGTAGCGTCCGGAGTTGTTTCAAAAGAACAACTTATGTTGTATACTATCTTATATCTAGAGATGTTTCTGTTGTGGATTTTCACTAAACTTAACGAGAGTAGGGCAGGGGTTAATAGGAAGTTAGAGCTGTGGAGACGCACGTTAGAGTCGAAAGGGTTCAGACTTAGTAGGACCAAGACCGAGTACATGATGTGCGATTTCAGCGTGACTATGCATGAGGGGGGAGACATTAGTCTAGATGGGCAAGTGGTGGTCCAGAAGGATACTTTTTGGTATTTAGGATCGGTGCTACAAAAGGATGGCGACATTGATGAAGATGTTAGGCATAGAATTTCAGCTAGCTGGTTGAAATGGCGGCAAGCTTCTGGCATCCTTTGTGACAAGAGGGTGCCACAATAGCTAAAAGGCAAATTCTATAGGACAGCAATTCGTCCGGCGATGTTATACGGTGCTGAATGTTGGCCTACAAAAAGGCGACCTGTCCAGCAACTGAGTGTAGCAGAGATGCGGATGTTGCGGTGGTTTTGCGGGCACACAAGGAGGGATAGAGTCCGGAACGAAGTTATTCGGGATAGGGTCGGGGTGGCACCAATTGAGGATAAACTTACCCAGCATCGGCTGAGATGGTTTGAACATGTCCAACGAAGGCCTCCTGAGGCGCCGATGCGTAATGGGGTTCTTGAGCGGGTCGATAATGTAAAGAGGGTTAGAGGTAGACCTAAACTGACGTGGGATGAGTCGGTTAAGAGAGACCTTAAGGATTGGAATATTTCTAAAGAGATAGCTTTGGATAGGAGCGCTTGGAGACTAGCTATCAATGTGCCTGAACCTTGAACTTATTTCTTTCGGGTTTCATCTCTAGCCTACCCCAATTTGCTTGGGAAAAAAGGCTATGTTGTTGTTGTTGTTGTTAATATGAAAATTGTTGAAAATCTGGCAATTTCATTACTTAGTCATTTTTTGTAATATAACCGTGGTAGGCAAGCACCAGCTGCTTGCACAAAAATTGTTAATATGCTAAATTTCAAAATGGATGATGCTGTGTATTTTTTAGATTACAACAAGCTATCAAGTTGCAACTTGCAAATTTTTGCTCTTCCTATCTGCTGGCCACCAGATTGTTTGGGTTAGTGTAGCACATTACTTGTCCCTGGAACTAGTAACCAGATTGCTGTGTAATTTTTTTGATTTGTTACATGAATTACTAGTTGTTGCCTTCTAAATCTAGAATTGATTTACCTCCACCAAAGTTCTTAGGTTAAGTGCAGGTTTTCAATATGCACTTGTTTTACCAACTGAGCCTTGTCATTAAGTTTACAACTCTTCTCTTCAATCGTTTTCGCAACCTAGTTGGGTAATGGGTAGCATGATAATTAACAAATGCCTTCAGAGACTTACCATCATGCTGTTTTGTGTGGCTAAAACAGGTTGCATACATGGGATTGGTTGGGTCATTCCCTTTCAACTCCTTCCTCTCAGGTGTCCTTTCATGCATAGGAACTGCAGTACTTGCTGGTACCTACTTCTTATCCCTTGTCAGTTAGCTCTGGTTATCCTTTTACCTTTCGTTGCATAGTAGATGTTCTCCACCTTTTGTTATTTTTTCAGTTTGCCTCCGCATTCAAGTGAACAAAGACAACAAGGAATTTAAGGTAACTCTTGTTTCATCTTGATTTGCTAGGATCATTTTACTTTCAAGAATATGGCATAACCCTGTTTGCCAAACATTTCCTGCAGGATCTTCCCCCAGAAAGGGCCTTTGCTGACTTCGTTCTGTGCAACCTGGTGCTCCACCTGGTGATCATGAACTTCCTTGGATAAGCAACCGCTGTACACCGAGTGGTTAAGATTTTGTAGCCCCAGATTGTGTACGCTGATCAGTGTGTTTAAATCTTTGGAACTGTCATAATGCCGAGTATCCATATGACTTGTCACAGATTACCTATGTAAAGACAGAATTCTTGAGTCCAGTGTTGACAATGTTATACTGCGAGCATTTGCGTAATTCAAGGAAGTGAAATGGCTATATGTTACATCATTTTTGCTGACACGGATGAGGAATTGTTGTTCATCATGATGGAAATTTTGTTCATCATCCAATATAGATGAGGAATTGTTGTTCATCATGATGGACAAAAGTGTACATCTATATTGGATGCCGGCGTTGCATTCGTCGAGGTCGTGGCATGGATGTTGCCACACGGTACCAAGGTGGCACCCACGTGGACTAGTGACATTTTATTTTTTGATTGAATAATAATAATGTGGACTAGTGCTCTAATGTCCTGGCGACACGGCGGCCCAGAACTCAGCGTCCTGCTCCAGCGCCGCCATATGCTCCGGCGCAAGCGCCACCTCGACGTCGATGCCGCCACAGCTGTCCCGGCTGGTAAACAGCGACACCTTCCCATCGTACTTGTTGACCAATAACAAAGAGCAACAATGACCTCAACGATCTAGTTTCTTGGCCGCGTCCGGCGACACGGCGGCCCAGAACTCACCGTCTCGCTCCAGCGCCGCCATGTGCTCCGGCGCCAACGCCACCTCCACGTCGACGCTGCCGCCGCCCTCGCGCCCTGGGAACAGCGACACCCTTCCGTCGTACTTGGCCGCCCTGCCGCTCCGCGCCGCCAGCGGCTTCCCCCACCCGAAGTCGCATCCGTACACGTCGAACCGCGGCGAGCCCACGATCACGACGCCGTTCCCGTGCAGCGGCCTCAGCGCCGCCGGCGCCGCCACCAGTGCCGGCTTCGCCGTCCACGCCGCCACGCGCGCGCGGATGTCGACGTCCGTGTGCGCGGCCACCGCGCGCCCCACAGCCGCCGCCGCCCACCCGTGCCCGCGCGCCAGCAGCTCCGACGCGCACACGGCCTCCGTCGAGATGGCGTACACACTGTTGCCGAAGTACCCCGCCGGAAGCGGCGGCCGGAGACGCTCGCGGTTGTCGATGGCGAAGCGGCACACGGTCTCCTGGTCCGGGGCCAGCCGCCGGGCGCGGGAGACGCACCGCCACAGGAGCGAGCTCAGCGCCTGGAACTTGGTCACGGCGGCCGCGCCGGCCTCCCCGGCCGCCAGGAGCTCCTGTCGCGCCCGCTCCTTGAGCGCCATCAAGGACCCTGATGAGAACTGCAGCATCCTCTCGCGCAGCTGCGGTGGCGTCGCCGGCGAGTACTGCGTCTTGGTCAGCCATGCCAGGTCAGAGCAGGGGAGCACGATCGGCGGCGCGCCGCCGCCGTCGGGCGACCATCGCTCGAACAGTGGCGCGCGCGACGTCACCGCGCCGGGGGCGTCCGGAGGCGCGAGCCTGACACGCGCGATCTCGGCCCATGCGTTGAGGAAGTCCCAGAGGGCCGCGCCGTCGGAGAGCGCGTGGTTGTACGCGAAGCCGACGAAGACGCCGTCGGCGAGCTCGGTGACCTGGACGACGAAGAGGGGAAGCTCTTGGCCCTCGTGGTTAATAGCACCGTCGAGCGGGAAGAAGGACCGGACGAAGACCGGGACGTCGGCGTCGGGAGGGATGACGTCGGCGATGGCGACGACGTCCGCGACGGCGTGGAGGATCTCGACGCCCTGGCCGGCGCAGTCGACGGAGACGGAGCAGCCTACGACCTGCTGGCCCTTGTCGGCGCGGTGCTGCTCGATGGCGAGGCGGCCGGCGACGGGGTAGTAAACGGCCAGCGCGTCGGCGAGGGCAGCCTCGAGGTGGTCGACGAGTTGGGCGGTGGAGACTGGCGGCGGCGCGAAGAGGAGGCCGTACTGGAGGTAGTCGGCGGGGAGCAAGGCGAGGTCCCAGACGGTGAGCGGGATGCGCTGGCGAGGCCGGGGCGGCGGCCTCACCGTGCGCCGAGATGCCACGCTCACCGGCGGCGACGGCATCGTCTGCTAGTACCTGCCGTCTTTTGATTAGAGCAGTTATCGGTAAAATAGGCAGCTTTTCTGACCTGTTCGTTTCAAACATAAAATATGTGATTTGTCAGTTTGTGCAAAAGACAACACGCACTGTTCTGAAAATATTATCACATTGCCTGTTTGTATGTTTGCTTTATTACACAATTTGTTTGTTTGTTGTGAAGCATGGATCAATAAACTGAATTCTGCAGCCAGGAATAAATGTTTGTTAAAGAGTACTACCTCCATCTCACAAAAACTGTCCGTTTAGCTTTTAAATTTTGTCCCACAAAAACTATCCGTTTAGCTTTTAAATTTTGTCTCACAAAGACTGTCCGTTTAGATTGTAGTAAAATCCATCTCATTAAAGAAATATCGTATCAAGAAATAATTGCATAGAGAAGGGTAGAGCCAATCAAGATGTTACTATTCTGGTTCCAATGCATTTGCATTCATTGAGAACCTAGAGAACCAAATAAACAACGCAGTCTTCAATCACAACCGCTATAATTAATTAGGGGTAACATGGTTATTTTTCACTACTAGTACTATGTCCAAAATTTTCTAAACGATCAGTCTTTGCAGGATTGAGGGAGTACAGGAGTTCATGCTTTTCTCGGGTTTTGCACGATTATTATTTCTCATTTTGGACATTACAGTACAATATTTTGCACGATCTCATCATATCTTTTTTTTAGAAGAAGTTGTCGACACACACATGAACTTGGGGACTACCTTCTGCTTATCCTTGGGAGTTGACAATGACAATTGTTTCATAATGGGTCCAAGAATACTAATTCAATATCGTAAATTTTGTTATTTCTATCTGTCAAATTGAGAATAGTTTGACTTTAGACAAACTAAACATACTTGTGTTTTAGGACGGAGAAAACACTTGGGCCATGTTTAGTTCCAAAAAATTTTCAAGATTCCCCGTCACATCGAATTTTTGGACACATGCATGAAGCATTAAATATAGTTTAAAAAATAATCAATTACACAGTTTAGCTGTAAATGATGAGATGAATTTTTTGAGCTTAATTAGTCCATGATTAGACACTAATTATCAAATAAAAATGAAAGTGCTACAGTAGCCGAACCCCAAAAAAATCGCGAACTAAACACACCCTTGCAAAAGAGAAGTCCTTGTGTAAAGTCAAAGCCACTTGGAAGAGAAACAGCACAAAACTTGCCTTCAGTAAAGAAGAATGCTGAATGCCGTGATAAATGATAGTCAAATCAATCGAACTGTTTCCCCATCTTACTATCCGCTAGGATTCAGTCAGCTCAGATCAGCCCGAATCACTTGTATTGGATCAGAATAAATCCAAATACGCTTCATTTCGTTTGCAGGTTATCGCTGAAAGCAATCTGAAACCAGTCGGGCTAAGCATTTCTTTTAATTGCCGTGAGATCCAGTCCAGCAACATTTGCACACCAGTATTTACTGCCCTACCATCAACAAATTTATCTTGCTGATTCCAACCAACCTGACAGGAAAATTAGTAGCCTCTTCTGCCCTGATCAAACATCTGAAGAGAATCTGGAAACAAAATATTAAAATATGCTTTCCTGGAAAAATAGAAGATTAGTAATGATACCAAGTTTCGTAAGAACCATTCATACACCAGAGTAGTGTCTGATCCATACCAAATGATCATTCATTTCAATGATTTCATACATGGTGAACACTCAAAACACCTACAAGTATCATCATGCTAAGCACCTACCTGAAGAAGGATCATAAACATGGAGCAAATGCCCAGGTAGAGTTGGCAAAGTAGATGCATCCTCACACCACTTGGCATGGCAGACCAAAGCAACAGCCTTTCTCCGCAATTTGTATACTATGCAGTCAATCCTACACAACACGCCCAACCTTTGCCATCAGCATCGGGTCATTTCCGTGGTGGTTCAAGACGCAGCAACTCAGGAGGCAAGGATGCAGGATCAAGCTCCCAGCAGTCCCCAGGAGGCAGTGCTGATCCCTCACCCTTGGACACCTTCTTCGCTGGTATCTGATGCGAAAGCGCCCCAATATCACCTTTCTGAAGGGATTGCACAGCATGGGCACCAACATCCCGGCGTTTGAAGATGCTTCTGAAACCTTGCACCTTCTCCAGATAGCCGAAGCTAGCACCATACTGCTCACTGTAACCACTGAGGAACACCACAATTTCATACTTTCCCCTCCCTGTGCTGCTTGCCTGGTCACCATGAAAGGCCCAAACCGAGGCCTTCCTGGGGTAAACCCGGTACACCTCCCTCGCCACCCTCTCGCAGGCGACAAGATGTGAGAAGACATTGACTGAATGCAGAGTGTCTGCACTCCCAACCTTGAACTGCCCACATGGTTTCCCCTCCTCACCACCATCCAGCCATCTTATCTGGATGCGGAATCGGCTGCCTCGCAGCACCCCCTCCACCAATGCGTAGTAGCGCGGCATGCCATCATCATCGCTGTACAAAGCCCAGAGCTGGCCTCTCTTGAAGCACCGCTCACCGCGGTCGGCGTCGAAGTTGTAGAAGTCAGAGTCCACCACTGCCATGAGGTCGGAATGATTGTTCTCCGCCTCAACCTCCTCGCCGTCCTCCTGCTCCACCTCGCCTCTGGATGACCTCTTCTTGGAAGCCTTTGCCCCTCTCTTCTTGGCGAGCTCGAGCTTTATCTCAGCGAGCGTCATCTCCGGTTTCTCGGTCTCGGGCTCCTCGGCCGGCCGCAGCGCAGGTGTAGGGGGTCCCGCCTCCGGCGGAGGCGGAATCTCGGTGGCGAGGAAGATTCGGTGGCAGGAGGGGCACATGAGGCGGTACCCCACATACTTGCGCTCGAACTCGTGGAGGAGGCGGCAGCCGGCGCAGGCCGTCCAGAAGGTGTCGAGGGCGGGGGCGGGGGGCGGGGCGGTGAGCGCCTCGTAGGCCTCGGCGGCGCGGCCGAGCGCTTCCTCTACGGCCGCCTTGACGGCGGGGGAGGTTGCGGAGTCTTGAGGGTTGACGCGGAGGGATTTGACGAGGGACTTGAAGTGGCGGTGGAGGGCGGAGGCGGAGAGCGGCGAGGCGGAGTCGTCGTCCGGGAGCAGGAGGACGGCGTAGTGGGAGGCGGGGTCGGCGACGAGGACGTTGGCGGCGGTGGCGAGGAGGGCGGCGCGCGGGGAGGCCGGGTCGAGGAGGGCGGCGCGGCTGGCGTGCTTGTGGGCCGCGCGGAGGCGCCCCACGGAGAGCGCGGACTCGGCCAGCGCAAGGAGGCGCTCGGGCTCCGCTGCCGTGCCGGCGGGCGTGGGGGCAGGCTCGCCGGCCATAGGTGGGTGGGGATCACCGGCGGGGGCTGCCTTGATGAACTTTTGTGGTTTTGGGGAGAGGCAGAGGTGCTGGTGGACAAGGGGAAATGGGCTTTTCGGCGTCTGGTTTGTTGGGCCTGATGAAGACAAGTTGTTGGGCCTCGAGGAGCCTTTATAAAGCCGCAAGAAAAACCCCTAAAAAAACAAAGAAAAGACGGTTTTCATCTCACAAAATAAAACCGCATTGTTATCCACCAAAATAAAACCGCCTTGAGTGCAACTAACGTTTTTCTAATCCGCCCAAGAAATAATAATAATAATAATAATAATATCTTGGCTCCATTCCAAGGTACTACAGTAAATGGCACATGACATACATGACATTATATTTGGGGATTGATTTGACTCATGCATTTTCTTGAGGGGCAAAACATTGTGAGGAAATAGTATAAACTAGCGCCACTTATGACCATGTGTGGGCTACCTGTATTGCAGGTGAGGCCTTCTTTTTCCGTATTCTATGGTAAAGCGAGGTAGCATTGGATCAGGATTTTAACTTCATCTCATGATTTTGAGATTTCCTTCATGTGTTACTGATTTATTTTTTTAGTGAACTCTGCCATTATAACTGGTGTCAGTTATCGGGTTATTGATTAACTGAAGAAGTATGGAAACATTTTGGGTAGTGAGAAATTCTCAACACTGCATGTTGCTTACAACCTCGACATTACAGAAACTAATGTAGTATGCCTCAGCTGAGGCAGTGACCAAATATTCTGCGCTGTCGAAAGCTATGTTTTCGACCAAAAGATACGTAGTAAGAGCATCAATTAACCGAAGTTGTATCCAAAACTATAAGCAAAAGCAGCGGTCTGGTCCACATTTGTGTGCCATGTACACCAAAATATCCTTCCATTTTGTTTCCTTGGTGCTAGCTGTGTAGTCCTGCCACATAGAGGAAAAATAAGGAAACACTATTGGCATTTCAAATAAAAAAAGAACTCTACTACTTCAAACTATAAGAATTGCCTAATTATCTATGAAATAATTGTATGGATGTAAAGTTTGTCATCAAACCTCCACTACACTTTGATGAAGTAAAAATGGAGTATTGATTCAGAGAGTATGACTCAAACTGGTAGCCATCTTTGTGTTGTAAACATTCGAAATCCTTTTCAAAATGGGAATATGCAGGTAGTAAAGGCACTTTTTAAGGAAAAACAATACTTGCAGAAATTAATTTGGTAAATAGTGCAAGACTTCCTTTTCTCATAACTACAATATGTAAGGGTAACTTAACTTGATCATTCCTCTATTTTTAGCTTCTTCCTCTTCTGTTCGTCATGCTTCTTGTCATCATCACCATTAATCTAGGAAAAGATTCCGTGCAAAATAAATATTAGTTGTTATGCAAAAATAACAACAGGCTGCACAACTATATTTTGAATGTATAGAAGTTCCATGCTCTTATAGTGATGTCTTTTGATGAAAATTACTAATTGAGGAAAGAGATAAGTCAGTAATTGGATTGCTCTCAAATATTTTGCTAATCAGCCTGTCTGAATATTGAGCAAAACTACTTGTCTAAGTACTTTAATACTCATAGGCCATAATCAGAGAATTTTCAGGTTTATTTGTAAGTAATATCAAAGTGAAATGAGAATGTAGCTAAATTCAGCAATGATAAGGTATATTGTTTGGTCTTCCAATATGATTAATAAAGGTAAAGTCAGTTCATAAGTTAAAATACAGCAGGACTGCAACAAATACTCCAAAAAAAGAACACATGAATTATCTGTAAGTATTCTGGAAGTGTAAAAAATTGAGGCTGCAGTCAGTCATTGATGTTTCAGATAGAAAACAGAGGCTGGAGACAGACATTGGTGCTATTTACTTTCTTTGTGCTAGTAACTCAGGACAAATATAGATTGGTTCAGAAAAAACTCAGGACAAAATAGGAAAAATACACATTGTGTAGCATGGGGAAAAACAATGATGTAACATGTATACAAATATTAATACCAGCTACTGTAACATGAATGTTTACCTTTTTTAAATCCTGCTCTTCACTTTCATGGTGCTAGTTCCTGAAAATACAGAGTGAGTTTTTGTTAGAATAAGTAGTACTGAAATAGCGGCTAAGGAAAGAGAGGAAAGAACAGGATAAAAACATTCCTCTTCTGCCGGCTGGGACTTGAACTTCACGAAGAGAGCCACGTTGGAAGTGGGAGAAGTCGGAGGCAAGAACGTGAGCGAGGATAGTTTATGGTTGAAAAAAGAGAACGCGAGCATAATCTTACTTAAAGGCACACCAATTCAGGTTGTGGTTAGAATGGTTAGTAAAGACTAAGGAACTGAGGATATCTTGAGCAGATGAATACACAAAATGGAGCTCAGAAAATAGAAGATTGTATCCCCTCTCAGTTGGAATTAGGATATGAATTAGGATATGATCTGAAATTCTGAATGCACATAGAATGAAAAACTAAGGAAAATGACAGCTTGACCCTATACTCAGTGCTACTAATATAAATATTCCTGTTTTGACTTCTAATCCATCGGTATTTTTGATCTGTTCTACAAAAAAAATGAAGTTATTTCTGTTCCTGAATTGTTAAGGACTGAGTTTTAAATGTGTTGATACAAGAGTGGGAAGTTAAATGAAACGACCAAACATTGTCAAACTGCTAATTTAGTTGTTTGTTGGCTCAAATCTTGGCAGCCTTATATATAGACATAAATGAGAACATGAACAAAAGTAATGTTGGAGGTGCTAAATTTCTATTAAATTTCTATGAACTGTACGTATGCTGAGGCATTTTTTTTGACACCTCTCATCTGGGTACAGCTGTAGCATCTGTTCATACACGCACACACGCACCACCCTACACACGCACACCAAACTCACACCACACGTGTACAATCAGACCTACAACTACACACAGATATGAAGACCGCGTCCTTCTAGAGATCACTGGAAACCTCCAAGGCTCCGTGGGCGACGGGCGCGTCGCAGTCTCTTTGTGGCACCACGCGTGAGAGGCAACGGAGATTATTAAAGGCACTGAGAACAGTACCTGGTGAGGCACGCGAGTTGCGATTCCCAGGAATCGAACCCGCGCCCGGCCGCTTGCACACCTGGCGAGCGAACCAACTGAGCTATCGCTCGTCCTCGTATGCTGAGGCATTTGTGTTGGGTGCTAAAATTATCATGATATATAGTTCAGTGTTTTTTCATTTGCTTGATTGCTTTACATTACTACTACATTGAGAAGTTGTAATTATATTATACATTTCGATGGCACAGAAACAGTTTGAAATTTGGACAAAGCCACAACAATAGAATTATCAGTTGTAGAATCTACATCTCTATGTGCCGTGCGGGGATGCAGGGAGAAAGGGAGGGCCAGCGCCTGGCGGCCGGCACGACGAGAGAGGGAGGCGGAGGCGGCCGGCGCGGCAAGCAAGGGACGACGCCAGACGAAACATCGAGAAGATGTCATTGTACTGCGGGTTGTTTTTGCTAAACTTCGAGGGTTTTTTTGAAAAATGAATGTGGCTAGCACGATCCAAGCCGTCCATGGGTTGATCCGACGGCCGAGACAAGCCGCGCTGACGTGGCCACGCTGATGAGGCACCTTTTGGTGCAAGAATCGTACTGTAAAGATGTAGCAGGAAAATTGCCAGCTAGAACACTGCTTGCGTTGGTCTCATCTGCAGCAATTTTAACGGCCCTCTGCGGCTCTGCCCATCACCGAACATGGACATCTGAGCAATGTGGGAGAACACAGGGAACAAAAGCATGACTCAACAACCCTGCAGGACCCCAGCAATGGCTATACATGGGGTGAATGCAAGTCCCGTGATGACAATGTCGGGTTGGAAGACAGGCACTCACTTCATCCATCACCTTTCAGGTTGCATTTGCATCGCGAGCAGGCTGCTGTCACATGTGCTGACATGCAAAGCAACCATTGGAGATCCAACCACCAGGAGGCAGGGGCTTCTTCAACTCACCCCTAGTCGTTTGTCGATTGATCAGGCCACTCACGTTGGGGCATATCTTGTCCTGCATGGTGCTACACCCTGTGCCTTATCAGTAAGAAAAGGCTCATCCCAGAAGACATGATGTCGGTCAGACAGCCAGGCAAATTATATCACCTCGGACCTCCAACAAAATCCACTTGAAGCTACGTGGTGACCGTGAGACAATGCAACCGATCATCTCTGCATCCAACAAAGATGCGTCCACCGACCATCAAGGGTGATGAGAATATGTCACCTGGAAGATCAATGGACGCCAATCCTTGGACCAACTCCTCATATTTAACACCTTCCCCAGCCTGCTCCGGCTTAGCATCAGCTCTAATCCTGATGACATGGACCTTCCCAGAACTCGTGCAGACACTAGCATATCTGAAAAGATAAGGCAGACATGTTATTTCATTTGCATTGAATAGCTAAGCTAATGGCTACGCAACCAGTAAGTTCAGTACCTCTCAGATGGCCCAGATGACTCTGATGTTAACATCTCATCAACAAAGGCTGATGCAGTAATTGGATCTCCAACATTGTATACCCAAAGAAGGGCACCGGAAGTCTGCAACAAGTTGTAAATGAAAAAAACACTTCACATAATGGATCTTTTTAACAGGAAAAAGGTAGGGGAAACCACCTACCGTTTAGTATTGACTAATACTAAATGAAACGAACAAGAGGCCCCAAAGAACTTATATCAAAATGCATGAAAAACTTTCCTTCTAATGGATACTAAAACAAAATTATCTTAAATTTCTAGGTAACACTTACTCTGAAGATAGCCTTTACTCTACCTGTTATTCGAAAAACACCAAAAGCACCGCTTAATTGGCTCAGACAGGTGTGTTTTTTTTTAAAAAAAAAAATAGATTGACAACATGAACCAAACTCTTTAACATGCATGATTCATTAGTGACTAAATTAAAAGGTATAAGGAAATCAAAACTTACAACATCAAAAGAGTATAAACTGCCATCACGGGAAGGTATGAGCACCTATCAGTGACATAATGCAAAAGAATTGCTTAGTTTCATTCAAATTGGGAACACATAACATTATCAAAGTAGTAACCTCAATCCTGTAGTGCCAAAACAGACGTTCTCTTTAAAAATTACAACGTGAATAATACACACTCAATAATGATTGAATTATATGAACATAAGATAAAAAGATTCATACTATACATGAAGTGATTGTTCAAAGTGCATATAAACAGAGAACACACCTGATAGGGGAGGGTGGACGACAAACATGCACCAGCAAAAATAGGACCACCAACAGTTGCCTGGATTTTAATAGCTAGTTATGACTTTGGACACAAATAAATATGTTGAGACCACACAAGAAGATCAGATGAACTATGGCAATATCAGTGAATGAAAATAAGATGAAATGTGGCAATATCAGAGTGAATAATTTTTTCCTCTTTCTCATTGAAGCCGGTGCAATATAGGACCAAATTAGTTCAATGTGACAAAGTTGATATGTGTGGCTTCAGTAGTTCTTTTTTCATAGTCAACTATACATATGTATTTCCTCTGGGCTCTGGCTACAAAAACACAGCAGTGTGTGTGTGTGTGGTGGGGGGGAGTTTACCTTCCAAATAACAATGCCTTGTGAGTTCAATGCCATAACTAGGCCATTCACCAAGCAACAAATAACTGCATGTTGCAAGTGTAGTAATCAGCAAAAAAACTGACATGTCTGCACATAGAACCAAAAAAAATATAGCAGTATAGCACACCCTGTGTTGGCTCAGATTGGCATGAGGTATGAAAAAGATAGCATCTTTATTCAAATCTTGATATATAAATGAAGCTTGATGAGCGCATAGTTGCCCTACAACATTAGATGCAATATACTTCTTGTTGATACTAAGATATTTCATACAAATGACCTTTTGTTGCGAAATAAATAGAGGCTGAGTTAATATGGTGTAATGGGAGGAAACAGCAACAGCATCCTACAAGGATTTACCTTGCCACCCTTAAATATGATGGCATAACAAGTAAAAGATGCTTGATCAGCAGAGTTGCACTACAAGATTCAATGCAATATAGTTCTTATTGATGCTAAGGTATTGCATACAAATGACTTGTTCATTGTGAAATAAAGTATAATAGTATGTCTAGATATATTCCATGGTATGAATGTTGTTAAGGGTATAATAGTCAAGGGTAGTATTGTAATATCCTAGTGTCTAGGGTTTGGGTGCTCTCTTGTATATATACCCCTTTGGGTCTATTGCAATACACACAGTTCAGTTCTCCATCCTCTCCACTTCCGTAACATGGAATCAGAGCTCTAGGTTTCTTAGATCCGGTCCGCTACCCTCGATTCACCGCTGCGCTGCCCCTGGGAGCATCGATCTTGCTCCTGGGGGCAGCATCTCCTTCAATCCCCAAACCCATTTCCGTTTTTTTAGTAGAGTCGTCGCAGCAGCAGCAGCAGCAGCCACCACTCCATTCGCCGCCCGCCGTCGTCAAATCGTCATCGATCCGCTCGCGGGAGTGGAGCAGCAGCCCCTCCCCCTCATGGATCCGTTGTCGCCGTCTCCTGTCCGCCGCCCGTTGCGGCGGATCCATCCGCGCCGTTGCGCGGCGCCCGTCAGCGCCGTTCCCGTCCGCGCGCGCGTCCACTGTCTGCGCCGCGCCGCTTCGTCGCCGTCGTCCGCCCGTCCGCACCTCGCTGATCCGCCCTGTTGCGGCCGCCCGTCACGGCCCATCCCCGCGGCGCCCGTCCGCGGTCGCTGCGCCCCTCCGTGGCCCGTCGTGGCCGCCGTTGCGGCCGTCTACCGTCGTCCCCGCCCGTCGTGGCTCCTCCGCCCCGCCTCCATCTCCGCTCGTCCGGCAGTGGGAAGGGCGGGTGCTGCAGCTACTGCCTGTCGTCGTGGCCTCCTCCGCTGCAGTCGCGGCGGGGTCGGCGTGGATCCGCCCGAGACTGCGGCGGGGTCGGCGTGGATCCGCCCGTCGTCGCGCCGCCGCCGGCCCAATCATCTTCCCTAGGCTGCAGATCGAGCAACGTCGGCCTCGATTCGTTTTCGAGCTTCTCCGTGCTCCGCCCGCCGGCCACTCCCTCTGTCGCAGCCACCTCCCTCATCCGCACGAACCGCGGCCGTCCGCCGCCCTCTGTTGCTGCTCCTGCGGATGGGATTGGAGCAGCAGAGGTCTGCTCACCTTCCAACTCCTTCAAATCACGGCCGGCCGCGTCTTCCCTGTCATCCTGCCGCCCACCATCGCAGAGGATGTCACCCGTCGCTTGTCCACCTCCATCTGCAGCTGCTCGGTACTATCTGCAGCAACCCCAGATGCTTTATTTGCCTGTCTCTTCTTTCTGCAGAGGCACATGGCTTCCTGATGTTGGGCTGCGCACCAATGTGCTGCTCTTGGTGGAATTTGTCAATCGCCTGTGGCAATCTGCTGCTGCTATCACCTATTTGTTTGCTCCTGCTTATAGTGTTGAGGCCAATTTCCTAAATTCCATTGCATCACTGTCAATCCATCCATCTTTTGCTTGTGCTTGCTGCTTGCTGCTGCCTATCCATAGTATATTGTCATATATTTCTGCTGTTTTGAGGCAAAGTGCCTTTTGCTCATGCTATATAGCATCTGTCTTGCTGCTAGTGTCTACTATATCAAGTCATCTTCGTTTGTCTTCTGTTTCACCATTGTCTATCCAAGTCCACTACACATCTTGAGTTCGTCAATGCCGTGCGTGTCCACAAAATTGATTACCAAATCAGCCACTTTCATTTTCTTTTTCGGGTTTGCCATAATTTGTGGCAACCCACCTTCGTCGTCGTGGTTGATGCATCTTTGCCATTTGGCCTTTTCGTAGCCTTCTTGCTACATTTCATCACCAAGTGGCCTTCTTAGTCATCAACACGATAGTACCACAGCATGCCATCTTGCAGATGTGGTTTATCTCTATTCTCATTTGGCTCGATTTGGCACATCACTAATCTTGTCGGTCGCTCAGTTCAAAGTCTCCAAAGCAAGGTTCATGTTGAAGAGTCGACGTACTGGTTTGTGAAGACTCGGGCTATTTGCTGAAGTACGGTTGTGAAGGCAATACCCTCTTATGGAGGAGCTCATCTACATGACATGTTCAAGAGTTGCACGCTTCGACGATATCAAGATTTTAGACTTGGATGTATCTTTTTCTTGTTTCTTTTTAGTCTAGTGTTTAGTATCAACTCTCCAAATGCAACGTCATTGCATTCACATTGCATTTGAGAGGGGGTGTTAAGGGTATAATAGTCAAGGGTAGTATTGTAATCTCCTAGTGTCTAGGGTTTGGGTGCTCTCTTGTATATATACCCCTTTGGGTCTATTGCAATACACACAGTTCAGTTCTCCATCCTCTCCACTTCCGTAACAAATGTCAAATGCTTGTTGAAATACCTTTTCCACTTTGATGATCTAAGGCAAGGGAACCAAAAATTGGTGCACCAGCTTCGTATTGCCAAACCATCTTGAATGATGGTTCCTGCTCCACCAAAAGAAATCAGTGAAGATTCCAAACATTCAGTGTTGAAATGTTATTAATCTACTCATTGGTATTATCATGTTTTGCTGAATCGTGAAGACATCCCATGAACCAACAACATGCTACTGAGAAAAGTGAAAAAGAAACAAGTGTGCTTTTGCCATATAAAGTTACAAGAGTATATCTTAAATCACCTCAAATGATACTGCAGTCACAAGGCCACTCGTAGATGCAACATAGATTATGTTTTGTGCCTGCAAGGAGGCAATAGATGACACAAGATTAATAGTGCCCATCTGCATATATTCCATAAATACGCTTACTGTGAACCAGTACAGTACCATGTCTATAGCAGGAGAACCATAAATGCTTCCACCACAAGAAATTTTGTAAGTGCAGCAATGGTCTTTGTAATTTAATGCATATAAGTAATGGTCATAGGAGCCACACCTGTGAAATATTCAAGGCACTGTTATTAAATAAAAAAGATTTCAGTTGTGGAGAATTAGAGATATCTTCTGTGCACATTTTATGCTACGTGCCTGATAGAAGAGGTTAAACTGGATAGATCATTGATATCCACAGAAATCTAGACATTTATATTGGGCAAATAAATACATTTTCACCAAAAAGAATACATATAGCAGGAAGCACGATGAATACTCATGCATAGTGGATGAAAGTAAAAAGGAAAAGGTTATTGAAGTACCATATTATGTTCCTCATTCTGTCCACAACTGGTTGCATTTTTACCTGAAAAAAGATTCACTAATTTGAAACATGAGATGATAACAGTATCGTTCATTATAAAATGAACATTGTTTAAGGTGCTCTTTTTCAGAATCACATTAAGGTATCATTATATATCTTATGATAATATCAAAATGGTCATCACATAACCTTCACAGCACGTCAACTTTGTTATCAACACACTGAAACTAAACATTTTACAGCAATTGGAGAACTGTAACCTTCTCAACATTCCAATAAGAATATAAATGAATGAAATTCTATGGAAAAAAAAGGAGAAAAGTTTCCCAGGTCAAAGTACCTCCCCATCAGTTTGATAGGTCCAGGATAGTTTTCCTGTAGACATATCAATGAAATAAATTTTCCCATTATAACATCCAACGACCACCTGTACAAAATATATGCATGAACTAACTGTCACAATGCTTGATAAATTGGACAATATTTCTGGGGGTGAAGTTCGAGAGTTAGGTTACCTCTGAGAAATCACCAGTTACGGTGGCAGAACACTCAATACGACCTTCCAATTTGATACTCCACCTCACTGAACCGCTGCAAAAGTTGGAGGAAGTTCTACCAAAAGTCAGTGATCACACACGAGATGGATAATTTTCTCACCAAAACAAATTTAAATGAAACAAATGATGAGTAGCATAAGCTAAAAGAAAGAAAGGTATTACAGCAGATGTACACTGGATCCTAATTAAAGGAAACATATATTTCATGTAATAAGCAATTCTCAACTACAACCATCAATGCAGAGAATCAATTGAGAATGAGAACCAATAAAAATGCTCATCACCCCATTGTTCACGACAAGCAAAGGTGAGGCATCAACACACGAATCCAGAGGAACGTCCCAAAGTTTCATGAGGTAACCTCTTTTGTTGTATGACATAGATGTGCAAGTATCTTCAACTTGTAGGAGCCCTTCAGAACCATGCATAAATTTATTGCAACAACCAAAAGACCACTTCTTTTGTAAATAAAAGTTTAGGATCCATGGTGATGATGGAGTGCCACTGAAAATTCCATCATTCGAGCATGTATCTGAGCAGAGGTTTTCATCTTTCGCCCGGTGTCTATCACAAGTCATATTTTTATTAAGCTGGCCAACTGTTTTATTTACATTATTCCCCACAAACTGGTCGTGTGTGCCCTCTTCATTTATATTCCCTTTGCCACGAAAGTTATTATCCAAATTTGCAGAAACTGGATCAAAGGAGCCTGATATGCTTGTGGATACTTTCAACCTCTTCTTGTCGTGAAACTCATGAGTAGGAGAAACTACATGACTGCTCTCCACAAATAAAGCATGCAAAAGCTTAGAAGGGGTGGTATAGATATAAAGAAGTCTCATGTCGATCTTCAACTTGTGAGCCACATGTGCAGCAGAAATTGAATTACCGCCCAAGGCAAAGAAGTCATCATACTCGGAAACTTCATCAACGTGTAGGGCATCAGAAAATGCCTATTTTTAGAATATAATTGATATCAATAACTCATGGATAAATAATATACACAAAATAATCATGGAAATTAAATGGAAAAATTAACAGTTTGTTTCTTAGGAGAAAGGGCAAGAATAAAATACAGCAACAGTAGTTGAGGATAAGGACAGACCCTTTTGATAACTTGCATATGAGCATCATCTGGACTGCTTTCTGACTCAATTTCACAAGGTTCCAAGGCACACTCCAAGCTACATAACTTTGCATAGTCAATCTTTCCTGATAAAGTCAAAGGTAATGATTTCACGGGGATAAAGAGCCTTGGAACCATAGCTAGTGGAAGCTTTGTGATGAGCCAACTTCGAACTGGTGCCATGATATCTTGAGAAGAATTTAATCGACTACAATGCTGAGTATATTTCAAAAATTCATTGTTACTCTTCAGTACCAGGTATGCCTTAAAATCCAGAGATCCATTACCTTGAAAAGTAACAGCGGCGTCATTGACATCAGGATGTTCTCTTAAGATGGATTCTACCTCCTCCAGTGAGAAACGCTGCCCATAAGTCTTAAAAGTACGGTCCTTTCTCCCAAGGAAAATAAGTTGACCAGTCTTTAGGCGTCGAGCAAAGTCACCTGTTTTGTAGTGTGCTAAAATTTCATCATTGCCAGGGCAGATACTTGTCATGGGATCAGCTAAATATCCAGAAAACAAGCATGCTCCACTGACAGATATTTCACCTTCATCTGCTAGTCCATCTTCGGTGACAAGAGAAACCTCACAATTTGAGATAGGAAATCCAATCGGTACACTGCTTAGTTCTTCTCGCTCCAAAATAGTAGGCAAATCTTTGCAATCAAAGAATGTACAATCACCAGAAACCTGAAACATAAGTGCATCTGCAAACTCTTAAGATTGTTCTTGTAGTATGACATTATAATACTGTGAATATGTAGTCAAACGGAACCACTAAAATACATTTAATGAAAACTAGATACTAGTGTTTTTAATGAAAATATTTATATGTCCTCTTATTAGAATATTAGTGGAAAATAGAAGTATAGAACAAAAATTATGGTTAATAAATGCATTAAAACCAAACAAGTAACCAAAGCACTCCTGGTCACAAGCCTAACATTGTAAGAGGATACTGCAAAAAACTTTTTTTGTTAACAGTGACGTTAAGAAAATCTAGCCACAACCACATGCCAGCCAAGAAAAAAACATCAAACTCATCTGAAACAATAGAAATATCATCACCTCCGTTGTTCCGTACAGATTTATGATAGTAGTCTCTGGCAGAACTTCATAGACCCTCTTCCACAATAAGATGGACAGAAGTTCCCCGCTAAATATTAGGATCTTAAGCGGGTTACAACCACCAGAAAGTATTTTCGCCAGATCAGGTAGTATTATCTCCATAAGTGATGGAACCGACGTCATCCTTGATATCCGGTAAACCTACGATGACCAAGTAAGATGGAGGAGAATACCAATCCGATGCAATAATGAATAAAAGGACTAGTAGGCACTGTACTCCCTCCAGTCACAAATAAATGACATTTCCAGACATCTATAAGGTCTACAAACCACAACTTTGACTATACTTTTTTTCTAATATATGTATAATAATATAGAAAAGCACTTTTATGAAACTATTTTTGAGACAAATCTAGACGTATCATTCCCAAACATCCAGACTCAATACATGAAAACTAACTTGTAGTCAAAATTTAGAATAGCTATATGCCTATATAGCAAAGTTCCTGTGGAAGACTCTCCCTCTGTACGTGTCAAAGACAAGCAGGTATGCTAAACATTACGTGAAACATTTTGTAATAAACTAAATTGGCACGGAAAGCAGTATATGTTTTTGTATTCCCTGCTATTTCCACCTAAATAAGCATCTTGGTGTTTCATTAGGGCAAAGATCCATGCAACCTTAATCAAGTTGGCCAAGGATGCTGGATTAGCTCTCCACTCTCTGGGAGGAGGAATGACAAGTGTTGTGCAAGTCAACACCGCAGAAAGGAACTCCTGTAGATGGTCAACAAAGCTGATAGATGCCTTAAACAACAACACATCATCTGAACACAAAGGATTCCTTCTTTGCATCCACAAAAAGCGATTGAGAAGACCTATGACATGGTAGCAAAAGAAACAAGTTGTCCATAAGGTGGCTGCTCACAGTGAGCCTAGAAATACAATCTGAAATGGCAAAAGATTATGCCATGGCAAACAAATAATCCCTATACTATGATACATACTGCTTCACCACTTGGTCACAAATATTCTAAATTTCTGATGCTAATAAAATTTCAGGTGTGCATTTGTGTAACTAGCCCAATTAGACAATTTGGCAACTAGAATTAACTGAACAAGACATCACATACCATAAGACAGTCATAACTGTGAACAAATAGTAGGCCAATTTTTCCAAGGGTTAACATTTAACGATTAGGAACAAGGTTGGGACCTATTCATTCGAAATGTCAAAGTCAGAACAGCAAGAAAGAAAAGGGTATAAGGTTTATCTGCACAAGATTATGCACTCAACAGAGCTGAACAAGGGCACAGCGTACCTTTCTCGGTGCCACAAACGCCCTTGGGTTTCCCAGTGGAGCCAGAGGTGAACATCGCGTAGCAGAACTTCCGGGGCCTCTCGTGCTCGCACGGCCAGGCAAGGTACTCTCCACCATTTTCGTCCCAAGACCATTGCCGGATGTCAGTGCCCAAGTGCAGAACAGGGCAAGTGCAGCTCTCAAACACAGAACGGGCTCCTCGCGACCCAACCGACGATACCAGGAGCGCCGCGTTGGACTCGGAGATGGCCGACGAGACCCTCTCCTCCGGCCACGCCGGGTCCAGCGGCAGGAACGCCTCACCGCACCTGAGCACGGCGAGGACGGTGGCGACGTACTCCACCGACGGCAAGGCGTGCACCCCGACGACCCTTGGCACCGCGGCGCCGCCTCGAGACCCTAGGGTTCGTTCCGGATTCGTCGGCATCAGACATGAAATTACAGCAAGGGGGACGAATAAGCAGCATAAACGACCGAGCGGGCACCACGGTCGACGCACCTGAGCGCTCGCGGGGGTCGGTGGAAGGGCCGCCGAGCGCGGCGGCGATGCGGCGGGACAGCGAGGCGACGGCGGCGAGGAGGTCCCCGCGGGTGAAGCGGCGCTCCTTGCCGTCGCCACCGGAGGCCGCCGCGTGGATGACGGCGAGGCGGCCGGGGTCGCGGCGAGCGGCACGGTCGAACGCGTGAGAGATGCAGCACAGCTCCGCCGCCTCCGCCATTCAAAGGCTGAAGGATTGGAGCCGGCGTCGAGAGGGAGGAGAGCTGAAGCGATTCGAAAAGCCGCAACTGCCTGAACGAACGGAGCAAGTACGCCTTCGAGTTTGGTTCGCGTAGCGCTGGGTCCGGGACCTTACGTGCAAAATACGCCTTCTACACGAGTTGACGTACTAACGCCGAACAAGCTTTGGCTCCTCAAGACCTCTACTACTCTCTGACGCCAGACCACAAGATCCTAATGGACAAGTGACACCCATAGTCCCATCCATATCTTCTTGCTTGTAGCATTTGCACCACAGCTCTTGACAACTGAATTAGGTAGAGCAATCAGTCAATACAATCAATGAGATATCAGCGTCAAGAGAGAAATTTTGGCAACTCTGACCTGACTTAAAACATAGGAAATGACATACATGTATTCCATGGTTGGTTACAGATGTAGTATATGTTGGGGCAACAAGAATCATGTACCCAGAAGGTTAGACAAGAGAACTCATTTTACAGGTTCTGTCAGAGTGCAAGCTCCCATACACACTTCCACAGATTAGTAAAAGAGTCACTACGATGGCCTTCTACTCCTAACTCCTAAATTCACATTGCTTTGTCCAGCCATCTCGGCGGTCTCAGTGCCGGCTTTATCCCAAGCTTCGTCAGGAATATGGTATACAATACATGCAGGAGGAAGACGAAGAATCCACAATTAAGTAGAAGCTGCAATAGAAAAGCAAAAGTGAAAATTGGAAACAGCTTGTTTAACAAGTGCAGCTTATCAGGTCAGGAATTACCAGTGTCCCAAATAATACATATATTGCATCCATGGAAGGAATTGTGTTCACACCAGCTGCCGCCAGGATATATGTCAAGGAAGCATGGATATTAACCGTTATCTGAAATTGAGTACAGGTTACTGAACAAACCAATTATTTTTGCTGTATCTACTCTCAATGCTGAATAGGGAGTAGTTACAGGTAAGTATATGTACCAATGCCAGAATATTTTCTCTTATTAGAAATGATGACACTAGCACATAACCACAAGCTCCCAGGGCACGGACCTATAAGACAAGTTGTAACATTAGACTCTGTTTGTTACATGCTCTAAAATAATAGGGTTATTTTGATCCGTGCCATTACAATTCTTCAAGTTTGGAGATCTGCCATTACTATTCATGTATTTGGACTCACGCCATTACAATTCTCCTTCTACTGAAGATATGCCACTGTGTACAAATCCGATACACTCGGGCCCACGTGCAGCGTATGTATAGAAGCGTTCTCTCCGTATTTACAAAATTGCCACCCCGTCTCTCTCGCTTACAGCATGGGCCCATACGTCAGATTCTTCTTCTTCCTCCTCCCTTCCTTGTCTGTGCACCGCGGCGTGGAGAAGCTCGTACGCCGCCGCTCCTCCTCCCATCTCCCTCCTCCTCCTCTGGTCCTCGGTCACCGCTGCTCCTCCTCCGTATCTCCATCCTCCTCCAGTCCTCGGCCCCCGCCGCTCCTCCTCCGCATCTCCCTGCTCCGGTCGCTGCCAGCACCTCCTCCGGTCGCCGTCAGCTTCGGCACCTCCTCCGGTCGCCAGGAGCTCGCTGGAGCGGCTAGCGCTCGGCCGACTCAGCCTCCGCGCCGTCCCGCTCCTTGTGGCCGGGCTCGCCGGCCTCCGCTCGCCGCTCCTGGCCGAGGCGGCCACGGCGCCCATGGACGAAGCGGAGGCGCAGCGCGCGGCGAGCCGGAGCCTGGCGCAGCAGCCTGCGCGAGCCCCGGCGTGGCTGTGGACGGAGCCCGCACCTCCCCTTGCACCCCACCCCTCCCTTCCGCCGCCATGGGCCACAACGCGCCGCCGTCGACGAGCTCGCCAAAGCTGCGATGGAAGCGCACGGCAGCGTCGCCCACGGAGCCCCCGACACCGCACTGCTTCTGCTCCATGGACGACGTCTCCACCTCCGCGCCTCCTCGCTGGCCGATTCTCCTCTCCGGCGGCGAGCAGGAGGCCCCCCGTGGCGACCGTGAAGGCGGAGGCCCGCGCGGAGGGGAGATCCACGTGCAGCTGCGAGATCCAGGCGGCGGAGCTGATGTGCCCGGCGAGTGCAGCGGGTAGGAGGTCGGCGGCGGAGGTCGGCAGCGGATCTCGGCGGATCCCGGGCCGCGCCTCAGTCCTCTCCGGCGGCGAGCGGATCCGCCACGCTTCCCTCCTTTCTGGCGGCAGAAGGGGCGAGCTGCGGCGGCGGAGCTCAGCGGCGAAGCTCGGCGGATCCCAACCTCTCGGTGCACAGACAAGGACGGGAGGAGGAAGAAGAAGAATCTGACGTAGGGGCCCATGCTGTAAGCGAGAGAGATGGTGGTGGCATTTTTGTAAATACGGAGACAACGCTTCTATATATACGCTGCACGTGGGCCCGAGTGTATTGGATGTGTACACAGTGGCATATCTTCAGTAGAAGGAGAATTGTAATGGCGTGAGTCCAAATACATGAATAGTAATGGCAGATCTCCAAACTTGAAGAATTGTAATGGCACGGATCAAAATAACCCAAAATAATAACATAGATCAATGCAACTTCAGAGATCACTAGACTAAATTTCCTAAGAAATTCAGACTTCAATCTTATGAGACTGGTAAGGAAAAGTCACTGGCAATATCAGTTTTTACTTCTTACCCTTTAAAAAAGTAGCAGTTTATTTCTACTTAATCTCAGCAATTTTGACCAATGGATTACCCCCCTTCTACTTTACTGGCACATGAATTTTTGTACCAGCATCTATAAACAGTTCCCACCAGGTCACCATGCCTCTTACACAATGTTGAAGTTTCACTCATTCATGTTCTCATCCAGACAAAAGCTACAAGGCTGGCTCTGGTTTAAAGAGTAAAATCCACGTGGTTCTTAAACTTCTCCCAAAGTATCATTCGAATTCCCAAAGTAATGTGTTGGTAACATTTAGACCTCGTGTGGCATAAAAAACAAGTTTTAGAGTCCTTGAACACATCCTGGGACAAGTTTAAAGACCGTCTGTGCAATTTACTCGTTGTTTTAAAAGCCTTGGTATCTTTATGAAAAGAACTAGCACCAGGATTAATAAGATTTGCAACTATAACAATGCATTAAGGTAGACTATTTGATTTAGTTATATGTAGAATTGTAAGTTTATGCCTGAATAACTCTATAGAAAAACTTCGTAATGAGGCTACAGGTTCAGACCCAAAGCTCATGATGTTTACGAAGATGTCATGTATAATCTGTATGGGTCAGCAAGATAGCTAAAATAAAGATAGGAGAATTTACAATGGAGCAGAGGATGATGGAAACAATCCAATTGGTCTCCAATCTGATGACAGAAAAGGAAAGAACGTTATCACTTGCATGCATGCACCAGTGCACAATCTATAAGTAGATATAGCTGGTGAAAGAAGCCAATGATGAAAGCAGAAGATTCAATATTTAACCATTATACTTCTCACCTCCAAACGGTACCCATGATGAGACCAACCACTCCATGCATAAGCTGCACAAAAGTGCAAGGAATGTGTGAGAGGTATAAAAGTGCAATTCCACCTGAATGCAGAATCATTGTATTCTTTAAATCTCACACATATAAGTAGTTAAAATGTAATATATATTTAGGAGAAAATTGATAAAGTCATCTCCAAAATCATAACTAGAATAATACAAGAGATACTTCCGTTAGATGATAGACAAACCCAACTGTTGCTGCTTGAAAGGTGTTAATCTAGGAGATCTTTTATGGCAAACAATGTTTACTTTTTGTAACAAGTGTTGTCTAACTGGTCTCCTTGAAGGGAATGCATATTATTCATTTTCATGCTGGCTTTGCCAATAAAGCACCCAAGTCAACAGCAGCCCTGATGGTTGACTTTAAGGTAATATGACAACAGTTAGTTTTAGATGTTTTAACCACACAGTTGCCACTGCACCTACTAACTCATAAGGAAGAATTTCACGTACCAGATAAGTAGATGCTTTTACAGGGCCAGATAATGTGAATAGCAGTAAAACAGTAGCCACCTGGTGATGCATTTCAAGAAACAGCTATATAAATTTGGCAAAAGAATAGATTAAGTGAACAATATAATTGGACTTACCACAGTTTTCCTGCCGGCTTCTGGTCCCCATCTTAAGGAGGAGATGACTATCGGCAATGGAAAAAAGCAACTGAAATAGTTCTGCATCAGCAAAGAAAAAAACATTAAATTTTACTCTTTGAAGAGGCAAGTACCAGCATTCCCAGAAATAAATCAACAAAATAGACAGACAATGGGCAGAAGGAAGGAAGCAGACCTCAATGGCGAGGGAATTGCTGAGGAAGTAGGCGAGTCCAGCGACGGCCGCGAACATGGCGCACTCCACGAGCTGCCGCGTCCTGTCGAGCGCCTCCCCCAGGTCCTCCCCGCCATCATCGCCCGCGTGCCCCCACTGCTGTGGTTCTTCACGCACCGCGCGGCCGCTCACCGCAGCCCGCCGCAGAGGGTCTCGGGCGCGAGCCCGGGAGACGGAGAAGGCGACGGTGCTCCTGAGGCCCCGCGAAGAGGCGATGGACAACTGGCGGCGAGCGGCGGGCTGCGGCCGTGGTAGGGGAAGCTGGGGGCAGCGGTGGAGTAAGGGAAGGCAAGGGGCGGGCATACCTGGTGGGGTGAGCCCGGGTGCTCGTCGCCGGCAAAGGGCCCGGCGAAGACGTGGCGAAGGGCGCCGCTGCTCGCACAGTACTAGCCGGGCAGGGAAGGACGCGGAAGTGAGAAGAGAGGAAAGAGAGGTGAGGAGGGGTATGGGTGAAGGGCCCACCAGGCAGCGAGCCTGGATGACGCTGCAAGCCTGCAATATGCAAATTATTCAGGCCAAATTTGGTTAACCACTTCCTACGGAATCTGAATTTGGCCAATTTTGCAAATTACCCTTCGCGCACAACGCATCAATAACAGAACAGACAGCAGCGAAACAAATTCATAATACAATGGAAGAATTGTGTGTTAGATTATTTATTATCTTCAAGTTTAGATAAACAGATAGAATGAAGATGATTGCAAAGCATATTCATCCAGAACAGACACAGTTGTTCAGATGCTCTTCAAACAAAGGAACATAGAGTGATTGATCAACAACCAAAGCATGACAAAATGCTCTTATTTATTCATAGATCAAACTTACAAACATCAACATGGAAGTTCCAAGAAGTACACCATTGTTCTCCATCCCAGACCGCTTATACACGGAAAGGATTGAAGACAACAACAGCAACTTCCTGACTTAAATTAAGCACCGTGCCTGAAAAATCAAATTTAACCACAGCAGCTCCCCTACATTACCGATTACTCAACGCCGCACAGCGATTAACGATAATGAAAAATACGACAACCATGTCAATATCGTGCCATGGCATGCCACCTCTGGAGCAGCTCAGTTCTGGGAGTTGCTGCGCGCGATCTTGAACCACTCGGTGTGGAAAGAACCTGGCATATCGACCCTCTGGTAGGTGTGAGCTCCGAAGTAGTCCCTCTGCGCCTGCACCAGGTTGGCAGGCAGCCTGTCCCTCCTGTATGAGTCGAAGTAGGCCAGGCTAGCAGACATGCCTGGGGTGCTGACGCCGTTGTTGATGGCGAGGCAGACGACCCTCCGCCACGCCGCTTGCCTGTCCATGATCTCCTGGGCGAACTCAGGGTCCACGAGGAGGTTGGCGAGATCGGGGTTCCTGTCGTAGGCCTTCTTGATGCGGTCGAGGAAGATGGCGCGGATGATGCACCCTCCCTTCCAGATCCTCGCCAGCTCGCCAAGGTTCAGGCCCCATCCTTTCTCCGAGCTCTTGGCCTTGATGATGTTCATACCCTGCGCATAGCTGCAGATCTTGGAAGCGTAGAGGGCTTGCCTCACGTCTTCAATCAGCTGCGACTTGTCAACTGGTAAGCCAGTGGAGTAGTCACCTTGGAAGATTTTGGAAGCCTCAACACGCTCGTCCTTCAGACCGCTGAGGAACCTGGAGTCCAATGATGCCTCGATTGTAGGAGCAGCCACGGAGAGTTCAGCAGCCTGCTGCACTGTCCATTTCCCGGTTCCTTTCATCCCAGTCTTGTCCAGGACTTTGTCGACCAAGTAGCCATCACCCTGGTCATCCTTGATGCCAAATATGTCCGCAGTGATCTCGATCAAGAAACTGAGGAGCTCTCCCTTGTTCCATTCAGAGAACACCTGGTGCAGCTCACTGTTAGTGAGCTTGCCGACTGACTTGAGGACATCGTATGCCTCAGCAATCAGCTGCATATCACCATATTCGATCCCATTGTGAACCATCTTGACAAAGTTGCCAGATCCACCTTTGCCAATATATGTGACACACGGGCCACTGTCAGGGACCTGAGCAGCCACCTTGAGAAGAATATCCTCAATGTACTTGTACGCCTCAAATGAGCCTCCAGGCATCAAGGACGGGCCGTTGCGGGCACCCTCCTCTCCTCCAGATACACCCATGCCAAGATAGAGGAGGCCACGCTCCGCCATGGCCTTCTCCCTCCTCTCTGTGTTCTCATACCACTCGTTTCCTCCATCAATGATACAGTCACCCTGCTCCAAGTGAGCAGCGAGTGTTGCAATGGTCTGGTCAACTGGTGCACCAGCCTTGACAAGCATGATGACAACGCGTGGCTTCTGAATGGAGTTCACAAAAGATGCAGGGTCATGGAAACCATAAAGGGGAAGGTTTCCTTCTGCCTTGGCACGTTGCACAGTCTCATCAACCTTGGAGGTCGTCCTGTTGTAGACGGAGATGGGGAATCCTTTCTCTGCGATGTTGAGGGCAAGGTTCTGCCCCATGACAGCAAGGCCAGCAAGACCAATTCTTGTGAGCGCCATCTCCTATATGGAAAAATAAAATGCAGTGAACACAACAGGGTTTGTAAAATCTAGTCTATGCAGATCTGACCGAAAAGGTTGGGCAACCAAAATTACATGCATGTTAAATCTTTATAGATCCAGTGAAGTTGACTGTGCATATAAAATTGTGAATGACATTGAGGAAGAAGCTTGGATGCTTATTTTTTGGAAACAAAATGCTGAGAAACTAAGACAGGGAAAAAAAGGCAATATCACAAACGGACGCATTTTGTTTGTTTTTTTAATCTTAAGCATTTGAGCACATTGTACTACCAAATTCACAGCCTACATCATCCATATCCTTTGTGCGAGGGAAGCTTCTTCGGCTTGGGTTCTGTGCTTGCATCTTCGTGCTCCGGCGATCGACTGGTCGACGGTTTGGTGAAGGCGGCGGCACTTCTTGATCCATGGGACCTTCTTGTGTTTTGTTGTTTTTCTAGGGTCCTCTGTGTAGTTTGATTGCAGCCTTTGTATCCTCCATATCCTCTACAGAGGCGTCTGTATTCGTATGTCTTCATATATGTTTTCCTTACCATATAATACAGACATCTTTGCGCAAAAAAAAAGCCTACATCATCAGGTACCACAGCAGCATATTTAATTTCCAGCAACCCATATGCTAATGGCAAGAAATTTATAAAATATTGAAAATAAATGTCTTTTTCTATTTATAAATCACCTGTCGATGAGGTACGGTCAATACACAAAGGAAGAATGCACATTCAGGAGCGCAAGGCCATTTGTTCCACCAAACATACGCCATTTCATACAACTTGGTCATCGGACACGGGTATTGCTTGTGTGTTCATTTTAGCTACAAATACTAGATAATCCAAGACAACGTTTACAGGCGCACCGATAACAATAACAGAACCAAGCATCTGCGTCTGTTTGGTCAAATGCAGTGCAGAGTGGGCAGAGGAAGCAAAACCTCTGTACCGGGGCGCACTAAATAATACTCTAAGCACTCACACGTGCTTAGGAATAGGGATGGCAATGGGAACCCGAAATCTGATGGGTTTTTGCTCCATTAGGGTACGGATTTGGGTCAATTTTTAGACCCGTGGGTTTATTAATGGACACAAAATCCTACCCGTTGGGTTTATGGGCACGGGTTTGTTCCTACAATACCCGAATCCGTGAACCCATGGGTTTTTTAAACCCGATTCAACATAGAGCAATTGTCATTTTATTTGTGAATTTATAACAAATTTAACATCTCTTTCCTTTAATTCTTATTTTAGTGAACCCTTAAGTGGTGGGTATGGGTATTTTCGCTTTTGCAATTGTCGTGTTTGTATATGAATATGATGGATTTGTGACTTTGTATGATGCTATGATCATTTCAATATAGAGCTTGTTATTTTTATTTTTTATTTTCTTTTGTAATTTTTAGTGAACATAGATTTCTTACTCATAATACGCTACAAATGATGTTTACTTTGTTAAATTTATTGATCTTGAGAAAAAATTGTATAGTAAAGTGTAGACCCACGGGTAACCCATGGGTACCCGCTAATCCGATGGGTTTGGGTTTGGGTAAACTTTTAAATCCGTCACGAGTATGGATTTTTTAATGGGTTCAACTATTTTTCATGGGTTTGGATTTGGAATGGCAAAACCCGATGAATTTAGACCCGCTGCCATCACTACTTAGGAAGATTTGATTAATGCTGAAAACATGTGCATCGCAGGCGGCATCAGCACAACACAAGTAAATCGGACCGACAGGATGATAGGGACAAGTGACCTCTAGTAGTAAGGCCCTGTTTAGATTTTTACCCGATGTCACATCGAATATTTTCACATATATGGAGTACTAAATGAAGTCTATTTACAAATTTTTTTGTATGGATGGGCTGTAAATCGCGAGACGAATCTAATGAGCCTACTTAATCCATGATTTGCAACAGTGATGCTACAGTAACCATCCGCTAATTATAGATTAATTAGTATTGTTAGATTTGTCTCGCGATTTACAACCCATCTGTACAAAAAAGTTTTGTAAATAAACTTCATTTAGTACTTCAAATTAGCAAGATTCCTTTGCAAAACTTTTACACGTAAACAACTAAACACGGCCTAAGTTGCTAAACTCTTGTGTAGTGTAATGTAATGTAATGGATGGAACCAAACAGTAGACCGCGTTGGTACCGGTTACATTCGAGGGGAAAGTACCCTAGCTGTTGATCAAAAAAAAAAGAGTACCCTAGCTGTAGCCGAGTTGGTCAAGATGCTCCGGTGGATCCGGACCACCAGCGAACTAGCTCGGCGATGGATCGGAATTCGGAAGTCAGCTGTGAGCTGCCAACCGACCTACCGCCGTCGCTATCAGCGCTGGGCAGCCGTCCGTCAAGGCTCCCACCAAGGACGGATCGAGGCGACCGATCCAGCCCCACCCCACAGGCGAGCAGGCGCGATCTCACTCAAGAGAAATTTTTTCGGGGAAAAAAAGAGAACCTAATAAGCAGCGAGATGGATCGAAGTGGAGGCGATGAGAAGAAAAAGGGAGAAGGTTTCGCGTGAGGGATCGGGGGGGGGGGGGGGGGGGGGAGTCCGGAGCCTCAGCTCACCTGGCCGCCTCGTTTGGCCTGCGCCGCTGGGGATGGGGAAGGATCGCCCGTGTGAATCGCGCCGCCGATGCAGAGGAGGCCACCACACCACAGCACAGCAGTTGCGCACCTGTCACCTACTGACCTACCTGGCTACCTCCTCCCCCGCGCGGGGCTTAAATAGCTCGGAAATATCGTGGGGAGGGGGGGGCGCCGTTTCGCCGCACCTGCCTGGCTGGCAGCTGCGTGCGCTCACAACGAACAAGCAGGAGGAGGAGAAGGAATAGCCGCCGCCGCTACGATCAACCAAACAACCACCTGCACCTATCACCACCACCGACGGGTGGGTCCCGCGCGGTCGTCTCTCTCCTCTTCGGCCGCCGCAGCCGGTGATGCGGTGATGGGTTGGTTCTTGGTTGGTTGGTGGGTTGGCTGGCGCGCAGAGAAGGGCCTGGTTTCTCAAAAAAAATAAAGTCTTACATGTATAATATATTAAATGAATTTTATTTGTAAAATTTTTTCAGGGATCAGTGTAATTTTTCGCGACGAATCTAACGACGGTAATTAATCAATGATTTGTTATAGTGATGCTACAGTAACAATTCTCTAATCGCGCGGTCAAAGACCTCATTAAATTTTCCAGGGTCGCTAGCGCGGGTGTTCTGAAATTGGTTTTGTAAACTGATTTTGTTTGACACCATAATTAGCGGTTAAATTATTACTATTCATTAGCACAGCACAAATGAAACGGACCCAAAAAGGGAAGCCCACCCCCTGACCTGACCTTTCCATTCCCACCGGGTTGGTTTCAGATCCGTTGAGGCAGCAGGACCTTCCCGACGCCGTCACCATGACGTCATACACTACGTATCATCCATGCTACAATGATCATGAGATGAACGAGGTTGCCAACGCGCAGGCTACCGTTAACAGCCCACACATGCAGATGCAGATTGAGCTCATCTCAGATTTGAAATTAAAAGGAGTTGAAGAGTATTAGATGTGATTCGCTTTGTTCGGCTGTCCAACTGATAGTATTTTTTTTCACACCAAACCAGTTACCTGTCAGCCATCGATCAATGGCGGAGCTACACTTGCTCGTTGGGGTCTGCCGACCTCTATGGTTTTCTAAAAACTCAATGGGAACTACTGTTCATCACTATTCTCTAAAGGCGAAGACCCACGATAGTTAAGACCCGTCTCTATTTTCGGCTGTCTTCGCTCCTACCATTAGTATTTTTTTCTTATAATAAATCAGCACTAGGCACAGCCAGCCACATGCCACTCCACTTGAATACTAAACAAATATTAAGGTTTCTGATTGAATACTAAACAAATACTAAGGTTTTTGATTCGTAGCACATATACACATGTTGGAATTGCATTATTCGAATATTTGAGCCCACTGATGCTAACGAAAAAGCAAAGGAAACTCAGGTCATGTTTAGATCCCAAAAATTTTCAAAATTTTCAGTCACATTGAATTTTTAGACACATGCATGGAGCATTAAATGTAGTTTTAAAAAATAACTAATTGCACAATTTAGCTGTAAATGATGAGATGAATTTTTTGAGCCTAATTAGTCCATGATTATATACTAATTACCAAATAAAAACGAAATTGCTACAGTAGCCGAACAAAAAAATTGCGAACTAAGGCTATGTTTAGTTCCAAAAAAATTTCAAGATTCTCCGTCACATTAAATTTTTGGACACATGTATGAAGCATTAAATGTAATTTAAAAAATAACTAATTGCATAGTTTACCTACCCAACTCGCTTGGAATAAAAAGCTATGTTGTTGTTGTTGCATAGTTTAGCTGTAAATAATGATATGAATCTTTTGAGTTTAATTAGTGCATAATTAGACATTAATTATCTAATAAAACGAAAATTCTACAGTAGCCGAATTAAAAAAATCGCGCCATAAACACGCCCTGAGGGCCCTCAGGGCCCATGGCGTGTTGGCTGCTGTTCCTCGGTCTGATCGTGCGTGCTCCCTTCGAGTCTTTCACATCGTTCGTCGGTCGGAATTCTGAAAGCGTACTTGGTCAACGTTTCCTTTCCCATGGCCCACGGGCCCATTGCTTTACATTGGGCTTTTTTTATTATATGGGCATTGCTGGCGCTCATACGTTTCAAATGTTCAGTTCAGAGCCGAGAACAGCAGGGGAACAGGATTCAATCAGTTTCACATGGCTCAGGCTCATTCCTGTAATTCAGACAGTTTCACGTGTGTGTTTAGTTCGTGAAAAGTTTGCGAAAAAGTTACTATAGCACATTTCGGTTTTATTTGGCAACTATTGTTCAACCATAGAGTAATTAGTCTCAGAAGATTCGTCTCGTCATTTACAACCAAACTGTGTAATTAATTATATTTTTTAACTACATTTAATACTCCATACATATATCGTAAGATTCGATGTGATATGCGTTAGTAAAAAATTTTAGAAACTTTTCGCGGAATTAAACACAGCCCGTGGTTGAGGCTCTCATAAAGCTCATTCCTGTAATTCTTGACGTGGAACTGTAAAAAAAAAAGCAGCAGCACGTCGCGGTGTTACAACGCAAATTATTACCAGGGTGGGTGTACCGTCCGCAGGACCGACCGATCACGTGAGAAACTAGTGCCAACTGGTGTTTTGGTCTTTTGGAGGATTGCCATTGATGCTGCTGTTTGTGCTAACGACTACTGCACCAAAATTACTGCTGCGCGCGTACCATAGTACTTTGCTACATTGGGCAAGCACTGCCCTGCCCAATTCATGTGCTACTGAACAAACCACACACTTCCCACACATAACAGGCGTAAATAGACTGAAAATCAATTAAAAAAAACTAAAAGTCTACCGAGTGATACTACCAAAGAAGAGAGCTGAGAATCCCCAAAGTTCACTGAAAAAGGTCTCATGTCCTTTCTGTTTTGCGCAACAAAAGCGAATGAATCTTGAGGCTTTTGCTTTCCTCTGCTCCACAAAATCTAAAACATCAGTCGACGCACGCGCGCGCGCGCAACAGCAAGCACGATCCAAAACATCAGTTCCGCTTTCCTCTGCTCCACAAACGCTGTGTTCGCTTGGCTACGGCTGATGAATTGTGCTGATTTGTTACGAGAGAATAGTACTGCTGATTGACTGGTAGCTGGTGGTTGGTGCTGATTTAGTATGAGCGAAAAATACTATTAGCTGATTGGCTGACAAGCCAAACGAACATACGAAAATCTAATCTTTTCCCCTCTCATCGTCTTTTTAGATCCCAAATTTTTGCACCTAAAAACATTACCTTGAATGTTTGGACAAATGCATGGAGTACTAAATAATGTCTATTTATAAAAAAAAATTCACAGATGAACTGTAAATCGCGAGACGAATCTAATAAGACTACTTAATTCATGATTTGCAACATCCGCTAAATATGAATTAATTAGTCTCATTAGATTCGTATCGCGATTTAGAATCTATCCTGCAAAATAAATAAATAAATACATTTTATTTAGTACTCCGGAATAGTAAAATTCAGATTCTAAAAAATTTGGCAAAAAAAAAACTAAACAAGGCCACTGGGCAGAAAAGAAAAGAAGCGAAACCGCTGGGCAAAAAAAACCAGACAGAGAAAAGCGTGGCCTTTGCGGTTGGCTCAGTGCTCAGAGGTCCTCGTCAATTCGTCGTCGTCGTCGTCCCCGTCCCCTTCCTCCCTCCCTCCGCCGCACCAGTCCCTCCTCCGTTCCCACCATCCATCCCATCCCCTACCCGGTCAAAGAACCCGGAGGAAAAGTCGCGCCCCTTGAACCACCACCCATCCCGTCCAAATATTCCTTGCGATAAGAGGGTTGGTTCTGCGCTTGGCCAGGCCGGGGATTGCAATTCCAGCGCCGGCGTTGCCTGATTGGTCCTCCCAACTCCATTTCACTCCCCGCCGTCGCCTGCCTCGTTCAGAGATTTGTTGTTGCGCTCTTGACTGACCCGGGGAGTCAGTCGTTCGTCTGGGTTGGTGGTGACCGCCGCTGCTGGAGAGTGGAGTGGAGAGGTTGCCTTTCTTCTCTTGTTTTTGACCCGGCACCACCGCACCAGTTCAGGCGGCGGGCGGAAGTCGAAAACTGTCTGCTAAATCCTGGTGAAAATACCCGCCTTGCTTCCTGCACCTCGGTTTCGAGTTGTTGGGGAAAGTTGCTAGCTACTTTCCTCGCTCCGCTGGTGATGGAGTAGGCGGACCACAGCGCCGCAGCGCAGGTGTTCGACGGATTGCTCCCCAGGCCATGGCGGCGGGCGGGGCCGACTGGGAGGACCTGGTGCGCCGCATGTTCCCGCCGGGGACCACCATCCCGGAGCCGCCCGCCAACCTCGACTACTCCATCGCGCTCGAGTACGACGGCCCGCCGGTGTCCTACGAGCTCCCGCGGATCGACCCCGTCAACATCCCCGCCATCCCCACCGCCGAGCCGGTCTCCGGGCCCCTCGGGCTCGCCAACGCCAACGGCGCCGTGCCGGTGGCGCCGGTCCTCGGGCCTGCCCGTCGTGGCGCCAACCCGCCGCCGCCCCGGGTCGCTCAGCATGCGCAGCAGTCGGCGGCGGCGCGCGATGAGGACTACTCCGACGACTCCGACTCCCGCTCGGCGAGGAGCTTGCAGACTCGGCACAGGGCTGCTGCGAGGCCTGCTGCGCCGGAGGGGAGGCGGGCTCAGGTGGTCACCTTCGGGGTGGCCGAGGACAGCAAGTACGAGAGCAAGGAGTTGGACGAGGCGTCCGAGCAGTACGTCGCGGTGACGAGGACGGAGAGGAAGGGGAGGACCTGCCACCGGTGCGGGAAGAGCAAGGAGTCCTGCATCGTCTGCGACGCCAGGTACTGCAGCCACTGCCTGCTCAGGGCCATGGGGTCGATGCCGGAAGGACGCAAGTGCGTCACCTGCATAGGCCAGCCGATCGACGAGGCCAAGCGGTCCAAGCTGGGGAAGGGATCGAGGATACTGTCCCGGTTGCTCAGCCCCTTGGAGGTGAAGCAAATCCTCAAGGTCGAGAAGGAGTGCCAGGCGAACCAGCTCCGGTCTGAGCAGCTCATAGTGAATGGTTTCCCTCTTCACGACGAAGAGATGGCAGACTTGCTTAGTTGCCAACGGCCTCCTGGGAATCTCAAGCCTGGAAGATATTGGTATGACAAGGAGTCAGGATTGTGGGGAAAGGTAAAGTCTTGTCGGCACAACACACTGTTTCATTCATGCAACCTCCTCAGGTCCTCAGCTTGTGGTAACAGCAGTCTATTTCCGCTCATAGGAAGGTGAAAAGCCAGACAGGATGATTAGCACTAACCTGAACTTTAATGGAAAGCTTCAGCCTGACGCAAGTAATGGCACCGCTCAGGTCTTTATTAATGGACGGGAAATCACGAAGATTGAACTGAGAATTCTAAAGGTACCACCAATGCCTGCTAAGCCCTTGGTTTTGCCACATTATAAAATTGAGAAATGCTATTGATTATATATTGCTGTGTTGCTCCTCTAATTGGGATGACCTCAATATCTTAATCTTCTGTGCAGATTGCAAAAGTTCAGTGCCCCCGTGATACTCACTTTTGGGTTTACCATGATGGCGGCTATGAGGAAGAAGGGCAAAACAATATCAAAGGGAAAATATGGAAATCAGTATGTATCTTGGTCAAACATTCCTTTTTTGTTGTTTTTAAATCATCGCTCTTTCTAATATCAACATTTCTTGTCTTGTCGTTTCCTTATTTTTAATTTTGACAGCCTTTGACACGTTTGGCGTGCGCTTTGGTTTCGCTACCCGTGCCTCCTGTTAACTCTGATGAGCCAAAAGATGATAATCATTATTCATCAAGAAGTGTCCCTAATTACTTAGACCACAAAAGAGTTCAAAAGCTTCTTATTCTCGGATCACCAGGAGCTGGAACAAGCACCATATTTAAACAGGTCTGAACAATTTTCACATTTCATAAATCATAATGCTTTCAGTTTTGGTATACGATGGACTCCACCAAGTTTATCAACAGGACAACTATAATACTCGCCTTAAAATTTATTACTTAATTCGTTTTCTTATTTAGCCCCTTGTTTTGATAAGATAGAAATGCTTTGACCCTTTTGGAGTGTCGATTTGTGTGTTATGACCATCTGAACCTAGTTCTTCTGATATACGTTGATGTGTCTATTCTAGTTTATTCATCATAGGTATCTGTATTTAACCAATAATATGCATTGAAGTCTTTATGGGGCACCATACAAGTAGTTCATTCACTGGAGTAAACTTTAATGGCTGTCAACCTTATTATTGATGCTGTATACATTTGCATGATGTTTGTTTTCTGGAACAGGCTAAGTTCCTATACGGCTCTAGATTTGCTCATGAAGAACTTGAGAGTATCAAACTAATGATCCAAAGCAACATGTTCAAGTACCTGGGGATTCTGCTCGAGGGCCGTGAGCGCTTTGAGGAAGAGGCTTTGGCTGTATCAGATCACACAAGCTCAGAGGATGAAGATCCTCATCAAGGTACCAGGACAGCTGATACTTGTTCCACTATTTTTTCAGGAGCATATGCAGTGTGTTAAGTTGGTCTTTTTAATGCAGATGAAAATAAGCCTACTAGTTCAAATGCTTGCATTTACTCAATCAATGCAAAGCTGAAGAAGTTCTCTGACTGGCTTCTGGACATCATAGCAATGGGAGACCTAGATGCATTCTTCCCTGCAGCTACACGTGAATACGCTCCAGTTGTTGATGAGCTGTGGAAAGATCCAGCCATACAAGCGACATATAAAAGAAAGGATGAATTGCATTTTCTCCCTGATGCTGCTGAGTATTTCCTGAGCAGGGTATAAATTAATTAACGTTCTTAGATTATAATAAGGCAGTTAACTTTGTTGTTCAGAATATACATCAAATACTGAATTCCCCTTAGTTTAACGTGTTCACATCTTACATTTTGTTGGTTACGCTAGATCAGTTCACCAATTAGTTATATTTTCCTAGCTAGCCTAGAGTGTATCTGTCTTTTGAATTTTGAGAAAAAAAGGAACTGGTAGTCTGCAGGCAGTTAATCATGTAAAAGAGATTTTGTGTTTACAGATTTTGCCAGCTGTTATTCTTTTGCAAAGAATGGTCTTCAGCTCCACCATAACTAGATTAACTGCTACTTGTTTTGTGCTTACACTGTATTTGTATTTGACTACCTGAACTGAATCGTCCATTCTATGACCAAATCCGTGCAGGCTATTGAAGTATCAAGTAATGAATACGAGCCTTCAGAAAAAGATGTAATATATGCTGAAGGAGTAACACAAGGGAATGGACTGTCCTTTATTGATTTCACCCTGGATGACCGCAGCCCTATGTCAGAATCCTTTGGTGACAATCATGAGGCATACTCGCAACCAGTAAACAAGTAAGTCTATCTTCATGCTCATCTGCTGGTGAATTCTTTTCTGCAGTGAAACTAGTCCTGTTGTTTAATATGCTTATGTATGCTCTCAGATACCAGCTGATTAGAGTAAGCGCCAAGGGCATGAATGAGGGCTGCAAGTGGGTCGAAATGTTTGAGGATGTCCGCATGGTGATCTTCTCGGTAGCGCTCAGCGACTATGATCAGCTTGCAGCCCCTGGTAGTGTTGGCAGTAGGTCCCTCGTGAATAAGATGATTCAAAGCAGGGATTTGTTTGAGGCAACAATCAGGTACATCAGCTATTAGCATTTTCCAAATAATTCTGTAATTCCTCAATACCAGAATTTCAAGACATAGTTTGGATGAGGTTGGTGGTCATGTTCCAAATGGAAGTAACGATTTGGCAAGCTGCATGCTACATAAGCTGGTTTCCATCTAATATTGCATCGAGAGCACTGTTGCAGTTTTGTTTCCTCAGATCAGTTGAGCTCGGTTCCAGGACTAAATCAACTGATGATCTATGCACATTTGTGCAGGCAACCGTGCTTCCGCGACACACCTTTCGTCCTGGTGCTGAACAAGTACGACCTGTTTGAGGAGAAGATCGGGTGCTCGCCGCTGTCAGCGTGCGAATGGTTCGGCGACTTCTGCCCGCTCCGGACGCACCACAACAACCAGTCGCTGGCGCAGCAGGCGTTCTACTATGTGGCCATGAAGTTCAAGGATCTCTACGCGGCGAGCACTGGCCGGAAGCTCTTCGTGTGGCAGGCGCGTGCCCGCGACCGGCCCACCGTCGACGAGGCCTTCAGGTACATCCGGGAGGTGCTCCGGTGGGAGGACGAGCGCGACGGCGCCGGGTACTGCCCTGAGGAGTCCTTCTTCAGCACCACAGAGCTCAGCTCGTCCCGGCTTATCACTGCGGCAGAGTGACAGACGTAGCTGTGGTTAATTTGCAGGGAAATTTCACTAGTAACTGTATAGTGTTTGTGTAGTTTATGGTTTAACTTGCAGCTTGTGAAATTGGTGCTCTGTTCTTCGTATACCATTGTTGTTGCACTGCCATTTTGTACTACTAATTTTCTGAACAAATCAATCAAATATAGTGGGGGAGAAATCTTGTGTTGATGACCTTCAGAAATCAGAATGTGGCTGATTTGATGTTAGTGATGTTAGTGACGAATTTTTGAGAAAATTTGACACCATTAGATTCGTTGCACCTTGAAGTATTTTTAGGAATTTTTTGAAAATTTTTCATTTTTTGAATTCAAATTTGAATTTTGAATTTGGGCCGGTTTGATACCGGCCCAAACCGGACCGGTTGCCACCGGTTTTGTAAACCCTGGTCGTGAGTGGCTGACTGGTGGGCCCCCAAAGGAGTTACCTGGAGATAGGAGGAAAAGAAAATATCTAACCTACCTTATCTCGTCTTCCTTTCCCGCGTCCATGGCGATGGCTGCTGCTGCTCCTCACGCTCCAATGGCCGCAGCGGCCGCCTCGGCCAACGTACCCATCACCTGCTCATCCTCCTCTTATGAAGACGACGAAGGTGCCACCTCCTCCTGGTCGCTCTCCTCCCCGCACCGCCGGCCGTACCGGCGCCTCCTCCACGACGAGGCGCAGCGGCTCCGGCGCGCGCGCCGGAGCCAGGGCCCGGGCGCCGACACGCCGCGGTGGGTGCGCCGCACCACCGACCAAATGTCCCGGTACGTCGAGGACGACCGCGCCGGCCACGTCTACGGCCGCCACGTGGACGCCGCCGTCCGCGCGGTGCGCGCCACGGCGTCGCGCCCCTCCGCGGACATGCGCCTGGTCATGGCGTCGTTCGTGACCAAGCTCACCTTCCGCGAGATGTGCGTCGTCCTCCGCGAGCAGCGCGGCTGGCGCCAGGCGCGCGACTTCTTCGCCTGGATGAAGCTTCAGGTGAATCACTTCAGAATTCTCGGCAAATTTGTCTAGTATCCAACTGATTTGTGTCCCTGGCCATCTGACATGAGGTTGTTGATCCAAGCAGATGTGCTACGAGCCAAGTGTGGTTGCCTACACCATTCTGCTGCGGTTGTATGGCCGGGTGGGGAAGATCAAGCTTGCCGAAGAGACATTTCTTGAGATGCTCGAGGTTGGCTGTGAGCCTGATGCAGTGGCATGTGGAACCCTCTTGTGCGCATACGCCAGGTGGGGGCGGCACAAGGACATGATGCTCTTCTACTCTGCCGTGCGCAGGCGTGACATAGTTCCCCCAATTTCAGTTTACAATTACATGATCTCATCTCTGCAGAAGCAGAAGCTGCACTGCAAAGTTATCCAAGTGTGGAAGCAGATGCTGGAGGCTGGCGTTTTGCCAACTCAGTTCACATATACAGTTGTCATCAGCTCCTATGTCAAGGAAGATCTCTTGGAGGAGGCCATGGGTATTTTTGGTGAGATGAGGCGGTATAGATTTGTTCCGGAGGAGGCGACTTATAGCCTTCTGATCAGCTTGAGCTCCAAGCATGGTGAAGGAGAACAGGCGTTGCGGCTTTTTGAAGAGATGAGAGCTCAGGGGATTGTCCCCAGCAACTACACATGTGCATCTCTCTTGGCACTGTATTATAAGAATGAGGACTACTCAAAGGCACTTGCCCTTTTTTCTGAGATGGAAAATAACAAGATTGTTCCTGATGAAGTTATCTATGGGATTCTTATTAGGATATACGGTAAGCTTGGGCTTTATGAGGACGCACAGCACACATATTCGGAAATTGAGAAGGCGGATCTTTTGAGCGATGAGCAGACTTATGTGGCAATGGCTCAAGTTCACATGAATGTTGGACATTACAATAGAGCACTGGAGGTGTTAGAATCTATGAGGACGAGGAATGTGAAGCCTTCGCACTTTTCTTACAGTGCTCTTCTCCGATGCTATGTTGTAAAGGAAGACATGGCCGCAGCAGAAGATAGCTTCACAGCTCTCTCCAAATATGGCCTTCCTGACGTGTTTTGCTGTAATGATCTGCTCAGGTTGTATATCAGACTGGGCCATCTAGAAAAGGCCAGGGCTCTAGTACTGAAGATGAGACAAGATGATTTCCAGCTTGATGATGACCTTTATATGACAGTGATGGAACTTTATTGCAAAAGCAGTATGATTGACGACTCAGAGAAATTATTCAAAGAGATTCAGAGAAGTGGAAAACCCATGAAAATTCCAACAATGCTTTCGCTTATAGAGATGTATGCTAGAAACAGAACCAGGGGTAGTCAGAAAGAACAGAGCCTGTCAAAGGCGATAGACGAAACTGATAGTTCAGCAGCTGGCAGGGCATTGAAATTCTTGTTGGGCATGCCCGGGGGCATGTCCAGCGTGTCCCAATTGATAAGCAAATTGGCCAGGGAAGGTGAGCAAGCTATGAACCACACTGAATACGGCCCACTCACCTAAACAACTGACCATAACAATCTCTGACTGTTGTCTATACATGTATTCTATTGCAGGGAGTACAGATGAGGCAAAATTCATTTATGACCAGCTAACTGAAATGGGAATCAAGCCTGATGATTCTGCAATAGCTACTTTGATTGTCCAATATGGTCAGGCAAAGCAGTTAGAAGCAAAAGAACTGTATGAATCAGCATCGGCATCATTTCCAGGAGTAGCACATGTGTACGATGCCATGGTTGATGCATTCTGTAAATGTGGCAAAACTGAGGATGCATATCATCTTTTCATGGAAATGGCTGTTCAAGGCAATAATAGAGATCCTGTGACTGTTAGTATTCTTGTCACTCACCTGACTAAGCATGGTAAAATTTTTCTATCCTGTACTTGTTATATCGCTTTATTCAGCTCCTCCTGCTATATAACTCATTCTTGTTAAATGGCCATGGTTACTCCCAGGGAAATTTCAAGAGGTTGAAAACATTGTACATAGCTGTTTCCACGATGAAGTTCAGCTAGACACTGTCTTGTACAATACTTTTATCAAGTCAATGCTTGAATCAGGTCTGGTTAACATATTCTCCTATTCATCAGATAGACAAGCAAAATTTCTGGTTGTGCCATAGCTAACTGCTTCAGTTTTAGTTTCCAAGCAGGTAAACTGCATTCAGCCGTCAGCATATATGATCGCATGATATCCGCTGGCATTTCTCGGTCCATGCAGACATTCAATATAATGATAAGGTAGATAAGTGTTGAGAAAAATACCCCAGGAAAATGGGACTCCAATGTGCACAATTGCTTATTTTTTCTGAATTTTTCGTTGGTAGCACCATATCGTCACTCATTTTCTTCAGTCCTTCCATTCAGTGTTTATGGGAAAGGAGGAAAGCTGGACAAGGCTGTTGAAATGTTCCACACTGCACAGGAGCTAGGCTTGCCAATTGATGAAAAGATATACACAAACATGCTTAACTTATATGGAAAAGCCAGTCAGGTTCTTATGCGCTGTAAAGAAATCAATTATAAGCCTATGAATTTCTTTTGTTCACTACTTCAGTTTCCTTCAATCCAGTCTTAAGCCTATGAATTTTCATATTTTCAGGTAGGCATCAGGAGGCATCTTTACTGTTCAAAAGAATGAAGGAAGATGGTATCAAGCCTGGAAAGGTATTCTTTTATTGAGAGTCACTTATGAAATTGCCTCCAGGAAACAAGGAATGCTATAGTTCTGCGATGATCATCAAAACAAACATGGCTAATATGGACCGAACTTGCAATGTGCAGATCAGCTTCAATTCCATGATCAACGCCTATGCCACTTCTGGACTGCACGGTGAGGCGAAGAATATATTCCAGGAGATGCAGGACAGCGGTCATGCTCCCGACTCTCTCTCCTATCTCGCACTGATCAAAGCATACACAGAGGGTAAATGCTACACGGAAGCAGAGGAAGCCATCCAGATGATGCTGAACAGTAACATAACCCCATCCTGCCCTCACTTCAACCACTTGATTTCCACCTTTCTGAAGGAAGGCCGCATCAGTGATGCCCAGAGGATCTACAACCGAATGAAGGAGATAGGTGTGGCTCCTGATCTGGCCTGCTGCAGGACCATGATGAGGGCATATTTGGAGCATGGTCTCATTGAAGAGGGTATCTCACTCTTTGAGACGACGTGTGGATCTCTGAAACCTGACAGCTTCATGTTGAGCGCTGCATTTCATCTGTATGAGCATGCAGGCAGGGAGTCTGAAGCCGGGAATGTCCTGGATGCAATTAGCATAAATGGTACCGCTTTCCTGAGGAATCTGAAGGTTGGATCAAAGCTTAGATCAACCGGAAGGACTTAAACTGTAAATGTATACCTAAAAGACCGTACATATATGGCTGAAAGCCAGAATAGCCCCCTCCTTTAGAAGAACACAAGACTGAATGGTCTTTTTGGGAATCAAACTTGCCAGCCACAAATTGAATTGAAGAACGGAAACAAAATGAACTCCTGGAGATTCAAAGCTCCCTTGTACAAATAATATGAGGAATCTAACAACAAAAGTTTGCATCTTGACAGCCTAAATCAGTAAAACGAACGGGATCAAGTGGGAGGTTCAGGTGACATATCATCCTCTCGTTACATTGCTCTATCAATTTCAGCCAATCAGGTTTGTGCTTCTTGGGATTGCTGGGACATAATACTTTTCGATACAACCCAGCGCTGATGGATTGGTGATAAATTGTTTCAGTTTCCTCTAATTCTCAATTACTTGGCACGAAGTACTGTAGCATAGCATGATGTCCAGCTGAAGAAACAATGCAAACATTAGGTCTTGCGTGGTGGCAAGGCAGGTTTGGTTCAAGCTTTTCGCGCCTTTGAACCTGAGTGATTCCATCCCACGGCAACGGGAGCGTAGCTTTGCTGAGTGGTGGCGCAAGGTGTTGAAGAAAGTAAAAAAAAGAATGCAAGAAGGGGGTGAATTCCCTAATAATAATTTTGGGGGCTTGGACAATTTGGAAGCATAGGAACGCATGTGTGTTTGAGGGGATTGCTCCCTCGGTTGATTCCATTATGCAGGATCTCAAAGATGAGCATAACTTTGGTGTCTGGCCGGCGCTAAGAAGCTGCAAGGCCTAGGCCTAACTGGTGTTATTTAGACTGCTAGGTCAAGTTTTGGTCATGTTACTTTTGTTTCCTAACTCGTTTTTGTTAGGATGGCCGATCTCTCATATTTGGTTCCTGTATGAGGGTAGGAAGTTGTATGGGGACCTTTTTCTCTCTCTTATGCAATGAAGTGCAGCTCTCCTGTGTTTTCTATAAAAAAAAAACATTAGGTCGAGAGTATAGTAATATATAACGAGGCAGGAAGGGCAAACAGAGTTGGTTGGATCACCAATGCGGTGTGTGTGATTTTGAAAGGTGTAGGCGTGTATCTAATGAGCAGTGATAGTTAGGAGCATAAAAGGAGTGAAGAAAATGCGATTCAAAACTAGATTAGCCAGTCAAATGGAATTAACCTCTCTGAATGAGAAGCATGTCCGGTTGACATATTAATCAAATAATACTTCAAGAAATTGTTCATTTTAGTATGCAGAGAATTGTTTCGCATTTCCAGTACCTTTCAGCAAGCTTGTGGGATGTTCTCGAATTCCAACAAATATTTTTAAATACCTACTTGTCAGTCTGAACAAGCTGATCTTTCATAGAACTGATTGGGACTATAGAAAAAAAGAAGACAAAAAAAAAACAAGGATCTTGTCATGAAAGAACGGCTGGTATCCAGCAGTATGCCATGGAAATACCTATCCAGATTGAAAATCTACAAAACAAGGGAGTCTGAACTCTACTGCTGAGATGTTCTGGATGCTGTCAGTGTAAATGGCACCTCTTTAATGACGAACATGAAGGTTGGAACGAAATTAAAAGCTTAGATCAAGCTGAAGGACTAACTTTACTGTGCATATGTCCCCTCAAAGGGAAAAAAAATATTGGATTCATCAATTGGCGATTATCACCAAAAGCAATGATGATGCAAATGCGTCCAGTGTTACTGCCCTTTAAACTGCAGAGTACTGTCTCAATCCAAAACCTATAAGCCAGTGTTTGGATGTAGATATTGAAGCATAGAATTCGGAATTGGCATTTTTGGTATCCAATATCTGTTGTTTGGATAATTCTAAAATTGAGCAGAAGAACCCAAACTGTTCAAATAGCTGCTTATCTAGTAGTGAATGAAAGTAATCTTGAGAGAAACGCGAAAATAGCAATGAAACTAGAAGCAAAGAATGAAATTAATATATTATTCGAAGAAAAACACACAGCACACACATGAATAATCTTTGTCCAGTGTGCCAAGTCAAGGCATCTCCCGGTACATTGATTATTTGGTCTGTATGGGCTACGCATGGCTTGGGCTTGGAGATGAGTTGTTGCACAAGGGACACTTGGCTAGGCACGCGGCCTTGGTGCGAAAGCACGGGGCGTTCGGATGAAGGGGCTCGCAGTAGAAGCAGTCGACGGAGCCGCCGCCATGTACGAGGTCGCAGGTGGTCCTGTGCAGAACACCAGGTCGCAGGCCTGCTTGCTGCCCTCATCTGATGCCGCCGTTGTGTTATTGGTAGAGCTTCCGGCAGCCGGCAGATCATCAGTTGGTGACAGATAATAATGACGAGTTGCTGCAATGTACACAGGCCGGGTTAGTTGCCATGTAGTATATATCCCATACATAACAGGCTCTCAAACTCCCGATCTCTCCTTCGGCCCAAAGAAAGTAGCCCATCTCCCTCCATCCCCCACCCGACAGCCCACACAGGCCCATCGGCGCCGGTCGACAGGCCTCTTGGTCTTGGCCCACCCGACGGCCTGAGTGCCCGGCGTCCTCTCCCTCCACGCTCCTATATATATATTTTGGAAGTTTTTTTTTCTTCTCCACCTTACTGTTTGAAATCTGTGGGTAGAAGAACATAAACGGACGAGATTAAAACGGGAGAGAGAGCGCTGGTTCACCGTGCAGTATTTGTGGAGTGAACAGTCAGCATAAGGTTGGCTTCGGTGGATGATTGGTTGGATGGGATTTCTTTGGATTTGAAACTTGGGCTTCATTTTTTCTTCAAACTGTAAATGTGTTTTCGATGCCGTTTGAACATGATGCAATTTCGAATTTATACAACGCAACAAAATCCAATATGGACGTTTTTAATGTTTTTTGAAAGATCAACATTTCAAATGTATTGCTTCGACATTTTGAATTTATATATTCAACAAATTAGATGCATGCTTCAGCATTTTCATATAAGATGAGATGTTCAACTAGTTCATTAGGATTATTGAACTAAGTTTGAATAGAAACGTTGGCTATATTAGGATTAAAGCCCTGCTTGTTTTGCTTGCGCTACTCGCGCTATAAAAAAAAATCTTGCATGTATGAAGTACTAAACGAAGTTTATTTGTAAAATCTTTTCACATATGGGTACAACTTTGCGCGACGAATCTAATGACGATAATCAATCCACGGATTGGCTATAGTAATGCTACAATAACCATCATTTAATCGTGCGGTCAAATGCCTCATTAGATTCGTCTCGCGAAGTAGGGCAGTGATTATGAAATTAGTTTTGCTAACTACTTTCATTTAATACATGTAATTAATGGTCAAATTTTGCGCTACTTTCTAGCGCAAACAAATAAAACATCGCAAAAAATGACAAAAAAAAAAGAAAAGGAAGTAGCAGTGGACCACACATTGGCGGTGGTCTTGTCCTGGTGCGTGATGCAGTGCTTGGCATTCGGTCGGATTTTGGTGGATGGGCCGCGACGGGCTGTGCGTTTCCGGCGATTCCTATCGCACGGAAGAGAAGATGCGATGCATAGGAGCCTGCCCTGCCCCTCCCCAATCCAAACGCTAGGCCTAGGCGGCGGCGCGGCTAGGCCACCAGCGGGCTGCGGCGTGAGTGCGAGGCCGGCGGCGAGGGCCCGCTCAGCACGAGGCACGACCGCGCCACCCGCTGCGGGCGGACGGCGGCCAGGCAGCCAGACCTGAGCAGCGCCGGGCGGCAGGCCGCAGCCCGCAGCTCGCAGCTCGCAGGCGCGGCTCCATCGCTCCTCCAGGTGCCAGCGACCAGCGGCGAGCGCCCTGAGCGCAAGGGACAACCGAGACCTTAACCATCAAGGTGAGCTGAGGACTAAGAAATTTGTCCATATTTTGTGAAAGCTGTCATTGCAATTTAGTACGAAATTTGTGGAAAAAAAAATCACAGAGATGCAGTGAGAAAAATATTTTGAAACTTGAGTGATTGTAATTTTGCAGGACTCAACCATAAGGAGGAGGAAGAGTGGCAGTGCCACTACTGATTTGAGATCTTTCTTGGAAAGTTGCCTTGTAATTTGTAAGCATCCTTATCAATATCGTTTTCTGTTTTATGATTTTATCCTCATTTTAATTCAGATGTTCCCACTTTGATATGTTGATCATTTAGTACAACTATTATCTATAAGTTGAACAATTTCAAGTTCTGAACAATTTATGTTGTCGGTGCGTAATTATGTTATATCAATCTATACTTTAGGCTGTCAAAAAAAAATCTTTTACACCTGTTGAAACTTCGAATACCCACATCCAAAATCCTAGGCTCTGCCCCTGCATGGCACGTTGGTCGGAGTGGAGGACTACCGTGGTGTTGGGAGCTACGCATTGGCAGCTAGATCCACTCGGAGATGGATGGATTCTCCACTGCACTGCTACTGCCCCTCAGTATCGCACCGCTGTGATTACCGTCTGGGGCAGGAGCGAAGGCCTCAGTTTGGGTGTTTGGCCATGGCTGGCGGGGTGCCCATTGCTCCAAGGCCCTGGTGCTTTGGCCCAGCTTGCCTGTACTTAGCCATAGCTAATATTCAGTTCTGCCAAAGTCAGAGGTAGAATGAGCAGCCATATCCTGAAAAGCACAGGTCAATGTGCAAAGATATACAACACCATCTGAAATTCACTGGAATGCCTTTACTTGAGTTTTAGTTCAGTTCATGACACATGAGAACTTTCTTTCATATTATGTAACTAATTGAGATTATTGTTTTTTGTAATTGCAGGATGCCCGAGCAAGTGGGTCATGTCTGAATGCTTGATGAGGCTAGCAGGCTAGTAGCCTCAAAAAAGAACTTGAGGTGCCCAAAACCGCGACTCCCAAAGCCCTAGGAGCCTCAATTCCTCCCTACCATGGCCATTGCCCCCTACATACTCCGCCTCTCCCCACCGCGGCTCGAAACTCCTCCCCTCCCCCAGCTCCTTCCTCGCCTCCGCCGCAGCGGGTCTGCCAAAGTAGCTGCTGTTGGCACCAGCTGGGCTCCTGCTGCCGGCGAATCCAGTGATGGTGTCAGCGGTTGGTGGGTCCCCGAGCACGAGAAGCCAGTGGGACAGGGGCAGAGAAAGACTGGTAAACTAGTTTCTGGACAAGCAGATGGTGAAGTATTCCTCCTTCGAGCGGATCTTCTGTTCTAACCGCGGGGATTGTTGTGGATTTGTAGGGTTTGGGATAGCTGTCCCTGTCGGGCTGGGAGCTTCTGCGGCGATCGCCTTGGCCGGGCTGGCGTGGCAGTCCCCGTCATCCAGGAACTGTGAGTTGATACCATTCGTGGCCTCCACTGCTGATTCCCTTATTTGCGTCCATGTGATCCTGAAATTTCAGCTTAATGTTGTTGCTCTTGCTCATATGCTTCATCTCTAGATTTTCTGAAGTATGCAATACTTTTGCTTGCATTGTGTTGTTTGTCTAACTAAGTACCGGAACTGATGACATTTGATATTACCCAACCCTCTTGCAATGCCAGAATCCATGTTCTATATCTGAAGCAGCTTGAGCTCTGTACATCTCTCATGGTATAATCCTCTTCCTGCTGAATCCTTGTACTGAAAAATATGTTTACAAGTGTGTAAGGGAATCACTAGTTAGATTTTGTAGTGGGATACATCTATGACAGAGTAAGAAACATCCGCAGCAGCTGATTCCAATTATCAAGAGGATATGTGAACAGACTCATGTAAATTATATTATAAGACTATCCACCAGGGTTCATATTCCTAGGACAACTTTGGTCATCAGCGTATCTGGTTTATTTAAGCACACTTGTGTGAATTACATTCAAACGCCCATTCCTTCTCTGAAATTCTCAACTAGGTTGATTCAGGACTCCGCAGATTTCAGTGTGCGTGTTAAGAAATGTAGGATGTGCATATAGGTGTTAGTGGTGCTGTTCATGGCTCCCAAATGGGAAAAATATCAATAGGATATAAAACACAAATACTGTAACTGCCGTTAGATCATTATGTTGGCAAACTCAGCTGGGAAAATAGTCTGAAGGTGATGACTTGTATAAGACAATATACTATATAGATGAAGATGATGAGATGAGATGAGAGGCTGCATTGATTTTTTGTTCATTGCTTAATGTCAATGGCCATCACGTTAGATATTCATGAGGGTCCCCTAGCAGATAGCAACTAATAGAGGTTAGATTGGCGGGAACTAGAGGTAACAAACTGAAAACAGTTTGTGCAGATTTCCACCTTGCTGGTGGCCGCAAGGCCTTTTGGTTTCATGTAGGCACAGCGGAGGACTGCTGGCCCATTCTGCAGATACATGCATATTCCTGGCCATAACAAAAAAGCATTGAAAAATTACTCAAATTTGTTTTAGCTACTCATACATGCTACTCTCTTTGGCTTTATTGTTGTTCGTAATGTAATGATGGTCTGGTTCTCCTTTTAGTTCTTTTAGGGGCTGTTTGGATCTCAAAATCTATCAAAACTTAATTTGGGTGACAACCTAAACACTTTGTTAGGAAATCATGGGTAAAATTGGACTACCAAAAACTGGTTTAGCTATGTGAAATTGAAATGGATAGCCATTTTTGACAGAGTTTTGAATGCCAGCTTTGGTTGAACAATGTTCACTAACTGCGATCTGAAACAAATAACGAACATGAAATCTGTGTTGATAAATCTAACATAATGCACTCGCTTGATAAAAACTGTTTTTCTTTTTGTAGATTCAGTTTATGCTAAATTAGATTGTTGCCATCTGATTATGGTGGTAGTTTTTTTCTTTCTTGTGAATTTACAGTTTTAGAATGCTCTGTTTCTGTGTCGAAGATGTTGAGTTCTATTTGGAAACACAATTGCCAACTTTTGTGTAAAAAGAACAAAATGAATGGTGGGATCATGCTGATTTTCAGGTTTACAGCAACTCGTAGTTGCTCCATTGCATTATGTTCAAGAGAAATTGTCACCAGAGTCAGCAGAGACACCCAATGAGGATACAAGTGACAGAGAACCTGATGGAGTTTTCAGCACAACACCAGATGAGAAGGCTGAAGCAGTTATTGATGATTCAATGCCAAATAATACATCTGTTCGCAGCCATTTTTTATTTACAGCTCCTATAGATCCTGTACATGAGGAGGCTTTCTCTATATTGAAGAAGCTACAGGTACTTAAAAATTTTGAGTTATGGCCAACCATGATTTAGCTTTGTAGATCTCAACCTTAAGTGGTATTCTATATTTGGAAGCATTTCAATATGACTTGTTTTGCTCATAAGCCGCTACTCTCTTACATTTTATATTTCTTAAAAGCTTACCAGTCACTACTGTGGAAACTGTCTTTTTGTTATCTTTTGAATTGATATTATGTTTGATGTGGAAAATATTTCTTCCCTGTGTCCTTGGATTTTCTACTTCTAACCATTCATCCTTTTTTTTGTATGACCATTCAGTTTCTTAGACCATTTGTGTGGAATTTCTCACTCGTGATTGCATAAAAGTCAACTAACATAATTGCTTAAAAGTTGTTTGGACACACAATGCATGGGTGTTTAAATATCTTAGAAGTGGTATATGCTTATTACTATATATGCTTGTTTCATTGGTTGTGCTGTTTCCTGTATGTTACGTATGATGTAAGTTCATGATGTAAGTTCTGCCTGTTGACTTATTATACAATTTTCTTCTAGAAGACCTTTTCGTTAGTTAAGTTGTTCTAATTATGTTTAGCTCATATACTGTGCCTTCACAGATAATTGAGAAAGATGTTAGCCCCAGTGATTTTTGTACTCGGAGGGAATTTGCAAGATGGTTCGTTAAGTTGTACTCAAAGTTTGAGAGGTAATGAGGCAAGACCAATGTTATACAGTCGTCTCATCGAATCTAGTCGCCATGGCACCGATAAGGCGACTAGTCGCGACTAGCCGTCGATTAGGTCGATTAGTCGACCCTAGTCGTCGCTATAGTCGTCCTATATATTCCAGGACATATATGTACATGTATATATACTTATATACTATATAGCAATCAGGAACACCACAATGATAGTCAGTTTGGTGACACTTACTTGTGAGATTTGATGTTTGAACTGTCCAGAACTCCATATTCTTGTCCCACACTCCATATCCTTGCTGTTCTGCTGCTGAAACTGTAATTACAAAGAGAAAAACTGAAGTCAGTAGCTGAAATTAAATGTGTAACAGCATTACAGCAAGTGAGCAAGTAATTCAAAATTTTAAAAGAACCAAACATTACACCTGTCTTTGCCGCTGTGCATCGAAATCTGCAGAGCAATGAGCCAAGCAGAGCAAGAGCAATGAGCCAAGAGCATAGCAAGAGCAATGAGCCAAGAGCAGAGCAGAGCAAGAAAACTTACCATCGGAGGAGGAGCTCATCTTCAGACGCCGCCACGCCGCCGAGCGGCAGCCAGGCGACGTGACGCAGGCGGTCAGGCGACGGCGTGATGCGAGCTGGCGGCCGCGTGACCCGGGCGGCGTGACACAGGCGGTCGGGCGGCGGCGTGATGCGAGTGGCGGCGGCGGCATGACGCAGGTGACGGCGGCGGCGTGACGCAAGCGGCTCGACTCGAGCAGTCGAGCGGAGGTTTGTGCCTGCGTGGTGCACAGAAGTGGCTTCTATATAGTTAACCCTAATGGGCCAAATTGAGCCCAGTATAGGCGGCGGGCTGGACATCTTTTGGCCGGCAACCTGATCGACCAAGCAGCAAGTCGGACGACTAATCTCGATTAGGCGACGATTAGTTGGACGATCAGACATCTGATCGACAAAAGCTAGTCGCTCCACTTATCGAAGCCAGCAGAGCGATAAGGTCGACTAATCGTGACTAATCGCGATTAGTCGGACGATTGTATAACATTGGGCAAGACAGTATTAAAAAAAATCTATAAACCTGCATGGCATTTGATTATTAGCTTCTTGATGATACATTTTTGCAATTTGTAGGACAAGGATGCAAAGAATTGTTCCTAATAAATTAACTTCTGGCTCAATCCAAAGTGCCTTTGATGATGTAAATGTTGATGACCCTGATTTCTTGTATATCCAATGTAAGTGCTACTGTTTATTGTATGGCATAATGTCAAGAAAATTATTTTTGTCCTAGGAACAAGCTTCACTATTTAGTCATTCCACACTGCATTTGCCAGTTTAACATGTAGCGTCGCTTTTACGAACTTATGTATTTCTTTTCCCTTAGCACTAGCCTCCATTGGAGTTCAGCACTGACACTGTAAAAATCTATTTTTCTGCATCGCTGATGGAAAGCTTTAGGAGAATCTGGTATTGTACCGAGTAAGATATCAAACTCCTTGGAAACTTCGACAGGTGGTTTTCCTAGTTGTCAGGGAAATTCTTTATTCCTACCTGAGAGGTAGAAGCCTAACATATGTAAAATGATGGTTTTCACTGTTTTCTTATGGTTGTAATGTTATTCTCATTTCTATGTTTGTTGTTGTGGTTGTAGTTATCTCTCTCGTTTTGATCTTGTTAACTGGAAATTGCTTGTGGAACATCCACGTGCATTGGAAATAGACCAAAAGGTACACGTATGTTTATCTTGTTATTTTTGTGCTGCAGTTTCAGTTAGATGTTTTTTTTTGGTGAATCCTGACTCTGGTTACTGTCCAGATGCTGAATCAAAATGTTCGCATTTTGCATATTCCTGATTGCCCAGATGTGTCTCCATCCATGCTCATAGAGCTGATGGCTGGTGAGAACAACATCATCAGCAAAGTTTTCGGTATGTTCTGTTAATATTCTTTATGGTCTCTTCAGTGGCTTGCAAGACCTTTAGTTTGTTTAGGAGTGGTTTTCTGCAACTTACTTGCCAAAGACCATTTTTTGCATTTTGATTGATCACAATGGTGATTGGGAACAACTTGTTTTGGCATCTGTTGGTGGTGATTTTGAGTTATGTTTCAATTTGTTCACATGTGGAATGGAAATATAAGCTTCTCTGTTCGTGTTATTTCCTTAAACATTACATTTCATCTCGCTAACTGATTGAATTGTAGTACTGAGAACCTTTTTTAATATTTACCATTTTATATCGCATTAGGTTTTCCGTCTATGTTTAGGTGTTTTTGGACATGTATATGAACTTTCCTATTACTAGATTTGTTGCTCATACTGTGTTCTGTACTTCTGTCAACTTATGACTCTGATTTACAATCTACATCAATTGATATTTGGGAAGATCAGCTATTCCCTGTTTCAGTGTGCTCTACTAATTTCCTTTACGATCATGGGATATAATAGGAAATACAAGACGCCTTCAACCACTCAAACCTGTAACAAAAGCACAAGCAGCTGCTGCACTGACCAGTGGTAGAATGGAGGAGGCAATTCGGGATGAGTTAAACAGATTAGAAGCAGAAAACCAAGCCCATCTTTCTGCCATAGCTGAAATAATGGAAGAATTAATTAGTAAAGGAGATATACAACAACAATGGGAGGAGAAGATGAAAAAGGAGCAACAACGAGCTTTCGAAGTTGACAAGGATCTTCAACATGTGTTGCATGAGCTTGCAATTGAGAAAACAGGCAGAGAAAGAGAAGTAGAAGACTTGTTGAAAGAAAAAGCAGCTTTAGAGTGCCAGAATCAGGAACTCATAAATCTAAGGTCAGAAATTGATGGCATGTATGATACACTGGCAACCGAGAATGCAAAGGTCATGGCTGATCAGCAGAATTTGGAAAACCTATTGTCAGATGTAACCAGCAAGCATCAAGCTGTCAATGAAGCTAAATCACACTTTGAAGCTGAAAAGGAAGCCCTTACAATGCTAAGGTTTGTCTTCTATACGACCTGTCCTTTTTTGATTATCACATGTTTCAGCATATTTACACTTGTGATGTGCTTATATGTTTCAAACACTCGGGAAACATGCTTGACTGGGTTGCGAACTTGCGACTTCCTTAGAATCAGCTTTTTATTGCTGCGTTGAGATGCCATTAGGTTGGAAAAGCCAAGCTTATAGCTTATTTGCCTGATCAATGGTTATACTGCCAATGAATGTATCTGTGATTTTTAGAAATTCCCCAATTCTTATTCTTAGGATTCTAATTTTAATTCAAAATTCAATAATAGATAAGCAGGTATGCAAAATCTGAAACGAAAACTATAGATATGCTATTTGGATATGTACTTTAGTATTTGAAGCCTACAATTTGAATCCTGGTATTTATAATTCATAACTTGACAATTTGTTTTCACGATTTCAGGTATTCTAAATTCAGTTTTCGAAAACTTGAAATAGAATACAAACCTTTGGTACATATTTCAATATCAAAATTAAGTCCAATTCAGATGGTAAAAGTTAATCAAACATGCCTAACTTTATGCAGCTGAATCCATTCATCTACATGTGATACTAAAGGATATAAGGGTTGCATGATGCACTTTCAATGCGGAAAATAATACCCCTAGCACCAACACCAGTATTCTTGAAGGATTGCTCAACATGATCAGTGACCTTCAGTGCCATTGATTTTATCTAATATGTGGTCTCACTTATGTGTACCAACTATATAACATTTATTTAGCCTTGGTAGCATGGAGCATTTAAGTTCAAACTAACATAACTGGCACTCTTGGTTCTCTTGTGGTAAAAGGAAACTGATACTGATTGTGTCAGGACTTGGGTAGAGGAGGAAGGAGCAAAAGTTCATGAACAAGCTGAGACACTCAAAAAAGCTGTACGAAGATGGCGAGTCCCAGTAGATTCACCCCTGCAAGCTAACTAGGCATTGCATCGTTTAAGACCTGCTCAAAATTTTTGGAGCTCTTTGGTTTCAGCGCATCTGCTGTCTGATCTGAATGATTATCAGTGGTGCTGAATGGTTGACGACTCTTGTTCTCCGAAATCCTCATTTTCCATTGGTGCTTCCTACTGACTTCTGTAATTCGAGGGCACTGAGTTTCGTGTGGACCTGGTTCTTTTTATCTTTCCGCTGGCAAATGTAGATATTTTGTTGCCTTGATGTTGTGGTGATGCTTTCTCAAGTCTCAGTTGGATCATGAATTCAATGTTGCATTGTGTGCATACCTTGGTCCCACTCTGTTCCGACTTAAACATTTCGGGCTACAATTCTTCATGTCGGCGACGGCTTATCTTGCCACCACACGTTGCTAAAGTCGCGTTGCCTGCTTGATCGCGGCTACCTGCAAACGAAGCCGTGATTGTTCATATCGGGTGGAAATACTTAGCTTACATCCGTATTGAAACAAAGATTGCCATTGCATTGGATGGGATCTTCTAGTGAAGTCGTGTTTGTACCTTGGATTCAGTTGCCAGTGTTTATTACGTGTGTTTTTGCTGTATAACTCTGTTTTTTCAGTCTTTTTTTTAGCTCTGGTTTTTTCATGTATAACTCTGGTTCTTCACTCCTTTTTTCATCTCTGGTTTCTCTTTTGATATACCATGCAGATCACGGGGGTCACTCATTTATCCCAGTGAAGCAAGTAGCATCTAATACCCCTAATGTGGACCAGTGGCAAGTAGCAATAGAGGACCAAATGCAGACACAAGTTTTAGAAAGCTACCATAAGGCCACCGGAAGCAAATGAACATTCAATTGAAGATCCTTGATCTTAAAAAAAAAACTCATGTCAAAGAAACAGAGCATTCTTATTCAAACAGTGTTGGCTGGCTGGTTGGATAGGAGATGTGTTATTCTAGAATCTAAATGCTGCTTTCGCCAAGAAATGCAGGAGTTGAAACAGTGGTGGCTGACTCTGACTGGTTGGACATGAATATGTTATCCTAGAGCCTAAATGCTGCTTTCAGTAGAATAGCTCTAATATTCATTGCTAATGAAATTGCGTAAATTGAGTGAAAAAGAACAATTATCATAGCTCTACGACCACCAATTGAAAACACTCAAACAGAAGAGCATTCATGGACTCCATAAAGAGACAGGAGACAGAAACCAAAACTGTTTAGGTGAAATCAGTAAACAGACAGTATGTACGATTCTGAAATACATAACCCATGAGCAGTGATATTAACTGTCTAAGCAACAGGGTATGCGTGATTCTAAAATATGTAACTCGTGAACAGTGATATTTACTGTCTAAGCAAGGGGACCATGAATCCATCCGGGCCTCCATCGACAGCTGCGGTGCTGTTGGCGCAAGCAATTAGCGGCATGTCAGATTCAGCTTAGAAACTCACTCAATCAAAAGGATGTTGTCGGATGCCACAATTAGGGACACCCTAATTGGAGTACTAAAACCACTTTCGAAAACACAAACACATGTTAAGGCAATTGGGCCCACAAAGGCCCCCGGCCTCCTTCCAAATCTGGAAGAGAGGAAAGGACCCAAAGAAGCCCAGCATGTGGCCCATTCGCACCCCTCTCAGGCCCACCGAACAATCTCCGCCCCGCTCGAGGGTAGCGAATCTACCCTCGGGCGGGTCACTCATCTCCGCCTCGCTCGAGGGCTCCCCTCGGACCCTCGACCGCGCAATCGCATTTCCGCCTCGCTCGAGGACAGCGGACCTGCCCTCGAGCGGGTGGCCAATCTCCGCCTCGCTCGAGGCCATCTCTCGGCACAAGGGACAAGTGGCCCCGTCGCCCAACCGACCGCCGTACAAAGGCATTAAAGGCCAGCTACTCCGCCACGGCTCAAAGGACGGGCGGCGTCAGACTGCCACTCCCGCAGTGGATGTGACCGGCGTCCCGTCCACTGACCCCGGTCACCGCTCTGCCACCCCAGCCGCTATAGCAGCACTGTGGAGCATTCAACGCGGTACAAGACAAGTTGGCGCCGCCCCTGTTACTGTCACGCCGACATCAACCATCCGAACACACCTCCCCCTGGGGAAGGGGTCTGGCGATGTCACGTGCCCTTCCGGGAGGGGCACTCCGCATGCGCGGACGGTCCCGGACCTCCCTCTTGTGGGGTCCGGGACTTCCACGCGCCCCCGGACCTTCTAGTGCGCACGCTCGCACCCCGACCAGGGGGTCCGGGACCGTCCCACGCCAATACTACCGCTGGGACTCTGCAGGACGGCCGCCGCCATCTCCACGAGACCAAGGACGGAGCCCAGGATGACGGCGACGTGCGTCGCCTTCCCACAGTACACTTCCTACAGTGCTTGACCACTGTACCCGCGATTCAGGGGAAAACGACGACTTCCGCGCCCCTACACTCATGTACGCCGCCCCTCCTTACAACTATAAAAGAAGAGGGTGGGCTTCCTTTTGGAGGGGCTGATCGACTCTCTCCAATCAAGGGTTGGAAGTAAGCTCTCTGAACTCCCCCTCAGAGGACTCTCAGCACGACTGAGCACTCATCTCAACCAACTCCACCTCTAGCAGAGACTTGGGAGCTTCTCTCCCTCTCTCGCCTCGCTTGTATCCCCTACTACGAGCACTTCGGGTGCAAGATAATACAGTGCCCTCGCACACCCCCTTTGCTGGACGTACGGCCCCGCGGCCGGAACCAGGATAAAACCGTGCGTTACTGTGATTGCCTCTTGCATCATCATCTGGGACGAGGAAACACGCAGCATTTACTAGTTGGGATTCAGGCCCCACGGGTCGGAATGCCGACAGTTGGCGCGCCAGGTAGGGGAGCTGCGTGACTTTTTCTCTCTTTTTCCCACTTGATCTCCAGGAATGGCGAGCAGATCGAACCCATACCCTATGGGTGTTTCGGATCCGTTTCCAGCGGGACACGCGATCTCGTTCGGGAGACTCGAGTTCAGGACAACCGGCAACGGTTACCTCATGCAGCTCCTCTCCTCCGAACGCAACCTCATCACTTCGACTTCGCCAGCCCGGCGCAACAGGCGCTCGGGTCAGCGTTCGCGACAAGCACGCGCGGAGCGGCGTCGTGCGGCACGCCACAGCTCCCCCACGTGGGTCGAGGCTGGCGTGTCGCAACTCAGCATCACGACCAATGGGGCAACCGTTTCGCCATCGCGTGCCTCGGCGTCATCTGCGCCGGCACCATCGCCTGCGGCAACACTAGTGCCTCCCAGGGGGGACTCGACTTCGGCGTCGCCCTTCCCCTTCGGGATGCGCAACGCTGCCGCCCACGCCTCGTCAACCGTCGCTGACTTCATCGAGCGTGGGGATCTGCCGGGTTATCATCTTCGGTCGATTCCCAGCCCCATCGCGTCATCTCCTGACGAATCCTACCCCGAGACGGCGAGCTCGATCGCCGACGACATCGACTTCTTCATGACCAACTTCGTAGCCGAGGAGGCCGAGGACTACTCCGGGGCCTGCGACCCCGACGCTCTCCGCGCGTTCCAGCTAGCGACGGCCTACTGCCTCACCTGCTCCGAAGACTCCAGCGAGGGGGATTTCGATCCTTCCCGGGAGTGCTTCATGGTGGACCTTGCGGACGAGCAAAATGACAACGCCCCAGGCAACGACGTGGAAGCCGGGGCGGACGCGCGGGCAAAGCAACCAGCGAACCCGCCTGCAGCGCCTTCCTCGTCAAGCTCGGTGGCGCGACAGGCCCAGCTGGCGCAACTCAAAGAGCTTCAAGCCAAGCTCGACGAGCAACATCAACAAACCCAGGAGCTACGCGCCGCACTCGAGCAGCAGCGTGCCGCGCCTGGTGCACACGCCCAGGCGGCGGGACGTGTTGCCCGGGAGCGCATCCTGGCCGACGACAACGTCGACAAATCTCCGGAACTGAAGACGGCGGGCGAGAAGCTCGTCGCTGCGGCTTACCTACTCCAAGCTATGCCCGAGCCATCGACACCTTCGGGCCGCAACCTGCGCCGCGAGGCACAGGAGCTCATCGAGCAAGCTGCCGTGCAGCAGGCCGAGAGTTCTGCGTCTCGCATGCGCTCGAAGGCCCCGGAGCAGTGTGATGGGACTGCGCACCAGGACCGTGAGGTCTCCGTGCACACACCCCCAGCGGCGAAGGGCAAAGCAGCCGTAGCGCCCGGGGCGAGGACACCCTCGGTGCACGAGCGCATCGGGAGAGTTCCCGTAAGGGAGCGAATCCGTGACACTCGCGGGCACGCTGGCGACGGCGACGCCCGCAACGTCATCGACGGCAGGAGGTACACCCCTCGACGGGGTGGACGCTTCGACCCCGAGCACGACAGGGGTGAGTCACCAGAGCCTCCGGGCACCCGGGTGTTCAGCCGGGAGATTCGAACCGCGCCTTTTCCCCCGCGCTTCCGACAACCCAACACCCTCGTCAAATACTCGGGCGAGACTGATCCTGCAGTCTGGCTTAACGACTACCGCCTAGCATGCCAGCTAGGCGGCGTGACGGAGGACGCGGCCATCATCCGCAACCTTCCTCTCCATCTTGCTGACGCCACACGAACGTGGCTCGAGCACCTGCCTGCGGATCAGAGCCACAACTGGGTCGATTTGGTCCACATCTTCGTGGGCAATTTCCAGGGCACATATGTTCGCCCTGGGAACTCTTGGGACCTCAAAGGGTGTCGCCAAAAGCCCCGCGAGTCCCTGCGTGACTACGTGCGACGCTTCTAAAAGCAGTGCACCGAGCTCCCCAGCGTCACCCACGTCGAGGTCATTAACGCTTTCCTCGAGGGTACGACGTGCAGGAACTTGGTGCATGAGCTTGCGAGAAGCCGACCCGTTAACACCAATGAGTTGTTCGACGCTGCCACCAACTACGCCGCCGGCGAGGAAGCGGTTGGTGCCATCTTCGACGACAAATCGAGCAAGCGCAAAGACGATGCGCCCGCGGAGGGCGGCAACGTCAAGCCCAATGCCCCCGCCAAGAAACTGAAGCGGGGGAAGAAGGGAAAGAAGCCGGTCCCACCGAGCCAGCGCGGGTCGAGACATGCAGAGGACTCCGAGGAGGCCTTTGCAGCTGCCCCAGACCGCAAGGGACCTCGAGGCCCCCCTCGAGGCGGTGGTGGCCAGTTCGACGACATGCTTAAGAAGCCGTGTCCTTACCACAAGGGCCCGGTCAACCATACCCTCGAGCAGTGCGAGATGCTCAAGAAATACTACAACCGCGTCGCGCATCGCGATGAGGACAAGAAGAAGGATGTTGGCAACAAAGGTGGAGATGACGAGTTCCCCCCAGTGGAGAACGGCTTCTTCATCTTTGGATGAACAACGACGAATATGACTTCTCGGCAGCGCAAGCGTGAGCGCCGCGAAGTCTTTTCCGTTACAAAAACCACGCCATCCTACCTCGACTGGTCGAAGGATACCATCGCCTTTGGCCGCGAGGACCACCCCGACTACGTCCCGCATCCGGGACGGTATCCGCTCGTTGTCGACCCCATCATCGGCAACACTCGCTTCTCCAAGGTGCCCATGGACGGAGGCAGCAGCCTCAACATCATGTACGCCCCTACCTTGGAGCTCATGGGGATCGGACTGACAAGCTTCACCCCAGCAAGTCGCCATTCCACGGTGTTGCGCCGGGGAAGCGAGTCCAACCCCTCGGCCAGATCGATCTACCTGTATGCTTCGGCACAGCAGCCAACTTCCGCAAGGAGGTTCTCACTTTCGAGGTGGTGGGATTTCGAGGGTCCTATCATGCCATCCTTGGTCGTCCTTGCTACGCCAAGTTTATGGCTGTCCCCAACTACACCTACCTCAAGCTCAAAATGCCGGGTCCGAAGGGCGTCATCACTATCAGCTCTTCGTTCGAGCACGCCTACGAGTGCGACGTCGAGTGCGTTGAGCGCGCGGGAGCTCAAGCGGAGGACGAGGCCCTCGCAGCCACCCTCGACAAAATGGCAAGCGAGGCCTTGGATTCCACGCACCGACATGCCGGGAGCTTCGAACCCGCCGAGTGTATCAAGAAGGTGCCTCTCGACCCGGGCCACCCCGACGGCAAGGCGTTGCAAATCAGCTCCACCCTCGACGACAAATAGAAAGTGGTGCTCGTCGATTTCCTCCGCGCCAACGCAGATATCTTTGCGTGGAGCCCCTCGGACATGCCTGGCATACCGAGGGAGGTCGCCGAGCACTCTCTTGATGTCCGACCCAACTCCAAACCGGTGAAGCAGCGCCTAAGACGCTTCGACGAGCTCAAGCGCCGGGCGATCGACGAGGAGTTGCAGAAACTTCTGGCGGCCGGATAAATCAAAGAGGTATTCCATCCCGAGTGGCTAGCTAATCCAGTATTAGTGAAGAAAAAGAGTGGAAACTGGAGGATGTGTGTGGACTACACTAGTCTAAATAAGACATGTCCGAAGGTTCCCTTTCCTTTGCGACGAATTGATCAGATTGTAGATACTACTGCGGGATGTGAGCTCTTATCCTTTCTTGATGCTTACTCCGGTTACCACCAAATCAAGATGAAAGAGTCCGACCAGCTCGCGACTTCTTTTATCACACCTTTCGGCATGTACTGCTACGTTACGATGCCCTTTGGCCTCAGAAACGCCGGAGCTACCTATCAACGGTGTATGCTCCACGTTTTCGGAGACCATCTCGGGCGGAGCGTAGAGGCATATGTCGATGACATCGTTGTAAAATCCAGGAAGGCGGACGACCTGGTTGCCGATCTCAGGATCGCATTCGATTGCCTACGGGCCAAAGGGGTAAAACTTAACCCCGAGAAGTGCGTATTTGGGGTGCCTCGAGGCATGCTCTTGGGTTTCATTGTCTCCCAGCGGGGCATCGAACCCAACCCTGACAAAGTCTCGGCCATCACTCGGATGGGACCGATCCGAGACTTGAAGGGGGTACAGAGGGTCATGGGATGCCTAGCGTCCCTTAGCCGTTTCATCTTGCGTCTCGGCGAGAAAGGCTTACCCCTGTATCGACTCTTGAGGAAAACCGAGCACTTCACGTGGACCCCCGAAGCTCAAGAAGCCCTCGAAAGGCTAAAGGCATCGCTCACTCATGCTCCCATTCTTACGCCACCTACGGACGGCGAGCCCCTCTATCTGTACGTAGCTGCGACGACCCAAGTGGTCAGCGCGGTGATCGTGGTTGAAAGACAAGAGGAGGGTCAGGCTCTGCCCGTCCAGCGGCCGGTGTACTATATCAGCGAGGTGTTGTCCGAAACCAAGACACGCTATCCGCAGATTCAGAAGCTGCTCTACACAGTAGTGCTAGCTCGACGCAAGTTGCGCCACTACTTCGAGGCTCACCCCGTCACCGTTGTCTCGTCTTTCCCCTTGGGAGAGATAGCCCGCAACCGGGAAGCCGAGGGTAGAATTGCCAAATGGTCTGTGGAGCTGATGGGAGAGACCCTCGCCTACGCCCCCCGCAGAGCAATCAAGTCCCAAATCTTGGCTGACTTCGTGGCTGAGTGGACGGACACTCAGCTACCCCCAGCACAAATCCAGGGCGAATGCTGGATTATGTACTTCGACGGGTCGGTGATGAAAACTGGCGCCGGTGCCGGCCTCCTATTCATCTCACCCCTTGGAGAACACATACGGTACGTGATCCGCTTGCATTTCCCTCCTTCGAACAATATGGCGGAGTATGAGGCCCTCCTCGGTGGCCTCCGCATCGCCATCGAGCTCGGCGTCAAACGCCTCGACGCGCGCGGTGACTCTCAGCTTGTCGTCGACCAAGTAATGAAAGAGTCCAGCTGTCATGACCCGAAGATGGAGGCATACGGCAACGCGGTGCGCCGCCTCGAAGACAAATTCGACGGTCTCGAGCTCAATCATGTCCCGCGCAAGTACAACGAGGATGCCGACGAACTGGCCAAGATAGCCTCGGGGCGGACCACTGTCCCCCCGAATATCTTCGCCCGCGACATCGCCAAGCCCTCCGCCGAATTCAAGGACCCGCCGGAGCCGGGCCCCTCGTCCACCGGGTCCCCCGGCGGGAACCCCCCGGCGGACGGGGTCGAGCCCATGGACATTGACTTTGGGACCACCTCCGCGGACGAGGCCGAAGCAATGGAAGTCGACGAGGCCCCCACCTCGCGAGACTGGCGCGTCCAGTACCTTGACTGGATGATTCAAGGGATCTTACCCTCGAACCGTGCTCAGGCACGGCGCTTCGCCAGGAGGGCCAAGTCCTTCGCTCTAATCGACAATGAGCTACACAAGCGCAGTCCCTCGGGCGTCTTGCAGCGATGCATCCCCCTCCCCGAGGGCAAGGAGCTGATTCGCGACATCCACGCTGGCATCTGCGGCCATCACGCCGCGCCACGTACCCTCGTGGGCAACGCGTTTCGGCAAGGATTTTACTGGCCCACCGCGGTCGCCGACGCCACCGACGTCGTGCGGACCTGCGAGGGTTGCCAGTTCTATGCTCGAAAAACACATCTTCCGGCCCATGCTCTGCAGACCATCCCCATCACGTGGCCGTTCGCCGTGTGGGGGCTGGACCTCGTCGGTCCGCTGAAGAAGGCGCCCGGGGGCTTCACCCACTTGCTGGTGGCGGTCGACAAGTTCTCCAAATGGATCGAGGCTCGACCCATCGGCAAGATCAAATCCGAGCAAGCAGTCCAATTCTTCACCGACATCGTCTTCAGGTTCGGGGTCCCGAACTCGATCATCACCGACAACGGCACCCAGTTCACAGGCAAGAAGTTCTTGGCGTTCTGTGATAGCTTCCACATACGTGTGGACTGGTCGGCTGTGGCACACCCACAGACGAACGGGCAAGTGGAGCGTGCCAACGGCATGATCCTCCAAGGACTAAAGCCAAGAATCTTCAACAAGCTGAACAACTTCGGCCGGAGGTGGCTCACGGAGCTACCCTCGGTCATCTGGAGCCTGAGGAGGACCCCGAGCAGAGCCACGGGCTTTTCTCCGTTCTTCCTGGTCCATGGTGCCGAGGCTATCCTCCCCACTGACTTGGAGTACAGATCGCCGAGGCTCAAGGCATATCAAGAGCAACGAAACCAGCGAGCTCGCGAAGACTCGCTGGACCAAGTGGACGAGGCTCGAGACATGGCGCTCCTCCACTCTGCGCGCTACCAGCAGTCCTTGCGAAGGTATCAAGCGCAGAGGGTCCGGCGCCGAGACCTCAACGAAGGGGACTTGGTGCTAAGGCTTCGACAAGACAACAGGGGCCGCCACAAGCTCTCACCTCCATGGGAAGGACCGTACATAATCGCCAAGGTGCTCAAGCCCGACACGTACAAGCTGGCCAACGAAAAAGGCGAAGTCCTCACCAACGCTTGGAATATACAACAGCTACGTCGCTTTTATCCTTAGCATTTCAAGCTATTTGTATATTGTTCGTACTCGCATTTTCAATTTCCCGAAATAATAAGGAAGTACGCTTTACTTATTGCTTTTTGGGAACATTCCCGACCCTCGAGGGCTCGGGCGCGCACGAACATCGAGGTATGCTCGGCTTTACCCTCGGCAAAACCGAGCCTCCCTCGGGGGCTACTACGGGGGGAACCCCCGAATGTCCCCAAAAAGCCGCCAATGTTTTTTCGAAATATCTCCGTCTCGACCCTAAGCTTCTCGTATCCTTGGAAAAAACGGACGCGAGGCATAAGCAACTACGGTACGGGGCTGGCCGAGTCGTAGGGCCGCCTACGCCTCCGGGATACGGCACCCCCCTCACCACCCTACGCCTACGTTGCTTATGAACGCGAACTTCCTCGCAGATGTTTATCTAAGTCACATACGAAGAACACGGAAGTAAAGTAAAGAAACACAGGCTCGAACACACAAGGCCTCGACGGGCCACACATTCAAATTACAAAAACAAATCTCTTATATTCATAAAGTGCGATTACAAGGCGCGACTATGATAAACACTAATCTATTTACAATGGGCTTCGAGGCCCAACTTTCCTACAGGCATCCATCCCCCTGCGGGTCTTCAGGGGCCTCGAATTCAGCGATGGGAGGGATGTCTGCCTCGAGCTTCTCGGCGAGGACGGTGGCGAATTCCTCTGCGGCTGCGTCAGCTTCATCCATGATGACCGACGCGGCGTCCGCATCCGCATCATCGGGAACGACGTACCCCGACGACACCCTCTGGAGATCCATGAGGTAATGCGTCGAGGCCACGGCGAGAGCCCGCAGGACATCGAGGCGGAAGGTACTCTTGGCGTGTTCGGCAATCCGGCCGCCTAGCGCGCGCAGGCGGCTGATCACCGAACTGCCCGAGACGGCGCCCTCCCCCTCGAGCTCTTGACACATGCTCACGGCGGTCTGCTCCAGCTCAGCAAACTCCATCTGTGCCGCCGTGAGCGCGGTGTGGACCGCTTCCTTCGCCGCGGTCTCATCCGCCACCTTTTGCCTCAGCTCTGAGCAAAGGAAATCAACATTAGCCACGGAAGAAAGCAAAACGACGGAAAATCGAAGGTACTCACCCGCCATGTTCTTTTGCGCCTCCTCCCTCTGGGTACGGGCAGCCTCCTCGAGCGAGGAAATGGAGGCTTCCTTTTCCTTAAGGCTAGCCCCCATGTTCTGGAGGGCCACCTCCTTCTCTTCGAGGGCCACACCCTGTTCTTGGAGGGTCCCGGCGAGCGCAACCACGGCCACCTCTTTGTGGAGGAGCTCGGCTTTCTGCTGCTCAAGAGTGGCGCCGAGGCGTTGCAGCTCGGCGCTCTGCGCCTCCGCCTCCCGAGCTCTCTCCTCGAGCGCCGTCCGAAGGCGCTGCAGCTCGGCAGCTTGTGCCTCGGCCTCCTGGGCCTTCTCCTCCGCTGCCGCCCTCTGGACGTCCCGCTCACCAGCAACCCGCGCCAGCTCCTCCTCCAGCGCCCGCTGACGCGCTCCCAGATCGGCCATTTTGGTGTTGGCGTCGATGTTTTTGAGCACCAGCTCGGCGTTGTGTTGCCCGAGCTGGCTCATCTGGGAGTACAGCCGGTTCATCTCGGCGCTCTTTTGGCGCGAGATTTCCCTCAGCTGCTGCAAAGGGGGAGGGTGTGGGTGAGGATGCGTAAAAGCTAAAACCGAATCCGAGCAATTTTCGGGGGGAAATATTTACCTGGCTGACCTGGTAATCCGCGTTCTGATGAAGCTGATAAGCGCGGTCGAGGGCCTGCAAGATCTCACGCCCAACGTCCATCTGCTTGTTCCAGGCCTCCTCCTCCTCCTGCTCCTTGCGAAGGAACTCTGAGGGGACACCGGACGGGACGATAACCCCGAGGTGGCTCCCCTCCGACGCCCCCGCTTCGAGCACGCCCGCGCTGGCCGACGCGAACTCGGCAATATGTGCGGCGGCGCTCGCCGCAGCAGCGGGGTCGATATCCATCGAGTCTCCGTACTCCTCGCTGCTGTCTGGCAGCTCCACCACCGCCGTTGCGCCCCCTGCGCCGTGGGCACGGGCACTATCGCGGCGGTACCCTCGTCTCGGGCCTCGGTGGGCTCCGAGATGGGGGCTCCTTCTACCGCTGGCGCCTCTTGCACCATTTCTTCTGCGAGACCCTCGCCCTCGGCCCTCGAAGGCTCGAAGACGGGGGTCTCCTCCGCAGTCTGGCCGGCAGGGTGTTCCTGCGCGCCCCCGCTAGTTTCTCCTCCTATGTCCGGCCGGGCGGCGATGTCTGCGTCGCCCTGACCGGCCTCAACATCAATGACCGCTTGGGCGGCGCCACCGGCACCGCCATGGCCGGTCTCCTCGGCGTCGGCCGCTTGAGCAGCCGCCTCGGCGCCACGGTGGCCGGCGTCACTCTGACCAGTGTCACCCTCCTTCTCCCGGGCTTGCTGCGCCACCTGGGCCCCTCGGGCCACTGCCTCCCGTAGCCTAGCGGACGCCGCCTCGAGATCCAAGGCGGGCGGGGGCTGCGGCGCCGTGTGCGGAGTGCTGCGAGCCCCGGTCTTGAGAGCCTTGGCCGGGGCAAGCCGCACTGCATCCTTGGGAACGGCCCCGGGGCTGGAAGTCAAGAGGCACGAGTTGAGCGGGATCGAGAAATTTCCCAAGTACATAACAAAAAACGAAATCCAAAATGCTTACCCAGATCGAGCACTCATGCTCCTCTTCCTCGTGGCGCTCTTTCGAGCCTGGGGCATCGGGCTGTCCCTCGAAGACTGCCCCGAGGGCGCCCCCCTCGTGTCAGCCCGATGGCTCGAGGCTGCCAGCACGGACGACTCCTCTCCCGCCGCGGCCTCGTGGCCGCGGATCAGTACCTGGGGCGCAGGCGACCCCTCGCCGGTCGCCGGCGAGGATGACCCCCGTACCGCACCCTCGAGGGTGGGATTCGCCGATGACCCCGCTACGGCCCCCGGCTCCTCTGGCGCCACGGTTGCTCCCTCTTCCTCGTCCCACAGGTAGAACGGTAGGGGGCTCGCGCCCTCCCCGTCCCCCCTCGGTGCGCGGTCCTCGGCATCCGAGGCCTCCTCCGAGTCCTCCTCCTCGTCCTCCTCCGAGGACTCAGGTGTGGCGGGTCGCGGCTTCCCCTCCGCCCGAGCGAGCTGGCGCGCCTTGTCGTGCGCCGCCTTCCTTTTCCTCTTCCTCTCGGCCTTGGCCTCCACCGCGTCCTTCCGCCTCTTCATCTTCTCCGCGTGGAGGCGATTGATCAGGCGCTGTTCTGAGACCGGAGGCCTCGAGGTGCCGCATCTCAAACCCTGTACAATACACACAGATGGGGTCAGGAAAGGGGAACTACACGATGCACGACGAGTTCGAAGCCAAAACTCACCAGGGAAATATACCCCGGCTCGGGACGCATCTTGATCCTCCAAATATCCGCGGGATCTTGGGGAAACTCCGCCACCGCATACTTCGCCCTTCGGGCGGCGTTGGTGTGGGAGAGAAGCTTGCTCGACGTCCTCGAGCCCTCGACCTTGCTCCCGGGGATGAGCCGGTAAATCGGCAGGGCCCTCTCCACAAGAGGGATCACCCTCTGCCGGTGAAAGTTCGCGATGACGTCCGCCGCTGTCAATCCCTTCCTCGCCAAACGCGCCAACGCATCGATAAGGCCCTCGAGCCTGGCTTGTTGGGCTGGGGGCGACACCCCCCAGTCCCACTTCGCCGGACGCTCCCGAAGAACCTTGTTAGTAAACGCCGGGAGCGCGCCGCTGAAGTTTCGAAGGTAGAACCACCCTCGGCTCCACCCGGAGTTGTTTGTCGTCATCTTGCTTGTGATGTAAAGGTTCCGCCGGTTTGGGCGGACGTGGAGCGACAAGCCACCGGCGCGCGCGAACCGCCTTGGCTGGTTCCGCGCGTTCTCGACGAAGAGCTCGCCGCGGAACAGGTGGATCCAAAGATCCCAGTGGACGTCGATGCCGAGGTACCCCTCGCAGACGGCGACGAAGACCGCCGCCTGCGAGATGGAGTTGGGGCTGAAATTGTGCAGCTCCACTCCGTAGTACTCGCACAGCGCCCTCATAAACTTGCTGGCGGGGACGCTGAAGCCCCGTTCGTGGAGGCGCACGAAGCTCACAACATAGCCCTGCGGGGGCTCCGGCTCAGACTCGTCCGGGCGCGGGGAAATCCACGCCGGCGCCCCCGCGTCGGGGTTCCGCGGCAGCAGCCGATCGGCGACCAGCTGCTCCAGCACCGCGACGGTGGCGGAGGACTTCCCCCATGGCAAGGGCTCCTGGATATCCGACATCTCCAAGAGTCGAGGGGGGATGGAAAAAGGAAGGCTCCGAAATGGCTAAGTCTCTTCCTCTCTCTTTCTCTTTCTCCTTTTCTCCTTCTCGCTCTAGGCTATGGGTTCAGGAGGCGACGGAGGCGGAGAAGGCGAAACAGGATGAAGGCAAATGGCCAGGTGAACCCAAAACATCCCCTTCTTCTCCATATTTATGTACCACGGGGGGCGCACCCATAGCCACGGCCCAAATCTACCGCATTCAATGCGGTAGATTTTGCTATCACTGACGGGTGGGCCCCACGACCGCGGAGTTCCCCACGCGCGCACGCGGCGATAAATGCGGCACGGTAACCGGCGGGCACGACGCGACTGTTGTGTTATCCCATCCGTCAGCCGCCGCCCACGCCGCTCCGTCTGCCCGAGGCCGACGCCTGAAAACGCGCGCCCACGCCGCACCGCACGAATCGGGCCACGTTCGCCCACCACCAGCGGAAGACCCGCGCGCACGACTTGCGACTCTGCGTCATTTCAAACCAAGACGGAATATTCCTTCAGGGGTCTCTTTACCCTCGAAGGAATCGCATCTCGAGGCCTTACTGATCAAGGGATCGAAGCCTGGCCCTTCAGGGGGTTCGACAAGCGCCCCAGATCACCGGAGTCAGGGACTGCAGGGATGTGCCATACAAGCTACCCTCGAATGCGGAGTTCGTGACATCCTACGCAGTGTTCAAGGCCAGTCGAGGGTGCCTAGAAGGGGGATCCCATCGAGGGAGAGCGTCGAGCCCTCGGACCCTATCGAATGGGTCCGAGCCCCGCCTAGTGAACCCTCGCAAGCGCTTTATGAGACGTGTCTATGGACCACGAGCCGACCCCTATCGAACGGGGCACGGACATCCACTTGAACAACCCGCTAATAGCTCACTGAAGCAGCCATAGCTCGCGGCCCGGGCATGGGTAGCATGGTGCGCTTCACCCCTCCTCCCTGCGGAAGGGCGACGAGGGTCGTAATTAAAGTCGAGGGTTTCCCCTGAACGCCTTCACACGGGCCTAGGCTCGGGGGCTCCTCGCACACCACGGTTCAAAACCACACCCTCGAATAAATCGACAACCATCACTTATAAAGCTCCACGTGTAAACCGAACCCACCGCTATTAGCGTACGTCCCCCTAACGGCTAAAGCTGAATGCCAGATCGCCGTACCAGCACTAAGAGTGCCGAGGCCGGCTGAAAAAGTGCCGATGCCGGCTGAAAAAGACGCTGGACGGCCATCCCAGTAGAGCTACCCAGCGGGACAACGTTTATAGCCCTTGGACGAGCACAAACTCTCCTCCAAGGCCTCGGGGGCTACACCCGCGGGTGCGCTGACGCGCCCCCGCGAAGGTGACTTCACACATATTCGAGGGTCGTGACTCTCTATACACCCCTATACCCTCGGTAATCCTCCCCGCAGAGGAGAAAGGGAACTTTATTGCTCAAATGCAAGTAAAGATTACAAAGGATCACCGGCGCGAAGCCATCGAAAGATACAAACACATTGCCAACTACGTGGCAATTTTCCCTGTCTTGGGGAGGAGCGAGCGATGAAGAAAGGCACCAAGCCCCTAGCTGACGCAGCGGCGGGGCTGCTAGGGACGCGAGAAGCGGCCCCCAGACCTCACGGGTCCAGCGGGATGCTCTCCTCGCAAGCCTTCTTCTAGCATCTCCTCCACCGAAGACCGCGCGGGGGGTCAAGCTGGCGGACAGCGCCCTCCGCACCGTCTCCCCGAGAGCAACCTTGTCACCGGGGGAGACGATGCGAAAAACAGCCGCCGGACCTGGCGCCAGCGCCCCGGTCAGGCGTCTCCATCCCCCTTCAGGCTAGGGGACATCGCAGGAGCAGGACCCCACGGGCCCGATGCTCTTCCGCTGATCCCACTGAAGCTGAGGGATGGTGCGCACGCCCACTCCGGTCTTCCCCAACCGCTCGCAAGCATTCTTCTAGCGCCAAAAGCTTAAAAAAGCCAGGCCACCACATCTGGGGGCCGGTCGCAAAAAGGCAATGCAAACATTACAAGATTTAGGCAATGCTGGAAGAAAGAGTCGGAAGGCTGGAGAAGAAGGGAAATCCCACGACCCCTATTTATAGCTGTGCCGGGCACAAAGCTTCGAGCTTTCCGAAGAGCAGAGGCTTGTATCGCCCGTGACAAAGCGGCGCTCCACGAGCAAAGGATGTCCTCGGTCCCTGCGCCGAGACACGACCGAACGAAATAAAGCAGAGCTGAGTCCCCAGATGCTAAGCGATGCAGCTTCGGCCCTGGCCGGATGCCCTCGAACGGCGCGCCGTAAAGCAACCAGGAACGCTGGGGCCAAGGCCCTACGTACGGGACAGCACGATGGGAGCACCAGCTGCCAAGCAGCGGGTGCCACCGTCGCCCTGGCCTCCCTCAGTGCGCGGACACGTCTTGTCCTTCAAACAAACAAACAAAGAGGCACGCGCCTCGAAGTACACCCCCCACGGGCGTACTATCCCGACCGGCGTGTTGTCGCACCCGCCGGGCCCGCGCTCAGGCGCGCCCAGCAGGTGCGCGACTTTGACTAAACACGTCGAGAGAGAAACCGCCGAATTACCCTTTGGACGAATCCCATGACTCGACCAAAGCCTCGGGGGCTACTGTCGGGTGCCACAATTAGGGACACCCTAATTGGAGTACTAAAACCACTTTCGAAAACACAAACACATGTTAAGGCAACTGGGCCCACAAAGGCCCCGGCCTCCTTCCAAATCTGGAAGAGAGGAAAGGACCCAAAGAAGCCCAGCATGTGGCCCATTCGCACCCCTCTCAGGCCCACCGAACAATCTCCGCCCCGCTCGAGGGTAGCGAATCTACCCTCGGGCGGGTCACTCATCTCCGCCTCGCTCGAGGGCTCCCCTCGGACCCTCGACCGCGCAATCGCATTTCCGCCTCGCTCGAGGACAGCGGACCTGCCCTCGAGCGGGTGGCCAATCTCCGCATGGCTCGAGGCCATCTCTCGGCACAAGGGACAAGTGGCCCCGCCGCCCAACCGACCGCCGTACAAAGGAATTAAAGGCCAGCTACTCCGCCACGGCTCAAAGGACGGGCGGCGTCAGACTGCCACTCCCGCAGTGGATGTGACCGGCGTCCCGTCCACTGACCCCGGTCACCGCTCTGCCACCCCAGCCGCTATAGCAGCACTGTGGAGCATTCAACGCGGTACAAGACAAGTTGGCGCCGCCCCCGTTACTGTCACGCCGACATCAACCATCCGAACACACCTCCCCCTGGGGAAGGGGTCTGGCGATGTCACGTGCCCTTCCGGGAGGGGCACTCCGCATGCGCGGACGGTCCCGGACCTCCCTCTTGTGGGGTCCGGGACTTCCACGCGCCCCCGGACCTTCTAGTGCGCACGCTCGCACCCCGACCAGGGGATCCGGGACCGTCCCACGCCATTACTACCACTGGGACTCTGCAGGACGGCCGCCGCCATCTCCACGAGACCAAGGACGGAGCCCAGGATGACGGCGACGTGCGTCACCTTCCCACAGTACACTTCCTACAGTGCTCGACCACTGTACCCGCGATTCAGGGGAAAACGACGACTTCCGCGCCCCTACACTCATGTACGCCGCCCCTCCTTACAACTATAAAAGGAGAGGGTGGGCTTCCTTTTGGAGGGGCTGATCGACTCTCTCCAATCAAGGATTGGAAGTAAGCTCTCTGAACTCCCCCTCAGAGGACTCTCAGCACGACTGAGCACTCATCTCAACCAACTCCACCTCTAGCAGAGACTTGGGAGCTTCTCTCCCTCTCTCGCCTCGCTTGTATCCCCTACTACGAGCACTTCGGGTGCAAGATAATACAGTGCCCTCGCACACCCCCTTTGCTGGACGTACGGCCCCGCGGCCGGAACCAGGATAAAACCGTGCGTTACTGTGATTGCCTCTTGCATCATCATCTAGGACGAGGAAACACGCAGCATTTACTAGTTGGGATTCAGGCCCCACGGGTCGGAACGCAGACAGAAGTGCACCTAGTAGCTTAAAAATGGAGCAGCTTAGCTGTTGGCGCAAGCAATTAGCCAGGGCTACCATGGCTGCCTGCTAGGTCCTCGATCGCCGACGTCATTGGGCTGCTTGCGCTGCGACTTGGTTCAGACTTCAGAGAATCAGAGATGTTCAGAACAGACAGACATCTCGCTCCGATCCTTGCCACAGAGCTCGCGCTCCAGTCCTGACAGCGCCACAGCGGTCAGCGGTGCAGTTCCTTTCCTCCGCAATCGGCGGCAGCGCCCGTCTTCCTCGGCGACGTCGGTGGCCGTCCCCGACGACGGCGCGCAACCGCCGCGGTTGCTTGCATTTGCAACAATGGGTTCCCGGCCGCGAGTAGTCATTGGACATCGGTGATGTCGGCGGCGGCTTAGGCTAATTCTGACCGCGGCGCGCCACCGACAGACCGACGTCGCGCGCCTCGCGTTCATATCGGGTGCCCCCTGCTGTTAATCCCAACCGCAGTATACGGATTGGACGTGCCTGCTGATGAGCCGAGGGCCTTGCAACCCTTCTGGCGGCGGCAGACACCCTTTGCCGTGCGAGCATTGTCGCCCGACAGGCACGGCGTGGGTGGTGGCGTGGTGCAGGGCGGCGCAACCATGGCTGCTCCGCGTGGCGCGCCACAGCGCCGTTGTTTCGACGTCGGCCGGGCACGAAGCCATCACAGTCACAGCGATGTGGCGATGTCGAATATTGGAGAACTCGTTTTGTCATGTAAACTCTCCCCCTCTTAGCTTGTGCTAATTTCTGCTTGCAGTCATGTACTGCGTTTGTAACGGCTCCCTAAATATCACCGATACGATACGGGTACGGGTACGGGTATGGCGATACGGTGATATGGCGATTTTCAAAAAATAAGGATACGCCGATACGGCAAGTATATACATTTTAAAAAATATAAATTGCTAAATAATTCTTGAGCACGAAATAGATAATAAACATTACATTTCTAAAGGGCCAACACACATAGCAAATGTTCAAGTTCAACCAGAAATAGCTAAATGATTAGTTCAATCTGGATGGACCTATGTTGATGGGCTCCCGATGCTCTTTCAAATGAGGTGTTATTGGCCCAAAAGTATCGGGCGGAGTATCGGGAAGTATCGGACGGAGTATCGGAAATTAAATCTTTTATTTTTAAATCATAATTTCTCGATACTTTCCGATACGTGTATCGGGCTGTATCGGGGCATATCGCCGTATCGGATACGGGTACAGCACCCATTTTGAAGTATTGGTGATTCATAGACGGCTCCATGCCAAACTTTTCCATCACCGGTTAACCCGGCATCTATGGAAGTCTAATTCAGGTGGGGACTCATCGCCCCCCCCCCCCCCCTAGTGTTTACGTCAAAAAAACAGCGATGTGGCGCGGGTGGTGGTAAGGTGACCAGGAGTGGCAAGATTTAGGTGGCTGCTGCCACCCCGGCGAGTCAGGTGTAAAATCGTGCAGATGATCTTATTAGGAACGCATTGTGTGGATGCGTGACAGACTGATTCTTGCTCTCTGTCCTTTGCTTTTGTTACTCTGAATGTTATCAGCACTGCAAACTCGAATTTGTGTCGATTGCGATGGCTGTGGATTTGTATTAAAAAGCGAACTGTGGGGACACATGACCACATGCGTGCGATGGCTGGCTTTGTCGAGGTGTTGATGTCATAATAGTGTAGTTGTTTTGCCATGTTAAATTGGCTGTCGGTATCTGTTAACTATGTTAACTATATCAGTAAACATGTTGTCTAATATCTCAACTCATTTTGAAATCCATACCGTCAAGGAGGAGTTGTGCATTGCCGATTGCCGTCGGGGTCACTGACCCTAATGGATCTGTACAAATTTGGTGAGAGAGTCACTATTCTGCACTGGTTTTCAAAGTGAAACACTCGGGTATGCAATAAGAAAGAGACCGCCTCCGCCATCCCGATGGACATAGCCCCGGTGACCAACTACAATCACAAGTGACATGAGGGTGTATGACCAGCGAACCCTTCCAAACTGTGTATCTCTCGTGACTGCATAGCCGGTGATATGAGGAAAGCCGCGTACCGTGCAAATATTAGAATGATGGCTTTGGGTCATGGGAAAGTCCTCTGAGATTCGTAAAGACGTGTGTCAGTTTCCTCTAAGATCTCAACTCATTTGGCAAGACACATGATGAGTTTAGTGAAGTAGCATCAGCAAGGCATAGATAGGCCTTATCATCAATTCCAATCACAAGCCGTGTGTAAAACTCTAAATGGTGTAGAAGTATGAGGCAGGAGGAGGGCAGATATAGCTGACTTGGTCGGTTAGATCAACAGCATGGCTTGGAAGGAAGAAAGGTGTGCAAGTCATGAGCACTAACATAGGCGGCATCACACATGTCGGGTGCGCAGTTAGGCTCAACGAATCAGACGGATTTCAGGTACAGGTCAGAGAAAATCAAGCAAGCAGTAGCGATCGTGACCTCGCTCTAAATGCAGTCAAGCTTGAGCTCTTGCCCTCGATGGTGAAGAACGCCTGCGCCTCGGCTCCCTCATGGTGCGCAGGCTTCAAGCACGTCGCGGCAGCGGGACGGGAGACCTAAGAGAATTGTGGTTTCCGACGACGCGGTAGGCCGGCAGCCGTGCCTCGGCGTCGCCGTCGCCGTCGCCGTCGCCGGTGGCTTCCGGCCGGCCATGGCGCGCCTCCGGCATCACGCTTGCATCGGGTGTCGTCGCCGTCGCCGTCGCCGTCGCCGTCGCCGGTGGCTTCCGGCCGGCCATGGCGCGCCTCCGGCATCACGCTTGCATCGGGTGTTGCGGCTGGCGCCTGCTGGTTTCGTTTGCCTGGAGCCTCCTTTTTAATCTCCACCGTAGGATCCCGATCGGACGGCTTTGAGGTGCCCCAGGGGGTGGACGGTAAACGAAATACCGTCCACCCCGGACAGTAAATCAGACAGCGTCCACCCCTTGTGCCAGCGACCGGCCGCCAGCGCCACCCGCCGGTAAGCTGGAGGCGACGAGGGAGGCCAGCAAGAAGCAGCACAGTTACCTGGCGGCGGCGGCACCGGCACCACCGGTCGATGCATCGCTCGCGCCGTCGCGCGGCAGGCCAGGAGGCGCATATCTCGCCCACGGCTCGGAGCGAGTTGCCGGCGTCGCCGCGCGCGGTGGCCGGAGAATTTGAGTGAGGGCGGTGACGTTGGGGACTGTGTTGCGTGGACGCATAAAGCAGTAGTGTCCTCTCCCGATGCCATGCCGAGCAACGAGCATTTCAGGCTTGTATCATCACTGACTGAATGGTTGCCATGGGATCGGATGCATCTGAGAGCTTCTGCTTAAGCAGTTCCAACGCCCATCAGTCCTAAACTACTACTGTAACAGTTTTCTTCGATTTGTTTTCTGTATTTCAGAAATACTATTTGTATGATGCACATACATTTTTTTTTTACTTTCAGACCAGAGTTGAAACCTTGAGGACTTTAAGCATAAAGCTGGCTTGCACACCAGTGCCGAAAAGATAAATCAAGTGCAAAGTCATCACACACTCCGATCTAGATCTCCCTGCTGCAGCACTGAAATAACAGCGCTTCCATTGCTTAGTTCATACACACGGGCTCAAGCAGCAAGCATAAAACTGGCCAAGAACATGAATATAAACCACAAAGCCATCATACTCCAACTAAATCTTAGAGCAACCACAACATAATTCAACATATCCAAGTTCCAACAGTTAAAGATTTTAGACAAGCCTATTGAAACTTCTCACAGCGGGAATCATCAACCGTCACAGCAAAAAGAAAACATACTGGGGACAAGCCATATGGGTTGCACCATGCTGCCACAACATATGAAAATAAAGACATCAGGTTTGGCGTCAGCTCCATGCAGCGGTTTGCTTTTGCCGAACTCAAACACAACCCAATGGTCAAAATCATAGCAGTATACACAGTTGCTCCTCCCTCCCCATCTCTCTGGGTTCATGCATGATAGTGGCTGGACTCTCTTGTCGTTGCTGATGAATATCGCCCAATTCTCCAACTTTTCCACTTTCACCCACTTTGCAGGTTCAGTTGAAGTGTCAAGACGGTAGGCTTCAAAGACACTTCCTGTTCCTGGATAACAACTTTGGCAGCCGATCATGAGAAGCATGTGGCCGCATGCCACCAGCCAAGCGATGCTAATATGCCATTTAGTCATGCTATTTCTCCCACCCCAGGAAACTGGTATTTTCTCTAAGTGGATTCGGGGCGCCGTCAAGTGCACCATGAACAGCCTACGATCAGAACCCATGCCAAAGACCTGGCCTTTGAAGCCTGCAAATTTAGTGAGTGTTCCATTGCGAAGAGAGCATTTGAACCAAGCGTTATTGCCAACACGCCAAAAGAAGTTGGACGACCCAGTGGAGACAATGAGATGTGAGTTTGGAGATGCTAGTGGAGCTGTGAGGGCAGCACCGTAGTAGATCTCAGTGTATTGGTCAACAGGCAGTAGCGGAGGTGAAACATCAATACCAGTGAACACATCAATAAGAAAACAGGATCTGTTGCTGGTGAAGATCATATGGCCAAAGGAAGCACCCCTGAAGGCAAATTTATCCAAAGCACCTTGTGGGCAGTTGTTTCCATAATCAATAGAAAGCACAGGAATCTGAGAAAGAAGTGACTTGTCTTGGCTGGCTAAATCAGTGACATAACATGGCCGTTTGGGTATAAAGGTGTTCCTGGCAGCATTTGGTAAAGGGCGAGGGGAGCAGAAAGGGACATTAGGCTGGAGGAGAAGAGGTGGGAAGAGTGTGTACAGGGTAGATTTGGATTGGTGAGAGGAGAAGGCGGAGCGCCACGGGTGGCAGGTGGCTGCAAAGGCAAGAAGGTCACGAAACGAGCCCAACAAAGAAATGATGGTGCGCAGCAAGCCATCTGGAAGGTCTGCCCAATTCCGAAGCTCGGACATAACTTGCAGGTGAAAGAAGCTCTCTGTGACAAATTGTAAACACAAAGCCAACATTGTTAGCAGGTTGAATTGGATAGAATGAACCATATAAATTAAATTAGAGTAAAATGCACTGGGGGTCCGTAAATTAGTTGATCTGTTCTGTTTAGGTCCATAAACTTCGAAATTGCAGATTGAGCCCCCTAAACTATTTAAATGTGTCACTTGAGGTCCAAAACGTCTCTGACCGGCGTTGACCACCTACGTGGACCGCCACGTCCGATCTACGTGGACAGCGCACACCTTGACCCGCGGTCAGCGCGTGCTGAGGCTTTGCACGACGCGCAGCGCGTCTTGGCCGACGGCGAGGCGGCAAGGGAAGCGAGCGGAGCAGGGATGGTGCGCGCATGGGTCGTGCGGCGATGAGGCAAGCCTCACCGGCCGGCCACAGTGCGCATGATCAAATAAATCTTTTAAGCCTAATTAGTCCATGATTGGATATTAATTGTCAAATAACAACGAACGTGCTACAGTATCCAAAGCCAAAAATTTTCACGAACTAACACACAGCCTAAATAACTGGAGTTATTTAACTATTTGCCATGCTTGCATGTGACACCTGTTCAATTGCTATCCTTAGCTCATATATTTTTACCATTCTTCTACACGCGAAATTAATAAATTGCTAATTTTGCCGACATGGCATACCAAATCAGCTTGTAAGCGTGGGGGCAAGCAAAAAGACCCCTTTGCCCCTGCCTTATCCCAGTAGTACATGACGCTCCTTCTCCTTCTAGCTCTATGACTGGTGGGACCCCACATGTCTTCTTCCTCCAGCCACCATGTAAACCCCATCGGCGCCGCCGCCCTGGCCGGCTGGCCCCTGCCCGCACCGCCTCTCCTTGCGCCCGCTGCGCTTCCTTCGCGTGCGCCCACTCGGCCGCCCCGAGATCCAGCGAGCTCCCGCGCTTGTAGCCCACTGGATGGATGGAGGTGTTGAATAATTCTTGTGCAGGTAGTTATTAGTTTCAGAGTCTTTTTCGGTTTTGATTCTGTTAAGTGAGCTGGCCGTGAGTTTAGGAGCTCTGACGTGCGCACGTTCGGACGGGAGTTTGAAGCTTGGGACGGCAGTCTTCGTCAAGGGATTGTGGCTCCGCTCAACAGCCGGTTGTAATTATCTTCATATTAGCAATAGAGTTCAGAAAAGCTGCAAGTCGGGCAGCACCGAAACGAGACCGTGTCTCTGTGTTTATCCAGTTTTCGCGTGAGTTTGTGTGTGTACTGCAGTGATCTTCATATTTGGTCATGCTGTTTTTTCCACCCCAGAAAACTGGTAATTTTTGCAAGCGGATCCGGGGGCGTCAAGTGCACCATGAACAGCCTAGGATCAGAACCCATGCCAAAGACTTGCCCTTTGAAGACTACAAATTTGTCAAGTGTTCCACTGCGAGGAGAGTGTTTCAACCAAGAGTTACTGCCAACATGCCAAAAGAAGTTGGAGGACGCAGTGTACACAATCAGATGTGAGTTTGGAGATGATAGAGGAGCAGTGAGGGCAGCACCATAGTAGATCTCAGTGTATTCATCGACTGGCAGTAGTGGAGGTGAAACATCAATCCCGGTGAACACATCAAAGACAAAACAGGACCTGCTGCTGGAGAAGATCATATGACCAAAGGAAGCACCCCTAAAGGCAAACTTATCCAAAGCAATTGGTGGGCGGTTGTTTCCATAATCGATAGGAAGCAGAGGAATGTGAGAGCAAAGTAATGTGTCCTGGCTGGCGTTTGGGTACAAAGGTGCTTCTGGCAACATTTGGAAAAGGGCGAGGGGAGCAGAAAGGGACATTAGGTTGGAGGAGAAGAGGGGGGAAGAGTATGTACAGTGTGGATTTAGATGGGAAGGAGGAGAAGGCAGCACGCCAGGGCAGCAGGTGGAGGCAAAGGCAAGAAGGTCGTGAAAGGAGCCTAGCAATGGAACGATGGAGTGCCGAGTGCAGCAGGCCATCTGGGAGGCCTGCCCAATCTTGAAGTTCGGACATGGTGGTGGCGCTTGGACTTGCAGGTGAATGCAGCTTCTCTCTGACAAATTGTGAATCCAAAGCAAATATGTCAGCAGAATGAACCGAACTGAATAAAACAAAGAGGATGAGGATATAGCGTGTGGTTCCTCAAATGTCAGTTGTAAAAATATAAATGCAAGCATAACATAATATGCAAAATAATACTAAATGCAAATCAAACTAGAATGATCTTGATAAGATTGGATTACATGGATATCAAATAAAAATGCAACAATGGATACAAACATATCCAGCCTAATTGCTTGTGGTAAGTCTAGTAACTGTCCCTTCAAAAGATAGAACAGGATAATGACCTGAAGGAAATTTGCGTTAACACTGAAGTGAAACAACTATTACCCTCATAAAGAAAATAGAAAAAGGAAGTGCAGCAACACTGTTATCCTAGTATATTACACAAAAAAAAATCAAAACATTGCATCGACAGTGAAGACGATATCTTTGGTGCCAACAAGTTAATGGATAATCTCTTCGATATTTAGATGAACTACACTTTTGTCTTAAAAAAAATCAAATCTAACCATCTAAGGATGCCCTTGGTATTTTCACTCAGGAACAGAAAAAAACAAATGGAACTGAAAAGTACATTTACAACCTTACTGCGGTTAGTGTTTGACCACCGATCAAACATCACTACATGGTGAAAATGCCAAGATTTCTATGCACAAGTCGCACTGGATTTGATACGAAACATGAACCAATCAATGGGAAATGAATCCGCAAGCTTCTTGCTTTGGCCATCCACATAAAGCAGTAGAGGCGCAGTCTGGGAAGAGAGGGAGAAGGCAAGGGTTGGATGAGCAGTGGGCGTACATGCCTGACCGGGCGCAGACCGGGCGGTGCGGCAGCAAAAATCAGCAAAGACCAAGAGACTGAAGACCTTATTTATAGACGTCTGGATTTCTGATTCACATCCCGCCTGCACAAAACTTTTTTTTTTTGCTTCAAAAATACAGATTGCATGGCATTGTAAACACCACACAAGCAATCATCAGAATACCATATGTTTGCCCTCCATATTCTGCAGGGACAAGAGGAAGCTCAGACATCACAATCGTCTTCAACAACTCATTCAAATAACAGTAGTCGGTTCAGCCTTCCAGGCTTTCCAGCACGCAACCAACAAGTTCACAACCAGTCCAAGAGATTAAAAGTAGCAGTGGAAACATCTAAAGACTGAACGGTGAAACTGATAAGCCTGCAAACGCTTAACTACATCTCCCCAGTTCTAGGTTCTAATACCATACTGGCGTCATCAATGCAGATGCAAAGTCTCTGCTCTCTAATAAAACTCAAAAACGAAATTTCAACGCAAGCAGATGGAGCCCATCGATCACTGGCCGATGTAAAACATGCTTGGGTACACCCAGAAGGGCTGCAGCCTGATGTACCAGTTCCTCTTGAACACAAGGTCAGGGTCATTGTCTGGATCCCACACAGCATCTGCCTCATCACCAAGTCCATGCAAGATCCAAGGTTGATAGTAATACCCATAGTACAAGCAGTTGCTCCGCCCACCCCATCGTCCTGGACTGGTGCAAGAAAACGCCGGGCTCCGGACATCGCTCCCAATAAAGAGTGAGTAATTCTCCAGCTTCTTCACCTCCACCCAAACTGCAGGTACAGTTGACAAGTCGAGGCGGTAGGCTTTGTAGTTGACAGGTGCCCCATCATATGAAAGCGTAATGTAGTGGTCGACCATGAGGAGCATGTCACCGCACACCACGATCCATGGCCTTAGATATGGACATTCATTCATGCCATTCCACCACACAGTTGCTATCTCCTGCAGACCAAGCTCGGGGGCCAAGGAAAGAGTGTAGAGCCTGTAGCTGCCGTCCAATGCGATGAACTGACCATTGAACTCCACAATCTGCTCAATCCGTGAATCATCGAGCCGTAGTTCTGACCAAGAATCACTTCCAACTGGCCAATCAAGAAGGGAGGACTGAATGCTGCGCTGGTTGGATGCTGCGCAAACAAGGAGGTGTGAGTTATGTGATGTGAGGGGAGCTGTCAGCATGCCAGAGTAGAAATAAGTGTCATCGTCAAACGGGAGCTGTGGTGGTAAAACTTTGGCACCAGTGAACACATCAACCACAAGACAATTTTTGCCACCACCACAAATCAGCTGGCCATAGGAAGAGCCGGCAAAGCACAACTCCTCAAATGTCTCTTCAGGAATCTGGCAGCGAAGGGTGCTTTTCAAGTTGGCTAGATCAAGGACCTGGCATGTGCGGAGCTCGTGACCATCGTCACTTCTGGAAGGGAGATGTGGAGCATGGACACTGATGTGGGGCCGGACAAGGAGTGGTGGGAGCAAGGTGCAGAATGTGGATTTGGATGGGTGTGAGGAAAAGGCAGAGCGCCAAGAGCGACACGTCCCGGTGAAGGCAAGGAGCTCAAGGAAGGAGCCCAACAGAGGAATGATGGACTGGAGCAAGCCTTCTGGGAGATCTACCCACCCTGGAAGCCCACACACAGCAGGGGTCGTAGTGGAGGCAGAGGCGCCGGAGATTTTGCTGGGGCTTTGCATGATTTCAGACTCTCTGCAACGAAGTGAAAAAATGAACAAGTTAGAAGTGTGAACTGAATGAGAATTGAAAAATAGGCACATAACTTTCTAGAGACATAGATAACCAACAAATATTTTAGTACACGTGTTGTATAGATCAGAAGCCACCAGTTAAGTCATTATACACTGTTACAAACAAGGAATTCGATGCACATGGACTGATACTAATTTTCAAAATAAGACAGACAAGACAAATAATTGAACTTTTATCCAAATGATAATTAGGGTCTGGTTTCAATTTAAACTTTTCTTCCAGGTCGCCTAAACCTATCTATTGTGAGAATATGATACTTACGGTTGCCCTGCAGCACACATAATTGACACATGAAACAAAGGTGAAAAGTATCTTCTAATAGCAAAAATGCCCAACCAAGAGCAGAAATGCGTGTTCTCGTGCTTGTAGATCAACCATAGCATACAGAAATACATTTCAGTATCCTGAGCAGAACCACCAACTAACATAAAATGGGAATCTTTTATCCTAGCCACATTATTTGTGGGCCGTACAGCTTTTTGAATCTACTTGATCAATGAAATCCATCAATACCAGAGTTTAGCAGAACTCAGTGGAAACATAATGCTGACGAAATATCTTTGCTTGGTTTGGATTAAGAAACAGAAGCACTGAAGAGAAGGCAACGATGTGCGAAATGAAACGAGTAAAAAGAAAACTAGGGACTAGGTGGCAGGAGAGGCTCACTACTGCCTACTACATATTACCATACAGGTGTCTGCAATTGCAAAATTGGAATGCTGATGTGACAAAAAAGAAAACTTTTGTTCTCCATTACCAAATGCTCCAGTTCTACTACCAACTTGCCTACCTAGTAGTCTACTCAAATGCTATAAAAAGAAAAGAAGCCAGGGTTGTTCAGATGGCATAAACGAGCAGTACTGTACCAAAATCAATTACAATAACCTTTTCTTTTCTTTCTTGATTAAAGGAGCCTCATCCAGGCATCTAAAACATCTAGACATTACATGGAAAACTGCCACAGGCTTGACTAATAATGATGATGATCTGCTTTAAAAAATAGCGATGATAATGATGATGAATTAGACCCTGAATAAAATTAGACCAAACCAGTGCTAATACGTCTCCCCGTTTTCAAATCAGACGCGGCGTAATACCCGAAAAAGGAACTGTTCATGATCAAAGTCGGGTCTTTTATGTATCCACATTAGCTGCGGCGCATAATTCCGTTTAAATCTACTCGATCAGGGACAAATGTTCTAGGGTTCTTCCGTCCCGTACGTACCGATAGCCGAAGGAAACCTAACTGTAGTAGCTCGATTCAAGATCACACCACAGGAAACAAATGTGCGACGCAATTTCTTGGCTTGGTATAAGAAATGATTAACCGAAGGACAAAGGAGAAGCACGGATGCGCGGAATGAACCGAGCAAAAAAAAAATCGAAAAAGAAGCTGAGGCTTAGGAGAGAGAGAGAGAGAGAGAGAGAGAGAGAGAGAGAGAGAGCAGATCTTGCCTAGGAAGCAGGCGTCGATTGGCGAATACGGTGCTGCGGTTGCCGGTTGGTGCCAGCGCCTTCGCCGGCAATGACGGCGAGATCGCCTCCCCTTCCTCCGCTTCCCTCTTCCAGTCCAGAACTGCCGCTTCTCTGGTTTGGTTTCCTTCCTCTCGCTCCGGTTCGCTCTGTTCCCTTCCCTATTTATGCTTCCTGCTTCCTGTTGTGGGCCCAATTTGGGCTTTGTGCACATGGGTCCAAGCAATTTTCCAAGTAGGCAGGCCGAATGAAACTCACAGATAGCCCAACAACTATTGCTGGGCCTAGGGCCTAGGGCCTAGAGGAAATTTTTCTTGGGGTCAAGTCGGAATCACAAATTCCACGCTCCAGCTTTACAAATCTGAATTCTAGAATTTTGAAGGAAAAAGGGAAGAAATAAAAGAAGGCTGACCCCTGATTATACTGTATACAAACACACTGTATACTTCTGCATCATATTTCAAAGGCAGATCAATATTTTATTCAAAGCACACATATTGGAGAATGCAGATCATAGTAAAGAAAGCACATGACAATCACACAAAAACGAAACCTCAAATGCGTATAAAATGTTTACTGCTAATTCAGATGGAGTACACCTAAGATCTCAACAGTGAAACGGGCAAGCATGCACACGCTAAATAAGGTCTTCCATTTTAAAAGTGCTAATACCATAATAACATCATCTATGTGAAAGCAAAAGTCTCTGTTTCTGAAGAACTTGAACACGAAATTTCAGCAACGCAAGAGCAGGGCATCAATCACTGGCCATCTCAGTACAGCATGCTCGGGTACACCCAGAACGGCTGCAGCCGTCCGTACCAGTTCCTCTTGAACACAAGGTCAGGGTCAGTGGAATCATCCCACACGGCGTCTGCATCATCACCCAGCCCATGCAAGCTCCAAGGTTGAGTGTCATGGGCATAGTACAAGCAGTTGCTCCTACCACTCCATAGTCCAGGGCTTGTGCAAGAAAATGCCGGGCTCCTCACATCGCCACCAATAAAGAGCGCGTGATTCTCTAGTTTCCCTGCCTCCACCCAAGTTGCAGGTTCAGTTGACATGTCTAGGCGGTAGGCTTTGTAGTTGACAGGTGATCCAAACAAGAGGTTGATATAGTGGTCAACAATCAGAAGCATGTCGCCACATACCACCAGCCATGGCCTTAGAAATGGGCATTCATCCATGTCATCCCACCACACAGTTGTAATCTCTTGCAGGCTAAGCTGGGGGGCCAAGGACAGAGTGTAGAGCCTGTAGCGGAAGTCCATTGCGATGAACTGGCCCTTGAACTCCACAATCTGCTCTATCCGTGAATCATTGAGCTGTAGTTCTGACCAGGAATTGCTTCCAACCGGCCAATCAAGCAAGGAGCGTTGAGTGCAGTCCCAATTGGATTCTACACAAACAAGGAGGTGTGAATCTGGTGATGCCATGGGAGCTGTCAGCATGCCAGAGTTGAAATAAGTGTCCTCGCTGAATGGGAGCTGCGGTGGTGAGACTTTGGCGCCAGTGAATACATCGACAACAAGACAATTTCTCCGACTGCCACAAATCAGCTGACCATAGGAAGAGCCTGCAAAACACAGCTTCTGAAGTGTCTCTTGAGGAATCTGGCAGCGAAGAGGGGTGTTTGGGTTGGCCAGATCAGTGACCTGGCATGTGCGTAGCTTGCGACCATCATCACCTTTGGAAGGGAGATGAGGAGCTGGCACACGGATATTGGGTCGGATGAGGAGAGGCGGCAGCAAGGCACAGAATGTAGATTTGGAAGGATATGAGGAGAAGGCAGCACGCCAAGAACGGCAAGTGCCGGCAAATGCAAGGAGGTCGAGGAAGGAACCCAACAGAGTAACGATAGACTGGAGCAGGCCCTCCGGGAGATCTACCCACCCTTGAACCCCACAAATAGCAAGAGTTGTTGTGGTGGAGGCAAAGCGGAGATTTTGCTAGGGCTTTGCATGAAGACAGTGACAGAGTCTCTGCAAAAATGTAAAATTCGATGATTAGAAGCATGACTTGAATATGAGATGCAGGCAGATCAATTTCAGGAGACATAGGCACCCTGCAAAATTTTTTATGTTTGCTGTACATATTCAAAGCCACTTGTTAAGTTATCATACTCTGTTACAAATAAGAAATTCAATGCAGCTGAACAGAAGATCCTAATCTTCGGGATAAGACAGTTAGACAAAGGAAAAAAACATTTTTTTATTTTAATCCAAGTGCCTAGTTTCAATTTAAACTTTTAATTGAACCTTCCTAAACCTACAGCTTATTTCAGAACATGATATTTATTGTTCCCAGCGGTACAGATAATCGACATGTGAAACAGAGGTGAAAACTGTTATTGTAATGGCACAAAAGCCCAATCAATTGCTGAAAATTGCTTTGTTATTTGTCCTACAATTTGCACGTCAACCATGGCATGCAGAAAAATAGAATAAAATTCTGCTCACAACCACCACCTAACATAAAGTGGGGCCTTTCATCCAAGCCGCATTTAGTTGTGCATACTGCATACATCTGTGTGAATCAGATACATCTATTCTATGGTTCTTCTCTATACCATACAGTTACAACAGATGCAGTGGAAATCAACCATACAAACTCAATCCCACCACAAGAACAATTATGTGACACAATTCGTTAGTCTTGGTTTGAATTAAGAAAACAACACTTCAGAGAAGACGCTGTTGTGTGAAATGAACAAAGTGAAAAGGAATGGCACAGATATCTGAAACCACAATACACACTGATATATATTGGAATTTAGATTGAATGCACAGAAGATTAAAGTACCCAGTACTACTACCTACTTGCCTGGTAGCCTACACGAATGCCACATCAAAGATAAGAATGCCACATGTAAGTTGTTTGGTTTCTGAATTCAAGGAGATTGGAGTAATACTATCATTTCTTAAAGTGGACTATGGAAATGAAAATCCAAAGTTAACTAGTTAAGGCCCATCCAGGAAGCTAAAACATTTAGCCCACTTTACATGAAAAGATACCACAAACTACTTTGCAATAAAAGCATAATTAAGATCGCCAGCCAAATTAGACCAAAACGAAACACCAATGCATTTAATTGACATTTTTTGCCGTTTGCAGATCAACCGTGACATACACACAGCATCAAAATTCCCGTTCGAGACCACCACGCACCATCAAAGTCGGGTCTTTTATTCTAGCCACATCAGAAGGAAGGCGAATAATTCCATTTAAATCTACTTGATCACTGATCCATCAGGTCCATCCATCGATTCTAGGGTTCTTGCGCTCCGTACATCTCACAAATACACCAAAATCGAAAGGAAATCTAACCGTAATAGGTCGAGTCGATATCGCCGTAGAGCAGAAGCACAAATGCGCCACGCAAATTTTCGGCTTTGGCTTCAGAAACCGAGGGTGAGGAGAAGAAACGGAGGTGCGAAATGGACCGATCGACAAAAGAAAAGAAACAAGGATTTGGGTGCTGGAGTGAGCGGGCCAGAGAGGGAGGGAGGGAGGGAGAGCGCAGACCAGACCTTGCAGGCGAATCCAGAGGCCTCAGAGTGGATGCCGCGGTGGTGACTGGTGCCGGCGATGTCGAGCCCGTTTCGGCTTCCGGAACCGCCGCTTCTCGCCTTCCTTCCTCTCGTTCGTTTCCACCAGGCAGGCTACCGCCCCTCTCTTCTCTACTGCTGTTCCTGTTCGTTGTGATCTCCGTTGTGGGCCAAGTTTGGGCCTTATGGGCTTATCGCTCAAAAATTAACACTCGCGTATTGGAATATTTTTTTAATATCTTCCTCACAAGTGTATTCGTAAAGATGTACTGTCGTGTAATCTCTCGGATAAATAAATAAAATGCAACCCGGTTTCTCAAAAAAAAATACCACCCCGATCTTTAAGAGTTTGATACCTCGTTTCATTCCCACGATCTATATTTGACTTTTGTATGCTGTTGTGTTAATTGCTACTGCATGCTTATCGATCTCTACGTACGGTAAAGTATCCAATTCTTTTTAAAAAAGTGTTCAAGGGAAGATATATACAACACATGAACGAGATACATAGCGTTAGAGTAGTGGAACTGTCAAAGAATCTTATAGTGTTTTTTTCTTGGAATGGACTTGAATTCTCTTCCAGCTAAAGATCGACCAATATGCAAGCTGATTTCTTCCAAAACTAAAAATAAATTCAATCAATTCGATATGTAGTTTCAAGATTGAATTGGATTTTTTATTTCTTAATATCATTTTATCTTTACTTACACTACTCTTTATTACTATTGTTTCCTTATAAAATTTTATGCATCGTATTATTACTTTTTTTCATATGCCCAAGCATTATTAGGTCTCTGAAAGCTTGAATGAACCGTACGTTCAAAGTCAGAGCCATCTCCAAGAATTTGAGTTGGGACCCTAAATTAATATAAAGTGTACTTTCACTCATCCACACCATTTTAATCTGCGCTATTGTTGACAATTCATTGCCCCTTGTGCATAGTAGATAGCAAGTAGGATTTCAACAAGTTGAGTATAGAAAAGTAATGTGATTTAAGCATACAAGATTTCCATGATTAGTAGTTTATCAAGATAATAAGGGCATGTTCGGAGGGGCTAAAATTGAGTGCTAAACTTTAGCACACATATTAGCACGCATGCTAAAGTTTTTGAATCTTGACTAAAGTTTAGCCTACCCAGTAACACTCCCGTTTGGATGAGCTAGTGCTAAAGTTTAGTACCTATTAGCGCTTGAATCCAAATAGATATTAAAACAAAAGAAGAACAAACCTTGAAGCTTAAATGAGCAGTTGAAAATCTTAGAATTGGTCCACCGAACAATGGGTACCCAGATTAGCACGCAGAAGAATAAAGGATGGGCATGTGGGGGCCCATTTTTTTGGGCTCGGTACGGTCGCTCACCTTGCACACCCTCATGGACGGACATGTTCAAAGATACTGGTCGTTCAGATATATATGTGCAGCCAGTATCTCTAATGTCGACTCGGTGGTCAAGATCAATGTTTTAAATCGCCGGCTAAGATGTTTAGCGGCAGGGCTGCTATTGCGGTATTTAGCGGGCTATAGCCGGTTTTAGCGGGCTAAATGCCATAGAGGCTGCCCTTCCTAATAGCTATAGCCATTTATAGCAGAAGTTATAGCCGGCTATTTAAAACTTTAGTCAAAATTAAAGTTTGCACAATTTACATGAAACAATTAGTTTGCACTATTTGCATGAAGAAATTAGTTTGCATCGGATATATAGAGAGAGAGCGCGCTAGTGATCATCACAAAATCGAAATGGCACGAAACACGCAAAGCTAAAGGACATGGAATGTTAGCACGGACACGCAAACGCAGCAGCAAATCACGAACGGTACGGTTCTTTTAATATAATAATCTTCTCGTTTCGGCAAAGTTAACAACACCGACCCAGGACGGAGATCGAGAGGGCGAGAGGTTGACGATGGCTGATGTGTGGGGTTCTTCATCACTGCCGCAATGGTGGGAGGAGTGGCAGCTGCGCGTCCTCGTCCTCGGTAGCCTCGGCGTACAGTGGCTTCTCCTCCTCGCCGGCCCCACGCGCCAGTACGCCATCCCGCGCTGGTTCAGAGACTGCATCTGGCTGGCGCGAAGCGGCAGCGACCCTCTCGCCATCTACGCGACACGCGCTCGCCGTCGTCTTCCTTCGCCACGCCGCCGCCGGCGGGGGCGGCAGCTGGCAGGCGCCGTGGCCTTCAAGCGGCCGCCTGCTGGAGGTGCTGTGGGCACCTGTCCCCCTCGTCCACCTCGGCGGCCGGCAGCTGGACGTCGAACAAGACAGCGACGGCGAGGTGTGGATACGGCACGCCATGGTCATGGTGTCCCAGGTCGCGATTGCCCTCTACACCTTCCTCAAGTCGTGGCCCAGCTCCGGCAACGGGCGGCTGACGGCGTCGTGGGTTGTGCTCTTCGTCGTCGGGATCCTCACTCTCGGCGAGAAGCCATGGCGGGCTCTCAGGCGGCGAGCCAGCATCGACAGGCTGGGAGCCGCCGTGTCGACCAGCAGCAGGCCGGCGCATGGATTCATCAAGTGTTGGAGAAGGACGCCGCCGGCGCCGGGTGTGCTGTCCGACGGGGACAAAGTCCGCATGCTACTCTCGGACATGTCTCTGCTAGCCGCTTCCTCCCATCTGATGAGACGTCGACGGCAAGGAGAGGTTGAGGCTGCGGACGACGACGGGGTCCTGAGGCCTCCTCTGAGCCCGAACGCCGCAGGAGCAGAGATGGCATGGCGGCGCCGCGCATTCAGGCTCATCTACGCCACCCGGCTCCTCACCACTCCGGCGTCCATGGCCTACCACCTGCTCCTCCTCCCGTCCCTGCACGTCGCTGCCATCGCGCTCTTCGCAACGAGCGACAAGCAACGGTACGACGCCATGGATGTCACCACGACGTACGTCCTTGTCATCTTGACCGCCGCGGTCGGGCTCGACGCCCTCGCCGCGGCTATCCGCCGGCCGCTGAGCTCATGTCCGCGGCCGGCGTGCCGGCGCTGTGCGAGACGCTCCCCCAGTACAACCTCCTGCGCTCGGCTCGCCGGAGAGTGCAGGCCGGCTGGCTGCGCAAGTGCAGGCGCGAGCGCGACGAGGGCATGGCTGGCGGCGACGTCGCGGGATCCGTCATCCTCGACGTGGCGGTGGCGCGCGCCGCCTCTGCCGGAGGCCTCGACCTCGCCACCTACCGGAGCTTCGACGCCGACAACTGGATCCTCGCCGTGGAGCTGCAACGGCGATGCGGCGCTGGCAGCACGATCGAGAGCAGCCTGCGCGAGCCGTTCGACGAGAGCGTCCTCGTCTGGCACGTCGCCACCGACCTCTGCTTCCGCCGCAGCGGCCCTCCAGCCGGCGGGGACCGTGGGCGTGAGGTGCGCGCGCGCGCGATCTCCGACTACATGGCCCACCTCCTCCGCTCCCGGCCCGAGATGCTGATCACCGGCAGCAGGCGGCACCTGCTCGCCGAAGCCATGGAGGACGTCGAGCGCATCGTCCGGGCCGCCGCCGAGCGGCGGCCGGGGCTCGACGGCGCGGCCCTGCTGGCGACGACCGTCCAGGAGGCAGGCAGGTCGTCGGCGTGCCCTCTCATCCACGACGCGTGCAGGCTCTCCGACGAGCTGATGGGGCTGCAGCCGGCGGAGACGCGCTGGGAGGTGATGTACTGCGTCTGGGTCGGCATGCTCTGCTACTCCGCCGCCACGGGAAGGGGGGGCCTGCACGCCAAGAGCCTGGACGAAGGCGGCGAGTTCCTCACCCTCGTCTGGCTCGTCCTCTCGCTCAAGGGCACGACCAAGAACTTGGCGGACAAGCTTCAGATGCCGGAGCCCTGACGACCAAGAATGCACGAGAACATCGACCAGTGAACTCGGAAAAGATCTGGTTTCCATGATGATTTTCTGCTGTATATATATTTGTAGCTTGCATTGCTTGCTGCTACTCTACTTGACTAGTTTTTTTTTGTCATAAATGTTTCTTAAACTAGCTTAGTCTGATGCTGGTGTGCTATAGCCCAAAGCTGCACTTTGCGTGCAACGAATCTGTTCGCAATACCATATTATTTATTCGCTTTGTTGATTAAATTGTTCCGTGAAGTTGACGGATGTGTTCGCGATAATTATTTTTCATTATAATCAAATGTTCGCGGTCTGTAATATTTTTGTTCGTTGTATATTATTATTTGTTTGTTATGTTTAAATTTTTATTCGTAAAAAATAATTATTTATTTGTATAGTTAAACTATTTATTATTTATTTTCAGTAGCCGAAATTTATTGACAGGCATTAAGAAAATAATTTTCAAAAATATCGTGCAAACATAGGTAATTGTTGTCTTGTTTTGAAGATCTTGTCATAAGAAAGATAATGATGCAATCAGAATTTTAATTTGGATGCACAAGTTAAGATTTATAGATTTTTTTTGAATGAACTCTCCTTATATGTAGGTGATGTCATCAATCTGACTCCATTCACTGTTATTCTATTTTTCTTGTACTGTTTGTACCGGAGTTTATTGGGCTCACGCTTAAGACCCATTTAGAGCATGTTTAGTTCCCAAAAAAAATTGTTGAAAATTTTTACAACACTAATTAGGAATATTAAATATAAATTAATTATAAAACTAACTACATGCATGGACGGAAAATCGTAAGACGAATTTATTAGGTCCATAATCGTAAGTAATGATCGGTCCATAATCTTTCTTGCGTGGTCTAGGCCGCATTGAACTCATGCGCTGATTCTGGCACAAGTCATTCACTCCGTTCGGCAGCCAGCTCCAGCTCCAGCTCCATCCCAATAATATTTTCCTCTCACACCACTCCAGCCACTAGCTCCAGCTCCAGCCAACCCAACAGTATTTTTCTCTCACACCATCTCAGCTCCAGCCTCCAGCTCCAGTCTGCCGAACGCAGTGATTATGGTCGAGGTGAATAGTTGAAGGAGAGGAAATAGTGGGCCTGGAGGGCCGCGATTCGTGCTAGTGTCGACGGAGTCTATTTCATCTGGGCCTGGAGAGACGATTTCAGCCCAAATAACAAGCGGCGGCGCTTTTAGCGACAGCTAACTGCGCCCCAGTATATACCAATCTTAGCGTTTTTTTCATTATTATATTAAAAAACAAAATTTCAAAAATATATGCCGAATAGGGAAATTTTCAAAAATGGGTGTCTGTCGCCCCCCTAATGGGCGACAGGGTGCCTGTCGCCCATCCAGTGGACGACATGACCTAAATGTAAAAAAAATATATTTAGGTGCTGGCGCCCAGGGCGGGAAGCCTACGGCACTGGGTACGCCTTTTTTTTAAGGAAAAGCTATCTGTCACTCAGGTGATTTGAAGACTTTGCTCACTCGATTTGCTGTGCGGTCCGATCTCATTTTAATCCAATCTGCGCCATTTGTTTGTTTTGGTGCCATTTATCTCAGTGATCTGCGGGCCCATGTTGTCGGCCTTTTTTTTATCCTTTCGCCATGTTGTCGGCCTTTTTTTTTATCCTTTTCGTCTGCCGCCTGATATTTCTAGCTGCTCTATCCCCATTCTTCTTTTCAGTTCCATTTCGTTTTCCTCTCCCTTGTGAGCTCCGCTCCCTTCCTAGCTCGGCAAGGTGAGGCGATTTTCAGGTTGTTGTCGTCTCCTCCCTGATTTCTTTTCGATTTGCTCCCTTGTTTGTGGTTTTTGTTGTTGATTTGATCTGCTGAGGCGTTGCTGCGGGATAGGAGAGATCCCAGCAGGCGGCCGGCGCATGCATCTGATCCGGCCCCTCCCCTTGGATTGGACCCTTCTCTCTCTCTCTGCAGGCATGGCGTGGGCGTGGGTTCCTCCCCAACTGTTGCTGCGTTTGGGGATTGGGATTCCATTGTGCTCGGCCACGGCCAGCTCTAGCTGTTGTCCTCTGAATAGCTAGCCTGCATCTCGCCCTCTCTCAATCGATTTCATTGGCGTCTAAGCTGCATGCGTGTGTTATGTGTTCTCTGCTCTCTCCGCTGGAGCGCGCATGGCGGCCCACGTCGGAGGCCGCGCGTCCAGCCACCGAGGCCGAGGACGAGGTGGCGCTTGGGAGGGAGCGGTGCCGGGGGGCGTGGTGGTGCTGCTGCTGCTCGCGTCGGCGCCCGCGCCTCTCGTTACTGTTTCGTCAAGCTCTATCGCCGCCGTTCTATTTGGTTGTATCTATGACATGTGGGCCAGCTCTCCATTTGGTGAATTCCCAGACCGCTTTTGATGTACCTATCGGGTATTCCTGTTTGTTGCTAATCTAATCTATATTAATATGTGACCATAGCACTAATATCAGTGCGTTGCTTTGCTGAATCTTCTTTAGCTACTATATGTACCTGATTCAAAGCATCCATGTTTTTCTGTTTATTTCATTTTAATGTGCATTCTGTCACTAACTAATTCAATTTCCTTCGGTACTAAAATATTTTTAAAGTTACTGACAGTGTTCCTAAGTCTTATTTACAGTGTTCATTACACTGTCATTTCAATGTTAGGTCATTGTAATTGTAGTGGTTGACTTGATTTTAGATGCAGTAACCTCTGCTTCCTGATTTGACTGATTCTATTGCATATATTTACTTTTGTACCTTTGAGAACCATATAAATTTGATTGGTTCCGGTGCATTGATTTACTTTTGTACTTTTGAGCACTATGGAATTATCTGAAATACCTTTTTCATGTTCAAGCAATTTGTTAGTCATATTGTATTAATCTAATTCATTTATTTCATCAGTTGATTCAAGCAAAAGGAGTTCGCTGTGACCAAACCAGGGCAAAATTTGAAGTATGGGAGGCCTCGAAAAGGTATTGTGATTTTGCCTTTCCATGCATGTTCTCTTATATTCCTAATAGTTAGCTTGATGTTTAGGTATATGTATTCATATTGTATTATTAAATTAAATTCCTCTTGGGATGATTCCTGTATTGATGTTTATGTGTGCCCTCTCTGAACTGTAAGTTGCAATTTGTATTGACAGCTTTCTGTGAATGTTTACGTGTGTCTTGTATGAACTGTAAGTTACCATCACTTTTAATTATATTGACAGTGCTTTTCTTATAAAATTACAGTGGATATTATACTGTAAGTTACACATGTAGCGGGTGTAATTTTGTAGAATCTGACATTTGTATAATCTGAAAGTTTGCATTTGCATTTGTGGGATTATACAATGTGCCCCACAATTTCTGAAATTATGTATTCCATAGAAATATTTTGAGAACTTTGTATAATCTGACAGTTTGCATTTGCATTTGTGGGATTACACAGTGTGCACCTAATTTCTGAAATTTTGTAATACATAAAAAATATTTGAGAATTTTGTAATTTGGCATCTTTGCATTTGCATCTGTGGGATTACACTAGGTGCCCCATAATTTTTGGAATTTTGTAATCCATAGAATTTTTTTGAGAATTTTGTAATCTGACATCTTTGCATTTACATCTGTGGGATTACACTGGGTGCCCCCTAATTTTTGAAATTTTGTAATCATATAGAAAATTTTGTACATTTTGTCTTCTTATTATTTCTTTTTTTTTGTTTAAGTCAAGGTGCCCCATAATATTTTTGTTTCAGCTCTGTTTGAATTTTGTAATTTGGCATCTTTGCATTTGTATATGTGGGATTACACTAGGTGCCCCATAATATTTGAAATTTTATAATCCGTAGAATTTTTTTTTGAGAATTTTGTAATCTGACATCTTTGCATTTACATCTGTGGGATTACACTGGGTGCCCCCTGATTTTTGAAATTTAGTAATCATATAGAAAATTTTGTACATTTTGTCTTCTTGTTATTTCTTTTTTCGTTTAACTCAGGGTGCCCCATAATATTTTTGTTTCAGCTCTGTTCATTCTAGTTCAATGTGATTAGCTGATTGATTATGTTTTGTTTTTTTCCAGTTATTTGCACTTAAGCAGAATGCTTTTAGGAGGGATCTTGTTTCCTGTGTCGGCTACATGCCTTTTCATGAAGATGTGAACCAGCATCCAAGAGTTATGAAGATGATATGAAGTTTTTGCTATATCTTGAAGAAAGAAGCTAGGCCTTTTTCTGTGCAGTCTTTTGGGAGCAAGTTCTAGGTTATCAGATCAAGTTCTTTTGTCTTTTGTTTTACTCCTTGTTTAATATTGGTTTGTTATTCTTTTTAATACAACTTGTAAGGGATATTAACTTGTTCAAACTCTAAATTATCTTATCTCAATGTTCTATTTATTTGTTCCTATAAAATTTGATATTTCAACTTCTAAAGTATATTAAGTTGAAGTATATTAAGTTGTTAAAACTCTAAATTTGTTCTTTTATGATTATTCAAACTTATTAATTTTTCATGGTTCCCGTTCTGTAAAATAGAAATATTTTAGCTCTTTTTGTGCCTTCTATTGGATCAGACCCACATTTTCAAAATGTGGATTCTGGTGCAATTTTGTTGTAGGCTATATTTCTTATTTTGTTGTATTATTTATTTTTTATCAAAATCTTGTTTTTGAGTGTCATCTATACTAAGAATCACTCAGTTGTTGTTTGTCTGCTATATTCGAGTGATTTGATGGGCTTCCTCACTCGGGTGACAGAGTCTTCTGTTTCACTCAGTTTTCTTTTTGGTTTTGATTCGTGTGATTTGCTTTGTCTTTTCACTCGAGTGTAGATGCCCCCCCAAATCACCCAAGCAGGCTATAGACAGAACTTTTAGGTGCTGGCACCCAGGGCGCATTAAACAATGAACTTGTAAAATCGATTTAAAATCGAAAAAAAAATAAAAAAAACTACAAACTCAACTGTTCTAGATTCTATGAAACATGATCTACAACTTTTGTTACATAAATTTTTTTATTTGATCAATGTATCTTGCTCTATTTTAAATACCAGTTTAATGCACTTTTATTTAAATATCAAGATCCATCCTTTGGATGCATGTCATCTTTGGCCAGAGTGTTGAATATGGTGAGCATAGGCTTGTATAAAATTGGTAGGCCCAGAAAACATTTCTAGAATAAGTTTTTGAATTAGATCTTGCAATATGTCTAGTTTAAATGGGTTATTTATCCATGCTGCTATACTGAGTATTAGAAGCCATAACTTTTACAGTACCATTATTTTATTTCCTAAGAGCTATAAAAAAAGGTTGGTAAATTTTAGATAAGCACAACTAAACCAAATGAATTATTTCAGATTTTTCTAAGTACAAAAATTATTTTTCTTGATTTAGATACATTGATCAAATGAAAAACTTTATGTAACAAAAGTTGTAGATATTATTTCATAGAATCCAGAACAATTGAGTTTGTATTTTTTCGATTTTTTTACGATTTTATATCGATTTTACAAGTTCACTGTTTAATGCGCCCTGGGCGTTAGGACCTAAATGTAATTTTTTTTACATTTAGGTCATATCGCTCACTGGATGGGCGACAGTCACCCTGTCGCCCATTAGGGGGCGACAGACACCCATTTTTGAAAATTTCCCTATTCGACATATATTTTTAAAATTTTGTTTTTTTTAAAATATAAAAATGAAAAAGGCCCCAATCTTAAACACGAATGCAGTGGCTTCAAAAAAAGAAAAAAAAAAGAAAACACGGAGCATATAGGGCTTCTGCCTTTCGTTCTGGGCTGCTGATGGGTCCGACGTGTTTGAGGTTCGGCCCGTACGATTAATTGAGTCTGCCAACAACACAACAAACAAACGTGTTTTTTTTTATTTTTATATTTTTCAAAATCGTTTTTTACATAAATATATTTTCAATTTTATAATTTACAGTTTTGTACCCTACTGCTCGGCTGCGGGGCGGCCGGCCCCTGTCGCCCTACTGCCGGACAGTAGGGACCTGAATATAAATAAAATTTATTTTAATCGTATTTTAGTCTCAGAGCGGAGCCTGCGGCCGGTATCCGCTGCCCGGTGGCGGAGCGGTACAACAAACAAACGTGTAACCCATGGGCCAAGTCGGCCCAACAATTCACCTAGTCTGGACCCACCCACCCAGGCAGCCGCTCGGCTTCTCCGGGAAGTCCGGATCGGCGGCCGCTTCCTCGCCGCCTACCATGGCCGGCCGCCGCCGCCGCCGCGGACATCTCCGACAAGAACGGCCGCCGCTGGCGCCTCCGCCAGAAAATCCCCCGCCGATGGAACCCACCACTCGCAGGTCTGCGCGGACTCCCTTACTCTAAGCCCCTCTCGTTCCATGCCTCTGTTTGGTTTCCATTGCTACAACTTCGCTGCATCGATGTTTAGCCAGGCCAATTAAATCAACCGCGGAGCTCTTCTGGCATGCATCGAGCAATGAACTCATGAATCGTGTGCCCTCGTCCTGGCTCGGGCTGCTGCTGGCTCATGGATTCATACATGGTCATGCGCTCATTATGCTGCCTAAATAAAATTGTTTGTTTGCTTTCCTATTGTTTGTTGCGAAATGATAAATCTCATCAGTTATATTACCATGGAAATACTATATTTATGTGGCGTAAGAGCTGGCTTAATGTTTCTTGTATAAGTATTGGGTCACTTCATTCTTACCTTCATAAGAGATACCTACCAAAGTTCAGAAAAGTTAATGCTATATTTATGCACCTCTCCTTTTAGTAATAGCTCAAGGATCCAGAAAGAGCTCAGTGATGAAACTATTAAAATCTGGACAATTCTTAGCTTAAAGTAATTGTATGGTGTTATATTAGCTTTTGTAGAGTCTAAAGAAGGTGGATTCCAGTTGCTCATTGGGTCAGTTCGTCCCTAGATAGCTAAACTTTCCAGGAGGGCAGGGCGTATTTTGAAACCTGTTGTATCATGGAGACCTCTAAGTCTCATTGCTTGATGTTATCGGTCTTGAGGTACCTGACGGTTATGAGAGTTGGAAATATACATGGATTTCGCATTCTGCTAAGAACTGTAACAGTGCTGTTGATGTTATTGCTGTACCTTGTTCTCATGTTTGGCATGTTTATATACATCCTATTATGAAGTTCAATGAAATGGAGATGTATGTAGAGCATGTTTCTTTTATAACTGTACTTTTTCGTTGTTGTCATGTTCATATCATTCAGTTCTTACTTCTGATCCATCATTTTTTATTTCTCTGTATTTTGCAGGGAAGTTGCCATTCCAGATAGGCCCCTCAAGAAAACCTGCCATGCTTCAAGCTCTACCTCAACTTCCATGTCTGGCCCTGATGTCTGGGCAGATCTCCTGGACAGCCTGCTTCTGCAAATAATTGCCCTCCTTAGCTCATTCCGTGACCTCCTTGCTTTCATCGGCACCTGCCGCTCTTGGCGCGCTGCAGTCTCTTCCCTCCCACCTGCATTCAGCTTCAACTTTCCACCCCTCCATTTCCAACCAGATGGTTATGATCCTCATCCCCACCGTAATTACATCAAGCAAAGCCTTTTATCCAATATCAAGTGGCAGCTTGTTGATCCTGCAAAGCAAACCTCCTCCCTTCGCTGTTCAGCACCCCAAAACTGTCAGGTCCGCATGCGGTATTTGGGCTGCTCATATGGTTATCTTATCTTCTCCAATTTGGAGCAATGCCTCCTTGTTGATGCATACAGTGGTGCTACTGTGAAGCCTCCCAAACTCAAATCCACTGGTATCTACTGTGGATTCCTTGTAGCTCCCATCAACTCACCCAATTCGTGTCTCCTCTTTTGCTCGAGATCATCAATGTTCCAGTGGCAGGTTGGATCAAACTCTTGGTCAGAGCACCCTCTTGATGTTGAACGCATCCTTCAAGTTGTGTTCTTCAAAGGTGAGATGTTTGCCATGGACTTGCTTGGGAGGCTCCACAGAATAAGCTTGGCGCCTCAGCTCAGCGTGCAGGAAGTAGCAGTTATGTGGGGAGAGGACATGGTTGTAGGCATGAGTTTTAAGCAATGGTTGGTGGTCTGTGGTGAAATGCTTCTGTTGGTTGACTTCTCAGTAAGCATTGACCGCTTTTCAGGCTTCAGTGGCACCTTTAAAGTCTTCTGCCTTGACTTTACAGTTGAACCAGCTAAGTGGGTAAAGGTGGATAACTTGGGAGACAATGCTCTCTTTCTTAGCATGGATAGGAGGAATCCAACATTCTCATGCATGAGCCCTGAACGATGGGGAGGAAAAAGCAACAGTATTTACTTCGCCAACCCATCTGCAGATTGTAATGAACCTTGGATTGTGGCCGAGCTTGGTGAGGTGGTGCCTGGCGCACCTTACTGTTCAGAATCCATCATGGCACCCAGATTCGGCATCCATCACCAGCGACCGCAAAGCCTTTGGGTGCTCCCCAATTTGGTTTATGGCATTGGGCGATGACAAATCTTTGCTTGCCTTGGAGTTTTGGCTATTCGTGGGAGCCCCTTTCCTTTACTACCCTAATATGATGTATTAACTGGCTATTCTTGTAGCTGTATGGTTTCATTGACTTGGCATTCAATGCCCTCCTGTCCAAATTATGTTGTATTGTCATGTGATAGATACTACCCTGAAATATTGGTCCATGATCTATCCATGCTTTGCTGGGCTGATTATGCAATATTTTCCTTTTGCGTTATTTTGCATCTGATGTCTGATGTCTTCCAGGCTGGTATGAATTCTGTCTGGTTTTCTTGCAGAGGTGGAACTTGATACTATGTTTATTATTACTGTAATAAGCAGGATCCGGGCGTATAGCCTCACCAACATAGATGAGAAAGCTGACACTCAAATTCTGTACAGAGCATCTGTGACAAAAGATTGTGTTACTGCTGCTGGAATGAAAAGCCGGAATCACTGTGTTACGGCACTTGGCAAGAGTGTAAGAACGAGTGCCCTCTCTGTAACCCCAAGTGCCCTCCCAGCCAATCGACGATTGCTTGATGTTTTAGACAATCGTCAGCATATGGATGGCCAGGATTTTCAGTCCAAATTTGATAGGCAAATCGATTGATTATTTGGATTCTTGTCACTCAATTTTTGTTAGCTGGAAATGCTACGCGGCTTCATCCTATTGGCCTGAAAAAAAATAGAGTGATGCTATTCGAAATTTTACTCGATTGTTGTGGAGTCGTTCCCATCTTTATTTTAGAATCGCAGCCACACTCAATTTTCGGGGCATATGAATTTGCAATAGCGTTTCATGATCAATAATATGAAATCATCTACGGTCTTCATTTTGGCCTTGGAGATGTATACAATATTGCCTTATGATTGTTTTGCTTAGCAGACCGGAATTGTTTTGCTTAGGGACGCTAAGTCAGGGAGCCGCACAGCGTCTCCAGGGAAAGGGTTCATCAGCGAGAACTCGCCGCCGGGGCGCCTGAGGAAGAGCCAGTTCGCCACGGAGCCGTGGCAGACGGCGTCCTCCGGTCCGGCACGGGCATGCGGTGGATTTCGCCGCCTGGGATGCTCCAAACCGAACGCGGTCAGCTAGAGGGAGCCGCCCGACGATGAGGCCCAGGAGCTCCGGCTGGAAGTCGATCTGCCCAGGACAGGCAGTGCCTGGCGGCCATCGTGCAGGATTGAGACGGTACCTGGCACGGTTTTGGGAGGGAGGGGGAGCAGAATCCGACTCAGTTTCGACGAGTCATCCAAACAGCGTCGGCGGTGGTCGATCCAAGTCCTATCCGTGTTAGACGTGAGTTCGTATCCGATTCCAAACAGATCGAAGAAACCCTCCAATATAAGTAGTCCCTGCTAGCTTGTTCTCCAGTGCGTTCTCCAAATTGGATCGATCGGTTTTCCTTTTCCATGGCGGCGGGGGCGCCCGCAGCACGCAAGCGCCCGGCGCCGGACGAAGCCGCCACCCCCGCGGATGCCGGCAAGAAGAAGAAGAAGCGGGCTCGCTACCAGTTCGAGAACATCGACGACTACGAGATGCTCGAGGAGCTCGGGGAGGGCATCTTCGGCGTGGTGGCCAAGGCGCGGGACCGCCGCACGGGCGCGACGGTCTCCGTGAAGTGGATCCGCGGCGACGAGTTCGACGGAGGCGGCGCGCCGAACCTCCCCGCGGTCGTGCGCGAGGCCGGCTGCCTCGCCGCGTGCCGCGGCCACCCCGGCATCGTGCAGATCAAGAATGTCGCCAAGAGCGAGGAGACCGGCGACCTGTACATCGTCATGGAGCTCGCCGGCCCCAGCCTCCGCAGCCGGCTCGAGGGGCGGCCCTTCTCCGAGGACGAGACGCGCGACTCCATGAGGCAGCTCCTGCGGGCCGTGGAGAAGCTGCACGCCACGGGGACGATCCACCGCGACATTAACCCTGACAACATCCTCGTCGGCGCCGACGGAGCGCTTAAGATCTGCGGCTTCGGATGCGCGACGCCGGCGAGGCGCGTAGGAAAGACGTTCCTGGGAAAGCTCCAAGGCACGACGATGCAGTACCGCCCGTCGGAGCAGCTGATATGCAGCCAGTGGTACGGGCCCGAGGGGGACATCTATGCGCTGGGGTGCGTGATGTTCGAGCTCCTCACCGGCGAGCCCCTGTTCACGGCGACCACGGAGGATGACATGATCGAGCAGACGCTGGAGCTGAGCGACGAGCTTCTCACCATGGGAGTGGAAGCGTTCGACGACGTGATAGACCACCTATCCTTGGCCGGGCGCGAGGTCCTTGCTGGCCTGCTGAGCTACGACTCCTGGGAGAGGCCCACCGCGGCAGACGCACTTAAGCATCGGTGGTTCACTGAGGAGGATGTGGAGACGAAGCCCCCTGCTGCCGTGGAACCCGAGTTCCCTGGCTTCGTGCCGCTGTTTACACAAGCATAGGATAGGAGACCAGTAACTTGCTGTGGTGTCAGCGCTGCAATGCAATAGTCTAGGTTCATGTTTTGTCTCACTTCAAAGATAGTGTTTTCTTTCGTTTTCGTTTCTTTTGGGGTGTTGCCATTGTCGCCTGAAGAGGCTCACGGGATGATTCGGCCCAACAATGATGATTTCAGAGTTTTTTTCCTTTTTATTTCTTTTCTTCTCTTTATTTGTTTATATTAGGCAGGAGTGAAAGCTAGAGCATGTGTTAGCACGTGTATATATACTTATAAGATTTTTCTTTGTGATGCAGTTATGTTTATTGTTCATATAAAATTATTTGCTTGCATGTAATTCATTTGTTCTGATGTCAAATTATTTGTTGACTTTGTAGATTAAAATGTTTGGCAATGTTGACTCGTTTGTTGGCGATATTGATTTTTTATTATTTATTCTATACAACCAAATATTCACGATATTTAATATTTTGTTAGTTGTATATTATTATTTTTTGTTATATTTGTTTTTATTCATAAAAAATTATTCCCAGTATCCAAAATACATTATTTAGTATTAATGAAAATAATTTTGAAAAATATTATGCAAATATAGGCAAGTGTGGTCTTCTCTCGAAGATCTTGTCATTAAAACATAATGGTGCACTCCAAATTTAATATAGATGGTCAGTTTAATATTTATAGCTTTTTTAGTCTCGAATCTGTATTCATATGAGTGACATCATCATTCTCCTTTCTCAGCATAGATGCAATCTTGATTAGCTGGCATTATTAACACAACAGTCAAACTATTTAATGGGCCAGCCCAAATTAATGCTCCACAACTAAGGCCGTGTTTAGATAGAACGCAAAAATTTTTTGCGACGGAATCTTACTAATTTGAAGTAATAAATGAAGTCTATTTACAAAACTTTTTACACAAATGAGTTGTAAATCGCGAGACGAATCTAATGATGCTAATTAATCTATGATTAACCCATAATTAGTGGATGGTTACTGCAGCATCACAGTTGCAAATCATGGATTAAGTAGGCTCATTAGATTCGTCTCGCGATTTACAGTCCATCCATGCAAAAAGTTTTGTAAATAGACTTCATTTAGTACTCCATGCATGTGTCAAAACATTCGATGTGATGTTTTTTTTGCGTTTACGGGTTTCCGGGTAAAGATCTAAACAGAGCCTAAAATAACCCAGAGTCTGCTTAACCATCACGCAAAGTGATGCATAGTCGCGTATGTTGCAATGGACAACACTACTACAGAATAGGGATTTAGTAACACCAGATTAACACATCTTGTTAGTGTTCGTAATTTTAATAGCCTACCAGCTTCACTGGCATGTAACATCCCGGATTTTCCGGAATGTCAATAAGTCGAAAAATGAGAATTTCAAAAAAAAAATTGTGGTAATGCTGTAGCATCATCACATTGTCGAGCGCGTGCGCGAGTAATTAGACCTTATATAGCAACTTGAGAAGTGACATTGGTATCCGTAGGAGTGATGTCTTATCAGTACATTTGATACACTAAGATAAAATTTTCACTTTAGAAACGAAACCTAGCTAGCTGCGAGTCGGTCGTACTCGGCCTTCTCGGTCAGACACGAGGCAGGAGCCCAGGAGGTCCTTGCTCTCTCCTGCCACACTAGCTAGTAGCAGACCTGGCTCCAGCGCTTGCTGGCTTGCTGGCCCGGCATGGCAAGGGCAGGCAAGCAGCCGACGTATAGCAGTGCCCAAAATGCCTCCAGAAAGATCAGAGCCGATGGCTTAATAGCGTTCCAGCTCGTGCTTGATTGATAGGCGTGGAAAGGGAAGCCTATGTGTGCGTGGGTCATGGAATTGACTACAACCGCTATCTCAAAACATGGGAGGTTTTCAAAATATAACGCCTCTTAATTATCCTGAATTAAGAGAATATAGGCTATTGGCGCGCGCTACTTTTATTCTTCTTTTTGCTGCTTACCTGATTTTCCAAATTGGAAAATCGAAATAAAGCTCTCTTTGTTCAATCTATCTGGATCTAAAAAATCGAGTGAGAAAGCAAATCGGAAATTACTCAAGTTAGTTAGGAATTCCGAAAATAGACATGATGATTCTCAGCTACGGTGGGTGTTGTGCTGGCCAACGCCGTCCTCAGCAGCTTACCGCGCTTTACCACATGTCCTCGATCCTTCTTCCGAAAGGTGTGCGCTGCTTGCTTGATGCAAGGCGCCGCGCTTTCCTCTGGACCGGCGATTCCCACTGCAATGGCTCGCAGTGCCTTCTCTCTTGGGATCAAGGCTGCACTGCCAAGGAGCTTGGTGGTCTTGGAGTCAAAAACTTTGAGGATGTGAACCATTGCCTCCTCATGAAATTCGTCCACAAACTCCTCGGTCCGTCGCTTCCCCCTGGAAACGCTGATTCCTATCTCACTCCACCGATCTGGTGAGCGACTCCTACCTTGGGCAGTTGGTCCGTGCCGAGCTGCCACGTTTCCAAAGCATCACTGTGGTCATGGTTGGAGACGGCACTCAGACCTCCTTCTGGCATGATTGCTGGCTGCTTGGTGATACCCTGGCCTCGGCTTTTCCAGCGCTCTACTCCCACTGCATACGACCTGGCATGTCAGTGGCGACATTCTGCTCGTCAGAGTAGGCGACTTTGTTCTGACCCAGGCTCTCTGCAGCTGCCGCTGCTGAACACCAAATGTTGTTGGATTGCCTTGATCCATTCCAACTCCGGGACATGCCGGACATGCGTTGTCGCTGCGAAAAATGGACGACTACCAAACTACTCGATTGTGTGTTGTCGTGCATTCGATCGGATATGGCCTAGCACACAATGACTCGAGGATTTAGACTGGTTCAGGCCGGAAATGCCCTACGTCCAGCATGGGGGTGGTTCTCTCCTTGTATTGCTTGAGCCCAGGTGCTCATTAGGGAGAAGGAGATGGGGAGTTATAGCTGAACGAGTAGAACTAGAAAGCTATAGAGTGTGGAGGCTAAAAATCCTCTCCCTTCCTATGTGGTGTGTCCTCCCTTTTATAGACCAAGGGAGGCTCGTTACAGAAGAAGCTAACGTGTTGCCCAAGAAGAAAAGTGGCGCTGCAGATTTCTTCCGGATGGGGCTTCTCAGTCGGGGGCGATGTCCTTGTCAGTCGGGGCAGTCTTTCTGCAGGCAGGTACGACATGGTGGCCACCCGAGGAATTCTTTGTCACTTCAACTAGGCAAAGTTGTGTCCGCAGTATAGCCATCAACTAGGCAAAGTTGTGTCCGTATTACTGTAGCAATTTAGCGTCTAATTACAGCCTAATTAGATTCATTAGATTCGTCTCGCCATTTACAGACAGCAGTCGCAATGTGTTTTTTATTTCATCTAGATTTAAGTCTCCATGCAGGTGCCGGAAATTTTTTTGAAATTTTAAATTTTGTAACTAAACACGGGCTTGGTGCTGCGCAGCGGGAGGTCGAATGGAGCAGCCTATAGGAGACCGCACCGTGGCAGCACTCGGACTTGGTATGGGGCGTAGCAAGCGAGACCCGAGGGGGTGTGTGCGCGTGGTAGCTTGCTGCTTGCTGCTTGCTGCTTGCTTATTGCCTTTGCTCTGATTCCCCTTTTTTTTTTGATTGGCTTGCATCTGGAGCCGTGGTCTACACGGGTGTTCTTGATTGTTTTTCCTGCTCGTGCATGCGAGCTCGGGGAATGGAATCAGTGATATTTGTTTAGCTGTGATGGTCATTTAAGTGGGCCTGCTGGGACCCCGGGCCCTCGGACCCGTCATGTGCCGTCTGGCAAACACGCCGAATGCTGTATTCACCTACCGTGCGCCTACCAGACCTTGCACCCTGTTGCCACCAACTCCACAGATTTCATGTACATTTGGAAGATGAAGCTCCTAAACAAGGTCAAGTTTTTCGGCTGGTTACTCTTCATTGGCCACCTCAGCACTCGCGCTCACCTACATCGCAGGAATCTGCGAGGGCGAGAGGAATCATACTGCGATCTGTGCCCCTCCCAGCTGGAAACTGATACTCACATTTTTGTTGAGTGCCCGCGTGCGCGGGATGTTTGGCTTTGTTTTGGTCACTTGCCATTGCCTGGACAACACCGCACACCGTGGGCCCTTGGCAGTGAACTCCCCCTCCCGGATCAAGACCGACCCGATGTCTTGCTCCTCCTCCTATGGCACATCTAGAAGGCTCGGAACGCCTTGATTTTCAATCATGACAACCTCTCTACCGTGGACGTTCTCCGCCGAGTTCTCCATGACCTTGAGGTCTGGTGTTGCAGATACGGATGTCACTCCCCACACATGGACCACTGGAAGGACTCGATTCGCTCAAAAGTATAATGTAATACTGTTTTCGGTAGCTCCTCCCCTGCTCCTCTCAACGCCCCTGTAATTCTCGACCTGGGATGCCAGGTTTTATTTTGTACTAAGAGCAACTCCAGCCGGGCCTTTAAATGGGACTCTATCTCTTGTTTTAGTCTCCCAATAGAAAAAACATCTCCAACCGGGCCTCTATACGAGCCCCCATTTTGGGGAGACCACTAAATTTTGGTCCAGAGTCCCTAGAACTGGAGGCCCTCTAAATTTAGTCACCCTGCTGGAGTTTGAAGCCCCTAAATTTTTATAGGCTGGCTCCTAAAAGCAATATAGGGGCTCAAATTTAGTCTCTCCGTTGGAGTTGCTCTAAACCCATGTGTCTTCGATCAATACAAATCAGTAGGTGGGGCGACTCCCCTCCGATATTGCTAAAAAAATGATTCTCCGACGACATCCATCAATGGCACCCACGTCTCTCGCATGATATTTGATGCTTGACTCGAAATCTAGCCGTTAACAGTCAAAATTGGCATAGACGGATCAGTCTAACCGGTCTAGCATGTGTAATCGAGTAGGTGTAGATATAATTAGGAATCTTTTTGTAAACTGACTCGAGAAGGCTAAGGGCGATTGAGGATATATAATCCAATCGATTCGATACAATTATTTGCTTTTTAATTTTTAGTCTCCAAACTCTTGCTTTTCAACCCTAATTCTGTTCTTCCTACGTTTCTACAGTGTTTGAAGACGTTCTAAGTGGCCTGCCAATTTCAGAACAACCTTAATTCTATTAGCTCTAACGGGTCCCTCCGAGCTCGTAGTTCTATATTTTCACCCTGCCCCTAGGCTAACCGGTCTGACCGGCCTGCATGCGCAGGTGCACCGCCAGCGACGATCATTTGCGATCTGTGCGTTCTAGCACTTTCATGTTTGGATCAGATTTGCGTCATTATATTTTTTTGGCGACTCCACTAAAGAAGAAATAAATCACCATGGACGAATATGGCTGGTGAAGATAAGACAAAGCAAAAGTCGACCCCAACAACATCATCGACACCGAGTATGACGATGTACCAGAAGATAAGCACCAAGCTCTCAAGGCCTTCTTCAAGGAGTTTCAAGCATTTTACAAAAGGAAGATGGCTTCATACTTCAGGAAGACTTACCGAGTATGACGATGTACCAGAACATAAGCACCTAGCTCTCAAGGCCTTCTTCAAGGAGTTTCAAGCAGATTACAAAAGGAAGATGGCTTCATACTTCAGGAAGACTCGGCAATGTGTGGTCGAGAAAGAGAAATTTGTCATGCCGACACTCCCATCTAAGGTATGTAACGATGTGAGATTTTTGTCCCCTGATTTAGTTGGTCAATTCTTATCTATTGTGGACCAGAAGTTTGCTGATTCAATTAAATTCACGAATGATTTACTTCTCAATCTCGCCGATCAAGTGCAAATTCTCTCAAAAGACAACTCGGTAGATATATAGTATTTATTCTTATAAGATTGCCGGGTCTAATTCGTCAGCTACGCCAACATTGGTGCAACAACTGTTGGACGGCATGCTGCCGAACTTCTGTAGGGCAAACACTGCCCCTGCAGCCGGCACAGCCGAGCATGATATTTGGTGCTTGACTCAAAATTCAGCAAAGAGCCAACAGATATATCAAGGGCTTCAAGAGTGTCATTTCTTTATTCGGTGCTTGACTCAAAATTCAGCAAAGAGACAACAGATATATCAAGGGCGTCAAGAGTGTCATTTCTTTACTCTCGACTTCATGGTTCGCTCCAATATCTCAACGAATAAGAAAGAACATGTGCATTGGTTGCTTTTGAGCCCTGCTGCCAAACGACGAGTATATGTATGCATATGTACTTATTATATATAGTGCCATGATACTATCAAAATGCCCATGAATGCATGCTACTTCCATTTCCATTTTTCATGAGGCGTGAACATGTCATTTGGTTACTGTGTGAGACAATTCATTCATTCTTAGCTCCCCCTTGAATATCCGTGAACACTGTGATGACAATTATGCTTCTTAAAAAAAAAAAAGGTTCACCTGGGATCATATGATGGGCCCACGGGTTGGCATCGGTCAGTGAGTCTCGATTCCGTCGCCAGCGGGCGCTCCGCCCATCCGCCGCCTCTTGGTCTCCTCGCCGGCGACTCGGTTTGTTCGCCGCCGGCCTGAACCAGCTGGCGTTAAAATGGATGAAGGCTTCTCACGTCCAGAATCCGAAGAAGAGGGGTGGACATGAGTTCGCCCAAGGAAGGAGACACCGCCGACTCGTGCTGGACTCACACGCCACCCATGGCCGGGCAATTTGGCTGGGTAGAGTATTGCAAAATAGTGCACATTTTCAACCGGACACCACTGCTTGTTTGTTGGCTTAAAGCAGACTGGAGCAGATAAAGAGTATTTGTATTTATGTGGTATGCACATTACAGATTAATGTTTTCCGTTTACCATGTAACTTCACTTTCTTTTCTCATAGGACCAATACCAATGTTCAGATAGGTGGGGGACACTCTCCCCACCCGGTGACCTTAAAAAATAAAGTTCAGATAAGAGCTGTTTCTTGTTCTTCGATCGCACAAGGACAAAACACGGTTCTTAGCTGCAACTAGTTGTACAGCCTCTAGATAGCTGTTAAAAAAGAGAGTAGATTTTCAGCTGCTCGGCCACTTCATCCCAAATAAGAGGCCGTTTCCTTTTTATTAACAGTGACAATGAGTTAACCTGTTGTTTATCCATTATCATTGAGTTCTAGCTTCTTTTCCAACGTGGGACTTTGCCCGAATTTCATTACGTAGAGCAACGAAATTACAGAGATTGAGTTCTAGCTTCTGATCTTTATTAACAGTGAGTTAACCTGTGTTTGACAGGGAAGTTGCTGCTATGCAAAGGCCCTCTAAGAAAACCTGCCACGTCTCAAGCTCTATCTCTGCAGCCATGTGCGGCCCTGATGTTTGGGCAGATCTTCTGGATAGCCTGCTTCACCAAATAATTGTCATCCTGAGCTCATTCCATGACCTCCTTGCTTTTATTGGTGACCCTCATCCCCATAGTAGCTCTGCCAAGCACAATCTTCTATCCAATTGCAAGTGGCAGCTTGTTGATCCTGCAAAACGAACATCCTCCCTTCACCGTTTAGCGCCTCGATACCTTAGGGTTAGGCGCCATATGCGCTATTTGGGCTGCTCATATGGTTATCTGATCTTCTCAGATTTGGAGCAATGCCTCCTCGTCGATGTCTACAGTGGTGCTACCGTGAGGCCTCCCGGACTAAAATCCAATGGCAACCATGAAATCTACTATGGAATCCTTGTGGCTCCCATCAACTCACCCAATTCGCATCTCTTCCTTTGCTCCACCAGATCATGCATGTTCCAGTGGCAAGTTGGAACAAGCTCCTGGGTGGAGCACCCTCTTGACTGTGGGCGCATCCTTCAGATTGTTCTCTTCAAAGGTGAGATGTTTGCAATGGATTTCCATGACAAGCTCCATAGAATACGCTTGGCACCTCAGATCACCATGCAGGAAGTGCCAGTTGTCCAGGGAGAGGACATGGTTGCTGGTCTAAAAGTTAAACCATGGTTGGTGGTATGTGGTGACACGCTTCTCCTGGTTGAGCTCTCAGTCAGCAGGAATGCCTTCTTTGACTACTCTGCCACCTTCAAAGCCTTTCGCCTCAACTCATCAGTTGAACCAGCTAAGTGGGTAAAGGTGGATAATCTAGGAAACAATGCTCTCTTTGTTAGCTTTGATAGGAGGAATCCAACATTTTCTTGCATGAACCCCAAAAGATGGGGAGGGAAGAGCAACTATATTTACAGTGCCAGAGGGTCTGCAGACTCTGATGAAGCTTGGAGTGTGGTTGAGCTCGGTCAGCTTCTACCTTGCACGTGCACAGCAATGGGTTGTTCATACCAGCCCGAACCTATACCGGAACCCAATGTGTGCATTGCAGTCGACTACAGAGCCTTTGGGTGCTCCCCAGTTTGGTTTATGGTGGTGGTGGGTAGTGACCATCTTTGCTTACCTTGGGAATTTAGCTCCTTGCATTGTTGTCTTTATGTGATGTGTGTAAATCCTTGCTCTAGATGATATGGTATATATGGGCTTAAAGACAAAGTTGTCTTTATTATTGAACATGCTCTAATACTTACTGTTCAATCAGAATGTTATGCACATCTTTGCTAAAATAAGAAAATTATATGGTAATTTCTTTCCCCAATTCAATACACCATTACCTCATCTGGATAACCTGGCAAATGCTGCAAGATATGATCCATTTGCATGCTTATGCTATTGCCATTCCGGAAGTTACATCCTGGCTCTTGTACTTAGAATCTCGATCTTAACCTTCGGCCAAGAGCCATCTAGAGTGGCAATCCCCAAACATTAGCCACTCGTGTGTGAGAGCTGATTTCGACAAACCGAACCCTTGATATCTCATTACTCACCGACCTTCAGTAAAAACATCTCTCACGACCTTCAGGAACAATGTATCCCATGGTAACACGGAATATTTATATACCCTAAGGTTATTTAACAATTTAGTGTGTACAAATTGGATTATATACGCTTGCCTCGTGACACCATCGTAATCTCCGAGGGAGCTTCAGGCCGTATTCATGACCCTGGCACCTTGAGCACCGTATCCTTCTTAATCTCGGAGGTGATGACTTTGCTGGATTCTATTCTTTGTTATAGTAATCTTCAAGCATGTTATCCCCGGACCTGCACAAGAAAAATACATTTGTCGAGGGCTATTTCTCGGGTGGTTACACTTTGGTTCTCTTGTACGTACAAACCCCATCATAACATTCGGCTAAGAACCATCCAAAGTGGCGATCAAATTGAGACCATAAGACCAAGTCTAGTATAAATCAAAATCAATCAAAGGGGCTTGGGATTAGCAAATGTACTCAAACTGCTCGGACTCTTCCACTCAATAGAGAATGCCTGGAGATAGATTAAGATTTAGTCCCTATATGTGTGGAGATGGATTAAGATTTAGTGCCCGTCTCTAGAACTCTTTGGTTCACCCCAATATCTCTAACATTGCTATAGAAAGAAAGATAGATGCAAGACTAATAACTTGTATCAATGCAGAAAAAGACTATCTTTATCTTTCATGTATATGGCCTGCTGACTGCCATCGACGGCCGAATGTATATATAGACGGGTCAATGGATGGTTTTTGCGTGAGCTGCAGCTAGGTTGGGCCTGGAGGCACGCAAGTTGCCTCGGCATTGCCAACGTAGAGTTTCTGTTCTCGGACGACAAGGTTTAGGGAGGCTCTAGCTGAAAAATTGCGTGGCATTGCCACTATACAAGAAGTGAGAGAAATTAATATAAGATAATTGACTCCTGCATCCAAGTGTTGTTGTGCTCTGCAATGTGTGGGCGTGCATGTTATTTCCATGTCCATCAGAATTAGTGTGACATGCATGCTACAACTTGATAGTAACTTACCATCAGTAGCAGTGAAATGGCGAGCGGCAAAGGTAAAAACAAGTGGCAGGCTAAGATATATCGATCGAGTATTGGAGCCCATGCTAGTATTTGGGCCACTTGGTGACATAGGCTGCACCCATGCTAGAAACAAACAAACATGTTACTAATGCATTTTCACGAATCATCATCACTGCTTCCGCACTTATTATGCTATCTCATCGTTCTGATGCCTTGTTGTTCGGTGCTATGAGACGGCAGCATTTTTTTTTTATTTTGGTCAATTCGTCGCTGCATGTTGCCAAACCACAGTATTCGTTTCCATCAACCCTCACAAACATTTTGCTTTATTTTATCTTTATCATATTTTGTAAAAGCTAGTATACACTTGTGAAAGCTTAAACTCATTATCCAGATGCCAAGGTTTATTTTACTTTAATTTAAAATTCACCCCAACCAGTTCCCAAAAAAAAAATGATGACTTCTATTAGCCACACTTCACAATGCTATTTATCTCTATTGCTTAATTATGGGTTTTTGGGTATGTACTTATACTTAGTAAATGCTTGCTTAATAAAATTTGATAAATTAAAGTGGTTATCGCAGTTAAACCATGCTAGTTTTCCCTTGAATTTAACCTTGCATGTCATATAATTTACTCCACTTGCTGAGTACCAACCATAGGTGTACTCACATTTGCTTTATTAAAACAAATGCTGCTCAAAACAAGATAATTGTTCGGAATTTCCTGAAGACTTCGAGAATTGCTAGGCGTATCTCTCCCTCTCATTTTGCTTGTGAGATGAAGTTCTGCTGTTAGAATAAAGACGTTTATTTATTTCCTTAAGATTAAGACTTTCGGTTATGTAATACAATACTTAATACTATCCTTCGTTATGACATAGTATTTGGTATTCACTGACAACGTCTATCATATGTGTGTGAACTTGATTCTGGTGCACATGTAAGATGCATCTGGTTTCTTCCTAAAAAAAGGTATGACAGAGGTGATATCAGAGTTGTGTTGACAGTGGGACGTTAGCCTAGTTAGTAATGGTCGAAAATTAAGGTCTTCTCTTGCTTAGTAATTTGCTTGCTTGCTCTGAAACTTGCTTAAATCCTTGATATAACACTTGTTTATCTCACCTTTTTTTTTGGGAAAATTCGATTCATGCCACCACAACTCCATGAAATTGGGTGTCACGTTCAAAATCATGCCACTCAATGGCATGATTTTCAACATGAGATTCAATTTCAAGAAATTGGAGTGGCATAGATCCAACTGACCCCTTTTTTTTGCATACTTGTCTCTTGAGTGTGTTCACCTGCTTCTTTTTGCTTTAAGGTCACTCATAACCTCTTTCTAAACATTCTTTGTCTTGTTCTCTTCTTCGTACATATGGCCAGGACTAGAGACGTTGCCTCTTCTTTCTACAGATGGTCAGGACAAAAAACACTGCCTGCAAGAGTACCTGGACCATCCCATCACATCCACCATCCTGAGGATTACCTGGACCGTCCCATCACATCCACCATCCTGAGGAGCCCCAGCAGGAAGCGCCAGTCAGCAGGAGCTCATGTCCGCGGCCGGCGTGCCGGCGCTGTGCGAGACGCTCCCCCAGCACAACCTCCTGCGCTCGGCTCGCCGGAGAGTGCAGGCCGGCTGGCTGCGCAAGTGCAGGCGCGAGCGCGACGAGGGCATGGCGGACGGCGACGTCGCGGGATCCGTCATCCTCGACGTGGCGGTGGCGCGCGCCGCCTCTGCCGGAGGCCTCGACCTCGCCACCTACCGGAGCTTCGACGCCGACAACTGGATCCTCGCCGTGGAGCTGCAACGGCGATGCGGCGCTGGCAGCACGATCGAGAGCAGCCTGCGCGAGCCGTTCGACGAGAGCGTCCTCGTCTGGCACGTCGCCACCGACCTCTGCTTCCGCCGCAGCGGCCCTCCAGCCGGCGGGGACCGTGGGCGTGAGGTGCGCGCGCGCCCGATCTCCGACTACATGGCCCACCTCCTCCGCTCCCGGCCCGAGATGCTGATCACCGGCAGCAGGCGGCACCTGCTCGCCGAAGCCATGGAGGACGTCGAGCGCATCTGCGACAGCCCGTGGCCAGTTGGGCCGGGCTGGATTCGAGTACTGTAGCACGTCTACTGTATTCCCAGAAACGGTAACGAGCCAGACCAGTTTAAAAGACCGGTCACGGAAAGTTAAATAATTCCGGCTGCAGCCTTTTGCGTGAAGCGAGAACAAAAGCACAAGAGAGTTATTTAGTAGGTGTGGTTTACTCAAAATGTAGAGTAGATCTTAGCCGTTATCTCGAGCCGGGTCGTTACAGGGGTATCAGAGCCATACTCTTGCGGTTCACGCCACGTACGGGCAGAAGTCGCATACATGAGCACGTCGGACGGACACACATGGGCTGCTGGCAGTGAACCCACGGGCGTGGCATATGGGATCGTAGCACTAGACGTATGGGACGTGGCCCAAGAGAGGGGATCCTGCTCCTTTGTCCCGTATGGGTAAGCTGGTTCGATGTTCTCCGGCACAGTATTCCCAGTTTAGTCCCATACCGATGTAGAGTAGATCTTAGCCGTTATTTCGGGCTGGGTCGTTACAGCATCGTCCGAGCGGCGGCCGGGGCTTGATGGCGCGGCCCTCCCATACCGATGTAGAGTAGATCTTAACCGTTATCTCGGGCCGGATCGTTACAGCATCATCCGAGCGGGGAGCGGCGGCCGGGGCTCGATGGCGCGGCCCTGCTGGCGACGACCGTCCAGGAGGCAGGCAGGTCGTCGGCGTGCCCTCTCATCCACGACGCGTGCAGGCTCTCCGACGATCTGATGGGGCTGCAGCCGGCGGAGACGCGCTGGGAGGTGATGTACTGCGTCTGGGTCGGCATGCTCTGCTACTCCGCCGCCATGTGAAGGGGGGTCCTGCACCGGGATGAAAGTGGTAATCTGAATTGTTAGAATAAATTTAATATTTTAAAATAGATATGTATAAAATTTGATGGTGATCATTTCTTATATTATCAAGCATATTATTACAAATAAGAATAAAATTTTGCATAAATTATTTTATGCAATATTTGCTCCCTAAAAAAAGGTGAAAAAAATACCGAATTTGTTTCCGAATCCATACCGAATTTTATATCTATCATTTGAGAAAATATAGGATGCATTTAAGGTTTACCTTTTATGAATCTTTACAAGCTCAATGCTCAAAACAAGAATACAAATTTGTATACAAGATTCTATATCCTATTTATTCGCAATCAAAGAAAAACGACCAAAAAATTGATTACCGAATAATTATCGTTTCCGACCGTTTTCATCCCTGCACGCCAAGAGCCTGGACGAAGGTGGCGAGTTCCTCACCCTCGTCTGCCCGTTTAGTTAGCAAAATTTTTTGGCACTTTTTTCCAACACTAATTACGAGTATTAAACATAGATTAATTATAAAACTAGTTATATGGATGGACGAGAAATCGCGAGGTGAATCTATTAAACTTAATTAATCCGTTATTAGAGGTTGTGTAATCTAGTACGACATTGCATAATTAGGTTTATTAGATTCGTCTCGCAATTTCACCCGGGGTTATGAAATGAGTTTTGTCAGTTATTTACATTTAATATCTCTAATTAGTGGTCAAATGTTTGAAGTTTCTGTAGCTTATGAAAAATTTTGGGAACTAAGCGAGGCTAGGCTACCTGGTTGCTAATACGGAAAAAGAACCACACGCTATACTGCTGCATGGGTTAAAAATTCAATGAACATAGAACAAGTATTCAATTGAATAAAGTAAACTATAGCTAGCAGCTACTCTGTACTGTACTACTGTACCTATGAACAGTTGAACAAAGAACACACGGTCGATCCTGATTAAATTGATAAATTCTAGCCAAGAAAACCTAACTACGCTAAACTACTATACCCATCTCGACGTCTCCCCTGCCGTCGGCGTCGTCGACAAACTGCTTCCAGTACCAATGCGACTTCCAGACGCCGGCCATGTCCTCGATGGGCACGCCCTTGGTCTCCGGCAGGAAGAAGGCGACGAAGAGCGTCATGACCACGACGCAGGCGGCGAAGAAGAAGAAGAGCACGAACTTGAGGCGGCACAGCATGGGGAGGAAGGCCTGCGCGACGGCGACGGTGATGCTCTGCCCCGCCGGGCGCACCTCCAGCGGCATCACCTCGCTGGGCACCAGCCACCCTAGCGGGCCCCACGACCACGCGAAGCCAGCCACGTAGGCGCACATCACCACCACCACGGCCGCCGCGTACCCCGGCGGGATCGTCGCCACGCCGCTCCACCCGAACTTGGCTCCGATGAGGGCACCCACGGCCAGCTGCCCCGCCAGCATCTGGGCGCCGCCCTCCAGGAGCAGCCAAAGTTTTAAATCTCTCCCTATAGCTTCCGCTATAGATCACTATAGCTGTTTATGCATAATCCGCTATTTGAACTCACGTGTAATTTAACCCGCTATAGTCTCATTTAACCCGCTATTAGTTGTTTTTAGAGTCCAGCCGCTAAACCCCTTGTCCCGCTATTTAAAACCTTGGGAGCAGCGCGCGCCGGCCGACGCGGTCCACGGTGAACACCGAGACGAGGGTGGAGGCGAGGTTGACAAGGCCGGTGATCACCGGCGACATGAGCGACGCGCTGCCGCCGAAGCCCAGCGTCTTGAAGAGCACGGGCGCGTAGAACATAATGACGTTGATGCCCGTGAGCTGCTGGAACAGAGGGATCGCCACCGCCATCACCAGCTGGGGCCGGTGCTTGCGGCGGAGGATGTCGCGCCACGGGCGGGACACGGCCCTGGACGCCTCGCCGGCCGCCACCAGGTCGTCGAACTCGGCGGACACGTCGTCGGTGCCGCGCACGCGCCGCAGCATCCGCCTGGCCTCCTCGGGGCGGCCGCGCTCCAGGAGGGAGTTGGGCGTGTCCGGGAGGAACAGGGAGCCGATGGTGATGATGGCGGCGGGGACGGCGGCGAGCGCGAGGCTGATGGCGGCAGGGAGCCGTTGTTGAGCATGCCGCGCATCCGCGCCGGCGCCATCTCCGACAGGTAGACGGGCACGCTCTGGTTGGCGAAGCCGACGCCGATCCCCAGCAGCACGCGGCCGAGGATGAGCATGGCCACGTTCATGGCGGCGCCGTTGAGCACGCACCCAGCAAGGAAGGTGACCCCGCCGTAGAACATGGACCACTTGCGGCCGGCGGCGCGGGTGACGGAGGCCGCGAATAGCGAGGCGACGAGCGCGGCGACGTAGAGCGAGGAGGTGAATGTTAGGAATAAATCTGACTGATCGTGTGTGTGCGTTGGTGTGTCTGGTAGATGCGTGCATGTGTTGCATGCTTGCATGTAGATTAGCTTGTGCTAATCCATGCGTAGATAGTTAGCGCGTGGGTCGGTCAAGCGGGCTAGCTGTGTGGTGTGTTCGTGCGTCAAGTTCAAGTCGTGTAGGAGCGCTGCGCGTAGGACAAGGCGAGTTAGTTGGCGGCAGCTGGGAAGGAGCACGTCAAGGCGCTGGAGACCGGTTCTCACGGACGGGAGTTCGTTGCTCAGAACGTGGAGAAGGCCGGGTCGCCAGGGAGAGCGCGTACGTGCGCGCCGAGTTCGCCGGAGGACGTTGCGTGGGTGCTGCATCGCCGGGAGGCCTTTAAATGGCCATGTAATCCCTGTGTAAGATTCGAGCCGAGCAGAGATGAGTGAATAACAGGCCAAGATACAGGAGTTCGTCGCCGGAAATCCTTGTGTGTTCCTCGTGTTCTATGATCGTCCGTCAATCCTCGGTTCCAACAGTGAAGAGCGTCAGCAGCTGGCTGTCGAACTTGCAGTACTGGTTGCCGCCGTCCGCCGCCTCCGCCTGCTTCCGGTACACGGACGGGAAGAAGCGGACGAGGAAGGGGTCCATGGGCGTGACGCTGCCGGAGATGCCGATGTCGTAGCCGAAGATGAGCCCGCCCGTGGCCGCCACCAGGCACGCCATGAAGACGAACGGGGTCAATCCGCCGGGGTAGTCCTGCCGCCGCCGGCCGGCGCCACAGCCGCGCCGCCCGCCATTGCGAACCGAACTATCGACGATGACACAAGCAGGAACACGCGGCGCGTCTTATTGTCTTGTGTGAATTGTTATCACGAGTGGCAAGCCGAGCTCGTTGATTTTGCATTGGCTTCGTCGTTGTGGTTTGGAGGGAAAGCCTTCGTCTTTGTTATTTATAGGGCCGGCGGGAAAGCTGCGATTCCGATCGGGCTTCCGATCGACGAGGTACCCCGAATCGGATTCGGCGACGCTCCTGCAATGGGAGTGGGCCTGTAGAATTGAGCCTACTACGTAGATCCGATTTGGACAGTAGTGTCGACTTCTTTTCCTGTACATGCCCGTACACAGGCTCTGTTAGAATCCAGGTACGTCAGCATGATTTCATCGTAATTATCTAGACTGGAAATTAGCGAGGTAACCGTGTTGGTTGGATTTTACGAGGATGAAACTCCTCTATCAAACGACGAAAACTCCCCTTTTTCTCTCATCATAATGATTCCGCCGCGTTAGCATAAATTGATAATCTACCATAAAATTTAATACCATAAAACTCTTCATAAAATTACCATTAAGACTGACCTAAAGTAAACTTAAGCTAGTGGACCGACCATTCACACTGTAGCACTCACGCCGTCCCCACAAAAAAGGGCTTCATGCCACGTCATGGTTCAACTTCGGGGCATGTCTAGGTGCTATTAACAAATGATGATTTACAGAGTGCAATTTAGAAAAATTCTTAGAGATGTATTAACAATACACTTGTGAAATGGACAGATCTGATGACGAAAAGAAGAGACAGATAAAGCGGAAGGAATTCACGTACGGGCGGCTCGTACTTGCTGGCTTGCGGCGATTCTTCACGGACTCGCGAGGGGCCGGCTGCCTCATCGGCAGCTAGTTAGTTTACAGCACGATCAATCGGTCATCCTCTGAACACGGGGTTTGCTACGGTACACCCATTACCTCCTAGGAGGTAATATAATAAAAAATCTGAGCCTTTAAATTTCAAGAGAGATAAAATAATTAATTAAAGCTGAAAATTGCAATAATCAGCATCTCCGTTACCATGGTACTTCATCTGCGTGCATGCTTGCAGTTTGTTTAAGATTGGTTGCAACTGACAACAATAAATGCACATTTTTTGGAAGGCTGCCTTGAGATAATTTCGGATCAGGGAAATTAAGTGGGAGATCCCTGCCTTGAGATATATATTAACCTGCAGCACATCGTTTCTGTGTAGTCAATATATTTATGCCGGAAAGGAGTGCAGCACATTTCTGGTAAGCTGCCGAGCTAGCGCTCGAACCCCCTTCTCAACCAGCGGACTGCAATGGCATCAGGCTGCCGCTGCGACCAGATCGACGCCTCATAGGAGCAGGAGAACCGCCGCCGCGACGCGTTCCGGACATCTAATGAACGACTATCTCAAAAGCTGCATTTTTAAAAAATTAAGTCTCAACTTAATTTTGAAATTTGAGTGAAAAAAAGAGAGAAAACTGCAAGTTATGACAAGTAAAACTATGCTCGTTCTTGTTTTAAGATAATAGAAAAGTTCTGGCTTCAGACTCTTTGATAGAAGGGAAATCAGTCCTGAATTATTACAAGCACACTCAAAATTTTAAGCACATAAGAAGCCACTATGGCTTCTAAGACTCAAACACTTGCAGCAGCTGCGCATTTAGCCAAGGTTCCAAAAGCTCCAAACGTCCTTTTTCTGAAGGGTAGGGTTGAAACACTTGATGGGCCGCGGCTTTTCGCCCCTGTTTTATGCACATGAGAAACACTTGTTGCGGCTGCACTTTTAGCCCAAGTTTTAGGCACATGTGAAGCCACTATGGCTTCTAAGGCTCAAACACTTGCTGCGGCTACGCTTTTAGCCTAAGTTTTAACTTTTAACCAGTTCTCAAATCAAAGATTGCACGAAACTATTGTTGTCTTTGCTTGCTAGTTGTTGCCAATATACCAACCAACTTACAGTAATGCAACAGTAGTCATCCTCTAATCGTGCAGTCAAAAGCCGCATTAGATTCATCTCGCGAAGTAGCGCAGGGGTTGTGAAGTTAGTTTTGTAAACTGACTTTATTTAATACCTATAATTAATGGTCAAAATTGGCTACAACATCTAACGCTACTAAACCAAACAGGGTCAATGTCTAAAAAATGGCACAAAAAGTTGAATATTACTACTAAAATGGCAGCACAAGCACCATATCTTGAAGATGGTAAGAGTGCACTGAGATGACATCATCATGTGTTTAAGATGGAAGGAAAATTAGAAACACAAAGCCAGTATAAGATTTGGGCCACTTGGTGACATGGGCTGGGCCACAGTGCCACACTAGCACCAACAAGGCGCCCAGGAATCCTGGGCTGGGCCCAAAACAAGATTCAGCAAGAAAAGTGTCAGCCCAAGCTTGAGTTGCCGTGTCTATTTTATTTGGAAAAATTGGATCTGTACCATTAAAAGATTTCAAAGTTAGATATATACCATTGTGACCTGTCATTGACTCCTGTGAACCCCACATATTAGTAAGATAGTGATGGTATATATCTAACTTTGAGATCTTTTAATGGTATAAATCCAAATTTCCCATTTTATTCCATCACGGGAATTCCACTCCTGTTTAACGGCTTGTCTGCCTTCCTTTTTGCAGAAACCAATCGTGAGAGGGTTCTCTTCTACCCTGCCGCCATGATTGATGTCTTGTTCCTCTTTGTCGCCACAAAATTTGAGTAATTTTCTCAACTCCCTGCACTGCACTTTTGTTGCAGTCACTAACTTTGTTTTCAGCAACTCTCACATATTTGTGTCATTTCCCTTATGGCAGTTATCCAGATTTCATGAATTATTTTAAAGGTCACCTAATCAACAGGGTCCCATAGTAAAGTGAGAATCCATCACCACATCTTTTACATGTGGCTATCACTTTGTTCATCCCTTTGGGTAAAAACTGCCGTGATGCTATTGCTATGCGAGCTAGCTGCCAGTATGGAAAATGAGCGCCCATAGTCCCATAGGCCACAGCCATTGTTGTTTTTTTCACTTTCAAACGATTTTGTGACCAAGAAAAAAAGATGACTTGGCTGCTTATCTGCATCCATCACTTTTGCCCCCCTCATGTTTACTTTTCTTCCTCTTAAAAGCATGCATGGCCCCCATCGTCATTATTTGGAGGCCTGCAAGCACCTCAGCATCTTGATGGCTTTGCATCTTCTGTTTTTCACCAATGGAGAAAAATCAGACTCAGAAAAACTTGCACGTCCACGAGCATGACAGAACAACTGAACAAGGCAGATACATGGAACCGGAGAGGACTCTGGACTTTGAATCTCTGACCTTCTTTGGCTTTGGGTGTCAAGAATTTCATACAAGTCATGCATGCAGCATGGCTATCCACACACCTGGTCATGCATGCAGTCCAATTTGACTGACCGGCAGATCAATGCAGGCTCGGTCTCACCACAAATTGGGAAACTTTCAAACATGGACGGTGCATAAATTGACCGGCCAATCAGGCATAAATTGAACTAAACACGGTGCAGCATAATTTGACATGAGCTCCATGAACTCAATGGGTTCCAAGAGAGGAATTTCAAATGGATTGGGGTTTCCTCATTTATTTGGGGGGTAAATAACCTTTCCTACTCTATCTCTTCCTATTTGTACCTTCTTGTTTACTTTTAACTAGGCGTATAGCCCGCGCATTTGCGCGGCTAGTATTGAAAATTCAAAAATTTGCATGTCTTTTATCCTTACTTAAAGATTATACTGTTTTTTTTACCATACATCACCTTGTTCATTATCGTAAATTATGTCTTATTGTTGTTTAAAACAATTCAAATATGACATACCTATAATAACAATTTGATTTGTTGAGCTTTAATAATATTATGCATATAATTATTCTTATTTTTGTTTTATTTTGATTGATTGTTGTTAGCTTTAGTTTTTATTAATAGTATATGTTTGTAATTGATACATAGCTAAATGGTATTTTATATTTAATTTTTCATAATGGCATTGGTGGGTGATTTTTAATTAGGCAAGGGGTATTTTAGACTAATTTTTATCATAATGGCAGTGGTGGGTAATTTTATTTTTCTATTTTTCCAATTAACGTGAGAATTTCTAGGCCTTGAGCGCGAACGTGGAGACTCCGTTTGTTGGCCAAATAATAAGATAATAGATGAGCGACCAGCAGTCCTCCACATGTGTTATCAGAAAGTCACACTCATTTTACTTTTGAATTTTCTAAACGAAAAGAGGAAACTACACGTCAATAACCAATTAAAACTTTTGGTGTCACATTCACTAGGAAAATATATATGCCAATGGCAACCTGACAAGCACATCCCTGTCTTAAGTAACCAAAAGAAACTTGAGAATCAAATGGTTAGGAAAGAAAAAACACAAAAAAAAACATGATTTTTGTGCAGTCTCTATCCGTACACAGGAGTAGACTTGTATTACACAGGACAGGGAAAGAGTGAGTCTGTGAGAGTGGATAAGATGGGTTGGAATTTCATTTGGAAGATGCCAGTGGCATCGTTAATTCTGACCTAGAAAATAGACTTTGTGGGCGCTGCTTGTAATTGTCCTCTCTGCTTTTTATATTTGCTTTCTCACCTTGAGAGATATGGCTGCTGCTTGCATAATCTATTTTGGCACTACTAAATGGGAACTGGTGCGATGTCTCTTTTACATATGACACTTCCAACTTCTAGATACATGTCATGTGTACTTCCTCCCACTGTTCACATTGAAAGCTTACATGTTGCTCTAATATTACAATATTAACAGTCATTTCCAAAAGACAATCGTCGGGCACAAGAAATAAAACTTTGTGACTGTTCCTTCAGCAGCAGTAGTTCTCTGCAGGGATAGGGTAAAAGGATAGAGTCTGATCAGAATTTAGAACAATATCAAATGGCAGTAAACTGAAAACGATGGTCTAGAAAATTAGACTGCAGAGAGATGTAGAGATAGGATGTGTTAACCAGTGTGCAGTACAAGTAACTTGTTGCTGCTTTCCTGAATCTAGGGTTCTTGAAGCATACTCATCATGGTGTTGGCCGCTGGACCCGCACCAACTCTCGCACTAGGAGGACTAGCGCTTTTGTGGCCAGGTGCCCGGTCGATCCATGTGAGAACATTGCCCACTAGATGTTGGCTGCCATGGCTGAGCTGTGTTCGCTTGGCTTGTCAGCCAACCAGCCAGCAGTACTGTTCTCTCATACTAAATCAGTACCAGCCATCAGCTACCAGTCAGTCAGCAGCACTATTCTTTCATAACAAATCAGCACCAGCCATCAGCCACAGCCAAGCGAATACTAGTACTTGAGCATCATAACACAGCCACAAGTCATAACACATACTGTTCTCTCATAGTCGTGAGCATCAAGTGACAAACAACAAGTACTTCCCGTTCAAAAAAAAAGACAGACAACAAGTACTGGTACTTGAGAAAAAATAAAGGTTAAAAGCGAGTAGCAGTTGTATCTTCAGTTAGTGCTCAGAGGTAGCTGGGCTTCTACGCTGGACACATGACATTGCTTGCAGCTGGGGCCTCTTGCATTGGATTAGAATCATCCATGTATAAGCTGTATGCACAAATTAAAGCGCTATATTATCAGATATTTCTGAGTAAGTTAATTATGGGTCCATGTTCTGAATAGAATTTGTGTGCCAGTGCATGCATAGTGCTAATTATGAGGTCATAATGGTCAGAGCCAGCAGTCCAGAGACCAGTGACTATATATATTTACATGTTTTTCGCCTCCATTTGTTGTTTCCAGTGCATAGGAGACACATGAATGAAAGAAACCCCTTTTGGCCATCATTCCTCTTCACTAGAACTTTTATTTTTTGGGTTAAAACAGGTAAATCCGAGATATGGGTCAGCTTAGGATGGTGCGGACAAGATGAATCTCAGTCCCACCTAATGATGCTCCTTTTCCATGGTCTCCCCAAATTCAGCGACGATAAACATTAAAAAAATGGCAGGATATATATAGAATGTTTCTTTTTCCTCTTTTGGCCGTTCAAAAGGAGTTGGCGCGCTGGCTTTGCTTCTCTCTTTTGCTCGTGGGGACGACTGGACTTTTGCAGGACATATATCGGCTTGATTTGATTTGATTTTATTAATGCAAAGGACATGGTAAAAGCAATTTGAGCACGGCCGATCTTCAGAATCAGAAAAAGGTGTACTACTACTCTGTTCAGGGCCTCCAGCAGTACCTGCCATTCTTCAATTGCAGTGCAATTACCATTGCCTTTTGTTTCTTTGTTAAAACACTACTAACAATAAAGCATGCAATCACAGTGGTTAGGGAACTAACCACTTGCTGATCTGTGGAGAGGCAGGGCAGGCAGGCAAGAATCTTGTAATGCCAGTTGATGCTTCACTATCCATGCTGCTGCAAGCAGAAAACAACAGGAACAAGCCACCTTCAAGAAGACAACACTGCACATACACTTGCAGGCTTGGTTGGATAGGCTGGGCACATTGGTTAAACAAGTGATTAGGACTGTATCAAGTGCTATTAATTCCTACTGCCGTAGCCTTTTTGTTAATTGTCTACAGTAGCATCAGCAGGGGTACTAATAACAAATTATTAGGTTCATGCACTGGTCAACTCTCTTCTCTCTGCCTGCAGCTGCCGCATGGGACAGAATTAGAATTCTCAAACCAGCGATGAGAGCGGCGAAAAGCACATTACTCAGTGGAGATTAACTTAAACTGTGTGCTGGTTGGTAATCCATCGAAGTAGGCACTGTACTGAGAGAGAGAGAGAGAGAGAGAGAGAGAGAGAGAGAAATTTGGACCTTGCACGGCAACAACTTAAGCAGCCATAAACAAGCAACTGATTGACACTCGTTGCTTGCTGTAAGCCTGTGACAACAGTTGCACACATGCTTCAGCACTATTCAAACTTGAATGATGCTTGTGCTTCCAGAGGACAGAGAGAGTGATTAGTAGTGCCTGGTTACTCTCTCTCTCTCTCTCTCTCTCTGCACTGGACATGTGGCATGTGCGCCGCGCGCGCGCGCTCTCTCTCTCTACACATGACCGTTGGACGGGCCTGACACAGAAGGCTACAGTAACGGCTAGTACAGAAACGGGTCAACATTACATTTGCCCTCAGATGAAACGGAAGAGAGGACAAGGAAACGGGATTCTTTGCGTTACAGTGGTCAAGCGGTCAAGCCAGGAACCGAAGAAGAAGAAGAAACAAGCGTGCCTGTCATTATCACGGATCAGTTTCAGTTTCAGACTTCAGGGCATGGCTTCACGGATCAGAATACTAATATTTCTTGAAATCTCTTGTTCACAACAAACTAATCAGTTCTTTTTAAAAAGCGGGAAGTAGTTAAGATTTGCCACTAGCACGCTTAAACACCTCTTGCTTTCTCCTCAGCCCTGTACTTTAGTCTTTGTAAACACATCATCAAGTGCAAAAGTCCAACCATCAACAGTTGAATTATTAGCGCGCGGAAAAGTCGCACTTGTAGACCTGAAATTGAGGTTAAATCTTCTCCAGCACGCGCTCATAAATCCTTGAAAATTCAGAGATAATTCCATGGCCACTGAGTTGTTCAAAGGCCGTGTCACTTTTGCACAAAAGCACAGGCCTAAAGAAAACTGCACTTCACACCTGACCCGGTCTAGAAGGTAGCAACTAAGTTGACTCTGGTATAGAACAAGTGAGGTTACCAATTGGATTAGAAGACGATTAGACATAGTCGCAAAAAAAAAAAGAGGACGATTAGACATGCCGTAATGCTGACGCCGAGACCTGCTCCGGTCGTGCCTGGATGTGTACGTCGAGACCGTTGGACGTAGACGGCTCCGTAGACCTCTTTGTACTCGTCGCGTATGCCAATTTGACTTAAACACACATCGCTAGAGTTTTTTTTTTTTTTTGCTTTCAATTCCGGCGTGAATTGACTGCAACTCGAGCGAGTTGGAGTCTTTTTTGGCAGGAGTCGTCTCTTGACTTTAGGAGATTGGCGAGGTGAGAGATTCTTCGTGCAGGTGAAGACAAGAACGCAGGCAAAAATATGATAAAACCTGGTGTGAAAAGCTGCCCCCCAACAGACTCTGAAAGAGCAACTAAGGCTTAATTTTGTCATGATGCTGTTTTTTAGCCGTTGATACCTCGTTATTATGCACAGGGGGTACAATATGTGTCAGATGCTAAGAGTCGCTGCCTGGGAAAAATAATGTACCTTTTAAATTCTTAGTTATGATGTTTGCACAATTTAACTAATGCGTGGAAGTACAATATCTTGTGCAATGATTAACAGATAAAGTCAGAAGGAATTACATCACATGCTGTTGTAACTACTCCAGATGCAGGCTGCAACAAGGTTAAAATTGGCTTAAAAAATCTTTGTTTATAGCAGCCTTCAACATGATTAAAATTGGCTCCAATAATCTTTGTTTATAATGGCATTTGCCAGCCTGATTATTTGGTAATAAAAAAGAACCTTTAGGCATTACATCACTGGCTTCAAAGTTCAAACAAATAATATAAGATATGTAATTTCATCATATGGCTAGCCGGATGAGGGAAGTTCTCAACACAGATAGATATGCTGAAACGACACTGGTGACATACCAATGAAATGCACATGGAACATCAGAGTTTACAGAAGTATATTCATACTACACAATCGCAGCTTTCCAGACTGAAATTAAATTATGAATGGAGACTGCAAGAGATTTTTGGATGGGTGGTGAACAAAGAACCATATCATCATCAGTTACAATTGTCTTGCAAGCAAAAGAATAAGATATTAACAACTAGCACACTCCTCTACCACTATGTCATCCATCATCATGCATCAGGGGCAACGCACTGGGATTAACAGTGTCACTGAAACATGACCAAGAAACAAGAAAGAAGAGAACAAATCCTTCTCACAAACACAACCTCCACAGCAATGCAATCTTTTCCTCCCAGAATACACCACGTCTCTTGAAATCGTCATCATACCCTCCCTCTGCCTTCGCCGGAATCAGCAACGGCACTACCCATGCCTTCACCTTTCTCCATGCCAAGACCACCCATCCTCTTCTCATCGTCCATTCCCTTGAGGTGCCCCGCAGCCTTCAACGCCCCAATGTTGCTGACATTGCCGAAGATCAGAACAATGATGCCTAGGAAGCTCCCAAGGAATGCAGCAGCAAATGATCCTCCAGCACGTCCAGGGCCAGCTGATGCAGCAGCGAAGCCAATCATAGCACCAATGCAGCGGACAAATGCATACCAGACCGCAAATGCACCCTCCTTTCCCGGTGGTGAGGCGTCAAGGAGCAGAATGCGGCCAAATGCGTACAATATACCATTGGCAGTGCTCTGCACAAGGGCGATGACAATGATGTGGGCAGCTCTCCACCTGCGGCTCTTGAAGTAGAATCCAGCACCAGACACGAAAAGGCAGATTATGAAACCAAGCAGCTGCATGCGAACAGCATCAGCACGGATGATGATCTGGAGTGGGTGGAGAAGTGGAAGTGATATCAAGGGGAATAGGAAATAAAGGATCCAAAGCACGAGCACGAGCACAGGCTTGATGCAAACACCACCAATGGCAAAGAGTGTACCACTAGTGAAGATGCACATCGTGGCAAAAGATGACAGGAACACAGCAACCAAGCTGCCAATGGCCTGTGGGTAACGCAGAAGGGTCATGCTGTAGCTGAGCTTGGTGAAGAAGTTGGGCTCGAATGCCGTGGAGGGTGATGAGCTGCTGGGCCTGTTTGTGAAAAGACCATGGCAGATGCCAATGAACCAGATAAGGCCACTGAAGATGGAGACAACCCAAAGTCCAGTGAGCTGATCAGTGCGCCGCAGCATGTGGTACATGAATGCAGCCATGAGGGCTGCCCCAATGCCTCCAATGGCAGTGCAGTACAGGCTGAGCTGGCTAGCAGCAGCACGGCGACGAAGAACAAGGTGCTTGCCTGAGTCATGCGCAGCAAGGCCACGGATCATCAGTCCAAGGTTGCGGGTGTGCACAGCCTCAGCGACAATGATTGATCCTGCAATGAAGAGGATGTAGAAGAGGAACACCCAGACTGTCTTGAAGAAGCCAGTGAGCAGGCAAAAGAATGACCCAAAGGACGTGGCAGCAATGAGGATGAGCGACTGATACTGGCCACGGTCAAGGTGGTGAGCAGTCTGAGTGAGGATCGGCGCCACGATGAGGATGCCAATTGCCCATGACAGACCACTCCAGCCCAATGGTGACAACCGGGATCCATCAATGGCAATGGAGTGCCTAGTAAGCCTTTGGTACCTGGCCACAGTCAACAAATTTGGTGTGAGCATGCAAGTTTTGTGCATAACATGAACCTTGAATCGTAAATACTAAAAATGAACACAAACATAACTACAAAACTTCACAGATTACACACAGCCAGAAAGAACAGTTGACAGTTGGGGCGTCAATGTTCATGAATTTAAGAATCAGCAATACCCCTCCCTTTTGCAATCAAGAGCAGTTAGTTGGTCTGGTGGAGTTTTAAGCATGACATGCTGTAGCACACCTGCCAGTTGGCTGGACCTGTAGTTGGCCACCAACAGTATTTTTGGAGCAGAGTGCTGTTCTGTGTAATTGCAACGGTAAAGACCCTCTTTTCCTGTTCAAAAGGAAAAAGGGCCAAGGCCAAAGAGATGGGGCAAAAGCATGGGCCTGCTTTTGTGCACTCATTTTTTTTAGGTTCTATCAAAAGTGAGACAAGCAAATGTAACCCCCAGCTGTGCCAACTAGATCTAACAGCCAACATCATACAGATTGCAAAAGAAATTTACTGCTAGGGTGAGTAGTAACTGGTTGAATTCGGTTGGGTCAGTATTTCATTGCTGTATTTTGATGTAGAAACTGGAAGCTATCTTGAGTATGATTCAAGTTTCTGAACAATTTAATGAGATGCACAGGCCTCCTCTTGGCACCTCATAAATTTCACACTTATGGCTCCCGCCACCACTTTCCCATCTCAGGAATAGCAACCAAAATGTTCAACGTCGCAAAAAGATTTTAAATAAGTTTTGCAGACACACCCCTAAGAGTTTCTTGTTTGACCTTTTTCACCCAAGCAATCTTGTGACCCTCACTAGCGAGCTAACAAAAAGAAACTGACAAAAAAAAATGCGTGTTCCAAGACCACGTCTAGATAGAGAAATCTAAATAGGACAATAACGAAAAAGAAAGAAATGGGTGATATGAAATACCTAGCTAAACACTACTCAACTAGATAGGGCCAAACAGTAGCATCTTTTGGAGCTTTGCTCATGAATCTCTTATCTGCTACTAATAATTGAGAGCACAGAAGTAGGAATCAGGGTCTTTTCTTTTAGGTTTTATTTTGCATATGCACCGGATAAGTAGACTAAAGCCAAGAAAATAAATACAGTTTTTACGCTTCAGCAAAGTTTTATTTCCACATTTAGCGTACGGGGCAGGTAAATAATCGTGGTTGAAGAAAGAAGAGGTATGCACAACATCACAAGATGAATAGGACCAACAATAACAAGCTGAAAACTTCAAAGCAAGAACCAGAGGAGACAGAGAGCCTGGCGGCGTAAACAAGGCAAAAAGGAACATGTTTTCCAAGTGAAGGATGTAGCGTATGCCTCCTAGTTTGCTAAACAAAACAAGATTTGTTTTTAAGAAGACATCAGGTGGAAACCTGAAAAGGAGGCACCAACCTAGAGCTCTTAAAAGAAGAGGAGCAAGTGGATAACTCTCGCACTGGGGGAAACAGCCTCAAAGCAAACTCACTACTTAGTAGCTCGAAGTTTGAAAGAAAAGAGGTGAAAAATCACAACTTCCTCGAAGGAAATAAACCTGAAAGACAACAGTCTATTCAGAGACCCACTCTGTACTACCTTAGGTCTTGAGAGAAAAAAGATACAGAAAAATACCAGAAGAAAAAACAAATCATTAAACCCCTGAGAAAGGAACAAACTAAAACACCCATCTAAACCACCAAAAAAAACCACCCCCAAGAACTCAAAAACCAGGGGAAGAAGAGGGAAGGGTGAGAAACAAAATCTCAAAAGATTTATGTGAGCACCAAGGGAAAGGAAGATAGGGTAGGCAAGGAGGATAGGAGGTGGTGCGTCTCTTACATGGACATCTCATGGATGGAGCAGGTGGCGCCCTTGAGGGTGTACTTAGGGTCCGGCGTGAAGTCGGAGGAGGGGAAGGCGACCTGGGTGACGATGGCCGGGAAGAGCACCGGCAGTAGCAGGTGGGTGATGAAGTAGGAGCAGAAGCCGTAGAGGTACCAGCCCACGAGCTCCACCATGGCCGGCGGCTCCTCGGGGATGACGTACGACGGCGCCGTCGTCTCGCGGCGGTACGCCTCCCTCACGACCTGAATCTCCCGGGCCGTCTCCTCCCCGGACTGGGGGGGCCCTCCGTTGTTCCCGCCGCCGCCACCGTTGCCGCCGCCGTTCTTGCCCCCGCCGTTGCCGCCGTTCTTGGGAACGGCCGCCTTGTCCTTGGCCGCCGCCTTCTCCTTGTCCTCCTTCTCCAGCGCTTCCCGCATGCTGCTCCGAGGCTGCGGCAATGGCTGCTCCGACATTGCTCCTCCCCCTTGGCTCCCCTCCCCCTCTTTAAACAGCCGCTGCGGCTAGCTCCTAGCTGGGAGGAGTGAAGAGGAGAGAGAGAGCGCTCACGAGCGCTGCGGCTAGCTCCTAGCGGTTCTTTTGAGGAATCCTTGGCCTTGGGTTTGGTTTGCTTGGGGTAAAGCAGCTGAGAGCTGAGCTACGGGGGTAGGGGAAGTGTGACTGTGCGCCTCCCTGTGTATGTGTGTATGTGCAAAAGGTGGCGGATTTGAAACCTGGGATTGAACTGGGGTTTTGGGAGGGGTGGGGAGCTGGAGTGGGAAGAGTGGTGCTCGCCGTTCGGCCAATGGAGGGGTGCTTTTATGGGGTGGGGTTCTGCTAGGGGGAAGAAGGACGGGGGTGCACACAACACTAGTGTTGGTGTTTATGAGTTGGCCTAGAGGCCTTCCGTCGCGCTGGAAGATGGGACCGTCTACGTCTCCCTCCATACTTAGCCCCTGTTTAGATCTTTGCATGTAAACGCAAAAAAACTATAAACACATTAAAGTGAAACGGAATCTTACTAATTTGAAACAATAAATGAAATCTATTTATAAAACTTTTTGCATGGATGGACTGTAAATCACGAGACGAATCTAATGAGCCTACTTAATCCATGATTTGCAACAGTGATGCTACAGTAACCATCCACTAATTATTGATTAAACATGGATTAATTAGCATAATTAGATTCATCTCGCGATTTACAACACATCTATGCAAAAAGTTTTGCAAATAAACTTCATTTAATACTTCAAATGCCCTGTTTACATCTTTACAAGTTTTTGCAAAATGAACTAAACACACCTTTAGTGAGTGGTGATCACTTTAAACCGTTCTAGTGTTGTTTTAAACTGCTCTATTTATTTCAGATGATACTTGCTCACATGTGATTTTTTAAACATGTGAAACTAGAGATTAGGTTGTTCTCTTTTGTGTGTTTTCTATCACAAGAACCTAGTGTGTGGTGCTATGAGTAGAGGGATAAACACTTATAAGATAATTAGCGGTGTTTAATTAAATTTATTGTTACAATACATATCAAAAGATTTAATATGGCAGTATACATGACGACACTATTGGTTGGTAGTTTGGCACTTTGTGAATAGCGTACGAGAACAAGATAAGAGTTGGTTGAGATAAGAGTTGGTTGAGTTCGTAGTTTTCTTCAGCCATGTTTTTATAGGATTTGTTGGCATCACCCATCGTTTTCATCATGAGTATTTAATTGATAAAAACACAGTAGACTTTAGCAGCACATAAATTCCTAAGGGCTACAATAATTCAGTTGAAACTATAGCATAGCAAATAACTAAAGTTTCCTCATTTATTTATTTTCCTCTAAAACGGAAAGCACTGTTACTGTTACCAGAAGGAGGGTACTCGAGTGGGGACCCATAGCAGTTCCTGGTGGAGAGGAACATGGGCCTTTGGATACCTATAGCTTCATTTTTGCCTTGCCCAGTGCCCCAGGAGACTGTGGTGTGGTGTGGTGGTGGTCCCTGCTTTGAGAATCGGAAATTTTGTTCATTTCGGTTTTACAAACACCTCTCTGTTCATATCTCCACCTTGCATGCAGTGCCATGCGCTATATTTCCTCCATTTTCACCTTTTACTATCTCACCAAATTCCATTTTCCTGAGGTCACGTTTTTTACTCTCTCTCTCTCTCTCTCTCTCTCTCTCTCTCTCTCTCTCTCTCGATGATCAGATGAGAGATGTGCCCGCATGGCCCTCGCCACATCCATGAGGCAACCTCCACTTCGCTGTCATGACAACAAGCCGCTCGCAACAATACTACTACCAACTTGTACAACAACTGCTGCTACGATTTGCCTTTGTCTTGTAGCAACTACTAAACATTTACGCAATAATGGCAGTCTGAACAAGGTATGCTTTGGGCCTGCATCCGATCCATCCAACTGCTACGTCGTGGACAGCGATACGAGCGTACTCTGATCTCACGCCGCGATGCGGTCATCAGGATGTCACAGGCCACGGTCACCACCCCCAACACAACAAAAGCCGCTTGCCTGAACAACATGTAACCGCTGTATTGTGTACACACCCAGTGGAGATCATGCCAAGATTCGTGTGACAATGACCCCCAAGCCCAAATCACACCACAGATGTTTTTTTTTACTTTTTGAAATAAGAACAATACTCATTTTTTCTAATAAGCATTAGTGATGTAAGCACTTGTGTAAATGTAATCCATCCTGTGCCTTTCAGAGGGTCCAGGTCATTTGGATTCCATGCATTGCATGTGAACGAGCTAGTCTATGAAACTTCGAGTTTGCTACAGTGAGCATAAAGTGAGCCCGGGTGAGGTTTTTAACCTCACCTCACCCCCAGCCCAGGTCCTACCATGTGTGTACAACATGCAGCTCCAAGGGGAATGGTCACATGCTAGGGCTCAAGCTCAAGCTAAACCCTCCCTCCTCCCTTGGCCATTGGGGGGGTTTATTTTTCGCTTGCTGGCCGGTTGAAGCACAAGACAAAAGGACCACCCCTTGCCCCAAAAAATGCCACTCGCCCTCGCCGGCTCAATTATTACCGGCAGCTTACTACTCCTCCTACACACAATGCAACGAGAACTGTGGCTCAGCTTAGCTGGCCATCGATCGAAAACGTGTCTCACTTGCATTATTAGTGCTAATACAGCTTACTGCAACTGTGGCACACTAGTACAGTGAGCACCTCTTTTCCCCTGTCCTGCAGTCTCTCACTCGCATGCATCCTGGTTCCTGTGATGAGAAGGACCCGGACCAGCTCACCCACGACCCAACAGCCAAAGCGTTGGTTTGGCTGGAGAGAGATAGAATGGAACGGTTCCATTCCAGATTTTAGAGATAGGATGGCTCTATACTATATGTTTATATTTGGTTAGAGAGATGGAACGATTCTATTTCTGAGGTACGAGCATGGAACTGCTACTAGTCCGTTAACTCCCGTTATGTGGGGCCCGCATCTTAGCCGCACTATCCTCTTCTTCCTCTCTCTCCCCCTGATTCCCTCTTCTTCCTCCCTCCCTCTCTCGCCGATTCCCTGCGCCGCCGTGCTTGCTCCCTCGTGCTGCCGGACTCGCGCCCTCGCGCCACTGCCCTCCACCCGCGGCGCCGCCGGACCCCGCGCCCTGGCCCACGCTTCGCCTCCGCCCCATGCTCCGCTCGCGCCGCCCGCACTCCTCCTCGGCCGCACTCCACCGCGCTAGTCCTGGCCGCGCTCCGCCGGCAGCCACGCTCCGCTCGCGCTCCGTCGGCGTCGGTGGCCTTGCTCTGCCCGGCCCGAGCTCCGCTGGTGGCCTCGCTCCGCCCGCGCAGCCCGAGCTCCGACGGCGGACGCGCTCCGCCCGAGCTCGCGGGGAGCAAAGGTCCGCCGCGCCGACGCCGTCGAGATCCTGCGCCCTCGGTCCGCCGCGGAGTTCGTCTGCCCTCGCTCCGCCCCGAGCTCCGGTGGAGCTCTGCTCCAACCGCTCCCGCTCGAGCTCCACCCCTCCCTCTCCTCCGAGCTCCGGTCGAGCTCCGCCTCTGCCCCGCCGAGCTCCGCCCCCTCCGCTTCCGCCCGAGCGCCGCCGGAGCTCCACCCCTGCTTCGTGCGCGAGCACCGCCTGGGCTCCGCCCGAGCGCCGCCCCTGCTCTGCGCCGAGCGTCGACTGCCACGCTCCGCCCCCGCGTTGTGCCTTGTCGTGTCAGAGCGTCACGGGCTCACAGCGAGAGACGTCGTCCAATTGGAGCCGCTCGGTCCGCCCAATTTTGCCGGACGCAGCCATCCCGCATCAACAGCGAATATTCGCTCTTTGGGATGACTCCGCTCTCACGCTCATGAACCAAACACAGGAGGGAACCGTTCCGTCCCACTCGACTCCCAAACCAAACACACCCAAAGTAACCAGCATAATAGTGCGCTCAATTCACCGTGTTCGGCAGGCTGGAGTTGGAGGCTGGAGCCGGAGTGATATGAGAGAAAAATACTGTTACCTGGCTGGTGGCTGGAGGCTGGAGCCTGGAGCTGGAGTGATGTGAGAGAGAAATACTGTAAGGGCTGGAGGCTGGAGACCAGCCGAACGCAGTGAATGCAGGTTGAAGCAGGCGAAGAAGCCTCTTGGCTTGCTCAAAGACTGAAAGCATGCAGGCAGGACACACTGGAAAACGATGTTTACAGCAAGCCTGTGTGTGTTCACTTGTGTGATGAGAGAGCCGGGAGGGTCCAAGAAGAACTTTGGTGTTCCCTTCTCACGGTGCTGCCCTTTACAGGGAAACCATCTTGGATTCCAACGGGGCGAGGAGGGAGAGCAGAAATGAGAGAGTTGCGCAATGATGCCGGCATGCCGCGGCAGCCCAGCAAGCAAGCCCTAGCGCGCCTTTCTCTTTCCCGGGCGGCCCTTTTGACTTGGAAGCTGGAGGGATTGGATTGCAAAAACCTCGCCTTTGGCCCTGGCCCCCTCGAGAAGTATCATTATTTGCACAAAAGGGCCCCCTCCCTCAGCTTTTGCACCGCTAATGATACGCATGCAGGCCGAGACAGCTGGTGGTGCTGTTCCCCAGGACCCCCAAAGCATCCCATTAATGGCTTGTTTTCTTCAAAGAAATCAAATGCAAAAACAACTCAACGCATCGCAACGATCGTCTGCTCTCTCTCTCTCTGCAGCTGTCCTCTGCATGCATTCAGGACTCAGCACTAGTCGTACCAGTAGAACTGTATGTACTATTTTAAAAATTCATTTTTTTTCTCTCACTTGTAGTAGCTAATTGGTTAAGACAGGTTGCCACTATGTGGCTGCTAGCGAGCAGGTAATGTACAACAGCATGTGGGAGTGAGGAGTTTGCTTCCTGGGCTTAGGTTTGATCGTTGGACAAGAGAATATTGCAGAGCTTCCTCTGCAGGAGGAGGACGACGACGACTTCCTCTCTCTTTTTTTCACCCATCTCTCTCTTTGTGCGTTGTGAGCGTGCAGCTCACAGCTCAGGGTCGGTCGGTCACTCCAGTTCCCAGCTCGACATTTTCAGTTGGGCAGGCATTACATTTACATGTTGGCCGCGATGATGGCTGCTAGCTCATGCGGCACGCATCCGTGTCTCGCTGGAACCAACCCAACCAGCAATTCGTGCGACAAAAAAGATCAATCGAAACAACCTTATTGCCAGCATAAACTACATGCACAGTTGCATATTAAAAACAAATGAAAACAGAAGCTCAAATTTAAATCCAAGAGGAGTCACGTACAACGGCCGTGTACGTGTACAATCTGACGATGCACTTGAGCGATCTCAACGGCTGTTTTTGTACCGACGGTGCAGCCGCAGCTAGCATACGATCTCAGAGGCAGGTCCGGACCAGTTGGACTGCACCTCGATCGAGCACGCGTACAAAATAATGTTCCGTAGAGATGCGAGTAGGCCGGACAATACTGGAGGAAGATACGGCCACGGAGCAGGAACGAGTAGCCCCTCCCACCCGAGTCCAAGAGGCAAGCTGCAATGGCCCGGTCAAGTTTGTCCCTTTCCAACGGCCACAACTGGCAAGAGACGTTCGACAGAGGGGGCAGGATTTTCTCCGCATCTTGTATATCCGTAGGATCGTCCCATTTTATACTATATTTATAAATGTTTTGAACTTTGTACTAACCTGCAATGTGGCCAAGTAGTACTTTTGTAGAGTACACTTGAGACAATGATCAGGTCAGGTGCAACAGCTGTGGTGATTGGGACGCATGCGAAGAGCGAGCGAGCTGCTACACGTTGCAGCATTGCAACGTCCGCAGCAGCGGTTGTGGTTGCATGTCTGCCTCAGGGTTCAAAATTTCGGTGAAATTTCGGCGAAATTTCGGTATTTTTTTCGTTTTCGGTAGTTACCGGGAAGTAGAATTTCGGTAAATTTCGTTTCAAAATTCAAAAATTCAAAAAAAATTTGTAAAAAAATATGTAAAAAATATGATAAAAAACTAGGTGTTTTTCTAAGCAAATAGGACTAGAACACACTCAAATCTAAGATCATTTGCTAGGCTAAAATTAACATTTGAAACCGTAATTTGAATGACTCGTCATTTCATGTGCAAAAATTTGTTTTCTCCCCTCGACTTCAACTAAACTTTGGTTTATCATGATATTGGTGAGGTACCTATTCAATTTCATATGCATACCTACAACTAGGATGATGATCCATCGGCCGGCCCGGGTGGACTATACTCTCATCAGTAGACTAGTAGATCTGGTCTCCTCGTGCTGTTCAATTAGGCTCGTCGTCAATCTTGCTTCGCTTTTGCCTTTTGCATCTGCTTTTATATTATCATCTAGCAGCTCTTTTCTTTTGTATGTAGCGGTGAGATCGAATGAGATGGCAGCTAAAGCTCTCTGTCTGCTGTAGTCTATTATTGTTAACCAGGCCCTCGATCTGGCTCTTCTTCTAGCTTTGTAGCCGGTAACTGTGGAGACTTGGGAGTTTTTTTTTGAAGTTGTGGCCATTGCTGATACGTGTTAAATTCCATTGGTAATTCTTCTCCATTGGCAACTGCAGATTAAGTCAGTTGTGGCCTTTGATCTGCCCCCACTTCGTGGAAGAAAGCTTTGCATTGCAATAGTAGGTCGGTGACTGTAACCTTATTCCAGTGAATTTCCTCTGACGTCATTCCAGTCCCGAGGATAAGAAGAGAAGGTCAAATTCTTGCATCCACAGCATGCATGTGACCAAAATCTTAGGCCACAAGAGAATTGTCACCATCTATAGAGCAGGGAAAAACTTTCCGTTGGAAAACTGCCGGAAAACACACCTTTCAAAATGCTTTAACAATTCTCTATACAAATTGAATCAAACAAAAAATTCAAACACTGTCACATGAATTGATAACCAATTCAAATCATGTTTGTCCTGGATTTAAAACAACTTTCAATTGGATCAACTAATGTCCCTAAAAATTTATAGGAATATCCGCCATAACAAGAATAATAAAAGTCCAGTTGAGGCCTAAGAGAGAAAATGAAAGTTGTCACATGAAATGACAAGACTTTTAATTGGTAGTTTTTGAAATAATTAAATAACTTTCAAACCATTGCTCAAATGAAAAAGTTCCTGAAACAAAAGTTGTAGATCTCGAAAAACTGAACAAAGTTGGTATTCAAAAGTTTTTCATTTGACCTCGGGAACAGTACGAAAATCACAACGGATATCATTTTCCGGTCGAAATCACCGAAATTTCGGTCGAAATCACCGAAATTTCGGTCGGAATTCACCGAAATTTCATTTTTTGAATTTAAATTCTCTTTCCGTTCGGAATTAGCGAAATTCGGCGAAATTTCGGCCGAAATTTCGTTTCCGGCAAACGGCGGGATTCGGAAAAAAAATGAAAAGGTAAACTCTGGTCTGCCTTGGAAGCTACCCCTGCTTTGGGTTGGGACGTTGGGTACGATGACGTTGTTTTAAATTGAAGGTGTCTGTCAGGCTCCCAACCCAAGTGTCGAGCAAGCAAGCAAGAATGGCATTTGGAGGAGAGGAGAGGCTCTGAATGTGAAAATGGCGTTGCTTTTGGCGACGGCGTTTGCAGTTAAAGGAAGGTAATGCCATAATGATTTTACTCCCACATTGGTTGGGGCATAATCTGGCAGCAGCCTCAGCACGGCGGGTGGGCTGACTGTACCACTGACACCCAAGGACGGCGTGTAGATGTCAACTTTCACTCTGTTCGCTGATCTCGAGCTGGTAGCTAGAATGCTGTGAGAGAAAAATATTATTGATTAGCTGGTGGCTGGAAGCTGATGCTGGAATTATGTGAGAGAAAAATACTGTTGGGCTGGAGGCTCCTGGAGCTGCCGAACAAAATGTTTTAATGTCACATTCACAGCTCCAGACATACAATACTAATGTGAATGTGTACCGCAAATGATGTCAGCTCCAGGAAACAATCTGTTTTCTCCAAGGCAGGGGAGGGGGCCGTTTAGTTCCCAAAATGAAAAATTTTGGATGTCAAATCGACTGTTTGATCAGATATCGGGAGGGTTTTTCGAACACTAATTAAAAAACTAATTTCAGAACTCATATGGTAACCGCGTGACGAATCTTTTGAGACCATTGACCGCATTATTAGCACATGTGGGTTACTGTACCACTTATGGCTAATTATACACTAATTAGGCTCAAAAGATTCGTCTCGTCGTGTACATCCAAACTGTGCATTTGATTTTATTTTTGAACTATATTTAATATTCCATGCATGTGTCCAAAGGCGAGGTAAAAAATTTTGGGTGAAAATTTTTTATAACTAAAAGGGCTCGAAATTTTTTGGTTCAAAGGTCACATCGATTGTTTGACCAGATATCGGGAGGGTTTTTCGGACACTAATTAAAAGATTAATTTCATAACTCGCTTGGAAATTGCGAGACGAATCTTTTGAGGTCTTTGGCCGCATCATTAGCACATGTGGGTTACTATAGCACTTATGGCTAATCACGTACTAATTAGACTCAAAACATTCGTCTCATCGTGTGCATCCAAACCGTGTAATTAATTTTATTGTTTAACTACATTTAATATTTCATGTATGTGTTCAAAAGGAAGACAAAAAAATTTGGGAACTAAACGACCCTAAAGGATCAAAGGTGCAAAAGCAAGGAGAAAAGGACCAAAAGAAGATCAAACGGGTATATATTTGCTAATCCACAAAGAGGTAGATATTCCCCCAACCAACCTTTTATTACCCCTTTTCCTCACCCGTAGCTTTTGGTTTGGCTACTAGTATAATTTTGTGTACGTAGACCCGGTCTCACACCAGCTTTGTTCGGCACTGTTTCCAAAATTTTTCGTGTGCTACAATAACTTCAACTGTTTGATTATTATTTAGAAATATTAAATATGAATAACTGATAAAATCCATTCCATAACTCCCGAGTGAAAACGCGAGACAAATCTAATGAACCTAATTATGTAATAATTAGACAATATTGTACTACAGTAAACAACCTCTAATGACAAATTAATTAAACTTAATAGATTCGTCTCATGATTTTTCGTCCATCCGTGTAATTAGTTTTATAACTAATCTATATTTAATACTCCTAATTAGCGCTGTAAAAATATCCAAAAATTTTTGCCCAAAATTTTTCGATAACTAAACTGGCGAGCATCTTCTCAAGCCAGGGGCAGCATGGTACTAGTATAGTAGTACCACCAGCGGAGCAGACAGGCAAATATTTTTTTTTGAGTGCTTCTCATTTGGGTACAAATTTACACCATATTCGCTGTGTTGGTGCTGGAGGCTGCTGCTGGAGTGATATGAGAGAAAAAACACTGCTGTCTAGCTGGTGACTGTTGCTGGAGTGGTGTGAGAGAAAAATACTGTTGACTGGTGCTGGAGCAGAACAGTAGAACAGAGTGGTAGTATCTGTTCATACACACGCACGCCCACTCCACACACCACACCACACACACCACCCGTGTATAAATAGTTCTACAACTACACACAGATGTAACACCGCATCCTTCACCCGTAGGCGACGGGTGCGTCACATTCTTTTTATGGCTCCATACGCGAAAGTCAGATACCAAAAATTATTTAGGAAACCAGTGTTCTCGGTGGGAAAACCCCGTCCGAGCCAGCGTTGGAACGCGGGGCGGTGGGCGCTGCAGCCAGCCGCTCCATCAACTGAGCTACCGCTCGTTCCCAGACAGGCAAATATTTTAACTCCAACGCGACGCGGGGCGGGGCTTTGGAGTTTGGAGTCGCACTCCAGCTAAGCAGGATCGGCTGCACCAGCGGCCACACGCAACACATGGGAAACAGTGTGAGAGCGTGCGGGCGCTACGCGACACGGGCACACGGCCTGGGCGCCCGGCCGGACTCCGGCGCGGCGCAGGTAGGCGGGCGACGGGCGGCAGCCAGAGCGGCGCCAGCGAGGCAGAGAGGGAGAGAACCAAAGGGGGCAGAGGCGGGTTTTAATTTCCGACCGAACCGGCCAAATCGTCGGGCTCCGGTCGGGCTCCGGTACCGGTATACCTATCCGGTTTGGCCGTTACCGGTCGGAACCGGTGGAATTCAAATTTGAATTCAAATTTCGCCGTTCAACCGGTTCATACCGGTATACCGGCCGGTTTGGCAGGTATACCGGCCGGTTTGGCCGGTATACCGGTGATTTGAGAATACCGCTATACCGGCCGGTTAGACCGGTATACCGGCCACCAGCGGGTATACCGGTGATTTAAAGAAATTTTCCGACGGTTACAAAATAGATCCCCGGTGTGAAATAAAAGGAAATTTCGGCATGAGCTATGCAAATATTAATATAAATGACCACACCAAAGCAATAATTTATAATTATGCATACAAATACAATAGTAATAAGCGTGCATACAAATACGGAGTCATACACTTATACACATGAAATAAAAGTTCAACGTAGGTATGGGAAGACCCCCATTTGTGATGCGGTTTGGTATTCAGCGGTGGACATCAAAGCGATACCTTGCACTCTAAGTAGGTCAGCCTTATAGTGTTGCCAAGTTTGGTCCGTCCACGCCGATGTTGTTTGCCATTCTTGAACTAACATAGTGTAAAAATGGGGGTCTTCCCATTCGTACACCCATCTCGTCGGTGGTTGCATGCTGATGTCAGGAATGGAGTAGTGAAAAGAGTGACTGGAATCGTTGTAGGAGGAAGAAGAGTACTGTGGAGTGTCGTTGTTCGTCGGTCCACCTGTTCTCCTCTGCGATTGCGATGCTCCATGGTCGGTGTCCTGAGTAGCATGTGTGAACTGAGTCTCCCCTGCAATCAACCATATATCATAATTAGTAATCAATACTCATAATCTGAAATATGTGTGCATTTATATATGCAATGTATACCTGTAAAATGAACACCACGAGCACCACCACCACCACTAGCAGCACCACCAGCACCAATACCAGTACCACCAGCACCACCACCAGCATCAGCACCGTCACTATCATTATCATCATCGGCCGAGCTACTATCCTTGGACTCTTGATACGGAGGACTACGCTCACCTTCGCCATCATCAGTCTCGGTGTCGCTGCTCACTGGTTTTGCTGTTCCTTTGCCTTTTGGATGTTTCGGGTGACCCTTCGTAGGCCCCTTCTGCAACTTCCTCTTCCCTAGGTGAGTGTCACCCACATAGTTCCTCAACCGTGTCGATGATATATTTCAATGCATCCTACCACTCCATACTTGCAAAACTTGCATGAGTAAATCTACCATCTTCGGTATTCGCCCATTTGCTGTGTTGGAACTCAGTAGATTGGGGAGGGAGGACGAGGGGGCGGCTCCGCGCGGCGAGGGAGGAGGGAGGAGGGGGTGGCGCGTGTCCGCTGCAACGTGCTGCTGCGCGCCGGTTCGCCACCCGGCCGCAGCGGACCTCGAGCGGCAGCAGCTCGCCGCCGCCGCCGGGGAGAGAGGTAGGGGGGATGGCCGTGGGAGCAGAGCAGGGGAGGGCTCGCAGGGGACAGAGAAAGAGAGGAGGGGGAGAGGGGAGAAAGATGAAGTGTGGGACCCGCTTGTCATTGACTATAGAAGAAGTGGATTTGAGTATGAAATGGAGGTGACTAGGATATAGAGGATGAGATATAAAGTATGACGAGTGTAGGAGAAATTGGGATAGAGGAGAGAATTTCGATAATTAGACAAGAATATTCCTTATAGTGGAGGATTTTAGAGGATGACAGCTGTGGCCAGCCTCACACAGCTTTCCATGCAGGGAGCGCATCCAGTCCAGGGAAGAGAGAGAGGGGGCGGGCGGGCGGAGGACGAGGGAATATTAAAGAGAAAAGTCCATTTGACCCCCCTGAACTTATCACCGAGTCTGAAGAACCCCCCTTAACTCCAAAACCAGATATTATGCACCCCCAACTCGTGAAAACCAAACAAATAACCCCCCTGCAACAGTTCAAAGTGGTTTTTGGGTGGTTTTGCTACTATGGCATGCGGGCCCCACATGTCAGCCTTTTCCCTCTCTCACTTACATATGGGGTCCATATGTCATCACCTACCTCGCTCTCCCTACCGCCACATGGCGCGCACCCGCGCTGCCCGCTCGCGGCCGGCCGTGCCGCGTCACTGCTGCCCTCGCCGCGCGCGCACGAGGGGGAGGCGGCGAGCCTCACCACGGCTTGGACGGGCAGAGAGAGGCGGCGGAAGGGGTGGCGCAACGGAGGGAGGCGGCGCCAGGCGGAGGAGCACGCCGGGAAGAGCCTGGAAACAGTCGGGTGAGGGCCCGAACAGCTCAAGAGAAGGGAGGATGAGCTCCCAGCGCAAGGAATCGAAGGCAGGCTCACTAGAGAAGGAGAATCGACGCCGGCAAGGAGCTTGGGGCAGCTGCAATGGTGGAGGGGGAAAATGGGGGCTAGGACCGGCGTGGCGCAGGCCGAGCTCCGACGGGCGTGGTGGTGGGAGCTTGCGGCGGCGACCGAGTTCAACATGAGCCTGCGGCGGTGGCCCCACTCGCGGCCTCGCGAGAGCTCCCCGTGGCAGCCGACCTTCACGGGAGCCCGCGACGCTTCTCGCGGGAGCTCCCCGCAGCGGTCCAGCTCAGCGAGAGCCAGGGCGTGGTGCGGCCGGCCGCGAGTGGGCAACGCGCGCGGCGAGTGGAGCAGCGGCGCGGCCGGGTAGCGCGGGCGCGTGGCGTGGAGTTGGTGGCGGCGGGGAGAGCGAGGTAGGTGATGACATGTGGACCCCACATGTAAGTGAGAGAGGGAAAAGGCTGACATGTGGGGCCCGCATGCCACAGTAGCAAAACCACCCCAAAAACCACTTTGAACTGTTGCAGGGGGGTTATTTGTCTGGTTTTCACGAGTTGGGGGTGCATAATATCTGGTTTTGGAGTTAAGGGGGGTTTTTCAGACTCGGTGATAAGTTCAGGGGGTCAAATGGACTTTTCTCAATATTAAATGGCCAGCCGGCTGTAACACCTCCGGTATTTAGCACTGTTTAAACATGCCATTAACATCAAATGACATAGTAAACCCTATTTTGGTAATTACTTAAAAGCCGAGTTCCGTTTAAATACACCAAAAAGTCAACTCCCGCACCTTTGCTCAAATGAACTTTTGCCCAAAACAAAAGTTGTAGAGTTTGACAAGATAAACAACTTTCGTGCTCAAAGTTTTTCAAGTTACAACATGAAATTTGGAGTTAACCCCGAAAAACAAGCGGCACCATTAAACTTGAATTCAAATTTTAAACTTCCAAATCATCGCTCAAATGAAGTTTTGCCTGAAAGGAAAGTTGTAGGAAATTTAATTTTGAACAACTTTCGTGTTCAAAATTTTTCGAGTTTCTTTTGAAAATCTTGAGTTTGGGCTAAGTCAAATGGTTGACCTTGGTTTTTCTCTCTCTGCTCCCTTTTTCTCTCTCCTCTCTCTCCCTCGCTGCCCCTCCCCACTCTGCACGTGCCCGGATGCCGCTCGCTGCCGCCCGCCCGCACGGCACCCTCGCCACCAGAGCTCGCAGCGCCTGCCGCCGCGCCATTACTGCCCCGCCGCCCGGCCACGCCACCACGCTCCCGTCCCCGTCGTTGACCCCGCGCCGCGTTCGAGTGCTCGCCTGCCCTCACTGTGCCATGCTCGAGTGCTGGCACTCCGCAACGACGGCGAAGCGACGAGCCGCCGCCCACGCCAGTGCGCCCGCCCTTAACTCCTCCCCTGCCGAGCTCCCCTCTGCAGCCCTCTCCTCCCCATTTTGCTTCGCCACCTCGCGTTCCCGCTCCTCCCCTCCCCGTTCCATCCCAAACCGAGCTCCCCCTCCGCTCCCCGCGCCCTAGAACGCCGCCGCCCACGCCATTGCCGCCGCCGAGCACCCCCTCACCGCGGAGCCCCCTTCCCCGCCCTTCCTCGCCTCCAATGGACCCCCTATTTAGCTTCTACTCGCCTCTGTGAAGCTCCCAGGCCCGCTCGCCTCCGCCCCGAACCGCCGGAGCGCCGCCGCTCGCTATAGCCGCCACCGCCGCTCCCTGTTCGCCGTGGCCGGCCCTCTACCAGTCACCCCGACCCCGATTCGACCCACCACGGGGTAGCTCTCGGTCCCCTCTCCCTTTCCCCCCTCTCCCCCACCTCCGGCGAGCTCCCTCGCCGGGAAACGGGCCGCCGCCGCCTCCCCTGTCTCCTACCTCCGGCCAGGGATCCCGACGCGATTAGTTTTAGTTTTCCAGGGGGTTTTGTGAAAGTTCCAGGGGCCCCTTTGCGAATATGTGTTTGTGTTTTCTAATTTTTCTAGAGAACTTGTAAAATCGATGTAAATTCGTAGAAAAATCGGAAAAATTCAAACTCAACTGTTCTGGGATCTTTGCAAAGAGATCTACAACTTTTTCTACATGCACTTTTTCATTTGCTCAATAGTTTTTACTTCATTTTAAATGCAAAGAAAATGTACTTTATATTAGATCTCAAGTTACAAGCATGAGTTGTTAGCCATTTTTGGTCAGTGGGGTACATGTTAGATGTATAACCTTGTGTAAAAGTTTCGTGGACAGTTGACATGCCTAGCTATCAGTTTATTTAAATCTTGATGTATGCCTAGTATAAATAGTTTTGTTTTTCCAAGTTGTTCCACCTTGAACCACAAGCTGAAACTTTTTCAGTGCCTCTGAGTTGTTACCTGGATGCTCTAGAAAAATGTAGGGCCTTTTACCAAAAGCAGAACATGCTCAAGTGTTTTGTGCTGTGATTAAATGCACTAAACTAAGAAAAATAGTTCCTCTACCTAGAAAAATCTGATGTTTTTATAAGAGCTGCTATTTTAGTACTGTATCTTGCTGGAAAATTTTTGACCTCTTAAACTCATTAGAACTACCTGTGGAAATTAATTTTCTTTAAGGCAGTTGTACTTTGCTCTATTTTTCATGCCCTGTACAATGCTTGTTTAATTGTGAAAAATATATGGCAAGCTCATATTTAGGTAGGCAACACTCAGTTAAAACTTCATTACCATTACTTGCATAATTTGACTTGTAAAATTCATTTTTGTTTCTAGCAGTAGCTGTTTGTTTTATTTTTCATGGTTAATAGGCTGCATGAATTAGGCTGAAAATTTCACAGTAGGCAAGTTACTCATATATGTACCTTGCATAAAAATTTCAAACCCAGAATCTCTGTATAACTTTAATTATGATAAGGACATGCTTAACCTAGTAATAAATGAGAAAAATCATTTCTTTTGCTGCATAGGGAGAAAAGGTAAAATCCACCCTAGTTACTTTGTGAAGTCAGATATAACGATTATTACTCTATAAATGATTGCCCAAAATGATGTAACAGAATATTTTGCAAATCATCTTGAGTTGCGTTGGATTACAACTCTATAGTGAAGAATTGAATAAATCGTTATCACTAAAGTAACTCACGCTTATGCATTTCATATAGATTCGACTACTCTCCCTGACGGTACGTACGAGTTGGTGCCGGAGTCCGAGAGTGAGTAGCGTGAAGCTCAAGTTAATCTAACTGAAATCACTGAAGACTTGAACCAGCGTTCAGAAGAGCCCAAGGCTAGCTCCGCTCAGGAAGACAAGCCCCGGAGCATGTCCTACCTATTCTAAATTTATGCAACTATTTATATTCCTATTTATTTGTGCATTTAAGTTGCAGGAATTGTTTGGAACCTTAGTTGCATGATCCTAGGTACCTATGCTTGAAAACTAGTATGTGTAGGTCGCTAGTTGGCTATGCTAATGGTTCCGTAGAAGTCAAGTGATTTCCTGTCACTCGCGAGCTCATAGGAGTTGAATGAGTACTACGCACTGCAATATAAGGTTTACGGGCGGGGTTGTTGTACTCATGATACCCCGTCTGTTTAGTGAAAATGGATAAGGCCGCGGTGTGTGGTAGTGGTGGTTAAGCGTTTGAACGTACTACCACATGCCGAGAATATGGTAATCGGTAAGCTTAAGTACCTGATGGAACCGGCCGTGGAACATACTCCCCACTGTCTGGTCTATGGTCACGCACGGGTGCAGGGCACCCTAGGGCGGTGGGCCTGTTTCATGCCCGGGGAAAAAGGGGAAAAGTCGCGTGGGTGATTGCATTCCCCATGCGTGTGTTTAGGTCTGCCTGGTCAGGTTAACAAATTCGATTCGAATCGTCCGTCTCTCACGGATATTGAGACTGCTTAACCCTTTTGCCACATAGAGTAAGAAGTGGAACAATGATGATGAGAAATATGATTGAATGATGAAAAATAATTGTTTCTCACCATGTATGCTTTAGGGTAGATGCTAATGTAGAATGGTTAATCAGACTAGAACTTGAAAGCTAAAATCGGAAAATAAAGACTTACTCTTTATTGCTTTTCGGCAAAGACAAACCCCTCAAGCCAAAGGCCTTGCATGTCTAGTTAGAGGGTTAGTTATATCCTAGTCGGGTAAGCCTTGCTGAGTATTAGTATACTCAGCCTTGCTTGTGGCTCAATTTTGTTTCAGGTGATACTTTTGAGGACATGATTGCTAGTTTGACTTGGCCGTGTACTCTGCCTCCTGGTTGGTCGGTGGAGTGGGATACGACCCCGGCCAACGATGACAATGCCGAGTGATGTCATGTATAGGCTTCATCATGACATCCTGTATCGTTGTTTAGAACTCGTTTTATTTCCGCTGCAGTGAACTCTGAACTACTTCATTTTGAACTTCAAGTACCTTTCGGAGATTTCGAACTTGGTTTGTAATAATTAAGTTAAGACTCGGTAATATATTGTAACTATGAATTGTTGTACTATCTGGACTCACCTTCGTGTGGGTTACATGTAAGCTTTGGGTTCGATCGACGCTCATGTGGATTCTTCGGGACTTTACCCGACAGCACTGCCGAATTACTCCGTTTGAAGTGCGTGTTAGCCAGGATTATCTTTAAGATGATGGTTAGCGCATTTGAGCCGGATTAATTAGGGCGGTACTGCCACACCGGCCGGCCGTTGGGCTCACCCCGGCTCCCCACTCCCGTCGGCTGCCCTGGCTAGGACCAGAGAGGCCGCGTCCGCCCAGGGTTTAATTTACCGACCGATCCGGTCAAACCGGCGGGGTCCGGTACCGGTATACCGGACCGGTTTGGCCGGAAATCGGTGGAAACCGGTCAAATTCAAATTCAAGTTCAAAATTGCATGTTCAACCGGTTCCGACCGGATTACCAGTCGGTTTGACTGGTAACCGGTTAAATTCAAATTTTTTTAGTTTAAATTCAAATGCCAGCAAAGTATACTAAATAAATATTTGTATAACATATTTTAGACTAAATAAACCCTCCAACCCTCTTTTGTATTACTTTTACATTGTATTTGTATATTTTTATATGCACATTTTTTTGTTTAACTTCAAATCCTCGCAAACTATACTAAATGAACGAATTTTTGAGAAAATTTGACACCATTAAATTCGTCACACCTTGAAGTATTTTTAGGAATTTTTTGAATTTAAATTTGAATTTTGAATTTAGACCGGTTTGATACCGGCCCAAACCGAAACCGGGCCGGACACCGGGACCGGTTCGCACCGGTTTGGTGAACCCTGGTCCGCCATGAGCGGCCGGCACCCGGATGGATCAGTGCGTGGTATCGCCGCCGCCGACGTCCCTAGCCTCCCTGTAGGACGGCGTTGCAGCTACTCGTACACATGCGTAGGAATAGGGTAGGTTGTACGAGTAGTAACACTACACTATTGCTGGTAACAACACAACACTTGGGCGCCACAATGGTAAAGGCTGGGACAACAGGTCTCGCCATGGACTCATCTGATGGGGGGGGGGGGGGGGGGGTGGCGGGTGCAACATGCGTACGAGCACCTGTACCGCGTACACTGTGCGGTGGAAGTACGTAACCAGAACGGCTTGGTTTGGATTGGAGCAGCAAAATGGTAGGAGTATCTCCGTTCTGTTCTGGCCCAGAGCCCGGCTGGGGGCCTGGGGCTGGGATGCTCTCCAAGCCTTCCACTCCAAAGGAAGAGCAGCGAGCTCTGCTTGGAGTTTCCTCCCGGGTCCGGCCGGGCTCGCCTGATCGAGACCACCACCACCACCTCGAGCAATGTAAAAAGGTCAAGGCTGCTGGCTGCGAGGGAGGAAGAGCAAAGACGGCCGGGCCGGGCCGGACCGGCCCCCCACTGGATTTTGCCGTGCTGCTCTCTCTGCTCGCTACGGTACCAAACTACTGCTCCTACTGCCGACTGCCAAAAGACCGTAGCCCCTGCAGAAACAAACTGCCACGTACGCACGCACGCAGCAGGGGCATCCGATGCGCACGTGAGCGCGATGCTCCTCCCCACTCCTCATCCGTTGAGATTTCTGGGTCTTCAATATTTCGGATCAAACGGGCTTCTAGAACCAGAATCCAACGAAGGCGTTAATTAAGCATGTGTTTGGTTCCGGGGTTCAACTGGGTCGGGATGGGTTGGACCCAGTCGGACCCATGTTTGGTTAGAGGGTTCACATGGGACGAGTTGAACCGGGAGGAGAATATACCCACTAGATGCGGGTCAGGGTGATTTCTCGAAAATCAACGGACCATCCCGACCCACTTCCCTCCCGCACCATCACACGAGCTGTCGATCACCCCCAAACCTTATCGTCACCCTCTGCCCTCTGGCTCTCGCGGCGCTAGATCTGGTGGCGGCGCCCCTCCTCCGTACTCGTGTGCTATCAAGGTTTTTTTTTTGTAGTTTTCTAGGGGCTGGATGAACAGCATGATGCATGCGCATTTTGAGAATGAAACAAAACATGCATTTCTCGTTCTGGAAAAGGAGGCCGTTTAGGCATGTGTGTGTCCATGACCATGAAACATACGTATGCATTGCCAACTAGAGCGTCAGGGAAGCGACGTGACCGTGCATACCTGGATGGGATTAGTAACTCGCCCCCCTCGTCCAGTCGTCCTCCCCTACCCGTTACTCATAAGAAAACCGGATCACCTTTTCGGTCGGTTAGAATCCATGGCCTGCTGCCCTGAACGTGAGAGCAAGACCAGATTATGGAACGGTCAAAAAAGCTTGCAGGGAATCAGGTGTCCTATAGGCTAGGCACCAGAGTCGGCCATTGGTTTTACCTTACCAGCACTTCAGTAGTCCAGCACGCGGTCTGGAACTGATGTATGTCTTCGCCACGGATGCAGCATGATGTTCCCAGGGTCCTCCAAGCAGCAGCACATCACAGCCTTCTGTTTATCAAAAATTTTCGAGCTGGAAAAGTCGGGAAAATAAGGTTACGTGCACAGCTAATGTTTCAGTGTACCAAAGCATCCACATAAACATATCAAAACTATGCAATTGCTCCCAGAACTAGTGCTTGGAGCTGATTTCCCTCTCCAGATCTGCCCAGTTTGTCAATTTCAAGTAGCCAGAGATCTTTGATGTTACAAATTTGAATTATGTTGTTTAATTCAAGAAGACGCATGAAGTTAATACTTTTTTTTTTGAACCGAGGCCATACCCCATTTACATTCAATAACAGAAATACCGTCAAGCATTACAGAGCAGGTGAAAGAGAAAAGGGGTACCAGAGAGGAATCAGGCACAGATGGGTGGGGGCATAAACCGGGGAACCTGACATTAAGTTAATCCTTTTGCAGTTGCGAATGGGAAATGGATTAAATTATATGCATAGGGGGACATAAGATAAAAAGCATAACGACATGTACAAGAACATTTTTTTTAGGGAAACATGTACAAGAACATTTAAACAAGATAAGATTATTATGGGAGTTCATCCATAATCTAACAGAATTGTTAATGATAAAATCTTCATAGGTAGGATAACCAGAAGTACACTACAAAATCTTCATAGGTAGCAGTAACCAGAACTCCACTACAAAATGGCATACCTTAAAGGGGCCAATAATTCCACCAACCATCAAGTCCTCGTACTTTCCAGCATTATATCCATACCTCAAGTTGCCTGGCAAGAACCTTGCAAAGATCTGTTTTTCAAATTTTATATTCACAAGCTGCAAAAACCATTCAACTATACTTTATAACTGAAAGGTATTCAAACCTGTCATTGCTCTGCTTATCTTATTGACAATAAAGTTAAACGGTAATTCAGAGTCTTCCTTGCAATCTCAGTCCCAACCTACATCAGTTTGTACAATATGTCACTATTTGGTGGCTGCAAGCATAACACCAACTAAAGTTAAACATGAACTGGTAAAATAATAGGTTTGATGAGTTTAGACATGATGACTCCACTCTTCTACCTGCTGCTTATCATTCTCACGAGATTCTATGATGGAATCAACTTTTGAAGCCAGCCTCAAAAGAGTACAGCCATCACCAACAAACCCTTCCTCAACAGCAGCCTAACCGAAAAGCATATGACAATGAGTTAGCAACTGGATATTAAGAAAAGGTGTAAATAGTTAATGCATTGCTATAGCACATCAGGCCCCAGAAGTTAATGAACTGCTAGAGGGAACACAACAAGTGTGGTGGTTGAAGATGCAAAAGGGCATTCACCTTTGTTACAGTCAGAGCATCTTCAGTCAAGGTTCCAATTGCTCTCCAGCCTATATAGCAAGATTGGATGACTCCCTCATTTTAGTCAATAGCCACAGAAAAAGAACCGACCAACATATGAGCCAGACTGTCAAGTAGATATACCTAAATAACAGCAACAAAATTAGAGAGCTTAGCTAGCCTCTCATTCAAGAGGTTATGTTTCTCATGTTCTATCTCAGAGTAATCAGCTTTCTGGATGGCCTAGAGGACAGAAGACCACTTTTCAACCCTGAATCCAACACTCGCAGGTTAATCAAAGTACAAATGCAAACCCTTCTGAAGTACAGAAATGGCTATTGGAAACAGAGGTTCACAGTTAACAGAATCAAGTATGGTGATGAATGTACAAAATTCTTCCACTCTATGGCTACAATCTCTCACAGGAGAAATGCAATTAGTCAAATTCAGAATGAACAAGGTGCTTGGATACAAGATCATGAAGGAAAGGCTGGCTTGCTCTGGAACTCCTTTAAAAACAGAATGGGAGTTAGTACAAGTATCTCCATGCATTTTGATCTCAATAGTCTGATCCATCACAGAGATTTTCTGCAGGATCTCTCAGACCCCATACAGATTTCTGAAATTGATGCCACTGTCAAACAGATGCCTAATGACAAAGCTCCTGGGCCAGATGGTTTTAACGGCCTTTTTCTAAAGAAATGCTGCCCTATTATTAGAGATGATTTCTATCATTTTATTGATTGCTTCTCTGAAGGTCAGGCAAACCTTGAATGCATTAACAGTTCTTATATTACCCTGATCCCCAAGACTCAGAGCCCAGAGACTGTCAATGATTATAGGCCAATTTCATTGATGAATATTAGCCCCAAAATAGTCTGCAAAATACTGGCTGACAGACTGCAGAGAGTAATAACTTTGCTTATCCACCAGAACCAATATGGATTCATCAAAACAAGAACAATCCAAGATTGCCTTGCCTGGAGCTTTGAATACATCCACCAATGTCACCAATCGAGAAGAGAAGCTATCATCCTAAACCACATGGGGTTTCCAAGCAAATGGCTTTCTTGTGTTTCCAACATTCTCAACTCGGGCTCCTCAGCTGTCCTTCTCAATGGGGTTCCTGGAAAAAAAATTTAAATGCAAAAGAGGAGTGAGACAAGGGGACCCCCTCTCCCCCCTGCTGTTTGTCTTAGCTGCTGAGCTACTTCAAATTTTGGTCAACAAGGCTTCATCTCTCAACCTCTTACGGCCACCAATACCCCAGCCAACAGATGATTTTCCAATTGTCCAGTATGCAGACGACACCCTTCTCATAATGCAGGCAGACCCAATGCAACTGTTCTTTCTCAAATCCCTACTTAACACTTTTGCAGAATCCACTGGCCTCAAAGTAAATTACAGAAAATCACAGATGATCCCAATCAACTTAAGTGCAGAGAGAATGGAACATCTTGCACTTACCTTTGGCTGCTCGGTGGGATCCTTGCCCTTCACCTATCTTGGACTACCAATGGGCACAACTAAACCCAGAATGGAAGACCTCAAACCGATAATGGACAGGGTGGAGCGTCGTCTTTCTGGGTGTGCCACCTGGCTCTCTTATTCAGGAAGATTACAGATGATAAATAGTGCTATTTCCCCAATAGTCACCTATGCCATGTGTACTATAAAGCTACCTAGGGGAGTGATCGAAAACACTGACAGAATACAAAGGCAGTGTCTTTGGAGAGGTAATTCTGAAAAAGAAAGAGGAGGCAACTTAGTAGCCTGGGAGATCGTCCAAAGACCAAAAGAAAAGGGTGGCCTTGGTGTTACCAACCTACGCTTGCAGAATGATGCCCTTCTCATGAAGCACCTACATAAATTCTATAATCATGCACAAGTGCCCTGGGTTCAGCTTGTCTGGCATAGATATTATCTGAACAAAGTACCACACACTGCAAGAGAGATAGGATCTTTCTGGTGGAAGGATGTCTTCAGATTGCATGGCCTTTATCGTGCCATAACCCATTGTGTGGTAAGGAATGGTGCAACAGTTTGCTTTTGGGAGGATCTTTGGGGTGCAAATGGAGTTGTCCTAGCCACGGAATTCCCAAGAATTGCTTCCTTCTCAAAGTCAAATACCATCTCAGTGCAAGAGGTTATGCAAACTGATAATTTGGATGACATCTTTCATCTCCCACTCTCTCAGCAAGCCATGGAAGAACTAGTTCAGCTACAAAACTCCTTACAGCATGACAAATATGATCAGGAAGAGGAAGACAATTGGCTAACAATCTGGGGGGGGGGAGGGGGGGGGGGGTCAATTCACATCCAGCAGGTTTTACAGACACGTCTATGATATTGTCCAAGCTCACCCCTTCTACAAGATCCTATGGAAATCTAGATGCATTCCAAGGATAAAATTCTTTGCATGGCTAGTCTCGGTTGACCGTCTAAATACAAAAACAGTGCTGACAAGAAGACATATACATGTGCATAGTGATGATCTTTGTGTTCTTTGCAACACACGTGCAGAAGAGACAATTGACCACCTCCTTTTTGACTGCCCGTTCTCCAGACGCTGCTGGACTTCCATGAACATAAACTGGAACTCTTTGCTAAGCCTGCTCGACAGATTCTATGAGGCCAGACAGATTAACAACCTGCAATTTTTCACCGAAGCCACTTTGATCGCTGCTTGGGAAATCTGGAAGATAAGAAATGATAAAGTTTTCCGTAATATTAACCCTAGGTTTGTGAGGTGGTCTAGCAATTTTAAGTCTCAAGCTCTCTCTCATCCTGTTAGGTTCAAGGATGACCTACGGTCAGCCTTTTGCTTTTGGCTTGACACTTTCAGTTGAATTGATGTAAGAACACTGTAAACTCTGAACACCCCCCCTCTCTTTTTTATTTATAAAGGTTTTTTTTACTGTGGGGATCTCCCCCACAATTTTCCTTCAAAAAAAAAACACAAGACAATCTGATACTATAGGACAAGAACAAGAGGAGTTTGATAAATGGATGTTCAAACAAGTAAAGAGCCACAACAATTGGATGACATTAGTCATTTGTATTACAATGCTGAAATAAGAATCAAGTTCATATTGTAGCGCATTTGGAATTAAGGATATATTACTAGACATAACAAGAAGCACCATATCTTGCCCAGAACATACCTCCTTTGACATATTTTTAGTTCACTGACTAGAACTTTTCCTATTTCTCTATACCAAGTTATCTTTGGCTCCTGCAGAAACCACTGAATATCCTGAAAAATGGTAAACTTTATTTCTTCTCTTATAAACTAATGGCTGAATTTCAAACGTGTACAGTGCTTTTAACATTAAAACCAGTACTTTAATCCATCGCCAGACAAATCATTGATCCTAGCAGCTACTTGCTTGACAAATCTGGCTCCAATAAATACTGGATCCTCAAGATCAACCTGTTTACTTTTCCAAAAAAAAAAATCAACCTGTTTCAGTGTAAAATATCCATTTTGAACCAATAACTAGGATCACAGTTAGCTTAGAGGTCTAATGTTTCTGTGATCTAAAAAGGTTCAACTAAAATCATCATTGAAGTAGAAATATACCATGATTGTGCTTGTGCAGCTTTAATTGTTCAGAGAAAACAGAGAAATTATGAAGAAAAAAACACAGAGCAAAATCAAACTGCAACTTCAGTCTCAAGTGAGGAGTTCAAAGCGATGTAAGAAAGTATAAAGACAGCTCGATGTAATATTGTCTCGCCTAGGATAGCCATCTATGCTATCGAACAACCTACTACTGCTGCGGAAACTGGTAATAGAGTATAACAGAATAATACTCACAGAATTGCAGGTAATAATGTACGTCAACCTAATTTTTCAGTGGTTCGTATCAGAAGAGTGCATAACTTTATTATCTTCAATCTACTTTGAGGGAGATGACAGACGAGGGTGCTACTAAGAATATTGTTATTTTCAGTAAATTATAAGTTACCTCTTTTGTTGTTGTAGCACCATTATTGACAATCTTAGGTGATCCACACACTATCAAGTACATTGAGCCCTTCCAGTCCACGAGTAAACCCAACAATGTCTAAAAGCTTATTGGCACCAGTACACATAACAGAACACCAATCAGCATAGCAAAACAAAAAATCTAGACTAGAGCAGCTCCTCTGCAGCTTTTTGATGACCCACCCATCCATGTTGATATGCAATCCCTTATGGGCACTGGCTCAGTAATACCAGTATACCACACATAATGGTCACGGCAAAGTTTGACATCATAATTATCTGATTCATGACACCACTGCAGATTCAACAGCACAGTCGTCCGGAAGAAAGATCATGTGCTAACTCACTTGCAGCTTCTTGACAGCCAACCTATCCATGTTGAAATGCTATCAGGAGCAGTGAATGAGCAAGACTTTCACCTAATGGCAAGGCCAAAGCTTCAAGCCATGATTGTTGGACTGCTGCAAATAATGTCAGTTAACACTTGTATCACTCAGAAGTAGAAGTAGGTGTCTGGAGACAGGAAATCACCCAACCTGTTCGCTTTGTCGTAGGTGTCTGGAGACAGGAAATCACCTTCTTGTCAAATGCAGGTTCACCAGGCGCATTTGGGCCGTCCTATCCTCTTGGCTTGGGGAGCCGTCCCTGCACCCGACAAACTGGAAATACACAAACTCGGTCCATGAATGGTGGTCGGAAATGGCTGCGACAAGAGGAGTTTCGCGCAAGGGTTTAAAATCTCTTGTCATTCTCGTATGCTGGGAGATCTGGAATGAGCGTAATGCACGTATCTTCAACGGTACAGAAGCGCCTTCGTTTACAGTGACAGAGAAGATTAAGGGAGAGGTTTCGGCTTGGATTTTGGCAGGGGCAAAGCACCTAGCGTGCCTAATTTGTAGAGCTTGAGTTTCTTCTAGAGCTTGAATGCGGGCTCTCTTTGTAAAGTTTTTTTCTTCCAGTTTTGTAGCCTCTTGGCTTTACTCTCTCCTTATTAATACAACGGGCAGCTCTTCTGCCGGTTCCGTTTCAAAAAAAGAAGAAGTACAATCTCAACAGTTAACATTTCAGCAATCCCAGGGAGAACACAACATGGTCAGTAGAAACCCCCACAAATGCACAAGATTCAAAACATAAGAAGCATGGCCCAAATGCTCAAGCAAGATTCATATGCTACTACAAGCTGTTGTTCACTCATAACAGAGAGCAAGGATAAAAAGAGTTAAACTAACTCACCCCCACAATGTGACTACTGAGCAAGCACAAGAAAGTCCCATCTCAAATACAACACACTAGTTATCTGAGCTAGCTACTACCTAACATGTAACAGCCAGTACAATCTGTGGCACTATGGAAATGATAATGTTTTTTTTTTGAAGGGGAAAACAGTAGGGGAAAACCCCTACTGTGGTATAAATATATATATTAAAAAAAGGAAAGAATACAAGTTAGGGTTAGAAACTGTACAAACCGAGAGAAAGCGGGAGGGGATTGAATGAAAAAAGGAAGGAAACTAAATTGAATCTAGCCACGCTAGCACTACAGAACGCTCTGATTCTTTACACCTAAGCAACTGCCATTTAATGGTATCGATGAAGCAAGTCTTCCAAGCTTGAAAACTAGGAATTTTGTTTCTAAAGATGTAACCATTTCTTTGCTTCCATATTTCCCAGGCTGCAATAGAGAAAACCTCCATGAAGAAAGGTTGCCCAAAATCCTGTTGTGCTTTGATCATGGTTTGGAAGAAGTCTATAGTGTGGTCCCAGCCAATATGCAGAAAGTCCCAGCAAAGTTCACTGAAAGGGCATTGGAAAACGAGGTGATAAGTTGTTTCTTCTGGTGCCGGATGACACATCACACAGTTTGCCTCCTCATTCTCATCAATGAAGTGCTTTCTCTTTAGAAGGTTTCTAGAATTAATTCTGTCTCGGAGAAGTAGCCAGATGAAAACTTTTATTTTTTTACTGAGTTTTGTCCTCCAGATCCACCTGAAAGGATCAGGTGGTGTGATTGATGTGAAAGCTTTCTTGTATAATTTTTGTGAAGAGTAGATCGCATTGCCCCAGCTGTAGGTCCAGACATCATTACCTTGTAAATTTTGCATCTGACTATGAATGTAATCATTGAAACTGTGAAATTCTTCCATTGCCACTTGAGATAGAGGGAGCTGGAAGTTTGCTTGAATGTCCTGGTTATTCAGATAAGTGGCTAGAGTGATATTGGTGTTAGTAGCATAAGTGAATAAATGGGGGAATTTAGACTGAAGCATTTGCCCATTCCAGATATCCTGCCAGAGCAGGAAAGTACTCCCATTTCCAGTCCAAGGAGCTGCAATCCCTCTGAAATGATCAATCGATTCCATAACATCCTTCCACCAAAAAGACCCTTTCAATCTGGTTGCATGTGGCACTGCACCATTACCATAGTAAGCTGTCCAAACAAGCTGAACCCAAGGGACATCCATTTTATTGTAAAATTTATGCAGATGTTTGATGAGCAAAGCTTGGTTTTGGATTCTTAGGTTTTTGACCCCTAGCCCTCCATTTTTCTTGGGAGTAGTTACTTTAGACCAAGCAATTAGGGGTTTACCAGAACCGTCATTCTTTCTCCACAGGCAATCTTTTCTTGCTCTGTCAATGGCTTTGATGACTGTAGCAGGAAGCTTTAAAGTGCACATAGCATAGGTCGGCATAGCATAGGTCGGAAATGATAATGTTACATACCGGAGTACGCTAATGCAGCTTCATGCCCTCCTCCCCTAAGCTTTGTCCCACAGTTGAGCTGTACAATGGTCGTATCCCATCTAAAATCACCGCCAGTTGTTGGTATAGCAATTTCTAGCTCGACCCATTAAGGCGCTCCAAGGTCTCTGCTACATGCCTCATCGATGGCCTCCTCTCAGGGTTGGCCTGACCACAAGCGAGGGCGACTTTCAGCACTGCGATCATCTCATCCTCCCGTTCCGAGTCCCGGGCAAGGAAAGGATCAAGCACGTCGGCAGACGGTTTCTTGTCCTCGATGCAGAACTGGATCCACTGGACGAGATCCATCTGCATGGTCTCCAAGAGAACCGCAGGCGATCTGCCAGTGATCATTTCAAGCAAGACCACACCGTAGGAGTAGACGTCCCATTTCTGCGACGGTTTCAGCGTCTTCAGTGCTTCGGGTGCTTGGTAGCATGACCCTTTGCTCATGAGAGGGCTCACTGAGGCATCTGACTGTTGGCTCTGGGCCTTTTCTAGACCGACTCGATCTGATTGCGTGAAAGGTGATGTTCCAGCGATGTTTGCAAGACAGCCGAGGCCAAAGTCTGAGATGTATGGCTCCATATTTGTTCCAAGGAGGATGTTATTTGGCCTCAAGTCCCCATGGACATACTTTTTGGGGCTGAACTCATGCAAGAAAGACATCCCCTTGGCGACTCCCTTCATGATGTTCAATCGGGCCTCCCATGGCAATGGCGTGAATGTCATCATTCCAGGTTTACCTGAAAGCCATAGCAATTTGCCAGAGCTGGCGGTCAGCAAACACGCACGGCACTAGCTCAGAACAACCACACATGTCCTACACCACAGGTTCAGAACATAATCCAGCAATCTTTATTCCAATTAGTAACACACGATCTTCAATTTCGGAGTAAAGAAAACATCCATACAGGTTATATCAGAAAGTCAACCTTTGACAGATACCAGATTCCAAACTGTACCAAACTTATATAAAAAACACTAGCTCTTCCAAGCCTATAGAAATACAGTAATTGGCATGAACTGAATTCCGAAATCTTGACATACTATCATCACAAAAAACAAAACAATTGAAAAGTTAGGCACAACACAATACGGCCAAGTGTGTACCAATTTTCCATCATATTGCAGTTATTGCACTAAATTAGGAATCAGGTATTACTAGGATCCTGACAAACACAACTACGACATGAAAGAAAATAAAATATATAATTACTTGTTCCTGAAACAGCAGAATCAATGGAAGAGGACATAGCAAAGTCATTGTTAAATCTCAGTGTGAGTTGCCGAACAGAATACATACCATGAATTGCTGCAGAGAGGCTGCCGTTAGGAATGTAATCATATATCATCAGCTTCTCATCAAAAGACCAGTAGTAGGCTCTCAAGGTGACAATGTTGGGATGCCAGACCTTGCCAATAGCCTCAACCTCATTCTGAAATTCCTTAAACCTCTGCAATCCCCCTTCCCCAAGCCGCCTGACGGCCATGGTGAGTCCGTCCTCAAGAACCACCTTATACACGATCCCGATCCACTCTTCCCCAACACAAATGCTGAAGCCTTGAGCAGCTCATCCAGATCAAACCTCACTTGCTGGTCCAAGGCCACGAGATCGTACTGCTCGGCGTGCTCGGACAGAGTCCCGGACTCATCCCTACTGAAACATCCACAATCGTTTCCACACCTGGACCCCTTAGAACCGGCAGCTGCATTGCGTCCCTTCCTGTCCTTGGATGAAACTGCCCTCTAGTAGCAGTAGAAGAAGAGGAGCGCCATGATCAAAATCCCTACCACATCACTCAGCACGATGGCCACAATGGCAATCTTCCCCAGCCCTTTGCCCTTCCCCTTGCCGCCACCGGCAGCGTCGGGCGCAGACGAGTCCCCGTCGTTGGGCAGGGACGGGTTGGACGATGGCATAGCGTCCGGCGAGCAGGGGTTCTTGAGCGGCGGCCCGCAGAGGCCCGGGTTGCCGACGAACGCCGTGGGCCCCCGGTTCTCGAGCGCCCCGTTCTGCGGGATCGGGCCAGAGAGGTTGTTGTAGGTGAGATCGATGTAAACCTTCTCGGGGAGCCTCCCGAGGCTCGGCGGGATCGTGCCGGAGAAGTGGTTGTACGGGAGGTCGACCGTCCCCTGGAGCCTGGAGAGGCTCCCGATGTCCTCCGGGATGGCGCCGGAGAAGCCGTTGAAGGAGAGGTCGAGGCGCTCCAGCGCGGGAAGCTGGGCGCCGAAGCCTGCGGGGAGCGGGCCCGTGAGGTTGTTCCGCGCGAGCGCGAGCGCGCGGAGGCGGCGGCATTTGAGGATCGAGGGCGGGAGGGAACCGTTGAGGGCATTGGAGGAGAGGTCGAGGATCTGGAGGAAGGGCAGGGCCCCGAGCTCGTCGGGGAGCGGGCCGCCGAGCGCGTTCCCGTAGAGGACGAGGCTCTGGAGCGCGGGCGCGCCGGAGACGAGCTCGGGCGGGACGGGGCCGAAGAGGCGGTTGCTACGGAGGTTGAGGTGGCGCAGCGACGAAGGGAGCGGCGCCGCCGGGAGCGCCGCGACGAGGCGCTGCTTGGGGAGCCAGAGCGCGACGACGCGGCGGGGCTGGGTGGCGCCGGCGGGGGAGGAGGAGCAGGCGACGCCGTTCCAGGCGCAGGGGTCCGCGGCGGTGGCGTCCCAGTTGGCGAGCGCCCCCGTGGGGTCCTGGACGACGGCCGCTTTGAACGCCAGCAGCGCCTGGCCGTCGGGCGTGAGCGCGTCGGCCTGGGCCTCCGAGTGTGCGGAGACAAGGACGGGGGCGTTGCTGGTGCGGGAGGCTTCACTCATGACCAAGGTTTTTTTATCCGACCGGTTCACCCGAACCGCCGGCCACCGGTTCCGGTTAACCGGACCGGTTGGACCGGTTACCGGTTCCGACCGGCCAAATTCAAAACCAAATTCAAACGTAGCCGTTCTAACGGTTAGGACCGGTTAGCCGGCCGGTTTGTTGGTAAAACCAGACCGGTTGCACCGGTTACCGGCCTTTTAACAAAATAAACCGACAGTTTTAAATTGGTTCCGTGGTGTGAAATAAAAGGAAATTTTGGTATGAACTATGCACATATTAATGTAAAATACCACACCAAAGTAACAATTTATAATTATGCAGAGATATACAATATTAATGCGCGTGCATACAAATACCATAGTCCTAATCGTGCCTACAAATACAGTAGTCACTGATACACATTAATAATAGTTCAACGTAAGAATGGGAAGACCCCCATTCTGGACGCCATTTGGTATTCGGCGATGGACATCACATTCAAACCTCGCACTCTAAGCAGTTCAGCCTTGTAGTCTTGCAAAGATTGCCCTGTCCACGCCGATGTTGTCTCCCATTCCTGAACTAACATAGTGTAAAAATGGGGGTCTTCCCATTCGTACACCCATCTCGTCTGTGGCTCCATGCTGATGTCAGGTATGGGATAGTGAAAAGAGTGCCTGGAATCGCTATAGGAGGAAGAAGAGTACTGTGGAGTATCGTTGTCCGTCGGTCCAACCGTTCTCCTCGGCGATTCCGGTGCTCCATGATCGGGGTCCTGTGTAGCATGTGTGAACTGAGTCTCCCCTGCAATTAACCATATATAATAATTAGTACTCATAATCAGAAACAAGTGTGCATATATAGGTGCAATGTATACCTGTGAAACGAATGGGAATACCACCACCACTACCACCACCACCACCACCAGCAGCAGCATCTGCACCGTCACTACCGTCACCATCACCAGCGGAGCTGCTATCCCCAGTCTCTTGATACGGTGGACTACGCTCACCATCGCCATCATCTGTGGACGTGTCGCTGTTCATTGATTTTGCTGTTGCTTTTTCTTTTTGTTTTTGACGCTTCGAGTCACCCTTCGTATGCCCCCTCTGGAATTTCCTCTTCCCTAGGTGAGTGTCACCCACATGTCTACGTGCCCAATCGCTGATGCAAGCATCCCCCGTAGTGTCACGTAGATCTGAGAGGTTTATTTGATCCCTGACAATATGAGACGGGAGAGGGACGTCTCCGTCATCATCATCCTCGTCCAGAACTGGAGCGCGGTTAGATCGACCATATTCCATCCATTCCCGCACCGGATTATTCTCATCATAAAATGAAAGATGGGCCAGCTGGTCGATAAAATCACCTTCTTCACGTATCGGTGGGCCGGAGACCTCCTCTAGTCGCAGACGAAGGTTGTAGTTGACATAGACCAGCTTGTTAAGTTTCTTGTGCGACAATCGATTGCGAACTTTTGTATGCAGCAAGGCAAAAGTACTCCAGTTGCGCTCGCATCCACTGGACGAACAACATTGTGAAACAAGCCGCATGGCAAGATACTGCAGCTTTGGAGTGCTTGATCCGAACATCATCCACCAGGACGCTGTATGTGCAACCAAGTATGTAAGCAATATATTCAAATATAGAGAAAATAACAATATGTTACGGAGTAACTCTTACATGGGGATGTCTTTGGATCCATCGCCATTCTCATTGCCATTTCACTGCCAAACTCGCCAACCTTCTGCCGAAACACCTCAAGCTCCTGCAATGCCTGCACGGCGCTCTGGACATCCGTCATGCGCTCAAAAGTATCCTTGAGTCCACGGAACATTTCTTGAGTTGGTTCCATCGTGTATGAATACCTCGGATTTAGGACAGCAGCTGCAAAATATAAATCACTTCAAATAAGCATAAGTTTCATAGAGTTCCAAAATAGATGACTCGTATAGTCTTACCTGGACCCACATACGTGCCTATGAAAAGGTCACGCATCCTATCGTCCATAACCTTAAGATACTCGTCCCGAGTGGAAACATTATTTCCAAAGAAAGATTGCAGCTCCTGTCTCGTATTCTGGTACGACATCACGACTTCGCACATGTTGGGCCGCTTGTCCTGATCAGCGAAGCGAAGGAACTTGTATATTGCTTGAACTGTGTCGATGACATATTTCAATCCGTCCCACCACTCCAAATTTGAAAACCTGGAATGAGTAAATCGACCATCTTCGGTATCTGCCCATTTGCTTTGTAAAAACTCAGTAGATGCCATCCACTGCATGAAACGATCACGTTTCCGATATATGCTCTCTAAGAACATGTAATTGGTTCCAAATCGAGTGGCATTCCACTTGACCAACTCACCACCGATTGCGTTCCTCATCATTGTATTCAACTGACCATGATTGTGTAACCAATTAGAAATTCGCTTGCATTGCTTGATCGTACCAGAATGTTCGGGCCTTCGAGCTATATCCTTCAACATCAAATTGACGGTGTGTGCTAGACAAGGTGTCCAAAGAATGTGTTCATACACCTCTCCTAGTGCCTTGCAAGCTTTCTTGTAATTCGAGCCATTATCGGTGACTATATGCACGACATTCTCCGGTCCAATCTCGTCCACCACCTTTCGAATCTCCTGTCAAAATAGGTAGGATTTTTTAGTAAGTTTCAAAATATACTCAAAGTGAATGGGACATGTTTAGGGCCTACTCTAAGCAAATATGTGCTATCTTGAGTTCTTCCACTCGCATCAATAGACTTGTGGAACCACATGACTCCATTGCAGTATATCAAAAAGTTGATGACACTCATCCTCGTCGGCCCAGTCCATGAATCACACATCAACGTGACGCCAAATAAGGGCCAGTCTTTCCGAAACTTTACGTACCTCGTCTTCAAGTCTTGCTCGTTCTGATCAAGGTACTTGCCATCAATATCCCGTCCAGTTGGTGATGCGATACCTTCACCTGCAAATATATGAAAATCATGAGATACAGAAATGTAAGCTCATAGGTGTTATACGAATGAAAGAAAACATACCCCACTTCTGTGTCTCCCTGACCGCGCTGACAAAGTAAGGATTGTCAGCCTGTCTTCCAGGTACTCCCGCAAAATGGAAAAACTTTGACCAAGCTTTACCAATAGCTTCCTTTGCATTTCTACCCTTCTGCGTCCAGGAGCCTGTATCAATTCTTTGTTGGGTCATTCCTCTTCTCCCACCGGATGCCACGTTATAATCCTTCACCGCAGGACTCTCCCTCTGCGAAGTTGCCCTACGCAACATCCTCTGCAAAGGATTCCCCCTCGTCGAACCACTATCCCCTCCATGCTCGTATACACCTCCTCTCTGTTCCACCCCCCGTCGGTACACTGCTTCCGCTCTCGATTGGTCCAAGGCACGCTGCAGCTGAGTCTCCTCATCTTCTTCTTCACCGGGATAGTTTCCCTCCGCTGCAGCCTTCTCCCGTCTCAACCTCTCTCGAGCCCGTTCAGCAGTTGCCTTCCTAGCCTTCTCAATGTCACGCTGAAAATACTCCCGCACATCTGGCGGCACATTCCTGCAATGGACCACCTCCGCCCCGCGGTGAGCCAAATGTTGTTTCAATCTAGTCGCACCACCTCCTGCTTTCTGCGTATTACAATACTTGCACCGCCATCCGGGATAAAAATTTTCACCATGTTCCCATACAATATCTTTATCTCTACCTGACATTGTCTATCTGCATAAATGGACAACAAAGACATATCAATCACATAAATCCTAAATCAACCTAAATCCTAAAAACATATATGCACCTTAATATTCAATTCTACCTAAATCCTAAATGAACCTAAATCCTTACGTCATACACTTAAATCTTACCTAAATCCTAACTACACCTAGATCATACATCTAAATCCTAAAACAAATCATCTAATACTTGCAAAAACTCAAAGGAAAAAAAAAAACGGCTTACCTACCTCCCAGGCCGGCTTACCGCCTATTCCGGCCGGCTAACCGCTGCGCCCGGCCGGTTAACCGGCGCGGCCGGTTAGATCCGGGCCGAGGCCGGCTAACCGGTTCTGCCGGCCGGCTAGCCGCGCTAACCGAGCGGTTGGCCGGCGGTCACCGGCGGTCGGGCCTCCTGGCGCCGCCTGGAGGGAGAGGGAGGCGGAAATGGGGTGGGGGGCGCAGGTCTGAAGGTTCTGGGGGGGGGCGCCTTATGTGTCGGTGACGGGCCGGTGGGCCTTAATGGGCCGCCTGTTTTTTTTTTAAATTCAAATGCCCCCAAAATATATCAAATGAATGAATATTTCAAAAAATTTGACACCATTACATTCCTCGCAACTTGAAGTATTTTTATGAATTTTTTGGGATTTTTTCATTTCCTGGAATTCAAATTTAAAATTTGAATTTGGCCCCGGTTTGAACCGCCCGGAACCGGAACCGGGCCGGACCGGTTACACCGGTAACCGCGGTTACCGGTCCGGTTCCCAGCGGTTTTTTTAACCCTGCTCATGACTGAGCTACTGCTGCGGTCGCGACTCCTAGCACCTCACAGGCTCCTTGCTGCCTCTCGTTCGGAGCCGATGGATGCGCAACAGATGGACAAGATGACGGTGGAAAAACGAGTGATGGCTATTATGTATGGAGCTCCCTCAACAAAGATTGAAGTGCATTTCCGGTCATGCCTGTCTTCTTCCCAAATTGATTTGGGCCTTGTTTAGGGGCCGTTTAGTTCCCAAAAATTTTCACCCAAAAATTTTTACCTCCCATTTAAACACATGTATGAAGCACTAAATGTAATTAAATAATAAAACTAATTACACAGTTTGGATGTACATGACGAGGCGAATCTTTTAAGCCTAATTATTGCATGATTAGCCATAAGTGCTACAGTAACCCACATGTTCTAATGATGCGGTCAAATGCCTCAAAAGATTCGTCTCGCGGTTTCCAAGTGAGTTGTGAAATTAGTTTTTTAATTAGTGTCCGAAAAACCCTCCTGACATCTGGTCAAACAGTCAATTTGACATCAAAAATTTTCACCCAGGGAACTAAACGGCCCCTTAGTTGCCTCTTATAAATTTTTTGAAAGAGTATTTTTTTTATTTTGAAGTACTAAATATAAATTAATCACAAAATAAATTACAGAGCTTGTCTGTAAATCGCGAGACGAATCTAATGAGCCTAATTAATCCATCATTAGATATAGCAATTTAGTGTCTAATTACGGCCTAATTAGGTTCATTAGATTCGTCTCGCGATTTACAGGCAAACTGTGCAATGTGTTTTTTATTTCATCTAGATTTAAGTTTCTATGCAGGTGCCGGAATTTTTTTTTTGGAATTTTGAACTTTGCAACTAAACAAGGGGTTGTTTCCCAACTGATCAAATGGAAGCCCCCTCGGGAAGCTACCTACAATTCAAGACATCTATTTGTTCTCAGCTTGCCGCAGGCAGGAACTGCTGCCGCTGTGACACTAGGAATCTTGAGATAACTTAGCACTCTAAATCACAAACCAAGTGCTAAACCTAAGGATACTCACAACTGTGCTAAATCTAAGGATATGATCAATTTGCACTTGACGGCATGGATATGTTTCTTTAATGTGTATAAGGTTCCTCTGGACTCCAGCAACACCATGTCTAGATATACGATGAGCCCACAATGTCTCAGATAGAACCTCATGCCATCTCCTGGGATTCTCCTCTATCTTCTTCTTGATGAGCTTTATCAAGATTTTATTATTAGACTCGGCCTGACTATTGGCCTGAGCATAATATGGAGATGAATTGAGTACCTTAATCTTATATGATTCAGCAAAATCACGTACCTCCTTTAAAATAAAAGATGAACCTTGATCCGTCGTCAAAGTTTGAGGAATACCGAATCTATGAATAATATGTTCTGTAATAAACTCAATTACCTCCCGGTGTGTCATATTCTTCAAAGGATCCGCTTCGGTCCACTTAGTAAAGTAATCAGTAGCAACCAACACGAAGCGATGTCCCTTTGAAGAAGGGGGATTAATCTGACCAATGAAATCCAACCCCCAACCTCTGAACGGCCATGGCTTGATAATATGATGTAATAACGCAGTAGGCACTAACTGAACATTACCAAATCGCTTACATTCTTCACACCCTTTATAATATCTAAAATAATCCGCCATCATAGTTGGCCAATAAAAACCGGCTCTCCTAAGTAATCACTTTATTTTAGGAGCCGATTGATGTGTACCACATATGCCCTCATGAACTTCCCCCATAGCAACACAGAGCACTTGAGAAGTACATCTTCGGCGGTTCGATGATAAAGCTCATCGTCGATCAAAATATATTTAAATGCCAAACGCCGAATACTCCTTTCTGCACCATGACCAGGGTCCTTTAAATATGTCACAATAGGCACCCTCCAATCAACAACCTCGGCCTTCCCTTTGGAATCGGAATTAGCAGCCGACTTGCTGTTTTCAGCAGGGCGTCTGGTCTAACCGGTTCGTCCAAAATCAGTAACTCGGCTGTTGGTCGCATCGGTTTTGTCATATTAAAATATATTTAAGTGACATCATAGCCAGATGCTTGTTGAGCCAGAACATTTGCCTTCTTATTACTATCTCTTAGAATATGTCGGATTACAAATTCATCAAAGCAAGAGATAATATCAAGACATCTATCAAGATATGCATTTAAAGAACCATTATAGCTTTAATATACCTTGGATACTTGTTGCACCACTAGAAGCGAATCACCATATGTTTCCACATGTTTAACACCCATTGATTCCAAGAATTTCAAGCCAAATAGAAGTGTTTCATACTCAACTTGGTTATTTGTGCGCTCTTCTTCTAACCAGTTTGAGAACTCAAAAATAGTACCATTCGGGGAGATTAGAACGGCACCAATCCCTTGTCCATCATCACAAGCCGATCCATCAAAGAACAACTTCCATGATGTGCAAGTAACATAGCCGACTTCCAAATCATGCTCATCACTAATCTGATGTTCAACAATGAAATCCGCTATAATTTGGCCTCTAATAGCTCTTAAAGACTTATAGGCCAAATCATATTCAACAAGTGCATAAGCTCACTTTCCGATTCTTCCACTCAAAATCGGCTTTTGTAGCATATGCTTAATAACATCGGCTTGACAAGTAACTATGCAAGTACTTGATAAAAGATAATGCCTCAACTTGGTACAAGCATAATATAATGATAAGCACAATTTCTCAATAAATGTATACCTTGTTTCCGCATCAATAAGTCGTCGGCCAACATATGTGATAACATACTCCTTTCCTTTGGTTTCTTGAGTCAAAACAGCACCAATAACTTTGTCTTCTGCAGCCACATAAAGCCTAAAAGGAATACCTTACATAGGCGCCTTGAGAACCGGTGGTGAAGACAAATACTTTTTGATCTCCTCAAAAGCCTCTTGTTGTTCTGCCCCCCAAGTGAATTCAGTCTCGTTCTTCAACCAAAGAATAGGAGTAAAAGCATCTAACTTTCTGGACAAATTAGATATAAACCTTCTCAAGTAATTTACTTTGCCCAGAAATTTTTACAAGTCTTTCTTGCAAGCAGGAGCCTCTACCTTCTTCATGGCTTTAATTCTCTTTGGATCAATATATATGCCCTTTTCATGAATAATAAAGCCCAAAAATTTCTCAGCCAATACACCAAAAAGCACACTTGAGCGGGTTCATCTTCAATCCATACTGACGCATCCTTTCAAGAGCAAGTCTCAAATCAACCAAATGATGACTCAAGCCGGCCGATTTGATCACAATATCATCAATATAAACTTCCAATATAATGCCAATTAAATCATGGAATATCAAATTCATAGCCCTTTGATAAGTAGCACCAGCATTTTTCAAACCAAAAGTCATGGCAACCCACTCAAATAAACCAACGAAACAAGGACATCTAAAGGCCCTTTTAGATGTATCTTCTTCGGCCATAAATATTTGATTATAACCCGCATTACCATCAAGAAAACTGATAACACGATGTCCAGAAGCCTCATTGATCAACATATCGGCTATAGGCATATGATATTAATCTTTCGGAGTAGCTTTATTAAGATCTCTAAAATCAATGCATATTCTAATCTTGCTCGAATCTTTCTTCTCAACGGGCACAATATTAGAGATCCACTCCGCATAACGACAAGACCGAATAAATCGAACATCTAATAAACGATTGATTTCTTCTTTTATTCGGTCATACGTAACAGGATTAAAATGCATAGAAGGTTGTTTAAAAGGTCTAAAACCAGTCTTAATCGGCAGCCGATGCTCAACCAAAACACGACTCAAACCAGGCATTTCAGAATATTTCCATGCAAAACAATCGACATATTCTTTTAATAAATTTATTAAATCGGCTTTACAATCATCCGGTAAGTTTGCATTTACAAAAGTCGGCCTAGGAATAGAACCATCTCCAATGTCTACCTTTTCTAAAGGATCAGCCGACATAAAACCTTGGCCTAACTTGTCTAAGTTATCCAAGTCTTCAATAGCCTCGCACATATCGTTCGCCTTGTCCTGATAGTACTGCTCGATGCGCTGCTGCTGCCAGTCTGCGTTGGACTGGTCTGATGCACCGGTCTGACCGGTCGGCTTCGGCCGGTCTGACCGGTCAGAGGAAGCGATCTGACCGGTCGGTTCTGTGTTGTTACCCTGCTGCATCATAGAAGTTAGTGTAGCCGATTCTCCATCGGCTTTAGGACTGCAGAGACAAAACCCTCCTTGGTTCAACTGATCAAGTCGTAATCGGTCAAGTCCAGGCCTGATAAACACTTGATGTTATCATGTGCACCAACGAACTCAGAATCGGCGGTACCAATGAAGAAAGAGGCATCATCATGCACAACCTCGACCTCATCGCCGATCCACCGAATAAGAAACTGGTGCAAGTAAGATGGTACACATTGTTTGGCATGAATCCAATCACGTCCAAGTATGAGGTTGAAGTTACCTTGCGCCTCGGAGACGAAGAATGTCGTAGCAACCGTCTTGCTCCCAACGGTCAACTCCATCGAAGCAACCTCCTTGGCACCAATGGGATCACCTCCTCCAACGCCGTTGACCGTCATGTTCATCTTGATGAGCTCTTCGTCCGTCCCACCGAGCTTCTTGTAGAGTGAATAGGGCATCAAGTTGACAATTGCCCTGTTATCCACAAGCATACGAGAAATTGGCTTCCCGTTGATGTGCCCCCTCACGTAGAGAGCCTTCAAGTGGTTATCCGAATCTTTGGGTTTCTGAAATACGGCTTCGCGGGGCCCAAAGTCCAGATGTGCTGTCTCCTCCTCCGGAATCACCCAATAGTCATCAGAAAAGCGCACAATATTGATCTCCATGTTTGTGCGTTCCGGAGAAGCCTTATAATCCACCAACTCCTCATCCTCTGCAGCTGAAGGAGCTGCTGGAACCTCTGATGCTCCAGGAGCCGAAGTAGGAACTACCTCTTTGGCCTTCTGCTCAGGCTCAGGGACGACCGGTCTGACCGGTTGCTCTGAGCGTTCAGACCGGTCGGCTGGAGCGGTCCGACCGGTCCTGTGGGCTGGTCAGCTGCCTTGACCTGCCACACCTTGCCTTGAGGGATCCTTGGTCTGTACTTGTCGAACTGTTCATCCCTCATCTTATCCACCTCTTGTTCCTTCTGTTCTTGGCGGCGAAGACGCTGCAACCTCCTCTTCTGAGTATGTGTTAACCCCGGTGGGCACCACCTGGGCTGGAAGTATTTCTCCTTGTCTTGGTCTTTGAGGTTGCTGCTGCTGGCCTCATGATTATTGGTCAACACAAGCTTCTAAGAGACATTGACCGGTTTCTCAACGATCACCGGTCCCCCTTGTGCATCTTGAGCTTTGCCTTTTCCATCCTCAACTTGCACAACTTTTGCAGCTGGAACCTTCTCAGAATCAACCTGCATTGGCACTGGTTTGTCCTTCCTTTCCTTGACACGGTATTCTTGGCGCATGGGACGAAATTGAGCTGGCCTCTGCTGAGACCGGTCTGACCGGTCCGGGGTTCTGCCCCTGACCAGATTGGTGTTGACCTAGTCAGTCGTGAACCGGCTGCTTCAACCTATCAAATACAGGTCCTCTGGAGCTTCCATTCCCCTGGAAGCGTGGTGGATACAGCATCAGATAGCATTGCATCCAAAATCCCTCGTTCACCCATGCGGGAAACTGAGAATCCGATGCCGGTGGAGCCCATGGCATTGTAGCGTGCATCGGCTGCATCTGCTGAGAAGGGAACAAGGTAATTACATCACCCCTGCGCTTGCTTGACTCTCCCCTAGGAGAAGAAGGTGCGCCTTGACACGGAGGTGACCTCAGTCTCTTTTTTATAGGCCGATCGTTTCGAGCGGCCTTTGAGTACTTGTTCAATAGTCTGCAAAAGGTAGGCTTCTGATTTGCAAGCTTGCCTTGCACCTTTGGCTGATTAGTCTTCCATGTACCCACTTCCAGACGCTTCGGCTTGAATGTCCAGGGCTGACCACCAGACCGGTCTGACCGGCCGTCAGGACCGGTCTGACCGGTCAGAGAAACCGGTCTGACCGGTCTCGACTGAGCAGCAGCCCGGTCGCCCGAAGAAGAATCCGCTTGCCCCCCGAGCGTGCGAGGCTTAAGTATGATCCTCAGATTCTTCTTTCCATCAGGAGTCTTCTCCTGAATCTCCTCCCCGGCTAGAATCTTGTTATCAACAGTCAACGGCCTATCATCCCCAATGATCACATTCTTGCCTTTTGCTCCTTCGGCTTGATCCGGCCGAATCAGCACCTTTGCATTATTGAGATCAATGGCATGAACTGGAAACAGAGCCTTATCTATCTTCATCTCCGGAAAGGCCAATCGTCCTTCATTTATGGCCGATTACACCTGTCGACAAAACACATTACAATCATTAGTTGCATGAGATGAAGAATTATGAAATTTGCAATAAGCGTGCCGCTTTAGCTCCTCAAGCGGTGGTATAACATGTGTAATTTTCAAATGCCCAAGATGTAATAATTCATCAAAAATGCTATCGCACTTGGACACATCGAAAGTAAACTTCATCTCCTCTTGCCGATTCTTTTGAGTCGGTTTAAGAGATGTACAAGTAGATGGTTTGGCCGAGGCGGGCCAAACAAACTCAGCAGCATATACCTCTTTGTCCTCATCGTCCGATGAATCAGAATCATATTCAACAATGTGAGTGTTTGAACGATGGGACTTGTAGGTATCCTTTTCTTTTTTAAACTTGGTTTCTTGACTCAAAGTTTTAGCTTGAAGCTGATTTATAGAATAAAAACTCGAACCATCAAGCTTCTTTCTATAGCTAGAATGTAAACCCGCAAGAGCCAAATCAACCAAATTTTTTCCAGAAAGTGACAAATTAAAACATCGGTTCTTAATATCTTTAAACTTTTTAAAGTATTCTTGGATATATTCATCTCTACCCTGTCTAACCGATGTCAAGTCTGTCAACTTAGTTTTGTTATCCCCATTATAAAAGTGATCATGAAACTTTTGTTCTAATTCATCCCAAGAACGAATCGAGTTAGGAGCTAACAACAAAAACCAAGAGAAAGTTGTTCCAGTCAAAGATATAAAAAAAAATATGCGAACACGCAAAGACTTGCTAGAACCGACTTCTCCAAGTTGAGTAATATATTGGCTAATATGCTCCCAAGTGGATCAGTTATCATCACCGCTAAACTTGACAAAATTGGGAACACGCCAACTAGTGGGGTAAGGAATCAAATCAAAAGCATCAACGTACAGCCTACGATATAGCCGACTCCTACCCGCAACAAAACCAAGTTTTTCTTTAAACATATCGGCTAGATCTTCTCTCATTCTAGCAAGATCGGCCTCATAGTTACCCGTAGATGTTTGGCCAAAACAATGTGTCGCAGGATCAATAGTGGACATCGCTTGTGCGGCATACTATGGATTGGCCCTAAGCCAATCATCCCAAACATCTTTGGGCAATGGTGGAGGAAAAGGGGGTTCACCATATGACTTTGTTGTATACGGCAGCACAAAATCCGCCAATTCCCGCTCCCGGCTATAATCAGCCGAAGCAGGAGGAGGCGTGACTTGTGGCTGTGATGCAGAACCGAGCACCATGGCACCGGTCTGACCGGTCCGCCCGCTGGGGCATCGGTCTGACCGGTCGGGGCAACCGATCTGACTGGTTCGGCCCTGGACGGACGAACTGAGCCCGGCGGGGGCATATATCCCGCGAAGTAATTCGGCAGCATCCCATACTGATAATTCTCTGACGGTGCGGCCGAAAGACTAGGGTTAAGGGAAAAATTGGAATATTCATTGACAGGCTTTTTACCCTTGTTTTGCACACTCAAGTCCAAAAGTATATCTTGTGTAAACTTTTGGGACTGTTCGAATCTACTCAAGAAGGCATCGGCAAACTGCTTAATAGAATCGAAGGTAAAACTTACCTCGCTTGGAGTGGAAGCAGATGAAGCAGGAGCTCTAGCCATAGTAGATGGGTTCGGCGGTGGCGGTGCAAATGTGGGCATGCTGAATTCCTCCATCTTGAACACGCCTTGCCGAGTCTTCCCGAAGCATGCAAGCACTCTATTCTTGGCATCCTCCTGTTCCTTCTAGAATATAGCCTCGAATTGCTTGCGCGTCTCCTCAGGTATGTCTTCATACTTGATGTCGATGGGAGCTGCATCTACCTTGGGGTCAACCTTATCACTGGCCATTGCGCCCGATGAACTCAGATCTTTCCCCAGCGGAGTCGCCAAAAAGTATGTTGACGCAAAATTAGCCAAAACAAGTTCTAGAATGCACAGGATCGCAACGATCAAAACCAGACGAAGTCCCCCGGCGACCAGTCAGACTGGTCGCACCAACCGGTCAGACCGGTCGGGCGCAGAGAGCTCCGTGAAGACCTAGAACCTCAAGCTCGGGAGGGACCCCGTTGGAGCTCGAAGATCTAGGATTGTCTTGAGGTCGGCAGGCAACCCAAGACGCTCTTGAACGCCACAGAGATGAGCAAAGAACAGCACGAGATTGGAAAAGCTAGGGTTTGGAGAAAAATAGGAAAATTGTAGATTAATTGATTCGATTGGGTAGAAGGACCTCAATCGGCCGTGGCCTTTATATTTATAGCCGGGGAGGACGTACCCCTTCCAAATTGGATTACAAACGGACTCTACAAATCAAATTTAATCTGATTCGGATTACACAGGACCAGACCGGTCTGACCGGTCGGCCCGACTGGTCAGACCAGTCGGCCTTCGGCATTGCCAATTTTGGCTGCCAACACCAACTCGAAGTAGTCGTTTGTTGCCGTTATGGCATTTCTGCGTAAAGCATCGGTTCAACCGCTGCTAGACCCATGGATCGTCGGTAAACCGCTGCTAGGGTGTCAGTTAAACCAGTCTCTATAGACCTGCTTCACTACTACAGCCTTTGGATTCTTCTCGCACACACCACTTCAGCGAAAAGGCAGTTCAAATACAAATCAACGCAGTGTGTCGGAAGGTTTGGATTTCTACTTGTCTGATCTGGTCTGCACTCATCTTCTGAAATCCACGATCCTACAATCAAGTTTAGGTGGTGTCTATCGAGCTATCAAAAATTTATGTGTTTGAACTTTGAAGCTATCAAAGGATTTACGTGTAGGCTTGTTGTGACAGAACCGCTGAGTTAAACCGGCTAGTTAAGCGTAATGGCCATCATTAGAACACATCAGGCGCATTAGCTTAATTAGGCGTAACTTGACAGTCTGCTTCCAACCCACAGGCCGACCGAAACACATCAGAAGTCTCGCACGACGGCGAGCGCAGACGGTGCCAGCATGATACAATTTCACAAAAAAATTGTAAATATTATTAATCATTTGCAAAACAGCTTTCAAACTAGAATTAATATAAGAAATGACATGAGCGGAAGAGAATCTAACTTAAGGAATATTTTTAATAGAGGACAAGTAAAACAAAGACAATAAATCGAGAACTACGGAGACGTGAGGACAGGACATCACATCGAGCCCACCGATGGGAGTCCTAGTTAGCTTCTATACCTGAAACAGGATAAACAACAAATCCTGTGCAACTAATACTCAACAAAACTTATCCGACTATGGGTATACTTGGCCCACATATCTAGACATGCACGGCTTTCTGGCTGGTGTTTTATTTGCAGAAAAAACATCTAAAAGTGAGTCCTTACTTTCAATTTTTTAGCTCAAGATTTTTCTTTAGCCTAACCATCAGCTAATATTTGTATAACAACTAGAGCAAACATGGTGGAGCATTAAATAACAATTCAAAGTAATCATCATCATATATCATTCATATTCTATCTCATTACTACGATGCGACACAGTGATCATGGTGCTCATATCCGAGAGCGACTGACGGCAAATCGATTCGATTTAACCTTGCAAGATGGACCTAACCAACACGGCACACATATGTCCCGTCGAATCATACGCACCAACCATTCCCCTCCCAACCTCGAACTATAGGAACCAGCCCAACGGCATATAGTCAGCCGAGCCCTACGAGAGACCACCAAAAGTAAATGCGTGCAACCCCTTTCTCCGCGGCCACTCGACTACCCTAGGAGTTGGGTGCAGGTTCCTGTACTTTCGAAGCAAGGCAGTACTAGGCTTACCAGTTTCAACTACCTCCTACTCCCGGCATGTGGTTAGTACAATTCAAACTCGATCAGCAGGGCCAACAATGGTACGGTCCTCAATCGACACAGACAGGGCTAGACACCATGAACTCTGCCCTGATGCCACACCTACACTTCATCATTCCCCATCCGGTCTCCAAATTTCCATTCGTTCCATGTTGAACATAATAACTCATATAATGAAATATAAAGACATCCTATATCTCGCAAGTAACTGGGACTCGACTTCTACCCTATAGCTCGCGAGTGACAGTAAATCACTCGACTTCTACTGAGACCTATTAAGCATGGCAGTACTATCGACCTACACATACTAGTATAAAACTCAAGGGAACCTAGGGATCATGCAACTAAGGTTTCAAACAATTCCTGAAACGTAATGCACAAGTAATAGATATATAATCTTTCATAATTTAAAATAGTAGGTTATGCACCGAGACTTGCCTGAGGGTAACACTAAGTTAGTGTTAATACTATCAAGGCCTTGGGCCTTTCCGACCTTGGACCGGGTCTTCGGTTGTTTCAGCGGGTCCTTCCATCTTCTGGAGATGTCCACCGAACACCGTCTTGTGGTTCGGTTCCAACACTGTGTGCTTCACATCCACACTTTGTATATCTAGCGTACCTAAATAAGGTGCAACGATGCATATATATAAATGCATGGATGATGCAATAAAAGTGCAGCAATTTAAGCACAAGGTCACTATTGCCTAAATATGAACAACTACACAAGCGAAAGTCGATTAAACATTACACCAGGCTAAACAAAGTGAACCCAATTAGTTTTATATTTTTAGCACTTTCCTAACCCCAATTATGCATTTAACAAGTTATAAGGGCATTTTATCTAATATAATTAAAACCACATAGTAAAAGTTATCAAATAACACATTTTATAGTTCTATCCTATAGAGCATGAAAATTCGAAGCTAACAAACTTAGTTTTGCATTTTTCTGATTTTCTGCAATTTTCTACGCATTTTACAAGCACTGCTGCTCAGTGCTGATTGGAAGTACCGACCTACTGTCGGAAGTTCCGACCCTCATCGGAAGCTTTGAGTTTCTTCCGACAAGAGGCGCTCGGCCAAACCAAAATAAATGTGTAGGAAGTTCCGACAACCATCAGAATTTTTTGTTTTCTTCCGTCAAGGGGTGCTCGGACTATCCAAAATAAACATGTAGGAAGTTCCGACAACGTGTCAGAAGTTCCGATAAACACGTTTTTAGCCAAAAATAGAAATCCTTATCACGGGAAAACTAACCAACAAAAATCAAAACCCCTTTAGATCCTAGTGAAGGGATGCATATAGAGACGATTGACCAAAAGAAATCACTAAGAACCTCCTACATAGATAGATCGGGCCGGCAGAAGTTGGAGTACCTTGAACGAGATTTTCTGCGAATAACTTGAAATCAAGGGCACCCCGGGGAGGAGCATGTGGGGAAGATGATCCTTCACGCGGATTTGAAGCTACCTTGAGCCTGAGATTGAGTGGAAATGGAGGATTTGAGGTCTAGGGCTTAGGTGGGAGAGAGTGAGAGGGAGTGAACGGTGAGGGAGACGGAGAGTGAACGTGAGAGATGGAGAGAGTGCTGGTGAGGGAGGGAGAGAGAGAGAGAGAGGGAGAGATATTGCTTCTTGTTTTAATGATTGTGGGACCAACCAAGTCATACAGGTTCAACCGTTCTGACTGGTTACTTATACCGGTCGGACCGGTCCAGCCCGAGCTGACAAAAAGAATTATCTAGTGGTTTATCACGTAAGTTTAAAACTAATAGCCGTGATTAAATTTAATTATAGGTGATTAACACCTGAGGTGTTACACTTGTGTTTGTCAAGTTTCAGGAAATTATGTTACACTGCATAAGACGGCACCAGCATCCAAATGCTTGACCACTGATGAGTTGCTCTCAGATCGGAGTACAATTGTTCATCTACAAAGCTGCATGCCGTTTTTGGCTGGGCCCAATGTGCAACTGAATTGCGCTTTGTAACAAATTCAGTGTTCAGCTATGTGAAGCTATTTCGAGTTTTCCCTCTACTCCCTCTGCTTTTATTTACATATCACGTTAGATTTGTCCTAAGTCAAACTTTACCAACTTTGACCAAACTTATATATAAAAGATAATAACATTTACATCACCAAATTTGTTCCATTGAATTCACCATGAAATATATGTTGATAGTGCATATGTTAGTTAGTATAATTATTGCTCTATTTTTCTATAGAGTTGGTCGAAGTTAGCTAAATTTGACTTAGAACAAAAACTAATACGACATGTAAATGAAAACGGAGGGAGTACTCCTCTAGCTAGCCGATGTTCTGTATGACTGTATGGGCCTTTAAGTTACAAAGCGAAAAACACTGTACAACTAAAATGTATGTAGCTCTCTTATCGTTTCTCAATGAAGCAAAAACAGATCACATTCTACAAGATTAAGTCCTAAGACTCTGCATATCAACCACAGTTTTCTTTCTCATGTGCATTACTTAATCTGCTGAGAATATATGTTAACAATGCAATTCACTCCTCAAAAGGGGGATAAGCACCAATTAAAACCCCAACACCTTCACATGGAAGCACCCCCATTGACTTGGAGACAAATGCTAATGTTGAATTAAGGAATCTCATTTAACAGAACTGTTGGATTAGAGACAGCATGTTGCAATAAAGAGCATGCATTTTTTTAGATAAAAGGGTAGAAATCATCCAGCTTCATTTACCTTGGTGAGGTAAAATCAGGCCAATTATTAGAACCACAATCCAATGCAACTAACACGCCATTAACGGATGACCTGCATCTCCACTCATACCAGGTGCAGACACAAACATGCAAAGTTTCTTTAGTTTAGACTAATGAAAACCAATCCTAAAAGTAGATAAACATCTCTTAGAAGCAAACAGCTCAAGAGACGAAGATTCGAGTAATCAGCACGCCGCAAGCAAATCATCATGTTGTTCTTCGTGTCACTGTAATTGGGCTCATTGTTGGAGCCAATATATCCCTCTAAACTGTACCTTCAAAAAGGATTTGGGCCAACATTTGTCAAAAACTATTTCGTAAATCGGCCAACATAGTGTCGATGCTGCAGTCAATAAAAGCAATGAAACGAAGAGCATGCATGGAAAGCAAAAGGTAATTACCAGGATTTTAAGAAGAGTGAAAAAATGCTTTAGCTCCGCTTATTGTCGTCCATAAAGGTCTCTTCACTACATTCTTTGCCGTACATGAAGTAATAACCACCTACAGATTTTTATTCATCCAATAGAACAAAACTATTATCATTGTGGAAGAAATTTAAAAAGTAGTCAACAATGTTTAAAAGATTTGAATTACTGGTAAGCAATGCAAGTCTAGGAGATAGCTTATGAGGAGAAACTAACTCCACCTATTCTGAAACAGAAAAAAGGAGAAAAGATAAAATTATGTGTAAACAAAGCTAAATTAAAGCACATGCATACCTTTTCTATAACACCCAGGGATGCTACTAAGTTACCTAACAATAATGACTATAAAATTCCTCTAGCACTTACTTTGAAAATGGAGGCAACATGGATGCAACCAGAAAAAGGATAGAAAGACTAGAATACTTCTAAGAAACACAATAGATGACCTAAGAATAAACAACAGAACATGATATAACATGATGTTTAACCAAAAGTGCAGTCACGCAATATGATTGGTAAATAGAACTTTGTAGAGGGACAAATTTCCTTGAATTGTCATAGAGCATATGAACATTGAAACAATTTGCACATAAGGAAACTGTTATGCAGATCATAAAGATGCATCAGTACCATGAAAAACGTGAAGACGGGACTGTACAGTCTTGACGGCAACTATGTGCACCTTGGGAATGTGGGTGATTTTCTTCCATTCATGGCTATTCTTTTCTCTAATATTTGTCTCCAACTCTGGACAGCAACCCATGATATCAAGTGACCGCAGGGTAGAGGGCAAGTCTACTAGTGATCGCAGTTTCTCAGCACCTGACAGGAGCAAGTAATTGAGAGCGGTGAGGTCTCGCATGCCCACTGGTAGAGACTCCAAGAAACTAGCACCCTGCACCCTCAGTGATTCAAGTTTTCTGCGGTTTTGCAGAAGCCATTGCTCAGGTAAGCTCTGCATTTGCCTTCCACCTCCAATTACCAGCCCTTTGGTGTGGTAGAGACTCTTTAGAGGATCGATGGTCAATACAGATGGGATGTCAACTTCAAGGTAGTCGACGTGCAGGGAGCTGGCAGCTGGCACCACTATATTATCCTCTTGTATACCATCATCATCACCACCACCACAAGCACCTTCAGCAGCAGCAGCAGGTTCTTGTGGTGTCATAGACAAGCTTAATTCAGTGAGCTTACTGCAACCGCTGATTTTCAGCGAAATGAGGGATCCAAGGGAGCCGAGCCCGCCAAACGATGTGAGATTCTCACACCTAATTATCTCCATGAACTTCAGTGACTTGAGATTCTTCCACACGTCTGCAGAGGGAAGAGATTCCAGGCCTGGGCAGTTCTCTAATACTAATTCAGAAAGGTTGGCAAGGCCATGCAGTGACTCGATCAGTACAAATTCAAGGTCACCACACTGTTTAACTACAAGTTTTCCAAGAGATGGTGGCAGGATCTTATCGCCAACATCGCTTGAGACGATCCTCAACCTTGGACAATTTCTGATATCAAGCTCTCTAAGCTCACTCATTTCTCGGAAAGACAGGGGTACAGACTCCAGTTTTTTGCAGTCGCTGATGCGTAGGACATGGATAGTTCCAATATACTGTGTTTGCGACAGAAGGCTTTCTCCAAGTGAGGTCAAATTTTCACATTCTTCAATACTGATAAATAGTAATTTGGATCGCCTAGTCTTAGTGCTCACACTGTGTAGCCTGCCTATCATTGGTAATTCGGTCAACCCAACCTTACATATTTCTAAATGAACCAAGCTGGGTGGAAGGATTGGTAACTGTGTCAGTAGTTTGCAATATCTTACAATCAAAGTTCCAAGATTGGGAGGAAGGTATGAGTCAATACAACTAGTATTTGACAGCTGACCAATCTGTTGAAGGTTAGGAAGGCGCTCCAACCAAAGTTTCTTAAGATATTTCAGTCCTCCAAATGAAGGCAGGTGTTCCCAATACAAACATCTCGCGAATTCAAGTGAAATCAAGTTTGTGACGTGCACATTCTCAATCCAAACAGGAAGTCTTGCACCACAATATCCATCAATTTTCAAGTTTCTAATACTAGCATGTGGCTCAAGGTGGTCAAGAATCAAGTCATCTTTACTGCTTTCCACATTAGCACGTGCTGACCACGAGAGCGACAAAGAGTTGAGATACTTCTTTTTATTTAACTCGGCATTATCAGCTTCTTCAGCACTCTCAACATTCTCAAGACCCGATACTTCTAGTTCAAGGAGATTCGTCAAGTTCTTTACAGCAGTAATGCTGTTAACTTTACTTCCTTGTACACGGTAGCTGTGCAGCTCCTGAAGAGAAGTTAGTCTTCCAATTGGAAACTCGGCACTTCTAGATGGCCCAAACTTTACATAGCGCAACTGATCAATGTTCCCTATGTACCTTGTTTGTCTTTGTTCTTCCCCCCGATCAGTCAAACAATCAATGAGCAGTAAATGATAAAGTTTGGCAAGTCCGCATATTCCCATGGACGATATCCTATGCAGATGTATATAACGAAGGTGCTTCAAATCAGCAAGTTTAGGAAGAAGGAAAGCATTCTCCAAATTCGATCGCAGTAGACGCAAGGATTTTGAGTTCTCTATCACATTCTCAACTGTATGTAACATATCCTTGTTAATGAGACCTGGACCGTCAATAATAATAGTGCGAAGATTCTTAAAATGCGTGATTTTCTTGACATCTTCTATAGGTAATTTGTCAATCGATGCAATACGTAGGTGCCGAATGGTGCCCTCAACATCTTCTAACATGGTAGAATCAACTATTGCTGCACATTCACCTGATGACACATAGATGGCCAATTCAGGCACCAAGTCATGCATTACATAATACTCTTCTTTTCTCTGACTATATGGAACTACTTTGAATTTCATTTCAAAGAATGATTTGCTAGTTAACTGAGACAAGATTAGCTCTCCAAAATCTTCAGGCCTTCTGAACTGTTTTCTAGCTTTTCCAGCTAGTGAGATCAATCCTGAACCCATCCACATTAGCACTAAATCTTTCTTTTTAAATTCATAGCCATGCGGGAACAAACTGCAATAACGAAAGCAAATCTGAAGCTATGTTGGTAGGTGGCTGTAGCTTAATCGGAGGGCTTCCATAATACCATCTTCAGTTCCTTTGAAACGTTCCAGACTACCTCGCAAGAACCCATCCCAGTAATCAGGACTCATGATGCACTGTAAATGACCACTGACAACCTTGGTTACCAAGGGACACCCGTCCAACTTCTCTGCAATTTGGTCACCAATTGGTATTAATTCTTCATAGTTTTGTGGATTCAGACCAGAAAAGACACGATGGTTGAAGAGTTTAACATTTTCAGCTTGTTGCAGCCCTTCCAATTCAAGATACTCTCTTTTAACACCCATTGCATTCGCAGCCATATCTGCTACTGATCTCATTCTAGTTGTTACCAAAATTTTGCTCCCCGTAATACCTTCCCTCAAAGGAGCAAATACCTTCTCCCATTCATCTTTTTTCTTATCTTCCCAAACATCATCTAAAATAAGGAGAAATTTACCATACATAAGCTGCTGCTTGATATTCCGCTGGACCGCATCAAAATCATCTGCACTAGGTCTTGCCCCTGTAAGAGACTCGAATATTTTTCTTGTAATAAGTGTTACGTCAAATCTCGTCGACACGCATAGCCATATGACCCTGAAACTCATAACATCATCTTGTTGACAAATGTGTTGAGCTGAAGTGGTCTTCCCCATGCCACCATGACCAACTATTGAAAGAATAGGAATATGGTTACTACTCATCACAATTTCAGAATCTTCATCTGATGTCTTGGCTAACCATTGGAGTATCCTTTCCTTCTCCGTTTCTCGCCCAACGAAGTAAGGTTCAGATAATGTTGAACCTGTAACACGGTCGTTGACGTTCATCCAGTCCACCTGCGTCTGACTTCCAGAAGGAATGCCCATGAGATGTTCAGCAACGTTGAGAATAGGCAGAATGTCTGAAGCAACCTTGTCTAAACTCTCCATAGCTTTCCTCAGCCTCTTGAGTGTGCTGCGGCGAGTAAATTGCTTTGCAGTCTTATCCAAAATGCTAACATTTTTAACGGATCTGACTACTTTATGCTTCATCTTTGAAAAAGAGGAGCCCCAGTCACTAACCTTGTGCTCATTTGCCTTCTCGCTGCGCTCGTAGTAATCAAGCTCGTCGATCGCGTCCTCGGCCTCCTCGACTGCATCCCTGAAGTCCCACAGCCATGCATCAAGATCAGTGCTCTTTTCCTTGATGTTTTCGGTGTCCACTACCATGAGCACAGCCTTGACCTTGTTCATTGACTTCAGTACCCTTTTCTTGACATCTTCCAAACCTTCAGCCTTGCAATACTCAGTCAGGCAGGTGAAAGCCTTGTTGAGCCAGAAGGATATGGTTGCAGTTGCGACCGACTTCCCGGTAAACGCGAGTGCTGCGGCAGCAGCCACAGCCATGGATTTATGTGTGTATCAGAGTGAAAGAAATCTTGTGGATATCAGAGCATTTGGAGATGCATATGAGAGTATCAGGGAGAAAGAAATTTTGTGGATATCAGAGCATTTGTAAGATGCATATGAGAACTTTGCTTCTTCAGAAAGAACAGCGCAGAGATAAGACTTGACCTCCATTCGAAATTCTTAGGGATACGCTGTTGGCATACAAAGACACAATACCCCCTACTTGCCTGGCTTCATTGTACTACTACTACATTGTCACTGAGACACAGATGCACCAGGTGACAAAATATGATACAGCTAATAACAGGGCGCACTGTTTGGGTACTTGGAGCAATGATATGCTGAGTCGGTCAGTCAGTCTGCAACTTGCTTAGAAGTAGTTCACATGATGGAGACTGAACTGGATGCAGAATCTTCCGTGAAACTTCACCGTAGACTTTCTCGCAAGAAAAATCAGACCTATTCAGCATCCCTATCAATGCATCCAGACGTAGACAGCACAGCCCAGTTTGCAATTAAACAATAGCTACTTGTTTTACTCTACTGCTGAGCCTTGTGACTGATAATTCGTGAGTGTCTGCAAGACTGCAACTTCCAAATAATTTGATTACTAACTTCGAATTTAGCACGCAAATTTCAGGTGAAAACAATGGTGGTCAAACTTTCATGTAGTGACATTGTTTGAAGCTACACTTACTAGCACCACAGTTGTATAAGAGCATCTCTAGTACTGATTCAAACCGAACTGCACCGGAGCTACTTGCGCTTCGCATGTGTATCTATGGATGCACTACGCATGAGTATCGTTTCAAAAAAAAATACAAACATTCTACTTTTTTAGGGACTTTTCATGATTTCTCGTGAAGGTGATGATCATCAGAGAAGGGTTCATCCGTTTAACCAGTCTCCGTAGACCTGCTTCACTGCTACTGCCTTTGGATTCTTCTCGCACACACCACTTCAGCTAAAAGGCCGTTCAAATGCAAATCAACGCACAGTCCGCCTATATGTCGCGAACGGTCCGCAGCAGACTTGCCCAGATTTACACAGAACCAACCCGAAATTTAGAGTTTCCAGCCTTTTTACTGCGGACGGTCCGCATTTTTGAACCGGACAGTCCGCCGTAGACAAAACCCAGGACCTCACCGAGCACAACCCTCTCTGGTAATTTTTCCTCACTGACCACCGGAAAGTCCACCCCACCTAGCGGACAGTCCGCCCTCTTTTTAGGTCCTTAGCCAAATCTCGGGACGAGATTTTTCCAACGGGGGGAGAATTTGTAACAACCCTATGTTTGTTAATGAGGTAAACATGGCATCATGTGCACCATTAAGCTTTAAACATAATTAGCTCACACTTAAGGAGAGAATTAAACCTTAGGCTAGTCCACTGTTTTTGGTAGTGGCGGACAGTCCGCCCCTATACGGCGGACGGTCCGCAGTTATGCCACGTGGCCGACCATAGTTAACCTCGGACACATCGACATCACTGCCACATCACCCATCCGCGGACGGTCCGCTCCTCACTCACGGACGGTCCGCCAGTGCAACTGTGGTGCGTGTCATGCGCGCAGAGTCTAGGCGCCACGTCCTACCCTCGGGCCCCACTCGTCAGCCCGACCTCTCTTCACCTGGGAACCATCTCCCAGCCCCCTCTCTCTCCCTCCCACTCTCCCAAACACTTCTCTCCCTAGCTAAGCCATGGAGGAGCTCCCCTTCCTCCTCTCTTGCCATTGAAGCCTTACCTCGCCGGACCATCACCGGAGAACGCCAAGAAACGACGCCGACGAGCTACACCGCCCCGATCTCCTCTTCTTCCTTGGGGAAGAGCTTCCCCAATGAGTTCTTCTTCTACTCCATCTCCTCCTTCAAGCCCCAAGCAAGGAAGATGACCCCGAGCTACTCCAAGCCTTCCCCGTCGCCTTGAAGCCCTTGCCGGTATCCTACTCGATGCCGGTGAGTGTTTCCCCTCCCCGATCCATCCCCCATTGCCCTAGGATTTGAAGCCAAGAACTCACCTAGAGCCCAATCATCATTGTTGACCTAGAGCTTCAAAACCCTAATGCATGTGAGATTTAGTTACTAAAGTGAACTCCCTAGGCTCCCAGGAACCTCTAGGATCAAACCCCACCCCAAACCGTGGCCGGAATCGCCAGCGGCGAACTCGCCGGTAAGCCTCGGCCGTGTCGCGGACGGTCCGCCCGACAAGGCCAGACGGTCCGCCAGCTCCTGACAAAAACCAACAGAGACTCTGCACGATTCTTAGCCTTTCACAAATTGAGAGGTGGACAGTCCGCTTAACCTACGCGGACGGTTCGCGATTTAGTCAGAAAGCATGTTTTCACCCAACACGGTCCGCACCTGACCGGCGGACGGTCCGCCAAATGATCCGCCGTTTAGAGCCGGACGGTCTGCTTATCCCAAGCCGGACGGTCCGCATTTAGTTGTTCTTTACCCTTACACTTAGCTATGATTAATCCACATATGTACTACATGTCTAGTCCCTTTTATCATAGTTTTACAATGTTAAATCATATCTTCTCATACCATTTGCATACTATGTCAATCATTCATGTCATATTTATTTATCATGCATCATTGCACTCGTGTAGAGACCGTGACGCCGGAGCAAGAGGAGCTTGAACCGGAGATCGTTGGAGACTCTACTCCCGTCGAGACTCAAGGCAGGCCCCTAAGCATTTCTTACACTCTATTTTGGATCAAAGAAGTATATGTGTCTTGTTTGCGCATGAGTTACTATATATATCATTGATTGCGTAGAACCTATTTGATGCATTATCAACCTTGATTAGGATATCATCCTTAGATGAGTATGCTTGAATAGGTGTCACGAACTATATGCTTAGCCATGCTTAGCTACGGTACAAGACAAGAGGTGGCAAGGTCACCACCACTCGCGAGCTATAGGATATTTGATTAATTTACATGATTAGTCAAGAATGGATAAAAGTTGAGCAAATATGAAAGATGATTCAGACTTGGGCAAGTACGATAGGACCATGTTGGGATGGAGCTCACATGGTTAGTCTTGCTTGAGTTGATTGAGGACCGATGCATAATCGCTTTGATACTTGAGCACCTTTCCGTACAAACCGCATACTTTATAATGGGATGGTAAGCCAATTAGCATGAGTCACACCTTGCCTTGATCGGATTCGGTGCGAGTTGTGATGGAGTGTGATCGGCGGGTCCGGTGCACTTGTCATTCTCGACCGTTCATTCATAGCCGGTTGTGTTTGTGTGAAAGGTTGAGGCATGAATCAACACTTATCCTTGGCCGTGGGTATAGTCGTTGGTCTTGTTCTCGTGTGGGAAAAGTTGTACACCCCTGCAGGGTTTTTGATCTATTGCAATAGCCGCGCTCTCAGACATTGAGCACGCTCTTGTACTTTGACTTTAACGTAGAGTTACCGAGGAAGTTCATGGAAGATTGAGCTTATGATTTATGAACACTTTACTTATGTAATTGTTTGATGCATGCTTTAGAGATCATAGATGCTCTGTCTTTTGCTTATTACAACTTGATCAAAGTTAGATGCTTTTATGCAAAAGTTAAATACCATACCCTATCCTTGCTACTAATCAAATGCATTCTCCTTGAGGTCGGGATAGTATATACCCATATTGGATAAGCCCCGCGAGTACCTTTTGTACTCATGGTGCTATTGCTAAAGTTGTTGCGGGTGATCCGCAGTCGGAGGCCGTCTTTGGGTACTTCTACCCCGTGGACGGAGGTGCGGGTGAGGAGTAGATGGCCGATGTCTATGAGAAGGGCACTATCGGCATATAGTGTTAACCTTCTATTTTGTACTATGTATGGAATGAGCGCGACGTAGAACTTTCCGCTGCAAAAACTCTGAAACTTGATGTCCTTGTACTTGAACCTCTTTTATGTAATCTAAACTCTATGTACGATTGTGCTTGTGTGACGATGTCTACATATTGTGCAAGTGGAGTGTGTTTAAATCCTGGGCGGTGCTCATGACACATTCCAAGGACTACCGGGGTTGGCCCTTTTTAATCTAGTTGATCAATGGACGATAACTTGATTAAACGGGATCAACTTGGGCTGGTTCCTCACACATATTATGGATATCATACTACATGCAGTAATATGACATTAGGCTAATAATATTTTCAATGAAAATATGAGGACTTTTGTAAGCGTTCGCTTGTGAAAGTCAACTTTAAATTGATCCAAAGAACTCGCTTCCCTCCAATGAGTTAGAGGTATAATTTAGCCAAATGTTGGATTTGGCATTTCTGTGTACATGGGCTATACAATCACATTTTTGTTTGAAAAATGTGAGATTTGTCACACACATTCACTATGCTAAGTGAAAAAAATATTTGCATTCATGAGAATCCATAAGTTGTAAATTGCCATGGATCGAAGATCCTTGATAAATGAATAAGTAAACAATCATTTATGATTTGGGCAAAATTACATCATTTGTTGAAATCCCAATGAGAGACATGCAAAAGGGTAGATGGATCTCACTCCTTTGAATACACGGATTTGTAAAAAAATCCAAGTGTTGGAGTTGCATAAAAATGCAAATATGACAATATCCAGAATGGATTGAGCATTTGGTTGGGGGTTGAGGAATAACTGTTGTTATGCCATATGCCCCTAATGATATCGTTGATATCTTAATGTTCATGTTAGGAAAAATTAATTCCATCTAATGCGAGGTTGGATATATCCTAAGCTGGATATATTAGCCATGTCCTACATGAGTTTATCATGCATAAATTTACTCGAATAGTAAATTGTATAGCATAAGGGCTAAACTTTTGGGGATTCAAGGTGTTTTGGGATATATTCCTGTGGGAATAGATGATGTGAAATCTTTGCCAAAACATAGGCTCTGTATGCGACAGAATAGCCCCCCAAACGGTGGAGGAAAAGGGGGTTCACCATATGACTTTGTTGTATACGGCAGCACAAAATCCGCCAATTCCCGCTCCAGGCTATAATCAGCTGAAGCAGGAGGAGGCGTGACGTGCGGCTGTGATGCAGAACCGAGCACCATGGCACCGGTCTGACCGGTCCGCCCGCTGGGGCACCGGTCTGACCGGTCGGGGCAACCGATCTGACTGGTTCGGCCCTGGACGGCTGAACTGAGCCCGGCGGGGACGTATATCCCGCGAAGTAATTCGGCGGCATCCCATACTGATAATTCTCTGACGGTGCGACCGAAAGACTAGGGTTAAGGGAAAAATCGGAATATTCATTGACAGGCTTTTTACCCTTGTTTTGCACACTCAAGTCCAAAAGTATATCTTGCGTAAGCTTTTGGGACTATTCGAATCTACTCAAGAAGGCATCGGCAAACTGCTTAATAGAATCGAAGGTAAAACTTACCTCGCTTGGAGTGGAAGCAGATGAAGCAGGAGCTGTAGCCATAGTAGATGGGTTCGGCGGTGGCGGTGCAAATGTGGGCATGCTGAATTCCTCCTTCTTGAACACGCCTTGCCGAGTCTTCCCGAAGCATGCAAGCAATCTATTCTTGGCATCCTCCTGTTCCTTCTAGAATACAACCTCGAATTGCTTACGCATCTCCTCAGGTATGTCTTCATACTTGATGTCGATGGGAGTTGCATCTACCTTGGGGTCAACCTTATCACTAGCCATTGCACCCGATGAACTCAGATCTTTCCCCAGCGGAGTCGCCAAAAAGTATGTTGATGCAGAATTGGCCAACACACAAGCGCTAGAACGCGCAGGATCGCAACGATTAGAACCAGATGAAGTCCCCCGGCGACCAGTCAGACTGGTTGTGCCAACCGATCAGACCGGTCGGGCGCAGAGAGCTCCGTGAAGACCTAGAACCTCAAGCTCGGGAGGGACCCATCGGAGCTCGAAGATCTAGGATTGTCTTGAGGTCGGCAGGCCACCCAAGACGCCCTTGAATGCCGTAGAGACGAGCAAAGAACAGCACGAGATTGGAAAAGCTAGGGTTTGGAGAAAAATAGAAAAATTGTAGATTAATTGATTCGATTGGGTAGAAGGACCTCAATCGGCCGTGGCCTTTATATTTATAGGCCGGGGAGGACGTACCCCTTCCAAATTGGATTACAAACGGACTCTACAAATCAAATTTAATCTGATTCGGATTACACAGGACCAAACCGGTCTGACCGGTCGGCCTTCGGCATTGCCAATTTTGGCTGCCAACACCAACTCGAAGTAGTTGTTTGTTGCCGTTATGGCATTTCTGCGTAAAGCATCGGTTCAACCGCTGCTAGACCCATGGACCATCGGTAAACCACTGCTAGGGTGTCAGTTTAACCAGTCTCTATAGACCTGCTTCACTGCTACAGCCTTCGGATTCTTCTCGCACACACCACTTCAGCGAAAAGGCCGTTCAAATGCAAATCAACGCAGTGTGTCGGAAGGTTTGGATTTCTACTTGTCTGATCTGGTCTGCACTCATCTTCTGAAATCCACGATCCTACAATCAAGTTTAGGTGGTGTCTATTGAGCTATCAAAAATTTACGTGTTTGAACTTTGAAGCTATCAAAGGATTTACGTGTAGGCTTGTTGTGACAGAACCGCTGAGTTAAACCGGCTAATTAAGCATAATGGCCATCATTTGAATACATCAGGCGCATTAGCTTAATTAGGCGTAACTTGACAGTCTGCTTCCAACCCACAGGCCGACCGAAACACATCAGAAGTCTCGCACGACGGCGAGCGCAGACGGTGCCAGCATGATACAATTTCACAAAAAAATAGTAAATATTACTAATACATTTACAAAATAGCTTTCAATCTAGAATTAATATAAGAAATGACATGAGTGGAAGAGAATCTAACTTAAGGAATATTTTTAATAGAGGACAAGTAAAACAAAGACAATAAATCGAGAACTACGGAGACGTGAGGACAGGACGTCACATCGAGCCCACCGATGGGAGTCCTAGTTAGCTTCTACACCTGAAACAACAGGATAAACAACAAACCCTGAGCAACTAATACTCAGCAAGACTTACCTGACTATGAGTATACATAGCTCACATATCTAGACATGCACGGCTTTCTGGCTGGTGTTTTATTTGCAGAAAAAACATCTAAAAGTGAGTCCTTACTTTCAATTTTTTAGCTCAAGATTTTTCTTTAGCCTAACCATCAGCTAATATTTGTATAACAACTAGATCAAACATGGTGGAGCATTAAATAACAATTTAAAGTAATCATCATCATATATCATTCATAATCTATCTCATTACTACGATGCGACGCAGTGATCAAGGTGCTCATATCCAAGAGCGACTGACGGCGAATCGATTCGATTTAACCTTGCAAGGTTGACCTAACCAACATGGCACACATATGTCCCGTCAGATCATACGCACCAACCATTCCCCTCCCAACCTCGAACTACAGGAACCAGCCCAACGACATATAGTTAGCCGAGCCCTACGAGAGACCACCAAAAGTAAATGCGTGCAACCCCTTTCTCCGCGGCCACTCGACTATCCTAGGAGTTGGGTGCAGGTTCCTGTACTTTCGAAGCAAGGCAGTACTAGGCTTACCGGTTTCAACTACCTCCTACTCCCGGCATGCGGTTAGTACAATTCAAACTCGATCAGCAGGGCCAACAATGGTACGATCCTCAATCGACACAGACGGGGCTAGACACCAGGAACTCTGCCCTGATGCCACACCTACACTTCATCATTCCCCATCCGGTCTCCAAATTTCCATTCGTTCCATGTTGAACATAATAACTCATATAATGAAATATAAGGACATCCTATATCTCGCGAGTAACTGGGACTCGACTTCTACCCTATAGCTCGCGAGTGATAGTAAATCACTCGACTTCTACCGAGACCTATTAAACATGGAAGTACTATCGACCTACACATACTAGTATAAGACTCAAGGGAACCTAGGGATCATGCAACTAAGGTTTCAAACAATTCCTGAAACGTAATGCACAAGTAATAGATATATAATCTTTCATAATTTAAAATAGTAGGTTATGCACCGGGACTTGCCTGAGGGTAACACTAAGTTAGTGTTAATACTATCAAGGCCTTGGACCTTTCCGACCTTGGACCGGGTCTTCGGTTGTTTCAGCGGGTCCTTCCATCTTCTGGAGATGTCCACCGAACACCGTCTTGTGGTTCGGTTCCAACACTGTGTGCTTCACATCACACGTTGTATATCTGGCGTACCTAAATGAGGTGCAACGATGCATATATATAAATGCATGGATGATGCAATAAAAAGTGCAGCAATATAAGCACAAGGTCACTATTGCCTAAATATGAACAACTACACAAGCGAAAGTCGATTAAACATTACACCAGGCTAAACAAAGTGAACCCAATTAGTTTTATATTTTTAGCACTTTTCTAACCCTAATTATGCATTTAACAAGTTATAAGGGCATTTTATCTAATATAATTAAAACCACATAGTAAAAGTTATCAAATAACACATTTTATAGTTCTATCCTATAGAGCATGAAAATACAAAGCTAACAAACTTAGTTTTGCATTTTTCTGATTTTCTGCAATTTTCTACGCATTTTACAAGCACTACTGCTCAGTGCTGATTGGAAGTTCCGACCTGCTGTCGGAAGTTCCGACCCCCATCGGAAGTTTTGAGTTTCTTCCGACAAGAGGCGCTCGGCCAAACCAAAATAAATGTGTAGGAAGTTCCGACAACCATCGGAAGTTTTTGTTTTCTTCCGTCAAGGGGTGCTCGGCCTATCCAAAATAAACATGTAGGAAGTTCCGACAACGTATCAGAAGTTCCGATAAACACGTTTTCAGCCAAAAATAGAAATCCTTATCACGGGAAAACTAACCAACAAAAATCAAAACCCCATTTGGATCCTAGTGAAGGGATGCATATAGAGACGATTGACCAAAGGAAATCACTTAGAACCTCCTACATAGATAGATCGGGCCGGCAGAAGTTGGAGTACCTTGAACGAGATTTTCCGCGAATAACTTGAAATCAAGGGCACCCCGGGGAGGAGCATGTGGGGGAGATGATCCTTCACGCGGATTTGAAGCTTCCTTGAGCCTGAGATTGAGTGGAAATGGAGGATTTGAGGTCTAGGGCTTAGGTGGGAGAGAGAGCTCGTGAGGGAGAGAGAGAGGGAGTGAACGGTAAGGGAGAGGGAGAGTGAACGTGAGAGATGGAGAGAGTGCTGGTGAGGGAGGGAGAGAGAGAGAGGGAGAGATATTGCTTCTTGTTTTAATGATTGTGGGACCAACCAAGTCATACAGGTTTAACCGGTCCGACCGGTTACTCATACCGGTCGGACCGGTCCAGCCCGAGCTGATAAAAAAATTTATCTAGTGGTTTATCACGTAAGTTTAAAACTAATAGCTGTGATTAAATTTAATTATAGGTGATTAACACGTGAGGTGTTACACTTGTGTTTGTCAAGTTTCAGAAAATTATGTTACACTGCATAAGACGGCACCAGCATCCAAATGCTTGACCACTGATGAGTTGCTCTCAGATCGGAGTACAATTGTTCATCTACAAAGCTGCATGCCGTGCCAACGTTTTTGGCTGGGCCCAATGTGCAATTGAATTGCGCTTTGTAACAAATTCAGTGTTCAGCTATGTGAAGCTATTTCGAGTTTTCCCTCTACTCCCTCTGCTTTTATTTACATATCACGTTAGATTTGTCCTAAGTCAAACTTTACCAACTTTGACCAAACTTATATATAAAAGATAATAACATTTACATCACCAAATTTGTTCTATTGAATTCACCATGAAATATATGTTGATAATGCATATGTTAATTAGTATAATTATTGCTCTATTTTTCTTTAGAGTTGGTCGAAGTTAGCTAAATTTGACTTAGAACAAAAACTAACACGACATGTAAATGAAAACGGAGGGAGTACTCCTCTAGCTAGCCGATGTTCTGTATGACTGTATGGGCCTTTAAGTTACAAAGCGAAAAACACTGTACAACTAAAATGTATGTACCTCTCTTATCGTTTCTCAATGAAGCAAAAACAGATCACATTCTACAAGATTAAGTCCTAAGACTCTGCATGTCAACCGCAGTTTTCTTTCTCATGTGCATGACTTAATCTGCTGAGAATATATGTTAACAATGCAATTCACTCCTCAAAAGGGGGATAAGCACCAATTAAAACCCCAACACCTTCAAATGGAAGCACCCCATTGACTTGGAGACAAATGCTAATGTTGAATTAAGGAATCTTATTTAACAGAACTGTTGGATTAGAGACAGCATGTTGCAATAAAGAGCATGCATTTTTTTAGATAAAAGGGTAGAAATCATCCAGCTTCATTTACCTTGGTGAGGTAAAATCAGGCCAATTATTAGAACCACAATCCAATGCAACTAACACGCCATTAACGGATGACCTGCATCTCCACACATACCAGGTACAGACACAAACATGCAAAGTTTCTTTAGTTTAGACTAATGAAAACCAATCCTAAAAGTAGATAAACATCTCTTAGAAGCAAACAGCTCAAGAGACGAAGATTCGAGTAATCAGCACGCCGCAAGCAAATCATCATGTTGTTCTTCGTGTCACTGTAATTGGGCTCATTGTCGGAGCCAATATATCCCTCTAAACTGTACCTTCAAAAAGGATTTGGGCCAACATTTGCCAAAAACTATTTCGTAAATCGGCCAACATAGTGTCGATGCTGCAGTCAATAAAAGCAATGAAATGAAGAGCATGCATGGAAAGCAAAAGGTAATTACCTGGATTTTAAGAAGAGTGAAAAAATGCTTTAGCTCCGCTTATTGTCGTCCATAAAGGTCTCTTCACTGCATTCTTTGCCGTACATGAAGTAATAACCACCTACAGATTTTTATTCATCCAATAGAACAAAACTATTATCATTGTGGAAGAAATTTAAAAAGTAGTCAACAATGTTTAAAAGATTTGAATTACTGGTAAGCAATGCAAGTCTAGGAGATAGCTTATGAGGAGAAACTAACTCCACCTATTCTGAAACAGAAAAAAAGGAGAAAAGATAAAATTATGTGTAAACAAAGCTAAATTAAAGCACATGCATGCCTTTTCTATAACACCCAGGGATGCTACTAAGTTACCTAACAATAATGACTATAAAATTCCTCTAGCACTTACTTTGAAAATGGAGGCAACATGGATGCAACCAGAAAAAGGATAGAAAGACTAGAATACTTCTAAGAAACACAATAGATGACCTAAGAATAAACAGCAGAACATGATATAACATGATGTTTAACCAAAAGTGCAGTCACGCAATATGATTGGTAAATAGAACTTTGTAGAGGGACAAATTTCCTTGAATTGTCATAGAGCATATGAACATTGAAACAATTTGCACATAAGGAAACTGTTATGCAGATCATAAAGATGCATCAGTACCATGAAAAACGTGAAGACGGGACTGTACAGTCTTGACGGCAACTATGTGCACCTTGGGAATGTGGGTGATTTTCTTCCATTCATCACTATTCTTTTCTCTAATATTTGTCTCCAACTCTGGACAGCAACCCATGATATCAAGTGACCGCAGGGTAGAGGGCAAGTCTACTAGTGATCGCAGTTTCTCAGCACCTGACAGGAGCAAGTAATTGAGAGCGGTCAGGTCTCGCATGCCCACTGGTAGAGACTCCAAGGAACTAGCACCCTGCACCCTCAGTGATTGAAGTTTTCTGCGGTTTTGCAGAAGCCATTGCTCAGGTAAGCTCTGCATTTGCCTTCCACCTCCAATTGCCAGCCCTTTGGTGTGGCAGAGACTCTTTAGAGGATCGATGTTCAATACAGATGGGATATCAACTTCAAGGTAGTCGACGTGCAGGGAGCTGGCAGCTGGCACCACTACATTATCCTCTTGTATACCATCATCATCACCACCACCACAAGCACCTTCAGCAGCAGCAGCAGGTTCTTGTGGTGTCATAGACAAGCTTAATTCAGTGAGCTTACTGCAACCGCTGATTTTCAGCGAAATGAGGGATCCAAGGGAGCCGAGCCCGCCAAACGATGTGAGATTCTCACACCCGATTATCTCCATGAACTTTAGTGACTTGAGATTCTTCCACACGTCTGCAGAGGGAAGAGATTCCAGGCCTGGGCAGTTCTCTAATACCAATTCAGAAAGGTTGGCAAGGCCATGCAGTGACTCGATCAGTACAAGTTTAAGGTCACCACACTGTTTAACTACAAGTTTTCCAAGAGATGGTGGCAGGATCTTATCACCAACATCGCTTGAGACGATCCTCAACCTTGGACAATTTCTGATATCAAGCTCTCTAAGCTCACTCATTTCTCTGAAAGACAATGGTACAGACTCCAGTTTTTCGCAGTCGTTGATGCTTAGGACATGGATAGTTCCAATATACTGTGTTTGCGACAGAAGGCTTTCTCCAAGTGAGGTCAAATTTTCACATTCTTCAATACTGATAAATAGTAATTTGGATTGCCTGGTCTCAGTGCTCACACTGTGTAGCCTGCCTATCATTGGTAATTCGGTCAACCCAACCTTACATATTTCTAAATGAACCAAGCTGGGTGGAAGGATTGGTAACTGCGTCAGTAGTTTGCAATATCTTACAATCAAAGTTCCAAGATTGGGAGGAAGGTATGAGTCAATACAACTAGTATTTGACAGCTGACCAATCTGTTGAAGGTTAGAAAGGTGCTCCAACCAAAGTTTCTTAAGATATTTCAGTCCTCCAAATGAAGGCAGGTGTTCAAAATGCAAACATCTCGCCAATTCAAGTGAAATCAAGTTTGTGATGTGCACATTCTCAATCCAAACAGGAAGTCTTGCACCACAATAAGCAGAAATTTTCAAGTTTCTAATACTAGCATGTGGCTCAAGGTGGTCAAGAATCAAGTCATCTTTACTGCTTTCCACATCATCACGCCCTGACCACAAGAGTGACAAAGAGTTGAGATACTTCTTTTTATTTAACTCGGCATTATCAGCTTCTTCAGCACTCTCAACATTCTCAAGACCCGATACTTCTAGTTCAAGGAGATTCGTCAAGTTCTTTACAGCAGTAATGCTGTTAACTTTACTTCCTTGTACACGGTAGCTGTGCAGCTCCTGAAGAGAAGTTAGTCTTCCAATTGGAAACTCGGCACTTCTAGATGGCCCAAACTTTACATAGCGCAACTGATCAATGTTCCCTATGTACCTTGTTTGTCTTTGTTCTTCCCCCCGATCAGTCAAACAATCAATGAGCAGTAAATGATAAAGTTTGGCAAGTCCGCATATTCCCATGGACGATATCCTATGCAGATGTATATAACGAAGGTGCTTCAAATCAGCAAGTTTAGGAAGAAGGAAAGCATTCTCCAAATTCGATCGCAGTAGACGCAAGGATTTTGAGTTCTCTATCACATTCTCAACTGTATGTAACATATCCTTGTTAATGAGACCTGGACCGTCAATAATAATAGTGCGAAGATTCTTAAAATGCGTGATTTTCTTGACATCTTCTATAGGTAATTTGTCAATCGATGCAATACGTAGGTGCCGAATGGTGCCCTCAACATCTTCTAACATGGTAGAATCAACTATTGCTGCACATTCACCTGATGACACATAGATGGCCAATTCATGCACCAAGTCATGCATTACATAATACTCTTCTTTTCTCTGACTATATGGAACTACTTTGAATTTCATTTCAAAGAATGATTTGCTAGTTAACTGAGACAAGATTAGCTCTCCAAAATCTTCAGGCCTTCTGAACTGTTTTCTAGCTTTTCCAGCTAGTGAGATCAATCCTGAACCCATCCACATTATCACTAAATCTTTCTTTTTAAATTCATAGTCCTGCGGGAACAAACTGCAATAACGAAAGCAAATCTGAAGCTCTGTTGGTAGGTGGCTGTAGCTTAATCGGAGGGCTTCCATAATACCATCTTCAGTTCCTTTGAAACGTTCCAGACCACCTCGCAAGAACCCATCCCAGTAATCAGGACTCATGATGCACTGTAAATGACCACTGACAACCTTGGTTACCAAGGGACACCCGTCCTACTGCTCTGCAATTTGGTCACCAATTGGTATTAATTCTTCATAGTTTTGTGGATTCAGACCAGAAAAGACATGATGGTTGAAGAGTTTAACATTTTCAGCTTGTTGCAGCCCTTCCAATTCAAGATACTCTCTTTTAACACCCATTGCATTCGCAGCCATATCTGCTACTGATCTCATTCTAGTTGTTACCAAAATTTTGCTCCCCGTAATACCTTCCCTCAAAGGAGCAAATACCTTCTCCCATTCATCTTTTTTCTTATCTTCCCAAACATCATCTAAAATAAGGAGAAATTTACCATACATAAGCTGCTGCTTGATATTCCGCTGGACCGCATCAAAATCATCTGCACTAGGTCTTGCCCCTGTAAGAGACTCGAATATTTTTCTTGTAATAAGTGTTACGTCAAATCTCGTCGACACGCATAGCCATATGACCCTGAAACTCATAACATCATCTTGTTGACAAATGTGTTGAGCTAAAGTGGTCTTCCCCATGCCACCATGACCAACTATTGAAAGAATAGGAATATGGTTACTACTCATCACAATTTCAGAATCTTCATCTGATGTCTTGGCTAACCATTGGAGTATCCTTTCCTTCTCCGTTTCTCGCCCAACGAAGTAAGGTTCAGATAATGTTGAACCTGTAACACGGTCGTTGACGTTCATCCAGTCCACCTGCGTCTGACTTCCAGAAGGAATGCCCATGAGATGTTCAGCAACGTTGAGAATAGGCAGAATGTCTGAAGCAACCTTGTCTAAACTCTCCATAGCTTTCCTCAGCCTCTTGAGTGTGCTGCGGCGAGTAAATTGCTTTGCAGTCTTATCCAAAATGCTAACATTTTTAACGGATCTGACTACTTTATGCTTCATCTTTGAAAAAGAGGAGCCCCAGTCACTAACCTTGTGCTCATTTGCCTTCTCGCTGCGCTCGTAGTAATCAAGCTCGTCGATCGCGTCCTCGGCCTCCTCGACTGCATCCCTGAAGTCCCACAGCCATGCATCAAGATCAGTGCTCTTTTCCTTGATGTTTTCGGTGTCCACTACCATGAGCACAGCCTTGACCTTGTTCATTGACTTCAGTACCCTTTTCTTGACATCTTCCAAACCTTCAGCCTTGCAATACTCAGTCAGGCAGGTGAAAGCCTTGTTGAGCCAGAAGGATATGGTTGCAGTTGCGACCGACTTCCCGGTAAACGCGAGTGCTGCGGCAGCAGCCACAGCCATGGATTTATGTGTGTATCAGAGTGAAAGAAATCTTGTGGATATCAGAGCATTTGGAGATGCATATGAGAGTATCAGGGAGAAAGAAATTTTGTGGATATCAGAGCATTTGTAAGATGCATATGAGAACTTTGCTTCTTCAGAAAGAACAGCGCAGAGATAAGACTTGACCTCCATTCGAAATTCTTAGGGATACTCTGTTGGCATACACAGACACAATACCCCCTACTTGCTTGGCTTCATTGTAATACTACTACATTGTCACTGAGGCACAGATGCACAGGGGACAAAATATGATGGGAAATTTGTGTGTAGGACACTGCCAAAGAGTGAATTTGTACAGAACACACTACCAATATCGATTTTGTTCCTCGCACACCGCGAAAGAGTGGTTTGGTGTGCAACACACCACACCGAATAAAATAAACATTTTAGCTCAAATAAAGGGCAAAAAGATCATATTGCCCCTAATTAGACCCACTCGTCATCTTCCTGTGGCAGAACCGCCTAAATTATCCCGGCTCAAGTGCGCAGGCCATCACCATAAATGCAACATTAGCTCAAACGCACTTCAAACGGAACAATTCTGGGTCTGTCGGGTAACGTCCCGATACAACCACTGGTTCTCGGATCGAACAAGCATACCCCGCACGAAGGCGAGTCTAGAGATATTACAACCACAATTTTACAACACAGGCAAAGAAATGATTACAAACCAGTTCAAAACATTATTACAAAGCCAACTTAAGTAAAAACAGCTATACAAGCCATAAGTGCAAGTTCAGAGTTGAAACAGCGGAAGATAAAACACGACGGCTACAACACGTCGCAAAAAGGATACCAGGCTAGCCCAAGCATGGTATCACTCGTCATAGTCATTGCCGGTCGAAGACGTATCCCACTCTACGGACCAGCCAGGAGGCAACGAGCAAGGATAAGTCAAGCTAGCGATCTGATCCTCAAAACTCATACCTGAAAAAGAGTGGCAACAGCAAGGCTGAGTATTCTAATACTCAGCAAGACTTAACCGACAACGGGTATAAGTAACCCACCTTAGCTAGACTATGCAAGGCTTTGTGAGGCTCTGGTTTTCCTTTGCTGAAAAGCAATAAAGAGTATGTCCTTACTTTCAAGTTTTAGCTTCAAGATTCTAGTTGATTAACCATTCTATGTAAGCAACTACTATCCAATCATGGTGGAAATTTATAAGCAAACAACAAGATTGATCAGAGTATTGTTGCTCTTATTACTCTGTGTGGCAGATCAATCAAGCAGTCTCATTTCATCGTGAGAGGCGGACGATTCTGAATCGAAATTCAACCTTGCAAGGATAACCTAGCACACATGTCTGGAACACCGTCGGGTCATTCCCAAACAACCGTTGACCTTTCTTTCCGGCTTGTGGATAGGGTCACTCTCCCCGACTACAGGGCTCCAAGGCCGAACCTTGTCCCTCGAAGTCGTAGTGTTGCGCAACATAAATTAAAACCTATCCCTACTGAGAGAGTGAAAGGTATATCCACTCCCCGGTCCAATCGGCTACTAGGCTTGCAGCGTACCATATTTACGGCATGTGGCTAGTACTTTCAAAAACTTAACCGGCACTACCACACACCGCGACCTTAGTAAGTTCATCAACACAGACGGGGTATCACATAAGGTCATGATATCGAACACAACCCCATCCGTCGTCCTTATATTGATAACAGAAAGTAAACAATCAATTCCTATAAAGCTCGCGAGTGACAGGCAATCACTCGACTTTTACCGGTCCTATAAGCTTAGCAAGTAGTCGAACTCAGGTCTAGTGTTCAGTACATAGGTTTCTAGGATCATGCATCTAGGGTTTCAATTCAAATCCTATGAACTGTAAATGCACAAGTAAGTAATACAGTAGTGATAATAATTTGAAGTATAGGTTATGTCCGGGGCTTGCCTTCTCGGTAGTTGCTAACTATTTCAGCTCTAGGCTCTTCCAAACTTTGGTCCGGGGCTTCAATTAGTTCGGCGGTGTTCACTTGAGCTTCGAGATCACCTCCGTCAGACTCCGGGATCAGCTCGTACGTCCCGTCTGATAAGGCAGTCGTGTCTATATGTAATGCAAGAACAACATCATAAATACACACATGGGCAATCGTTTATAGAGTAGTTAAATACCAAATTTAACTACACAAGGCATCATGATCAACAGCACAAAAGAAGTTGGTTAACTTTCTAAACAAGTGGGGGTGATTTCCTAAACAATTAAGTCATGGTTTGTAAATAAATCAACAACTCAGAGTACAAATAGTAATAAAAGCTACCAAAATTACACTAAACAGAACATGAACAAAGTAATCTACCCTGTAAAAAATATCATGCCAAGACATGTAACCATTTAATCACAATAAATCATTTATGCAGGCAACACCTAGTACAAGCTTGAATTATACAGATCAAACTAGAGCCAAACAGAAGCTCAAAATTTAACAGGAGATCTACACAGGGATGATTTATCTATTGTGAATTTTTCATGATTTTGTCTATACGGAATTAATTCTGAGAAAATAAACAAAACAGACATCAGTTTAGCAAGATTCAAATTTAGCTCCTGTTCTAGTCATGAACTAAGGCTCAAACTTCCTGGACAAGCTAAGCTACTCCAGAAGAACATGCAAAAAATAAATTCATGAATTACTAAGAACAGAAACTATTTATCATAATTAAAGTCTACTAAACAAGGATTAAATCAAATAAATAACTATAACAAAGAACTGAATATGAAATTTTTATAGCAAAACTAGTGTAACATGATTCAACTACCACAAAAATTTCAGAGCAATACAAGCTTTCAAGCATCAGATAAGAAAAAGATTAAAGAACAAGTATTTATATACCTAGTAACACAAATCAAAATCTACAGCAAAAACTTGCAACTAAAGCCTAACATATTATGGTTCTACTGCATAGAGATCTTCAAGAGGATTCCAAAACATCAAGATTTGCTATTTTACGAATTTTCTACGAATTGATATTGAATTTCAAATATCACAGCAAACTAATACAAACAAGCCCCTATAGCACTATTCCCCTGAGTCACTAACAACGCAGATAGCCCCCTGAGGTTTTTCAAATTCAAACTCGGGGTCCCTGGCCGTGGGGAAAAGAACAGAGGGAGGATGGCCGGCCCAATCCGGCGACGGTGAGCGCCGGCGGCGAGGGTGGAGGGTCGTGGGAGGTTAAGAAGGCCAAGGCGCACCTCTGGGTGGCTTTGGAGCTCGAGAGGAGGGCCGGAGATAGCGGGTCGACGGCGAGCGGCGGCTTGCGGGCTCGGAGCACGGCGGCGAAGTAGCTCCGGTAGGTTTGGGCGAGGGGAAAAAGGCCTGGGAGCTGCGCTAGGATGAGGCGGCGCTAGCTAGGGGGTCAGAGCGGGCGGAGGAGCGGCGGTGAGACGGCTCCGCGGCGGGGGTGAGCTCGCCGGCGTTCCAGCGGGGCGGCGGCGGCGTTCTGCTGCGTGGGAGCGATGAGAGAGCGAAGGGACGCACAAAATCGAGTTCTGGGACTCTTGTAGTGCGCGGGTGCTCGCTAGAAGAGAGCAGCGGGCTCTGAAGGGGGCGCTCCACGGCGGCGTCGCGGTGGCGGCCGTCGAGGTGGCTCTGGAAGCAGCGGGGGTGCGTGGCACGGCCGAGGAGCTCCAGCGCGAGGCAACAGGAGGGGGAGGAAGGCGTCCGCGACGCTTGGGTGCCAGCGCACGGCGGATTAATGGCCGGAATGGCCGGGAAGGCGGCGGCGGCGCTGTCGGTGGCGTCGGCGGCGAGAACAGAGCAGGGAGGTGGGAGATGGTGATAAGGGTCGATTTGTAATTACTAAAAATTCCAGGGACTAAACTGTAAACCAGCGATAACTTTTAAAATAGGGCTCAAATGAAAAAGTGCCCAACATGAAAGTTGTTCGACTTTTCAAGATCTAGAACTTTGATGTTGTGCAAAAATTTATTTGACCAAAGATTCAAGGGCTAAAATTAAAAACATAGAAAGGAATTTGAATTGTAGGAAATTTGTCTTTTTCAAAGCAATTTCACTTCAAAAGTAGACTTACAAACAAAATTGACTACCATGCATTAAATGCACTAAAATTTTACAAAAACACCCTCCACAAAAGCTATATTCAGAAATAACTATATAAAGGACCTTGCATAAAATCATAATTACACATATAACCTTTCATAATTACAAAAAGATCCTTTTTAAGCAAATCAAACACATGATGCATAGTAAACATACATAATTACTGTGCAGACACCTATTTAATTACTGTGCAGATACCCGGGGTGTTACACTTCCCCTCTCCTCCCTGCAAGGCCGGACATCGCCACCCCCTTGGCCGCTCACCGGCTGCACCCCTGTACCCGCCGCCGTCGGTCCCGTTGACTCCCGCGCCGGTGCTGAAGACGAGCCGAGCGCCACAGAGTTGTAGACGAGGGCAGCGCTGCCACTTCCCCTGCTCGCGCATCTGCCGTCCCCGCGTCGTCCGGAGCCCGCGACCGCGTCGCCCCAGTGTGCGCGTGCGGCGGTCACCGACGACCGCGCTGCCCCCGTCGCGCGCGCGTCCGCTCCCCCGACCGCCTGTAGGAGGCCGAGGCAGGCCCGCCGCCGTCGACCTGCTCCGGCTTGCGGCGGTACGTGGTGACGGGCAGCGCGGCGAGCGCGAACGCGTCGAGCCCATGGCGGGCGCTCCTGCCCAAGGAGCCGAAGGAGCGGTGGACGCCCGCGGACAAGCCGCCCCGGCCGTGCGCCACGAACTGGTAGAGGAGACAGAGGAGGAAGAAGACGACGGCGAGGATGGCAAGGATGACGACGGCCGTGAGCAGGTCGGGGCGCGGTGGTGCGGGCTCCGCGCGACGGCAGCGCAGTTGCCACCTCCCGGACGCGCGCGGGGGGCGGCGGCTGTGCTTCAATGGCGCCTCCAGGTCTTGCTACCGGCATAGATCAAGGACCTCGGTCCTCGAAGACGAGGCGGATGCCGTCGCGGCTGTCGACGGCGACGGGCATGCACGACCGAAACAGGACGCTCTCCACGACGCGGTGCACGTCCTCTTGCACCTCCCGCATGGTGAGCGCTGCCGCCGCAGCGGCCTCCAGCTCGGGCTGCTCCAGGGGCTCCCCGGAGGGCGCGACGCGGACCGGCGGCGAGGGGCCACGGTGGGGCGCGGCCCGGCGGCGGAGCGAGGCCACGGTGGAGGCGGCGAGGGGCCGCGGCGGGGTGCGGGTTGGCGGCGGCGTTGGGCGGAGGCGGTGCAGGCTGGCGGCGAGGGGCCATGGCGAGGCACGGGCGGGTGGCGGCGCGGACGGCGTTGAGGGCCGTGGCGGGACGCAAGGAGGCGGTGGCGCAGGGCCTAGGCGGAGGCGGCTTGGACCGGCGGTGAGGGGCCGCGGCGAGGCGCGGGCCGGCGGTGTCGAGGCCGTAGAAGTGCAGCAGCGATAGAAGTGAGGAAGAGGATGTCAAGTGGGCTCCAATAAAGGGCAAAATGGCCCTTTTACCTAACCTCTTAGCTGCAAATAATTAGTTTATTTCATGTGGTGTGTTGTAGACCAAGTTGCACTTTGGTGATGTGGTTGGAGACAAAATCGGTTTTGATGGTGTGTTCTGCGCAAAACTGCATTTTTGATGGTGTGCTGTGGACAAATTTCCTTAATAGGATACAGCTAATAACAGGGTGCACTGTTTGGGTACTTGGAGCAATATGATATGCTGAGTCGGTCAGTCGGTCTGCAACTTGCTTAGAAGTAGTTCACATGATGGAGACTGAACTGGATGCAGAATCTTCCGTGAAACTTCGCCGTAGACTTTCTCGCAAGAAAAAATCAGACCTAATCAGCATCCCTATCAATGCATCCAGACGTAGACAGCACAGCCCAGTTTGCAATTAATAATAGCTACTTGTTTTACTCTACTGCTGAGCCTTGTGACTGATAATTCGTGAGTGTCTGCAAGACTGCAACTTCCAAATAATTTGATTACTAACTTCGAATTTAGCACGCAAATTTCAGGTATGAACAATGGTGGTCAAACTTTCATGTAGTGACATTGTTTGAAGCTACACTTACTAGCACCACAGTTGTATAAGAGCATCTCTAGTACTGATTCGAACCGAACTGCACCGGAGCTACTTGCGCTTCGCATGTGTATCTATGGATGCGCTACGCATGAGTATCGTTTCAAAAAAAATACAAACATTCTACTTTTTTAGGGACTTTTCATGATTTCTCGTGAAGGTGATGATCATCAGAGAAGGGTTCATCCGTTTAACCAGTCTCCGTAGACCTGCTTCACTGCTACTGCCTTTGGATTCTTCTCGCACACACCACTTCAGCTAAAAGGCCGTTCAAATGCAAATCAACGCACAGTCCGCCTATATGTCGCGAACGGTCCGCAGCAGACTTGCCCAGATTTACACAGAACCAACCCGAAATTTAGAGTTTCCAGCCTTTTTATTGCGGACGGTCCGCATTTCTGAACCGGACAGTCCGCATTTCTGAACCGGACAGTCCGCCGTAGACAAAACCCAGGACCTCACCGAGCACAGCCCTCTTTGGTAATTTTTCCTCACTGACCACCTGACAGTCCGCCCTAGCTAGCGGACAGTCCGCCCTCTTTTTAGGTCCTTAGCCAAATCTCGGGACGAGATTTTTCTAACGGGGGGAGAATTTGTAACAGCCCTATGTTTGTTAATGAGGTAAACATGGCATCATGTGCACCATTAAGCTTTAAACATAATTAGCTCACACTTAAGGAGAGAATTAAACCTTAGACTAGTCCACTGTTTTTTGTAGTGGCGGACAGTCCGCCCCTATACGGCGGGCAGTCCGCAGTTATGCCACGTGGCCGACCATAGTTAACCTCGGACACATCGACATCACTACCATATCACCCATCCGCGGACAGTCCGCTCCTCGCGGACGGTCCACTAGTGCATCTCTGGTGCGTGTCATGCGCGCAGAGTCTGGGCACCACGTCCTACCCTCGGGCCCCACTCGTCAGCCCGACCCCTCTTCACCTGGGAACCATCTCCCAACCCTCTCTCTCTCCCTCCCACTCTCCCCAAACACTTCTCTCCCTAGCTAAGCCATGGAGGAGCTCCCCTTCCTCCTCTCTTGCCATTGAAGCCCTACCTCACCGGAGCATCGCCGGAGAACGCCAAGAAACGACGCCGACGAGCTACACCGCCCCGATCTCCTCTTCTTCCTTGGGGAGGAGCTTCCCCAACGAGTTCTTCTTCTACTCCATCTCCTCCTTCAAGCTCCAAGCAAGGAAGACGACCCCGAGCTACTCCAAGCCTTCCCCGTCGCCTTGAAGCCCTTGCCGGTATCCTATTCGACGCCGGTGAGTGTTTTCCCTCCCCGATCCATCCCCCATTGCCCAAGGATTTGAAGCCAAGAACTCACCTAGAGCCCAATCACCATTGTTGATCTAGAACTTCGAAACCCTAATGCATGTGAGATTTAGTTACTAAAGTGAACTCCCTAGGCTCCCAGGAACCTCTAGGATCAAACCCCACCCCAAACCGTGGCCGGAATCGCCAGCGGCGAACTCGCCGATGAGCCCCGGCCGTGTCGCGGACGGTCCGCCCGACAAGGCCGGACGGTCCGCCAGCTCCTGACAAAAACCAACAGAGACTATGCACGATTCTTAGCCTTTCACAAATTGAGAGGCGGACAGTCCGCTTAACCTACGCGGACGGTTCGCGATTTAGTCAGAAAGCATGTTTTCACCCAACACGGTCCGCACCTGACCGGCGGACGGTCCGCCAAATGTTCCGCCGTTTAGAGCCGGACGGTCCGCTTATCCCAAGCCGAACGGTCCGCATTTAGTTGTTCTTTACCCTTACACTTAGCTATGATTAATCCACATATGTACTACATGTCTAGCCCCTTTTATCATAGTTTTACAATGTTAAATCATACCTTTTCATACCATTTGCATACCATGTCAATCATTCATGGCATATTTATTTATCATGCATCATTGCACTTGTGTAGAGACCGTGACGCCGGAGCAAGAGGAGCTTGAACCGGAGATCGTTGGAGACTCTACTCCCGTCGAGACTCAAGGCGGGCCCCTAAGCATTTCTTACACCCTATTTTGGATCAAAGAAGTATATGTGTCTTGTTTGCGCATGAGTTACTATATATATATATATATATATATCATTGATTGCGTAGAACCTATTTGATGCATTATCAACCTTGATTAGGATATCATCCTTAGATGAGTATGCTTGAATAGGTGTCACGAACTATATGCTTAGCCATGCTTAGCTACGGTATAAGACGAGAGGTGGCAAGGTCACCACCACTCACGAGCTATAGGATATTTGATTAATTTACATGATTAGTCAAGAATGGATAAAAGTTGAGCAAATATGAAAGATGATTCAGACTTGGGCAAGTATGATAGGACCATGTTGGGATGGAGCTCACATGGTTAGTCTTGCTTGAGTTGATTGAGGACTGATGCGTAATCGCTTTGATACTTGAGCACCTTTCCGTACAAACCGCATACTTTATAATGGGATGGTAAGCCAATTAGCATGAGTCACACCTTGCCTTGATCAGATTCGGTGCGAGTTGTGATGGAGTGTGATCGGCGGGTCCGGTCCACTTGTCCTTCTCGACCGTTCGCTCATAGCCGGTTGTGTTTGTGTGAAAGGTTGAGGCATGAATCAACACTTATCCTTGGCCGTGGGTATAGTCGTTGGTCTTGTTCTCGTGTGGGAAAAGTTGTACACCCCTGCAGGGTTTTTGATCTATTGCAATAGCCACGCTCTTGGACATTGAGCACGCTCTTGTACTTTGACTTTAACGTAGACTTACCGTGGAAGTTCATGGAAGATTGAGCTTATGATTTATGAACACTTTACTTATGTAATTGTTTGATGCATGCTTTAGAGATCATAGATGCTCTGTCTTTTGCTTATTACAACTTGATCAAAGTTAGATGCTTTTATGCAAAAGTTAAATACCATACCCTATCCTTGCTACTAACCAAATGCATTCTCCTTGAGGTCGGGATAGTATATACCCATATTGGATAAGCCCTACGAGTACCTTTTGTACTCATGATGCTATCGTAAAAGTTGTTGCAGGTGATCCGCAGTCGGAGGCCGTCTTTGGGTACTTCTACCCCGCGGACGGAGGTGCGGGTGATGAGTAGATGGCCGGTGGCTATGAGGAGGGCACTATCGGCATATAGTGTTAACCTTCTATTTTGTACTATGTATGGAATGAGCGCGACGTAGAACTTTCTGCTGCAAAAACTCTGAAACTTGATGTCTTTGTACTTGAACCTCTTTTATGTAATCTAAACTCTATGTACGGTTGTGCTTGTGTGACGATGTCTACATGTTGTGCAAGTGGAGTGTGTTTAAATCCTGGGTGGTGCTCATGACACATTCCAAGGACTACCGGGGTTGGCCCTTTTTAATCTAGTTGATCAATGGACGATAACTTGATTAAATGGGATCAACTTGGGCTGGTTCCTCACACATATTATGGATATCATACTACATGCAGTAGTATGACATTAGGCTAATAATATTTTCAATGAAAATATGAGGACTTTTGTAAGCGTTCGCTTGTGAAAGTCAACTTTAAATTGATCCAAAGAACTCGCTTCCCTCCAATGAGTTAGAGGTATAATTTAGCCAAATGTTGGATTTGGCATTTCTGTGTACATGGACTGTACAATCACATTTTTGTTTGAAAAATGTGAGATTTGTCACACACATTCACTATGCTAAGTGAAAAAAATGTTTGCATTCATGAGGATCCATAAGTTGTAAATTGCCATGGATCGAAGATCCTTGATAAATGAATGAGTAAACAATCATTTATGATTTGGGCAAAATTACATCCTTTGTTGAAATCCCAATGAGGGACATGCAAAGGGTAGATGGATCTCACTCCTTTGAATACACGGATTTGTAAAAAAATCCAAGTGTTGGAGTTGCATAAAAATGCAAATATGACAATATCCAGAATGGATTGAGCATTTGGTTGGGGGTTGAGGAATAACTGTTGTTATGCCATATGCCCCTAATGATATCGTTGATATCTTAATGCTCATGTTAGGAAAAATTAATTCCATCTAATGCGAGGTTGGATATATCCTAAGCTGGATATATTAGCCATGTCCTACATGAGTTTATCATGTATAAATTTACTCGAAGAGTAAATTGTATAGCATAAGGGCTAAACTTTTGGGGATTCAAGGTGTTTTGGGATCTATTCCTGTGGGAATAGATGATGTGAAATCTTTGCCAAAACATAGGCTCTGTATGCGACAGAATAGACCCCCAAATTATGCGCTATATATGCTATTTATTTAAGTAAATGGTTACTTAAATAACTTCATATTCAAGATGTGTCTTGAATTGGCATATGCAAAATTTTGTGAAGTCAAGATGAGTCTTGAATTACATATAGTGTTTACCTCATATTGGATATGTGATAGAAAATCACTACTATCATCATTATGTACAATGATTATTGCCAAGATATAGTATCAATTTGATATTAGCAATTTAACACACAAAAGCGCAAACCAAATTGGTGACCTTGTAGTAGGGAGCATAATCGGCAAATATGTGTATGTGCAGTAGATGACATCCCATTACCTTTGTGTTTATGCCAATAGTACGAGTTGATCACACTTTGAAGGTGGTCATATGACATCAACCTTATTGGGTGATTGAACTCGGAGGTAGTCACTATGTTTGTAGAAAACACGGTGTAGACCTCAAATTGTGAGACTATTGCTTTGAAAGTAAACATCCAAATGATGTAAACCTTATGCAATTCATATTTAGATTGGATAATCACATGCAGATAATCACTATGTGATGGACATAGTGTAGATGCTGCAGTAGTATATTGTGATACTAACTTGTGTATGACCAATCTCAAAGATGAATTATGGCAAGCACCTGTAGGTGTAGCCCTCTTTTGTAGTTCATATTTAAAATTGGGACGCATATATTGAGGATGAAATCCTATGGTGGTACTGTGGTACACCATGCGTGTATGACCAATTTTGTAATGAACAAAAGTTGTCACCATGAAGGTGAAGGTCCTTTGTTCTAAAATTTGATATTGGATACGCACGTTGGCAATATGCAAAATTTTAGAATATTATACACAAATGAAGAGGTAATCACATAAAACATTTGCATGAAATAAATTAAGCACTAGATATTTAAAATATAAGTAAATGTGCTTAATTAAAAATGCAAATGTAAATTGCATATAATAAATTAAGCACTTTATTAAAGAAATGCAAAATTAAATTGCATGGAAAATAAATTGCATACAAAATAAATTGCATGAAAAATAAAGTGGAATATATTGTTATTGGGAATGTCATATGACAACACTTTGAACAATATACTCAACACCTTGGTTACATGTTATTGGGAATTGCCATGGGCAAACACTTTGAACATTGTAACAAATTCCTTGAAAGATAGGAACTCATATGCACGAATTTACTGTGGTAAACTCATATGATGCAATTTCTGTTGACATATAGTCACAAAAATATTTATTTACATGAGGTAAATATGGTGCATCATAATTATATTTACATGTTGTAAATATATTATTTTGTAGTTCTGTTAAAACCTGAGGGTTAAAACATAATTCGGGAATACATTAATAATCTGTTTGGACCATCGTGTAATTCACAAAAAATAATAAAAATTATTGGGCGGTGGGCCGAAACAACTTCAATTTCGGCCCACTGCCGATTTGGGTCCGGAGGGAGCCAGGCGGAGCAATTTGGGCTAGCGCGGCCTGTTGGGCTGGCCCATAGCTGCCGCGCCAAGGCCTGATGGCCCGGCCAGGCAAGGGTTAGGGGTCCGAACCCTAACCCCGTCGCCAGCAGCTATGCGCTGCTGCCTCCGCGCATTGCAGGCGCCGCCGCCATGCCTTGCAGTCGTTGCCGCCGTGCCGCCCGCGCGGGTCGAGGCGTCGTCGTGCCCGTGCGCTGCCACAGCCGCGCAGAGGCGCCGTCGCTGGCGCTGATGCGCCGCCGTGCCTCTGCCGCGCGGGACTGGTGCCGCCGTCCGCCACGCTGAGGCGCTGGCGCCGCGGCCTTGCCGGTGTGCCGTCACACGAGCGCGGAGGCGCTGCCGCCGAGGCACATCGCGCCGTCCGGATCCGGCCATGGTGTGGCCGGATCTCCCCCCTTCCGCGCCCCCCCCCCCTTCTCACCAACTCCGGGTGCGCCTAGCTCTCCCCCTCGCCGGAGCGAGAGGAGCGAGGCTCGGGGCCACGCAGAGGTTGGAGTGGAGGGGCCATGGCCGGCTCGGCGATGCCGAGCTCATCGACGACTGCTGGTGTCGGAGATTGAGGCGGTGGCGCGAGGGTCGGCTCGTCGAAGACCACCTGGGCCGCTATGCTTGAGTTCACCCGCCGTTGTAGAACGGGAGCGAACGGTGAGGTTGTCGGCGGTGGCATTGCAAGGGGTTCCCTTGGCATCACGGCGAGCTGCGGCAACGCCTCCACCGTGACGTCCGCGATGACGACGGTGGTGCAGTGGATGACGAAGGCCATCCAGGAGCAGCTGACAAAGTTGACGTCGAAGTTCGAGCGAATTTGGTGAGTGCTTCGGCATCTTACACTTGTTCGTCGGAGTTCTTGTCGTCTTCTTCTACTCAGTTGGCTAGGGCCAGTGCTGATAACGTATTAGAGAATGAAAATTGTAGGGACAAGAATGTAGTGAATGGAGCAAATTTTCTCATTGATCTCAAGATCCCTTTATATAGGGAGATTACAACCTAGTTAAGACTAGGCATTTAGAACATCAGTTTCTTTTTCTAATGGCAGCCATAAAACTGATTCATAGCATAGCAATAAACTCAATTTATATCCTTAACCATGGCTGTCATGGTCTTGATAGCTGCTTTGATGAGATCAAATAAAGAGCTTTTGTAACAAACAGAAGAATAAAGCTGGAATCAATTCCACCAGTTTCAAAATCTTTCAGCAATTTCTTCTTCTGCTTAACCTGACTACTATTCAGTTCCAGTTACATCGCAAATTTTGGACTACGGTTCCTCTGCTTATTTCACCTTTCAGCGGTACAACAAATTCACTTTTTATCTCAAAACTACCTCGACCAACCTCTCCAAGACCCGCCTACTAAAAAAAAATGGTGATCAACTTCTTCCCAGGGGCAACCATGGCATGGCCGTCACTCATCAGTATCCATAGCCTGGTCGTGGCAAGAGTAGAAGCAGGTAATTAGCAAAACATGTCTTGAGGCATACACTACAAACGTTTATCAGCGTGAGATGCAGGGTATCATCATTTACCAGAGTTGTCCATGGGGTTAGCGAGGGGAGCGGCCTCAGGCTCCTTGATCTCGACGACCACGACATCCGACGTGAGGAAGGTCTTGGCCACCGACGCAGCGTGCTCCAAGCAGCACCTCACCACCTACACAGTTCATCACGGTTTTGAGATGTTCGGCTGGGGGGGAAAAGGAAGGTTGGGAAAAGATATGAAATAATTGTAGTGTCAACCACGTGCAAGGACTGCAAGTTCTTTCTATATCTATTTGACATTCAACTAAAGAACTAGCTCTACACATGATAAATTAGGTTGGCTTACCCATTTCACCTAGATCTAGCTCTACATCAGAAAGTAATGAACCAAACATTACCCAATGGTAGGGTACAAGCTTTGAATGCCTGAAGTTGCAGGAACAACTATCCAGTACTCGAGCAAAAGGATAGTAAAGCAACAGGGCCACAAACCTTGGTGGGGTCAATGATACCAGCAGCCATCAAGTCCTCGTACTGTCCGGTAGCAGCATTGTAACCGTACTTGAAATTATTGTTAGAAAGAACCTGGTGCAAAAGGCATTTCCATATGCATCAGAATTTTCGATCTAAGCCCTGAAATGCAGACATATCATGAGCTTTTGAGTAACCCCCCCCCCCCCCCCCGGTACCTTCTCAGTGACAACGCTTCCATTAACACCGGCATTTTTAGCAATCAATTTGAGTGGGTAGCTCAGAGCCCTCCTCACTATTTCAGCTCCAACCTACAAATGTTGACAGTTCAGCGCATCACTTTGGATTGCCCAATGGCGCAGCTATAGGACTTTTGTTTGAAATGAATGAATTCATTACTGACTTCATTCTCACCTTCTGCTCATCATTCTCCAGTGTGTCCTTGATGGCATCAACTTTAGCGGCAAGCCGCAAGAGAGTGCACCCTCCGCCAACAACAATACCTTCCTCAACAGCAGCCTGTGGAGACAAAGAAACCATTTTAGTGATACAAGTGACCAGAAGAAAAATCAGCAGAACATATAGAATGCTTCAGAAAGCACTATAATGCAGAATTCCCATTCCTTATGAAGCAAATAAGAATCTGGCAGCACAGAATGGTTAATTACTCCGACAGACTTACCTTAGTTGCATTTAGGGCATCCTCAACTCTCAACTTCTTCTCTTTTAGTTCAGTTTCTGTTTGTGCTCCCACCTGTCGAGCAACACCGAACATGAATTACAGTTAGCTACCATCCTTGCAACATTGAATCGATGAAATTCATTATCCATGTACTTTAACTATACCTGAATGACAGCAACACCACCAGCAAGCTTTGCTATCCTCTCATTGAGTTTTTCCTTTTCATATTCTTGATCTGCTGCCTGAAAGTTAGGTCAATAAAAACATTGTTTCAGACTTTCACGTGAACAGTGTGATACTGAGTCAATTCAACAAGACACAAGAAAAGGTCAGACCTCAATGAGATTTTTAATTTGTGCAACCCTCTTAGTAACTTCTTCCTGTGTGCTGCCGTCACCGACTATTGTTGTTGCCTCTTTGGTAAGGACGACCTTTGCAGCTGTTCCAAGGACTGATTTATCTGCCTTGTCAAGTGAGAGCCCAACTTCATCTCTGATTACAGTTCCTGCAGAAATGAAGAATGCTTATAAATAAGAAGCATACATAAGCATAAGGATGCTCAGAAGGGAAGCTCAGCTGACCTCCGGTAAGGATGGCAATGTCATCCAAGTACTGGGTCTTGCGCTCTCCAAAACCAGGGGCTTTGATAGCAGCAATCTTCAATGATCCTCTAAGCTTGTTGACAACAAGAGTAGCAAGAGCCTCCTGCTCGATATCCTCAGCAATTATCAGGATTGGGTATCCACCTCTGATGGCTTCCTCCAAAACATTGATAAGATCCCTTGCGTTGGTGATCTTTTTGTCCACCAAAAGCAGCTGGGTAATGTAGATAAAGATATAGTAGCATCAATAATCTGAAACAGCCATACAATGAACAGCAAAATAAAAAAATCAAAATGATAGCTTAGATTCCATGCTACCTTGCAGTTCTCATACTCAGCGGTCATCTTCTCACTGTCAGTTACAAAGTAAGGAGAGATGTAACCACGCTCAAATTGCATTCCCTCCACAACATATAGAAAGTTCTCAGAACTCCTCCCCTCTTCAAGGGTAACCACACCCTTCCGACCAACCTTGTTCATGGCTTCTGCTATCATGTTTCCAATTTCATAGTTGTTACCGGCACTGACTGCAGCAACATCAGCAAGCTCGCTATCTTCAACCTCTTTTGAAAGCTTTCGTAGTTCCTCAACTAGTGCTTTTGCTGTTTTCTCAATACCACGGGTAATCTGAACAGGATTAGCACCAGCTGCCACAACCTGTACAAGAGAGTGTTTAGCTTACAAAATAGTATTTCATCATTTAATTGTACTGGTAGCAAAAAAGATCCAGCTATGGTGTACCTTAACACCCTCAGCTATCAGCCCCTGAGCAAGAACCACGGAAGTAGTTGTCCCATCTCCAGCTAGATCATTGGTTTTAGCTGCAGCTTGCCTGACCAATTTAGCTCCAATGTTTTCAACTGGATCCTCCAGCTCAACCTGCAGTATAACAACTAATACTATAAAACTCTGCGTGGACTTCAAATTTATGCCACAAATTGCATATGACAATCCAGAAGCCCTCAGAAGAGACTCATTCAATACAAATTCAACAATTTGCAATATTCTTTTTGATAAGAAAAACAAAGGGTACATTATAAATGAGGTACAGACAACAGCTAACAAGTTTATGCTTGTGGTCATCTTGTAAAGTTCACATATTAAAACTGTGTCGCGAGAGTGAAAAAAATGTATAGACAGGGGTACACAATTTACCAGCTAGCAAGCAAATTCAAAGTACAATGCTGATCACTGTAATCCTTTGAAATGAGATAACATTTGCACTGTACCTCTCTTGCAACTGTAACACCATCATTAACAATCTTAGGAGACCCATACTTGCTCTCCAGAACCACATTCCTCCCCTTTGGCCCTAGTGTAACTCCAACTAGGTCTGCAAGCTTGTTAACTCCAGTCTGAAATACAGAAAAAACTAATTAATGTCTAGTTAAGACAAAACAGTACATTTTCATTAAAAAAAAGAATGTCCAAGAATGGTGAAGCCCACCTGGAGCTTCTTGGTAGCTGAGCCATCCTTGTTGAAGTACAGCTCCTTAGCTGCTTTCACTCTGAAGTTAGCCCTCCTCTGAAGGCGCACATTCTTACCGGTTGGCGCAGCCATAAGGCCAACCGTAGAAGTGGCACCGAATGTTGAAGCCATATCTGCCTGTGCAGCAGGAATTACATTAGCATGACAAAACAATCGATGCAAACCATAATCTACAATCTTAACAGCTCTCAAGCAGAAACTAACAAAAGGATATTTTGACTGCATAACAGAAAGCATCATCCTGTACTACATGCGTTGAGGCACGATAACAAAGGGTAATCAAAAACCAATTTGCATGGCCTTCAAAATTCAGGTGACATTCAACCATTCCGGCAATTTCGCAACTTCTAAGAACTTAATGGTCACCAACATACATAGCATTTCTGACACTTTCCACTACCCAAATGGCAATTGCACAAAGCATGTGCATCCATCTTGCTTTGGTAGTCCAAGCAACGGAAAGCAAAAGCATACCACCTACAGAAAGCAAGCCCCTAACCTTTTTCCAAGCAGAGACAGACAAGTGAAATAGGTAAATCCCAAACCAACCAATAACAGTCAGTTCATTTACGGCTGAGGCCAAAATGTGCATGCCAGTATGCCACAGCCTTGAACCAGAGGCCTTAGGTACCCTACCTCAAGAGTTTACCTATGATGGCATCGGATTTTATTGAAAAGAATCCTTCCACTTCTAGTAAAAATTCTGGTGTCCTTGCCCGATAACAGTTTGGGAAGGGGTTTTTTGAGAAAAAAGAAGAATCTACTTCAACCGATATGCCCTTTAGACTAATGTGGCAATTCTACTGAGCTAACTACACCTCAAGCACAAAACCCTGCGAGATTCACGAGGCCAACCACCCACAACATTCGGGCGAAACTAGCTTACGTGACAAAATACATCCACAAAACGTCCCAAACCCACGCGCCCTCAACCTACGCGGACGAACTGGAGCCATCTCGCATCCAACCCACCAACGAATTCGAGCGAAACACGGCACAGGCAAACCAGTTCGCCTAATCCTCGAACCACGGGTCGAATTGCTGAAAACTCGCCGCGAAACTCTGGGAGAGCGCGGGATAACCTCGAAATCAGGGCGGAACAGGAGGGCAGGAGCTCGAATTAGAGATTCACCTCGCGGATTGGAATCGGAGGGTGGCGGGGGCGGAGAGGATAAGGCTGGCGGCCTCGGGGAGGTTGGGTCGCTGCGCTGCGTGTGAGGAGGGGTTTGGGGGCGGGGCAGAGGGGAAGGGATGAGGTATTAAATACACGCCAGGGTTTAGCAATAGGCTACACGTTCGCGCATACACCCCTGTGATTATGGCTATTTGTTAAAGCACCACGCTACAATTTTTTAGGCCACTGAAAACCTAGTTGCAGATACCGGCTCACAGACCAGTATCTAGCGACTGATGCTGTTGCTGACAGCCGAATAGAGTGATTGGAGCATAAGTTGAAGGAGAAAAAAGAAAGAAAAAAAGAAAAGAGAGAAAAAAAGATAAATGTGGAGGAGGAGGTAGAGAAGTCCTTCTAAGACTGACTCCAACAACACGTTGCAAAATGAGCGATGCATCCGGGAGTTTGCATCGCGCACAGTATTTGCAACGCGCCCGCAAAAACTCTTCTCTCTAACAGACGGATGCAAAATCTCTTCCGCCGCCGGCGCCGTCTCCTCGCCTCCTCTTCCGCGCCACCCCCATCCCTCCCCTCCATCTGCTGCTGGCGCCACCCCTTCCCCTCCCTTCTCTCCCCCGTCGGCACCTCCTCCACTGCCAGCGGCGGGAGCTCGAGGCCCGGGCGGAGGTGGTCGGCCAGCCGCGGGAGCTCCACGCACGGGGCGGAGGTGGCCTACCGGCTCTCCACGCGCGGGCGGCCACATGGAGCAGCGCGACGGGTCCATGGGGCGAGCTGAGGGGCTTCATGGCGGCGACCGGCCCGGAGAAGATGGTCCCTGCAGCGGCGGCCGGCCGCCCACCTCGCTCCTCCCCACTCCGCGCCCCACCCCCGAGGAAGCACTGGACGAGGTCATCTTGGGCGTCGGCCATGGCGCGCACGAGGCTGGCGTCGACGCCGCCGCCGAAGCACATCGCAGCCAGCAGACCGAACATGGCTTTGCGCAGGCTCTCGGCGGCGAGCACCACTCCGCCGGAGCCGGACGAGCGCTGCCGGTCAAGGTCCGCGAAGAGATTGCCGAGCGCACAGCGTCGGGCGGGACTGTAGCGGCGGAGGCGCGACGGGTGGAGGATCTCGGCGGTGAGGTTGCTGCGGGGGAGAAGGAGGCCGCGGAGGCGGCGGCGCACGGCCTGCGGCAGGAGCTGGACGCGGAGCGGGCCTCCACGAAGACGGCCTCCGGGAGGCCCGCGCAGGCGGCCTCGCCCTCCGCCGTCGCCGCCTCGGCCCGCTCTTCTCCTTCGCCGCCCGCTCCGGCGTCCCCGCCGGGTTCCGCCCGCCTCCGCGCCAAGTCGTCGTCACCGGCGGGGCCGGATTCGTCGGCAGCCACCTCGTGGACCGGCTGCTAGAGCAGGGCACGCGCGCGAAGTCTTCGCTCCCTCCTCGTGGCCGGCCTCCTCCTCCTCCTCCTCTGGTCCGCCGCCGCCTCTCCCCTGCCGGCCGGATGCATTCGAGGAGAGAGGGGATGTATTTTTGCATCCCCTCTCTCCTCCGAAGGGAAAATGCATCCCGCGATGCATGGTCTGTTGGAGGAGGGAGCGAACATGCACAGTGCCAGCGCGAGGCAAAAATGCTTTTGCCTCGCGCTGTTGGGGTCAGTCTAACATCCAAGACTGCATCCGCCACTAACAGGTCATCGTGATAGCATTAACAAAAGTGATGGGTCATAAGCTATTTCACACAAGCTCTATCATATAGTAAGGAATTTCAAAATTTGACATCGAATACATACGTGTCATCTGTTTTGACATTAAATTCGCAAGTCTTTTAAAATATAACACTGAGCGTGCGAATTGTTTCAAAACAGGGGATTCCTCCTCCTTTTTCTGAATTTAGTGAATTTCTTTTTTATTTTCATTTTGCAGAGCACATGAACCGACTATTTTACCCCTAACCCAATCGAACCGATCTCTAAAGAACGAAAGCAGCACCATAAGATCCAGCAGGAGATTGGGCCACGTCACTACTATTTTAGCACCGTCGGATCTTACATCGACAATCAAAATCAAGCACAGTCAGCAGAGTCGAGTCGGAGATTCTCGACCTTTCGCGATACCTGTCGGCAGCACCAAACAGCCAACGCTCTTGCGCCAGAGATCTTGCGCCCCCCTCCCCCCGCGATCTTCACCCACGATCTGCAAGCAGGTAACTACACTTTCTTCCTCCACTTTCTTCCTCCTCCAGTCAGGCCGATTCCGGACTTCGCCGGTCGATTCCGGACATCTCCGGCATCCCCTCGTCGATTCCCTCCGGGAGCACCTTCCTCACTACCCCCTCCATCTTCCTCAGCCCCTTGCCGAGTTCCTCCATGGCCGAATCAGCCATAATAGACCCTACCACCATCGGCCGCCATTACAGCTTCGCCCGGAGCTGCGACCTTCCGTCGATGATCCTCCTATGGTCCTCATCCTCACCCTCCGGCCTGCAAAATCGAATCCCCAGTGAGCCCTCAACCTGTCCGGCCTATTTTTTTACCGTCGATTTCGCGCATCGCCGGGTCCGGAATGCGGCCGCGCCGGCGCTCGTCGGGGGCTGCGAGCATACAGCGCCGTGCCCAACCGCCGAGCGCGCCGACCCCTCCCGGGCTCGTTAGCCGCTGGTCTGCCCTGCCCCGCCGCCGGCAGTGGGCTCGCCCTGCCCTGCAGCCGGCCATGGCCATGGCCATGGCGTGTCTGGCCATAGCGTGGTCCAGGCTGCTCCCTCCCCCTGACCAGCGTTTCCCTACGAGCCGGCGGCGCTGGAATAAATCACACCGTCCGCCCAAGCCATTCGATGCACAGCCTCAAGCCTTCACCTCTCCCATCGTCACTTCTCTGATCTCCGATACCTCATCTCAGTGTTAAAGAAGGTGCACACCATGTGCTTAACAAATTGCCTGTGAAGAAGTACAGATAGCTAAAGCATGTGAATACCCATGCTTTGTCTCACTGTCAAATGTGACACTAAATCTTTGTCTGCGTGTTTGTTGGCTATAAACATAGACCACAGTGACATGCAAGCCTACCAATAACCTGCTCTTTAGTTGACACATATACACGTTCTCTTCTTGTAGCTGTTTAAGGAAATTTGCAACACTTTTCAATGACAAAAGTAAAATTTCTACTTGTTGGCAATCTCTATTAAGATTTTTTTTAGTTGGTAATATTTGCTGGTTGCCTTTCCAGTCCTTGTCCAGATTTGCAAGTTGGCTAGATAATCTTTAGTTTGTGTCGTACAGATTATACTATTTTCTCCAATTTCTGTACAACATATAAAAAATGGCAACTGTATTTAATCCTTTTTTGACAGAATAACATGTCCCTGGGTTAACTGCTTTTGCACAACAAAATGATGGCAGCCATTTTCTTATGTGTGGCTAATAAAATAGTACTGTTAATGCTGAGTGGGTGGTCATGGCATTTTTTTGTTCGGCTCCCATTTTCAGTGCTGTGGGACATGCCTGTACTTGGCCTTTTGTTATAATCTAAGTGATCTAGGTAGTTATCCTTGCTTGTGTAGTTATCATGTACTTGTGCATATCAGTGCTGCATATCAGTCTTTGCCAATATATGTGGATTACAATTAATGTGTTTTATGCTACTGTCAGAATCCCTGTTTGAAATAAAAAGGACTCTGTAAGCATTTATGGTGGCTAAGCAACAATCAAATTCCAAAAGGTATGTATCTACCATGTGTATTAATTCTTTCATTAATTATACTGCTGGTTATAATTCCTTATTATTAGTTTAGCGGAACATACGCCGGGTAGAGCCCATAAAGACGTAGGGCCATAGGGGGCATCGACACACACTATGCACAGCAACTGCTCAAAGAAATGCCTCCAAGGTAAGTGCTCAAGTATCTTGTGTTTTCAGAAGTTTTAGCGGACTAGAACTTGTAGAGCTCATTTAGCATGAAACATGGAAATGTGACTCTGATTCAAGAGAGTATGATGCAACATCCAAGACATTCTAACGCCATGAAAGGTATGTTCTTATGTTCAGTACTTCAGTTACCAATTGCACTCTTTACTTTCATATAGGTATGAATTCGAAACTTATAAACATCATAGCTGCCAGCTTTGCCTTGCTCCCTTGGGTAGCTAGACAATGTGAATTTGATTTAATATGTACATATATATTCAGTGAAAGCTGATTGGGGCATCATAACGTTTTACTCCAGTTCTAGGCAACACTTATGTACTACTGTTCATGTAGGAAATCTCCCATCTATATCTATCAACTAATGAAATGAAGGTCTTGCTTACTACTTCCTACTTACCTGATTTCCAAATGTAACATTCCATATCCAAGTATCAGACCACTTGTTAGAATGCAGAATTATTAGGATTCTTATCAAACATTTGTACACAATAGAGATTGCCAAATCGATTAGCACATTGCTTTCTTAGGATTTGACTAGCACATGTTGAGTATTTACAAGCTGCCAAATATTGCCAAACCCACCAAGGTCAAGCTTTGGCAGTATTGTTCTTGCTCTCATATGGCATTTCCAAAGTTGAACTTGATTAATTTTCGAAAAAAAAGTTGAACTTGAGAAGTCAGTCTTTTCAGTTACAAGTAGCCTTCTGAACTTGCATATGGTATTTCTACGTACAGGCTATTCATTCTCTAAGTCTTGGTTTTGACATAGGAAATAGAGGTTGAACGGCAACAAAGTTTCTCGATTGAAATTCCAAAGTGGGAATTGGAGTACTTTCACAAAAATAGGCATACCCATGATTTTGTGGATGGTTGATCCCTATGACAGCTCCTTATGTAAATGTTGCATGAGTTGTAATATCTCTTCTCTAAAGTCAAATTTTGAGATGTCTGCTAGATTTGTAGTAATGTTTCTTCCTTCAAAAGTTTCGGGATACTGTCAACATGTTTTTGAGCTAGAGGTAGCTATCTCGATCAGTAGTCAAAACAGCAGAGACAGATAGTACACGACGGGGATACATATCCATACTATGTCTTGGCTAAGCTAATTTACTCATAGGACAAGCAAAACAAAACAGGGAGCACTAAGGCACTAATCAAAATCTCTTGACCTATTACAAATAAAGCATGTCAAAATCTCATGTGGATCATTCGCACATATGTTGTACTATTTCGATGCTTCCACATGCTGACACTGCAAAGCAATCGTGACTTAATTAGTTTACAGTCTTACACGAAAACGGAGACATATCGTATGCAATCAGCATTCCCGTGCAATCGTGCAATCCGCGAATATGAAACATCGGATCTCAATCCAACGATCGCTGCTATTTTGCACTTAAACCCCCCGCACCTCATCAGCGCCGGCACTCCCTCACCCGCCTCGAGCGCATCTCCCTCCCCGGTGCCTCTCTGCTCCTCCTCCCCGGTGCCTCCCTCACCGCACCGGGCGGGCGCGGAACAGGGGCCCCGCTGCCCCTCCCCTACTCCCTCTGCACGAGCGCACGGACGACGCGACGGATGATGGCGAGGCGGAGTGGACGGCGCGGCAGTGGACCCGCGCGAGCCATGGCGAGCTGGGGCGGGCGGCTGCGGCGGCCGCGGCCGCGGCCCCTGCTCCCTCCGCTCGCGCCGGCCGCGGCGGTGTGGCGAGCAGGGCCGGCCCCTGCTCCCTCCTTCGTCGGCGCTCGAGCTCGGCCTGCCTCGACCTCCGCTATCGCGGCGGCGGGACGCCCTCGTCAGCGCACAGGGCCGCCTCCCTCCGCGCGGGGCCTCGCCGCGGCCCCCTTGCCGCGCGTCCTCGCCGCGCTCCCTGCGCGCGCGGGCTGGCCGGTTCCTCTGCTCGGCGTGGCTCCTCTGCTCGCCGTGGCGTCCTCCGCCCGGCGGTGGTCCTTCCTCCCTCCGCCGCTCGCCCCATCCCGCGCGGCCGCAGAGGAGGAGCGGGGCGCGGCACGACGACGACGCTGCGGCGCGGCCATGGAGCTCGCGGCCTCCCATGGTGGCGTGCGTCCATGCCTGAATGCCTCCGCGGCAGGGCGGGACGGCCGCAGCGCCTCGGTGGGGCGGGGCAGACGCGGCGCGGCGGCCACGGTGAGGCCAGACCTCCCCGCACGGGGCGGGGCCTTGTGGCGAGGCGGGGAGCAGCTCATCGTGGTGGACGGGGAGCAGCTCGTCGCGGCGGAGGAGGCCGTCGCGTCCTTGGCGTGCGCGGGTGCGGCGGCTTCCCCTTCGTCTCCCTCGCCGGTGGGCATGCGGAGGCACCGGGGAGGAGGAGCAGAGAGGCACCGGGGAGGGAGATGCGCTCGAGGCGGGTGAGGGAGTGCCGGCGCTGATGAGGTGCGGGGGGTTTAAGTGCAAAATAGCAGCGACCGTTGGATTGAGATCCGATGTTTCATATTCGCGGATTGCACGATTGCACGGGAATGCTGATTGCATACGATATGTCCCCCACGAAAACGCTGGCCAAACCATTAGCTGTCAAGAAGAAAACACTGGCCAGAATATGAACGGCGCGGCAACGCCGCGCCCAGAGTTCTAGTTCGATCGAATGCCCTCTCTGCCGTGTTCTTCTCTTTCTCTCTCGATCTCTCCTCTCTGCGGCTTGGCGCACGAACAGCAACGCCGCCCGCCGCCGCCGATCGGAGCGCCGCTGCAGGAGCACCGCCGGTCGTGTTCCTCGTCAAGCCTGCACCACGAAGCATGGCGACGGCGGGCCCGACGCTGCGGTGCGCCGCGCGATGCGCCTCCTCCCCGCTGGCGCTGGGCGCCGCCGGCGACAACGGCATCGGGCGCAGCGGCCAGCCGGCTCGCAGCGCTCATTCCCACGCCGTTCAAGCTGGAGACATTATCAGATATAGCAATTGACTAGTACACAATGCAAACTATAAAACTGCAACGAGATCTCAACTGCAACTATCTAATCTTCCATTTCGTGAGAAAGATCAATCACGTACGATGCTCAACTAATCAAATCAAAGCACGATTGATGAAGACGCTTTGATACCTATACCACACTTATTGGTTTCTATGCAACCCAAGCCATATCAACGCCAAATCAGATGCAAATCTCTTGTTTCCGCTTCAATTGGCCATCTTCTCCGGCGTCCATGCGAGCAGCCTAAACGGCGTGGAGAGGGGCGCCGTGAGCGGCGCAGCGATGGCGGAGGTTGCCTGGCCCACTGCGCCCGATGCTCGATGGCGGCGGGGAGGAGGAGCATCGCGCGGCGCACCGCGGCATTCGGCCCGCCGTTGCCAAGCTTCGCGGTGCAGGTCTCGCCTTGGAGATTGGGAACACGGCCAGCAGCACTCCGGCCGGCGGTGCTCTGTTTCACCGGCAGGGGGCCGGCGGTGCTGTTCGTTCGAGACCAAGAGAGGAGAGAAGAACACGGACGAATTTCGATCCAATCGGCAGGGACAGGGGCAAACTGGCCAGTTCATGTGCTGTAAAACCAAAACAAAAAAGAAATTTGCAAAATTGAGAAAAAGAGGAGAAATCCCTCATTTTGAAATAATTCGCACAATCAGTGTTATATTTTGAAAGACTTGCGAATTTAATTTCAAAATAAGTGAGATGTGCGTATTCGTTGTCAAATATCGAAATTCCTCATCATACAGCTTGTTCGGGTAACTGGTCAGCCAGCCAGCCAGCCAGCCAACAGTGCTTTTTTCTCATATCAAATTAGCACCAACCACTAGCCAACCAGTAGTACTTTTCTCTCACAATAAATCAGCACCAGGCACCAACCGACCGAATAGGGTGATAGTGTTTGTCTAAACCAATAAAAGATTATGAGGGTGTTTGGTTCATAGCTACACTTTGTCACACCTAACTTTATGCAAGTTTGATCAAGTTGGTATGTGTTTGATTGGTAACTAAGCTTAGACAAGATTCTTTTGGGCTCCATATATCATAGGTAAGAAAAAGTGATAAAATTTTCTTAGACAAGAAAAGCGTGATGGATAAACTCTTTGCCACACTTGTCTAATCTTGAGCGTGGTAAAGTATGATTGTCAACCAAACAACCCCTTTATTCCAACCAACTAGATCTCACAAGGCACACTTTTGAAAAAAAAATGATGAAATACCCCTGAACTTTGTCCCAGTCTCATGAAAATTTTAATCATCAAACTTTAATTATTTTTAAACAAAATGATGAAATGCCCCGAGACTTATCTGACACATGCAAAATTTTATCGTCGAACTTTTAAGTAAGATTGGCTAAGTATCATGGCAAATATGATAATTTTACCTTAGTGCATACATTAGATGTATCCGCCTTTGCATTATCATTTCAGCATGTAATGAAGTGCATGAGAATGTAGTAAGCTGGGATGAAAAGTAACTTTATTAGAACATCATGTAAAAAACCAGGGATCCCCACAACTATTAGAAACTAATATTACTCGTCTTAGTAGTGACACAAATCAGTCTGTTTGGATGGCTGGATTTGGTTGGCTGATTCAGTGTAGAGGCTAATTTTGAGAGAGGACTTATACTATAGCGGTTGATTATGTAGCAGATGGTTACTGTAACGGCTGGTTACTATACACGCTCAACGACCTATTTGACGGGATAATATGTGGTACTGTAGCTATAGTGTTGCTCCTCCAGCCCAACCATTCAAGTGCAGCCGAAACAGGCTGAATATTTTTATGGAGCGAGGTACATATAGTGACAAATTCACAATTAGCAGGTATTCTGCTATAACCCCATAGAAAGGTGAACGTAAAACACGGAGCATGGGATGTGATTGCAATCGAAAAGGAAAAAGAAAAGCACATGGTTATCAATTAACAAGATCCAAATCGACATTTGATGCAAAATCAGATAATTCCAGGGTGCAGACGGCGAAACTGTTGGCTTGGTGGGCGGGGGTCGATCGCATCCCGACTGAGCAGCGCACCCTCGGCCATTGTGGAAGTGTCTAGAAGCAACCAAGCGAGCAACGGTGCGCGTTTTTTGTCGTCGTGGGCGCTGGATGGGCCTTCTTGTCGTCGTGGGCGCGGAAATCCCACTCTGTCTTTCCTTTAAAAAAAAAGAAAAATCCCACTATGGGCTTGATTACGGGCCCGCTGGGCTCCGACGAGAAGCATTCAGTTATGTATTTGTGTGGCATCGGCCGGCCCAAATAACTACAAGCAGGGACAACATAAAAAAATTACGCCGTCGCCACCTCCTCCCAAAATCAGAACTAGAGCTTGGTCCGGTTCCGCGACATGGAGGCGCATGCCGGATCAAACAAGGCGGAGAAGAATCCCAAGCCCGACGATGAGAAGGCGCACGCCGAATCGATGAGAAGGTGCTGGGGGTGGGGACAGCGATTCCTAGGCCGGGAAGAGGAGGAAGAAGGTGGTGATACGGCCGGAAAAGGAATATGTCGAGCACATCGCGGAACACCCCCCTTCCCCCGCCCTTCCAACCATTTGCCTACCTTGAATCCGCGGTTCATCAAGATGCAGGAAAGCTTCGCCGCGAAACAACGTGACCGCGACACCATCCTCAGGCAATACACTTGTGTGGAGTTCGAGGTCACCGACGACGAGAAGGACGAGGTGAGCAGCATACGTTGCCTTTCTCATGTGCATGGATGGCCGGAAAAAAAAGAAATGCCGTTGCCGGCAGCATACGTTGCCTTTCTCATGTGCATGGATGGCCGGAAAAAAAAACCGTTGCCGGGGATCGAACCCGACAGCCCGCGTGACAGGCGGGAATACTCACCACTACACTATTTTTTTTGCGAAGGGATATAGATTAAAATGGACAGTAACAGTACATCCCCAGGTTACAATCACAACCAGGAAAGAAAAGGAAATTGCAAACAAGTACAAGGAGGACTTCTTTGCAAAGTCGCACTTCTTCCAAGTTCTTCTCCAATCCACCCGACGCCTCGCCGCAGAAGCTGCTCGCCGCCGGCCACCGTCTTCTCCAGCAGAGCTCGAACAAAGAAGACCCACACATGTGAAGCCGCAAGAGCCACCTGACTCGGAACCACCACCAAGCCGCATCTAAAGCTTTGAACGAACATCGGCATCTTCTCCATCGAGGTCCGCCGGAAGCATCCGCCGCCGCCAGGACGGAAACTGACGGCCGGAATCCACATCCCACCATGGGGATGACTGGAAGCTACCATCCCTTCGCAGAGATGAAGCAGAGACCGAGCCGGCCAAGAATCCCAGATCCCTTCACAAAATCCGACCAAGGAACCAGCAAACTCTCGGCCAACCCACACGAGATCCATCCGCAAACCAACCGAAGGACCCCAACCAACCTCACGGGGAAACCCTAGCAAGACCGAGATCTCACCTGAGCCGCTCTGAAGGACCAAAATCCACTCCACCTCGTCGCCCACGGAGGCCACAAGGGGAAGGAACAGCAGCCGAAGGAGAATCACCGCCACAGCTGCCATCCGACGAACAAGAGCGAGGAGATCTCCTTGACGGCCAACCCTTGCTCCACCGTCGAGAGGCGACGGCAAGCAAAACCTAGCCCTAGGCAAACAACTACCTAAACTATTTACATCCGCACGTCGATTCCGCAGCCCTCCCCCCGCCAGACCGGCCGACGGAGAAGGAGGAGAGCAGCGGAATCGCCGCCGGAAGAGGGGCTCGCCTCGCGGTCGCCCTTTTCCTCTGCTCTCTACTGTAGACGGGAAAGAACGAGCCGAGCCGAGCGGAAGCCCTGGAAGCGTTTTACTCACCACTATACTACAACGACTTGGTTGACAGGTACCATATGACAATACTGAAAATCTCAGAACTAGCATGATCGTGGTGTCCTTGGTGTCTAATATGTTTGAGAATATCATGCTAGTCTTTGATTTTTTTTCATGATTTAGTTTCGGAACTGAATAATGCAATTGCTTATTTATCCACCCTATTTCTTTACAAAGGCCGTGTTTAGATCCAAAATCTCAAAATCCAAAATTTTTGTAAATCGTCTGCATGGTGTATTAAATATAGTTGAAAAATAAATTGCATTACACAAATGGACTGTAAATTGCGAGACGAATCTAATGAGCCTAATTAGGGCGTGATTAGATACTAAATTGCTACCGTAAATCTACAATAACATATGCTAATGATAGATTAATTAGACTCATTAGATTTGTCTCGTAGTTTACATACTAGTTTACAGACGAGATCTATAATTAGTTTTATGATTAGTCTACATTTAATACTTCAAATGTTAAAAGATTCCCTTCCAAAATCCAAAATGAACTAAACACACCCAAAGTTAATGAAGCACCCTTAACATGTTTACACATCTGTTTGCATTGATTCTGCGTTGTTGTCCTCAAATTTTATTGTGTCAGTTTGCGAGAGTGATTTAGGTTTATAAATTGACGTTTGAAATGTCTCACCAGAGCGAAAGAGCCTGTAGCCTAATAGTTATAAAAGCCCCGGTAGCATCTGAGGTCCTGGGTTTGATTCCTCTTGGGAGCAAATATTTTGTAATTTAACGGCATTGTGCATTCAGTGGTATGCGACGTTCCCATCGATAGTGAGGCGCTAGTGGTGACTTCGTCAATTTCGAGAATTTGCCGTCCCGGTCTTCAAAGATGCTCATTGTGAATGTGTGAGTTTATAAGTTGTACTGTGAATTTGCAGTCCCGGTCTTCAAAGATGCTCATTTTGTAATTTAACGGCATTGTGCATTCATTGTGATCTAAAAAAAGCCTCACAGGAATTGGCGCCTGCACATCTGCCCCCACACGTCAGCCTCTCTGTGTTATCCAAAACTCCAAGCAGAGGCCCCGGCGCGCGGCACCACAGTGCAGCTCACTCACCTGTGGCTGTGGGCTGTGGCCATGGCGCCCTATCCTTTCCAGCAGAAGCCACTTCACCTCCCGCACAGCAGCAAGCCAGCAACTCCAATTCACGACCGTCTTGGGCATGGAGATCCGAGGGCCGACGCTGTGTCGGCCTCGCTCCGGCAAGGAGCCCCGACGGATGCCCGCGGCCTCCGGGCGCTCATCAAGGCGGTGTCCGCGTCCTCCTCCGCGGCGGCGGTGCACGCTCACGCCGCCAAGCTGGGGCTGGACCGCGAGCGCACCGTCCGCAACAGCCTCATCGCGCTCTACCTCGCGCGCGGCGACCGCGCCGCCGCGGGGGCCCTGTTCCAGGGGTTCCCGGATGGCCGGGACGTGGTTTCCTGGACGGCCATGGTGACCGGCCACGCGCGGCTGGGGTTCTCCGACGACGCCGTGGCGCTGTTCCTAGAGATGGCGGACGGCGACTGCGGCGTGGCCGTGGACGCGGTGGCAGCCGCCGCGGGGTTCGCGGCCTGCGCGGAGGTGAGGGACCTCGCGCTCGCCAGGGAGGCGCACCGGCGCGTCACGGCACGGCCGGTCGAGCTCGACGTCGTCGCGTGGAACGCGCTGGTGGACATGTACGCCAAGTGCGGCGACGTGGCGGCGGCGCACAGATGGTTCAGGGCGATGCCGGCGAACAAGACCGTCGTGTCATGGAACACGATGATCTCGGCGTTCGCCCGCGCCGGCGAGCACGGCGAGGCGCTGGCCCTGTTCCGGGAGATGCAGCGCGCGGGGGTGCACCCGGACGACGCGACGCTCGTCGCCGTCCTCGGAGCGCTCGACACCGGGCGGTGGGTGCACGCGTACATGCGCAGGCGGCTGGGGCGCCGCGAGGCCGACGGCGTCGTCGGCAACGCCCTGCTCGACATGTACGCCAAGTGCGGCGCGGTCGACCAAGCCGTGGCGGTGTTCGACGGCATGGCGCGGCGCGACGTGTACACGTACGCGTCCATGATCCTGGGGCTCGCGACGCACGGCCGTGCCGAGGACGCCCTGGCGCTGTTCGCGGCCATGCGGCGCGCCGGCGTGCGCCCGAACGGCGTGGCGCTCCTCGGCGTGCTGCCACGCCGGCCGCGTCGAGGACGGGCTCCGGCACCTGAGCGACATGGCGCGGTGCCACGGCGTGACGCCGGGCATCGAGCACTACGGCTGCGCCGTCGACATGCTCGGCCGCGCGGGGAGGCTGGACGAGGCGGAGGCGCTCGTGGCGGCGATGCCCGTGCCGCCCGACGCGCTCGTCCGGGGCTCCCTCCTCGCGGCCTGCCGGGCGCGCGGCGACGTCGAGCGAGCCGAGCGGCTGATGCGGTGCATGAACGACGACGACGGCGACTCCAGGGACTACGTGCTCATGTCCAACATGTACGCCTCCAGGGGACGGCACGGCCGAGCGGTGCGGGTGAGGAAGAAGATGAGGAGGAGCAATCTGATCAAGGAACCCGGGTGCAGCGCCATCGAGATCGACGGCGTCGTGCACGAGTTCCAGGCTGTTCCGGCCAACTCCATCACGTGATGCATGCCAAATAAATCAAGTTCACATTGCTCTTGCTAACATACTACTCCGTTATGATCAAAATACCAAACGCAGCGTCTTCACACAAAACTGAAATGTTATGATGTTTTAATATTTAGCAAATATAAAGAACATCCGTTGCTAGTTCTAAGAGCTCCGCACTAGTAACTTCTAGAAACTTCTACATCAGGAGTCATGGAGTTTATTTCTGTCATAAAAGGAGTTTATCAATCTGCAGTTCTGCACTAGTAACCTCTAGAACCTTCTAAATCAAATCAAACTATATCAAACAAAATATCTCATGGAGTTGGTTTCTCGGCGTTGTCCATGTCCGCAAGAACCAGACTGTTGGATGCAATCTGCATGTACTTTACAAACGTGCGACACGGGAACGGTGCTGGCACGACACGACTAGCACGAAGGTTTAGTCGTGTCGTGCCGTGCCGGCACACGGTGCCGGTGCCGCGGCCCGCACGTACGCACGGTCGTGCCGTGCTAGCACGGTAGGCATGGCTCGGCGTTTCCGTGCCGGCCCGAGCCCGAGAGGCCGGCGGCGGCGGCGGCATGGATGCTCGGTGGCCGGGCGAGGTGGTGGCGGCGGTGCATGGATGCACGGAGGACTGACGAGGCGGCGGTTAGGCGTGAGGAGGCTGGGCGAGCCTGCAGCGGAGACGGTCAGGCGCGGCCGCGTGAGGGAGGCCGTTGGAGCACAGGCGATGGGGAGCCGTCGTGGTGGCTGGGGAGGCGCGGGTCCGGGGAGCCGTCGGAGACTCGCATGCGTGTGAGAGAGAGAGAGGAGAATGGGCGGCGGCTGGTTGGAGGTAGCAACTAGCAAGTGAGGTGAATCAGGGTTTAGAGGACAATATTTGTATGAGGAGTTTATGGGTTTAAGGGGTTGAATCGTGCCAATCTATTAGTCGTATCGTGCTCGTGCCGGTACTGCGTGCTAAAGTTTCGGCCCATGCACGATACTACGATCGTATCATACTGACACTGGCACTTAGTCCACCATGTCAGGTTGTGTCCGTGTCGTGTTTTTAGTGTCGTATCTCGTGCATCCCATTAGACGCTGTGCATTTGGCCATCTATACTTCCTCGGGAATGGTTGATCTTGGAATTTCATCGAGTCACGCGCGCTCCTGAAAAGGGGTCAGAAAAGGAAGAGAGCATTACGAATTGCCGATTTTTTTAGTTAGGTTTGAGTTAGGAGTTAGAGTTTTCCCCCGGAAGTGGCAGCTGTTTATTAAGTACAAGGGAAAGAGAGAAGCTACGAAAGAAAACGTCCACCTAATTTGTGATCCTGCTTTGGATGCTTTATTTAAGTGTGGGGGAGGTGAATTTTTCTCTCTAACTAAACACTATAAGGATGCACCTGAACCTTTACATAGGCAGTGTCTTCTCCACATTCTTCAAAACCTTTTATGAATTTTGAACCGTTGGATCATATATCAAGAAGATGAATTTGATGAAGATGAAGGACTGACCATGGATCATATATCCATGCATAAAACGACCATAAAATGAGAAGCTAAATCGATGAGGTTGTCGGTTCACTGTTTGAGTGGTCCGACCAGTGGAACAACCACCACGATTCATTAATGCTCATATTTTGTATATTAGTGTATATTCCATTATGTATTACACATAATTTGCCGGCAAGATGGTGGAGGTGGAATTTAGTCTATCGACCATGATTGAAATCCTTCTTCCTTTTTTATTCTTATTTTTTTGTTGTTTTACGTTTTGTGCCTTCTTCTGATACAAAACAATGTGATTCCGGATGTTTACATGAAAATCAATCCTCCTAGCCACGAGTGAACAATTATATATGAGAATCATCCCAGCACGTCGCTTGGGGTCTGGAAAAAACTCTCTCTATTCTAGTAAACCATTTACAAAATTGCCCATGTAATTAGTAGGAAATTACTTGCCCTCTGCCATCATATAAAAGATGCCTTTCTAGGGTCCAGATACTCCTCCCCCGCCTAATCACATTGGTCTGTTGTGTCGCCGCTGCCATCACCACCACCACCAAGGGGTGAGGAGTGCACCCCCTCCGATCTGTTGTGCCGCCGCCATCACTACCGCCGCCGACAAGGGGTGAGGCGTGCAACCCCTCCGGCCTGTTGTGCCGCCACCGTCACCGCCGCTGCCGCCGCTGCCAAGGGGTGAGGCACGCAACCCCTCCGGTTTGTTGTGCCGCTGCCACCAAGGGGTGAGACGTGCACCCCCCCCTCCGGTCTGTTGTGCTGCCGCCGACACTGCGGTGTAAGGCGCACACCTCCACCATCCAGCTATCGAAATCCGTCCAGCCGTCTAAAGGACCTCTTTTTAATGCCCCTACAATCGAAGCCCTCTATCCAGCAGCTCACGAGGCCCCTCCGGTAAAGGACGGCATACGACATCTGCCGCCACCGCCGCCAAGGGGTGAGGTGCGCACACCCTCCATCCGGCTACCGAAATATGTTCGGCCGCCTAAAATACCTCTTTTGATGCCCCTACTATCGACGCCCTCCATCCAGCAGCTCATGGGGCCCCTCTGGTAAAGGACCGCACATGACATCTGACACTGCCGGTGTGCCACACCCTCCTACAAAAGTAATATTAATTTTGAATCAACCATTTCTGATTGCAAGATTTGTTGTATTATTTTAGATAAAGGAATATTAAACAATATCCCGGCCTCTATATCAAAGAGTTATATCTGGCCCTTATTACAAACTTAGAGAGATAAACAGGAAGCAAATTACAAGCCACAAAGCCTATTACTAAACTGCCACCTGTTCCGTGCAAAGATGTCCATCGCCGTCACTTCCAAGGTGCGACATGCATCTACAATCAAGACTTTGTCCTTCTCCTTTTGCAAAATCGCCCATGTCCTGGTAAGATAAGTGGCCCTGAAAATGATCTGAAGAACAGTTTGTTTTTGGGTATTATGAAAAAGTACATCATTTCTGGATAACCAGATTGACCAGAAAAGCGCACATAAGCCCGTAAACATAATTTTTTTTCTTTTTCCACATAAAACCCTGCAGCCACGACCCGAATAAATGCATAATATTATTAGGTTTTGTAAGACCGAAGGTGATGAAAATATCCTCCAAAGTAACCTAGCCATATGACACCCGAAGAAGAGATGCACAATAGTTTCGTTATTCATGCAAAAAACAATATTGTTTGCTCCTCTTCCAATTACGCTTGGCTAAATTATCCTTTGTCAGGATAACCCCACGGTGGAGTAGCCAAATAAAAACTTTTACTTTCAAAGGAATTTTCAATTTCCATACGGGTTTGTTTATGGGTAAAACTCAAACATCTAATAGAGCTGAGTACATAGAACGAACTGAAAATTGGCCACTTTTGTGAAGTTGCCAGATTTCGATATACTTATTATCTCCCAGCTGGATGTTAGCAACGCGATGTCCCAAATCCATCCAGTCTCTCAGGTTAACTCCCGTAAGGTGTCTCCTAAACGAGATATTCAAAGGGTCTCCATTAAGCACTGTATGAACGGTAACATATTTGCGATGAACCAGATTGAACAAATTGGGATATTGATCTTTAAGGGCCGAGTTCCCCAGCCACTTGTCTTCCCAAAATCTGGTTTGTTTCCCATCATGTACCTTAAATGTCATCCATTCATCCATTTAATAAAATTTTGTTTTACTAACATAAGCCCTGACCAAAACTGTGAATCACCAGGTTTTTTCTCAACCTGAGTGAGGGTTTTGGATTTAAGATATTTATTCCTGAGTATCTGTTGCCAAATGCCATCTTCATTAGTAAGTTTGAACAACCATTTACTTAAAAGACATTTGTTTTGGACGTTTAAATCCATAATTCCTAGTCAACCTTGTTCTTTTAGTCTACATAATATATCTCATTTAGATAATCTATATTTTCTTTTGTGACCATCCCCTTGCCAGAAGAATCTAGATATATAAAAATTTAGTTTTTTGAGAACTTCTTTAGGGATTTCAAAGAAACAAAGCATATAGACAGATAATTTGCTTAAAACCGAGTTTATGAGAGTAAGCCTGCCTCCATAGGAGAGTAGTTTGCCTTTCCATATACTCAGTTTACGTTCAAACCTGTCTTCTATGATCTTCTAGTCTTTATTACTTATTCTTTTATGGTGTAACGGTATTCCCAAGTAAGTTAGAGGAGTTTCCGCTACCTGACATCCAAAAATGTTCATGTAGTCAGATTCTACCTCTTTCGCTTCACCAAAGTAGATAAGTTCACTCTTATGGTAATTTATTTTGAGGCCAGATAATTGCTCAAAGATAGTCAAAATGAGTTTCATGTTTCTGGCTTCATCGAAATTATGTTCCATAAAGATAATAGTATCATCTGCATATTGTAGAATTGAAATAATGTCATCAACAAGATGGGGCAAATGACCTGAGATTTGTCCACCCTGCTTTGCTCTAGCAATCATAACTGCTAACATATCTGCAACAAGATTAAAGAGCAAAGGAGACAATGGATCGCCTTGTCTAAGTCCTTTTTTAGTCTGGAAATTTTTTTCTATGTCATCATTGACCTTCACCACAACACTTCCTTTAGACACAAAGGATTCAATCCATGAGCACCACTTCTCGGGAAATCCTTTCATCTTCAGCGTTTGTTGGAGAAAAGACCATTTTACCTTGTCATAGGCTTTTTCAAAATCCACTTTTAAGATTACCCCATTCATCTTATTTTTGTGAAGTTCATGTAAAATTTCATGTATGATTACAACCCCCTTCCAAGATGTATCTCCCTGGCATGAACGCAGATTGTATTGGTCGGATGACCTTATCTGCCACTTGTGTCAGTCTGTTAACCGCCACTTTTGTGAAAATTTTGAAACTCACATTCAGGAGACAGATATGACGGTACTGTTGAATTTGTATCGCATTATCCTTCTTTGGAAGGAGGGTTATAATGCCAAAATTAAGACTATAGAGAGGAAGGGTCCCATTGTGGAATTCTACAATATAGCCATTAAATCATCCTTGATTAGATCCCAGAAAGCTTGATAAAATTCAGCTGGGAAACCATCCGGACTAGGTGTCTTATTGTGTTCCATTTGGAAAATAGCATCTCTAATATTATTATATGAGAAATTCGCTATTAATTTCTCTTTTTCATCATCTGTCACCTGCGGTATATCCTCCCTTCTATTCTCATCCATGGTCAAAGGAGAGATGTCCGAAGGGCCAAACAGACCGCAATAGTAATCAGTGATGTATTTTTTAAGTTGTTCATCCCATTTAATGATTTTTCCATCATCTTCTAGCTGGAAAATTCTCGTTTTCCTATGTTTCTCATTTGCAATAAGATGGAAATATTTGGTGTTCATATCACCAAAAAGTAATTTCGTGGTCTTCCCTCTTTGGTACCATTTAATTTCTTCCTCCCGAAGGAGCTGGATTAATCTCGATTTGAGAGTCTGTTTTAAATCTACCTCCCATTGATCGAGTGTCTGGGTTTGGTTTACCAATTCTAGCATGATTTATTAGAATATTGCACAGCAAGTCAATCAGTAGAGTGGTGCTCCAAAATTTATGTGCTTGCCACTTCTGTTTCATCGAAGAAAATACTATAGATGGTAAATAAGTTGCCGGTGCACGTCCATGTGTAAAGCGACCATAACGGCGACCATAAAATGAAAAGCAGAACCGGCGAGGTCGTCGGTTCACTGGTTCAGTGGTTCGACTAGTGGAACAACCACAAGATTCAGTAATGTATTAGTGTATATTCCATTATGTATTACACATTATTTGCTGGCGAGATGGTGGAGGTGGAATTTGGTATATATACCAGGATTCAAATCCTTCTTCTTTTTTATTCTTTTTTGTTGTTGTTGTTTTACGTTTTGTGCTTTCATCTGTGTTGTATTGGGCCGATTTCAGCCAAAAAAAATACTACAAGGAATATGCGACTTTTCCCTTGTTTAAACCAATCAACTTTTAAGTGAACCGAGCTGACGAGGTCGCTGGTTTCTGCTTCTTTCGGTTTGTGTTTTCTTCCCTTGCTAATGACGCTGGAGCACTGGCCATCTCTACAGCATCGCTGCTTTTATTTTCTTCTTCATTTCGCTACCTGGTTCCTCCATTGTGTTCTTGCTTTTTTAGCAGCCATTTTGTAATTTTTGTTACAGGAGCTAAGACCATGGAGAGCATCTAACACATGGATACCACAATCATAGTATTCTTATGGGGAAGCCGTGCACCCCCTCAGGCTCCGCATGGAGTCCGGTGGCGAGGCGCCGTAACTATCTGGTAAAGATCTTTTTTACCGGGTGGGTGTCTTCGAGGGGAAGAAAACGTCCCCCGGGCTTCATGTGCCGGCCAGGCCCGGCCCGGCCCGTTCTTGGTGGGTGCCCACCTCCTGTGGGCGGACGTCTCTGGTGGGCCCACAGCTGCTCTCGGTTGACGTCACCGGCTGACGCGGCTGGTGGGTCTTTCTTCCCTTAATCGCGTATAAGTCCGGGGTTATGGGGACCCATCCTCATTACGCTGACAGCCGCCGCCAAGGGTGAGGCACACACCCCCTCCATCCGGCTATCGAAATCCATTCGGTTGCCTAAAGTACCTCTTTTGATGCCCCTGCGACCGAAATCCCGGGACGCGACATCCGCCGCCGCCGGTACGCCGCGCCCTCCTACAAAGGTAGCATTCATTTTGATCCTACCATTTCTGATTTCAAGATTTGTTGTGTTTAGATGAAAAAAGGGTCATAAATCATTCACATGAGAATGCACTACAATTGGTTTACCAAATTGGGAATGATTTATTAGAATATTGCATAGCAAGTAGAGTGTTCCTCTACTTGCCACTCCTGTTTCATCGAAGAAAATACTATAGATGGTAAACAGGGTGTGGCTGCATGCACGCGAAAAATGACCATAAAAATGAAAAGAGGAAACGGTGAGGTCTTCGGTTCACTGGTTCAGTGGTTCGACCAATGGAACAACAACCATAATGTAGTAATGCTCATATTATGTATATCAGTGTATATTCCATTACGTATTACACATAATTTGCTGGCAAGATGGTAGAGGTAGAATTTGGTCTATAGACCAGGATTCAAATCCTTCTTCCTTTTTTATTTATCAATCATAGGACATCCGACACCCCGGACGATCTATTTCATGGTCGCCTCCTAGCACCCGCCCATTCCGACTCCTGCTCCCCACACCCTCCTCGACGGCCTTGGCGGGTGAGAAGGGCGGCAGCCGCGACCCTTGGTGAGCCTCGTCGTGCCCCCGCGCGCAGCCCCTGAGCCCGCCATCCCTCACTGCCTACGAGGCCATGACTGCCCCAGGGCGCCGCCAAATCCGCTAGCGAGGCCACGGTCGCCCTTAGGCACCGCCAGATCTGCCACCTTCGGTGAACCGCTCATCAATTCCTCGCGGCTACGGCTTTCCCCTCATCCTGCTCGACTGATTTGAGCCCCCATCCCTCCGTTTCGCCGCCTTGCAGGACTTCCCTGACGATAAGCTCCGTTGCCGCCGTCGGCTGTCCGTAGAACATCGTCATCGCCGAGTATCCCCACCCCGTGACCCCCCTTGGTGAGCCTCGCCGCATCCCTATGCAGCCCCTGCGCGCGCGCCTGCCATTCTGCCGCCCCTTGCCATTAGCGAGGCCACGGCCGCCCCTGCGCGCCGCGCCGTGCAGCGCGCGGGCTGGCCACATCCTGTAGGGGGCTAACACGAGATGTTGCAATGAGTCTTTTTGGATGTTGCAAAAGATGATTTATACTATTGCAATGGGTGATCAGTTTTATTCGATGTTTTGAATTTATGATTTCTGATGTTGCAACATATAATTTTGGATGTCCCAAATTGTAAGCGTCAATGTTGCAAACATTGTTTCTCTATGTTACCATTTTTGAATAGATGTTGCATAAAATAGAGCTATGATGTTGCAGCAGGAATTATTTATTAGAATATTGCATAACAAGTCGATCAGTGGAGTGTTGCTCTACTTGCCACTCCTTTTTCATCGAAGAAAATACTATATAGATGGTAAATGGGGTGTGGCTGCGCATACGCAAAAAATGACCATGAAAAAGAAAAGCAGAAACGGTGAGGTCTTCTGTTCACTAGTTCAGTGGTTCGACCAGTGGAACAACCACCATTATTTAGTAATGCTCATATTATGTACATAAATGTATATTCCATTATGTATTATACATAATTTGCTGGCAAGATGGTAGAGTTAGAATTTGGTCTATAGACTAGGATTCAAATCCTCTTCCTTTTTTTATTTATCAATTATAGGACATTTGACGCCCCAGACGATCTATTTCATGGTCGCCTCCTTCTAGCACCCGTCCACTCTGACTCCCGCTCCCCACACCCTCCTCGACGGCCTTGGCGGGCGAGAAGGGCGGCGGCCGCGACCCTTGGTGAGCCTCGTCGTGCCCCCCGCGCGCAGCCCCTGAGCCCGCCATCCCTCGCCGCCTACGAGGCCACGGCTGCCCCTGGGCACTGCCAAATTCGCCAGCGTGGCCACGGTCGCCCTTAGGCGCCGCTAGATCTGCCGCCTCTGGTGAGCTGCTCATCAATTCCTTGCGGATATGGCTTTCCCCTCGTCCTACTCGACCGATTTGAGCCCCCATCCCTCCATTTCGCCGCCTTGCAGGACCTCCCTGACGATGAGTTCCGCTGCCGCCGTCAACTGTCCGTGGAACGTCCTCGTCGCCGAGCATCCCCACCTTGCGACCCCCCTTGGTGAGCCTCGCCGCATCCCTATGCAGCCCCTGCGTGCAGTGGCGGATCCAGAATTGATTAGGGGGGCTGATTTCTTCTTCCTCTCTCTCCCTTTCTTCTTCCTCTCTTTTTTCCTCCTCTTTTCTTCTCAAAAATGGAGGGAGGCTCCATGATTTTTTGTTTGGGTCTAGGGGGGCTCGAGCCCCACTAGATCCAATAATGCCTCCGCCCCTGCCTATGCGCGCGCCTGCCATTCTGCCGCCCCTTGCCATTAGCGAGGCCACGGCCGCCCCTGCGCGCCGCGCCGTGTAGCGCGCGGGCTGGCCACATCCTGTAGGGGGCTAACACGAGATGTTGCAATGAGTCTTTTTGGATGTTGCAAAAGATGATTTATACTATTGCAATGGGTGATCAGTTTTATTCGATGTTTTGAATTTATGATTTCTGATGTTGCAACATATAATTTTGGATGTTCCAAATGGTAAGCGTCAATGTTGCAAACATTGTTTCTCTATGTTGCCATTTTTTAATAGACTGAAGTTGCAGCAAGAATTTTGCTCTTTTAATCCAGATGTTGTCATGCATTGCAGTACATGTTTTTGGATGTTGCAAAATTAATTTTTTATGTTGCAAGCATGTATTCTTGATGTTGTAACAGAGCTCCAATAAAAAAAAATTATCGGACATTCGGGCACTAGCAATGCTGTTTTTTCATTGTTTTAAACTTTGTGCCTTCCTCAATGTTGCATTGGGCCGATTTCAGCCGAAAAAACTACACATAATATGTGCCTTTTCCCTTTGTTGAAACCAATCTGTTAAGTGAACCGAGCTGACGGGGCCATCACTACAGCATCGTTGCTTTTATATTCTTCTTCATTTTGCTACCCGGTTCCTCCACTGTGTTCTTTCTTTTTTTAGCAGCCATTTTGTTGATCTCACGCGATTTTTGTTACAGGAGCTAAGACCATGGGGAGCATCACACCCATGGATACCACCACAATGTCCATGCTCTTGGCGATGGCCGGACCCCAGGGCTGGGCTGAGCTCCCAACTGGAATTCTGCACTCCATCATTCACCTGCTGAGCAGCACCCGCGACGTTCTCGCCTTCATCGCCACCTGCCCCACCTGGCGTGCTGCCTTCATGGAAGCCAAACCCACCTTCTGCGAGCAGCAAGCTCCTCCCACCTCTCATGATCCGAAGCTGCGCCCAGTTAAGCAACGATGCCCACCGCTCTGGTGTTCATTTGCTATTGTTATATGTTGGATCGGCTCTGAAGTTGGTGCTTGGATGAAGACCTGTAGTTTTTGTTATGATTCGAGTTGTCGGATTAATGGTCGAATATTTTTAATTTTTATGAGAATTTTTATAATTTTTTCTCTAAATTTTTAGAATGTCCACCTAAAATTTTAGGTAGCTTCATATCGAAACTTCTACAATTATAATTAGTAATAGCAGTAATAGTAAGATTTGCTATTGCAGTTTACTGGATCGGCTCTGAAGTTGGTGCTCGGGTAAAGACTTGTCTCTGTTATTGCTCGCTCTCTAGCATGTTTATAGATACAATGCAAAATGCTGCTGTTTTGGACTCTTGATCTGTATGTAAACCTTTTTTTTTCTCCGTTGAGGTTTGGGGCTTCGTTTCTGTTTTCTTTTTTTCTCTTCAAAATAGGATTCTAAACCCCATCCGTACTTGCATACGGGATGGAATCCTATTTTGAAGAGAAAAAAAAAGAGTCCGCTTGCTTCTTTTTTTTTTTAATATAAGCGATGCTTCACTTCCTTCTTCCGGGTCTCAAAGTCTAAACAGAGAACAGTGTCTTCACTAGAATGTGATGCAGGTGACTGAGACCACTAGAATGTGATGCAGGTTATTGGATCAGGTCTAAGGGGAACTTGAGATGCAAATTCTTGGAGCTTCGAACTAGCAGTAACTTTTGGAACCTTGTAGAAAGAGGAGAAGGGATTTATTCCATCAGGGAGGAAGCTTACTTGCTACAGCTATCTTTTGAACGATACTTGCTACAGCTATCGTCCTCCATTGCTAGTTGCAGCTACAGGCCTACGGGTCCGCCGGGGTGAGAGACTCCTTAACAAGTCTACGCGGCGGCGGCGAGGCGCGGGCGTTCACTTGGCGTCGGCGCTGCCCATGTCGACGGCGGGCCTCTCGACGTCCTCCATGTCCTCGCGCACAAACACCGCCTGGTCCAGCACCGACGGCCCAGGCTGCTCGTGCGGGCCGTCGGCGCCGCTGACGCTGCCGCTGCCGGCGGCCTCCTCCGCGGGGACGAAGACGCCCGTCTCCTGGTCGGGCACCCAGGCGTCGTCGGCCTCGGCGCCCACGTCTCCCAGCGCGTCGACCGCGTCGTCCGGGAGCAGCGTCGCGGATCGGTCCCCCTGGACCACCTCCACGTTCTTGCGGTTCATCGACGCCTCCACCTGCGCCGCGGTGACCGCCGCCGCCTCGCCGTGACGGTCGGCGCTCTGGTCCTCCTCCCGGCGAAGCTGGGTGCTGCTGTGCGACAAACCCCGAGCTCCTCCGCGCCTGCAAAGATCATCAGGGTCAGTCACACGTGCAAGGTTCGAGAACTTCCAGATCGAAAATGCATCCATGAACCCTGAACGGGCTCAGACGGTGCGCGATGTTACCTGCACGAGGAGAACGCGGCGGCGAGCCCACTCCGGCGGGCGGTGGCGATCGCTCTCGTGGCCATGGACATGGAGCAGCGGACAGGTAGCTAGCTAGCGGGAGCAAAGACTGGTCAGCGAAGAAGCGGATCTACCGTGGGCCGGAGAGCAGAGCAAGAACTTATCGCCTATCGGTACGGTACGGTCGTCCTCTCGCCTTGCTGCTGGTCTGGACCTGGATGAGGATCCCTCCCTTGTTAGTTTACTGCTCCCGGATCGGGGACGCGACGATGTGTGCAGAGTGCAGAGGAGGCGGTCTCTGGTCAGTAATGGCGTGGCGACACGATGCCATAGGGGTTGGGCGCGGCAGTTTTATAGGACCCGGGCGCTGCTCGCCGGTCGGTGGACGAAAACGAGAGAGAGAGAGAGACACGAGGCCGGCGGCTACGGCCAGAGTGTAGAGGCGACGTCGCTGGCTGCGTGCCACCGGCCACCGCCCTTTTTGCTCACGCGTCAGCAGGCCTCTGATTCTGAAGAAAACAACCTGTAGGAGTTCAGTCAAAACGCGAGATCTTCCGAGACGGGGGGTGATCTACGCAAGCTGTTTCTACCTGACAAAATTTACAGCCGTGTCATTTCTAACAGACACGCACGCAGATGCAGATAAGCGTCGTGCGGGCCACTGAAGAAGCGCCTCGATCGGCGGCAAGATTCTTGCCAAGAGGTGGCCGGCCATCTTCATTCTTCATCTCACAATGAGAGGACACCTGGAAGCTGGGGTTGAAGCAACTAGCCCAACAAATCTTTCATCAGTAGGCATCAGTAGGCAAGGCACATATTCCAGTCACCCAGCACGACACACACAGATCACTTGACAGCTGACACCTCAGAGAGGGCACACAAACAAAGCTGAGGCCGCGCAGCGTAAGAACGATGATCCGGGATGACAAATGTCTAAAGCAAATATGCTTCCGCAGAGACAAGACTGCACTGGACGAAAGGCAGCACTCATTTATTCAGACAGACCAAGTACTACTAATCTGTGGACACAGCACAGGCAGCTTGTAGTTGCAGCAACAACCATCAGTTTCCCACTGTGTGCCCAGTTTGGTCCATCAAAGCCTGAACATGCAGTTGAAAGTTCAGGTTCGGAACTTCAAATCTAACAAAGGCGAGCGAAACATCGACAAGTGCGAGGGCAGCTGATCAAGGCTCTACCTGATCAAGGCTTGAGATCCTTGACGATGAAGTTCTGCCGGCTGATGGGGTTCATGACCACCGGAGGCCCTGCGGTGCGACCGTGCGAGGCCAGGCCTGGAACTTCTTGTCCGTCGCCTCCCACCACTCCTTGTCCGACACAGTCCTTGGTGTTGTGCCTGATCACCATTCAGTACAGATATTAACAGGAGCAGGGATGTTTTGCGGTGGCAGCATGAGGATCGGGCACCCTTCCTTACCTCCGAAAACCTTCTTCTGCGCCACCAGGACGTCGGAACCATATGCGATGGCGAAGGAGGCAGCAAGGCCAGCGATGATGTACTTGCCAGACATTGCTGAAACCACACCACTTAACACAGGAAATGGTTGGTTACTGATACAGGAAAGGAAAGTGTTACAAACTAGATGAGTAAACAGGAAGCAACCTCAAACCATATGTGCAATGCAAGACAGGAAACAAAAGGCAAGTAACAGAGGCATGGTTCACATGGAAATATTTAAGTATATTATCTTTTTGACAGGCTCACGGGGCTACAAAACCTTGTGCTACATTAAGAGGTTTGCACCAAGCATGCCATTTGGTTGGAAATGGAATCTGCGGCAAGCCCGACCCAAAAGGGCCCCGCCGTTCGGATGAGCATATTCGGCTGGGCTGGCTGGGCTGATCAGCCCACCCGCCCCATAGGCGTTCGGCAGCACCAGCTGAACCACGCGCTTTTTTCTTTTTTATATTTAAAAAAATCAAAATTTCAAAAATATACGTCCGTTTTGAAAAGTATCAAAAATACCCCCCGGTCGCCCCCTCATAGGGCGACAGGCCCTTAGTGTAATTTTTTTTTCAAATTCGCAACGAGGTCCCTGGGAAAAAAAATGCAAGGGGCCTGTCGCCCCCCCCCCCTCGGGCGACAGGGGGCCCCGCCCAGAGGCGCAGCAGGGGGGCCTGTCCCCCGGGCGACAGGGGGGCCTGTCGCCCCCCCCCCCTCGGGCGACCGGGGTACCCGCGGCTATATAAGCCTCCGACCCCCCTTCCCTCCTCATTTGAGCCCGAAAATTCCACCAAAAATCCAGAAAAAAAATAGAGGGGTGAGGAGAAGGGAAGCGGCGAAGCCCTGCCGGATTCAGCACTTGTGATCTGCAGATTAGTACATTTAGTTTATATATTGTTCCATTGGTATTATAGAGTAATTTAATTTAATTAGTGCTATAGTAGAACCATTTAAGTAGGAGTTTAATGATACTTTAGTTTTTAGTTACGTAGTAGTAAATTAGTTTAGAAAATTAGTACTACGCATTTATTATTACAATTGCAGTACTATTAGAAACGTGTTTATAAATTAATTATGATTTAGAATAGAATTTGGCATATGCAGTATAGAATTTGAGTGTCATCACGTAGTTATGAATACTTATACGTTGTAGTTGAATTTCATACTTAGTTTTTACGGATTATTGAATAAGGTAGTGAAGTAAAGAGTATAACTTGATAAGTATTCTGTGATATACAGATATGTCGAGCAAGATGCAGTTTCAAGTATTTTATGGTGACTACAATATTTTGTATGGGTCAAATGGAGTAGATCTTTCTGCCTTTAAGTGCACATCTAGCGCCATAGATAAACCTCTGGAAAGGAGTTTTGGTTCCATATGTAAGTGGCTGCAACGTGGGTTCCGTGTTGATCCGTTGACACATGTGATCACCGTCCAGTCTCTTGTTAATTGGGAGGTAGAAAGTGATTCATGGGAATTGATGATGATACACAGCACTGATGACTGGCAGAAATACATGCAAGCAGCTCTAGAGCGTGGGTGGCCTCTGGCCATTCTTGTTCAAATCCGGGAGAAGACACAAAATGAAATCCAACATGGTGCAGATCAAGCAACTCCGAGTATTCGAAGAGAGATCAATTATGTTGAGCAAGATGAGTCAGAAGAGACAGAGAACCAAAACATGGGACCACAGAGCCTTGCTGATGAGGGAGAGAGGATACATAGCATTGTGACAGAGCACACTTGTTTGCTGTCAGAAGTTCTTCCCTCGCATCGCAATATATCATGCGACTTTGTTGCAAAACAAATATATGGGTTGATTATGGACAACCTAAATTATGAGCCGAAAATGATTGTTCGACACATTGAGCAGACTTACCAGTACACCATTAGTTATTTGAAGGCATGGCGGGCTAAACAAAGGGTGTTCGAGATGCGGTTCGGCACATACAAGGCATCATATGATAACCTACCTCGTATGTTATCTCAGGTTGCTGCTAGAAATCCTGGAAGCTTTTATGACACATACCTTGTACCAGCCGTGACTAGGGGGCAAAGAATTATGCAACGAGCCTTCTTTTGCATATATATTTGTGTTAGAGCATTTCAGTGTTGTCTTCCAGTGATCTGCATTGATGGCACATTTCTGACTGGAAGGTATAAAGGTCAGATACTCACCGCAATCGGGGTAGATTGCAACAACCAAATAGTTTCACTCGTATTTGCATTTGTTGAGAATAAGAACTTAGACAGTTGGTATTGGTTCCTTGAACGAGTGAAGGTTCATGTTGTTGCTGCACGTCCAGATGTGTGCCTTATTAGCGATAGGCATGCAGGTCTGCTGCAATCAATACTGAAATTGCAACGTGGAACTGCGACAACGCCTTCATTGTGCGCCTATAAATACTCCCAAGTTTGTGAACTCCCAGCACAACTCAAACACCAAACCTCATTGTATACCCAATGTCTGGAGGTGGATCTAGCGGGAAGAATTACTATGGTTTTGGGAAAGAAAAAGGGGGAAGAAAGGGAGACCCCATAATATGGGAGGGGCCTCTTGAACCTGATTCCTTTCCGGAACCAGTGTTTGAGTTTCCGCCACAGCACAAGAGTGAATTTACCAATGAAACTCTTCTTCGACAATACGATAACCGTAGAGAACCGTGGCCAAAATGCAGACATGGTGAGGACTGCTTAGTGCAGATGTGCACCGACGGGATGGATGGCGGTCGGCATTTCTTTAAATGTCCACACACATGGGTAATAGTCGGTTGTTTCATTTCCTTATCTTCAATGAGACACTTTACATGAAATTTGTTTTGCAGTATTCCGATGCTCCAGAAAACTGTGGTTTTACTAGGTGGGTAGATCCTGCACCAATTGATTCTGTTCAGGAGTTCATTGAGTAACTCCAGATAAAGATCTTTGATCTGGAATGCAAGGTGAACCATTATGAGGAAGTTAGCGAGGGTAACAAAGATGACGAAGTTGATGATACCAGCAATGCAGCCGGTTCACAGGATGAACCATGCACTATTCCTTACTGCAACTGCCCTTGTCACAAGAAGAAGGGCCCTGCGCCTCCGGCACCACCGCCTGCACCACCTGCAATGGGTGGATACTGCGGAGAAGGCTCAACGCAGTTTGCTACGTGGGGGTACAGCTACTAGGACTACCCTAGTGCTAGTGACATGCTGCATCGTTGTGTTTATTTTGTTTTTTTAAATTACCTAAGGCATGTTAGGTTAGTCCGGAATCTGTTTACCGTAGTTTGCAACGGGTTCTGACATGCCACTGCATATGTGATGTGTGTTTCATTATCGTTGTATTATGATGTAAAATTTGATGGTTCACATTACGTAATGCATTTCTTAGTTCTTATTTATTATCGTTATATTAATTACATGTGTGCTTTTAGTATTCTAGTGACATGAAAAGCTCCGAGGGCCATGTCCGTGCCCAGCAGAGGCCTAAGAGGGTCCAACGCCATAGGGGTGGTTAGATATATCTGATGTTTGTATCTCTGATATTTATTTGTAATGAGATAGCTGTGGACCGCTTATTTATACACTTCAACGTTCGTCTCTGATCACTCTCGTATTTTCTATTAAATACAATAGATGGTATGTTTATATTTCGATGCTCCATTACGACTAAGTACGATTCAAACTCGACATTATGTACATGTCCAGTGAATGCAAGTTAGGTACGAGACATACATACAAGCATAATACAACATTAACAATACTAAATGCGAATACATCTTAAACCGATGAATATCATATGTTATAGATCATGGCATGAAATTTTTAGGTCATCATCCCAGTTGACAGATGGTGGTGCTGCAGGTGGTGTAGTATGGCTCGATGAACCTCTTGGCTTTCCCTTTCTCTCTTTTCTGGATCAACGTTCATGTACAGGGGGAGGAACATCATGTGTTGGAGGCCATGGTTTGGGGGCATGAAGTCATCCATGTCGTCATCCCAGTTAACACAAATTTGTGCTGCAGGTGGTGCAACATTACTTGACGAACCTCTTGTCTTTCCCTTTGTCTCTTTTCTGATTCTAGGTTCATGTAAAGGGGGAGGAACATCATGTGTTGGAGGCTATGATTTGGGGGGCATGAAGTCATCCATGTCGTCATCCCAGTTAACACAATTTGGTGGTTGAGATGCTGCAGCATGACTCGACGAACCTCCGGGCATCAGTTCTTGCGCAGGCCAAGTACTATCACCCGAAGATCTTATCCACCTCCTTCGTCTGGTTTGCGGCATAAGTCCACCGAAGATACATACCAATTTATGGAAATTTGGTATCATTTTGTTAATCAACTCCGTGTCCTCGGGGTAATCCTAGCATATAATTAAAAAATAATGTTACTATTTCATAAATATGGATTCGAAATGACGGACGGGATTACAACTGAATGAGAGTTAGCTTAATGTGCATCTCATACACCTCTGGCCACATCCATATCTTACAAGAACTTTGTAAGAATCCAATGATATTAGGATGATTCGCTAGTTCACATACTTTTATGTATATCTTCCGACATTCTAGCATGTGTCCCTTTACATCTTGCGTCGTAATACCTCGAAATAATGTGAAATCTTTAAACTCTACTACTTTAGACAACACCATCTCTATCGTACCATCCGCTAACGGATCCAACTTCTTACTGATAACAAGATGGGTCATGATATCAAGTATTATACTAGATTTTTTTCGGTCCATGAAAATCATCCACAATTGGAGGCAGCCATTGCCTTATGCTGCAATATCAATAAGGTACTTTCATAATTCTATTCTAATTCATAATTAATTTAAAAACAAGTCTGTAATAGTACTGAAATTGTAATACTAAACAAGTGTTCTAAAGCACCAAATCTAATTCAGCTAATCCACTAATTAAATTAAATTATTATACAATATTAATGGATTCATACGGAAGTTACCTGTAGATCAGGAGTACGCAATTCGGCAGAGCTTCGCCGCTTTTCTTCTCCTCATCCCTCTCTTTTTTTCTGAATTTTTAGGCTCAAATGACAAAGGGAATGACGGCCAGGACTTATATAGGGGGAGGGACCCTGTCGCCCCCCCAACGGGCGACAGGCCCCTGTCGCTCCTGGGGTGGGCGACAGGCCCATGTCGCCCGTTGGGGGGGGCGACAGGCCCCCCTGCATTTTTTTTTGCCCAGGGACCTCCTTGCGAATTTGAAAAAAAAATTATACTTAGGGCCTGTCGCTCAATAGGGGGGCGACCGGGGGTATTTTTGAAATTTTTCAAAACGGACATATATTTTTGAATTTTTGATTTTTTTAATATAAAAAAGAAAAAAGCGCTACTCTACTCCACCGCAAAGACCAACTCAGCATTCTTGAGAGGGACAACACAGGACCAGCATGAAATTCGGCCCACCAAGGACAGAGCCCATATAGGCCCTTTCTCCGCGAGACTGGCCTGGCCCTGCTTTGCCACTGGAGAGCAAAGTACAAGTCCCCACCCCACGCCCACGGCCGAGGCGCGATGGCCGCCGGACCGCCGCCGCGGGGATCCTCCTCCTCCTCCCACCACCACCACCCGCCTCCCCCGCCACCGCCCAAGATCCTCCTCGCCAAGCCGCCCCTGCCGCATGCCTCGTCCTCCGACGCCGACGACGACGGCGGGGGCCCAGGTGGGGCCGGGGGCCGCGCGCGCCAGGCGCCGCAGCCGGGATCGCTCAGCCTCGTATCCGACTCGTGGGAGGCCCACACCGACAAGATCCTACCGGTGCGTGCTGTCAGTTTTCACGGCCAGTGCAGAGGACTTAACCTTTGCTGGTTTCCATATGTACAAGAGGAGGCTAGTTTTCGATGCCAGGCAGATAGGGTATACTGATGGCCGGTGCAGCTAGTTTTAAGGCTAAGAAGTGTATGCCTTTAGTGTTTTCGTTATTATATCGCATTGTTCAGTCTAGCTGTTGCCTTAATCCTTATTGTGAAGTAGTTCTTTTTAAATGTGTAATCTTAGTTTTTAGTATTCTTATTCTTATTCTTTGTTGGTCTTGGTTCTCAAATAAGGCTCCTCTACACATTGGGTTATTGTGAATTTTGTTACTTGTTCATGGTAATAGATGCTCTTAACATGCGATGACATGCTCTTAAAAACAACCCTTCCCCAGACCCCGCACAATGCGGGAAGCCTACGGCACTGGGTACGCCCTTTTTCTATTGATTGTACTCGTTCGTGTGCAGTTTTGCTACGATTCTTTGGACATGATGCTACAGTTAGAAGGGATGGGATTTTAATGCGAGAAAATTAGTGAGAGGTTCTTTTAATTATTCCTCAGAGCTTACTAGTGCTGGCCATGTATTGCAGTATTTGACCGAGAACAATGATTTCATGGTCATTGGGGTAATTGGTCCTCCTGGTGTAGGCAAGTCAACCATCATGAACGAGCTTTATGGATATGATGCAAGCTCACCTGGTACAATACAGCTTTACTTTCTGTTATTTTCTTTTTCTGTGTTGAGGAAACATTCCAATCTGCATCAGTTGTTGTAGCAGTATGCAATTATAGGCATTACTGTGTAGATGCGCTTTGCAGTTAATGGCATGAACACTGTTCCTAATGTTTCCACCAAATAAAATGTAACTGCCTGCCCAGATTCTATCTTCCTCAGTATAAGCATTATAGAACCTCATTTGTGTCCATAAGGCTGCTGAGCACTCCATTTTTTTTGGCTCATGATTTGTTCTATTCTAACACTTGGATCAGTCAAAGCTAATATTGTTGAACATTGTCTTTAGGTATGCTTCCTCCTTTTCCTACACAAACCGAGGAAGTCAAATTGATGGGGAAACACTGTACTATTGGTATTGACCTCAGGATTTCTAATGAGCGAGTCATACTCCTTGACACTCAGGTGAGATTAAGTTATTTTTATTCTTTTTCTTCAATCCAAATGCTAAAAAAATGTTCCAGATATCTTGCTTGTCAGTCAATTTGTCAAATGAAATCATTTTTGCCCTGCAGCCAGTGTACAGTCCCTCTGTTCTAATTGACATGCTGAGCGTGAGGCCAGATGCTTCATCCATAATCCCTGTCCTTAATGGTGACCCCTTATCAGCAGACCTGGCTCATGAGCTAATGGGAATCCAGGTAAAGACTAAACTTCAGTTGTTAAACTTGGTTGTGCTACTGCTAGCGCGTTGGGCAATACCTAATAATTGATCAATATTTTCTGTTTTCTGCAAGGAATTTCTGTAGCTTGGTGTTTTCTTGGCATCTGTTTGTAATATATTGTTGGTCGTGTCAGAAGGGATGAATGATTTGTCCATGTGGGAGCTCATGCTTACAGTAAGTTATCTGCTATAATTTGTACCTTCCATTGTCATTCTATTAGCCCATCAGCCCCATCTCAAAGAACAGAGAAAATTACGTCTATAGCTTCTTGGTTGAGGGTCTGAGTTTTCACATAACTTCCTAGAAAAGTGACCTTTTTTTAATAAAATGTTTCGCCAATTAGTGTTTTAATGATTTTATAATTGTACATGTTTGTGCCGTCACATTTTTCTGACATATCCTAAGTAAATAAGTTGTTTTTTGGGAGTTTGTTTTTTGGAATAAGGCTAAATGAATGTTCCGGACTTCCGGTACACTTTTGCAGGTTGATTTACTGAAGCACAACATACCAGATCCATCCTTGTTGACCCCATCAGCATCCCAAGACAAGGAAAACAAAAATGATGACCAATCAGGCAGTGAAGACTACCTTTCTGATCTCTGTTTTGTGCATGCTAGGTCAGTATTACTCGCTGCTATGGCCCTCTTTTTGTTAGGGAAACTTATGTGATCGTTTGTATTTTGATGAACAAAGAGATCTATGCACTCTGTGTCTTGGTAAAAGCATTTATTTTTTCTTTTTGAAAAAAAGAACATCTTAACGTAATATTTCCACACCTAAATCAGCTCTGTACTCGTTTTCTAAATCTAAATACATACAGAGTTTTAATTGTTATGTCTTTCTGATGGAGCAGATTGCGGGGACAAGATTTTTCTCCTTCAAAACATACGCTTCTTAGAAAAGCTCTTGAGAAGCACTTCAGCTCGTCCTCTTTTAGAATTGGTTGTACCAGTGCGACAGGCCAAGTTTCTGATTCATCAGTTTCTTCAAGTGCGAAAGTTGAGGACATGGCCTCCAGCCGGCAAGATATATTTCTTCTTCCCCTGAGAGGACATGACAACTCAGCAAAGTTTGAGTATGGAACACACTCATGCATGCTGGGAATGCTTCGCGATCAGGTATGGTTAGTTGGTTACTACAATTAGGAGTTTGCATGATATAAAGGGAATATTTACCAGGCTTGAGAATCCTACAATTTTTCCAACATAGCTTATGAATTGATAATGTGTCAGTTACATGGGACAATGTTTTCTTTTCTCAAACACGCAGCCGTTCCGCTGGTTCCAGATCAACCAAACACCTGGATTAATTAGTGAATTGAACCCTTTGCACTTTCAACTTGTCCATTGCCTCAGCCTTCCGCCACCATTCTGCAAAACTGTCATCAGCAAGCTGGTTGACTAAGATCTGGTGGTCCAAAGCTTGACAACAGGCTGTACCAATTACCAAACCTCCCTTGCAAACACACACGATATGAGCTTTATTTGCACATGTTCATCCACCTGATCGCATATGGGGACATTTATCTGGGTGTGCTACGCTGCGTCGAGCTTTGCCTGTCGGCTGTCCAACTACATGGGACAAATTAAAGATTCTGTTAAGGTCTAACACAACATTTTTCTTATGTTACTCTAGTCCCAGACCTATTTTAAAGTCCAATAACCTATTCCTTTCAAAACACTAATTGTCATCCAATCATCATTCTCACCCGTAGTCTAGTAAATCATAGGAATCGCTACTTGTTTTACTGCTTTTATTAAGTGGACTAGTTGAATTAATTTGAGAAGCTAAGGTTACCTCACGTCCGTCCTTTTGAACTCATTCCAGTCAAGATCTGGTCAAGTCAGTCTAATATGAATACTTGTGCGTTTGCAGATCCTGTCATGGCCGGCAAGGTCATTCTCAAAGAATCTGTCAGAGCGCGACTGGTTGAGAAGCTCAGCGAAGATCTGGGACATGGTGAAGAAATCCCCCGTCATTGCGGACTACTGCAAGGCACTTCAGAGCTCAGGGTTGTTTAGGAAGTAGCACTAGTCAAGCAGCTGTCTGTCTGTAGTGCCTCGTCCCTGTCCGTTACTTGGGTTGACTCAATAGAATTACTGTTAGATCAGATGAACCTGATGCTCAATGTATACTGGCTTTCTCGTGTCGTGATATGTTTCTAGGTACCGCTATGTGTGTGTGCTGAATTTCAGGTTGCCCTTGCTTCCCTCATTCAGTAGTCAGCGTATACTTTGAACTACGAAGCCAGTGTGCTCTCCAGACGTTCATTCGACCATCTGTCTGTTTGTGGATAAGCCAGTGTGATAAGCTTGGTCAGCATTTGGGTGGATCAAACAGACCTGTGTGCTGCCTTGTTTTCTTGGTCAGTTCTGTCTGAAGTGTGAACAGAGCCACCGGATTCCAGTTCCGTGCAGGGCCCATGCTTCTCCAAGGGCAGTGGCCGTCATTACTCGTGTGTGTTGTCGTATGATGCTTTCTTACAATGTTCATTTAACCAAATTGCAAAGAAAAGGTGGCCTTTTTAAAAGCAAAATCTAAAAAAAATTACAATGTTCATTTAGCCAAACATTTAGATAGGCCCTGTTCTTGGACTTTGGGATGAAGCTGAAGTCAGCAACTTGTGCATCCCGGTCCCGGGTCTGGAAATGGACCAAATGGAACCGAGCAAGCAGCGCAGCTGTTGGTTGTTGCCGTCGTCGTCTTCAACTGGCCATCCCCTTGTCTTTGACCAGAGGACCCGTGGAAGCAGAATCAAGGAGGTGGAGCGCCATGGCGGGCTCCGATCCCCCCCTCGCGCGTCCAGGTCAGTAGGGTCAATCTCCTGCACGTTCTTCCTGTCTCCTCGATCTCTTCTCTTCGGAACTGAGCTCAGGCAAGGCTGCATCTGCGGCTGCGATTGAGCCGCCAGTTGCATGCTCCCAAATCTTCCTCGGTGGTCCTGATTGTAAAGTAGCATCTCGCAAGAGATTCAGTTCTCAACTGCTGATTGCCTGTAGCGGCTGTTCATCCGCAGAGGTTGCGATCTGAATTGACCGCTCATCTGAATTCCAAAACGCAGCACACCTGCTGTAGTGAACAAGCCAAGAATGGGATGCATCCAGTAGCCACTGCTGCTAACAAGCAGAGGTTGGGATTGGATGGTTGCTACTTGCTAACTGATCTTTTGGGAAAACTTGGGTTGCAGGATTAGCCATCGTGATCATGGGAGTCAGCGGCTGCGGCAAATCGTAAGATCACCATTCATCCTCTCCAGTTACTTTGTCAAGGTTTGCTTACATAGATCTGTTCGTGGCTTCCGGTCAATTGTACTGCCTTTCGTACGCATTGAAGATAAGCGCAGATCGTCAAGTGAGGAAAGAAACCTTAGAGACAGAGACATTACCAGTTTTATTTCAAGAAGAAAAAAAAACAGAGCATTACCAATGCCCCATCAGTTCGATGTTGACGCCATTATTTTCTATTTTTGGCTCCTAGGAATATGAGAGAACGACTCCTTGGCCTGGCCTGAATTTTGTGTTCTCCCAAGTTTTTTTTTTGTCTTTGCAGGCGGTTGGATATTCTGGCATTCTGCCAATGATAGTTCTATGAAATGAATCATTTTTTCGCGAATTTGCAGAACCGTCGCGGCACTGCTTGCTGAAGCCCTGGGTTGCAGCTTCATCGAAGCAGACGACTACCATTCCCAGGAAAACAAAGGTACATCACCATGCATGATGATAGTTCTGAAGCTGCAGCTTTCATGATCCCTGAAATGCCACCTGAACTGATAGCTACAGCCAGTCCACACATTCTGAACTTTTCTCCACTTCATGTCCATGAAAACAGCGAAGATGAGCAAGGGCATCCCGCTCTCCGACGCCGACCGCACGCCATGGCTGGAATCCCTCCAAGACGCCATCCGGGAGCGACTCGACGGCGGTGAGAACGTGGCCGTCAGTTGCTCGGCGCTGCGGCTCAAGTACAGGGAGGTCATCCGGGCGGCTGACCGGAGCTACAAGCCGGGGGACTACGCCACCTGCAGGGTGAAGTTCGTGTGCCTGAGGACGTCGGCAGAGGTGATCACCGAGAGGATGCAGAGGAGGTCAAGCGAAGGGAAACACTTCATGCCGGCGAGTTTGCTGCAAAGCCAGCTCGACCTGCTCAAGATCGACGCGGCGGAGGGGATCACCGAGGTCGATGCGACGGTGCGTGCCGGCAACATTGTCCGCGACACCGTTGCTCAGTTCAGGGAGGAGCTGGCATCCACAGTTCCTCCTTGCTTCTGAAAACGACGAAATTTCATTCCGTGGAGAAGGGAGATCATTGATCCCTTACTTGTTACTTCACATTCAGTATCTCACTATCATATAGAACATCTGCATTTGCAAACAAGCTCGTTCAACAATACCCAGTTCATTCAGAATCAAACGTCCATAACGATGAAACAGGCATGCCGCAACAGTGCTCGATAAACAAGAGAAAGGCAAACATTAATCTAGCTAACAACAATGCTGACTGCTATTGTTCTAACCTGCAACCCTATACAGACCAAGCATAAAGGCACAAAGTACCCGATCAGAGTGACCATCAGAACATACAGTCATGGTCACGGGAACTGTTGCCGATTGTAAGTGTCCTCATGGACAAAGACGGGTTCACTGCTCTGCTGGGGGATCACAGGTTGGCCCATAGCGATGCCTTGGTTCTGCGGGCGCGGGGTTGCGAATGTCGGTGGAGGACTCTTCGATGACGACAGGGCGACATAGTAAACTATCGCCAGTGCCACACTGGCAAGAGATAGCACTGCTCCCCCGGAGAAGACCCCTGGCTTCACCACATAGCAGAAGCTACCAAAGTACATGTTCTCCGCACCTCTCTGATCATTTAGTGCAGCTCCCGTCAGCAGGAGTAGGAATGCTATTATGAAAGTGCACCTGCAGAAAGTAAACATATCTGGGATGTTGTTATCAGGTGCTAACAATTACTAACAAGAAGTTTGCACATTGTTGAAATATAATATTCAAGAATCATTTCTTTGCACTTTCAAGAAAACCAGCGAGATAACCAACACTCCAACAGAAATGTATAGAGATGAACCCTAGCTTGGAATAAGAAGGTACTAGCACATATATCACCACTTACAAAAACCCAAAAGTTAACCAGGTGCTCCTTGGATAACACAATCAGACTGCGATGGAGCTTGTGCTTGGGATCTATGCACAAGCTATTATACAGATCCAGCATGTGGACTCCTCATATGTGTTGCTTTCAAGGATTACAATAAACACCAGCCAATTAACAATGTGATAACTACTAGGCCAGATCGTGTATTTAGTAAAGGTTGCAGATTTATGGCATCAATGCTACATTGTTCTTTCTAAGTGTTTCCCTGATGCAACATCAAGAATAATGAAACAAGTCAAATACCAGTCAAGAATTCGATATATACAACAATCCTGAGCATTGGACAATGCCATGAATAGAACAAATAAACTACAAAGAAGTAACTGGAATGCAATGTGTGTATAGCTATTGTATCAAGGCTAAGCCTGAGTGTTCAACGTTCAACATAACAAGCAATATTCGGAGTCCTACAATTATTAAGCCGAATAGCTGAAAGGCAACGTTCAACGTTCAATGTTGTTTATACAATGTGAAACAAGAATAAAGCAGATACTGGTAGCCTTCTAGGGCAGAAATGTTTGACATTCAACCTAAAATAGCAATATTCAGAGTTCCATCATTCCTAAGCAAATCACTAAAAGGCAGTGTAGATTTTACATACAGAACAAAACAGATCATAAACTTCTAGGTCAGAATGTTACCATGATATGATAAATGAGATCAGAGCAACACTCCAGTTAGTGTCTGATGGAACAGGATGCCTCTTACAACAGATGCAACCAGCAACCGTATTTATAACAGAATGCGCAAGCATAAGACAGACGGCAGATATTAACCCAAGCGCTAAGGCTGGGCTTCTTGGGTATATACATTCACCAGGAGAATCTGTTTGAACATCCGAAACCTGCACGAGTCAAGTGATGCACGTTATATTGGACATGAGCATAATTATACGCATAATTTATTAGCTCTAGAATGACTATCATTTCCAGAACCTCTCATATGGGAAGCTAGCTTGAAACAGTCAATTGTAAATAAATTTGCTAATTCCTATGTGAAGTTACCTCGAAGACAACAAAATCAAATTGGCATAAACATGCATAAATGTATCCTCTGCAATAAAGCATGACAGCGGATGCATTTTAAAATGGAAGAACAGCGTGTGCCTCCTCATCGCGAAAATCTGTGATATGCCTATGTGCCTTAGCCCTTAGGATTTGTATGGAGGAGAAAATCTGTGATATGCCTATGTGCCTTAGCCCTTAGGATTTGTATGGAGGAGTGACATACCGCAATTACACCTGAAGCTAGTGATGACTCACCTAAGATTTTAGCGCTCTCACAATAGCGCTCTCACAATAGCCGGTCCCAAGCCCGGGTAAAGGAGGAGGGTTGCGTTAGGTTTTGGCAAACCAGCATAAAAAATAGCCACTCTAATGGATTTGAAACTCACAAGAAACTCGTTGGGGCGTAACCCTCTTAGCGACGCGCTACATCGGAACCCGGGTGTGGTGATAAATGGGCAAGGGCCGGATCGCCATCCCCCCAAGGGCGCGTCGTATCGTGACCTGGGTACGATGATAAGTGAGCAAGGGTCGGGTCGTCACCTGAATGGCGCGCTGCATCTACGCCCGGGTGTAGTGAAAAATGAGCAAGGGTCTTCGCACTTCCTTCGACGGGTGCGAAGGGTAAGGAAGCTAGCCGAGCCAACTAGGATTCGTATAGGTAGCTGGAACGTAGGGTCCTTAACGGGTAAGTTGCGAGAGCTAGTTGATGCAGTAATTAGGAGGCGTGTAAATATTCTATGCATTCAGGAGACTAAATGGAAGGGTCAGAAGGCGAAGGAGGTTGAGGATACTGGCTTCAAGCTTTGGTACACGGGAGCAACTCCGGGTAGGAATAGTGTAGGCATCTTGATTTGATTGATAGGAGCCTTAAGGATGGAGTCGTAGAGGTTAGAAGGCAAGGCGACCGGATTATCCTAATCCGGTTGGTAGTTGGAGATTCGGTTTTGAATGTGATCAGTGCCTATGCCCCTCAGGTAGGCCTTAGTGAGAGCACCAAGATGCAGTTCTGGGAAGATCTAGATAGCATGGTTAGTACCGTGCCTACCAGCGAGAAACTCTTCATAGGAGGAGATCTCAACGGCCATGTGGGTGCGACTAATGTAGGGTTCGAGCGAGTGCACGGGGGTTTTGGGTATGGTAGCAGGAGTCAAGAGGGGGAGGATGTGTTGAACTTCGCGTTAGACTACGACTTGTTGATAGCGAATACCGTGTTTAAGAAGAGAGAATCCCATCTTGTGACGTTTCGTAGTGGACAACACTCGAGCCAGATCGACTTTATCCTTGCTAGGAGGGAGGATAGATGTAACACTCCGTGTGTTATTTACCTTAATTAAGATTAATTGGGAGATTAACTTGATCATTAGTGCTAATCGGCTACAGTTTATGGGTCCAGATATTTCTTTCCGAAGTCTCCCGAACCGGCCAGCATGTTCCGTGTTCAAGTCGTCCACGGCGTCGTCTCCTCGCGCAGACGAGAGCCGAGTAGAGCTGCTGCTCCGCCCCCAACATCAAGCTCCTTCCTCCGGCCATTCCCCGCTGGATTCGAGGCCTTGGTAAGCACCCCCATACCCTCCTATACCAGCCCCAACTCGCGCCCTTTCTTTTCCCCGCCGGAACAGAGCTCCTCACGAGCTCTCGAGGTGGCAGCAATGGCTGTTTGGGACTGACCCTATTCCACCCCTTCTCCCGTGGTGCTTGGAGCCACCAAAAAGGAACCCCCTGACTCTCCTCTCTCTCCCCATGCCTTTAGCTTCAAGAATGGAGGCCGGGAGTGCCATCCCCAGGGAGCTCAGTGAGCACGAGCTCACTGTAATGGAGACCAGGGACCTCGTGCAGCAATTAGAGTAAGTCCAGGGGGTTTTCTGCAATGTCATAGACTCATAGGAATAGTATTTTAGGGACCAAATCGCTTGAAACTTTGAAAATCCGTAGAAAATAGTAGGAAAATGCTAAAAATGCAAAACCAATTTTGTTAGATTCATATTTTTATGCTCTATAAGATAGAACCAAGAAATGTGTTGTTTGAAAATTTTTGGGTGCAGTTTTAATTATGCTAGATAAATGCCTTTTTAGCTTGTTTAATGCATAAATGGAGTTAGGAGCATGAGAAAAATATAAAACCAGTTGGGTTAGTTTTATTTTGGCAGGTAGAACTTAGGAAAAATATTTAATCTGCTGTTTGTTTAATGTTTTTATGATGTTTGATTTAATCATGAGTAATGCTTGTTTTAGCTTGCTTATTTAATATCTGCATTTCGGAAAGTCGAAAAATTATGAAATTTATGCAGTAGCTTACTCATTACATGTTTAGTTCACTATAAAAATTTCAGAACCAGAAGCTATGTGCATGTTTGTAAATATATTTTTGTTCAGTTGTCTTGTCGAGGCTAAAATGAATGCTTTATGTTATCAATAAATGTTGGTTAATTGTTTTTACACTTCTTCTTAGTAGCTTATCATGCTGGTAAAATTTGGTTACCAGTTTATGATTGCAAGTTAAGTTTATACTTTTTGTTTAGTTCCTAGTGTTAGTTTTCCTTGTATGCGGTTACTAGGAAATGTTTTGTTGTGTGTTAACTCATTTTGATCATATGTGGTTTGCTTTATATGGCTTAGTTCAGTTTACATTTCAGGTGGTTGTGTTTAGAATCAGAATATGGGTTGCTTTCATATCGCTTGGTTCTATGTGCTTTTTAGTTGAATAGAAGTCCCTAGTTATTTCCATCTTGCTTATGTTGGCTGGTTAAGCTAAATGAAAACCTTAGTGTGCTCTCTTGCTCATACTTGCTTGCTAGTTAATGAAGTTCTAGTCTAACTTTTCCTGCTTTACGCTGTGTCTTAGCTTTTCCAAAATAAGTTATGTAATGCTTTTTGGAAGCGAAACACTTTATTTATATCGTCTGCTAGTTGAGTACCATGCTTGTTGTACTTGCTATCTCTACGGTAGACTTGTGTGATGTTTATTTAACCTTCACTTCTTTAGATGCTCATGCCCATGCAATAACGACCTTGTGCTTATCTTGCTTGCCCTTTTCGATGCATTGTCCGTGCATTCTGACATTTGCATCATTGCATATCATCTAGGTACGCTAAATGTGCGACACGTGGAACCGGAGGGCAATGTTGAAGCCGAGCCAGAAGATGGTGCACGGGTGGACCAATCCAGAAGACGGAAGGACCGACTGGAGTGCATGCTTGGACTGGGATGATGTCAAACCGGTGCAAGACTACAAGGTAACTAACTGACTTTGTGTCAAACCCACGCAAGCCCCGGAGCATAACCCCTAATTTGAGTATTCAATGTTTATTTAATTATTTGTGCATTTACGTTTTTAGGAGTTGTATGGAACCCTAGTATGCATGTTTTTCCCTAGGTACCTATGAGTCTATACTAATATACAGGTGTCGTTAGTATTGCCATGCTTAACTAGGATCCGGTAGAAGTCGAGTGATTGCTGTCGCTCGCGAGCTATAGGTTTTTGTTACTTATGGAAAAGTGGTTTGAGAATGAATCTGTGAGGAAAGAAAAATGGAGACCGGGCGGAGAGGAATTGGATTATGGATATGGAATGTTTGGAAAGTGGACCTCCGCCTGTGTCGATTGAGGACCGTACCATTGTTGGCAGTGCTGACCGAGTTTGAACAGTACTAACCACATGCCGGAAGTAGGAGGTAGTCGAAACCGGTAAGCTAAATACCTGATTTGCAACGATACTTTGAATCGCGACCTGCTACTCTGGGAGTGGGATGATGGCGGGTGTTGGAGTGTATGTCGCCTCCTAGTTCTCTGGGAGTTCGCTGTGAGGGACCCTTCACCCGGGTTTTGGCAGGCGTGATTCAGACGTCGGGGTAATGATGGGAACGGTTGACATATGTGGTCCGGCGTGGCCAGGGAATACCTTACCAACGGTAAGGTATTTATCAGTGGAGCCCGGTAGCGATAATCAATACAGATTATCGTTGATATTGGCTTCGATTATCATGATAATCGTGATTATCGCTAAAATCGGCTTCGATTATGAGTCGATAATCGTTGATTATCGAACGATAATGCAATCCCTGGGCGTGGCTGCACTTGTCGTGTGAGTTAGGTCCACCTTGCAAGGTTAAATCGGATCAATTCGCCGTCTCTCTCGGTTAAGAGAACCTTGGTCACTTTGTCACATCGTAGTAAAGGATGAAATGAGAATGAGTTGAAGATGGTTGAATGGTTTTAATAGAGGTTTAATGTGATCAACCATGCTTGCTTTAGATGTCAGGCAAATTTAGTTGGTACTTGATAAACTTAAATTGAGCTAAAATATTGAAAGTAAGGATCCAGTATTAGTAGCCTTTCAGCAAAACAAACTCCAAAGCCAAAAAGCTTTGCATGTCTAGATAGTGGGCTAAGTATACCCGTGTCGGGTAAGTCTTGCTGAGTATTAGTATACTCAGGGTTTGTTGTCACCCTGTTTTCAGGTATTTATTATTGGTGGAAGCTGACCAGGATTCACGTCGGTGGGCTCGATGTGACATCCTCCCGACTTCGTAGGTCTCGTGGTTTTCCAACTGAACTTCCTTTCTAAATTTTCCGCTGCACTTTTAACTCTGATAACTTTTATTTAAACTTAATTGTAATACTTTGCTTTGTAAACTTAACTTTGAGAACTTTAGTCTGCTTGTAATCATCTGTGCTCGTCTTCGTGCGAGACTTCCAGTGTTTTCGATCCATAACCCAATAGGCTGCCGGATTACACCGTTTTAAGTGCGTGTTTACTTGATTAACACTTAAGATGATAGTTAGCGCACTTAATCCGGTTTAATTTGGGCGGTTCTGTTACAATAGACGTGATTGCTTAGATTGTAAGGTGATACCTGGGGAGTGTGTTGTCCCTCAACACAAGCTTGTGGTGGCGGACTTTTGTCTTCGGGTACGTGTCCACCGGGACAAACGTGCCAAGATTGCAAGAACAAAGTGGTGGAAGTTTAGAGGGGAAGCGGCACAAGCATTTAAGGAAAGGATGCTAGATGAGGGGCTTTGGGAAGAAGGAGAAGACGCAGATGACATGTGGCTAAAGAAGGCAACATGTGTTCGGAAGGTGGCCTCAGAGTTGTTTGGCGTGAGTAGGGGAGACAAACAGGAGGGGAAAGACACCTGGTGATGGAACGACGAGGTGCAAAGGGCTATTAAGGAGAAGGAGTGTTTCAAGCGCCTCCACCTTGACAAGAGTGCAGCCAACATCGAGGGCTATAAATTAGTGAAAAAGGGTTGCAAAGCGAGCTGTGAGTGTAGCAAAGGGTAAGGCGTATGATGAACTGTATCAGCGGCTAGGCACGAAAGAAGGGGAGAAGGACATTTATAGGATGGCTAGGATCCGCGAGCGGAAGACAAGGGACATCAACCAAATCAAATGCATTAAAGATGGGACAGATCGAATACTAGTGAATGATGAGATCATAGATAGATGGAGAGAGTACTTTGACAAATTGTTTAATGGGGAGAGTGAGAGCCCTACCCTTGAGTTAGATGACTCTTTTGACGATACCAATAGACATTTTGTGAGGAGAATTCAGGAGGTAGAGATCAGGGAGGCTTTGAAGAGGATGAAGGGAGGTAAAGCGATGGGCCCTGATGGCATTCCCATTGAGGTGTGGAGATGCCTAGGAGATAGAGCAATAGTATGGTTAACTAAGTTTTTTAATCTCATTTTTCGGTCAAACAAGATGTCGGAAGAATGGAGGAGAAGTATATTAGTACCTATCTTCAAAAACAAGAGTGATGTTCAAAGTTGTACTAACTACCGTGGAATTAAGTTGATGAGCCATACGATGAAGATTTGGGAGAGGATTATCGAGCATCGCCTAAGAAGAGTGACAAGTGTGACCCAAAACCAATTTGGGTTCATGCCCGGAAAGTCAACCATGGAGGCGATTTTCTTAATACGACAATTGATGGAGAGATATAGGGAGCAGAAGAAGGACTTGCACATGGTCTTCATTGTCCTTGAGAAGGCATATGACAAAGTATCGAGAAATGTCATGTGGTGGGCTTTGGAGAAGCACAAAGTCCCAACTAAGTACATTACCCTCATTAAGGATATGTACAAGGATGCGACGACGTTTTTCCGGACATGTGATGGCAACACCACTGACTTTCCTATTAACATAGGCCTACACCAGGGGTCAGCATTGAGCCCTTATTTATTTGCTTTAGTGATGGATGAGGTCACAAGGGATAAACAAGGTGAGATTCCTTAGTGTATGGTCTTTGCTGATGATGTGGTGTTAGTTGACGAGAGTAGGGCAGGGGTTAATAGGAAGTTAGAGCTGTGGAGACGCACGCTAGAGTCGAAAGGGTTCAGACTTAGTAGGACCAAAACCGAGTACATGATGTGCGATTTCAGCGCGACTGGGCATGAGGGGGGGGAGACGTTAGTCTAGATGGGCAAGTGGTGGTCCAGAAGGATACTTTTCGGTATTTAAGATCGGTGCTACAAAAGTATGGCGACATTGATGAAGATGTTAGGCATAGAATTTCAGCTGGCTGGTTGAAATGGCGGCAAGCTTCTGGCATCATTTGTGACAAGAGGGTGCCACAAAAGTTAAAAGGCAAATTCTATAGGACAACAATTCATCCGGCGATGTTATACGGTGCTGAATGTTGGCCTACAAAAAGGCGACATGTCCAGCAACTGAGTGTAGCAGAGATGCGGATGTTGCGGTGGTTTTGCGGGCACACAAGGAGGGATAGAGTCCGGAACGAAGTTATTCGAGATAGGGTCGGGGTGGCACCAATTGAGAAGAAACTTACCCAGCATCGGCTGGGATGGTTTGGACATGTCCAACGAAGGCCTCCTGAGGCGCCGGTGCGTAATGGGGTTCTTGAGCGGGTCGATAATGTAAAGAGGGGTAGAGATAGACCTAAACTGACGTGAGATGAGTCGGTTAAGAGAGACCTTAAGGATTGGAATATCTCTAAAGAGATAGCTTTGGATAGGAGCGCTTGGAGACTAGCTATTAATGTGCCTGAACCTTAAACTTATTTCTTTCGGGTTTCATCTCTAGCCTACCCCAACTTGCTTGGGAAAAAAGGCTATGTTGTTGTTCACAACAAGTGTGATATGCAAAAACGTTAAAACTACTGTTCTGTATTACGCAAGATCCTAGTAAAATGTGATACCAAAGATGAGCAATGCTAACAGAAGGGCAAAAAAAAAAGGGAGGGGGGGCGGCGAAAATCAAGATTAATTCAAACCAGTTGGATTAGTTTGTACCAAGATCAAATGAATCAAGCACTGAACGTCACACGATCACAGCGTACCATTTCTATCACAAGACAATTTCACCATTCATCATCATAGACCTAAACGAGAGGCCGGAGTCCTGGCTTCATCATCATACCAGCGAACTCCAGACGCGATCACCACCATCCGGCCTCCAATGCGCAAGCGTACAACAGCAAGATCCAAAGCCCCAAGATACACACCAACCCCGCAAAAGGCGCCACTTTTCTAGCAGTCCCAAACAAGCAGAGCCTTTTTTCCGGCACTGCAGGATAGAGGAGACTGTACTGCAGCGAGCGAACGAAGCACCCCTGCGGCCTGCCACGAGGAGGAGCCCCCCAATCTTCCTCCGCCGTTGGCCCCTCCGCGAACGGAACCGAGATCTAACCCGGAGCAAGCAGGCAAGCAGAGCCCGTCCACCCCAAGAACGGTGGCTCATCAAAAGGCACGCGCGGCGCGTCGGCGGGAAGAGGGACGGAGAAGGCGAAGTGAGGCGCACCTTGACGCGTGTGGCCTCCGCCGCGAAGCCGAGCGCCGCCGAGAGGACGCCAAGGAACCCGACCACCGCGCACACCGCCACCACCTTCCGCTCCATCTCCCCCACCCACCTCTCCTCTCCACCAACCAACCACCAACCCTTCCTCTGTCTCCGCCTCCTTGCCCTTCTCCCTCTGGAGGGACGCTGCAGCAGCAACTGCAACTGCAAGCAAAGCAATGGGGGGGGATGGATTTGATTTCCACCGAATTTTGCGTTTATACCGCGGCTCTTGCCACCAGCCGCCGTCATCGCTTTTCGCTTCGGGCTTGGGGAGCCGGAGCACGCCACTGCCCATGGGGGGACGTGGGCCCACGCGTCAGCGACTTTCACGTGGGACGCCGCGCGCGCCGGCCTGCCACGTCTGCCGGTTCGAGGCGTCGCAGGATGCGGGGACGGACCACGGTGGACCCGCGCGACCGCGCTGACACTTGGGGCCCGCCAGGCGTGGTTCCTCGGCCGGCGCGCGGTGGACGCGGTGCAGGAGCCTTTTCTTTTGGAGCAGTGCAGGAGTATTCTTTTGTGCTTTGCCTTTGGCTCTGGCTTAGCTTGAGGATGGAATTTCCCATCTCAAAAAGGGGGGAAAAAAAGGTTGCTAGGAGCACCAAGCAATGGAAGGTGAGCTAGCAAGCTGTGATCTATTTTCTTCCCCACATAATAGACCGACCAACCAAACTGCCTAACAGCAAATGTCCAATAATCACTTGCTCATTTGCTTAAGAGCATCTTTAAAAGACTATTTATATCTTCTCTAATTTATAGGAATAGAGATTTTGTTGAAAACTTACCCTCCAACAACCTCTTCAATTGAATATCCAAATATAGATATTCTCTATTTCGGATTTCATGCTAGTCAAAGACAGAGAATAAGGATAGCTCTCTAGACTACAAAAAAAATGTTGGAAAATATAAAGTTATGGAAAATGATTTTACTCAAAGGACTCTCTAAATAACGATTTAGATAGTAGATTTTAGAATAGCTCTTGGAGATGCTCTAACATTTTTTTAGATAATGGAAACGAGTAAAAATATCTTGTACCTAAGGCCTTGTTTAGTTCTTTACATGTAAACGCAAAAAAACCGTAAACGCATTAAAGTGAAAAGGAATCTTGCTAATTTGAAATACTAAATAAAGTCTATTTACAAAACTTTTTGCATGGTTGGGCTGTAAATCGCGAGACGAATCTAATGAGCCTACTCAATCCATGATTTGCAACAGTGATGCTACAGTACCATCCGCTAATTATTGATTAAACATGGATTAATTAGCATCATTAGATTCGTCTCGCGATTTAAAACTCATCTATGCAAAAAGTTTTGCAAATAGACTTCATTTAGTACTTCAAATGACCAAGATTCTTTTGCAAATTTTTTTGCAAAATGAACTAAACAGACCCTAAGGTGAAATGAGTGACTGTGCACCGGAGTAAGTATGGCCTATACCATACCACTGTACTTCCATTAAGCAACTTCCACTACACAGGTAAGTCTAGCATTTCTTTGTAACAACCAACCAGGTAACTCCACGTGGGGCCGCCCGCGTGAAAGAGACCGGTCAACAGGTTCGCACCAACAATACTCTACCTGCCAGCACAAAAGTGTTGACGGCTGTTCTTGATGAGTACTACTAGGAAAGGAAAATAATAAAGATAAAAAGAAAAGGAGGCAAAAAAAAGGCTATGCAGCACCATCCAAAGCTTCCCAATACTAGCAAGCCTTAGCAAGTAAGAGTACTCCTACAACAAATAATTGGAAAAAAAACACTGGCAAAATGGTATGAGTGGTTTCGTAACACAACAATGAAAACGACTCAAACATTTAATATAACTAGCATAGAATAAGGGAAAGCAGGAGGGGTTAGTTAGACCGTCCACAGTGAAAGGAGCAAATAAAGGAGCAAATACACTGTTTGACACTGTAGATGCACTGTTTGGCACTGTAGACAGAGAGGCGTGGGAAACGAGGAGGGAGCAAATTTGCTCTTGCTCCCTCCGCTGTGGTCAGCCTTACGGTCAATACGAGCCCACACTTGAGGCCCAGTCAGGAGCCCAAAGGCCCAGTGAGCGAAGAGAAGAGAGGCTCAAGGCCCATTCCCGATTTGTGACCGAACCCATCCCTCTCCATTCTCCTCTCTCATTTTCGATCCCTCGGTCTCCCCACGCGGCTCTCACCTCTCTTCCTTCTCCCCGTGCGGCGGCGGCGGCGGCGGCGATCCCTCAGGTACTCCCCGCCCTTTCCTTGCTTTCGTGTTGGGATAGCCCACCAGGCGGCGGCGAGATCCGTATGGCACGGCAGGCGCCAGCCGGGCAGATCTGTGTAGGGTGACCGCGGCCTCGATCGGGATCCGAGCGGGTTGCGCAGTCGCCTCAGAGAGGAGGAAGGGCTACCTCTTGATCCGTGGCGCGGTTTGGTGGGATTCGATCCGGTTGTTGGTCTCGTGTCGATTGGTTTAGCTTTGGGAACCCCTGTGCATCGCGCCGGCTCTATCCTGACCGATCCGCTAGGGTTCAGGACGTTTGGTGTTCTTCGATTCAGGGAGCTTTCCAACCCGAGGGGGACAGATCGCGGACTTATTTGTTGGGTTCAAGTGTTGATTTGGAGTGTGCCGTGTTGATCCTGGAGGTTTGCTTGATCTCTGTTTGCCTGCTCAGACACAGAGACAGGGTACGATGACACAAGTGTCCTCAGTTCATCACATATAGGAGGCCTGTTCATTTAGATGGTGTATTGTAGAGTGATAAGTTCAATGGTGTCATATCAGATGCAAAGTAAGCTATTTGCTAGTATAACGATGTAGGGTCACATTGTGTCTGAATGGTTCTGTGTGTATGTAATATGTCTGTCACCCTAAGTCTGGCGAGATGAATAGTGTCACTTTTTCATGAAGGCAAATAGTGTATGTAGCATTGATGTGAGCAGCTAAGTTTAGATGTTTGTTTAGTAATTTGCTGCTACAAACGATGGACTATCCATGTGCACTCATGCGCTTGATGCATGAAAAGTATGTGTTTCTTACCTTGTTAGGCTGTTCGTCAGCTGTTGTTTTTTTTCCTTGCTTCGTTCATTTTGTCTGTCTCGTGACATACGAGTTTTTTAGAAGGCATGTTGGGAAATGGCATGTTCATTGGTTTGAATTTTACCGCAGTTATTTTTCTCCGTAGGTCTGTAAACATTTGTGGCATCACATGTTTCATGAAAGTACCAATGAAATGAGCAGCTGAGTAGCTGATGGTTCAGTCTCTCATCTCTAAAACATAACATGATCTATCTGCAGTTCTGCAAAGGTAGCGCTTGTTGCATAAGAAAACATAACATAATCTATCTGCAGTTCTGCACAGCTAGTGCTTGTTACAAAGAAGCATGCCTTTTCTTACCTCTGGTATTTGTGCATTCTGTGTTTTGCTAGATTCTGTTCTCTTTATGTATCTGTTTGTATTTATAGCCCTGCCTCTTCTATAAAGCTTTTACACTTGCGAATGATTTATGTACAATTCATTGTTTTCCCAGACCTGATAGTTTGTACTTCATTTCATGTTTCCTCAGCAAAAATGACGGCCGGCTACATTGTGGGCTCACTGGTCGGATCCTTCGCCATTGCATACCTCTGTGACACGTTTATTTCAGACAAGAAGGTATTTGGAGGTGAGTGTAATACTGTAATCTTACATAGGTTCTTGAAGGAATCCTGTGTGCGACTCCTTGTAAGTATGTAACTGAGCTCCTTCATTCTTTGTGGACACAGGTACCACCCCCGGTACTGTTTCCGACAAGGAGTGGTGGAAAGCAACGGACACCAAGTTCCAGGCTTGGCCTCGCACTGCCGGCCCACCGGTCGTCATGAACCCCATCAGCCGCCAGAACTTCATCGTCAAGTCCACCGAGTAGGCAGGAGAAGCTGGCTCAGCGACTTATTCCCACCATGAAGCCAAAGTTTCTTTTCTAGGCCCTAATTGTAATAAAACAAACTGCGGTCAGGATATTTGGTGATTTTCACTTTGCCAGTGAGTGAACACTGGGCTTCAAGCTTACTTGTCATTCAATGACTTCTGTTCCTTTGGTGAAATTCCCCACCAGGCAGTAAAGAATTCCATCGATTACCTATCTCCTGCCTTCGCTATATGCGGCTTAGGTACTTTCCGCATGAATTACGTTTGCTGCTGAATCGTATTGTTTTCTTTTCTCACTGTGGTATTGTTTTACTAATTTGTGGAAGTTTATCCAATTTGTTTAATTCTTGTTTTATGTTCTCAATTACCTGCTCGTGCTGTTTGATTGTTCCAATCGTTGATGACAACAGTTTATCAGCACCGGTCGTTTTTTTGGTGATATCCTGCTGAAAAACTTAAACATCCAGCAATTCATGAACACTGTTTGTTTGGTTTGGGTCATGCTGCCCACTTTGATGCCAGACTTAAGCCATTTTTTGGGTCAACGTTAACGAACATCTGTGTGCTCGTATGTTATGAGACTGATTGTTTCAAGCGATTTGCGTCTTTACAGAACTCTTTTTGGGGAAGGACGGTCAACTTTGTTACACAGTTCAACCGAGGTACATGACTCTCAGCAGTCAGCACCCACATGATGCAGCTATGTGTAGAGTCGTCCAATTGTTGCGTGCAGTTCGACGACCTATTGTAGCCTCCGAATGTTCCCCACTAAGATCAAACATTGGTCCTTGCACAACTTCTCATCCCCTCCAGCAGATCTAATGCATTGAAGGAGGAGATAATGTACTGAGATACCCCCCGTACTTTTTCGGAATGCGCATCACACGATGGACATCTCCGAGTGAAGAAATAAGTACATCGCCCTTCGCCCTGTCAAAGTCGTCATCGGAGTAGTGGTAGGAGCAGTCTGAATCAAACATTTTACATGAGTAGCTGTTTAGCCATCCTGGAATACATATTGTTCAAGTGTAGCACCAAGTACAGGTTGATTTTTTAGCTGTTGCAAGAACGTGGATATAATTGGAAGCTGTTAGACATGAATACGAATATGATTGCATAGCTTGCAACATTTGATACCAGTAGTAGTGGCAAGTGTAGCACCTAGTACATGTTGAATTTCTTTGGTAATCAACTAAACATATATTTCTGACCCAGAAACCCAAAACTCAAATCTACTAGAGGTAGATAAGAAATTCGAAAAATCAAGTAGATATGAAAGCATAAAAAAAAAATTCATCTTCAAAACTTGCAAACAAACACCAACATTATGAAGGCAGCGTATTCATATCCATACACGTCTGCAAACTAATTGTCCTTAAAACTTGTGTGGTGCTTCAATCTGGACCATAGGAACAAAAGAAATTCCTAGAATATCTACAAGTATCTACCATATATACCAGTAAATATGAAAATCACATCAAGAGTATAAAACGAACAACCCATAGTTTCCATTATTCACCATTTGCCACATCATATTTAAATGGCCTTAAAATACCTGTACAATACAACATTCTTTTAAGTTACAACATACAACAACACAGAAACATCACTGGCATCCCAAAGGACCTTCAAAACCAGACCAAAATTTAGGGGGCTGCCTACACTGACCCAGCCAATCAATCAACATGATCATCTACCACTGCCTGGTTGTTTGAGAACAATGCCTCCCTTTACTTGGGGAAACCAGATAGTGATACCCTTCTTAATGCAACATAGGTATAAGATAGTGACAAGAAACTGCAAGTTCAAATAATGTACCCAACATCACGCAATATGTGTCACCGTCACAAATAACCACACCAACTTTTGAAATATTTTTCCTATGCTGTTCCACAACATAATTTTGAGACCTGGATGAATAGCTAAAATTATAATCCATTCACTGGATCTACTGGTTCCTTCCATAGTACCTTTTTTTTGGGGGGGAGGGGGGGGGGGGCACTAGTAAAGCCTTGAGTACTCAGCAATTGCAAACACATCACTGTTTAAAGATCAACATAAGCTTTAGCAATCTTGCCGTGTTAGTAAAGATTGAAAGCACAACAGAAAAAAACTTAGACATGGTTTATAAAAAAAATGCAACTCATGATTTCCAGGTTATTTCACCATTTGCAGCATCATATTTAAATGGCTGTCATGTACCCATACAATACAACATTCTTTTAAGTTACAACATACAACATCACAGGCAGATCACTGGCATCCCAAAGGATCTTCAAAACTAGATCAAAATTTAGGGGGCTGCCTACACTGACCTAGCCAATCCTCAATCAACATGATCATCTACCACAGCCTGGTTGTTCGAGAACAATGCCTCCCTTTTCTTGGGGAAACCAGGGGGCTCCATACCTGGGCCTCGATACTTCAGCTCTGGTGTACCCCTAATACCAGACTCAGCCGAAGCTGGTCGGTATTGAATTCCGGATGTCCCTGCATATCTAGTAGGGGACACGTACCTTCTTGGAACACTCCTCAATGCCCCACCTCGCATATCCACAGCCCTAGTAGCATCAGCATAACCTCGGTCTGTAGTTCTTGTAGTGGCATCCACATAGCTTCTATCACTAGCCCTTGCTGTTCCATCTACATAGCCACGGTCACTAGTTCTTGCTGTGCTATCCGCAAAAGCCCGATCACTAGTTGGATGATTCAGGAGGCTCCCTGTTGGAGCTGTTACAGAGGTGTTAAACGTCTCCTCTGGTGTCCATCCCAACGAATCCTTCTTTTTCACATATACTTGCCAAATGCCAATCAAGAACAGGAGGAAAAGCAGAGCTGGACCACTCCATACCACAGCATTGCTCTCTGGCCTGTACACTGGGAAGTTGGACCGATAGATGGCAATGTGGCCATCCCCTAGACCCAAAATCACCAGCTTCTCCCGGTCAGCTGCAATAACAGGTTTCCCAGCTGGTGCAGAGGGCAGCACACCACCAGAACCCGCAAACACAGATTTGATGTCCTTGATGGTTGTGGCAAACAATGGCCGTGGCGCACCAACCCTCCCATAATACTGAGATGAGGTGTTGTACACAAGGATCTTATCATGGCTCGCCACCAAGAGATAACCCTTGATCGTCTGTATGGCAACTGGACTGTCAATCTCAGACTTCTTGACAGCACGGACCCGGCATTTGAGGCTGGAAACATCACCAAGCAGGAGGACATGCACGAGGTCGCCAGCTTCAGTGAAGCCGTAGGCCTTGAATCGCTCAGAGGGGTCAAAAGAGTAGGCCTTGACGCGGGTGCCATTGAGCGCTTCAGCAAGGCCCTCACAAGGCGTCTCCCGGACGGACAGGGAGCGGAGGTCGAGCGAGGCAGCTCCAGCCTCCGTGAGGAAGAGGAGCCGCTGCTTCACAAAGGCGAGAGGGGTCGACGAAGCGATGGCGGTGCCGTAGAGCGTACCGTTCTCCGTGAAGACGCGGATGCGGCCGCCGGCGTCGCAGGCGAGCACGTAGCGCGCGCGGCCGGCGTGGTGGGCCTCGAGGTGGACCACGGGGGCGGCATCGATGCCGCGGACGAGGAGGCGGGAGGACGCGGCCGCGAGGGTGAGCCAGTCGTCGCCGTGCGGGGACGACTCGATGAGGCGGTGCGCGGCGATGGAGCCGTCGGCATGGCCGGTGAAGAGGAGGCAGTCGGCGCGGCGCGGCGAGAGGTAGGCGAGGAGTGCGGTGACCTGGGACTCGCCGGAGGCAGCCTCGAGCTCGAGCACCGCGTCCCCGGCGGCGGAGAAGACGAAGACGCGGCCGCGGGAGTCTCCCACGGCGAAGTACTTGGTGAGCCCGTCGGCGTCCTCGTAAGGCAGCGCCGCCGCCGCCGCGGCGTACGCGCCCTCCCCGAGCCGCGCGGCCGCCGCGAAGTGGAACCGCTCGGACCAGACGGGCCGGCGCTTGGTGACCGCCACGCCCTGCGGGGCGCGCCGGTCCCCGACGGCTGCCGCTGTGGTCGAGGCGGCGCCCGGTGGCGGGGGATCCGGGTCCGCGGATCTGGCGAGCGCGGACTCGAGCGCGCGGACGGACCTGCCGAGCGACTCCGCGAGCTCCTCCAGCCTCGCGAGCTGCGCCGCGTGCCGGTCCAGCAGCGCGGACTCGGTCACGGCATCTGCCTCCACCGGCGGCGCGGCCGCCGCCGCCGCAGCTTCCTCCGACGCGGCGGCGAGCGGGAGGAGCAGGAGGAGGGCGGCGACACGGTGGGGCATGGCTGTCAGTGGCTGCGAGCGGGAGGCGGAGTAGGGTTTAGAGTAGCTTTTGGTTCCTCTGAGGCTGATTAGGAGAGGAGGGGGATCTGGGGGAAAGTGGCAGGAAGTAGAGCGGTACGGGTCCACTTGTCAGTGACCCAGTGTGCAAGGGCGGCGGGCGCCGGAAGAATGGCGTTGACTGCCGGCTGATGTGGGTCCGGGGTGTCAGTGAAACAAGCGTTTACTGTACTTGACACCACACATCAACAGTTGTGGCCATTCCCGGTTGCCTACCTGATCTGGATGACTGCTGAGAAGGAAGCTAACCGGCTACTCGGCAGAGAACAGGGATGGCAACGGGTGGGGTATGGTGCGGATAGAGCAAATAACCGCCGCCACAATATACGAAACTCTAAGGTATATCCGTACCTGCGAAGTCTAGCGGCTAAAATTTTATATCCATACCCGTATCCACCGGGTACGAGTCGGGTTTCGGGTACCCATCGGATATTTTAATAATAACATAAATAATCTATTATTTGGTACTAGCATATTTTGAATTTATAATCTATATAGACGAACGCAAAGCATTAGTAGAATTAAACGGATCATCTTACACCTTTTTTTCTTATTTTCAACATCTATTTTGTAGCTGTATGTAAGTATATGCGTTCAATTCTAGTTATGTATTTCATCTAAAAAATATAACAATGATTATGCGCTTCACTACAAATAATAAGCAAAATGTAAATGTCATTTTCACATCTATTAGTTCACACAATCTCACTATCCATCTATTTAGTTCATACAATCACAAGAAAAGGAGATATAAAATTTGTGAATGATATGAGTTCACTAGATTATTTTTTGTATTCGGGTACCCGCGGATAAAATTTTTTACCCACGTTCTACCCGCGGGTAAAATTTTATACCCATACTCATACCCACGGGTAAAATTTCATGCTCATACCCTCACCTGTCGGATCGGGTACCCGCGGGTGCAGGTAAAATTGCCATCCCAGAGAAACCCTCCGAACCCTGATCTATACCTAATGGCTAAGAGGATCAAACCTCGCGGCGAGCACAGCAAGGGGTTTTTTTTACATGAATAGCCAATTCGCTTCAAATGAAAATCGAACTCAAGGATCTGTTGGGGGGCTAGCCAAATCGGCCGCCCGACCTTTTGCGGCACAAATAAGCTTTCTTTTATCATCTTTGCCTTTCTTGCTTTGGAAGGACAAAACTTCACTGAAAACAACAAACAAAGTGCCTAATTAGATAAAGATCTGCATCGTATAGGAGTATCAATAATTCAATATTATTGAGGATACAGTCAGATGCGTGCCCAACAACATGAAAGACATATCCTGAACTTTTGCAGCAATACCAATCGGTCCTGCAGATGCAGAAACATGGCTGCAGACTCGTACTGTACTCATGGGCATGAAAATGCGGGTGCAGAAATAACAGATTTTGAAGATCCATATGGTGATGAGCTGAGACAGCATCCATTTGTTTTCACATGAGTTTTGCAGCCTTAAACGACACTGAACATCCATGACGACGAACAATTACATGTATAGATGAAACCTGGAGCCATCTGACAGATAACAATGTTTATTACTTATTGATGCACGCAGCACTATGGATGGTGGTGTTTTCGTGGCCTAGGAAGTGGATGCAGCAGCAGCCTCCTCCAGCAGCTGCTTCACCTTGGTGATGTAATCAGTCATCGCTTCCTCCTTGGACTTCCCTGTTCAGACAAAAGTGGCAAAGGATGTGTAAGAGTTAATTGGGAATTCGGTCCGAGAGACATTGCACATATGGAACAAGTCTCAACAAACCTTCCACGGCCTTCCAAGCATCCCATTTAGCTTTGCCTTTCAGGTCGTAGAAGGCAGGACGCCCTGACAGATAAAACAGGATGGTTCAGTGTGACTGATTGATATACTAGCCAAAAGCTAATTCAGCTTTCTTCAGGGAAAAAAATGGTGTACAAATGCGTGCTTTGAGGTGGACCATATCACTCGTTGTGGTGCAATCCTTTTTCCTTGAAACAAAAGGCTAATCACAATCTAAAGAATTGATCTTTTCGAAGAGAGTAATCTGATGAATTGCATTACTATTGAGGAAGCTTGTGAGAATAGAGAGGTACAGAGGAGCTTGCAGACTGAGCCTCATAAAATTTGGGAATCCCTAAATATCTTGAATCTCACTTCATATCATGGAGACTGAAGAATTGCACGTTAACAAAATCAAAAGGTTACTTGGTATGCAAGCTACTCCAGTATTCATGAAAAATCAACCGCAATTTCCAAGAGCTAACTTATTTTCGACATCACACTCTATAAGTTACAAGGTGCTCCATGAAAATATCCATGGGTCTCCATGTCAGCGTGGCTAATTGTATGTGTGTAGAACGGGTCTTCCGTTATTCAGCTAAGGCTCGCGTCCGCGTCCTGCGTCCACGCTCCGCGTCTTGCGCCATGATCCGTAGCTCCCGGCCACTACACCGGCCGTTAGCATGGAGTCTGTTGTACACTGCAGCACATGTATATGTACCTCTGTGAAAGCTAATACAAGTGCGCATTGCTCTCCAAACTCTTTCATGGTACCAATCGCCTTTCCATCCTGATTCGTGCGCCATGGCCAGCTCCATCTCTGATGATGATGATCTCGTGAACCCCTTCACTCCCCGCTCCATAGCCATCTCGGCGACCACGGCGCAGCTCATCAACATCCACTCTCACGTCCCGGTGACTCTGGATCTCGGCGACTCCAAGTTCGGCACCTGGCGAACCTACTTCAACATCGCCTTCCGCAAGTTCGGCTTGGTCGACCACGTCGACGGCACCACCGACGCCCGCCTCATGCGTGCCAATGCCGAGTGGTCGCAGATCGACGTTTGCATCGTCTCGTGGCTTTACGCCACACTCTCCTCCAGCCTCCTCTCCGCCATCATCCACCCTGAGCATGATGCCTACCGCGCCTGGACAGACATCTGCGACCAGTTCCTCGACAATGTCCTCCAGCGCACTGTCCAGGTGCGCCAGGAGTTCCACGCCCTTTCCCAGGGTGATCTGCCGGTGGCTGCCTACTGCGGCGAACTCAAGGTCCTTGCCGACAAACTGCGCGATCTCGGATCGCCCATGCCCGACCATGACCTCGTCGTCGGCCTCCTCGGTGGTCTGAACGACAAGTTCGCCCACTGCGTTTCCACCATGTCCGCTTCCCGGCCGCCGATGACCTTTCGCCAGGCACAGTCCTTCCTCCTCCAGGAGGAGACCTACATCACCAACTGGGCGAAGAAGGCAGCGTCCACCGCTCTCCTCGCTACAGCGCGATCCGCCGGCATCTCCACCAACACCCCCGTCACCGGATCCTCCGCTGCGTCCCCAGCCAACCCCACCACCGGTTCTTCCGATCGCCCTCGGAAGCGCAAGAAGCAAGTGGGACGTACTGCTGGTCCAACCGGAGGCCACTCCGCAGGCCAAACCGCCGCCGCCGCTCCACGCGCTCCACCCATGGTCTCCTGGGTGAACCCCTGGACTGGTCTCGTTCAAGCGTGGCCGCTCAGTCAGCTGCCCAGCACTCCGCCATCTGCTGGTGTTCTCGGCGCCCGTTCGGGTGCGGCGCCTCAGCAATCTCTGGTGGCTCAGCACACTCCGGCCGGCGCTCTGCCACCGGCCCTCTACCAGGCCCTCGCTGGTCTGTCTCTTCAGTCTGCCCCGCCAAGCGCCACCGACTGGCTGTTTGACACCGGCGCCTCGACGCACATGGCGGGCCACTCCGGTATGCTCTCTTCCACTGTTCCATCTTCTTCTCGCATAATCGTTGGCAATGGTGCTTCCCTCCCAGTGCACTGTGCTGGTGATGCCACCGTACCCACTTCCTCTTCCCCCCTTCTTCTTCGTGATGTCCTTGTTTCTCCCTCTTTAATTCAGAATCTCGTTTCTGTCCGTCAACTCACGCGTGATAATTCAGTTTCTGTTGAGTTTGACCCTTTCGGTTTTTCCATCAATGATCTGCACAGCAGGAAGGTTCTTCTCCGCAGTGACAGCGCCGGCGATCTCTACCCTCTCCGCTCAGCCGCTGCGACCACCGCTCATGGCTTCCATGTCTCGGTCGACCTTTGGCATGCACGGTTGGGGCACCCCGGCAGCCCTGTTTTAGCACGCATTTTACAATCTTTTGATTTCGATTGTACGCCCACAAATAAGCATTCATGTACTTCTTGCCGAGTCGGCAAACATGTTCGCAAACCATTTAGTGCATCATCCACAATTTCCCCTTATCCTTTCTGTCTCCTTCACTGTGATGTATGGACCTCACCGGTGCTGAGCAGCTCCGGTCTCCAATACTACCTCGCCGTGCTCGACGATTACTCTCACTACGTCTGGACCTTCCCTCTGCGGCGCAAGTCTGATGTCGTCCCCACTCTTGTCGCCTTTCACGCGTTTGTGCAGACTCAGTTCGGTCTACCCATCTTGGCATTCCAGACAGACAACGGCAAGGAGTTCGACAATGCCGCTTTCCGATCCTTCCTCGCCACGCGCGGCATCGTTTTCTGTCTCACCTGCCCTTACACGTCTCCACAGAATGGCCGCGCCGAGCGTATTCTGCGCACACTGAATGCTAGCGTTCGCACGATGCTCCTCCATGCCGCCATGCCGCCCACATTCTGGCCTGATGCTCTGCAGACCGCTGCCTACCTCCTCAATCGTCGGCCTTGCACTCCTCGCAATCACGCCACTCCATATCTCCTCTTGTTTGGGCAACAACCAGAATACACTCATCTTCGTGTCTTCGGTTGTAGGTGTTTTCCCAATACCACTGCCACAGCACCGCACAAACTTGCACCACGCTCCATCCCGTGCATCTTCCTTGGGTACCCGGATAATACCAAAGGCTATCGGTGCTACGATCCCTCCACGCGGCGTGTACTAACCTCCAGACACGTCATTTTCGACGAGCTGGTTTTTCCTTTTCGCCAGGTGCAGTCTCCACCCTCGACGCCACCGAAAGTCCCACGCGCCCACGTCGACCAGGTTCCGGTCTTCGTAACCCCGCGCACTCCGTCCGGTCTGGCGCCCCAAGCGACAACCAGCACGTCGCCACGAACGCCGCCACCAGCCTCGGGCGTTCAGCTCTCCGCAGAGCCGGCACAGTCACCACCGGGCTCCGTTCGCCAGTCTCCAGCGGCCCTGAGTCCGCCGCCAGTGCACTCGTCCTCGACCCCGACCGGTGCTCCGCTCGGCACTCCAACCGCCCACGGCGCGCCCGACGCTCCAACCTTGCCCGGTGCTCCACTTGGTGCTCCGACCTCGCCCGGCACTCCGCCTGGTGCTCCATCTTCGCCTGGCGCTCCGCTCGGCAATCCAACCGCGAGCTCGCCCACGTCGACGACGGAACCTACCCCGCCTGTGCCTCCCGCTCCTTCACACCCGATGGTCACGCGGTTCAAGGCTGGCATCGTCCGGCCCAATCCGCGCTACGCCAACGTCGCCACCACAGACCAGGTACCACACACCGTGCGTGCCGCTCTTCGGGATCCCGCCTGGCTTGCAGCCATGCAGGATGAGTACCGTGCGCTTCAGGCCAACGGCACCTGGGAGCTTGTTCCCCGGCCTCATGGTGCTCACGTCATCAGCGGCAAGTGGATCTTCAAGAACAAGCTCGCCGCCGATGGTTCCCTCGAGCGTCACAAAGCTCGATGGGTTGTGCGTGGCTTCTTCCAACGCCCGGGCCTCGATTTCGATCAGACCTTCTCACCGGTCGTCAAGCCCGCAACAATTCGGACCGTGCTGCATCTTGCCGCGGCGCGCGACTGGCCCGTACATCAACTTGACGTCAAGAACGCCTTTCTCCATGGCGATCTGACAGAGCAAGTGTACTGCCAACAGCCCGCCGGCTTCGTCGACCCAAAGCACCCCGACGCCGTCTGCCTACTGCGCAAGTCCCTTTACGGACTCAAGCAGGCGCCAAGAGCCTGGTTCCAGCGTTTCGCCACACACCTGCAGCGCCTCGGCTTCATCTCCTCCAAGTCCGATAGCTCACTGTTTGTCCTCCACCGCGGCTCCGACGTCGCGCACCTGCTGTTGTACGTCGACGACATCATCCTTGCTGCATCCTCTCCACAGTTCCTGCAGCGCATCGTCGATCAACTTCGCCAAGAGTTTGCGATGAAGGACCTCGGCCCGGTACACTTCTTCCTCGGCATTCAGGTTCGCACTTCCGAGGGATTCTTTCTCTCGCAAGAGCAGTATGCCGACGACATCCTCGAACGTGCCAGCCTGCTGGACTGCAAGCCGGTGCCCACGCCTGTCGACACCAAGGCCAAGCTCCCAAGCGCCATTGGACAACCAGTGGCTGATGCAACCTTCTACCGCAGCATCATTGGCGCCCTCCAGTATCTCACACTGACGCGGCCCGACATCACCTACGCCGTTCAGCAAGCATGTATTCATATGCATGACTCGCGCGACGCTCACTGGACCTTCGTCAAGCGAATTCTCCGGTACATCCGTGGCTCAGCACGCAAGGGGCTTCAACTCCGGCGGTCGACAACGCCTCAGCTCGTCGCCTACTCCGATGCGGACTGGGCGGGCTGCCCGGACATGCGGCGCTCCACCTCGGGGTTCTGTGTGTTCCTTGGTGACTCGCTCGTCTCGTGGTCGTCCAAGAGACAGGCTGTGGTGTCGCCCTCCAGCACGGAGGCGGAGTATCGAGGTGTGGCCAATGTCACTGCTGAGTGCTACTGGCTTCGGCATCTCCTTGGCGAATTGCAGGTACCCGTCGACAAGGCCACCATCGTCTATGTGACAACATCTCCGCAGTCTACCTCTCGACGGATCCAGTGCATCATGGACGCACCAAGCATGTGGAGCTCGACGTGCATTTTGTCCGGGAGAAAGTCGCTGTTGGTTCCGTCCGCGTCATGCACGTCCCAACTGGACAGCAGCTCGCCGACATCATGACGAAGGGGCTGCCAACGGCACAATTCGAAGACTTTCGATCCAGTTTGAGCATTGTAGACGACGCACAAACTGCGGGGGGGTGTCAGCGTGGCTAATTGCATGTGTGTAGAACGGGTCTTCCGTTATTCAGCTAAGGCTCGCGTCCGCGTCCTGCGTCCACGCTCCGCGTCTCGCGTCCGCATCCTGCGTCCACGCTCCGCGCTCCGCGTCTTGCGCCATGATCCGTAGCTCCCAGCCACTACGCCGGCCGTTAGCATGGAGTCTGTTGTACACTGCAGCACATGTATATGTACCTCTGTGAAAGCTAATACAAGTGCGCATTGCTCTCCAAACTCTTTCACTCCACACATCAAGCATGGAATCCATGACATAATCAAGCACACCATAAGAAAAACAAGCCTGCTGCCAGTGAAATAATGTTTTTCAGTGTTCAATCAGCATGAGAAACGCTGAACATTGCAGCAGCTTAGGCAAGACAGCATGTGAGTAAAATTTGAAATCTTGTAACATCTGAGCAGTAAGAGATTAAAAAAAAAGGCATACATACCAGTGTTGACATCACCAACGGTTGCTTGCTTGTAGAGCCCGTAGAGGATCAGCTTGTTCTCATCTGTAGTGGAGTCAGGCAAGGTCTTGGCCTTCTCCGCGTGCTCCTCAAATTCCTCCTGTCAAAACAAAAACAAACACACACACACACACACACACACACACAGAGAGAGAGAGAGAGCTGGTCAGGAAAGTTTTTTCTTTTCTTTTTGGAACTTGGAAGCGAAGCCGGTAGGTTAACAACCAGCCTACCGGCAGAATTTTCTATTTTCTTTTCTTTTATTGGTCTACCGACAGAGTTGATTAGCAAAGTTTTCATCACTGTGCGAGCAGTAACAAAACGGCGCTAGTTTGCATTAGAGGGAGAATCGAACCGATCACCATGCTCTAGCTTTGCAAGCAGTAACAGTACTGTGCTGCCAGCTTGCACAAGGGGGGATGATAGAGGAGAGGCAAAATACTTTGTGTAGATTTTTATGCACGCAGTAGATAGATCATAGATGCTACAGTTTTCAGAGCCAAGGTAAACAGACTGATAAAGGCAGCAAAGGAGGGTGTTTCAATTTCGCTGCAACGCTCTGAAACCTGAACCACGTGCAAAACCGATCAGTAAGTATTCAGCGCGCTCTACCAGCCAACTACATACATACATGCAGGGACAAACCACAGACAGCACAAGAAGCATACTACTCGGTCGAATCAGGGCAATCGTGAATTCCACCACAGAATCAATCTAGCGCGCGCGTCAGCTCGGCCGATTCCAAGAAGAGAAACACTGAAGCAGCTGCTTGGAGTAGGGGATTCGTACCTGCAGACCCATGCCGACGGCGGGCGCTGCTGCTCTCGTCCCTCGCTTCTTTCCAATTCCAGTCGATTGCTTCGAGGGGACGGATGGATGGATGCGGGGGCGGGAGGTCCCAAGGCCCCCGGCTGATATATGCGCAGCGCAAGGGATGAGGAAAGGGATGATCTTCTCGAACAGGGTCTCCCACTTGGACTTATTTACCAACTGGTCTTATGGTGTGGCGTGCTGGGCCTTGCCTGGCCTGGAGCTGGCCCGGCAGGTTCGGCCCGTTGGCCCACCCCATCGGTTGCAGACAGACAGACAGAGGGGCGACGGCTGCAGTTAGCTAAACAATGTAATTATGGTTATATGGGATCCAAACAATGAGGCACTTCCAGGTCATCGATTACATATGCCATATAGAGATGATGAAGTGAAAACAATGTAATATTTGAAGGCTGTGTACGCTAAACCGTAGAGGCCGGAAAATTCCATCATCTAAAAGAAAATATATGCCCCTTAACAAATGGGAACATTCTCACAGGTGAGGTGATGGTGACAACAAATTTATCTAGAGACTGCACTAAGAGCACCCTGCAGTCTTGGTTCGTCAACCAAAGGTTCAGAACGTCTACCATTGTCACTCGCATCCCACAAGGAAAGGAATAGTGAGCAAAACAAAGTGCTTTCTATCCTACCTCTAACCTAATCCTCGTTCTTACAAAATTTAGCCCCACCTGTGCAGTACTGAGGGTGTCATCCGCAGTGTGCGCACGCAAACTCTGAAGACTGTCACAGGCAAAAGGTTGATCGCGTTCTCCAGTGGTCTGCCCTACAGAGTCAGTCCGTCCCCATCTTTGCGGATCAATTCAGCTACACAGGGACCGAGATGCACCTCATCTACCAGCTACATTGCCATGCATCCGCAGGACTGCTGCAGGCAACTTCATGGTCTCCTTGCCTCTTGCGGCTTAGCTCTAATCTGGCCACTCGCCTGAGCCAATTGTCGTTTCTTCAGAATTCTCTTCTTGAGATGCCCATCTCTTTCTACCGCCCGTTGTATGGCTTTTGTTAGCCTCGACTCAACTGCTTCCCACGACACAAGCTTCTCTATGACCGCGTCAACGTAATCAGCCCTTCGATCCTGCAAGGATGTAAAGAAAGACAAACCAAGTCAGAGAAAAATGCCTTACTTAACTACTGATGAAGCTGTAAGCATCTAACCTCGTAATCCAGGTAGTATGCATGCTGTTCGCAGAAGTGAAGAGAATTGTTAGTAAAGGTGTATTTTTAGGAAAAAGAAATAAGGTAAAGGAACATATGTTGCATCATCCGTACCTCCCAAACATCAATGGCAAGGAGCGGCTGCCAAAGAAATGGATTCATGAGACTCCTATGGATATACTAGTCATGATGATGCAAGGGAGGAAAGTTGCAGACTTAAAGATACTCACAGAGTGGCCCCAAACAAGAGGGTTGATGGCATTTGGAGTCTTTGAGATTACCAGCCTACCATAATTGTCAGATGGGATTGGACTTCTTGATTTCACATATGGCAACTTGCTTCCTTTGTCTACAAGCAGTTATTAGGAAAGAGTTCATGCTCATCACACCAACATGCGCAAGCTAAATATTAGAACAGTGAAGGTAAGAGGCAAGGTCGTTAGCATCACTTACAAGAAAGCCAAACCCATCCAGAACCAAACTGAGTCAGTGCAGCATCCATGAATAGTTGGATCATGTGCTCATAGGAGCCAAAGTCTCTATTAATAAACTTCAGAAGCCGTTCCGGTGGTTTGCCCCCACCACCAGGTTTCATGGATCGCCAATAAAAATCATGGTTCCATACCTAAAAAACATGGCCAAGAATTAGGCACTTGAAGTATACACAAGTCAGCAAAGATGCACTGTATGCAATGGTACCTGGGCAGCATGGAAGAAGGGAGGATGAGGCTGCTCCCTGCCCTCGTTGAAAGAGGACAGCATCATCTGCCCCAGTGGCATGCCTTCCCACTCACTGCCACCGATCATGCTGTTGAGCCTATCCACATGCATCTGCTGATGAACACCCCAGTGCTGCTGAACCGTCTCCTTGCTTATGTATGGCTCCAGAGCATCCTACATTACCATATCTGTCCATCATCCCATTTGGCTACTAACCTTAGCAAATTGACACCCTGAGTACTTACAAAAGGATAAGGAAGTGGCTGCTGCTTTATCCACTCAACATCCTCAGGTTCATCTTCGGTATCACCATCAGAACCAATAGTGTCATTAGCGGTAGCCTCAAGGTCTGTTTCACTTTCATCATCAGTAGCATCACCATCCACAGTATCATCCTCAGTCACGACATTTGCGTCATTGGCACAATGAAATACTGTCCGGTTCCATCTACCTGTCCTCTCTCCCTGACCAAAAGCATTCACTCTATCACATCAAATCAAACATGCAATCAAGTAGGCGAGGCCTCCTTGACCCAAAAATGATATAGTTGACATGAAGAGAGTGTTGCAGGTCCTAATAATTTTACAGTTGAAGATGGCGGTAGTCTTCTTCTGACACACACACAGAGATAGAAAATGTTGTGGCTAACCTACTTGTTTGACATTGGAGATGAACTCAACCAGATTTCAAAAAAAGACCTGTTAATGCACTGATTAACATCACAAGAATAAAGTAAATATTGTTGCACACAAGAAAACAAGAACCACTTCCCTGTTCTGACAAGACGCTAACCACACAATACTAAACGCAATAGACCACAGATAACCAAGCACGGACTACGTCTCAAATGGAGCTACCAACTGGTGAATGCCAAGACAAGAAGGGGACGGGGGAAACACACACTCACCCCAGCACCTCCTCTCCGTAGGAGGACGAGGCGGCGGCCACGCCGTCGGGGGTCGCCACCGGCTCGCTGGGTGAAGGATGCGGCGGCGGAGCTGCAGTTGGAGGCGGCGACGGGACCGAGAGAGGGGCCGCCGCCCACTCCCACCAGCACGGTGGACGCCATGGAGTCGCTCCGCTTGCGCAGGGGAAGCCTCCAGCTGCGAGGCAAGACGAGATGAGGCGGACGGAGAGGGAGGGGATAAGCGGCCGCGCCGGGGATTGGGCTCAAACTGACCGTGGGCTTTGGTCCTCACCATGGACGCTACTGGGCCTCACTTTAGTATATAGGCCCGTCTAATGAATTCATTTCGTTTTTTTAGGAATTCATTTTGTTTTCGGTTGTATTTAGAGTCATGGTTTTAAATAGCCGGCTATAGCCCCGCTGTACCTCCGCTGCTCCGCTATAGCCTTTTTAGATGACTCCCGCTACGCTATTTGTATTTGTGTCGCTATGGCAACTATGGACACTAAATTGCGCTATAGCTGTGTTAAATGGCATAGCTTTAGCGTCGCTATAGCCTTATCCTTAACTCAGTGCTATTGTTTTGGTATTTTGAATAACTTAATATTTGATTGTATGAATTTTATTGTATTGTCAACTTAAGTAATGTTCCCGTAGCTCTAGAAATATAGTTATATTTATGAAATTCACTAATTACTCTATTTTTGTGCATCTATTACTTGTATTTTTTATGATTTAATAGTAAACTGCTATTTGGCATAGCCCGCTATAGCCTCCGCTATAGCCTTTTAGCCTCGAAAAAAAACATACCACTATTTGCCATAGTCCACTATTTAAAACCATATTTAGAGTCATTTATTTGTATACTCTTATACAAGTTGGTCGTTAGCTCCATACCCCTAAAAAATTTAGTCGCAATTCTATATCTTTACAAGAACTTTTGTTTATCCCTAATACTCTTTCATCTATATTATGTTAATAACAAAATTCTGACAGGTAGAATCTACCAATAAAAAAAATGTCCATGTTACTCTGATCCATCCATTAATTACTCCGTGCTTACTCCTGCTCGTTCCAATTTTCTCACGAGTCGCGAACAGGAGTGCTGAGCCGCGGCGAGCGGGTGCCGGGCGCTGCCACCGCCAGGACAGCCGCGGCCGCCGGGGCCGCCGCCCTCGCGCTGGGCCGCTGCCGGGCGCAGCCACCATCGCGCGAGGCTGCTGCTGGGCGCCGCAGCCCAGGAGCCACGGCCGCCGGGCGCCGCCGCCAACGCCCTCGCGCGGGGCCGTTGCCGGGCACCGCCGCCGCCGGGACCGCAGCCGCCCTTCCTCAGCCCCTGACGCTGGAAATGGTTGCGGCACTTTGTAGTCGCCTTTCTCGCCGACCTCCACGAGACGCTTCATCCAGCCGTCGATGGTGGCGGCCATGGGCTCCGTTGGTCTCGCAATCGAGCACGAGCTGCAGTCCCCCCGCGACCCTGCCCAGCGTCCTGGATCCCTGCATGCCAGATGCCACCGCAAGTTTCTGTATAAGCTTGCATGCGTCATGAGGAAGGAAGCTCTAATCATAGCTGGTATACAAGGAAGTGAGGGTAATCAAGCTAATAATAACCAAGTATACTAGCTGATTTGAAAGGATGGAGCCCAGAGAATCAAATCGGTCTGGCAACAGGAGCGCTGCCTGCGTGGCCTGCAGGCTGCGGCTCTTGGCCCGCGATTCGTTTGCAGCTTCGCGGGCGCAAACAGCAGGTTCCTCCGCCAGGAGTGGGCGTCGTCACCGGAATCGAATGCCGCCGCCGTCTAGAGCGGGCGTCGTCCCCGAGATCGAGTGCCATAGCCACCTCGGGCGGGCGCTGCATGGAGGCGCTCTCATGGGCTATGCAGGCCGTGGCGGACATCGCGGGCTTGCCTGCGAAAGCCCACTTACAAAAGCAGGCCTCTGCAGATGCTCACGAGGCCGAATTTCGCAGGTGGATTTGGCAGAATTGCAGGTGGGCCTGCGCCCACTTGCATCCGGACGCTCGCGGTCTGCTGGGCCAGGAGTTGATGTGGCAGGGAAAGTAGAAGAGGTGCCGCCGTCCGCCGAGCGAGGCACTGGCCATCCGGTATCCAGCACCTCCCATACAAAGGGCAAAATAGTCTTTCTACAACTCCGTTTGACACTGTTAGTCTGAATGGGCACATAGGTAAATAAAAGTTCACATGACGGTATAGAGGTGCGACTAAAGTTTTTAGAGGTATAAAGATAACGACCAACTTATTACATAAGGGTAAAGGGTAGACAGGTAAATGACCAACTTACCACTGCCACTATGTCTCCTATCCTCTACGCCATGACGATTACTAGACTCGTAAATCTTTTTAGGTTTCTAAATTTTTTTAGATTCTTACCTTGAACAAGTATTTCACTGAATTTGCATCAAACATCGGCTGAAATCTAAATATCCAACATTTCAAATTCGAATTCTGGATTCAAGTTCCAGCCCTCGAGCAGCACAGCTCCGCATTGCACCGCTACAACGGCAACGAGCAGCCCGGCAGCAACCAGAGATTTGAGATGCAAGATTCTACTAGAGCAATTCAGTAAAAGCAAGACGAAATTACAGAACCATACGTACATGCAGCCAAATAGTCAAATACTGAATGGCATCTTAAGATAAAGAGTATATGCACCTAGTTTGCATTGGTTCACTTTAACAGACGAAACAAGAATCTTTGACATGCATGCTATTAAGAAAGTTTGTCGCGCCGTGCATGTCATTGAAAAATTGAGTGGGTTGTCTGTGCCATCGCGCGATTTTTTTTGATACGTGTGACATTACATCCATATTCCGTTAAAATTTAACAGAGTTAGAACCCTTACAGGTGGGACCCATCCATACAAATGACCATTATGCCCCAGGGTTTCTCTCCTGTCCGCCCCTCCCACCCAGCCGCTCGTACGAGCGCCGCCGGCGGCAGTGCGCTGCCGCCCTCCTCCCGATCTGCTGCCAGGGCGCACCGCCGCCGGCAGTGCGCCGCCGCCGGTAGTACGCTGCTGCCCTCCTCCCGATCTGGTGCTAGGGCGCGCCGCCGTCGAAGGTCGCGCCGCCGCGCGTCACCACCTCCCGGCCCCCTCCCGATCTGCTGCCGCCGCCGCCAGGGCGCGCCGCGTCGCCCCCTCCCGGCCCCCTTCCTGCTCTGCAGCCGCCGCCGCCAGGGGGCCTTGCAGCCGGCCACTCCGTTGCGCGTCGCGAGATCCCCGCGGGATCGTTGCGGTAGCACGTGGAAGGCGGCGATCGTGGGCCGGTGCGGATGCTGCACAAATGGAAGGCCGTGGAGGGCGGCGGGTGCGGCGGCGGCGACCAGCGCCGGCGGTGCGTGGCGGCGTCGCTGTCCATGCTCATCGCGGCCACGCTGGCGTTCCTCGCCTACGTCGCCTTCTTTCCCAACGACGGCGCGGGCGGGCTGTACCGGCTGTGGAGGTGCCAGGGTTGCGCGGGCGAGCTCGGCGAGTTCCCCGGCGACGAGGCGCCCGCGGCCGACGGACCTTCACCCTCGCGCGAGGCCAGGAAGCCGACGATCCCTGGGCGCCGTGGCTGCGCGCCGCGCGCCGGTGACTGCCCCCCGTTTGGCGCCCCTGCACCAGGAAGGAGGAGGACGAAGGGAGGGCACCCCAGGAGCAGGGCCCCCTCGTGCACCATCATGGAGGACCTCCTGTGCGCGCCCCTGCACGCGGCGTGGCCGCGCCCACGTGGCCGAGGGTGCGGGCCGCAGTGGCCGTTGCCGCCTCTGGTGGCCGCCGCTGGCCGCCCCTGCGCCGGAGGATGGAGGCGCCGAGATGGAAGAACAGAGAAGGGAGGGAGCTCGGGGAAGAAGAACACGGAGTATAGCGCCCGCGTTACGAAACGCGAATCCATGGTTAGGGGAGGGCGGGGATGCGCCGGCGGTGGATGGTGGGTGGGCGGCGCGGCGGCGAGATCCGCCGGCCGGGGCGGAGGAGGACGACGGCGCGAGGGTGAGACACAAGAAGACCCGCGCCAAGCAGAGGCGGCAGCAAACAGCAGGTTCCTCCGCCAGGAGTGGGCGTCGTCACCGGAATCGAATGCCGCCGCCGTCTAGAGCGGGCGTCGTCCCCGAGATCGAGTGCCGTAGCCACCTCGGGCGGGCGCTGCATGGAGGCGCTCTCATGGGCTATGCAGGCCGTGGCGGACATCGCGGGCTTGCCTGCGAAAGCCCACTTACAAAAGCAGGCCTCTGCAGATGCTCACGAGGCCGAATTTCGCAGGTGGATTTGGCAGAATTGCAGGTGGGCCTGCGCCCACTTGCATCCGGACGCTCGCGCGGTTTTTTTATTTCTATATTTTTTATTTCCGTTTTTTACAAAAATATATTTTCGATATGAAAATTTTACAAAAATATACCCCGGCCGCCCAGCTGCTGGGCCAGGAGTTGATGTGGCAGGGAAAGTAGAAGAGGTGCCGCCGTCCGCCGGGCGAGGCACTGGCCATCCGGCCGTGCACTGCTCGTCCTGATCCAAAATTTGCCCGGTATCCAGCACCTCCCATGCAAAGGGCAAAATAGTCTTTCTACAACTCCGTTTGACACTGTTAGTCTGAATGGGCACAGAGGTAAATAAAAGTTCACATGAGGATATAGAAGTGCAACTAAACTTTTTACTGGTACGAAGATAACGACCAACTTATTACATAAGGGTAAAGGGTATACAGGTAAAGAACCAACTTACCACTGCCACTATGTCTCATATCCTCTACGCCATGACGATTACTAGACTCACTAAATCTTTTTAGGTTTCTAAATTTTTTAGATTCTTACGTTGAACAAGTATTTCACTGAATTTGCATCAAACATCGGCTAAAATGTAAATATCCAACATTTCAAATTCGAATTCTGGATTCAAGTTCCAGCCCTCGAGCAGCACAGCTCCGCATTGCACTGCTACAACTGCACTCGAGCAGCCCGGCAGCAACCAGAGATTCGAGATGCAAGATTCTACTAGAGCAATTCAGTAAAAGCAAGATGAAATTACAGAACCATACGTACATGCAGCCAAATAGTCAAATACTGAATGGCATCTTAAGATAAAGAGTATGCACCTAGTTTGCATTGGTTCACTTTAACAGACGAAACAAGAATCTTTGACATGCATAAGTTTGTCGCGCCGTGTATGCCATTGAAAAATTGAGTGGGTTGTCTGTGCCATCACGTGAATTTTTTTTGATACGTGTGACATTACATTCATATTCCGTTAAAATTTAACAGAGTTAGAACCTTTACAGGTGGGACCCATCCATACAAATGACCATTACGCCCCATGGTTTCTCTCCTGTCCGCCCCTCCCACCCAGCCGCTCGTACGAGCGCCGCCGGCGGCAGTGCGCTGCCGCCCTCCTCCCGATCTGCTGCCAGGGCGCGCCGCCGCCGGCAGTGCGACGCCGCCGGTAGTACGCTGCTGCCCTCCTCCCGATCTGCTGCTAGGGCGCGCCGCCGCGCGTCACCACCTCCCGGCCCCCTCCCGATCTGCTGCTGCCGCCGCCAGGGCGCGCCGCGTCGCCCCCTCCCGGCCCCCTTCCTGCTCTGCAGCCGCCGCCGCCAGGGGGCCCTGCAGCCGGCCACTCCGTTGCGCGTCGCGAGATCCCCGCGGGATCGTTGCGGTAGCGCGTGGAAGGCGGCGATCGTGGGCCGTTGCGGATGCTGCACAAATGGAAGGCCGTGGAGGGCGGCGGCGACCAGCGCCGGCGGTGCGTGGCGGCGTCGCTGTCCATGCTCATCGCGGCCACGCTGGCGTTCCTCGCCTACGTCGCCTTCTTTCCCAACGACGGCGCGGGCGGGCTGTACCGGCTGTGGAGGTGCCAGGGTTGCGCGGGCGAGCTCGGCGAGTTCCCCGGCGACGAGGCGCCCGCGGCCGACGGGCCTTCACCCTCGCGCGAGGCCAGGAAGCCGACGACCCCTTGGCGCCGTGGCTGCGCGCCGCGCGCCGGTGACTGCCCCCCGTTTGGCGCCCCTGCACCAGGAAGGAGGAGGACGAAGGGAGGGCACCCCAGGAGCAGGGCCCCCTCGTGCACCATCATGGAGGACCTCCTGTGCGCGCCCCTGCGCGCGGCGTGGCCGCGCCCGCGCGCCCTGGCCGCGTGGCCGAGGGTGCGGGCCGCAGTGGCCGTTGCCGCCTCTGGTGGCCACCGCTGCGCCGGAGGATGGAGGTGCCGAGATGGAAGAACAGAGAAGGGAGGGAGCTCGGGGAAGAAGAACAGGGAGTATAGCGCCCGCGTTACGAAACGCGAATCCATGGTTAGGGGGAGGACGGGGATGCGCCGGCGGTGGATGGTGGGTGGGCGGCGCGGCGGCGAGATCCGCCGGCCGGGGCGGAGGAGGACGACGGCGCGAGGGTGAGACACAAGAAGACCCGCGCCAAGCAGAGGCGGCGGCGGGAGCCCTCGGAGGTAGAGGTGGCTGGCGCCGCGGGGGCGAGTGCCGAGCAGGGGCGGCGGCGGGAGCTGCTCCGAGCCTCCGAGGCAGAAGTGGGCAGCGGCGCGAGGAAGACGAAGCTTCCTCGGCTCCTCGCTCGTGGGCCGCCGCTGATGGGCCGGTCCCTTCAGGCGATGCTTCCGTGAACCATCATCACCTCGAGGCACCCACCCTTATTGGGCCTCTTCAAGGCCGGGCTGCCAAGTCGTGACCATTCATCACCAAAGTAGCCACTCTGGACCATTCATCACCAAGGTCTGAACTGTCTCTGACGCCTGGCATATGTGAAGGCTGGATTTTAATCACTTGCGCAAATTTTAATCAGCATCTCCGGATCGCTCCATAGAATATTCATCTCTAGACCCAATCACGAGCCGCTATGCTAAATATAATATCTTTGTATTTGTCCGGAATTATGCAGGCAGGCACGGGTGCTGACGATCACCCTGAACTGAACCTGCTCTGCTCCTCCCATCGACACCTTCGACACTGTCAAAGCTCTGAAATTGAATAAGCTTGCAGTTTGGCACTCCGGCGACATCAGTAGGGGATTTAAAAGAAGCGCGATCTCTGAGGTCAGACGATGGATGCCGTCGCCGTCGGGGATGCGCGTCGTGTGCCGGCGGCAGAATCCGTCGCCGGGCCGGTGCCGCCAGGTGCGGCTTGCAGCAATGGACAACAGCTATGGGCTACGAGCGCAGCCTGCAAGATTGCAAGGTACAGCTCGTATAGAATACGTGCTTGTTTTTTTATATCCTTGTGTACAATACTTGCTCTATGATCGTAGCTGATGCTGACGGGCCACCTAATCCGGGAATTGTTTTCTGTTAGAGAAATGAAATGATAAAGGATGTCGACTCTTGGACAGTCAAGAGAGATCTTGGTTCATTGTCCTGGTCAGACCTCACGGAGTCTTTGTTCCTCTAAATGGAAAATGAATAGGAAGAGTAGGGTCGCTGTCAGTGAAAAATCATATGCGCATTCATGTGAACAGATCATACTCCTGCAGTCGGTTCAAGAAATGCTGAAAGTATTAGGTTCTGCTGTTACCTAACAGCATGCTGTTATCTGATAGCAGTAAAATGATTTTTTTTTTCACTCAAGCATCTGAAACAGAAGGTGAAAATTTTAATTCTTTTCTTTTAAAAAATCACATCTGGAGATTTACAGTTGCGCGTTTCAGTTGGACTGGCTGGAGCGTGGTCAGCATCACCAGATGCTTCCAAAGCAAGGCTTTTTTGCCGTTGACATATTGGCAATTAAACTTGACGAGAGGAATCAGTTTACCTGACCAGTAATAGAACAAATGATGATGATTTGGTGGGAAGTTCATGTCAGGGAGGCTCCAAACCGGCGCTTTTGAGTCTTGCGTCAGTATTATGATTCAAATATGTCGCTGTCATGCCTTGTAGGCCTGTGAGCACTTAGACTGGCCATCCACTTCCTCCAATTGCTGCATTATATTATGTTAACATGCATCTCAGTGATGATGTCACCACCTTAGACCAGGTTGCTACAAATTAATCCATGGATTAGAACTCTCCAGACCTACAATGATCCAAATGCCTTTGATATTTTAGAGTAATTGAGTAAATATAGAATATCACAAGCGAAATCTGGAGCAGCTGCCAAAAGTATTGTCTGATCTTGTGTTGCATTTTTCCAGACCATGTAGAGTGTCATCATATCAAGATGTGTAATCCAAGCAATGCACCGCTCTTCTCTTCATCACAGGCGAAGGTAGCTGTAAACTAACCCTGGTGCACCTCTTAAAAGAAATATAATTCTTAGTAGAAATACATAATGCATGGTGTATTTGGGTCTAGTTAGTGGTAAAAAAAATTTTACCATGGTGCCATGGCACCACCGCACCAGGGTACATCAACGTAGCTTTGCCACTGCTCTTCATACCTGGTATATGAACTGTATTTATGTGTTCGTTCATTGGTGCGAAAGCGGCCAAATTATTCATAGGCCATTTTTTCCACTGATGAGACAAAATTAGGAGAATGGAATCTTTGCTACTACTGAAGAGAAAGATACCTGCCACCAGATTTGTTTAGTCCCAGCTAGTGCAACACTCAACTATTACATGTCTTCTGTGCTTGCACTCTTCTGCCAAGTTCCATTTTATTAGTTTTATGAGTGCTTTAGGTGGGATTCTATTTTATATTATCTCATTTGTTTCATTACTTCTGTTCCTTGAATTTCAAGTGTTCTCCCATAGTGACCCTACTACTGCAATACTACTAAAGACAGCTTTTCGCGTTACTCCTATTATCAATCTGGTCTAGTGTTTCATTTCATCATAAGAGGGGACAAGGGAGGTTGAACTGAGAGGGAGTTCATGGAGATGGAGGGCAGGGGCTTGTCTGACTTGTTCAGGAACACCAGTGAGGAGATCTTCCTCAAGGCAGTGATGGAGAACTCTATGGGTGTGGCAGCTGCACCAAGTATGGAGATGTTGGGGTTCAGGAATATGTCGCAAAGTTTCAGAGAAGACAGCGAGGAGTTGTTCAACAGCTGGCTTATGAATGGAGAGGCAAGGATTCTGAGTTTACCTGTGATTTCTTTTTCTCTCTGTGCATGAAAGGTGAAACAATTCATGTTTCAGAAGATAGATTTTGTTTTGCTGGGGTTCACTCACTTCTTCTATCATTTAGAAAGTACATAACAGATATATCAGTAAGCTAATATGAGCATGAGTTACTAAAACTACTTACTATGCTGGCTAACCTCTTACTCGAAAGTCGAAATTATCACCTAAAATTATTGGCTGTTTATTTGCAGATCCCAGGATTTGGTTCAGCAAACAATCGTCCTCGACAGCCATCTAGGTAAGATACTGCTAAATGATGCAGAATTAGCTAACTGGCTAGATCTTGTAAGTATGCAGTGATGAAAATAACTGTGTATTTGGATGGAGTCAACACCTTAAAATAAAACATCATGATTAACTTGAAAGTAATCTCAGGAAAATCATCTGAACGTGATATGCTTCAAGATACCAAATAGATCATACTGTCCAATTTAAAGTCGGAAGTCATGAAATAGTAACTCCAATTTGTAACCGCATATTTCTGCACTGCATCGTTATTTTATTGAGCATGTAAATGGTGATAAACATCCCCCCCCCTCCCCGCGAGGAAATGGTGCTGAACTTTTTACACAGCTGAACGAAGTCAAACACAGAAATTTACATAAACTTGAGCTATTGTTATGAGTGCATATTGTATAGTTAATAATTGCAACAAATAACTCACAGGATGGCATGCAAAACTATGCAGGTTGTCATCAGAAGCTGCAGGCCTTCCGAATCAACAGCATGACATTGCTCAACAAAATTTTCTCACTGACAACTTGGTTCCACAGAATTCAGCAATTCCTTCTGTTGAATATCCAAATAATAATAACCAGCAATTACTCAAGTACCGTACCTTACACACCAGTTTCTTCTAGTGTAAGATTTATGTAGTCCAAGTAATATTAATCTTGTCATTTGCCATACAATAGGAATGCTGCGGAGAAAGGAATGCAGGCTAGTGACCTACTTCTAGCAAAGGTTAGCTAAATTCACTATCCAGTTGTGTTCATGGAAAAAAATCAACATCCAGTTACTACTGCCTATACTAATTTATGAAGCAAGTAAATGATGTTTTTTTCTCCTTTTTCTTAATTTGTTCATGTGTAGGCCTGGTTCCACAGCACTCAACCAATGACTAGAAGCCGTTCCTCAGAACTAAGGCAGGAGTTTCAGATTCTAAATGTGCTATTACCTTCCAAGATGAAATCTATGGTTCTTGCCTCGAATTTCTCCAAAATTTGGTTATTTTTGCAGGAGAAGATATGCTGCAATGCAGACTCATGTGGCACCAATAACTACAGGATGCATTGAACCAGCTAACCAATTCAAACAAGATTTTACAAACACAACAAACAGTACTCTGATGAGCAACACACCTGTTCAGACTCCAAAATTTGTATCTCCTGTTCAGACTCCAAAATTTGTATCTCCTTCAAGTTCATCAACATCCCCACTGGATAATCCAAATATGGTGTCACAAGATACAGTTACCTCAGTTGTGAGTATGCTCAAGGACACGCTCGAGCGCAAGAAGCTCGGTAGCCATGCTAACAAAGACACCACAGTAGGCAATTCTTTTGGATTCTATGACACTCAGCAGTTTCAACAAAACATTCTTGGAGGAACAGATATCTTTCCCCTAGTGACAACATCCCATGTTCAGGATTCCCCGATGCTTCCAAAAGTTGATAGGCCCATGGAACCAAATAATGGTAACTTTGCTGCCCCTGCAAATCAGGTTTGGTTCGGCGCAGCATCTCGAGAGGCCTCGCACAGCGGATCATCTACTGCTATGACTGCTCATTCAGCTGGATTTGAAGTGTGTGATGAGCTACCTCCTATGGGGCAAGCAATGTCTGTTTGTGAGAGCACTAGAAAAAATGCTGCAAATGGAGCAACTGACTGCAGATCAAAAGGCAAAGGTATAGTTTTATCTATATAGTTATCCCTGAGTTATAGCAAAACATGCCCTTATGCCAATACCTATTAGTCACTACAACATGGATGTGTGAATGTTTGATTCATCCACTTTATCATTGTTATCCATGGGAGAATAACATAGATTTTATTTTGTTTGAATGCACAGAATACAGGGAGAGGATCCTAAAGGATAATGTGAAAGATGACAGAAAGGTAGGCTCGATTATTACTTTTGGAACATCCAAAGTTTCATCCAGTATAATATTTCAAATGATCATTTTACACATTGGCAGAAAACGGCATTAACTCGAATGGGATCCATTTCATCAGAGCAAGCAGGTATATGCAGCAGACAGCTCTTTTATGTAGGCACCAAACATGTGGCATATGGTGACCTCTCAAAATAATCACTCACCAGTGTTTATACATTGGGAAACATGAAATACATGAAATTATGATATGCTCGTGCCAAATGAGAACACCCTCCTAAAAAGATATAGCATATGGTTTGACTTGTGTACTGTATTCTTGATCACCAAACGACCTAATTAATTAGCTTATGCAGCTGATAATGGAGATCCTACAAAGAAGCGCAGGGTTGAGCGCTCACGCAAGTATGTGATGGTTCTCCCTCTTAAAAATATGGTCTTGAACAATAAGTTCTAATTCGCGTACAGTATATGATGTTAGATTGCATTTTTATGGTTCAGAATGGCAGAAGCAAAGGAAAGAAGTTCCACACCAGTAATACCATCTGACATGCAAGCTGTACTTAAGCGTTGCGAAACCCTTGAGAAGGAGGTCCGATCACTGAAGCTTAACCTATCTTTCATGAACAGGTGAGTACACTGTTCCAAGGACACATGTTTCTATTCCAAGGCAAATTCTTGTCCAGTAATCATAAGCCATTCTTATAAAGCTATTTACTCAAGTATTTTAACCAATCACAGGAAAGATTCAGAACAGACCAAACAGATCGAGGAGCTTCAGAAGCAAAATGAGGAGTTGACTGAAGAGAAGGAGCGGCTACTAGAAGAGATCGAAAGAGTTGTATCTGACTCCAACACATGATCACCTAATATCTTTTCGACCTGTTTCTCTGAGCTAATAGAATTAGACTTGAAAAGTCCTAGAAACATATATACACAAAATCCAGAAGGGCAGCGAGGATTACAGCACTGCCCTGAATGTACTATTCTTTTCCATGCTATCTCAAGTTTAACATGTACCACCAACCAAAGGGGTCAGGGATTACATTTTGCTTCCTATGGCATGTACACTAAGATGAAACTAAGTAGAGCATTAAATTAAATAGCAAAATGAATGACAACAGGACAGCGTTATTTCAGACAGAAGCATACCCATATGATTTCTCCAATTAGCCGAATGATTAGGAGCCGCGTTTTACTTAGATTTCACAGAGTACGCATTCATTTGACGATACAGATTACAGCACCACAGAAAACCAAGAAATGCAACTTCGTTCAGACATCAGCTAGCAGGAACAACTTTCACAATCAAAAGCACCACAATTCATCATATCTTCGGCAAATTAAACGATGGTAAACAATTTCAGTATTTCTCAAGAATGTGATAGGCTCAGCTAGTGATACAAAAAAGAGATCTAAGACACCACATTTAAGCAAGGCCAAAAAACTGCAACATGTTCAGAAATAAAGATAGCTAGTTAATCCAGGGGTAATCATCATCCATTCCATTTCATCATCATTCCAACATCCAGCACAGGTCATACAGTAATTCATTACATTTCCAAGACTACCACCCCACATAATAGCCTAGAGAAAACCTAACAGATCAGGACACATACGGCGGCCACCGCTCAGTGCTTGTTCCTCGGCGAGGTCCTCCTTGCCCCAGTCACCGGCGCGGCCGCCGCGGCAGCCTTCCTCTTTGGCGACGCCCTCGCCGGCGCCCCGGCAGCTGGTGCGGAAGCCTTCCTCTTTGGCGACGCCCGCGCCGGCGCCTTTGCCGCTGGTGCTGAAGACTGCCTCCTCGGGGACGTCTTCGCCGGGGCCGCGGCCGCCGCCTTCTGCTTCTTCTCCAGCTCCTGCTGCGCGGCGATGCGGTCGAACTCGTCGCTGAGCTTCCTCGCGCGCTTCCTCTTGGCCGCGGTGGCGATGGTCGCGAGGGGCTCATCGTCCTCCTCCTCCTCCGACTGGTCGGACCCGTCGGAGTCCTCGTCGTCGTCGACGACCTCCCGCTTCAGGATCCGCTCCTGTGCCGCGGCCTCCTCCTCGTCGGAGTCACCGTCGCTGGCTTCGTCGTCGGAGCCGAGCGCGGCGAGCGACGCGGGCTTGTGGCCGGCGGCCCGGGCCTTGGCCCTGGCGTCGCGGCGCGCGCGGCGGCGGAGCTTGTCGATGGACCCCTCGATGCGGCCCTGGAGGCGGAGGCGCTTGACGCCGAGGCCGCCCATGGACCAGTGCGCCTCCTGCGCCCAGGCGAGTAGCGGCTCGGTGACAGACGGCAGCGGGTCGACGCGGTCGCCGGGGAAGAAACGCGGCCGCGGGAGGCTGCTGCCGTAGAACCGGCCGGGTCCCAGCGCCACAACCATGGTGATCTCTCTTCTCTCCCTAGACCTCTCTTCCTCCCTCTCCCTGTAGATCTGTCCCTCTCACTAGATCTCTGCAAGCGTGTCGCGGTGTGGAGAAGAGAAAGGAATTGGGGGGGAGTTTATAGGAGGAGGGGGCGCGTGGCGGGAAATGCAAGGGGATTTTGGCGCCAAGAAAATGGCGGTAAAAGGATGCGAGTGCAAATGGGGTTCGTGCGCGGGAAGCCGCCGCGGATGGAGGTGGCGGGAGCCCTCGCGCGCGCGCTGGAACTGGGCCTCACCGTACCCAATAGCCCAGTTAAAGCTCCCGTTTAACTGGACCGGCCCAGTTAAATCTACAGTTAATTTGGGCTATATGGGCCGAAACGGAGCGCCAGCCTAGACCTAGGCCCACTCCGAGCGCGTGCCCTCGCCTCGCCTCAGCCTCCCTCTCGCGAGCGCCGCCGGCTACCCGGGGGAGAAAGAGTAAGCGGCTAAGCGCGGCGGCGGCGGACGGAGAGGCGAGGCGAGCAGATCCACCGGCCGCGGCCAAGTGATCGCGATGGGGCGGCGGATCCTGAACGACGCACTGCGCAAGATGGTCAACGCGGACCGCCGGGGGAATGCCACGGCGCTCCTCCAGCCCATCTCCGGCGTCATGGTCTCCTTCCTCAACATCATGAAGCACCGAGGTATGGAGAGTGCTCCGCTCCTCGCTACTGTAGTTACCTGCACCTTCATTTCTACTAGTAGGTAGCATGCAGCCTCATCCCATCATCCAGTGGGTCTGCCCAATTAGCACACCAGGGTTTCATCATTCGAGCAAAACCTAGGGATCGTATGCTAATTCGAGTCGTTACCCGAGTAATCGATCCCATTTCTAGAAGTGAGTGCATGTATTGGGCGTTTTGCGAGTGCCGTGCTGCTGCTAGAGGGGTTGGGCTGACAGGGGCACAGGGCAAATCGGCCATGTCGACATCGAAATTGGCTTCTTCGGTACCATACCCTTGCTACCTTGCTATCGACTCATTGCACATTGATAAATGCGGTGACACCTATCCTCAGTTCCAAAGTTTTAGTGCGTATCCTATGTCTGAGTTAAGGCAAATGTCTTTAGGGGGATTAAGACAAGAGCGCACATTCAAATTCACCAGATTTTAACAAGTCTATTACCGTTGTACTCCACCAAGCTCTCTTTAGCTTTCGAGAGCAAGTGTTTTGTCTTCCTTCATTGGTTAGCACTTGAAAGAGTTGAGAACATGTGAGCTGTGAAGTATAGTAGCATGCATCCACCCACTTTTCTCTTAGATTACTGTCAGTTTGAGGAATTTCCACCAGTTAAGAGTTTTCGACTCCAGGCACTCTTCAACTTAGTTTTTATGGATAACAGAGCTCCATTGAACTCAAGGTGGCATGGAATAGTGGCGTGGTTTTCCCCTTTTTGTTTTAATCGCATATCCATGCGGATTGTCAAACTGATTTTCTGAGATTTTGCATCTTGGCAGGATTCCTTCTACTGTACTCTTTGTTGTTCTGAAAATTTCTTCTCGCGATTTGTTTGATGTTTAACAGGGTATATCAAAAACTTCGAGGTCATTGATCCGCATAGAGTTGGGAAAATTAATGTGGAGCTTCATGGACGTATCAAAGATTGCAAAGCTCTTACTTACAGGCAAGACATCAGAGCCAAGGAGATAGAACAATACAGAGTTCGGATGCTCCCAACAAGACAGGTATTTTTATATCTATTGACATTTGCATGTCCTGTTTGTTCCTTATCTGTTATTGTATTAACTTCCTACAAAAAGTACCACTGTAGAATCTAAGTTTCAGTTTTTACTCGGAAATTGGCAAAAACACATACTCTGATGACCATTATATCAGGCAGTGCATTTGTGTTGTTTTGGGGTGTTCCATTCTGATTCTCCCCACCATTAGCAGCAGTAGCATCCCTTTATGGTCACTAACGCCCTTTCCTGTTTATTTGGTGTGATTTGCTTCGCAGTGGGGCTATGTTGTGATCACTACACCGAACGGTGTTTTGGATCATGAGGAAGCAATCAAGCAGAACGTGGGGGGTCAGGTCCTCGGTTACTTCCATTGACAAGGAGAGCCCTTGTCTAGCCCTGAATGAGGCAATGCACTGTGCCCGTCTGCCATTATTACACTGCTGTTTGGACTGAAGCCATTCTGTTTTGGGTTTTGAGAGCATGTTTGCTTTCCTTCATGGTCTTCAAGAAATGCAATAACATGTCGAAATACTAGGAAATGCTAGTTGTTAAACAGGAAGGCAGTAATTTTTTCCTTTGAACTAATATATCTTGTGCATCTAGATATTCGTGGGCAAATGATGGGTCAATACCTGAGATTCTATGATCCTGCTAATAGCTCGGTCCTTGTGGTAAGACTGTCACAAGAACGTGCTGCCTACCTGATGGAGCCGTGGAGGCGTCGCTGAACCGCAAGCTTCCTTCCTGATGAAAAAAATCCCTTGTCTCTTTCTGGAAGTTCCACAAGTTACTACTCTCTCCATTCAGTTTTGATAGATATATTTTCATATGACACAATGACCAAGGGTACCACAAGTGTGCTTATCAATCTAATAAATGCCACAGACTTTTTTGTTGGTCATCCAATGTTTTAACTAGGAACTCCTTGTAACTAGTGCTATTTATTGCCAATACCCATGCTAATAGTAAATATAGCTATCATTTTTGAACATTTAAGTTTTTGAAATATAGCTATCAAAAGTGAATAGAGGGAGTACCAGTTTAGAGCTCCAATTTCAGTAATCTGCATCACATTTCAGTAGCCTGTGTCACCTGTCAAGACTCAAGACACTGCACCTGACTGAGACACCTGACTACTTATTCCCTGTTGTGAGCTGAGACCCGGACGTCAAGAAAATGAAGCATCCCGTATCGAAAGGGAAAGAAAAAGTAAAGAAGGAAACAAAGCATCAACTCCTCAAGGGGAAAAAGAGGGTTGGTTCACAGATAGATCAAGTGTCCAAAACAGCAGCAGCATTTTGCGTTGTGTTTGTTATCGAAAAGGAAACACGGAATTGAGCAATAGCAGTAGCAAAGATGACAAGTCTTTAACCAAGCACCAACTTCAGGGCAGGCTCCTGAGGAGCCGAGCCAACAAATAGCAATCGCAAACAAACCGAAATGCACGGCGGTGGCAGGCTAACCATCCGGGGAGAGCACGCTGGGCGACACCCAGCTGGGCAGCAACCTCCCGGTGGGGAACGGGTACACAACGTTGGCATGGCCGGCGAAGGCGACATGGCCTGTCCTCCCTCCCCACCTCTCCGGGCGGGCTCTGGAGAGCACCCACCTTCCATACCAACCCTCGAAGACCGTCTGCACTCCATGGCCGCCGCTGATGAAGAGCGCGCCCTCCAGCTCCGGCACCGGCGACCACCTTGGCGGTTCCGTCGGCGAGCCGAGGCCGTCGAGGTGGAAGAAAACAAGGGTATCCCAGTCATCAGGACTCGGCGAGGCAACCAAGGCGAGCTTGTCTCCACACACCACCACCAGCCGCGCGTTCAGAAGCGCCTCCCTGTTGACCATGCCGTCATCGTCCTCCTCCACGATGAGCAGGGGTCGGATGCTCCTGCCAAGCTCATCGTCGCCCAGGTGCACGGTGAAGAGGCTCAGGTCGATGTCCAAGGCGATGATCTTGTCCCCGAACACCACGATCTGGTCGATGGGTCCCATCCCGGCATGAGCCGTTCTCGCGTGCTGCCAGTCATCGCTCCCGACTCGCCAAACAAGCAGCCGGCCAACAATGTCGTTGGTGCTGACGAGGAGGCATGCCTTGGGCGATGATACTGGAGCTGTGAGTGTGCAGCAGAGGAGATCGATGAAGTGGACCACGCGGGCGGCCGCCTTTGCTAACACCGGGCATGGTGGAGGGGAGACTTGGACGCCGGTGAACACGTCGATCATGGTGATGTTGCCTCCCGTCTCCGAGACCGACAGGTCGGCGAAGATGGCATGGCCGTAGGAGCACCCTACGAACTCCATGCCGGGTGGAATGGTCGCCGGGACTGGGCGGTAGAACCGGAGGCTTGGATTGGCCGGGTCCATGAGCTGCCACGTGTGATGAACACCGGAGTGGTGGGCATCGTTGCTTAACTGGGCGCAGCTTCGGATCATGAGAGGTGGGAGGAGCTTGCAGAAGGTGGGTTTGGCTTCCATGAAGGCCGCACGCCAGGTGGGGCAGGTGGCGATGAAGGCGAGAACGTCTCGGGTGCTGCTCAGCAGGTGAATGATGGCGTGCAGAATTCCAGTTGGGAGCTCAGCCCAGCCCTGGGGTCCGGCCATCGCCAAGAGCATGGACATTGTGGTGGTATCCATGGGTGTGATGCTCCCCATGGTCTTAGCTCCTGTAACAAAAATTACGTGAGATCAACAAAATGGCTGATAAAAAAAGAAAGAACACAGTGGATGAACCGGGTAGCAAAATGAAGAAGAAAATAAAAGCAACGATGTTGTAGTGATGGCCTCGTCAGCTCGGTTCACTTAAGAGATTGGTTTCAACAAGGAAAATTCACATATTATGTGTAGTTTTATCAGCTGAAATCGGCCCAATACAACGTTGAGGAAGGCACAAAGTTTAAAACAATGAAAAAACTGCGTTGCTAGTGCCCGAATGTCTGATTTCTTTTATTGGAGCTCCGTTACAACATCAAGAATACACACTTGCAACATAAAAAATTAATTTTGCAACATCAAAAAACATGTACTGCAATGCATGACAACATCTGGATTGAAAGAGCAAAATTCCTGTTGCAACATCATAGCTCTGTTTCATGCAACTTTTATTCAAAAATGGCAACATATAGAAACAATGTCTACAACATTGACGCTTACCATTTGGGACATCCAAAATTATATGCTGCAACATCAGAAATCACAAATTCAAAACATTGAATAAAACTGATCACCCATTGCAAATAGTATAAATCATCTTTTGCAACATCCAAAAAGACTCATTGCAACATCTCATGTTAGTCCCCTACACGATGTGGCCAACCCGCGCGCTGCGCGGCACGGCGCGCAGGGGCGGCCGTGGCCTCGCTGACGGCAAGGGGCGGCAGAATGGCAGGCGCGTGTGCAGGCAGGGGCGGAGGCATCACTGGATCTAGTGGGGCTCGAGCCCCCCTAGACCCAAAAAACTATGGAGCCCCCCCTCCCCCCTCCATTTTTGAGAAGAAAAGAGGAGGAAAAAGGAGAGTAAGAAGAAAGGGAGGGAGAGGAAGAAAAAACCAGCCCCCTAATCAATTCTGGATCCGCCACTGCGCGCAAGGGCTGCATAGGGATGCGGCGAGGCTCACCAAGGGGGGTTGCGGGGTGGGGATGCTCGGCGACGAGGACGTTCCACGAACAGGCGACGGCGGCGGCGAAACTCATCGTCAGGGAGGTCCTGCAAGGCGGCGAAATGGAGGGATGGGGGCTCAAATCGATCGAGCAAGACGAGGGAAAAGCCGTAGCCGCGAGGAATTGATGAGCAGCTCACCAGAGGCGGCAGATCTGGCGGCGGCTAAGGGTGATCGTGGCCTCGCTAGCAGATTTGGCGGCGCCCAGGGGCAGCCGTGGCCTCGTAAGCGGCGAGGTGTGGCGGGCTCAGGGGCTGCGCGCAAGGGCACGACGAGGCTCACCAAGGGCCGCGGCGGACGCCCTTCTCGCCCGCCAAGGCCGTCGAGGAGGGTGTGGGGAGCGGGAGTCGGAGTGGACGGGTGCTAGGAGGCGACCATGAAATAGATCGTTCGGGGCGTCGAATGTCCTATAGTTGATAAGAAAAAGGAAGAATGATTTGAATCCTAGTCTACAGACCAAATTCTACCTCTACCATCTTGCCACCAAATTATGTGTAATACATAATGGAATATACACTTATGTACATAATATGAGCATTACTAAATAATGGTGGTTGTTCCACTGGTCCACTGAACTAGTGAACAGAAGACCTTACCATTTTTGCTTTTCTTTTTTATGGTCATTTTTTTGCGTGCGCGTAGCCACACCCTGTTTACCATCTATATAGTATTTTCTTCAATGAAACAGAAGTGGCAAGTAGAGCAACACTCCACTGATCGACTTGTTCTGCAATATTCTAATAAATCATTCCGAGTTTGGTAAACCAACTGTAGCGCATTCGCACGAGAATGATTTGTGACCCTCTTTTCATCTAAACACAACAAATCTTGCAATCATAAATGGTAGGATCAAAATCAATTGCTACTTTTGTAGGAGGGTGCGACGTACCGGCGGCGGCGGCGGATGTCGCGTCCCGTCCTTTACCAGAGGGGCCCCGTGAGCTGTTGGATGGAGGGCGTCGATTGCAGGGGCATCAAAAGAGGTACTTTATGCATCCGAATGGATTTTGGTAGCCGGATGGAGGGGGTGCGTGCAGTGGCGGACCTAGGATTTAAAGTTATGGTATGCCTAGTAAAAAAAATCCAATGTAAAATATGGTATTGTCCAATATACAATTTGGTAATATACTTATATTATTCTTCAACAATTCACTTTATATGTAAAAATCCATAAAAGTATAATACTAATTTAGAAAAGGATACACAATACTTTAACTTCAACAAATATAAGTTTGATACTTGCGTAAATTACATTGTAAAAATTGGAACACATGTTTAATACTTTAACTTCAACAAATGACTCATGCAATTTCTCATATGATTCTCCACTAGATTGATTGCAAAGAATAGAAACAACAACAATGCCAACAGACGCACCCACTAATAGTTGAATTGACACTTGCGGTTTGCATTATATTTCAGAAGCAGGAGAAATATGGATTAGGTAGGCTACGTGGCAGTGGCCCGTGGCTTTTGCCATTGAGGTCTCGGGGGCACGACAGCTCCTGCTAGCTTCACAGCCGCTCACCGCATGAATGTCATGGCGTCTGGATCGAGTGCCAGCTAGACCAGAAATGCAGAATGCAGAAGTCCCAGCTTGGCAGTCGTGCACTCGCGCATCAGGCATTGCGCGGCTCGAGAGCGTTGGTGGCTGGTGGGCTACAAGGGACTGCTAATTGGTCTGTCAGTTTGTTGGGCCAAAATCCAGGTAGTCCTAGGCCTACCTGGACTACCTGCTAGGTCCGCCACTGGGTGCGTGCCTCACCCTTGGCGGCGGCGGTGGCACAAAAGACCGGAGGGGGGAGTGTGCACCTCACACCTTGGCGGCAGCGGCACAACAGATCGGAGGGGGTGCGTGCCTCACCCTTTGGCGGTGGCGGCGACAGCACAACAAACCAATGTCAGGTGGGGGAGGGCTATCCGAACTCTAGAAGGCATCTTTTATATGATGGCAGAGGGCGAGTAATTTCCTACCAACTCCTGGGGCAATTTTGCAAATAGGGTTTACTAGAATCGATAGGGTTTTTCCCGGACCCCAAGCGACGGGCTGGGATGATTCTCACATATTGTTCGCTCGTGGCTATGAGGATCAATTTTCATGGAAACAAACCAGAATCACGTTTGTTTTGTATATTATTTTGGCCATAATATCCAAAGATTCCCAAATAGGACCTTAGGTTGGTAAAGAGTGTCCGAGAGATAATTATGTTCAATAGGGACAAAGTGACACAGTGATGGTTGTCTATACCGATATCACTTGTAAGGTGAAGATACAGTTGCACAATGATGTTTACTAGCTAAATATGGAGATATGTGGAATTGATTGTATTGGTGATTTGTGGTAGGTTGGAGAAAAACAACAATTCTCTATGTTGTTATGAGAACTAAAGGTGGATTTGATGGTGTGTATCTATTATCTATTTAAAATCGTGGAAGGTATATTTTTTATTAAAAAAATATGTACACCCTTACATTCCTGTAGAACGGTTGCATTATGCCAAGGGTTAGAGAGAAAAAATCAACCCCTACCCCACCCCCGGTGATTGTAAGTAAGGAGGATATGGAGACATTCATCAGCTCTATGGAATAGTCTGTCTGATTTGATATAGAAAGTTCTTACTACTAGAAAACACGCATTCCATCCTGCATAATTATACCAGTATAATGGTTGAACCGGTACTAATACATACACATTAGTACAGGTTGAGATCGCCAATCGACGCTAATGTGTGTCGGCCATATTAGTATATATTGGTGATACAAACTTATACTAATGTATGTCGGGCACAAATAATGTGTGGGGCATTAAATGCAAAGTGTAAGGTGATATGTCGAATCTCCCTTTATACTACTTCAAAGTGTTCTACACATATTCATGTTTAACACATTTCGCAACAAGTTGCAGAACACATGTAAAGTCACGAGAAAGTTAAATGCAAACTCATATAAGAATTAACGATAGGAGTTGATCCACAGGCTACGTACCAACCACCACCTACGCCAGCCAGCATAGTTTGTAACTTTGCATGAAAAAAAACTCATCATGACATACATAATCCCAATGAAAAATTCCTTAATGGAGGGTTTAAATAAAATTTTGATTGTGTTTTTTGCTAAACTAAGACAACACTTGAATATATTTGGATAGTACTTTTTGGAAACATTTTTATGAAGGTAGGACAATTTTTATAAATCGAAATAAATGTTTAATGTTCAAGAGAAAGAGGTTCCGGATCTAGGATGAAACTGTGACTGCCAAAAGTAAGAACTATTACAAAAGGAAAAAATTTACAGCTTCAATTGCAACAAAAGTTATTGAAGTGGAAAAAAACTATATAAATAGAACAAATCATGGAAACTCATAACAGTAGAAATATTTGTATAAAATAAAAATATGTTCAGTCATACAAAAATGTGAAGAAAAAAATATTGGTAGAATGAACACCTGGGCTGTACAGTATAATAGTTTAAGCTAAGTATGAAGAAGATAGAATTCAGTCCCTATTCAGTTTATCTAACAATTTTAACCACTAATAAAACATAGAATTGCGAGGGGATTGGTCAGATAGGTGGAGATTTCAAATTTGTTCGACTGGGCAGACTATTTCAATTGCGCTTAATCCATCTGGGTCCCTCGTGTATCTTCTTTCTTTTCAAACAATCAGAATCAAGAGTCCAAGGGAAAAAAACTTAGGGTCTTTTCACTTTAGGATTCAATCCATCTCATTCCGCCTGTTTTTAAAGAAGACCCACGACATGTTGTTGGCTTTTGTATTAGTGTCTCAACGTCTCAGTGATAGAGCAAACTAAGTTGACATTGTTAGCGACTGACCCCCTCGCAACAAACTTGTGCCAAAGTTCCGTTTATACAATTGAAATTCAATGAAAGTAGATCTAAAAGAAGCTATAATCAGTTTATGAAGGTATGTCCTATTACAAATTGTGTTAGAGTCAAAGAAAAAAAACAAAATTGGGAAGCACAAGTTTTTCTTTTGAAAAAAAAGAGAACACAAAATAGGGAGACAAGAAAAAAAAGTAGAAGCACTGATGAAACACACAAAGCTTGTGAAAGAGGTTAACAATAGCTGATCCCACGATGTTGGCGTTCAAACGCTCGGAAAGATCGCCGAAGAACACGAGGTGGTCGCGTCGCGTGGAAACCGCGGCGTGTCCGGTTCTGCGATATCCGAGTCACTGAGGGATCGGGGTGCAAAAACCACGCGCCATGTTGGACGGAGACGGACGGGAAGATAATTAAAGGCGAGGGAAGGGCGGCAGAAAATCCCCCAAGCAACTCACCCACCCACCCCGTCCGTCCACCCCTCTCCCCGGCTGCTCCTCCGCCACACCGCGCGCGGCGGTGTTGACCCACCCCACCCCGCCCGTCCCTCCCCCCACCACCATCAGCGCTGGAGGAGGCGGCGGCCAAGTCCCCTGGACCCTTCGGCGGCGGCGGCGGCGCGCGGTTATGCCGAGAGGCTCCCAGGTGCGCCCAATTCGAGCCTCGTTCGGTCGGAATTGATTGATGCGGGGGGAGCGGCGGGGGTGGGTTGGGTGGGTTCAATTTGGGCTCTAGGCGGGTTGGGATTCGGCGAGGTCGATCGGGAGGGGGGATCGTGCGACGGTTGACCGATCGGCGCGGCGTGTCGTGAGATCCGGGGAAGGGATCAGGGGAGCGATTCGTGTGATCTGATCCGTGCGAGATTCGCGAGCTCCGGGGGCTGCTCTGGTTCAAATTTCGTGCGCGTAGGGGTCGTATCGGTGTTTGATTTGTGAAATTTGACCGTGGTTCGCTATTTTGTTAGGGGTTCGGTTTGTTTAGGGTTTCGTCTCCATTCTGGTGCGTTATCATGCTCAGTTACGCATCGGTTAATGATCGTGCCGGTTTCACGGCGCGATGGCTAATTGGTTTGTTTTGAGGGACTGCGCAGCTTGTGATAGATGTAAATTTTGGTGTACCACTAATTATGTCCAATTCATGTGCTTTTATCGTATCAGAAGTTTATGCTAATTGGCACTGGTGTATTTCAAGATGTTCAACATGAGAGATGAAAGCATCAGTTGAATCAAATTGTTGAGACCTTTGAGCGCAGTTCCAATTGATAAATACAGCATTGTTTATTGTAGGAGAATCCCTAGGCATCAGCTGTTGTTGAATGCATCCATGCATGCTTGCTCTCTATTTATTTTATTTTGATTCTTCTCCGTGCTCTGCCTGATCAACATAATCTATGTAGTTTGGTTCTGTTGTCCTGGGTAACTTCTTTTTCACATGTTCAGAGCCTGGTGATTTGTTGCTTAATTACCACTTCCTATACTGATGCAGGTTTCATCGCCGCACTCTGCTGGAATTATAGCATTTTCGCCAAGGATATGGAGTACACCCCTTACGCAGCAAGTTCCTCTGTATCCCACATCTCGCTGCTCGAGGAAGTTCTTGGCTGGAGGTTTTGTCTTTACGGAGACTTCCTTGTCATCTCTTTTGTCAACTGCACCTGAGGATCAAACTGCTCTTAGCGACTGCCGTGCCTGGTCCCATGCTGTCAGACATTAGAGTTGCCTAGTGATTACAGTGCAGCTGTAGCACACTCATTTGAGCATGGTGGATCTGTTTCTCTGGCAACATTTTGGTAATCTTTGTCTTGGCACTGGTCAGCCAGCAAAAGTTACCGTCGAGACATCTTTGGACACTTGGATATAACACTTAGAGCTTTCTCCTCACATATAAGCTCTAGGTATCCTTTCACCGGAGAAGATATTGACATTATTATATACCCTGCCTTTCTCTATTCTCATGCATCTTTTTTCCTCAGCAGGTTCTGGTTTTCTTTGTTGCTGCTAGCTTTGTTCTACCCTGTCACCGTAAGTTCTCAGTTTGATCAGCCCAAAGTTTGGTGTGTATTGGTTACACGTCATCAAGCTTCACTTGCGATGGCATAACCTTAGGTACTTGTGCACTTCTTAATGTAGACCTGGTCCATTCCTTGTTCGTCTGTACTGCAAAATTAGAAAATGTAATTCTATTTACTTTTAGAATTCCCTGATCCATTATCTGCTAATTTCAGAGGAGAGGTGTTCAAGATTTTGTTGTCACAAATCATGGGTATTGCTTACAGAGCTTTGAGAAGAGTCTCCAGTGACTTTGGTGCTCTAACATCCAAAGACACTGCTGTCATACATATATGAGTCTTGTTTGTGACTATACAACTGTTCTAAAATAAGAGCAGTTTTGTGGACCACCTGCTAATAAAATGGAGAGGTAACTATCCTCCATCCTCAGTTGATTATGACTTGGAATCCTGTCAAAGTTGTTTTGGATGTCTGCTTACCTCATTTTTGTATTGAGTTGCAGGTATACGATTATCAAGGAAGTTGGTGATGGAACATTTGGGAGTGTTTGGCGCGCTATCCATAAAGAAAGTGGTGAAGTGGTATGTCATTCGGCTTGCCCTTTTTTTTCTTTTGTTACAATTGTTTTTTTTTTCAGTAGCCACAGTTTGGTTGCCCATTCCTCTGCCTTCTTACCTCATCGACATACATATATTGATAGGTTGCGATCAAGAAAATGAAGAAAAAATATTATTCTTGGGAAGAGTGCATAAACCTCCGTGAAGTGAAGGTGGTTGTTGCTTTATGACCTATCTAATATCTATCATGTTTTCTGTGGCATTCTCTTGAGTTACTTTTTGTTAAATTGTTATCAGTCCCTGCGAAGGATGAACCATCCAAACATTGTGAAGCTCAAGGAAGTCATAAGGGAGAATGACATGTTGTTCTTTGTTTTTGAGTACATGGTATGGTCAATTCATAACCCTTGTTTATGCGTTGTTTCTGTGCTTGTAGTCTGTGAGGTGACTGTGGTTTGTGTTTTTTGTTCATTGTGGTGATCTTAGGAATGCAATCTCTATCAGCTGATGAAGACCAGAGGGAAGCCCTTCTCTGAGACTGAAGTCCGAAATTGGTGCTTTCAAATATTTCAAGCTCTGAGTCACATGCATCAACGTGGATATTTTCACCGTGACCTTAAGCCTGGTATTGTGATTTTGCACTGGATTTTACATTTAATGTTACAACAGTTGAGCTCTGTGCACTGTTTGTTGCAAAAACAAAGCTCTCACATATGAGCTCAAACACAGTTGTCTTGTAATTTTTTTAATGTGAGCTTCATCCTTTTAGTATACATGTGTTTGTTAAGTTAAAGAAGCCTTGTATGAATTCAAGCTTAAAATTGCTTTAGTTAGATAAGGATATTGTGGTTTACCCTCCGGTGATTTTTATATTCTGTGAATAGTTTAAGTATTGATGAACTTGCAACTTCAATAAAAGTTCTGTTCATGCCCAGTGTGTGATGTAGTTAAATAGAGTGGTTCATTACAGAACCAGAACCAGGAAGTGCATCATGGATTCATGGTAAGCTGTGTGTGTATAAGAGCAAAAGAAATAAAAAAGTGAAACTAATGAAATATTCGAGTACCGATCCTTATTTAATGTACATGTAATCTTTCCATCTGGAATGTGTTCAGTGTTATCAAACATCAACCTTCATTACTGATCTTGTAATTTATGCAATTTCAGAAAATTTGCTGGTTACTAAGGAGCTCATCAAGATAGCGGATTTTGGGCTTGCTCGTGAGATTTCTTCTGAACCACCTTATACAGAATACGTGTCCACTCGTTGGTAGGCTATGTTTCAAGTCTTATATTTGCTTACAATTAAAATGCACCAAACAATAGATTAAATGTGCTGATGTTTTACTATTAACTAGGTATCGTGCCCCTGAAGTTCTTCTTCAAGCTACTGTTTATAATGCAACAGTTGGTAAGTGGAGAATAATATGCCTTTACCACAAATCAAGAAAGTAAAATTGGTGCCATTTTATTAATATGTTTGTTCCTCATCACATTTTCAGACATGTGGGCCATGGGTGCCATTATTGCGGAGCTTTTTTCACTTCGACCCCTTTTTCCTGGATCAAGGTACACGTGTGCCAACTAATCAAACATATAAAACTCCCTAATGAACTGGGGCTGCTTGCTAGGACAAGTATGCATAAGTGATATAGTTAATGTTAGCCATATATTAATAAAAGATAATAGAATATAATGCTGCCCTTTCTGTATCAAAATAGTAATATGCTTTACGGAAAGGTGATCTTGAATAACACCCGATTCTCAGCAGCAACTGATTATGCTGCTCCAAAGTTACTATTTCTATACATAAGGGTTATCTAACTCCCATGTTTTATCTTCTTCAGTGAAGCAGATGAACTTTACAAAATCTGTAGCATTCTTGGCACTCCAAATCAGCGTACTTGGCCTGAAGGTCTGCAGCTTGCAGCATCTATCGGTTTTCAGTTTCCTCAGGTATAGAGATGGATCTTTCCCTCTCTCTCTCTCTGGTAAGATCTTAGTGATTGTTACTGTTACTTAAACGTGCTATACCATATTTGTACAGTGTGAAAGCATACATCTTTCGGAAGTGATTCCCTCGGCGAGTGAAGATGCAATCAACCTTATTTCGGTAAATGTCGACATTCAATATTTCCTACCTCTATGCTTAAATTGTACCTACCTTTTTGTTGTTTAAATGTCCAATGTAAATAATGGATAACAAATTATCTCCTACAGTGGCTTTGCTCATGGGATCCACGGAGAAGGCCAACAGCAGTGGAGGTTTTGCAGCATCCCTTCTTCCAGGTCATATATCTGACAGATTTTCATACTACTTGATGATGAATTAATTTACTTCCTGACCTTACCATCATCATGTGTTGCAGCCATGCTTCTATGTCCCTCCTTCGCTTCGTTACAAATCAACTGGATATGCATCAACACCACCATCAGGTATCTCACTATCCTTCAGATCTGCACATTCATGTTCTTTCTCATTAGTACATCAGGTATCTCCCTATCCTTCAGATCTGCACATTCATGTTCTTTTTCATTAGTACATCATTTATAAACAAGTTACTATAATGGATCTGTACGTTTTTTTCCATTAGTACATCATTTTTAAACAAGTTAATATAATGGATCTTTACTTTTGTAGTTGGGGCTAAAGGAGCTGTGGACCAGAAGAATGCTAGGAGGTACTCCATGGGGACTGTACCCAATGGGAGGCCAACAGTTAATTACTCGTATCTTAGCAATAATGCTCCAGTAAGAGCAGGTACTCCATTCGGTCTGGCATAGCGTACTCAGTTTTCTTATAAGGATTTGTGGCTTTGCTTCTGGAGTTCATACTTTTCCTGACTTGTCAATGTTGCAGCTGGTGTGCAAAGGAAATTGGAGTTGGATCATCAGGTGAATATAATATCTTTTGTTGTTCATATTGTTGGTTGCTACATTTTCAGCAACTCGAGACCTTTTTTTTAGAGGGAGCTCGATAATTTATTATCTTCTGCACTCTGCAGCCACCTGAGGCTAACCACAAAGTGACAAAGGCGAACGTGATGAATCAGTCTTGGTCCAGAGCAGCAGCTGTAAGGAGTAATGGTGAGTCCTGCTTCCTCACATTCTGTTTGCATACCTGAAGCGAGTCTGGTTACTCTGGAATAACATGGCAAACTTTGATCCATAGGCAATTACCTCGCCAAGGACCAGAGCCCCCGCGCACCTGACCTTGCTGAGAAGCTGTCTCAGTTGTCAATGGGCCCCAACAGGGTGTCTGGTTTGGGTCCCGAGAGGTTCACAGACCTGAAGGCCAGAACCCACGGGAGCGCTATCAAGCGCCCCTTGCCCGTGGGATCCAGGGCGTGGCCCAGCCCGGCCGACCCCTTCCGGCGCCCCTATGAGATGCCAGGCGACAGGGCTCTCCTTCAGAGGAAGCTCGTGAGCTGAAGCCTCCAAGAAACGGATTCGACGTCCCCGCCTTCACCCCAAGTGTCGCCACTACAGTTCACCACTCCCCCTCAGAATAAACCATCAAGCTTCTTTGCAGCTACAGATGTTGCCCAGTGCCCAACAGTGTCTATTGCCGTGCTTGTTCGTGATGAGTAATAAGAGGCGTCCCGGCTCGTGCATTACGTTAACCCTTGGGTGACCTACGAGAGCCGCTGGATTCGTCTCCCTCCTCCATGGGACATTGTGTTTGATTATGCTTTCTGTTCTGTGCTATACATTGTGTCTGGGACACATGCTTGTTATTGTTAAGCTGTTCCTACATTTGCCTGCTCGTTTGCTTGTTCAGTCGGTCTTGTATGAATCGTGACATGCGGCTAATACAAAACGGTTTGCAGTATCAGCTTGTTTTCAGTTGCATCTCCTGTTTCTTTTCTATATTGTGCTATAATGCCGTCTTGATTGCTGGCAGCAAGCGGATACATAGGTTTCTGGGCAAACAATACTACATGCAGGTATGTGAGGCGAGTGAGGTGACGGACGGGGAGAGGCATGGCCGCCGCTGCTGCCGCAAAGCTTTGTTGCACGACGTGACGCCGTTGTGAGTACCGATGCGGGGTGGGCTCTGCCGCCCTGGGCATTATGGTCGGCGTGATTGATTTCCTGCTTCCTCAGGGCATCACGTTTGACTATGCCCTTTAAGATGGAAGCGACATCTGCCACTGCCAATGGCTCGCCAACACCGGCAGCGCCGCAGCCTTTTCGGCCATGCAACGTGCCGGTTTCAGCTCAAAAGCTGCTGCGAACTTCGGAGCCATTCCGCCGCCCCCTCTTTTCAGCTAGCTGCGCACGAGAGGCCCGGCCAGGGCAGGTCTCACTACTCTCACGTGCAGCCTTTCCTCTCTCCTCAAGCTTTCTTTTCTCTTACCTTTTGTCCTTTCAAAAAAAAGAGGAGATAATGAATCAACGCATCAGAACGTTAGACCGACCACAGCGGATGGAGCATCCTCTCCCCCATCCCTATTCCCTACCCCACCTCCCACTCTGTCTACAGTGCTTGCTACAGTATGATTCCGTCCTTTACTCGTCCATTTACTCGATCCGCTGTGGTCAGTCTTACGTCCGTGTTGAATTCGTACGAGGAGAAAAAAAGGGGCCTATCGCGAACACGAACCCAAGATCAGGGCCCTGATTGGTTCGAAGTAGTACAAGTAGCACAAAAATTTTGACCAATAATTAGGGGTACTAAATAAAGGCAATTTACAAAACTAACTCCACAACCCTGCGCTACTTCGCGAGACGAACCTAATGAGGCCTTTGACCGCACGATTAGAGGATGGTTACTGTAGCATCACTGTAGCCAATCATCGATTAATTACTATCATTAGATTCGTCGTGAAAAGTTACACCCGTAGTGGCGACACTCCTCCGTAGCACCCGAGTCAGACAACGTCAGGCCTCCATTCCTCACAGTGGCTGCGACCGGAGTCCCGTCCGCCAACTCCGGTCACTGCTCCGCCATTCCGGACGCTGTGGCGACACTGTGGGAACCTGCGACGCAGTGCGAGATGTGCTCGGCACTGCTCCAACCACTGTGCTGTCAACTCCCAGTACTTCCTTCACACTTTCCCCTCCGTGGAACCCTCGAACGGCATGGGCACGACCCTCGGAAGCGGCTCCGACCTTGACCAGGACAAGACCCTGGCCTGCAGGACCCTCGGAACATCGCCACGCCATGCCTGGAGGATGGTACCCCCTACAGCAACCACCACGCCGCCCGCTGGAGCTACAAGGACGCCGGCGCGATCTCCGCAAGGCCAAGGACGACGCCCAGGACGACTGCCACGCCAGGCGCCATACCCTGCAGTATACTTTCTACAGTGCTCGACCTCTGCACCCCCGCGATTCGGGAAGAAGACGACGACTTCCGCGATCTCCTGTGCATGTACACCGCCCCTCCTTGTGTCTATAAAAGGATCTTCGGGATCTGGCAGAATACAACACTCAGCACCACTCACAGAGCACATACGCTCTTCTGAGCCCCGATATTGGCACTCGCCTTAATCAACTCCTCCTCTAGCAGAGACCTGGGAGCTTCCCTCCCTCTCTCGCCTCGCTTGTACCCCCTACTACAGGCACCCCCGGTGCAAGACAGTATAGTGCTCTCGCACACCCCTTTGCTGGACGTACGGCCCCCGCGGCCGGAACCAGGATAAACCCGTGCGTGACTGTGTTGCCTCCTGCATTTACCATCTGGGACGAGGAACACGCGGCATCATTACTAGTTGGGTCCGGACCACCGGGTCAGGACACCGACAGTTGGCGCGCCAGGTAGGGGCCGCTGCATGACATTTCTCTTTTGTTCCCATTTGATCTCCAGGGATGGTGAACAGATCCAACCCATTTCCCATGGGTGCCTCGGATCCGCTCCCAGCGGGATATGAGATTTGGTTCGGGAGTCTTGAGTTCAGGGCAACTGGCAACGGTTACCTCATGGAGCTCCTCTCGCCCAGACGCAACACCGGCACTCCGACTTTACCAGCCCGGTGCAACAGGCGCTCGGGCCAGCGCTCGCGACAAGCGCGCATGGAGCGGCGCAGGGCGGCATGCCTCAGCTCCCCCACGTGGATTGAGGTTGGCATGTCGCAGCTCAACGTCTCGGCCGACGGTGCCACCACTTCGTCATCACGTGTTCCGGTGCCATCTGCGCCGGCACCACCATCGACTGCAGCCCCAGTGCCTCCCAGGGAGGGCGTGACTGCGCCGTCGCCCTTTCCCTTCGGGATGCGCAATGCTGCCACCTACGACTCTTCATCCAGCACCAACTTCACCAAATACGAGTATCTGCCGGGTCATCACCTCCTCTCAATCTGCAACCTCATCGCGTCATCTCCTGACGACTCCTACCCCGAGATGGTGGGCTCGATCGCCGACGACATCAACTTCTTCATGGACAACTTCATGGCCGAAGAGGCCGAGGACTACTACGGGGTCCGTGACCTCGATGCTTTCCGCTCGTTCCAGCTCGCAGCGGCGTACTGCCTCACCTGCTCTGAGGACTCCAGCGAGGGGGATTACGATCCCACTCGGGCGTGCTTCATGGTCGAGCTTGTGGACGGGCAAATCCATGACGTTGTGGGCAACGACGGGAACGGCGGGGCAGACGCGCAAGCAAACCAAGCGGTGGTGCCTGCCGCGACCCCTTCTTCTTCGTCAAGATCGGCGGCGTGGCAGGCACAGCTGGCTCAACTCAAGGAACTTCAAGCCAAGCTCGATGAGCAGCGCCGGCAGACACAGGAGCTGCGCACCGTACTCGAGCAGCAGCGCACTGCGCGTGGCGCACATGCCCAAGCGGCGTGGCGCGTCGCCCGGGAGCGGATCCTAGCCGACGACAACGTCGACAAACCACCGGAATTGAAAACGGCCGGCGAAAAACTCGTCGCTGCGGCCTACCTACTCCAAGCAATGCCCGAGCCATCGACGACTTCGGGTCGCAACCTGCGCCGCAAGGCACAGGTGCTCATCGAGCAGGCTGCGGTGCAGCAAGCTGAGAGCTCTGCGTCTCGAATACGTATGCCGGTGGGACAGCACAGCAGGACCACGAGGCTTCGGTGCACACTCCACCAGGAGGGAAGAGAAAGGCAGCCGCAGCAGACGGTGCGAAGGCACCCTCGGTGCACGACTGCATCGGAAGGACTTCCGCAAGGGAGCGACTCCACGACACGCGCGGACACGCCGGCGACGGCGACGCCCACAACATCATCAATGACAGGAAGTACACCCCTCGACGGGGTGGTCGCTTCGACCCCGAGCATGACAGGGGCGAGTCACCGAAGCCTCCGGGCACCCGTGTGTTCAGCCGGGAGATTCGTACCGCTCCCTTTCCCCCGCGCTTTCGACAGCCCACCACCCTCGTCAAGTACTCGGGCGAGACCGATCCCGCGGTCTGGCTCAACGACTACCGCCTAGCATGCCAGCTAGGCGGTACGATGGACGACGCGGTCATCATCCGCAACCTCCCCCTTCACCTCGCTGATGCCACACAAACGTGGCTCGAGCACTTGCCCGCGGACCAGATCCACAACTGGGCCGACCTAGTCAAGATCTTCATGGGCAACTTCCAGGGCACTTAGAAAGCGCCCTGGGAACTCTTGGGACCCCAAAGGGTGTTGGCAGAAAGCCAATGAGTCCCTGCGCGACTACGTGCGGCGCTTCTCCAAGCAATGCACCGAGCTCCCCAGCGTCACCCACGTCGAGGTTATCAACGCTTTCCTCGAAGGCACGACGTGCAGGAACCTGGTGCACGAGCTTGCGCGAAGCCGTCCCGCCAGTACCAAAGAGCTGTTCGATGCCGCCACCAACTACGCCGCTGGCGAGGAGGCAGTTGGTGCCATCTTTAATGACAAGGCGAACAAGCGCAAGGAAGATGCGCCCGTAGAGGGCAGCAGCGCCAAGACCAACACCCCCGCCAAGAAGCAAAAGCGGGGGAAGAAAGGAAAGAAGCTGGCCCCACCGAACCAGCGTAGACTGGGACAGGCGGAGGACTCCGACGAGGCCTTCATCGCCGCCCCGGACCGCAAAGGACCTCGAGGCCCCCCTCGAGGCGGTGGCGGCCTATTCGACGATATGCTCAAGAAGCTGTGCCCTTACCACAATGGCTCGGTCAACCACACCCTCGAGCAGTGCGAGATGCTTCGGAAGTACTACAACCGTGTCGCATATCGCGACGAGGACAAGAAGAAGGACGCTGGCGACAAGGGTGGAGACGACGAGTTCCCCCCGGTGGAGAATGCCTTCTTCATCTTCGGAGGGCCGACGACGAACGTGACCTCTCGGCAGCGCAAGCGTGAGGGCCGGGAAGTCTTCTCCGTCACCAAGGCCATGCCATCCTACCTCGGCTAGTCGGAGGACACAATTTCCTTCGGCCACGAGGACCACCCCGACTATGTCCCACACCCGGGACAGTACCTGCTTGTTGTCGACCCCATCATCGGCAACACTCGCTTCTTCAAGGTGCTCATGGATGGAGGCAGTAGCCTCAACATCATGTACGCCCACACCTTAGAGCTCATGGGGATCGGATTAGACAAGCTCCGCCCCAGCAAGTCGCCATTTCATGGCATTGTGCCGGGGAAGCGAGTCCAACCCCTCGGCCTGATCGACCTACCCGTCTGCTTCGGCATGGCAGCTAACTTCCGCAAGGAAGTACTCACCTTTGAGGTGGTGGGGTTTCGGGGAGCCTACCACGCCATCCTTGGGCGTCCCTGCTATGCCAAGTTCATGGCCATCCACAACTACATCTACCTCAAGCTGAAGATGCCGGGTCCAAAGGGTGTCATCACTGTCGGCTCCTCGTTCGAACACGCCTACGAGTGCGACGTCGAGTGCGTCGAGCACGCGGAGGCTCAAGTAGAGGACGAGGCCCTCGCAGCCACCCTCGACAAGATGGCAAGCGAGGCCTTGGACTCCACGCACCGGCATGCGGGCAGCTTCGAACCCGCCGAGGGTATCAAGAAGGTGCCCCTCAACCCGAATCACCCAGACGACAAGGCGTTGCAGGTCAGCGCCACCCTCGACAGCAAATAGGAAGTGGTGCTCGTCGACTTTCTCCGCGCCAACGCAGACATCTTTGCGTGGGGCCCCTCAGACATGCCTGGCATACCGAGGGAGGTCGTCAAACACTCCCTTGACATCCGACCCAACTCCAAGCCGGTGAAGCAGTGCCTGCGACGCTTCGACGAGCTCAAGCGCCGGGCGATCGGCGAGGAGCTAAAGAAACTTCTGGCGGCCGGATTTGTCAAGGAGGTATTCCATCCCAAGTGGCTAGCTAATCCTGTATTAGTGAAGAAAAAGAATGGAAGTTGGAGAATGTGCGTAGACTACACTAGTTTAAATAAAGCATGTCCGAAGGTTCCCTTTCCTTTGCCGCGTATTGATCAAATCGTTGATTCAACTGCGGGATGCAAACTTTTATCCTTTCTTGACGCTTATTCTGGTTACCACCAAATCAAGATGAAAGAGTCCGACCAGCTCGTGACCTCTTTTATCACACCATTCGGCATGTACTGCTATGTCACGATGCCTTTTGGTCTCAGAAACGCCGGAGCTACATACCAGCGGTGTATGCTTCACGTATTCGGGGACCATATCGGGCGGAATGTAGAGGCATATGTCGATGACATCGTTGTAAAATCTAGGAAGGCGGACGACCTGGTCGCTGATCTCAGGATCGCGTTCGATTGCCTAAGGGCCAAAGGGGTAAAACTCAACCCGGAAAAATGCATTTTCGGGGTACCTCGAGGCATGCTCTTGGGCTTCATTGTCTCCTAGTGGGGCATCGAGCCCAACCCTGAAAAAGTCGAGGCCATCACACGGATGGGACTGGTCCGAGACTTGAAGGGGGTACAGAGGGTCATGGGCTGCCTCGCAGCTCTCGGCCGTTTCATCTCACGCCTCGACGAAAAAGACTTGCCTCTGTAATGACTCCTGAGGAAAATTGAGCGCTTCACGTGGACCCCCGAGGCTCAAGAAGCCCTCGACAGGCAGAAGGCATCGCTCACTCATGCCCCCATTCTCACAGCACCCATAGACGGCGAGCCCCTCTACCTGTACGTGGCTGCGACGACCCAAGTGGTCAGCGCGGTGATCATTGTCGAAAGACAAGAGGAGGGCCATGCTCTGCCTGTCCAATGGCCGGTGTACTACATCAGCGAAGTATTGTCCGAAACCAAGACACGTTATCCGCAGATCCAGAAGCTGCTATACGCGGTGGTCTTGGCTCAGCGCAAGCTGCGCCACTACTTCGAGGCCCATCCCGTCACCGTGGTCTCGTCTTTCCCTCTAGGAGAGATAGTCCGGAACAGGGAAGACGAGGGTAGAATTGCCAAGTGGTCCGTGGAGCTGATGGGAGAAACTCTCACCTACGCGCCTCACAAGGCGATCAAGTCCCAAATCTTGGCCGACTTCGTCGTTGAATGGACGGAAACTCAGCTGCCCCCACCGCAAATCCAAGCTGAATGCTGGACCATGTACTTCGATGGGTCGGTGATGAAAACCGGCGCCGGTGTCGGCCTCCTCTACATCTCACCCCTCGGAGAGCACATGCGCTACGTAATTTGCCTATACATCCCTGCGTCCAACAACATGGCGGAGTACGAGGCCCTCCTCAGTGGCCTCCGCATCGCCATCGAGCTCGGCGTCAAGCGCCTCGACGTACGTGGTGACTCTCATCTCATCATCGACCAAGTGATGAAGAAGTCTAGCTGTCACGACCCAAAGATGGAGGCATACTGCAACACAGTATGCCACCTCGAAGACAAGTTCGACGGCCTAGAACTCAACCGCGTCCCGCGCAAGTACAACCAGGATGCCGACGAATTAGCCAAGATCGCGTCAGGGTGGACCACCGTCCCCCCGAACATCTTTGCTCGCGACATCGCCAAGCCCTCCGTCGATTTCAAGGATCTGGCGGAACCGGGCCCCTCAAACGCCGAGCCCCCCCCAGCGGGAACCCCTCGGCGGATGAGTCCGAGCCCATGGAGACTGAACCGAGGCACCCTCGGAGGATGAGGGCGAGGCAATGCAGATCGACAAGGCTCCACTTTTGCAAGACTGGCGCGACCAGTACCTCGACTGGATCAACCAAGGGGTGCTACCCTCGGATCGCGAGCTAAGTCTTTCATCTTGATCGACGACGAGCTGTACAAGCACAGTCCCTCGGGCATTTTGCAGCGATGCATCCCCATCCCCGAGGGCAAGGAGCTGATCCGGGACATCCACGCTGGCATCTGCGGCCACCACGCCGCGCCGCGCACCCTCGTGGGCAATGCATTTCGACAGGGCTTCTACTGGCCCACAGCGGTCGCCGACGCCACTAACATTGTGCGGACCTGCGAGGGTTGCCAGTTCTACGCCCGAAAGACACACCTCCCGGCTGTAGCGAAAATGGTCTCTCATGCCGTATTTCAATATAATGTTTTGGTGATTGATATAGTCAACACAACACTTGGACTAATATGATTGTTAAGATGACCATTCTCAGGCTTTTAGGTTCAAGTGATGACAAAGAGAAGATAGGCGTAGCTAGGCCCGAAGGGCCGCCCCTACGGTGGTTCCGCCCCTTCGGTCCAAGGGACAAAGAATTGAAGAGACCCTCAAAGAAACCAAGTCAAAGAAATCAAGACAGGGATACTTTAGTATCACCGGTTGAACCGACGCTAAGAAAATCACATACGTCGGTGCATTGACTTGGAGCACAACGAGATACTTTAGTATCACCGGTTGAACCGACGCTAAGAAAATCACGTACGTCGGTGCATTGACTTGGAGCACACCAGGAAGTTTGGTTTCACCGGTTGAACCGACGTTAGGGAAGTTGAGTACGTCGGTGCAATGGACCCAGAAGCTGAGGCAATGTCTGTCGTGGCTCTAGGAGGAGGGCCACATCCGGGTGGCGTAGAGCACCCGCCTAATCCCTGTGGGTGGTTACACGGGGAGTGTAAGCGATATCTCAGATCTATGCATGAAGTAGGCACATAAGAACACTCGAGGATTAGAGTGGTTCAGGCCGCCGGAGCGTAATACCCTACGTCCACTGTGAGTAGTATTGCCCTTGAGTCTGTGGATGAGTCTATCCTCTGCCCCCAGTCCCCTTCCAGACTTGAGTCCCTCTCTAACGGGCGTCTCCCTTTTATAGCGTAAGGGAGGCGCGTACACAGGTGTTGCTCCCCGACAGGTAGGCCCAACGAGGATGTATGGTATACCACAAAATATACATTAATGGTGCTACAGTGGTTGAGGATCTCTTCGTCGGATATGCTTCATCACACTGTAGACTCTCTCACCGAGGGGGGTCTTCACCTGTCCCATCGGTGAGGCACCCATTGAGGCGGTGTAGGTTGCGGCGTAGACTGTTGGGTCTACCGCGTAGGCATTTTGATACTCCGTCGCCGAGTTGTCGTGTCTAACTGGCATAGTAGACTGACATATGCGGCGTGGATGGCGCCAGCGACTGCACTGTGCGCCTTGGTAACACGCGACCAACAGTGCAACCTGGCAAAAGCCGTCTCGGGCTCTGCTGTGGCAAAGCGCACTTCCGTCTACCGCATTGAATGCGGTAGGTAGGCGAGTCTTCCAGGGGAAGCCATGCGGCCCCGCGTGCGTGCCCGCACCTGCGGACACGTGGCAGCTCTGGACCAGCCCCAGGCGGGGTGTTGGCGCCATCCCGCTGTGGGGTCCAGATAGTATATGGGGGTCCGGGACCCAGCGAGGGTCCGGTACTCCCTGGGAGGTCCAGGGCTCCACGGGAGGTCCGGGCCCCCCAGCTGTTTTGGCTGAGGGCTACCTCCTTCCGGGACACGTGGCGTCACCGGACCTTCCTCAAGCGGGGAGCGGGTCCGGGGCCGTTTGCCGGGAGAGTAGGGCTCCGGACCACAGGGGTCCGGCTGCTCGGCCGTTAGGGCGTAGTTAAGGATAACTACGAGACTCTTGCCTAGACACAGCAAGAGGGGGTACCCCAGTCCTGGGGTACCGACTGTGGCCCCCGGGCCCACCTCGAGAGAGGTACGAACCCGCGGGTGGGGCCACCATCAAGATGTGTTTCCACGCAATTTGGCTGTGTCGGCGTGCTTATGTCGAGAGCGGGTGCTCCGGATCCCTTGGAGGCCGGAACACCTTTTGCCAGGTTCGGGTACTAGAGCGCTCTCCGCAGGGTGGCTAAGGTGCAGGTTTAGGGTACGGAACCAAGCAAAGCGGCTGCACGGACCTCGAACCACCCAGGGAGCAAGCACAACTTCCCCGGACCCGGCTCCTGGCGACCGTGGCGAGCGGTCTCCGCCGGAGCGGGCCATCGGAGTGGACTTGAGTCGACCATGGCAAGCGGTCTCCGTCGGAGCGGGCCACCGGAGTGGACTTTAGGCGACCGTGGCGAGCGGTCTCCGCCGGAGGGGGCCACCGGAGTGGACTTTAGACGACCGTGGCGAGCGGTTTCCGCCGGAGCGGGCCACCGGAGTGGACTTTAGACGACCGTGGCGAGCGGTCTCCGCCGGAGTGGGCCACCGGAGTGGACTTTAGCTGTTGCTGACGATCCCATGAATTACGCCACCGGACCTTGCAGTAAGGCGTAGGACACCATGCCTTATGCTAGAAAGGAGCCCGGGACCTCTAGGGACAACAGTCTCGGATACTAGGGGACTCGTAACAGAGCAGTGAAGTACGTAGGCTTAGGGTACATTACCAGGCTAAGCTATGCGGAGCTTCTCTACCCCAGGATACGGGCACCACTTCTCCTGAGCAGGTCCCTAGGGGTTCGAACTGCCTTCCAGCAATAAAAGAAAAGACTCCGTACGGGAGGAAGAAACATGCAAGCTGAATGGACATGTGCTATCAGGTTAATGTGAAGATAGGACTGAGAAAACAAATCTCCCCCATTACTTGATTCGTGGTGTACACCAGAGGTCGGGATTACGAGGGCGGACCTCTACCGCTCTGGACCACTTGCTGGTGTCGCCTGTTTGTGCGATGAAGCCAGAGGTCGGGTTTACAAGGGCGGACCTTTACCGCTATGGACCACACGTAGGCACCATATCATTACAAAGGAGAAACTAACTCAATCCTATCTAGTGGTAACCTAAAGCCGTCGTTCCGTGAGGCATGCACGTTCCTGGCCGGAGTGGAGCTGCCACCTTGGAGGTTCTTCTCGGCCGTCGGAGGCGAAGGCGTCCTGGACGTGCTTGTACAGCATCATCCAGCATCACCTTGGGAACTTGCATGGCTCTTCCCAGCACAAGAGTGGTCCCACGCTTAGATAGCATGGGAGCAAATTCTTTGGCTTTGAATGGGAGTGGCCCTGCCGTTGCCAGCTGCCGACGGAAGCCAGCCCGATGACCGCTCAAGGTGAGCTGAAGCCAGCTTGACCCCCAGGCTCAGCGGAAGGACGGGTGCTCGTTTGGATGAGCACGGAGCGTGGAGAAGGGCGGTCGTTCGCCGACCCCACCTTGATGCTGGCTCAGGGCCCCCGTGCCTCTCGGCAGAGGTCGAGGCGTGTCTGCAGCAGCACCGAGAGAGTCGGCTCCATCTCCATCTTGAGAGGAAACCTTGAGCCGACGTCGTGCCGACAGTGGGGGCTCCCGGTGGTTGCTTGAGAGAAAACCTTGGGCCGACGTAGGGGTGTCGCAGGGTGACGTGCTGCAGGCGTCGCCTCTGCGCGCCACCGTGCCGGCTCTGAGGTGTCATAGTGGCGATGCACAGCAGGCGCCGCTGCCGCGCACCACCGCACCAAGGACACTGTTGCCTCAGTGTCGGGGCATGCAGCGTAGGTGACGCCGTGCCATTCTCCATCTTCTCGTCATCGTTGCAGAGGATGAGCTCAACCTCAGAAACTAGGAGGAGAGCGAAGATCTGGCCAACGCTTGCGCGATCCCCACGGACGGCGCTAGATGTCGTGGCTCTAGGAGGAGGGCCACAGCCGGGTGGCGTAGAGCACCCACCTAATCCCTGTGGGTGGTTACACGGGGAGTGCAAGCGATATCTCAGATCTATGCATGAAGTAGGCACACAAGAATACTCGAGGATTAGAGTGGTTCGGGCCGTCGGAGCGTAATACCCTACGCCCACTGTGAGTAGTATTGCCCTTGAGTCTGTGGATGAGTCTATCCTCTGCCCCCAGTCCCCTTCCAGACTTGAGTCCTTCTCTAACGGGCGTCTCCCTTTTATAGCGTAAGGGAGGCGCGTACACAGGTGTTGCTCCCCGACAGGTAGGCCCAACGAGGATGTATGGTATACCACAAAATATACATTAATGGTGCTACAGTGGTTGAGGATCTCTTCGTCGGATATGCTTCATCACACTGTAGACTCTCTCACCGAGGGGGGTCTTCACCTGTCCCATCGGTGAGGCACCCATTGAGGCGGTGTAGGTTGCGGCGTAGACTGTTGGGTCTACCGCGTAGGCATTTTGATACTCCGTCGCCGAGTTGTCGTGTCTAACTGGCATAGTAGACTGACATACGCGGCGTGGATGGCGCCAGCGACTGCACTGTGCGCCTTGGTAACACGCGACCAACAGTGCAACCTGGCAAAAGCCGTCTCGGGCTCTGCTGTGGCAAAGCGCACTTCCGTCTACCGCATTGAATGCGGTAGGTAGGCGAGTCTTCCAGGGGAAGCCATGCGGCCCCGCGTGCGTGCCCGCACCTGCGGACACGTGGCAGCTCTGGACCAGCCCCAGGCGGGGTGTTGGCGCCATCCCGCTGTGGGGTCCAGATAGTATATGGGGGTCCGGGACCCAGCGAGGGTCCGGTACTCCCTGGGAGGTCCAGGGCTCCACGGGAGGTCCAGGCCCCCCAGCTGTTTTGGCTGAGGGCTACCTCCTTCCGGGACACGTGGCGTCACCGGACCTTCCTCAAGCGGGGAGCGGGTCCGGGGCCGTTTGCCGGGAGAGTAGGGCTCCGGACCACAGGGGTCCGGCTGCTTGGCCGTTAGGGCGTAGTTAAGGATAACTACGAGACTCTTGCCTAGACACAGCAAGAGGGGGTACCCCAGTCCTGGGGTACCGACTGTGGCCCCCGGGCCCACCTCGAGAGAGGTACGAACCCGCGGGTGGGGCCACCATCAAGATGTGTTTCCACGCAATTTGGCTGTGTCGGCGTGCTTATGTCGAGAGCGGGTGCTCCGGATCCCTTGGAGGCCGGAACACCTTTTGCCAGGTTCGGGTACTAGAGCGCTCTCCGCAGGGTGGCTAAGGTGCAGGTTTAGGGTACGGAACCAAGCAAAGCGGCTGCACGGACCTCGAACCACCCAGGGAGCAAGCACAACTTCCCCGGACCCGGCTCCTGGCGACCGTGGCGAGCGGTCTCCGCCGGAGCGGGCCATCGGAGTGGACTTGAGTCGACCGTGGCAAGCGGTCTCCGTCGGAGCGGGCCACCGGAGTGGACTTTAGGCGACCGTGGCGAGCGGTCTCCGCCGGAGGGGGCCACCGGAGTGGACTTTAGGCGACCGTGGCGAGCGGTTTCCGCCGGAGCGGGCCACCGGAGTGGACTTTAGACGACCGTGGCGAGCGGTCTCCGCCGGAGTGGGCCACCGGAGTGGACTTTAGCTGTTGCTGACGATCCCATGAATTACGCCACCGGACCTTGCAGTAAGGCGTAGGACACCATGCCTTATGCTAGAAAGGAGCCCGGGACCTCTAGGGACAACAGTCTCGGATACTAGGGGACTCGTAACAGAGCAGTGAAGTACGTAGGCTTAGGGTACATTACCAGGCTAAGCTATGCGGAGCTTCTCTACCCCAGGATACGGGCACCACTTCTCCTGAGCAGGTCCCTAGGGGTTCGAACTGCCTTCCAGCAATAAAAGAAAAGACTCCGTACGGGAGGAAGAAACATGCAAGCTGAATGGACATGTGCTATCAGGTTAATGTGAAGATAGGACTGAGAAAACAAATCTCCCCCATTACTTGATTCGTGGTGTACACCAGAGGTCGGGATTACGAGGGCGGACCTCTACCGCTCTGGACCACTTGCTGGTGTCGCCTGTTTGTGCGATGAAGCCAGAGGTCGGGTTTACAAGGGCGGACCTTTACCGCTATGGACCACACGTAGGCACCATATCATTACAAAGGAGAAACTAACTCAATCCTATCTAGTGGTAACCTAAAGCCGTCGTTCCGTGAGGCATGCACGTTCCTGGCCGGAGTGGAGCTGCCACCTTGGAGGTTCTTCTCGGCCGTCGGAGGCGAAGGCGTCCTGGACGTGCTTGTACAGCATCATCCAGCATCACCTTGGGAACTTGCATGGCTCTTCCCAGCACAAGAGTGGTCCCACGCTTAGATAGCATGGGAGCAAATTCTTTGGCTTTGAATGGGAGTGGCCCTGCCGTTGCCAGCTGCCGACGGAAGCCAGCCCGATGACCGCTCAAGGTGAGCTGAAGCCAGCTTGACCCCCAGGCTCAGCGGAAGGACGGGTGCTCGTTTGGATGAGCACCCACCTAATCCCTGTGGGTGGTTACACGGCGAGTGCAAGCGATATCTCAGATCTATGCATGAAGTAGGCACACAAGAATACTCGAGGATTAGAGTGGTTCGGGCCGCCGGAGCGTAATACCCTACGTCCACTGTGAGTAGTATTGCCCTTGAGTCTGTGGATGAGTCTATCCTCTGCCCCCAGTCCCCTTCCAGACTTGAGTCCTTCTCTAACGGGCGTCTCCCTTTTATAGCGTAAGGGAGGCGCGTACACAGGTGTTGGACCCCGACAGGTGGGCCCAACGAGGATGTATGGTATACCACAAAATAGACATTAATGATGCTATAGTGGTTGAGGATCTCTTCGTCGGATATGCTTCATCACACTGTAGACTCTCTCACCGAGGGGGGTCTTCACCTGTCCCATCGGCGAGGCACCCGTTGAGGCGGTGTAGGTTGTGGCGTAGACTGTTGGGTCTACCGCGTAGGCGTTATGATATTCCGTCGCCGAGTTGTCGTGTCTAACTGGCATAGTAGACTGACATACGCGGCGTGGACGGCGCCAGCGACTGCACTGTGCGCCTTGGTAACACGCGACCAACAGTGCAACCTAGCAAAAGCCGTCTCGGGCTCTGCTGTGGCAAAGCGCACTTCCGTCTACTGCATTGAATGCGGTAGGTAGGCGAGTCTTCCAGTGGAAGCCACGCGGCCCCGCGTGCGTGCCCGCACCTGCGGACACGTGGCAGCTCCGGACCAGCCCTAGGCGGGGTGTTGGCTCCATCCCGCTATGGGGTCCGGATAGTATATGGGGGTCCGGGACCCAGCGGGGGTCCGGTACTCCCTGGGAGGTCCGGGCCCCCCCAGCTGTTTTGGCTGAGGGCTACCTCCTTCCGGGACATGTGGCGTCACCGGACCTTCCTCAAGCGGGGAACGGGTCCGGGGCCGTTTGCCGGGAGAGTAGGGCTCCGGACCACAGGGGTCCGGCTGCTCAGCCATTAGGGCGTAGTTAAGGATAACTACGAGACTCTTGCCTAGACACAGCAAGAGGGGGTACCCCAGTCCTGGGGTACCGACAATGTCTATACACCGGATGAACCGACGATTGGGTTTTGGTGAACGTCGGTGCAGTTGGCCAGAGAGTTTGTTTTTCAAAGTTCACATGACAACTACACTCACCGGTTAAACCGACGCATCATCGGTTGATTGCCCGTACACGTAATGGCTAGTTTTTTAGGCGGGCAGTGTAGTATGACCGGTTGAACCGACGATGGCTTTTGGAGGTGCGTCGGATTAACCGGTGTTAAGTGTTTTTCTGGCAGCTTTTCTCCAACGGCTATATTTGCTTGGGCTGCCTATATATACCACCAAGGCCGGGTCATTTGAGGTTGCTAGAGACTATGGAAGCATAAAAGAGTTAAAGATCATCTCCAACCATCTTTGAGCTTCATTGTACATCATATAGGCTTAAGCACACTTGTGAGAGTGCTTAGTGCTTGTTTAGGCTTAGTTCTTGAGAGAACTAGCTTGAGAGAAAGTCTTGCTGCGGCAAGCATCTTGTGTACTTGTCGTGTGACTCTCCGACTTGGTGTGGAGAGGCAACGTCACCTCTTGGTGAGAAGCTCCAATGGTGAAGACGGTGCCGTTGGTGACGCTTCGAGAGAGACGGTGGCGGTGGCCTTGTCTTGGTGACTTGGGGTCACTTAGCCTTTGCTTGCCGGGAGCCTTGGTGGCGAACGCAAGACGGTGATCAAGCGAAGAGACTCGGCATCACACTTGTTCGTGTTGAACAAGTGGCCGTGGACGTAGGGAGGGACTTGGTGTCCTAACCGAACCACGTTAAATCGTGTGTCTTGGTGTCTTCACGGGAGTTTGCATATTCTCTCCCTTACCTCTTTACTTACCGTATTACGGTTCCGCATTTACTCTTTCTTGCGTACCTTTACTTTCCTAGTTAGTTTGATTAGGATTGACTATAGGTTGCAAGTCTTTTAGGGGTAAGTAGAGAGTAGCATAGATAAACCTTAGTCATAACTAGCATGTGTAGGATGTATTAGGTTTATCTTATGCAAATAGATTGAGCCCTAGGATAGAAAGCGATTAGCGACCGTATTCACCACTCCCCCTCTAGGGTCGGACACCCCGGTGATCCTTACACCGGCCCACGCTCTGCAGACCATCCCCATCACGTGGTCATTCGCCGTGTGGGGATTGGACCTCGTCGGCCCGCTGCAGAAGGCGCCCGAGGCTACACTCACTTGTTGGTGGCAATCGACAAGTTCTCCAAGTGGATCGAAGCTTGGCCCATCGGCAAGATCAGGTCTGAGCAAGCTATTCTGTTCTTTACTGACATTGTCTTCAGGTTTGGGGTCCCGAATTCGATCATCACCGACAATGGCACCCAGTTCACAGGCAAGAATTTTTTGGCATTCTGCGACAGCTACCACATACGCGTGGATTGATCGGCTATGTTGCACCCACAGACGAATGGGCAAGTGGAGCGTGCCAATGGCATGATCCTCCAAGGTCTCAAGCCAAGGATCTTCAACAAGCTGAACAAGTTTGGCCGGAGGTGGCTCACAGAGCTGCCCTCGGTTATCTGGAGCATGAGGATGACCCCAAGCAGAGCCACGGGCTTTACCCTGTTCTTCCTCGTCTATGGCGCCGAGGCCATGCTCCCCACGGACTTGGAGTACGGGTCACCGAGGCTCAAGGCTTATCTAGAGCAGCAGAACCAGCAAGCCCGCGAGGACTCGCTGGATCAAGTGGACGAAGCTCAAGACGTGGCGCTCCTTTACTCTGCGCGTTATCAGCAGGCCCTACGAAGGTATCAAGCGCTGAGAGTTTGACGCCGAGACCTCAACAAGGCCGACTTGGTGCTGAGGCTTCGACAGGACAACAGGGGATGCCACAAGCTTTCACCACCGTGGGAAGGCCCATATATCATCGCTGAGGTGCTCAAGCCCGGCACGTACAAGCTGGCGAACGAAAACGGCGAAGTCTTCACCAATGCTTGGAATATACAGCAGTTACGTTGCTTCTATCCTTAGAATTCCAAGCTATTTGTACATCGTTTGTACTCGTACTTAAGATTTCCCGAAACAATAAAGGAGTATGTTTTACTTATTTATTTATTTTTTTGGGAACTTTCCGGACCCTCGGGGGCTCGGATACGCACGAACACTGAGGTACGCCTGGCTTTACCCTCGGCAAAGCCAAGCCTCCCTCGGGGGCTACTACGGGGGGGAACCCCCGAACGTCCCCAAAAATCGCCAACATTTTTTTGAAACAATTTCCGTATCTAACTTTCTCGTATACTTAGAGAGGGCCGACGCAAGGCGCAAATGACTAGGAAATGGGATCGGCCGAGTCGCGGGACCGCCTACGCCTCCGGGATACGACATCCCTACTCACCTCCCTACGTCTAGGTCGCTTGTGAACACAATCATCCTCGCCGAGGCCTATCTAAAACGCATACGAGAACAGGGAAATAAAGTAGAGAAACAAAGGCTCGAATGCACAAGGCCTCGATGGGCCACACCGTCAATATACGATAATGAATTACTTAATCCAGAAGTATGATTACAACATGTACTAACTAATTACATGGGCTCCGAGGCCCAGACTCCCTACAGGTTGTCTTCTCCCCTCGACGGATCTTCAACAGCATCAAATTCAGGTATGGGGGGATGTCAGCTTCGAGCTTCTTGGTCAAGGTAGTGGCGAACTCCTCGGCGGCGGCGGCAGCGTCATCCATGATGGCCGATGTAGTATCCGAATCAGCATCGGACGGGACGACGTACCCCGTCGACACCAACCGGAGGTCCATGTCGTAGTGTGTCGAGGCCACGGCGAGGGCTCGTAGGACACCGAGGCGGAAAGTTCTCTTGGCATGCTCGGTGATCAGACCACCTAGCGCTCGCAGGCGGCTGGCCACCGAGCTGCCAGACAAGGCACCGACCCCCTCGAGCTCCTAACACACACTCACAGCGGTCCGCTCCAACTCTGCGTACTCATCATGCGCCGCCGCGAGCGTGGTGTTGACAGCCTCCTTCGTCGCGGTCTCATTCGCCACCGCCTTCTTCAGCTCTGAACAAGGGAACTAAGATAAGTTGTGATAAAAAAGAATCGAACAGCAACGAAACCCCAGGTACTTACCCGCGATAGCTCCCTGTGCCTCTTTCAGCTGGACCCGTGCAGCTTCCTCGAGCGAGGACAAGGAGTTCTCCTTCTCCTTGAGGGCAGCCTTCGCGTTCTGGACGGCCATGACCTTTTCCTCGAGGGCTTTGCCCTTTTCCTCGAGAGTCCCGGTGAGCGTGGCAACAGTCGCCCTCTCACGTTGGAACTCGGCCTCCTTCGTTTCGAGGGCATGCTCCTTCTCCTCGAGCGCCGCTCTGGCTTGCCGCAGCTCGACCTCATGTGCCTCGGCCTCCTGGGCCTTCTAGTCAGCTGCAGCTCGCTGGGCGTCGCGCTCACTGGTGGCTCGGGCCAGCTCCCGCTCCAGCTCGTGAATGCGCGCCTCCAGGGGTGTCACTTAGTCAGCTCGTGCGTTGGCCTCCCCCAGTCGCGTGACTAGGGTGTCATTGTGCGAGCCAAGCCAGTGCACCCTGGAGTGCAACCGCATCAGCCTTTCACTCTTCTCCCTCGACATGGACAGGAGTTGCTACAAGTAGGGAGGCGTGTGAAGAGACATGAGAGGAAAGCAAACTCGCAATATCTAAAGTGGACGAATAAAACACTTCCACTACTGGAATCCTGGTACGCCTTCGAAAAGAGATCCACGATCCGAGAGAGCCCCTCCTCGATCTGGCCTCCGACGGCCATATGGTTGCGTCAGGCGTCACCCTCCTGCTCGGCGTCGGCAAAATCCAAGGGAACGACGTGGGCCCGCTAGTCATCTCCTTCTCGCTCGGTGGGGGTAGGCCCCGAGGGGATTCCGGACTGAACAATCTCCCAGTTGCCCTCGTCGCTATGCCCCTGGTCGCCGAGCTCCTCGTACATCTCCGTGCCGAGGATCTCCGCGGAAGCCGCAACGAATTCGAAGACCGGGCCGGCAGCGCTTGTCGCAGCAGCAGGGTCGATCTCCCTCGAGTCCCCGTACTTGTCCATGCTCTCCGGCAACTGCACCACCGGCACCACGTTCTTCGGAGCCATGTGCGCCATCGCCGCTGCGACAACGCCCTCGTCCCCGGCCCTCGCGGGCTCTGAGACGCGGGACTCCTCCACCGCCAGCGCCCCTGGCGCCGACTCCTCCTCCATAACACCCTCGGCCCCAGCCCTTGAGGGCTCGAGGACGAGGGTCTCCCCCTCTCTTTGGCCGGCGGGGCGCTCTTGCATCTCCCCACCAGCTCCTCCTCCTGCGACCGGCTGGGCGACGCTATCCGCGTCGCCCCGATCGGCCTCGACTTCGGCGCCCGGCTGGGCGGCATCACTCGCGCCGCCCCGGCCGACCTCCTCCTCGGCGTCAGCCCGAGCGGCTGTTTCAACGCCGCTCTGGCCAGCGTCGCCCCCATCCTCCAGCGCTCGGGCCAGTTGGGCCTCCAGGGTCCCTCGGGCCACCGATGCTCGGAGCTTTTCGGCCCCAGCCTCTAAGACCGGGTCCACTCCGATCAGGGGCTGCGGCGCCGTGTGCGGCGTCGCGTGCGCCCCGGTCTTGAGGACCTTGGTCGGCGCAAGGCAGACCGAATGCTTGGAGGTGGCCCTGCAGACAGGCAATCGGGGAAGAAACATTGAAGTCAACAGAACTGGAGGGTCGAGTAAAAACGAAAACAAATCTGAGATCGCTTACTCCGATCGGGAGCTCATGCTGCGCTTGCCCGTGCTGCTTCTCCGGGCTTGCGACACACTGACACCTCCCGACGACTGGCCCGAGGGCGCCGCCCTCGGGTCGGCCTGGCACCTCGAGGCCGTCTGCGTGGGCGTCTCCGCACTCGCCGCGGACCAGCCGCCGCCCGTCGACACCATGGGCGCGGGTGTCCTCCTACCCGTCGCCGGTGGGGGCGACCCCTGCCCTATCATGGGCATGGATGATCTCCTGCCCGCGGCCGGCGTGGGCGCCCTCCATCCCGCCACCGGTGTGGGCGACCTCCGCTCTGTCCTCGCAGGGGGCGGATCAACCAACGACCCCGGTGTGAGCCTCGCCTCGCCCAGCGCCACCGTCGCTTCCTCGCCACCAGCCCCTTGATAGGCCGGCGGGGAGCCCGCGCCAGTCACCACCTCGTCGTTGTCCGAGAAGTTGAGCTCCACGTCCGAGGAGTCCTCCTCCTCGGTAGACTCGGGTGTGGCGGGCTGCGGCCTTCCCTCCGTCAGTGGAATCCTGCACTCCTTCTCGTGCTTCTCCTTCCTCTCCCTCTTCCTGGTGGCGGCCTGCTTCGCCGCGTCCTTCTTCTTCTTCACCGCCTCTCCATGCAGGCGGCTGGCTTCACGTTCCTCCGGGACTGGGGGCTTCAAGACATGGCCCTTGTAGCTCACCCCCTGTAAACGCAACCAAGTCAGGAACAAGAAGTGGGGAGGAAACAGCGCAAAATCGACAACGAATTGAAACTTAGCCTCACCACATAAAGGTACCCCGCCTCGGGGCGCATCTTGATCTTCCAAAGATCCTCGGGGTTGTCGGGGAACTCCGCCACCACACTCTTCATCCTCCGGGTAGCGACATCACGGGGGAGCAGCACATTCGACGTCCTCGAGCCCACGTACGGGGCCTCGGGGGTGAGGTCAAAAATTGGCAGGTTCCTCTCCATGAGAGGAATCACCCTCTGCCGATGAAAGTTTGCGATGACGACCGCCGCCGTCAACCCCTTCCTCGCCAGACGCTGCAACGCGTTGGTGGGCACCTCGAGCCTGGCCTGATGCGGTGGGGGTGATACCCCCAGCTCCACTTTTCCGGCCTCTCCCGGAGCACCTTGTTGGTGAATGCCGGGAGCCGGTTGCCGAAGTTGCGCAGGTAAAACCACCCCCGAGTCCACCCGGCGTTGTTCATCGTCATCTTGCTAGGGATGTACAGGTGCGACCTGTACCCGCGCACATGAAGCATGAGGCCGTCGGCACGAGCATACCTCTTTGGCTGGACCCGCACATTCTCGACGAAAAGCTCACCACGGAATAGGTGGATCCATAGATCCCAGTGTGCTTCGATCCCCAGATACCCCTCGCAGACGGCGACGAAGACCGCCGCTTGCGAGATGGAGTTGGGGGCGAAATTGTGCAACTCTACCCCATAGTAGTCGCACAGCGCCCGCATAAATCTGCTGACGGGGACGCCGAATCCCCGCTCGTGGAGCCGCACAAGGCTCACGACATAGCCGTCGGGGGGATTCGGCTCGGTCTCCTCCGGCCACGGGGGAATCCACGCCGACCGCTCAGAGTTGTTGTTCACCGGAAGCAGCCTCTCTGCGACCAGCTGCTCCAAAACCGTCGCGGTGGCAGTGGACTTCCCGCACGGCAACGGCTCCTGAACATCCGACATCGCTTCGAACCGCCGGGGAATGCGGGGAAACAAGCTCTACGATGACTAAGGTGCGCTCTCGCTCTCTCCTTCTTCTTCCTCCTCTTGCTCTCGGCTCTGGGCTCTGGACGCAGGGGAGGCGGAGAAGGCAGGGGAGACGAAGGCAAGATGGCCAGATGAGCCCAGACGATCCCCCTTTCCCGCTTTTATCCATCAAGACGGGCGGATTCGCCGCCGCAGCCCGAATCCACCGCATTAAATGTGGTAGATTTTGCTGTCGCCGACAGCTGGGCCCCACGACCGCGGTGCCCCCACGCACGCCCTTGGCGATAATTACGGCGCGGTAACCAACGGGCATGGTGCGACTGTAACACTGTTCCATCCGTCAGCCACCGCCCACGCTGCTCCGCCTACCCGAGACTGCCGCCTGAAAAGGCACGCCCACACAACCCGCGCGTTCTGGGCCACGTCGCCCACAACCAAGGGAGACTCGCGCGCACAACTGGCGACTCCACGCCCTTTTAGCGAACCATTATGGAATATTCCCCCCGGGGATTTCTTACCGTCGAAGGAAATCAATTTCGAGGCCTTACTGATCAGGGGTTCGAAGCCTAGCCATCGAGGGTTCGATAGGCGCCCTAGATCGCCAGAGTCAGGGACTGCATGGATGTGCCGTACAAGCTACCCTCGAATGCGGAGTTCGAGACATCCTACGCAGTGTTCAAGGCCAGTCGAGGGTGCCTAGCAGGGGGATCCCATCGAGGGAGAGCACCGAACCCTCGGACCCTATCGAATGGGTCTGAGCCCCGCCTAGCGAACCTTTGCGAGCGCTTTATGTGATGTGTCCATGGACCACGAGCCGACCCTTATCGAATGGGCACGGACGTCCACTTGAACCACCCGATAACCGCTCACTGAAGCAGTCATAGCTCGCGGCCCGGGCATGGGTAGCATGGTGCGCTTCACCCCTCCACCCTGCAGAAGGGCGATGAGGGTCGTAATAAAAGTCGAGGGTCCCCTGAACGCCTTCACGCAGGCCAGGGCTCGGGGGCTCCTCGCATACCGCGGCTTAGGCCGCACTCTCGAATGGATCGACAACCGTCGATTGTGAAGTTCCACGTGTTTAGCCAAAACCCCCACTCTTAACGCGCACCTGCCAGATGGTTCAACAGGACTCCGAGTCGCTGCGCCAGCACGAAAAATGCCGAGGCTGGCTGAAAAAGACGCTGGACGGCCACCCCAGTTAAGCAACCATGCAGAGCGACGCATATAGCCCTTGGACGAGTGCAAGCACTCCTCCAAGGCCTCGGGGGCTACACCCGCGGGTGCGCTGACGCGCCCCCACGGAGGAATCTCACACATTCGAGGAGCAGAACCCTCTGCAGACCAGCTCGATCGCCCCCATCAGCACAAACGGCGACATCCCCAGCGGCTAAGCCATGGTGCTCGAGGCGACTATGATCTGCATAGACAACTTGGAGTGGCCTCCTCGTTTCTTCTCCAACAAGAAACCCCTACTTTGGATCAATCTTTTCCGACAACGCTCTCCGGAGCACCGTTGCGCCCTCGCCGGGCGAACCAAGATCCCCACGGTCAGCACCCGGGTCACGCCCTCGAGGAGTCAAGCCTCTGCAGGGCTGATGCTCATCCCCACAAAGGCTCGGGGCTACTGTCGGGTACCATGATTAGGGGCACCCTAATCAGAGGACTAAATCACCCTTAAAACGCAAAACATATGTTGGGCGATCGGGCCCACGAAGGCCTACAGTCTCCCTCCAATCCAAAGGAAAGGAAAGGACTCAAAGAAACTCAATCCACGACCCATGTACACAGTGCGGCCCCTCTGAGCCCCCTCGAACCCGCGGGGCAATCTCCGCCTCGCTCGAGGGCCTCCCGCCGGGACCCTCGACAAGCGCCTCACGTTTCCGTTTCGCTCGAGGGTAGTGAGCCAACCCTCAAGAGAGCGTACTGACTCCGTCTCGCTCGAGGGTAGGGAGCCTACCCTCAGGGGAGCGGATCGACTCCGCCTCGCTCGAGGCCATCCCTCGATGGAAAGGACAAACGACCCTTCCGCTCGCCCGCCCGCTGTACGGAGGCATTAAATGCCAACCACTCCTCCGCAGCGCCCGAGTCAGACGACGTCAGGCCTCCATTCCCCACAGTGGCTGTGACCGGAGTCCCGTCCGCCAACTCCGGTCACTGCTCCGCCATTCCGAACGCTGTGGCGACATTGTGGGAACCTGCGACGCAGTGCGAAACGTGCTCGGCACTGCTCCAACCACTGTGCTGCCAACTCCCCGTACTTCCTTCACACTTTCCCCTCTGCGGAACCCTCGAACGGCATGGGCACGATCCTCGGAAGCGGCTCCGACCTTGACCAAGACAAGACCCTGGCCTGCAGGACCCTCGGAACGTCGCCACGCCACGCTTGGAGGATGGTACCCCCTACAGCAACCACCACGCCTCCCGCTGGAGCTACAAGGACGCCGGCGCGATCTCCGCAAGGCCAAGGACGACGCCCAGGACGACTGCCACGCCAGGCGCCATACCCTGCAGTATACTTTCTACAGTGCTCGACCACTACACCCCCGCGATTCGGGGAGAAGACGACGACTTCCGCAATCTCCTATGCATGTACACCGCCCCTCCTTGTGTCTATAAAAGGGGGGAGGCGAGCTCTATCTTCGGGATCTGGCAAAACACAACACTCAGCACCACTCACAGAACACATATGCTCTTCTGAGCTCCGATATTGGCACTCGCCTCAATCAACTCCTCCTCTAGCAGAGACCTGGGAGCTTCCCTCCCTCTCTCGCCTCGCTTGTACCCCCTATTACAGGCACCCCCGGTGCATTACAGTACAGTGCTCTCGCACACCCCTTTGCTGGACGTACGGCCCCGCGGCCGGAACCAGGATAAACCCCTGTATGACTGTGTTGCCTCCTGCATCAACCATCTGGGACGAGAAACACGCGACATCATCACTAGTTGGGTCCGGACCACCGGGTCAGGACACCGACAACAGTAACCAACCTCAAAATACAGATTAATTAGTCTTAATAAATTCGTCTCGCGATTTCCCGTCCATTCGTGTAATTAGTTTTATAATTAATCTATATTTAATACTCCTAATAAGTGGTTAAACGGACCCCAAAAATTTTTAGAAACTAAACGACTCCTGAATAGTAGTGTAAGAGAAAATAAACCGAGACAAGCCGAGACCAGACCAGCCAAACAGCCTAAAAATCTGCTGCTGCTAGCTTGAGGACAGTGGACTACTGGATGGGCACCAGAACCAGATGCTACAAGATCAGATTCGCCATCAGATTGCACAAGCGGGAAAGCACACAAACACCTGCATCATCTACTGCAATCGACCACTGACGGTCCTGGGTCCGGATACAATACAAAGCGTGGTAATACCTTAGAAAACAGGATGGAGTTCTATGGGCTCCATTGATCCATAGGGCCATAGGGGATCCTGCTCTTACAAAGAGTTCTTAGTGCGTTACAGTGAAAGAAATAGCTAGGGCAAGCGCAGGCACGCCATGGCCGATCAATCTCTGACCCGCTAACGGCGAATACAATGCCTGATGCACGTCACACAACCCCACCTTGAGGTGGCACGAGCTTCTCAATCACCTGAAAAAAGAAAAGATGCAATCCATATGATCAGTCCACGTCCAATGTGATTCAGAGCAGTAAACAAAAGAAGAAGAAAAATAAATCAACTTCTGAGATGGTCAAGGTACCACCAGACCCATAGGAAACTCACATCTGGGCATTGGGATGGAGATTGAGAGCTGAGTCGTTGAGAAAGAGGTCCTATTGGGCCTTGCGTCGTCCATCTCCGACCATGAATCCCGCGTCCCAGGCCACTCATCGAAGAAGGGCCTCAACGGCTGGTTCTCCTGCTTCACATTTCCTAGCAACCCACCAGCTCCGCTGCTGAAAGAGTGGCGCTCCTGCTCCTGGGACAGGGAGGCGATGGTGACCTGGCCAAGCTCCTGTGGCGGCTCCAGTTGGGAATAGGAGTAGGTACCAGGCAGGAGACCAGAATCTCTACTCTTTGACAGTGTAAATGGGGGCACATTGGACGGCAGGGAGTTCCATGAGTTTTCTGTTGGAGAATCAATAGTGAAGCCCCTGGAGTTTCCTGATGCTCCGGAGAAGAAGCTCAGTTCGCCAGCATCAGCTTTAGCTCCAAGAGGGTACCTGCACAATCAATCAGTTATGGATACGTGACAACTACAAGTTGCTACGAAGAATTATGAGCTGGTTGAAACTAGTCAAGTCAGCAGTATTGTTTGCACTCTAGTATGATCATTCTGCTTAAAGCAACCAGCTATATATTCATTTGCTTCGAATGAAATGAAATATGTGCAGATAAATTGCCGACAAATGTTAACTAAGACACAACATCAAGCTCATGAAGTACCTTAAACTATCTGTTTCAAAAAAGGGGGAAACAACTCAAAAGCAGCACAATGAGTCACTAGCCTCAAGTTACTCTAATTGCTGATCCCTAAATAATTAAAAACTACAGCATCATTAAGGCAAATGAAAATTAATATCTTGAAGTAAGATGATGTACAGGAAAGGGGGTCAATAATGTATCTGTCTAAAAGACAGGCCTAAGTTGTAGAGGGCATGGACATGGCAGCTGCCAGCCATAGTTCTCCAGAACATATAAATTTATAGACATCTATAAGGTAACAGAACCAGCCAGGGCCCAGGGCATAGCAGGCAAGGCAGTTGACATTACAAGTAAACTACACAAGATTAATATATAATAATAGAAGGGCTAAAACTGCAAGAACTGAGTGGAAGATGTGCTTCTGCAATAACAGCGCAAAGAGAACCAAGGGAAAGCATGGCATCATCAATAATTGTTCTACCACAAATGATATGTTAGTAACTCGGAACCCATCCAATCATGCAAGGAAACCTAGATTAGTAGCTGTGTTCCAGTATAATTTGCAACCAAATGAGGCAACCTTGTCAAACCTATTCAATGAGCAGTTTTGAATAGCAATAATGAGAGCTGAAAGGGGAGGTTGAGTGTAACCATACTTGCTGCCATAACGATAATGAGCATTCGAAGCATCGACGTGAAGCTGCGATGAGCCAGCCCCACCGAGAGACAGGCCATGAGTTTTACCCCCCACGGTGAGGGAGTCAAGGGGCGCTCTCTCTCGGGTCGTCGTTGTCACGGTGGACAACTGGGGCTGCGACGGATGCGCAGGCGAGGCGGTCTTGGATTCCACAGGCTTTCTTGAACGGTTGCGGCCACGGTGCATGTGGCGCTCGCAGTACTTGGAGTCGGGGTGCGCCTCCTTGGAGCACCGCCACTTCTTGCCGTCGGTGCGGCGGCACCGCCACGGCTCCGGGTCCAGCTTCTTCCCATAGTACGCGTAGTAACTCACTGCAGGAACACCACAGATGGGTCACATTGAATCCACGCACCCGTCGCCACCCACTCAATATTATTGGAATGGAGATGTACTGAGTTAGATCAAAAGTTAATAAACATTTGACCGACCCGATGCAAAGATGCTCTGCTTTGTTTAAAAGTTTGAATAAAGAATAGCATTGCTTGTGCAAATGGAAAACAAAACACCAAAGATCCATATAAACAGCCAGATGCCAGCATATGCTTAAGCATCGACAGATGCTAGTACTGTATGCTTAAGCATCAATAAATCGGCAAAAGCACAACCAAACCAATCCCAATAAGCAGGCAAAAGATCTATCTATCTATTTCTCCTCAAAAAAAGGTAATAAAAAAAGAAAATATTCCCAAAAGAAACCACTTGTTTTTGCCCCTATCCCAGCAAGCACGCATCCATTTCAGCGAGATTCCTGATACATCAGAAGGCGATAAGCATAAGCTAGTACGAGCAGAGGAGAGCAAGCGAGGGGAGCTCACGGGACGGGTGGTGGTGATGGTAGCAGGGTGACGCGGCGGCGCCGGGGTTGGCGAAGGAGAATGCGGCGGCGGAGTGGGGGCTGGGGCGGACGGGGAGTAGGAGATCGGGCGGGACGGGGACGCCGGCCATGAGGTACTTGTATATGAGCGCCTGCTGCTCCAGCTCCGCCCACTGCGCCGCGGTGAACACCGCCGCCCCGCGCTGCGGCGGCGGGTACCCTCCCCCTCCCCCCACCCCCATCCCCGCCCCCGCCGAGGATGCCGAGCTCAGCATCGATGGCCTGGCCCCCACCGGTTGGCTCCACCCCCACCCTTCCCTTCCTCCTTTAGGCCGACCAAGAACGTACAGGCAGAGGGCGTGGGGAACGGACGGCGACGGAGGCGAGTCGGGAGGGAGGTCAGGTGGGAGTTGGAGGGTTCTTGGTGGCGGCCATTAATGGAGGAGGGGGAGGGGACGGAGTCGGTGGGGGGATCTGCAGATAGGAGGGAGGAAGGCCGCTTGGATTTGCTTTGCTAGCGATTGCGCCGGCCTCAAGCCTCACCCGCTGGCTGGCCGCCTGTCTGGTGGCCTGTCTTCTTGTACTGCCCCGGGGGCCGGGGCCGGGGCCGGGGCCGGGGCCTGCCCTGCCCCCCTGCTGCCCTTCCCGGGGCAGCCTCGGGTATTCACATCTCTTTTCTTTTCCAACTCCCTCCCATTGTACTACTTCCATGCTATTTTTTCCTCAACTTCTTTCATGCTGGTTTGATCGTTAGTTGATTGCACCGTTGACAAATTTTCTCCTTATTAATATATGCTGAACCGCAAGATTTATGATTTTTTTTAAAAAAACAAGTACTAGATACATGAGCATATTGTATTTTGGGATACATCTACACTGCGTATGTATTGGGAGCAGAGTGTAGCCCTCGTCAGATTCGAAGGAGATGAATGGAAGGGTTAGGGAAATAGGGTTTAAGCCGAGGAAGCAACATGTGGGATCCTGGAAATGTTAGGCTTAAAAGACTACGAACATCTTAAGCAGCAAGGCGACGAGAAATTACTGATCGTAGTTGCCATGAACTACCAGGATGGGTTGGATGAGGGGTGCGGGACACCAAAGGTTAGAAAAGGTCACGATGGATGTAGGATTAATAAGATGCGGATGGAATAGTGCTCGAGCGGAGCACAAACATAACAATGCTTAAATCGCTGGACAACGGTATTTTTTTTGTGCGTGTCATTCTTGCGCAGGGGCTATGCTCAACGGTCACTACTTCAAGAGGTGTAGAAAATATGCGGTCAACGGTGTTACAAGAGCTTTTCACTACTTCACTAAGGAGGTTGAATTAGGAGGAAGGAAGGAAGGAGGAACACGAGTACAGGAGGAAAAGGGATCCACTTCGACAATCGACTAGCTCACTAGCGTGCCAAGAACCAGTAGTATATTTTCTAGAAAAAAAAAGTCCGCGTAGCAATGGACTATTAAAACAGTGATGTCGAGACTCAAGACATATAGCCGAGATCGGTCCATTTCAGAATCGTTTCTTACGGTTAACGCTCGTGTCGTGAAATAAGCCATAGGCACTTGAGGGGGTAAAAAAAGGTTTTGCGTTGTACTATCGCTCACGAGGACGCCAGAAACGTTGGGTGGTGCTTCCCAACAAACCGTCATCCCCATCACCCATAGCGAAATCCATCACAACCAACCAACGGCACCCCCATTCAGCCGGCGACCCAATCATGCGGCACCAGTCAGGCCAGGCGAGACGCCCCCAACAAAAGTTTGTACACGTACACCACCAGAGAGATCCAGTGTATGTCCGTGCACAGTGTATATAGCACAGGAAAAGCATACCCGTACAGCAACTGTTTTGTTCAGGCGTACAATAAAGGCCAGACGTACTGCTGTGCTGCGTCAACAACAACCTCAGAGCCGAGGCACACAAACAAGAACCCTAAATCCACGGTTTTACTTGTCGTCCGTACAGGTTTGAATGGGGGGGTTAGGGTTACCACATGTCTGTACTGCCACCAACAGCGGCCGAGATTTCACTGACCCCAGTAAATCTCAGTACTGCCGCGTAAACGCAGGCAGGTATCAACGTGAGGGCTGGACAAGAAGAGCGACGGACGGACACCAGAGCATTCAAGGTCCTGCATCCGGTACGGCCGTCGCCGCTATTACCAGCACTGCCTTTCTCACATTTTCAATATACGATCCTATGGTACAAGGAAACCCCAACCCAAAAGATGAATGAGTTCCTGTGGTTGTATGTATCAGCCTACCAGATCCTAAAAGTAACAGATTAGCAATTCCTCTTCCTCATGTTTCTCTCTCCTCTCACTATGTTAAGTAAGATTGATAGGGCAGTCTGCAGACAGGGTTGCCCCCTCCCTCTCTGGCTCTCTCTACAAAAGCAATAGAAAACCTAGATAGGGGTGGGGTGTGTGTGCCTAGGGTGAGGAGATAGTCAGATAGAAAAAACTGAAAACATAGACGATAGATAGAGAGAGCTCAGCTGGGTGCTGCCCAAGTTGCAGCAGCAGCTGAGCCAGGCAGAGGCTTGTTTGGATGCAGCCCTGCCAGGCAGCACGCCGCCCAGGCAGCGATCCTGACCCCAGGCCATCAAAATCGGACGCCTGAGCTCGCTGCCTGGGCCAGGCAGCTTTGCCAGGGCACCAAGCAAACAAGCCCTATAAATGGGGGCAAAAGGACAAGACGAGGCTGGATTCAATTACCTCTTACAATGTGGGTGTGGGTGTTGGGGGGGCACACCCGAGGATCTTACATCACCACCAGCACGTACCATCATCCCCTCGCTGCAACCATCCATGGCTTGGCTTTGGGAGGGACCAGCTGGTCAAAACCATGGCCATGGGAGAGACCGAGCAGGCAGCTGACTGATTGACCTTCATGGCTCAGCCAGCAATAATCGGCAAATAAGCTTGCAGCCTGATTGCATCCATAATCAGAAAAATCAGCAGATGAATTTAAAGGCTGATTGCAGCGATAATCAGAAAAACCAGCAGACGAACTTGTGTGATGAACTGGCAGCATCAGGATGGCTGGCTGCCCCACATCTGAAAAGAAAATGCCATTGCAATTTCCAACCACATGCTGTAGAAACCATTGTAGCATTTTTAACATCGAAGGAAACATGGTTTGTCAGGTACTACATGTTAGCAGGCCAAGGAACACGATTACACGTCGATACAGCATAAAACAAAAGGAAGAAAAAATGTCGCAAAAAAAATTAGGATTCCCTGGTACAATAAAATGACACTAGCTCAGAATGGATGGCAGAAGGAACTCTAGAGAAGGACGACCAGAAAAATAATGCAGGAAATTGAACAGTGGTGGACAGGAACTAAAGCTACATTTTGATTTAAGAGAACTGGATGATACAACTCACTCTATACAGAGGCGTACACAAACCTAACCTGGTTGCTCCAAGACAATCAGGAAGGCGAAATGTGTCAAACACAACTCTTCACATTTTTTCTCCCAAAAAATGAGGCATGTATGAAAATGACATCTCTACATCTGCAGCACTGCAAAAAATTGTGGCGAGGACTGAGGACAGTTGCTGGCCCAGCCATTATGGATATGGGCAGAAGAACCATCTCCAGATCAGTAAGTCGTATCGCGCTATTCAAACGAACTGCGGCGTTTCCAATATGCAGGGCACTGTGTAATCCTCTCGAATGAGTAGATGAGCATGGATGCGGGATGCCGTCCATCAACCATAAAAAAGAGATAGCTATGTCTGTCAGAAAATGATCTTCTTCAAAATCAGAAGGACGATCATGATGAAGATCAGAATGACAAGGACAGTGGCACACATCACCATGCCCCCTTTCTTCTGTGTCCTCTCAGCCTGCAGAACAGAAGGACCAAGATATTAGACTGCAAGCTTCAGATACTGATGCTGCCAACTATTTTCCTTTATTTATTTATTTCAAGAAACCCTATGATCATTAGGCTCTGCAAGTGAAGCACAGATGACTGCTGTGAAACCTCTAAAATAATGTATACAACACATAACATCATGAATGCAGAGAGAGAAAGAGAGAGATCATAAAGGCACGAGACAGTGCCTGCGGTAAGCAGTAAACTGAAGGCCCGGTTACAAATTTACTGCCCATGTTTCATGGTAAACATGCGATCTTTTACAGTCAGGGAAATAAAGCACAAGATGCTGTTTTCTTAATCAAAACTCATTTTGTTCAAGATATATAAGCACGGTATATAACACTGAAAACTACTTTGTATGATTAATCTAGAAAAAAACAATCATGGTATTTAGAGATAATATTGGCCAAAAAAAGTTGAATATTTGAATACATGCTTCCCATGATGACATTTTTTTACGGCAACCCGGAGACATCAAAAGATTAAATTTCCAAATACCTATCATTCTACTCGATAAGCATCATATTTTTCATTTTATCATTTTGCAGCTTGAAGTCCTGGAATGTAGGATGTAGCATCAAGGTTTAGTTATTCTTTACTGAGGGTCCATTATACAGAAAGTCAGAAATCCAGAAAGGGGATACCCTTTTACTAGTGAGAGTAAAGGTGGTTTGAGGATGAAACCTTTTGCAATTGTTTGTAACCCTCCTCAACAGAAGCTGCAACGTTCTGTATATTGTAGTCTATCCGATCAATGATAGTTCCCTGTTCAAAGAAGAAATCAAGAGCATGGCCCAAACTAGTAATCAGCACCGATCAATGGAAATTAATCAGAATTTTATATACCTGATCAATCACGAGAACTGAAAGATCCTTCATGATCTGTGCAAGCTCATTGACTGATTCGACAACCTTCAAACAACAAGCATACAATAGCAAACAGACTTCAGGAAAATGTGATGTCAAAAGGAAAATATATATAGCATGGAATTGATTAGCGGAACCATCAAAGAAATGAAAAACTAACCTGTTCGATTTCTCTCTCCCTTTCTCTGGTGAACGCTTCACTTTTCTTGAGTTTTGACATCTGAACCTCAGAGAAACCCTGGTATAAAACCAGCAACTTAAATATAAAGAACTGCTCGACTTCTCATCATTTAATAGTCTGAATCCCAACAAGTATTTCTAGCATATCAAATATAAATCCAGCCTGATCAGATACTATGCATGAATACAAACATTCCAAAAAAAAAGAGAGAAAAAGTTACTGATAAGATAGAATGCCAAGAAATTTCCTAAAGTGTCTTTCTTTCAATGAAAGCAGAGTTTTATTTTCACTGACCAACCATCTTGCAGGACTATATCCTAGATGAGTTAATGCAGGGGCATAATGTTATGTTTAATAGACTAATGCAGTTTGCCATGACAAGATAAAGAAATAGCTGAAACTTCTATGATTTTACTCACATAATGATACACAACTTTCTCGCTTTCCTTTGTATATACATCTTGTTGGAGAGTCAAATGAGTTGAGGTGGAGTCAAAACGCGCAGCAATAAGGAAATTCATTTGAAATTTCTTATTTCTGAACAGGGAAACAAGTTGTACCGAGAACTATAGTTGAGATGCAACCTAATGGCCATACCCCACTTAATCAGTCCAGAAGTTACTAGGTAAATGAACAGAAGATATTCAAGGATATGGTCCTAGCTCAGTGCTTGCCTATAGCTTAGAATCCAAGCTTATCCAACAATTACAATTCTCTTTTACATTATCCAAAGCATATATGTTTGCAGTAAACAAATAAGTTCTCCAGACACAGATACAAAAATCATCAGTGTAAACAAAAAAGGTTTCAGGGAAGCAGCAGGATAGCTATCCATTTGACTATTTCCAGTGCTCCAGTAAATTGATGTCAGCATCCACATAATTCTGACCTATGAACCTGTATGACTAACCCAATTAAGCACATTTTACCACTGCACAAAAGGCACAGCTCTGTCATTATTCTTTTCAATTTTTACAATCTTTGATGTTTATGGATATAAATTGAAGCAAATCAATAAGCAAGCAAATCTTGATTTGACTCGTACGGAAGTCACAAGGAGTCGCAGAGAGGCAGAGAGTGAGCAAGTAACAAATAAAGAATGAAATAATGACTTCGAATGCATTAATATCTAGTGTGCAGAGAGAAACGGAATTACAGAAATCAAGCGTGCAGCATGTAAAACTAAAAGCATACCACGTCCTCAAACTCATCATCTTCAAATGTAGACTTCGTCCCATTTATATTCATTTCCAAATCAACACCATCCTGACCCTACAAAGGTATTAAAAAAAAGCATCTCAGTCAGGGTTACACAAGTAGTATATCAGCACTTAATGTATCTGACCACAAAAGAAAGGAACCTCTTTTTGTTGGCGAAGCTGCTTTAGATAAGTCGACTGTTTTTTACGGAACTCCATTGAGAGGTTTTGCAGGTCTGTAGCAAGAGAGCGCTGCACATAACAGTCAAAAGGTAGTTTGTCCATCAAACAAAATATCAGCAAATTGTCACTCTTTAACATGTAACTGCCAGTGCTAAATATGGTTCTATTATCACCTGGACATTCTTTCGGACATTTGAATCCTCTGATGAATCTTTCATGGACAGCTTCTGCAGCCTCTTCTCCGACCTCTTCAGCAAGTCCGTTATCTCATGTGTAAGAACCTCGATTGCTCGCTGGTCGTCTCTGCCATCGCCGAATGATGGCATCAAGGCTTTGGCATGTGCCTTAGCCAACTCCCCCATTTTCATCTTTGCCCGCTGCATGTTTGCAGATATTTCTTCGGAAACATCAACCCAGGCTGGGGGCAGCCCGACCGTCACGGCACCTCTACTGCAACACCAGACAGCAAATGTCAGTCCAGATAATTCGTCTCACCACCAGTGAGGCTTCCTACCAGTGACACATCAACGCAAGTAGTTAAACATTGCAACGCACCATTCCAGCATACTAACCTAAGCCACTGATCAACATGCTATAAGTCTTACATTTGCCCGATCTATCTAGTGATCCAAATCCCCATTGCCCAGTAAAGAAAATCGGCCGTACGCTACACAGATCGTTGGCCATGGAATTAGCTAATATAGAAAAGTTGACTAGATCAGAGAAGCTAACGGGCGAGTCTAGTGATCTGCGGTCCAACCAATTCCCTTGAATCACCCGCCAATTAGCCCACTCCACTTGTTCGCATGATCATATGCCACTCGATCTAGCTTAGCAACTCCCATCTCGCAATTTCGCGTCGCAGCTAGCTACCTCGCTAATGCCCAGGAGAGAAGGGACCGGACGAGATGCGAGAGGTGTCGGAGGGTTGTGGCACCTGGAGGCGGAGGGGTCGTCCGTGCTGAGGGGCGCGTAGGTGCGGTCGGAGCGCAGCAGAGAGGCCATCTCGATCACCGGCCCGCCGCCGCCGCCTCCCCCGCCCCCGCCGGACGACGACGGCGCCCCGGCCGGCGAGCGGACGTGGCGCAGCGCGTCGCGGTACTTGCGGTAGAGAGGCGTCCGGTTCCGCGTCGCCATGGCGGCGGGCGCGGGGCCGAGGCCGAGCTGGAGCTCGGGCGCGCGAGATCTCGACGGCGAAGGCGGAGGTGGGAGGAGGAATTGGAAGTTGGTGCGCGACACGAGGGACGAGACGCCGTGGGGGGAGTTGGGACTTCACCACCAAGGAAGGAGAGGACACGAGCCGGGCCGAGCCTTTGGGCCCTGCCCTGTTGACTGGGCCTAGATGGGCTGGCTATCAATCAAGGTGATGTAGATTTCCTTTTTTTTCAAGAAAAATAAGCGGCGAGGAGGACTGCCCTATGAGTCTTTTTGAAGTTCTGTGTCGAAAGAAATAGAAGGGTTCTCATTGATGTTAGTAGAAGTTGACTTTTAGTGTTGAGTTTCTTTTTGTACAAGTTGGCAACATTTTCAGTTTCTCAGAAGTGGCAAAATAGTAAACCCAACGGTAAAGTTGATGGATCTGAATTGCTTTCAAGTTTTCACCAATCCCTGAAGTTCAACCAATACATTCACTCTGTTCGCTGTTTGGTTCCTCCAGCCAGCCAACAGTATTTTCCTCTCACATAGCTCCAGCACCAGTCTCCAGCCACCAGCCAGCCAACAGTATTTTTCTCTCACACCACTCCAGCACCAGTCACCAGCACCAGTACAGCGAACAGAGTGATTAGGGGACGATAACACATGCCACTTATCCTGAATATGATCATCTTTACGCATTTCGCTTGTACGAAGATCAATCACCTAACACATGCAATTCACTCATCTGAAGATCACCTTATGCGACATCTGATGATCAACCCTCAAGCAGTGCCTCTCTCGATCAAGAGGAAGGCGCTCTGAATTGTCGCACATGACAGGACATTAAAATTCGACCTCATGCCAGGTTCCTACTCAGCAGCAACTTCAGAAATTAGAACTAGAAACAAAGGGAGCACGAAGAAGACGACGCCATTGCAAGGCGAATGTCAGTACAAGGTGATGCCGAAGGACTGGCTGACGAGGATGGCGAGCCCCATGGATATGGCCACGAGCGACGCCGCCCATGTCAGCTTCTCCGTGATCCGAGGGACCCTGTCCTTGAGCGCCTCCGTGCACGAGCCGATGAAGACGGTGTAGCTCCCCATGGAGACCACGGTCCCGACGAGGAACATGCCGAGGAAGGCGGCGCCGGCGGCGCGCGAGGGGAGGGCCAGCGCCGGCAGCACCATCATGAGCGCGTCCGGCTGCAGGCCGTGGACGATCCCGGTGGCGAACGTCGCGAAGCTCATCTTCTTCTTGCCGCCCGGCAGCGTCGCCTCGACGGGGTGGCGGTGGTGGCCGCTGACGTCGCACTCGCCGTTGTCCAGCGCGACGCACGGCGCGGGCACCTCGCCGGCCTCCCGGATCCCGAGCGCGCCGATGACGAGCAGCGTGAGCGCGACGACGCGGGTGCTCCAGGTCTGGATGACCTCGATGTAGAGGCGGTCCCTGAGGCCGAGGAACAGGAGGCCGAACATCACCTGGCCGGCGTCGTGGCCGACGCCCCAGAGCGCGCCCACCGCGGCGCTCTCCACCCGGGACCGGCCGATGGAGAGCGGCGCCAGCGCGGCGAGGTGGTCCGGGCCGGAGAGCGTGTGCAGGCAGCCGGCGAGGAAGCCCGTCCACGCGCTGCCGAGCAGCTCGGACTTGAAGAGGGTGGTGCCCGCTTTGGCGACGGGGTGGTAGTGCGCCAGGGCCGGGGGCGCCCAGGAAGGCTGGACTAGCGTCAGGATCATCGCTGAGAGCAGAGTGACAGCTGCAGCACAAGTCACCTGTCAGAGTGCAGAAAAGGCAAATTGTGAGCAATAATACTGCACACAAATGTGCTCTGACAAAAAAAGAAATTGTGAAGAAAACTGATGATTGCCGTTTTGCTTCTTCTTTTTTTTGAAATGAACCAACAAGAGATCTGCCGATTGAATTAAAACTATCAAGTGAAGCACCCGGATGGGGTTCATCTCCATTTGAGCATCTAAGGAGGCTTTCAGAGGATTTGCTATTCCATTCGTCGACATTCGATTCGAGATGCTCAATCGTCGATGAGCGGAATGGCAAATCCTACATATTACTAATTCAACCATATTATCATTTCATTGGCCCAGACCACACTTGTCATTCGCTGTGTTCGCTTGGCTTGTCAGCTAACCAGCCAGCAGTACAGTTCTCTCATACTAAATCAGCACCAGCCACCAGTTACCAGCCAGTCAGCAGTACTATTCTCTCATAACAAATCAGCACTAGCCATCAACCACAGCCAAGCGAACGCAACGAATTGTTATCAACTTATGGAGTTTCCTTTTTTTCCCCTTTTAATGCTTAAAATAAATTGAATTAAATGGCAAGGTCTTCCTTCATCTAAAGAAATGGCAAGGTCTTCCTTCATCTAAAGAAATGGCAGAGCTTCTGCTACTATCTCTTATAAGAATATTATTGCAGTGTTTGTTCTTCGACCCTTAATTCTTTGTGTTCATTCTAGCTTAGAATCATGGAAAATGGCAATATAAACGCAAATGGAACCCCATTACAGTAAACAGATGCTATGCGATTAGCCGGATACTCATACTCCCTGTTCCTACTTGATAGGCACGGACAGCACACCATCAGGAAGAGGATTCCACGACGAAATGGACCAATGGAGTGCTCGGTATGCATGCCTGATGCCTCACCTTCTGGAAGAAGCGGCGTGTCGAGGATGACGCGGCATTAGCCTCGCCTCCCGCCGGCGAGGGCGCGGCGGCGGCGGCAGGTGACGACGGCGTCGCGCGCGGCCGGTGCCTGGCGGTGGCGAGGAGCGACGCGAGGGGCGGCCTGAGGGGGAGCCCGGCTCCCCGGACGCTGCCGCGGCATGGCGTGGAGGCGAGGAAGGACGGCGGACCGGGCGGCGCGCGGGGCTTGGTGACGGCGGAGGCCGCGCCGGGCGCGCGGCGGGGGAGCGGCGAGGAAGAGATAAGCCTCTCCATGGCGCTGCGCAGCGGTTTGGCTCGGCGAGGATTTGATTTCTTCGGGCGTCGGGCCGGGGGAGTGAGGCGCCCGTCGTGCTATGGCCGCGCGGAGGCGATCGCTCCCGTCCACGTGTGGCCTTAAGATGCGTGCTATATGGGCCGGTAGGCCGGTAGTACGTCGCAACATGGGCCGCGCCTGGTTTGTAGACCAAAGGGGACCCATGAAGCCAACATCGGTTTTTTCTTTTTTATATTTAAAAAAAATAAAATTTCAAAAATATATGTCCGTTTTGGAAAATTTCAAAAATATACCCCGGTCGCCCTATGGGGGCGACAGGGCTCAAATGTAATTTTTTTCTTCTTCAAATTTATAACAAAGTCCCTGGAAAAAAAAAGAGGGGGCCGGTCGCCCCTCCCGCGGGCGACAGGCCCCTGTCGCCCACCCCAGGGGCGACGGGGGCCGGTCGCCCCTCCCGCGGGCGACTGGGGGGGGCCTAGGGGGGTCAGCCCTCCCTATATAAGGCCTCCCCCCATCATTCCCTCCTCATTTGACTTCAAAAAATCCACCAAAAATCCAGAAAAAAGAGAGGGGTAAGGAGAAGGGAAGCGGCGAAGCTCTGCCGAATTCCGCACTTGTGATCTACCGGTAACTTCCGTATAAATTCGTTGATATTGTATAACAATTTAATTTAATTAGTGGATTAGCTGAATTAGATTTGGTGCTTTAGAACACTGGTTTAGTATTACAATTTGAGTACTATTACAGACTTTTTCAAATAAAATAATTATACATTAGAATAGAATTATGACAGTACCTTATTGATATTGCAGTATAAGACAATAGAATTATGACAGTACCTATATTTTCACGCATCGATTTGGTATACGATATGTGCATTGCTTAAATCATTGTTTTTTTATTTGGCGCACCACACAATAGCGCCAATGTCTTCGTCAGGATCAACCTACATTCTGTGGAGCAAGTGTAAAGCCACCGTACCCGAAGGAATTGATGTGCCAATGTACTTCTGCGGTTCGTTATGCAAGTTCATGCAATCTGAGATTTTAGGAGATGACTACGGCATGAGGTTCTTTATGTGTGAGAACTACGAATATGATCCACCTAAGCGATACAGCAAAGACCGGGCCAAGGTAGCAGGAGAACATATGCTATTTTTCTCTGTGACCTAACATTGAGTTATGATTCTAACTTGTGTTGGACAAAGTCTCCTCCGCCTCTTTGTGATTTTATGCAGTGGTTCGACACCGTGCAGTCGCAGCAGGCAAAGGACATTGTGGAACAAAAAGCAAGGTGGGCTGCAGAACGTTGGCGCCGAATGAAGCACGAGGAACAGTAAGAGGAGAAGCGCAAGAAAGAGCAAGAAGAGATCCGCAAGAGGATTGAAGAGGTGGATCGTAAGGCGGCGGCCGAACGTGAAGCTGACAGGGAGATAAAGCGAGAGAGGGCACGCCGTGCGAAGGAAGCCGGGGCCGAAGCAATTAGGAAGGGCAAATATCCTAGGTGCACTCAGTAGAGTAGTACCATGTAATCCCGGCATTTTACATTCCATAAGGCATGATAGGTTTAGATGCAACAAGAAATTATCTTGTCGCGTGCACATGCCACTGCAATCAGTTGTTTATGTTTTAAGTTGAGAGCTTAACTTTGTGTGTTGTAGCCTTTACCATTAATTTGTAGTTGTAGCCGGGAGTCTATGAAATCTTTGAACTTGTCCTTAATATTTTAGGAGCTTTTCATGTCACTAGAATACTAAAAACACACATTTTATTAATATAACGATAAGAATTAAGAACTAAGAAATACATCGGGGTCTGCTGAAAAAAGCACACATTTTCATGTCACTAGAATACTAAAAAGCATCCGGAGACCTCACCCGCCGACGATGATGACGACTACACGCTCGAATAGCTCAAAATAGGAACCATAGTGTATCTAGCTGCGAGTACGAGATCACAGGTTGCCACTGCTCAGCACGGCGATCACGGGTTTCAAATAGCAGTGCTCTTCCACCATTTCAAATAGATGTGACAAGACGGCAACCACACCAGCTCACCTTCAAAGCAGTCTCTCTGGCGAGGACGACGGACCTGTCATTCTACAACGAAGGTCTGTGGCGTGTAGTGGGGAAGGCGGCATCTAGGCGCGATCGACCGAGCGGCAGCAATGCAGTGATGTGAGTCTGCATGCACAGAGATGCATCGAGTAGTCATTTCGAGCATCGAATCTAGCATTTTCAGTGTTAGGTCAGCTAGCCTCTTCACTGTGTTGTCATGTAGGTTTTTTAGGTGCATTTACACTCCACACTCCGGGTATCAGACCTTTGTGCGCCTATAAATACTCCCAAGTTTGTGAACTCCCAGCACAACTCAAACACCAAACCTCATTGTATACCCAATGTCTGGAGGTGGGTCTAGCGGGAAGAATTACTATAGTTTTGGGAAAGAAAAAGGGGGAAGAAAGGGAGACCCCATAATATGGGAGGGGCCTCTTGGACCTGATTCCTTTCCAGAACCAGTGTTTGAGTTTCCGCCACAGCACAAGAGTGAATTTACCAATGAAACTCCTCTTCGACAATACGATAACCGTAGAGAACCGTGGCCAAAATACAGACATGGTGCGGACTGCTTAGTGCAGATGTGCACCGACGGGATGGATGGCGGTCGGCGTTTCTTTAAATGTCCACACGCATGGGTAATACTCGGTTGTTTCATTTCTTTATCTTCAATGAGACACCTTACATGAAATTTGTTTTGCAGTCTTCCGATGCTCCAGAAAACTGTGGTTTTACTAGGTGGATAGATCCTGCACCAATTGATTCTGTTCAGGAGTTCATCAAGTACCTCCAGATAAAGATCTTTGATCTGGAATGCAAGGTGAACCATTATTAGGAAGTGAGCGAGGGTAACAAAGACGACGAAGTTGATGATACCAGCAATGCAGCCGGTTCACAGGATGAACCATGCACTATTCCTTACTGCAACTTCCCTTGTCACAAGAAGAAGGGCCCTGCGCCTCCGGCACCACCGCCTGCACCACCTGCAATTGGTGGATACTGCGGAGAAGGCTCAACGCAGTTTGCTACGTGGGGGTACGGCTACTAGGACTTCCCTAGTGCTAGTGACATGCTGCATCGTTGTGTTTGTTCTGTTTTTTTTTAAATTACCTAAGGCATGTTAGGTTAGTCCGGAATCTGTTTACCGTAGTTTGTAACGGGTTCAGACATGCCACTGCATGTGTGATAGCTGTGGACCGCTTATTTATACACTTCAACGTTCGTCACTGATCACTCTCGTATTTTCCATTACATACAATAGATGGTATGCTTATACTTCGATGCTCCATTACGACTAAGTACGATTCAAACTCGACATTATGTACATGTCCAGTGAATGCAAGTTAGATACGAGACATACATACAAGCATAATACAACATTAACAATACTAAATGCGAATACATCTTAAACCGATGAACATCATATGTTATAGATCATGGCATGAAATCATATAGGTCGTCATCCCAGTTGACAGATTGTGGTGCTGCAGGTGGTGTAGTATGGCTCGACGAACCTCTTGGCTTTCCCTTTCTCTCTTTTCTGGATCTACATTCATGTACAGGGGGAGGAACATCATGTGTTGGAGGCCATGGTTTGGGAGGCATGAAGTCATCCATGTCGTCATCCCAGTTAACACAAGTTTGTGCTGTAGGTGGTGCAACATGACTTGACGAACCTCTTGCCTTTCCATTTGTCTCCTTTCTGATTCTAGGTTCATGTACAGGGGGAGGAACATCATGTGTTGGAGGCCATGGTTTGGGGGGCATGAAGTCATCCATGTCGTCATCCCAGTTAACACAAGTTGGTGGTTGAGGTGCTGAAGCATGACTCGACGAACATCCGGGCATCTGTTCTTGCGCAGGCCAAGTACTATCACCCGAAGATCTTATCCGCCTCCTTCGTCTAGTTTGCGGCATAAGTCCACCACCGAAGATACATACCAATTTACGGAAATTTGGTATCGTTTTGTTAATCAACTCCGTGTCCTCGGGGTAATCCTAGCATATAATTAAAAAACAATGTTACTGTTTCATAAATATGGATTCGAAATGACGGACGGGATTAGAACTGAATGAGAGTTACCTTAATGTGCATCTCATACACCTCTGGCCGCATCCATATCTTACAAGAACTTTGTAAGAATCCAATGATATTAGAATGATTTGCTAGTTCACATACTCTCATGTATATCTTCCGACGTTCTAGCAGGTGTCCCATTATACAATATCAATGGATTCATACGGAAGTTACCTGTAGATCAGGAGTACGCAATTCGGCAGAGCTTCGCCGCTTTTCTTCTCCTCACCCCTCTCTTTTTTCCTGAATTTTTAGGCTCAAATGACAGGGAATGGCGGCGAATGGCGGCCAGGGCTTAAATAGAGGGGAAGGCCCCTGTCGCCCGTTGGGGGGGCGACAGGCCCCCTCTTTTTTTTCTCCAGGTACTTTGTTGCAAATTTGAAGAAGAAAAAAATTACATTTGAGCCCTGTCGCCCCCCCATAGGGCGACCGGGGTATATTTTTCAAATTTTCCAAAACGGACATATATTTTTGAAATTTTAAATTTTTTTAAATATAAAAAAGAAAAAACCGCAAGCCAACAATTGTAAGGGATTGAGTTGGGTTGGGCTTTTTGATGGGTCAGGGGGCGGGGTCTTTTTATTTTTATATTTTTTATTTTTGTTTTTTATAAAAATATATTTTCGATTTGGAAATTTACAGGAATATACTCCGGCCGCCAGCCGCCCAGCAGCGGGGCGACAGGGGTATTTTTGGAAAAAAATTCACGGAAAAAATTGCGCGCAGGTCCCTGGGGCCGGCCACCCCGCCCGGCCGTAAGTTTTGCAATTTAGCCCTTTTCACGAAATAATTTCAGATATATGCCCTTTTGTAATTTTTTGCAGAAATAGACCCTGGGGGTCGGCGCCGTAATATGTGGCGCCGAGATAACACGTCTTGGCACCACAGATCACGGCGCCGAGGTGCCATGCACGTACAAACAATCTAGTGAATCTTCGAACTTGCCTTTAATATTTTCGGACCTTTTCAGGAGACTAGAATACTGTGAACCACACATCAAATATAACGGTAAGAATTAAGAACTAAAAACTGCATTACACAATGTAAACCATAGGAATTACATCATAATACAACGTTAATGAAACACACATCAGACATGCAGTGGCATGGCAGAACTCGTTGCAACTACGGTAAACAGATTCTGAACTAAGCTAACATGCCTTAGGTAATTTAAAAAAACACAACAAACACAACGATGCAGCATGTCACTAGCACTAGGTAGTCCTAGTAGCCGTACCCCCACGTAGCAAACTGCGTTGAGCCTTCTCCGCAGTATCCACCCATTGCAGGTGGTGCAGGCGGTGGCGCCGGAGGGGCAGGGCCCTTCTTCTTGTGACAAGGGTAGTTGCAGTAAGGAATAGTGCATGGTTCATCCTGTGAAGCGGCAGCATTGCTGGTATCATCATCTTCGTCGTCTTTGTTACCCTCGCTCACTTCCTCGTAATGGTTCACCTTGCATTCCAGATCAAAGATCTTTATCTAGAGGTACTCGATGAACTCCTGAACTGAATCAATTGGTGCAGGATCGACCCACCTGGTAAAATCACAGTTTTCTGGAGCATCTGAAGACTGCAAAATAAATTTCATATAAGGTGTCTCAATGAAGATAAAGAAATAAAACAACCGAGTATTACCCATGCGTGTGGGCATTTGAAGAAACGCCGACCACCATCCATCCCGTCGGTGCACATCTGCACTAAGCAGTCCTCACCATGTCTGCATTTTGACCACGGTTCTCTACGGTTATCGTATTGTCGAAGAGGAGTTTGATTGGTAAATTCACTCTTGTGCTGTGGCGGAAACTCAAACACTGGTTCCGGAAAGGAATCAGGTCCAAGAGGCCCCTCCCATATTATGGGGTCTCTCTTTCTTCCCCCTTTTTCTTTCCCAAAACCGTAGTAATTCTTCCCGCTAGACCCACCTCCAGACATTGGGTATACAATGAGCTTTGCTGTTTGAGTGCTGCTGGGAGTTCACAAACTTCAGAGTATTTATAGGCGCACAAAGGTCTGATACCCGGAGTGTGGAGTGTAAATACACCTAAAAAGCCTACATGACAACACAGTGAAGAGCCTAGCTGACCGAACACTGAAAAGTCTAGATTCAATTCTCGAACTGACTACTCGATGCATCTCTGTGCATGCAGAGCATCTAAGTGCATGCAGACTCCCAGCACTGCATCGCTGCCGCTCGGTCGATCGTGCCTAGATGCCGCCTTTTCCACTACACGCCACAGACCTTCGCTGTAGAATGACAGTTCCGTCGTCCTCTCCCGAGAGACTGCTTTGAAGGTGAGCTGGTGTGGTTGCCGTGTTGTCACATCTTTTTGAAATGGTGAAAGGGCACTGCTATTGGGCTGTCGTCTTTTGTCACATTTGTCTGGGCAAACAATGCGACATATGGGAAACCCGTAATCGTCGTGCTGAGCAGTGGCAACCTGTGATCTCGTACTCGCAGCTAGATACACTATGGTCCCTATTTTGAGCTATACGAGCGTGTCACGAAGTTTACTCTGTATGCGGTAGTCGTCATCATCGTCGGCGGGATCTCGGCCGCTAACTCCTCCCGCACCTAACTTCCCTTATTTCACGAGCATTATGGAACCCACAAACATAACAAGTTCACATCAATAATATCTATAGAAACAAATGACAAGTAAACTACCACAATCATAAACAACCATAATCCGAACAGTCGAAACAGTCCATAATAACAATAGAGAAACAAGTGCCAACAACTAACCACCCATACCATTCGGACCTCTCTTACGTTGTGCGTGTACGTGACCTGTAGGGTAGCTATGACATTCTGGTAGCCTCACGTCTCTGGCAGGACAGCGTAACAGAGCCACAGGTGTATGCAAGCTGGGATTATCGTCCTGGGCAGGCGTAGCAAACAACCGTGTAAAGTCATCCAAGGAGGCCGCGTCGTTGTCTTCAGACCACCCTACAGATCACAAAAAAATTTTTAAGCAACATTCAATAGGTGAATTCAATTCCGTACAAATTATTGTACGTACCCTGTGTTGGTGGTGGTGGTGGTGGTGGATAGGAAGAAGCTCCTTCATATCCTCCTAGTGGCGGCATAGTGAAGCGTCCCCTCATAAGAGAAGACTTAAATGTGATACAAAACATCAGTCCCAAGAGGCTGATGCCACATTTATTACATCAGATGGTTCAAAACCTTACAAACCTTGGCGGACACTCGATACAGATGATAATAATAATTAACCAAGCTACGACATAACACCAGACCGCGAACCACATAGGGTCTACTACGGGCTCAGAGTACTGCGACAGCGGTGGCATCTCAACAGGGCCGGTTCCACAGGCAAGGTTGGGTGTAGAACGATAACCCTACTCGGCGTCGTCTGGTACGAAGTCCGGGTCTTCTTCTGTAAAAAGTAAGAGTGGGGTGAGTACAAACGTACTCAGCAAGTCCAACCACACCCACGGAGGGGGGTTATAACAGAATAATATGCATAGGTAAATCAAGGATAAGGTTACGATTTAATTTGCAGAAAAATGACATTTTATGCAGGGGTTTATTTTACGAAAAACCTTTTAGAAATCAGTTTTTGCAGTAACACAGAGATCAGGTCTTAAAACTGCTACCGGACTCCCCGTCCGTCGTAGCACACGGCACAACTGCCGGAACCAACTCCAAAACAACTCACACCAGCCCATCCCAATGAAACACTAGTTATGTGACCACACCGTAACTCGCCCAATACCGTGGGCACGGACTATTCGAATAGATTCTTAACTCTGCAGAGGTGTGCAACTTTACCCACAAGTAGGATACCACAACTCGAACACCGTCGTGTTGGTGTAGATCCCAACATAGCCATTACCCACCATAGCTAAGCCTGACTAGCCATCACGGGATACACCAAGGGGTCATTGACCGTTCACTTAGGTATAACCGGGCATAAGTCACTCGGGGCTTATCCCTTTTCCTTAGTCACCCGTTGCTCTCAGCTCTCCTGATGGCTACCACACCAACTAGTGGGATTTATGCTACGCCGTTGCCCATTCAACGGTCGAGTGGTTTGCACGATAGTGGAGTTAGGTGAGATGACACACCAACTCGGTCCTTAGACACGACAAGATGGATGTCTCCCTTCTCGCTCTGCCACACAGGCACAAGCACACCAATCGGCAAATCACACAGAAATGCCGTCCATCTCGCCCATACTCATCTTTCGAAAATCCACATTTTATCCCTTCCCACATGCACACATTTTCTTTATCAAATAAATCATATTAAGGGTAAAGTCCTAAGCGTTTCTAATATCGATTAACGTCCAAGCAAAATCAGACATTAATCTAGGTGGTCAAGGAATGGTCATCACAAATCAAGGGGTGGCTATCCAACCGTGTTTTCATGCAAGTGAAACATATGCAACTTTATAAAACAGGCCATTGGGTTGTGTTCATAAAAACTAGGACAGAAACATGCATCAAAGGATGGGATTGAACTTGCCGTCTTCAAAGCCTTCGGGGAAGTCCTGTCCTTCGGGCTCGGGGTCGCGGAACGGGTCCTCGTTCACCTGCTCACAGCACTGCTCGTCAACGGGTTCTCCTTCGTTCACTCCGTGGTCTACAGCGCACACAAACAGGCACACAATCAAAACACAGAAAATAAAGATTTGTCGTCGAGCTCGAAATAGGAACACATGAAATATAGAGCATAGATTGTTATTTTTGAATGGTTTCTGAATGGTATGGCCAGAACTGAGTTAGGAGAGGCGGGGTAAAATTTTAGGTTAAGCCGGGGTCATTAAGCACATAAAATGATAGGTCAGGGAAGCGTTTAGGCCCTAAACAGGGGTCCAGGGACCTAATTGTAATTAAGATTAAGTAGGCAGGGGCTTGGTTTATATTTTAGAAGCTTCTTTGGTTAATCTGAAAGAGTCAGGGGCTTAGTTGTAAATAACTTTATATGGTGGGGGTTTATTTTGGGAATATAACAAAAAGGGGGGTTTTAATTGCAAAAGTATCAAGAGGTGGAAGGGCTTGTCGTGGTGTTGCAAACCACGGCCGGGTGGCGGAAGGCACCCGCCCTAGCCCAGAGGGTGTGTACTCAGGGGGTAGCTAGTCTTAGATCGATCTCCCTCCAGAACACAAGAAACACAGCAGGATTTAGAGTGGTTCGGGCCGCCGGAGCGTAATACCCTACATCCACTGTGTGTTGTATTGCCTTCCCACAAGCGTGAGGAGGTGCGAGAGCTTGAGTCTGTATTGTGGAGATGATGTGTGAACCTCCTGTGTTCTAGCGGGCGTGCTCTCCCTTTTATATGTCCAAGGGGAGCACGTACACTGAGCGGGGCCCCGACATGTGGACCCGGCGATGTATTATAAACTACACTTTGGCCTTCAATGGCTCAGATCCGGAGATCTTGTCGTCGGCTTCTGTGCGTAGCTTCTGACCAGGGATGGTCTTGAGTTGTCCTGTCAGAGTAGAGTCTAGCCTTTGCAGTCGCGCGTCGAGGTCACGATGAAGCGCCGAACTACTGACTCAGTCTACTGTAGCAGCGTGCACTGTTGCTTCAGTCAGTAGCTGGTCATCATGACTCGTCGCTCATGCGCGCAGCGCTGAGTCTTTAATGCTTGTCTCGGTATCTGGCGATCCACAGTGTGGACTGACAAAAGCTGCCCCGTGCCCAGAGGCAGCAGATCCCGCCTCAACCACTCGCACTTAATGCGGGTGGGTGAGGGAGCTTCCAGCGGAAGGCTGGCGCCCGCGCCCGCGTCTGCGTGACACGTGGCGGCTCCGGACCCCACCCGAGCAGCTTGCTGAGCCGAGAGCTCACGGGGGTCCGGGTAGGCACGTGGAGGTCCCGGACCTGCCTGCGGGAGTCCGGATGGCACGTGGAGGTCCCGGACCTGCCTGCGGGAGTCCGGATGGCACGTGGAGGTCCCGGACCCGCCTGCGGGGGTCCGGGTCCGCGGCCACAGGTGCTGAGCATTTCCACCTCTGGGACACGTGGTGACACCGGACCCGTCCCCAAACGGGAAGCGGGTCCGGGACCGTTGGTCCGGTGAGATGGAGTCGGAACCCAGGAGTCCGGCTGCTCAGCTCCTTAGGGCGTAGTTACGGATAACTACGCGAGTCTTGGCACAGTAGGAGTGGGTACCCCAGTTGTAGGGTACCGACAGTGGCCCCCGGGCCCGCCTCGGGAGAGGCAACGAACCCGCAGGTGGGGCCACTACTGTGAGCAACTTGGCTGCTTCTGGCACCCAGCGGTGCGCGCCGCAAGGGTCTTGCCCTGCATCGTCCATCCCTTGGGTCACCTGCTGCATCATCACGTTTGGACCTGCACATGACTCAAGGTAGATGCTTAGTAGCGTGCCCACGGGTCCCAAATCCTGTTGGCTGTAATCCTTTGAGATGGATAGCTAGGTTCAGTGAACGAAGCTCAAGGGGCCGGCCTTTAGGTTAAGAGAAAGTCCGGACCTCCAGGTTCCCAGTCCTAGGTACTACGGCACTCATTCACAGGAGGTGGTGCGTGCAGGCTTAGGGTACGGAACCAGGCTAAGCGGCTACACGGCTCCGGACCTCCCCGGAGAATGAGTGCGCTTCCCTGAACCTGCAGGTTCCCAGGGGTCCGAACCCCTCTCTTCCATGAGGGGTCTCGAGCTAAGTCACTAACTAGCCAACTCAATTCGGACCACAATCACCGCACAAGAGTAAGAAGCCACGTGGGGGTTAGCGCAAACAGAATGCGTAGATCGAAATTGGAATGTAACATCCTTAGAGGCGAACTGAGAATAAACTTTTCCTTTATAACTAGATATACATGAGATGTGCGATGTAAGCCAGAACACGGGTTTATGAGGCCGGAGCTGTCCGGACCTCCGGGCCCCCAGTCTTAGGTACTACGGTACTCACCCTAGGGAGGTAGAGCATGCAGGCTTAGGGTACGGAACCAGGCTAAGCGGCTACACGGCTCCGGACCTCCCCGGAGGGTGAATACGCTTCCCTGAACCTGGTTCGCAGAGGTCCGGACCCCTCCACGGGGGAGGCTCACCGGACTGGACCACACGGAAGTACTACATAGTTACAAAGGAAAAGATTTTATTCCCTGCTGGGCCTCTAAGAGTAGGACTTACAGAGATGTAGAGTCGGGGGTACGACCGGAGTCGGCTTTCCGCCGGAGAGAGCCACTAGAGCCGGCTTTCCGCCGGAGCGGGCTTGGTGCGACCGGAGTCGGCTTTCCGCCGGAGCGGCTTGGTGCGACCGGAGTCGGCTTTCCGCCGGAGCGGGCTTGGTGCGACCGGAGTCGGCTTTCCGCCGGAGCGGCTTGGTGCGACCGGAGTCGGCTTTCCGCCGGAGCGGGCTTGGTGCGACCGGAGTCGGCAGTCCGCCGGAGCGGGCTTGGTGCGACCGGAGTCGGCTTTCCGCCGGAGCGGGCTTCCTCTCATGAGTGAGGTATGCTGTGAGCTGGGATTTGTCGCTCCGCCGCTCGCAGCTTGTGAGGGGGCCCTTGACGGGTGCCCTGACTCTTGCCGGCGGGCGGCGCGCGCCGCCGCCAACGGTGGCTGCTCCACAGGCACAGTTGCCCCTGGAGCAGGAACGCGAGAGGCATGTGGCGTGGAGGACGCCACCCCCTCCGTCATCTCCACGTCGTCCACGCGAACCATGGGGACGAAGAAGATGATGAAATGCGACCAGCTAGCGCCCCTACCTGGCGCGCCAAATGTCGTGGTGTTGCAAACCACGGCCGGGTGGCGGAAGGCACCCGCCCTAGCCCAGAGGGTGTGTACTCAGGGGGTAGCTAGTCTTAGATCGATCTCCCTCCAGAACACAAGAAACACAGCAGGATTTAGAGTGGTTCGGGCCGCCGGAGCGTAATACCCTACATCCACTGTGTGTTGTATTGCCTTCCCACAAGCGTGAGGAGGTGCGAGAGCTTGAGTCTGTATTGTGGAGATGATGTGTGAACCTCCTGTGTTCTAGCGGGCGTGCTCTCCCTTTTATATGTCCAAGGGGAGCACGTACACTGAGCGGGGCCCCGACATGTGGACCCGGCGATGTATTATAAACTACACTTTGGCCTTCAATGGCTCAGATCCGGAGATCTTGTCGTCGGCTTCTGTGCGTAGCTTCTGACCAGGGATGGTCTTGAGTTGTCCTGTCAGAGTAGAGTCTAGCCTTTGCAGTCGCGCGTCGAGGTCACGATGAAGCGCCGAACTACTGACTCAGTCTACTGTAGCAGCGTGCACTGTTGCTTCAGTCAGTAGCTGGTCATCATGACTCGTCGCTCATGCGCGCAGCGCTGAGTCTTTAATGCTTGTCTCGGTATCTGGCGATCCACAGTGTGGACTGACAAAAGCTGCCCCGTGCCCAGAGGCAGCAGATCCCGCCTCAACCACTCGCACTTAATGCGGGTGGGTGAGGGAGCTTCCAGCGGAAGGCTGGCGCCCGCGCCCGCGTCTGCGTGACACGTGGCGGCTCCGGACCCCACCCGAGCAGCTTGCTGAGCCGAGAGCTCACGGGGGTCCGGGTAGGCACGTGGAGGTCCCGGACCTGCCTGCGGGAGTCCGGATGGCACGTGGAGGTCCCGGACCTGCCTGCGGGAGTCCGGATGGCACGTGGAGGTCCCGGACCCGCCTGCGGGGGTCCGGGTCCGCGGCCACAGGTGCTGAGCATTTCCACCTCTGGGACACGTGGTGACACCGGACCCGTCCCCAAACGGGAAGCGGGTCCGGGACCGTTGGTCCGGTGAGATGGAGTCGGAACCCAGGAGTCCGGCTGCTCAGCTCCTTAGGGCGTAGTTACGGATAACTACGCGAGTCTTGGCACAGTAGGAGTGGGTACCCCAGTTGTAGGGTACCGACAGGGCTCTTAAGGAAATATAAGAAAGGGGAGGGGTTAAGGGCAAAAACGCCCTGTCCTCTTCCTCCCCCGCGCTGGAAACAGGGGAGGGGGCCGGCGGCTCGCCGGCGTTGCCGAATCCGGCGGTCAAGGGCTCAAGGCGGCTCTGGGGTAAGGGGAAAAGGGTCAGGAAGGCCTGCAGGTCCGATTCCCGGCCGCGGCTCGGCCCGAGGTGGCCCGAGGTGCCCTAGCCATGGTGGCCGGCGGCAATGGGCGGCGGCGGTGTTTGGCCGGTGGCCCTGGGCCATGATAGCGGATGGGGAAAGGGGAGAGCGGAGCGGGGAGGTGCCGGGTCCGACCCCCGGCCTCACCTTGAGCCGATGCGGCGGCCTAAGCGGCTCGACGGGAGCAGGCGGCGGCGGTTGGGGAAAGTTGCGGCGGCGGCGTTAGAGAAGTAAGGGAGGGCGCTGGTGGTGGCGGCCGGTGCTGTGAGGCGGTGGCGACACCGAGGACCTCTTTAAATAGACGGGGAATGGCGGTGGCGAGGCGGTGGGGAAGCAGCAGGGCAGTGGCGGCGTCAACGGTGGCGCTGTGCTTGGGTCGCCGGCGTCGTATGCGCACAGGGCGATGGCGTGCACGGCGAAGCAGGATGGGACGCTTCGGACCCGCGGCGACCCAGTGCAGGCGATGCTGTGCGCCGTCAACGGCGGCAGTGGGCGAGCGGGGCAGGGCGGCGTGGCTTTGCGTGAGTGTGTACGCCGGGGCGGGGCATGGTGGAGCAGGGCGAGCGGGGCCGACGGCGTGGGCGCGCACACTACTCGAGTTGTTGCGGCGTGGCTCGTGCGTTCGCGTGGTCGCGCGGGCAGAGCGAGGGGCGCGCGCGGCGGGGTGGCGCACGGGCCGGTGGCGAGTCCGTGCGCGTGCGCGCGACGTCGCGGCGGCGCTGGAGCGGCTCGGCGTGGCGGGTCGGGGTGTGCGGGCTGGACAGGCGGAGCACGGCCAGGGGGCGCGCGCGCGGCTGTGGGGCGAGGTCGGGGGCCGGGCGGCGTGTGCGCGGCCGAGCAGAGAGAGAGAGGAGGGGAGGGAGGTCTGTGCGGGCGGCGCTCGGAAACAAGCAGAGCAGAGAGGGAGGGGCTGAGCGCGCGGGGTAGGAGGAAAGAGAGAGAGGGAGAGGGAAAAGAAAAAGAAAAAGAAAAAGAAAATGGGAAAAAGGAAATAAAGAGAGAAGAAGAAAAGAAAAAGGAAGGAAAATGGAGAGAGGGAGGGGCGGGAATCGCGCTGACGCGATGCGGCCCCGGCCGGCCACGCGCGGCGGTCGCGTGCGACGAGTGCAGGCGGGATTCGCGGCGTGGTCTACGGCTGGTCGGCCACGCGCGCGTCGCGCGCAGAGGAGGATGGGACATCGGGTGGTCGGGACAGAGAAATGGTCTCGGGATTTAGGGTTTATGGTTTTTTTGAAGGATCTCGAGCTCAACGACGGAACACACTTTAGCGCATGATTTATTTTAGTCAATTTTCGGGATGTTACACATAGGGTGATACGAAGACGGCCCCGCTCCGGTGAACTGTTGTGATCCTGAGTATAAATAATAACGTATTAGTCTTCGACCATAAAATATAAGCAAATAAAATTATGCACCACATATTTACCTAAAGTCCCTCCAGCATGTGGCATAGAGGTAACTGGGTTCCTTGAAATGGAGCCCCTTGCGAGGCACCTGGCCCTCCATAGGGTTGAGAACCGGGGTACCCATATCCTATGTGGAGTCATATTTAAATACTGCATATAAACCGACGTCGACGCTTGCGACGATCCGTAGGAATCATCGTACTCCGTCCGCATACCAAAGGTCTGAAGGATGCCTCGGGCTCTATCACGTTGAGTGGTCCAGGCCTCGAGTTGTGCCGGCATGCTCATCGTAGACCCGCCATGAATCCTCATTACATTCAGTGAGCAATCTAATTCAAGCAACCTACAGGCCTCGAATTGCAACCAAAAAACTTAGTATACAAATCATAAAAGATCGAAAATGCCGTCAACATTTACTCACCGCCCCAGCTAATGCCTCATCCCTGTGTCGTGCATAGCGATCCTGCGAAGTCGCAACATGCGGCTGTGGATGCATGTCAACATACGTCAAACGGCAACGAGTCTTCGGTCCGTACCAGGTCAGGTACGCCCGAAACGAAGGCTCAGTGTGTGGACCGGTATCCTCAGCCAACTGCTCGCCTGCATCATCCCACGCAGCCACCCATGGTTGTAATCTAGTGACCCACATTGTCGAGAAAGGATGTCCAGCCCTTGATAAACTGCACGTTAAATAGAAATTAGTTTCACGTTATTAGTACATGGGTGCTCATACATTTTTGTTACCTATGATCGTGGCGCTGAACACGATCCAATGTTGAAGACACAGGGAAAGACTGGCGTCAACCGAACTGCCTCATGACTCTATCCGGGCAGTGGGCCTCAACTGCAATGTCGTACACCAAAGCTGCAGTAGTCATCCATAGGCCCTGGTCCTGTGTGCACACCGAAGATATCCCAAGTGGTGCACGTGCGGCTATAACCGAAGGACTGTATGGCTCCCACACAATGTCTTCTGGGGTCAATCGATCAAATTCGGCAACAAACTTAGGATAAGACCGCCGGGTCTGTACATGTGCCCATGTTTTCTGCAAAAATAAAAATTATGTGTCCATAAGAAAGGTATTGAGGGAACAATGTATGCCCATAGTATGCATAGAATATAATTTTTTATCAGGTCCATACCTGTCGAGAGTACCAGAGAGTCCCCATGGTGGGTCTGTCGTCCTCTGTGTTACCGTACATATCCGGCGTGTACGGTGACTGGTCAATCACGGGACGACCGATAGCAATCCTCTCGTAAGACCAAAGCTGTAGCAGAATTGGGCACCCCGTTAGGACAACATTCCTATCATTCTGCCGTGATGCCTTGCAAAGTCCACGATATGTGCATGCAAGAACCGCTGAACCCCAACTATATAAGGGTATGGCATCCTCATCTGCATTGGCGATCTCCTGTGCGTTGGGCAGAAGCACCCTATCCACACAGCGGCCGTGTGAGTTGTTGAACATGATGTACCCAAACAACCACAGCAGGTATGCCTCGAGTGATCTAGTCACGCTGTACTCATCAGCATCGGCTGCCAACAGATCCGGCTGCAATGAAGTACGAACATTGAGAATAAAAAATACATGAGTTATTTCAAAGCCATAAAATACATCAACACATCGTTTTGTACGAAATTGTACCTGAAACTGTAGGAGCCATGACTTGGAAGGGCCTTTCGACTGTGGGTGCTCATTGAAATCTTCAGGATCAATCGTGGTGGCAACACCTGCAAAACGTTCCTCAAGATCCTCCAGCCACGTAGAAGGTACCACACGGGGCCCGACAGCATCTCCGGTGATAGAAAGACCAAGCAGCATCGCAACATCCTGCAGGGTCGGTACCATCTCCCCACAAGGGAGGTGGAACGTGTGTGTCTCAGGTCTCCATCTGTCAACGAGAGCTGAAAGTAGAGACCTGTCTAGCTTCACCAAAGCACTCTCAGCAAGACGAGCCACAGTGAGAAGACCTGCCTCGCTCAGCCTACATCATACAGTGCACAAATATTAATACATTATATAACGAAATGTATAACGGATAAAAACAGAAAATAGACGACATATCACCTGGGCACCCATCGTGGGTCTACAGCAACCAACTCTGCAGGTGGACGTGGTCGCAGCACGTTTAGTTCTTGGTGCTGAACCTTCGCAAGGACCGGTGACCCGAGTCTATTGTTTGGTCCAGCAACGCAGGAGTAACCCCGGCCATACGTACCACGTAAGATCAAAACAATACAATACAATCACACACATCTAAATATTTCTAATAGTTCCTTATATTTCCTAAATAATTTCTAAGATTTTCTAATGATTTATAATAATTTCTAACATTTTATAAATTTTCTAATATTATCTTGCAATTTTTAAGATTAATAAATTAGATTGCTAATTTACTATATCAATACTAATCACTACAAGTAACTACACCTAAATGTACCACTAATCAGTCATAATAATAATTAAACTGATTGCTAATCTACTGTTTCAACAAAATAGTTTCTATAATTTTCTACAATTTTCTAACATTTTCTACAATTTTCTAACATTCTCTACAATTTTCTAACATTTTCTATAATTTTCTACAATTTTCTAACATTTTATACAATTTTCTAATATTATCTTCCAAATTTTTTGATTTTCTAATACTTCTCTAACAATTTTCTAGTATTTTCTAATACTAAATCTAACACTAAATGTACTATATCAACGCTAATCACTATAAGTAACTACACCTAAATGTATAACTAATCACTCCTAACAATAATTGAACTGATTGCTAATCTACTATTTCAAAAAAATAATTACAACATAATCTATTTATAAAATTTAGAAAATTTTAGTTACCTACAGTCGCCGGTTTGAAAATCCGGCAGAGCTTCGCCGCTTTGCCTCTCCCTCACCCCTCCTCTCCCTCCCTCCCTCTTTTTTCTTTTTTTTCTGGATTTTTAGTGAGGCAAATGAGAGGGTGAGGGACAGCCAACACCTTATATAGGGTTGGGGGGGGGGGGGGGGGCGGTCGCCCCGCAGGCGGGCGGCTAGAGCCCGCCGCTCCTCTGCCGGGCGGTCTGGAGGGCGGGCCGCCCCGCTGCCAGGCGGCCGGTCCTCTAGGGACCTCGGCATAATTTTTTGTCGATTTTTTTTGTAGATAAGCCTCTGCCGCCCGGCTGCCGGGCGGCCAGGTCCCGGCCGCCCCGGGGTATATTCATGTCAATTTCGAACACGAAAATACTTTTTTGTAAAAAACAAAAATAAAAAATAAAAAAACCGCGATCACGGGGTGGTAAAGAAAGCCCATTGGCCTCTTTCTCCTTTTGCTGCTACGAGGTCTAGGCACTGTCTCTTTCCTTTTTTTTCTTTGTTTCAGAAAAAGCTGGCCATTGGAAATGGGAAAAGAAAATGTTATCTGGAAATGAAAAATGTTATACTATAATAGAATTAGAAAATTACGTAGAACAAGGACAAATTCGTAATCTCACCGACGGCGAGCACGCAACGCACGGGCCCGATTCGAGCTCCACGTGGATGGACTCTATTCGGAATCACGTCGTTTTCAGCGTTTTACATCGGCGATCTTGGGCACCTGGAGCTGGAGGTGGACAAGACAAGGCGGGGAATATGCCTCCGCTTGCATTGCCTTTTGAATCCAATCCAACGACGATGCTCGCCGTCGCGTCATTGCCAGCGTGCTAAAGAAATGTGCTATCCTTATCTTCTATTGGGAAGAAGAAAAATAAAGGGAAAGAAATGTGATTGTGATAAAAAAATAAAGGCCATTCAACTTTGTCTTGGTGCGTCTTCGCATGGCTCATATGGAGCTATCGTTTCTTTGATACAAATAATAAAGAAAGGAATGTGCTAAAATTCGACCTTTTTATTTTCGTGGTTTTCCGCTCGGCGCATATGGATCGCAGCTTTCGTTTCTTTAGTGAAAAGATAGAGAGAAAAGAAGTCTAGCTAGACCAGTAAAAAAGGTCGTCATTGCATTAGTGCTTGTTGACGGTGAGTCAGAAGTTGATGGTAGTATAATTTAATTTTATCGTCGATCGGCTGAGCCTCTCTCTCTCCATTGTGCTCATAGTCAGTGGCGGAACCAGGATTGAGTCGAACCCCGGGCCGAGTTTTAAGTATAGACGTCCACAAACTCACAGTTCAAAAGATATATGAAAATATAAATGGAAAGATAGATAACATACAAAAAGCGCCATCGCGAAGTAATATATTTATTCTTCTTCAGCAATTGATCCAAGTCCAAAGGTAGAAGCTACTGCAAAATAAAAAAGATATATTAAATATCTAAAACATGTAGCAATGATAATGTAGAAAAAGATATATTAAATATCTAAAACATGCAAAAGCAAATTAATCGCCCCGTCCGCCTCCGCCAAGATCGCGGCCGTCCACGTGTCCGTGCGCCGTGCGCCTCCCCTTGGGACGGAGCCAGCCGGCCATTTCAAACGCCTTCCGTGGGTCCGGCCCGCCCCTTCCCGCCACTGCCCCGCGAATTCTTTGCACGGTGCGCTGCGGCTGCGCCCCTTCAGAACGCGCTAATTAATCACGTGCCCTTTTAGCATGATGGTTCTGCTTTTTTCCCCCTTAACAAAGCCATCCCGATGAGACGATGTGCCTGATCCATTTCGCTATAGGTCCTCGGAAAGAAGCTCACATGGACATGGCTCATTTGCTTTGGTTGGGACGAGAGCAGTGGCGAAGCTAGAAATGGAATGACCCTGATGCACTCTCCATTACCTAGAACAAAATTATATAATTTACATGGTAAAAATAGAGTTAACTACTAGAAATTTGATTTTGACTATGGTGCATGTGCACCAGGTAAAGACACTGTGGCTTCGCCCCTGGGCGAGAGGTAGATGACATGCAACATCTCTGTCTCTTGCTATAGTATTTAATTTAATTTAATGGAGGGTTGGAACATTCAGTAGGTTTTTCTCCTTTTGGCAAAACAAATCTCAAGGTCATACCTATGCAAGTCTTGTGTTATCTTTTCACCTGCTCCGGCGTCTAGATTCGAGTTTCATTTTATACCACACTCATGTGCTTGATTGTCGTCAAAGGTCCAAATCCGAAGAACTGGTCATAGAACTTGTCATACTCCAAGAAATGCAGATACGCCCCCAGAACTCTGTAAATACTACTCCACTCTTGTCATCTTGTGAGTAGTAGACCACAGTAGTAAATTGGAGTCAAACACAAGGTCTACACGAGAAAAAAAAGGAAAAGAGAAAAGGATATAAAAAATTAAAAGCATTAATTAATGATCTAGCAACTTTCATCATCGTAGCAATAATTAACACTTCCGTCTCAAACTCTTTTGGCCTCCTCTCCTCTTCCCCCGCTCCCCCCGCCTCGGGTCGGGACCCTCCTCTCCTCCGCCCTCCGACCCTCGCCGGACTCCGGCAGCGGCGCGGCGCGCCCGCAATTCGCGGGCCCCAAGACATCTATAGTCTCCCGCTTCCGCCAACTGCAGCCTCGCCACCGGTGGATGGCCGCTTGACGAGTCCAGGGGGCCGGAGGAATCGCAGCTGGGACGCGAGACGACTCGTCTGAGATGCTGAGCTCATCGGCGTCGAGGCGGGACGCCGCGAGGAGCATCGAGCTCCCGCGGCCTCCGGCGGCGGCCGGGATGTCCCGGAGCGGGGAGCTGCCCAGGGGCGCCTCCGCGGGGCCGGGGCCGGCGCCGGCCGCGGTGCGCCACGAGGGCTGGCTCGTGCGCCACGGGCGGAGGAAGATCGGGAGGTCCTTCTTCCACATGCGCTACTTCGTCCTCGACAACAAGCTGTTCGCCTACTACAAGAAGAAGCCCAGGGACAGCATGGTACGTCGTGCGGTGTATGTACGTACGCTCTGAATTTTGCTGTTGTGGTGGCTCGTTAGAACTGCGATCCATCTGTTGATGGAATCTGGGCTCCTCCTCTGTCGCGAAATTTGGCTGCGGTTCTAGTCACTAGAGTTATCCATTGAAGGTCGGATTGCTGTCGGAGTTCCTTTGCTTGTGTTTGGGATTTCCCTCTCGCAGTTTTTTTGAATTTCGAGGATGGGTTGACCAGATTGAGATGCATGGAGACTGGGTCTGGAATCTGGAGCGGTGGGCACAATTGTTTTCTGATGTAGGAATCATTCCAGCTGATGCCAATCATGAACTGTGGAGTTGGAGAGCCAACTGATGATGGAGTTGTTGTTGACAATTTGGATAATTAGATGCTTTAGTAATCAATATAGTCCAGGAAGTGCTGAATAATGCCACACTTGTTAAATAGCAGAGTTTTGGTCCTCAGTTGATCATGTAAGCAACTTGTTTGGTCTGCCTAGACTTTTTTAGTGTTCCAATCATTCAGTATAAGGGTAGCTGTAAAGCTACTCCTTCCATAAGTGTAATGCATATTTCTGTGATTCAGAATACTATCGTTAATCAAATACAAACCCTTTCTAATAAGTTTATTTCTTTATTCATGTTGATTCTGTCTTAATGAGAGTACTTTTAACATATCAAATCCATCCCAGTTTCATACTAGGTCATGGTTTCATGATTAAAATGGGTACACTCAGTCAAACAGCACGCTGTAGTTTTTTTTTTTTTGACTTTCTACTGAAAATTGTGGGTTTGCAGATTCCACTCAAGTCAATTCTTATTGATGGAAATTGCAGAGTCGAGGATAGAGGGCTCAAAACACATCATGGTCAAGTAAGTTTTCTCTTCCCCTTGCAAAATATCTTAGGAAATGCTAAAGTTTGTATGTATGGGAGGGCACTTTACTGACTTAGACAAATCACCTGCAATTGCTGTAGCCTGTATCGCTAGGATGGGTCTACGTAGCTTATTCACAAATGTGATACACACCTATTTTTCTTTTCTGTCATTACCCACTTGAAATTTCGAGGTAGTTTTCTTATTTGTCTTCTCATTATTCCTCCTGTTAACTTTTGCAGATGATTTATTTCCTATGCATTTACAACAAGAAACAAAAGGAGAACCAAATCACGGTTTGTTATAATGCCGAGCTCTTCAACAGTTTCAGAACTACCTGACTATATGCTGTAATGAGCAATTTTAAAAATTTGATTTGTTGAGTCCTTTTACGCACACTTGTCAAAAATTGTTCTTTGTTTATATTTTGTACTATGCCAACCTTCTCGTAGTGAACCTGTTAGAGAGTTGAACTCTAGGAGTCGTTGAAACTCCTGTCTGTGTACCCAGGTTCAAAGCACGGCACCTTCCTAGAACCAAGCCTGGGGGAGTGTAGCCCCATGGTTGAGTTTTTTCTAATTATTTTGTATTATTAGAATATGCTGGAAAGGGAATTGCAAAGGCATACAGTAAGAATTTATTGTTAGAACTAATTAACTATGAACAGGATCTTAGCTTAGTCTAATCATGATCACTAATTACTTAATGCAAAATTAATTAGATTAAACTGACCAGAGTCTTTCGATTCCATTATTGCCTCCGTAGTTGTAGAAGTAGAGCTGACGTCGATGCAGATCGAGGGCACCGTGCTTCCAAACCTTCCAGCACCTTAGAGATCGGTTAGGTTGGAGATAGGCTAACCTTGACGGCTAATCTCGTGAGTAATCACGCTTAGGGAAAACCCTTGTTTTCCCTTGGTTATATAGTGTTGTAGGCTTGGGGCCGGGCCCTTAAATGGGCTGAGTTTGCCTTCCGATCAAAGGTAACTAACAGGGATTAATAATTGAACTAGGATTGGGCCTTTCGGCCCAATTAGATTTTGACCGAGGTCAATAATTCCAACATTTATCACTTAACTACGAAAGCGTCTAATACCCACATTTGCTTCAATTTTGAAAGTTTAGTGTACTAGGTAAGTAGGTATAAAATGTTTTAGTCACCTCTGTAGTTCAGGATGAAAACAAGACTTCTGCAGCTTGGACATTTTCATCCTTGAGCCACCTTTTCTTTGTGGCAATATATATTTTGCTATCATTGATATGAATACTATGCTAATGTTCCACTTTTCAACCAGATGGGTGCACATAATATTGAAGATGCCCTGGCCTGGAAGAGGAAACTAGAGCTTCTGATTGATCAGGTTCAGTAAGTTTGACTTGCTTTACTAAAATTTTAAAACTAATTATTTGTGTGCATATGAGATTTCTTAACATGAACCAGGATCAGATATGACAATCATCTTTTTCAGCATTTTCCTGTTTAGTGGTCATGGTATGCAAGTGAATGGCTTATAGTATTTAAAAACAGAATCTTGAAGGTTCTTGCTATTTTCTTGTTCAGTAATTTCAAACACACTTATAATCAGGAACCTGGTCGATCACTTACCAGAACTTCAGATGACTTAAATGTCAAATTGTGTCAAACAGCAAATATTCTGCAAATGCCACATGCCATTATGATAACTATCGGTGATCTTTATTGTGCAGCAACAGGATAGTATGTCAGCTAAAAACCGTAGAGCTTTTGCTTCATTGGACTTTGACATAGATCTTGGAGGACCACTTTCGTTCTCTGATCATGACAGTGGGCAAGTGAATTTTTTCTTTTCTCTTTTCTCCCTATATAGTTGCATATCAGTCCTTTCTTTTTGCTAATTGGATATTCGTTCTATACTGCAGTCCTGAAGATGAAGAAGAGCCCCGGCCCACCTTGCTCCGCCGGACAACTATAGGGAATGGTACACAAGTCTATAACATTGTTATTCTATTCATCTAAACTTTACTGATCTATGGCTACATGTCCGAATCTAATTTGTCTTTTCTTTTGCTAGGCCCTCCTGATTCTGTACTTGACTGGACCAAGGAGCCTGATATTGGGCTGTCTAATCAGAATTACACCAATCAGGCTTACTCCAGAAAAAACTGGAGGCTTCTTAGATGCCAGAATGGCAAGCTTACAGTTCCTTTACAAAAATTATTGACTCTTCCTTTAAGAATACACTTTGAGTAAGTCAAATTGTGTGACACTGTGACTAAGTATCCTGTTTTCTATCATTGGCAGGATTGTGCATCTTTGAAGAACTTGTGGAGGTTGAATACCTTGTATGTACCTTCTCTCACCTCTATACTGTTGGACAGTGTATGGAACTCCTGCTATTTCTGACAGAATGATAATACTTGTTCCTTGTTAATCATTTGCAGACAAGAAGCTGTAGTCGAGCAATGAGGGCTGTCGGAGTGGTGGAAGCCTCATGCGAGGCCATTTTTGGGCTTGTAATGGGTATGGATGTAACACGATATGAGTAAGTGCTGTTGCTTTATTCTCTTGTCATCCTCCGATGGATGATTACTTATGTATCCTTTATTCCACTCTGCAGATGGGATTGTAGCTTCCAATATGGAAGTTTAGTTGAAGAGGTTGATGGCCATACTGCAATACTGTACCATCGTCTACAACTGAACTGGTGTTCAATGTAACTACACTTGCGGCTACTTATCAGTTATCACTTGTTGCCTCTTTCTAACAACTTGCATGATTACATTGCACATCCTCTTGAAATAACAAATCAAACAATGATGCTGGCTGCTTAATAATTATCTGAGCACTCGATGAGGAATTTGTTCCAAAAGATTGATTAATTGCAGACTGCAGTATCTCAGATTTGGATCTTCTTGCTTCCATCTTATGTGAACATGCAGGTTAGTCTGGCCTCGAGATCTTTGTTATGTACGATACTGGCGGCGCAACGATGATGGAAGCTATGGTAATTTTTGAATGATTTCTTTTCCGGTTACTCATCCATTGAGAGTGCTCTTCTGATCCTTTGTACGTAAACTTGCAGTCGTGCTGTTTCGATCTACTGAAAATCAGAACTGTAGCCCCCAACCAGGATTTGTTAGAGCTTTTATCGAAAGTAATTTGCCTTCTACTTGTCAGGAATCCTACTCTTATTATTGTTTTTTCAAGTTTGCCACTTTTTTCTTCCTTTTTTCCCCTTAACTTCCTACCAATTCAGGTGGAGGTTTCAAGATTTCTCCTCTCAAAAGCCTCAATGGTAGACCGCGCACTCAAGTTCAACACCTTATGCAAATTGATCTTAGGGGATGGGGCGTGAACTATTTTCCATCATTCCAGTACCACTCTTTGTTGCAGATGCTGAACTGTGTTGCTGGTATTTACCTGTAATTACATGATATCTTGATTATCTATCATTTTACCAGTAATAGAAGTGCTCATAAAGTTCGGTGAAGACTCTAAATGTCCCTTTTGCCTGATTGTTTGTGGTCATGAGGATTTGACATTAGATTTATTTCCAGGATTGCGTGAATATTTTTCTCAAACAGATGAAGTTCATACGGTTCCAAGGATCCCAGAGATTCATGCCATGGTTAATTCAGTCTCAATGAAAGACCAGAAGCTTCAAGAATCTGAAACAAAGATCAAACAAACCGATAATAAAATTTTGGATATGGTGGATGAAGAGTCAGAAGATGATGATGACTATCAAGTTCCTCAAGCTGATTTGGAGGTGAACATCCTATTTTACAGTCACGCCTTAAAACATTCTCCCAATTTCTATAGTTTGCCAAACGCTTTGCTGTTGGTCACTTCACAAATAAAGTTTCATTGCAATTCTTGTACAGGAAGAACCTACCAAATCTGACAGTGATGCTAACAGTTCAGGTTTGTTTCTTTTTTAGCTCCATTCTTGTAGTTTGATAATAACTTTATAAGTTGCCAAATGTTTATCCATGTTTTAACCTGACACTTCTGCCATTATATTTTGGTGATCCTTCAGATCCAATAGATTTGTCTTGGTTTTCGGGCATTATTCGTCAGGATGCAAATGAGAAAAGTCGTAACTGTTGGGCAGTACCTGATAGCAAGATCTTTAAAGTTCGTAGCAAGAACTTTCCACATGACAAATCAAAGGTCTAGGCATTCAAGAGGCACAATCAGTTTCTCTTCTTTTTGAAGCATAGCAGGCAATCAAAGGCTTAGTATTTTGTTATTTGACTTACAGGTACCAGCAGGGAAGTACCTTATGGAGCTCGTAGCTATTGACTGGTTTAAGGACACCAGACGTATGGATCATGTTGCTAGGCGGAAAGGATGTGCAGCTCAGGTCAGAATCTGTCTTGGTCATTCTTATCTCATTCTCAGCGCGCTTTTTCTGCAATTTATTGTTACATGATTACACGGCACATGAGGTGCATGTTTCTAACCCGGAAAACAGAACTTGGAATAATAGAAGACCATATCTAATACCTTGGAGGACAGTTGGTTGAACCAAAATTGTCCTTTGAAATACATGGATATAGTTGTTCTCTATTTTCGCAAATCTTGTGGTAGCAATTATATTTCCTTTTCGTGATTTGTTCGGGAGGATTGCAGATGAAGCCCTGCTTTGGGGTAGGGCTTGCTTGCTGGTCTGGTTGGACTTCTTTCTGCCATGACTCATGAGTAGGTCAGCATTTCTTAGGGTTGTGGAGGTCATGGGCTGTGGCTGGTCCACGCATATTGTGTAATGTTGTTTGGTCTGTGTTCCCGCTGTGTCTGTTTCTTCAAGTGTTTTTGCTGTGTAAACTCTCTCCTTAATGAATTATGTCAATGACACATTCTTGAAAAAAATATCTTTCTTTTTCATATAATATTCCATTGAGCTGTACCCTGCATAGTAGTGAGCACATGACAAGTGTCAATTTCTCTATCGCATTTGCCGCAAAAAAGAAAAATTATTGTGAAGCAATTTAAAGAACTCTGGACACTATTGGATGGCTCTAGATTAAGATTATGTATCATTTAGATAGTTAGGCTTTAGCTGGTTCTAGATCAGATTGCATCTGACAAATATATGAAATTAAAGGGTCAGATTCAGAGTGATAGTAGGGCAATGTCTTACAGTTCTGTTATGCTATTGAGGTTGACGCATCGTGACTTCAAATTGTTTTCATTTTAACACAAACATATATGCCAGTTTGTCTAATGTGTACTGAATACTGGTTCCACTCCTAACTAATACAGTCTTCCGTCAATGATGATTATAACCGAACCTTTACTTATGTAGGTTGCTGCTGAGAAGGGAATGTTCACTTTTCTCGTAAACATACAAGTAAGCTCATTTTCGAACACCCCCCTTGCTGTTCATTTGCTTATGTCCTGCCTCTGTATTTTCTCAGAAAGGCGACCACACAGAATACAAAAAAAAAAGGTCCCTTTGCTCAGCAATCTCCATGTGTTATTGTAAATGCCTATTTTGTATTGCTTCATAAACCGTAGTTCATAAACATTACATATAAGAGCAGGTGCAGTATGCTATAGTGAAAGTTTACAAGCGATAGATATTCTTTGCATGGTTTAAATTTATCGCTTTGGCCACATGGTATTTACAATTAAATAGGAAAATGATAAGCTAAGGCTTTCTCCCACTTTTTTTTTCCTATTGGTGATTTTTCTTCGGCACTTAGGTTATGCTGGACTGCTGGTTAAGTTAACGTTCTCTTGCAGATTCCTGGATCAAGTCATTACAGCTTAGTCCTTTATTTTGTCTCGAGCTCCTTGAAGAAAGGATCACTGTTGCAGCGCTTTGCTGATGGCGATGATGATTTCCGGAACAGCAGATTGAAGCTTATCCCATCTGTTCCGAAGGTCAATTGGAGTGCAAAGTTACTGTAGGTGTTTATTATAAGCCGTTCTAATTTTAGGTTGTTTGAATTCCTCAGGGGTCTTGGATTGTGCGGCAAAGCGTTGGAAGCACACCTTGCTTACTGGGGAAGGCTGTCGACTGCAGCTATTTGCGTGGTCCTGAGTACTTAGAAGTAATTCTCTACATTAGTAAACATATAGTCGCAATTCAAATTCTTTTATTTGATTTGAACAGAAAAAAACACATTCTAACGTGTGTACACGGTCCCATTGAGTTTGGATTGATCAATTAGAACATTGCAGTCTTTTTGGTTTTGCAAGGACAACAAACCTACAACGAATACGTTCTTACATTGTGACAATTCTGCAGGTGGATGTAGATATCGGTTCATCGGCGGTAGCCAATGGGGTCCTGGGCTTGGTGTTTGGTGTTGTTACCACCTTGGTAGTTGACATGGCGTTTCTTATCCAGGTAAACAAATCCCCTTAGACAATCTTTGCTTCTTTCAGGTTCCACCATCCAATCTTAGTGTCTTCTCTGGCAGCTGCATGTTTTCTTACTGTTGCATTGGACCTGCAGGCAAACACATACGACGAGCTCCCGGAGCAACTTCTAGGCGCCGCGCGGCTGTCAAACATCGAACCCTCCGCGGCAGTCAATCCTGAGCTTGACAGCATTTCCTGAGCGGGATGAATAAAAAACTGTGCAGATTCTTTCATTCTTTCCCCCAAACCCTCTCCATTTGTTGAGCCACCGCAGCATTTCGCAGTTTGGTTCAATGAGGTGCAGACAGACTGTCACAGCTCCGTTATGGGCTGATAAGCCATGTATTGTTGGGCCAGAGGCCAGACTAATATATGTAAGCACTCGTGAACCAGGAAGGGAAGATCGAAGAAGACAATAGTAAACCTACCTATCTCCTCTTCCTCTCGTGCTCGAGGCGGCGCTGCCAATCTCACCGCCGCGCGCGACGCCGGCGTTACCCCTAGTATCGTCACATTTGGTACCAGAGCCATCTTCCCACAGCGGCGACTCGATCTAGTCTTGTCCCACCGGAGTAGTTGACCCTGGCGCTAGCATCCACCGCCGCCACTATCCCTCAGCCCCCACCCAATCCGTTGTCCCACCCACCTTCCCCTAGCCCATCACCGCCACCGTCGCAGCCGCCGCCACCACCCCTCAAATCCCGCCCACGGGGCCGGAAACCACCAACCCTAACCGCAAGAATGACCACAGCGGAAGAGAAGCTCGACCTCTTGGTCTCCGAAGTGAAGGCGCTTCAGACCGGCCAATTGAAGATCGCCCAAACAGTGCAAGCCATCAACACCTGGAGCATCGATGCGGAAAAGTTCTCCATCGACCTGAGCAAATCAATACAAGATCTTACTTCGCGCATCACGGCATTGGAAGCAGTCTCTCTTTCTGCTCCGCCACAAGCCCCGTTGCGCGAGGGAGAGGGGCGGGCCAACGACCACTGCGTCGATTCCAGTCACCAGGGTGCCGATGAGGGGGTCCTACCTTCCCATCTCACCCTGGTCAAGGGTAAGCAACAACAATCCATACCCAGCCGTGTTGTTGAATTACCTGAGTCCAGTGATAAGAGATATACCTCACCATCCCATTACACTAGAGAGTATAAACTGCCTAAGATTGATTTTCTAATATTCACTGGTGAACACCCTAGATTGTGGAAGGAAAAGTGTGAAAAGTATTTTTCCATGTATGCTGTCCCGGTTCATTTATGGACACCTTTTGCTACTATAAACTTCAAGGGTAATGCTGCACTTTGGCTTCAAACATATGAAGCTCAGCACACTGTTGATAGCTGGCCAGAATTATGTGTAGCTGTAGATCACAAATTTGGTAGGGACATGTATCAAAACTATATGAGGGACCTGTTAACCATTAGACAAACCAGCACTGTCTTGGAATATGCTGAACGCTTTGAGCAGGCTAAACACAGAGTCTTGGTCCATAATCCCAGTATAGATGATGTCTTTTTTGTTCAGAAGTTTTTGGATGGTCTTAGATACAACATTAGCAATGCTATTACCTTACACAAACCAAGAACGGTTGATGCCGTGTTATCATTGGCCCTCATGCAGGAGGAGTTGTTGGAAGCCTCAAATAAGAGGTATCATACTAAATCAACTCGAGATGGGGTCAAATTCAGCTCAAGACCTTCAACTTCGAGTGCAGCAGGAGTATTGGGCGCAACACCACAAGACACAGCAGTGGCATCCATTCCAACTGTTACAAACAAGCCAAAATGGGATGATAAATTGGCAGCCCTCAGAGCTCAAAGAAGAGAACAAGGTCTGTGCATGAAATGTGGTGGCAAATGGGGCAGAGCTCACAAATGTCCCAATCAAGTACCCTTGCATATTCTGGAGGAATTACTGGATGTCATGAACACAGAGGAAGTGTGTGAGGAACACCAAGACCTGGAAGACACCTCCAGTGATGAGGAAATGTTGGCCTTGTCCTGGTCTGCCAATGAAGAAATCCAAGGCAAGAAAACAATCAGGTTGCAGGGCCTGATTGATAAACAAGAGATACTAATTCTGATAGACTCTGGTAGTTCAAGCACATTCATCAGCTCAACTACTGCACAAAGATTGGGTTACAACCAAGAAGACACAGCAGAAGTCCAAGTGACTGTAGCCAATGGCAGTAAGATCACAAGTAACAAAATGATATCAGGCATCACTTGGTGGACCCAGGGGCATACATTCTCCACAAATGCAAGAGTGCTAGATCTCAAATTTTATGGCATGGTGTTAGGAATGGACTGGTTGGAACACCGTAACCCCATGTGGGTGCATTGGAAAAGGAAGAAACTTAGATTCACTCATCAAGGTAAAATAATCACATTAACTGGTGTCAAGGACTGTGTCTCCAGCTGCCCCAAAATCAAAACCAGGAAACTCAGAGGCCTTCTGAGAAAGGGAGGAGTAGCCCAACTGGTGCAACTATCACCAATATCCCGAACCAGCACACCCAGCCACCAAGTACATGACTCTATAAAGGCTATACTGCAAGAACATGCAGATTTATTTAGTGAACCATCTGAGTTACCTCCAAGCAGATCCATGGATCACCACATTGAATTACTACCAGGGGCACAACCAATCAATATCAAGCCATACAGATACTCACTCACCCAAAAAGATGAGATAGAACAACAAGTTAAGGAGATGTTGCTCAAAGGAGTCATACAACCAAGCATAAGACCTTATGCCTCACCAGTACTTTTGGTGAAGAAAAAAGATGGTTCTTGGAGGTTTTGCATTGATTACAGACATCTCAATGCCATAACAGTGAAAAACAAGTACCCCTTGCCTATTGTGGATGAACTGTTGGATGAATTACGAGGAGCAAAGTGGTTTACCAAACTTGACATGAGATCGGGGTACCACCAAATCCGTATGTTACCAGAGGATGAACACAAAACTGCCTTCAAGACACATCATGGCCACTGGGAGTTTCGAGTGATGCCATTCGGCTTGACCAACGCTCCAGCCACATTCCAGCACATCATGAACACCATTTTTGCCCCAATGCTGAGAAAATATGTGCTCGTGTTCGTGGATGATATCCTCATTTATAGCCCAACTATAGAGGAACACACTCAACATTTGCAGAATGTCTTCCAAATATTACAAGACAATCAGTTTCTGCAGAAACAATCCAAATGTTCTTTTGCCATACAATCATTGGAATATTTGGGTCATATCATTAGTGCTGAAGGAGTCTCTACAGATCCAACTAAAATCCAGGCTGTATCAGATTGGCCTATACCTAAGGATATCAAACAGTTACGAGGTTTCCTCGGTTTGTCTGGGTACTACATGAAATTCATCAAGAACTATGGAATCATTAGTAGACCCTTAACTGATTTACTCAAGAAAGAGGTGTTGTTCCTGTGGACTTCACAACACCAACAATGCTTTGACACTCTGAAACAAGCATTGATTTCAGCTCCTGTACTTGCACTGCCAGACTTCACAAAGCCCTTCACCATTGAAACTGATGCCTCGGCTACAGGAGTAGGGGCAGTACTCATGCAGAACAACCACCCAATAGCTTATTTGAGTAAGGCACTTGGTGTTAAAGCACAAGTTCTCTCTACCTATGAAAAAGAATGTCTGGCCCTCATCATGGCAGTAGACAAGTGGAAGCCATACCTGCAACACAAGGAGTTCACTATTTTAACAGACCAAAAGAGCCTCATCCACCTGGGAGAGCAAAAAATACACCAGAGCATGCAGCAAAAGGCATTCATCAAACTGTTGGGCTTACAGTATAAACTGGTATACAAGAAAGGCAGCGAAAATAGAGCAGCAGATGCATTATCTAGACAATCCACAACATCAGAGTTATGTGCTCTATCTGCCAGTACACCAAGGTGGTTGGAAATTGTGATGGAAGGTTATCATCAAGACCCAAATGCCAAGCAACTCTTGACTGAACTCAGCATTACAGGTGCTAATGACAAAGGGTATACTTTGGTTGATGGAATTATCAAACACAAGGGCAGAGTCTGGCCGGGCAATCATAAGGAGGCTCAAGAAGCAGTGCTCCTTGCACTTCATGCTAGTGGTCTGGGTGGTCACAGCGGCATCACAGCCACATACCACAAGGTAAAATCCCTATTCTCCTGGCCAAACATGAAATCTGACATACATCAGTACATAGCGAAGTGTCAAGTTTGTAGTCAAGCTAAATCTGAGCATTGCAGACTACCTGGTCTTTTACAACCATTGCCTGTACCTTCCCAAGCCTGGCACACAATCAGTTTAGATTTTATTGAAGGGCTGCCCAAATCAAAATCTTATGACACCATCCTTGTAGTCATTGATAATTTCTCCAAATACGGCCATTTCATACCTCTTGCCCACCCATATACAGCTCTATCTGTAGCACAACTATTCCTCCAACACATTTACAAGCTCCACGGTCTTCCTTCTATGATTGTGTCAGATAGGGATAGGATTTTCACTAGCACATTATGGAAAGAACTTTTTCGCCTCACTGACACCACCTTGAACATGAGTTCCTCTTACCATCCACAAACCGATGGCCAAACAGAGAGACTTAATCAGTGTCTTGAAACCTATCTGAGTTGTCTGGTACAAGCTTGCCCATCTAAATGGTCTCAATGGATGTCCCTGGCTGAATACTGGTACAATACAACTTACCACTCAGCCTTGGGAAAAACACCTTTTGAAGTGCTCTATGGATACTCTCCAAGGCATTTTGGAATCCTTCCTGCAGACGCCTCTTCAGTGATTGATTTGCAGGAGTGGCTCAACGAGAGGTCGGCAATGACTCAAGCCATACAGCAAAATCTGTTGCGTGCTCAACAGAGAATGAAAGCACAGGCAGACAAGCACAGAGTCGAAAGGGAGTTTGATGTGGGTGATTGGGTTTATGTCAAGCTACAGCCTCACATTCAACAGTCTGTTCATCGCAGATCTAACCATAAGCTGAGTTTCAGATATTTTGGGCCATATCTGATACTGTAGAGTGGGTAAAGTGGCATACAAGCTTCAACTACCAGCAGCATCCCAAATTCATCCAGTGGTGCATGTATCCCAACTGAAGAAAGCAATAGCACCAGACACAGAAGTATCACCTGATGATAAGCTACAGCTCCTTTCCATGAACATTGCTTCAGAGAAACCTCAGGTAACAGATGTATGTCTCCGGAAAATCGGTAATTCTGTCACTCCTTATGCTCTTGTGCAGTGGACAGATTGGCCTACCTCTTGGGCGATTTGGGAGAATCTGTTCAAGATACAGTCCTGGGGTTCTTCATCAGCAACTTGAGGACAAGCTGCGTCTCAAGAAACAAGCTGCGTCTCAAGAACGGGGGAATGTCACAGCTACTGGGCCTGCGTGCCGTTATGGGCTGATAAGCCATGTATTGTTGGGCCAGAGGCCAGACTAATATATGTAAGCACTCGTGAACCAGGAAGGGAAGATCGAAGAAGACAATAGTAAACCTACCTATCTCCTCTTCCTCTCGTGCTCGAGGCGGCGTTGCCGATCTCACCACCGCGCGCGACGCCGGCGTTACCCCTAGTATCGTCACACAGACTCAGCAGCAGTGCGTCGCCTTCATACAGTTTTGTCATCTGGTGTAGTTTGTTTACAGTTAATTGCTATGCAGTAGATATAACAAAGACTATATACAGCATGGTTTGGAAACCAATTCATGTACATGTCAGGCTGTGTCATTATATATTTGTGGAGCAATATATATACACCTGGTCTTGGTAGATGATTTTTTTTGGGTGTACGTTACATTTGGCTGCTACATTCAGCATACTTGAATTCATTGTATGTTTGGTCACTGAAGCAGCCAGCCAGTGGCACAGTTCATCATATCTGATGAAAATGGCAAAAATTATCTCAAAACATACTAAAATATTCTAAACTATTTTGAAACTTGGCAAATCCATAGTGCATTTCTAAATCCAGTATTCCAGTGTTCTTGCTCACGCTTGCACCTTTATTTCACCAACTGGGCTTCATTATTCCCAGATCCAGCCCATCAGAGCCCATTTCAGGTCCATCTCGATCCAAACACCATCGGGCCTAAACCTCTAGCTTTAAATTCGCTTTCCCCACACACCACAGCCATTCCAGTATTCCACCACTGTCCCAGCCCGCTAGGGGTTTACCACCATGGCCGCCGCCGCCGCCGCCGCCGCCCGGAGGCTCCTCTCCCGCCGCGCCTCCTCCCCCTCCCTCTCCGCGCTCCTCCGCCGCGGGACGGCGGCGGCCGCCACGGAGCAGCCGCTGCTGCGCTCGGCTGTCGTCGCGGCGGCCTCCCGCCTCGGATTCCCGCGCGGGATGGCGCGGCGGCCGGGCGGGGACGGGTACTCCCCTGCGCGGCCCGGCGGCGGGGGCGGGGACCGCGCGCCCACGGAGATGGCGCCGCTGTTCCCCGGCTGCGACTACGAGCACTGGCTCATCGTGATGGACAAGCCCGGCGGGGAGGGCGCCACCAAGCAGCAGATGATCGACTGCTACGTCCAGACCCTCGCCAAGGTCCTCGGGAGGTACGGTCTGCTGCTCTCCTCCGCCTGCCGGGGCCGGGCCTCTGTAGCCACGCCACTTGGTACAAAGGAGTGGGTTGGTTGTGGAAAGTAATCTGACGATTTCTTCTCTGGCGCAGCGAGGAGGAGGCGAAGAAGAAGATCTACAACGTCTCGTGCGAGCGCTACTTCGGGTTCGGCTGCGAGATCGATGAGGAGACGTCCAACAAGCTCGAGGGTTCGTTCGGATTTATGCCCCGTGATGAGTGCATTAGTTTCTTGTCCTTTTTGCTGTTAATTTGACCTGACACGAATCTTATGCGTTGACGATGTGTGCTACAGGGCTCCCTGGAGTTCTCTTCGTGCTCCCGGATTCGTATGTTGATGCAGAGTACAAGGACTATGGAGGTAGCTTTCTTCTCTTGCACCCCGATATGGTTTTTCGTTTGGAATCACAGTTGGCATTAGTTAGTGGGCGTTCTGTAGTAAATTTGGTCTAGCTTTTGAAGCCTAAACACATGTTTCTCTCTTTCGCTGCCTATGGACTGATATCTAGACTCATTGTAGCCGTGCCTGAATGCTGTCGAACATTGTGCGCATTATTGTGTTTTCTTTAACATCATACATCACGGGGTTAAGACATGGTTCCATTTCAGTGCTATGTCATCAGGCCCAATCCCTATGCCATTGATGTTCTAGTCCATCTTGGCAAAGCTGTGAAGCCTCACAGGCAATGCCCAGCTTTGAATGCTAATGGACTAATACCAATTGTCTCTCTAACGGTTCTGCACCTCAATGAAATGGGGCTCAGATCAGTAGGGATGAGACATTACTAACACATTTTTGCCCCTAATCTAGACGTTTCTACATACTTTTTTTTTCTTCAGCAGTGGAATCAGATTCTAGTTTTAACCACATGGATCTTCTAGTCCATCTTGGCAAAGCGGGGAGCCTAGTTGGCAATGTCTTGCTTTGAATGCTAATGGACTAATAACAATGATCTCTCTAACGATTCTGGACCTCAATAAAATGTGGCACAGATCAGTAGGAATGAAACACTTATTTTTCATTTTCACCAAGCCTTTATCCGTTTTTATGTTTTTTTTTTTTGTGTTTAGTGGTTCAACAAGTGACCATTCTTAACCACGTACGGCTGCTAGTCCATCTTGGCAAAGCATGGAGCTTAATCAGCAATGTCTTGCTTTGAATGCTAATGGACTAACAAGTGTCTCTCTAACGGTTCTGCACTTTGATGAAATGGGGCGCAGGTCAGTAGGGATGAAAGTGAAACAATGCTATGAACAATAGTTATGGAAGACAATTTTGCTTAGGTTTGTCAAGAGTAACAACTGTTGCCGAACCTTGCGCGAAATGTGATTCACAAATTTGTTCTATATATGATATATGATTTTGTTTAGTCCATCTTGGCAAAGCAAGAGAGTCACTTCGGCAATGTCTTGTTTTGAATGCTAATGGACTTAAATCAATTCTCTTTATCAGTTCTGCTCTTCACAACAATGGAGTTGTGGATCAGTGGAGATGAAACATTAACACATTCACGTTTCACATTGGTTGTTGCTTGTACTTTGCTTGCTGTGATTTATCCTGGAAAGTGTATTAATGTCCTCTGATCTTTCTTGTGTCACAGCTGAGCTCTTTGTTGACGGGGAGATTGTTCAGAGGTCCCCAGAGAGGCAGAGGAGGGTAGAACCAGTGCCACAGAGAGCATCAGATAGACCTAGATACAATGACAGGACCCGCTATGCCCGGAGGAGGGAGAACCAGCGATGAGCCGATCGAAGACCAGAATAACAAGCCAGGGCTGGTTTCAGCTCTTAAGTTGAAGGATAATACCACATCTACTAATGGACAATCATCCAGTTGCATGTTCACTTCATTATGCAGTCTAGAGTGTTTTGTTTTTGGGAGCTCCACTTGGATGTATTGTGCTGTGTAATTACTTATGATTGAAAGTACCTGGCTTGGGTATGCAACACTAGCAGCCAAGCACACACTTTTACAACCATTCGCACATGTAAATCTGTTTCATGTTTGAAACTGCGACTTTGCTAGATGGACTATGAAGACCTTTAATTTCATTAGTTTTTTTCCCTTAATTATCCTTTGTGCTCGAGAAAAATCATTATTCAAATATGGCATTGTTTTCTCACGGTGCAAAAATTACTCAGAAGTCACTGCTGGGAAGCTTCGGCTTCAGCTGATTGCATGTACAGCTCGACGATCCTCTCCTGTGAGAAGTCGGTGAAGTACCCCTCGCCGACGGCGAGTCCCTGCTCGGCGGCGAGCTGCTGCACCCTCTCCTGCACCTGCTCTGCCCCCACCCTCGCCGGGTCGAGCAGGTTGCAGGCGACCTCGGTGACGCCCTCGCCGTGCGCGAGCCCCATCGCCTGCACGGACCTGAGCCCGCCGCCGCGCTCGCTGACCGCCCGCGCGATCCGCTTCGCCGCCGCGACGTCGGGCGTGTGCACGGGCACGTTGTAGTTGTCGACCCAGGCGGTCGCGCCGATGGCCACCACGCCCTTGGACCTCGACGGCGTCGCGGGGCCGGCGTCCGGGGCGACGGGCAGGGATGAGGAGTCCGGCGCGCCGCGCCATTGCTCGCCGGGAGAGTTGGGCATGAAGTAGCCGAGCTGCCTCCTGATTGACGCCAGCGTTCTGCCATCTTTGTGAGCTGCTCCATACAGATATGTTGGCACTGCAGCATCACAATGCACATAATGAGGACAAATCATGAACTAATTCCGGCCGTTCTTTGATTGTTTTTAGTAAAATCACAAGAATTATCAGATGTTTGAACCGGAGAAAATTCAGATCTTTTTTTGCAACTGACAACTAAGGGCATCTCCAAAACACCCGCAAAAAAAAAGGGCATCTCCAAAAGGCTAGGTATATCCCTAGCTAAAATTAGAGATTTGGAAGGCAGCTAAAAAAATAAAAGGCATTCTAAAAAGATGGGCTATCCAACAGGCTAGTATAATGTTAACTCTCCATATTCAAAACCTCTCATGTGGCCACGTCAGCATCTCTTTTTTTTCCCCCAATCGGGATCTATCTCCTACCGCTGCTGCCGCCGCCGCCGCCGCCGCTCTGCGCCCATCCATCGCCGCCCGGGAGGTCCTCCGCCGCCGCCGCTCTGCACCCATCCATCGCCGCCCGGGAGGTGCTCGATCAGAATAGCACCTGGATGCCGTGCCTCACGCCTCCTGCCGCCACCCATCCTGCACGTGGTGTCTAACTTCGCGATTTGTTTTGGAGCCTGAAGCCTTCTGCCGCGAGGTATGGTTCCTGTACCAATGATCTAATTTGTGCTGCCTGTTTGTATTCCTGAATGAATGATCAAATTTGTTCGGGCATACCAGTTTGTATTCAAAACCAACACCATAGAGTATGGATTCAGATGATGAGTTCAATCAGTTTGTAATGAATGAATTGATTGATTCCTCCTCTTCGGATGATTAGAATAATCTATTTTTTGTTGCCGCGCACATGATCATTGAGGATTCGGTTAATCATCCGGGTCGAATTGGTTCTGTTGAGGGACATGAGGTAGTGGATCGTAAAAGACTATTACACCATGATCTTCTTTACAAAGACTATTTCTCAGATAATCCTACGTTCCAAGCAAAGACTTTTAGACAGAGGTTCGCATATTTTCTATAGTTTTTATCTAATTATCATGGCATGTCTATTATAGTATTGCTAATTTTTTAATTGCGTTGTGACATAGGTTTCGGATGAGACAGCATGTATTTCTTTGCATAATGAAGGCTGTTCAGGAACATGACGACTATTTCGTGCAGAAGAAGAATGCAGCCGGTGTGCTAGGACTATCTTGTCTGCAGAAGGTCGTTGCGGCTTTTTGTATGTTAGCTTATGGAGTACCGGCTGATGCTTTGGGCAAGTACATTCATATTGGTGAGAGCACCGCTCTAGAAGCTTTGAGAAAGTTTGTAGTAGCTGTTGTTGAGGTCTTTGGACCGGAGTACATGAGGAGGCCTAACGCACAGGATACCGCTAGGTTACTTGCAATTGGAGCGAGCAGAGGATTTCCTGGTATGCTTGGGTCCATAGATTGTATGCATTGGAGCTGGAAAAATTGTCCGACAGCATGGCACAGGAGCTATAAAAAGGAGCCTACAATTATATTGGAAGCAGTTGCATCTAAAGATCTATGGATATGGCATGCATTCTTTGGCATGGCAGGTTCACACAATGACATAAATGTTCTTCAAAGATCGGATATATTTGCAAGGCTTGCTGAGGGGGAAGGTCCACAAGTTAATTACAACATCAATGGTCATGAATATTCAATGTGTTATTATCTAGCAGATGGCATATATCCGTCGCGGGCAACTTTTGTGAAGACCATTCCAGAGCCACAAGGTAATATGAAAAAATATTTTGCAAATGCACATGAAACTTGTCGAAAGGATGTTGAAAGGGCATTTGAGGTCCTACAATCTCGGTTTGCTATTGTTCGTGGCCCGGCTCGTATGTGGGATGAAGATACGCTCCATAATATTATGATGGCTTGCATCATAATGCATAACATGATTGTTGAAGATGAGCGAGATGAGTATGATTACAACTTTGACGATAGGGGCCAATATGTATGCGACTACGAGGACATGGGAGAAAGGGTCACAGTTTCCCATGATGCTGCACCTGAACTTGATGCTTTCATTGAGAATTACAAAAACATAAAGGACAAGGAAACCCACACTCAGCTTCAGGCAGACCTGATCGAGCACTTGTGGCAAAACCATAGAGAGTTATACAATGTTGATTAATGTTGCTTAATTTTGTGTACTCCATTTAATAATTATTCGAGATGTTTATTATGCAATATTTATTTTGAATTGCAGAGTGTGGTGTCCATTTACCCTGTTGTTTGGTGTGCAATATTCATTTGGTTTCATATGTGAACAGCTGCTCTGAACTCTGAATTAGCATTAAAGAGAGCTGTGCAACAGAAATTCAATTAAACAGTAGCCTGCTTGCACTTCAAAGAACTTTGCATTAAACAGTACCCTGCTTGCACTTCAAAAAGCACTACAGTAAAGTGTCTTCAAGTCAATTACTATTTGCCTAATGAAAACTGATGCAGCCAGAGATTTAGCCTAAAGTGTATTTAGTTATGAATAGCTTCATCTACCATATGCTTTTTTTATCCTAATAAAAAAGCATATGGTTTAGCCCATTCTGATGGCAACTGAATTGAAGAAAGCTCAGCCAATTTAACAAACCAAAAGTGCTACAGAAATTATAGTTCGTTTACTATCTCCCATTATCAATACTTCCCAAATTGTAAGTGCTACAGAAAGTGCCATACCAGCCATCTAGGATGATAACATTGCAGGAAAAAAAATATAGGATGATAGCTGTGTACAGATCAAAGTCAGTGGACAGTTCATCAATTCCACAGTTCCCATTCATAGGAAATAGGACAATCTCATTAGCTCCAAATATAAACAAAAATCAATCCAGCAATTCCACAGTTCCCATTCCACACTTCAACAATTTTGGCCTCTTTCCTAATTTTTACCTATCCAGAAATTTTTAGAGAGCCCTTTGAAGACGCCCTAACCCATGCTTTCATGATAATATCGTCTGAACAAATCAATGTGTGACAGGTTCTTTTTACGGATTGAAGCCTAGTAGGTTTCGAGGAAAAGCAGAATTTAACTGTTACATCTGGAATGCAAGATTTTTGTAATTATAGCATAAAAGATGTTTTTTTTTGTTGAATTTCTTGTTAAGAACAGTCATCCATGAGAAGTTTATCAATGCGCTAATCACATTTCGGGTGATTGGGAAGGACAGAGTAACCTTGAAGCTTGTCTCCGATGTCAGCCGCCACGGCCCTGGTGAGCGCGGCAACGTCGTCGAGGTGGGCGCCGGCCAGGGGATGGAAGGCGATGTGGTCGACGACGCCGAGCCGCGGGTGCGCGCCGGCGTGGACGCCGAAGTCGACGGCCTCGAGCGCCGCCGCGACCACGCCGAACGCCGCGCGATGCAGCGGTGGCGGGGCCGAGTCACCGCCGGCGCCCGCTAGTGGGGAGACGAGCGTGTAGCCGACACGGTTGTAGGCGTCGTCGGCGAACGCGTTGACGAGCACGGCCGCCGGACGGAGCCCCGCCGCGGCGCGCTCGATGGCGCGCAGCGCCGGCGCGTTGCGGGCCTCGGAGATGTAGAGCTTGCAGCACGCCAGCGCGGGGCTCAGCATCGTGGCGCCCTCCCTCCTATGGTGCTGCGTCGAGACGACGACACCATTTCTTTTGGGGAATTCGAGACGACAGCAACTGTTCTGCTGGGAATGCATCTGGTGGGTGGCGCTGGCGCCGGAGTAGGCTGCGGACAGAATTGCTCAAAGCAAACCAACTTTTTTGTATGGAGAAGAAAACAGAACAAGCGTCCATGATATTAACCGCTGAACGCAGGGAAAACTACAGAACAAGTTAGAAAGTTATATACTTATATATGTATGCACATATTTCTAGGAAACATATAAATAAGAAAGATCTTTCATCAAGAACACAGAGAAAATTTTGCCAGGAACTGCAGTAGTTATCTTAAAAACCTCAACCTCAACAGGAGACATGAATTGGCATCGGTACCATGTGTTATAATACATATAGTCACCCTGATCCACAAAATTATACAAAAGACCCTGCACGTCTTGCTGGTGTTAAGCTTAGGATTACACACATCGGGCAGGGTGGTCTAGCATTATTCCAGCTACAAAATCTCAAACAAAGATCTATATGTTGCAGTGGAAATTCCACGCTACCAACTATATCTTGCCCCCTGAGAATTTCAGGCAGCAGACTACTCTACCTCATGATATAAGATCAGCTAAGGCGCTATTGAAATGTGGATGGCTCCTAAAATTGGCTATCCTGATGCACTAGCAGCCTTCGCGTCCTTCTCTTCTTCGCCTTGCTCTTCCTTTGCAAATTCCTCGATTAGCACCCGCTGTCTCGGTGTCAAATTCCTGCAGGGAGTTATATGTCAAGACTCACCTGTAGCAGCATGGCGCAAGAGATTAGTATTTCAGTTTGAGAGGAACTTACACAGGGATGTTGACATTGAAATGGACATATTGATCTCCGTAGTATGATGAGTTTCTTGTCTTGATACCTGCAGGATGCATAGTATTTAGGATTTTAGGTTTATATATATGCACATACAAGTTCCCATAGAGCAACAATACTTGCACATTGTCTCAAAAGGAAACCGGCAGTTCACCTAAATGCCAGTTAGATTTTTCACTCTTCCAACATAAGTTATTTGACACCAGTGAGATGATTGTCCAGAATCTATTTATTTATTCATTGTTTTGTTACTTTGCCACAAGAAAAAAAAAGTCACATCATTATTATGCCCAATGCTTTCAGATATCCATTAACTTCACCTTGTGCACATTTAGTCACCTATCTCTTTCTTGTGTTACTTATTATTAATATCTTTTCTGATTCACTTAACCTAACTGCTTCATTTTGTGAAGTTAACTAAAAAATAGTAATCTTAGAAAAACCAGAAATGAGAGAGATTACAAGTAAGCATCAAATTACTGTGCTCCAATTGTTACCAGAGAGACAATACACTGAGAAAACAGAATAAACAATCTACACAATAAATTACCTTTTCCTCTCAGAACTACCTTCTGACCAGGTTGAGTACCAGGCTTGACCTGTGATAGGATAGTGAGGCCAATGATGATTTCACCCCTTAGTATCAACATAAAATGGGAAGAGACAATAAAAGTAAACAGATCTGAACATACCTTTATAACAACATCTCCACTGAGAGTTGGGACTTGAACTGTCCCTCCCAAAATTGCCTATGAAGTATATATGAGTAGTCAAAATCTGTATGCTACTAAAATATGCTAACAGAACAGTTGTGCTGGTTGTCCAACTGAGAGTTCACAAAAGAAAAACTTTAATTTTTTTTTGGCAGGTGTTCCAGAAAAGCTGAGACTATCTTCAATGAACAAAATCTGTATTAAATTGATGTGTTACAATGAGGTTCACATCTGCACTATGGAAAGGGGGTTAACACCATATGACCCCCTTCATCATTTAACTATATTCGTATGGCCAACATGAACACATCGTAGGAACATGCACCAAATTACCTGAGTCACATTCAGGACAGCATCAACATGGATATCACCTTTCTCTCTTCGGAATACAGGATCCTCACGGACCTGGAGAAAAATTAGCCTTGTGAAGGTTCAAGGTTAACTATCTTCGTTCGTTCATCATCACCAGAGCACTAAATTGTAAGAACCAAAAAGTACTGACCTTGAGGGTCACATAAAGATCACCTGGACGGCCATCTGGATCTGCTCCACCTGATCTCATCAACTTTATAGTATCCTCGTCATCCGAACCTGCAAAAGCAGAATAATGTTTACATCTTGCAATACAGAACAAGAGCATCCTATCACCATTGAAACATTACAATGAATTATAACAACTTGAAACTAACCAGGCAATATATCAAGGCGAATTGATTTCGTTCCGGGCACAACTTTGTCTCCTTTGCATGTCTTGCAGAAATCCTAGAAGGAAATAAAATAAAAGCATAACCGCTGAGTTGTGGTAATCATAGTTCATAACCTAAACCCTATAAAAAAAACTCCACAGTGCACATGGTAACTCAAGTATCTCCCCTCTTTGTAGTAGACACTAGACAAAATGATAGAAAACTAGCTTTTGGTGCAGTCAGGAAATAAATCATAGTAGAATAACAGATAGTGAGGTTCAAAGTAATTTAGGCTTCAGAATCACAAGCCTCGTTGCATCATATATGTGCTGAATTTGTACTATTAATGAATTAATGATTCATAGGGGGGCCTGATACCATAACTGGGCTACAATATTTTTTTTTTCCATCGCAGTTGATATCTTTCACTAAAAAGGAAAATCCTACCTTCACAGTCTTCCCAGAACCACCACATTTTGTGCATGTGGATTGCATCCTAAAGGGCCCAGTTTGCATGAACATCTGTCAACAATAGAGAAAAACTTACACAAATAAGCTCACTAGTTGAATTAAATGGATAAACAAAAATGTGCATGATAGAGGAAGAACTAACAAATCCTGAACCCCTGCAAGTCACGCATGTTTCAGGTTTGGTTCCAGGAGGCACACCAGCTCCACCTGAAAAAAGAAGTTATTGTCAGAAATAAATATAATTCAGAAAGCATATACCTAAACAAAATGCAGTGATGAGATCAAACTGCATCTACATACCGCAGGTTTCACATGTTACAGAAGTTTGGAAGTTGATCGTTTTGGTGCACCCTTGAACTGCTTCCATAAATGATATTTCAAGCACAACCTGCACAATGGAATCAATGGAATTGCAATTCACAGAGTACAACTGAATTTGCAATGGAAATGAGTGTAGAAATTACCTTAACATCGCGTCCTCCAAATTCCCTATCCCTGAAAATGTTCCTAAAGAACTTCATAACAAACAAACATTAAAAATGAATTAGTTCAAGTACATGTAGCAACTAAAACTCATCTGTTCTGAAGCTTTGAAACAAAGTAATATAGACAGGAAATAGAGTAACTAAGTAACCAACACAGAATTACAAGCCAAATAATGAAATGAAAGAAACTAATAGTCATTTCAGTGTTGATATATAAAATCAAATCATCCAGTGTTGATATTAGATGAGTTATGACAGAATAAATTCTAGCATATATATTATATAAGAAGACAAAAATCACAGTGCCTGGTGAAAATCATTGCTTAGACCAAAGAAGTTGCACCAAATAATAATGCAAAATTAAATAAGCTTCCACAAAAAACATTTTTTTTCTATACAGTCAGTGACATATAATACTAATTTTTTTGGATTAAATATTGTATTGTACTAAGTTGAAAAGAAGCAAACCAACAACTGAAACAAGAAAGCTATAGGCTATAACAACTAGGTTTATAAAGGGATGCCATACATCATTCATTCCACCTCCGCCACCGCCGCCACCACTAAAAATATCCTCAAATGGATTTCCAAAACCACCCTCAAATGGGTTGCCAGTTCCGCCTCCAGCAGCAGAAGCTTTCTCATATTGATCGGGGCCAACCTGTAGACAGGGAGAAGTCAGTGCTAATTCCATGCCTGAGACTCCAGGTCAGCTTACTCTAAAAGGTTAGTATGGTGACTACTCTCATGTATAGTGCTGATAAGAGAACAATAAGTTTCAGACATTCGACTGCCCATCAATATATTTGTGACAATAACGAGAAATAGAAATGTAAAGTTGTAAACATACATCATCACAGACAGTTAAATCATTACCTGATCATAGAATGATCTTTTTTCCTCATCCTTCAAAGTCTACATTGACAATGAAAAACATTCATCAGAATCCACAGAAGTTGCATACCATTAAGTTAGGTAAAAACATAACCACAGTGAATGGACATCTAGTACCTCATAAGCTCGTTGAACCTCTTGAAACTTACGTTCTGCATCCACATCACCTTTATTTGTGTCTGGATGAAGCTTCTTTGCAAGCTTTTAAGAGGAAGGAACCATAAAAAGGTAGGCATGGTAAGGTCAATTGAAGAATGGAAATGACACTGTCTTGTGATGTCGAGTACTGAGGAAAGTATAATAACAACGTGCACTGTCCTGACAACACCATTGATATGCAATCGATGGATATAAAGAATAATGTTGATCAGATACTACGGAAATTGTTGCAAAATTGGGAGATCCTGCTGTGTTTTCTAAACACAACCGATACAGTGCTAATGTCCAACAATTTCACAGATGATTATTTTTTTTTACTTGGAACCTTGAACATCTACCAACTAAATTTGCACCCATAAGCATGCAGCATCGATATCTATCAACGGCCACAGGCAATTCTCTCAAAATGTCAGGTTCAGTTACAGGCATCAAAACCATACCCCGTAATACGCCTTCTTTATATCGGCCTGGCTTGCATTCTTGCTGACGCCAAGTACATCGTAGTAGTCCCTTGCAGACACTGGCCTGGTCCCTGCACCATCGCACCACCGTCAACACCATGCCCGACTAGTCGAGACCACTAATCCGAAACCAAACGAGCTAAACGGCAACACTCACCGTGGAAGAACCTGTGGGCGGTGCTTGGAGACGAGAAGGGCGAGGTCCGAGAGGGCGCCGCGCGAGCCGCATCGCTCCATATCCCTGCAGGGGAAAGCAAGCAGCTGAGATCGCGGGACGGGCGGGGCGTCCGGGCCAGGCCCTTGGAATCGGCAGAATCGGAGAGACCTAGTGGGAGGGGAGGAAGCGAGGCTCACCTGCGCGCGCGCGCGGGAAGTGGGAAGCGGCGGCGGCGGAGGTGGAGGAGGATGCGGAGGAGAGGGAACGGCGGGCGAGCAGGAGCGCGAGGCGTGCGCCGGCGGGGAGCCGCATGGCGGTGGTGGCGGCGGCGGCTAGGTGGTGGTGGTGGGCGGCGTCGTGTGGCGTCGCCGGCGCCGCGCGTGCTTGCGGGTTAAGAAGAGGGGATGCAGAGACAGAGACTGCGAGCACCGAACCTTCTGGAAGGCGCTCCGCTGCTTCTCGGGGACGGGGAGGACAGGAGGGTCTCGAGATGGGCCGGGCCTAATGTGATTTGGATGGTATGTTGGGCCTTGGATCAACTGAAATGAAATGTCGCTCGCTGCTTCCGCGCCGCACGGGGGGGCCCAGTTCCGCCTGCCACACAGACAGGCTTTGCAAAATAGCGTGTCCAGAGGCCCAAGTCACGCCACGACCGGGCCGGGCTTTGCGAGAAATCAAGGCCCGGAGAAGTACAAGACACACGAAATCCAAATCCTTATTTAACGCGCATTATATTTCCGGGGGCTACTGGAACTGGAAGTCACATGCGTAACTACTCCCTCCGTTCCATATTATATTATAAGTCATTTCAAAAAATTTGAAGAGTCAAACTATCTCAAAATTTAACCAAAATTATAGAGAGAAACACAAAGATTTATAACATCAAATAGGAATATTATGAAAATATAACTAACAAAGAATCTAATAATACTTAATTAGTATCGTAAATGTTATTATCTTGTTGTATAAATTTGATCAAATTTGAAAATTTTTGACTCTCCAAGATTCTTGGGATGACTTATAATTTGGAACGGAGGGAGTAGTAGTTAAAATATCATATAGTAATATTCTCTAAAATTATATCCAAATCAAAATTCAACTGCATCACCGTGTTTCTTGAGACGAAAATTTCAAAATAAGATCACACTTGAATGATTTTTTTGTGGAATATTTTTTTGAACGCAAAACAATTTTTTCAAGCTGGAACAATTGTTCCAGCATTAAAAAATATTCCGGACTGCCGGTCACAGGTGCGAATCCTAATATTTATATCATTTTCCTTCGTTAAAAAAAAAGATTCTGAACCATTAGCTAGGTATTGAACGAGCTTATGCCATCAGTTGCCTCGCCGGTAGTTGCATGATCCATACCCAAAAGCATGCAGTTCATCGCCGCCTTTATCTCCTCCATGCAGTCGTACCACCTTAGTTTTTTTCCCTTTTGCTCTGGAAATTAAAAGGTCAAGTGATGCCATTTAATTTTGTTGGACACTACTGCATGTGGAGGAACGATGCTCTATGATCTCTAGTCTTTGCGGTCGCTCTCTCTCTCTCTCTCTCTCTCTCTCTCATTGGTGATCTTTCGTCGTCCTTCTTGCCTTCTTGGGAGTTTCTCTTTAATTATACCGAATAATGGAAAGCTCGCTCGCTCTAACGTACGTACAGTGGTGTCTCGCGTAAAGGAAGCAAAGGCAACATCGATCTGTAACCTCTCCAAGCCTGCATCATCAATCCATGAGTCTTTGTTTATTATTCGTGCTCTCTCTTTGATCTTTCCTCCCATTGCCTGCCTCGGAGCTTTTCCTGGCCCTTATCTTTCATGAAAGTTACGTTCATGAAATTAAAGCAGCAAAGCAGGGCAAGGATCAAAGCTAAAGCAAGGCACAAGCAATCATCCATTTTAAAGCGCATGCACGTGTACCAAATCAACTAAGGTTAGCTTAATTAGGCCTCCCCCAATGGTTGCCGCTGGCACCAGCGATTTCGCAAGCCGGCACAACAGTAGCAGTTTCTTGGAATGCGAGCCTGTGAGGGAAAGAGCCCTCTCGCCAGGCGACGGAACTGCCGCTAGCGAAAGGAATCTTGCTATTCCTCTCTCAGCCACGTCATTCAATGCCAGCTCTAAGCTAACCCGTTGGAGCAGGCCTTAGGTCCAGTCCAGCCGATATATAGACTACCTAGAATAAGGTAATCTGAATTGCAACTCAAAGATGGATGCACGCTGCAAAACAGCTGATCGGATCGGAACTACATGCTTCTGGCACCGCAGGAGTCTAATCATGCATGCCTTCTGGAGCACCAGCGGATTACTCACACCTCACGCTAAAACACATTCCCTCTCCATTGTCAATAACTATTTTATCACATTCTCTCTCCATTGCCAATAACTATTTTATTATTTTCCCGTATGTATTGGCAACAAAGGCGGGGTTAATAATTTAATTTTGTCAATTGTATGCTGCTGAACGAGCATCTGGTCACGTCACATCGATTTTGGTCGGTTGGTAAAAAACTAGCTGATTTTGACTGATTCAATAATATTTTGTAAGAGAGAATAAGCCAGAATAAACTGAAATAAGTCGAAAAGACAAATTGATTCAATTGGATGAAGCCAATGCTTTCAAAGGATGAAAGCTATGCCATTTGTATCCTTCAAGCAACATATTTGTGTACGTAGTTATGGAAAATAGGTACAGTTTGAAAAGAATATAATGGTGCCAATATAGCCCCTTCAATAAATCCAGGCAAATGCCATTTTGAGTTGAGAACTTCAAACTGAATATGGACAGGCGGTTCCATCATAACAAGTCTGACCAATTGAGCACACACAGGGCTCTTGATGTGTTGGAGATGAGCAAAACAAATATAATGTATGTTTCGAGGTATTGAAATGCTTAGAAAGCTAGACAAACAAATACTGCATGTGTACATCTCCCTTAAGCAATCGTGAAGCTAAACATGTGAAAGGAGAACCGAAGACGATTGACGTATATGTTGGATGACACACACGAAGTTGTTCATGCACACACTGCCGCCTGGCTCGACGGCGACACATCGATCGAAACGCCTGCAGATTCAGGCAAAGTTGCCGCGGCCGCGGGTCGCCGGGATATGCCGGTGTGGGTGTCCAGCGCTCACTGCAAGCTGATGAACTCCCCGCCCTGCGCCAGCGCCTCCTTGTGCGCCTTCACATGCTGCTCGCTGGCCGTCGGCACCGCGTACACCACCACCTCCGTGACCGTCCACAGGCCGGCCAGCAGCTCCCACACGCGGTCACGCGCGGCCTCGTACACGCGCTCCGTCGCGTCCTTGTCGACTGGGAGGAGCTCCGGGTGGAAGGCCACCAGGTACGCGCAGTAGCGAGACAAGCCCATGGCCACCTTGCGGCCGGATCCCAATGGCGTCTTCTTCTGCAGGGGGAACCTAGCCTCCAGGAGCTCGGTGGCGATGTGCCAGATGAGGATGACCTCGGCGAGGTCATCATCACCGTCGCACGCCCACGAGAGCTCAAGCACATCGAAATCGAACTGCAGTGGTGACAGCAAGCCGGGAAGGGCAACATCATGGGCAGTAGCCAGTCGTTCCATGATGGCCTTCTTAGCCTGCCTGGGCACAGCCTCGGTCGGCGGCAGCAGGAACGACCACGCCCGGGAGAAGCACCACAGCACGGAGAACTGCCTGAAGCAGACGTTGGGGCGGCTCAATTTCTTGCGCACCCACAGGATGCGACGGATGATCCCGCTGAGAAAGCGGCTCTCACGCCAATGGCGTCTGGAGGTGTAGCGGCAGAGCAGCGACACCATGAACCCGTTAGAAAGCAGGAACACAATGAACTCCCAGACCTCCTCGTAGGCGAAGGTGAGGGAGAGAAGGATGGTGATGGACAGGTCAACTGTGGAGAAGAGAACTGGTGGTAACTGGTTGACTTTGCTGAGCAGACAGACGACCATCCTCAACATGCCGACGGACACAGGGAAGTTGTCGGTCCGGAAGCTATGGAAGGCATAGACCACGTCCCCATTGTTGCACAGAATGATCATGAGGGTGCATAAGGCCCACACAACAATGGGGAACATGATGTAGTTGATGAGGAAGGAGGGGCCGGCGTAGGTTACTGGATGAATGGAGTGGTAGTATTCGCAGAGGAACTGGACCTCGTCATTGAGCATCTGGAAAAGATCATCGGCGTTATCTTCCTTGTCCATATCTTCTTCCCACAAGCCTTTAAAGATGAGGCTGTGGCAGTTGCGGGCTTCGGCGGCGGTGATGGGGAAGTCCTCCAGCCTTCGGCACAGAAGCTGGTAGAGAGCTAAGGAGAGGCAGAGCCTCTTGAGCCTCGAGTCCCTCTGACTCTGAAGCAGCGGGTCTTTGTCTGAGAGCCGCCTCCAGATGCTGCCGACGGTGACGACCACGGCGGTGTCAGCTTCTGCGACATCCTCCTTTAGGACGAGATGGTAGCCCTTGGATCTTGCCTCCTTCTCCAGCTCCTCTTCACCCATCACAGCATATTTGCACCGCTTCAAGAGCTCCGACCCAATAATCTGCTGGCCATTAATGGTCGCGTGAGGCTCTTCTTCATCTTGCTGCAGAATCTGGGTCATGTAGGAGGTGACAAGCTGGGGGTTCCTGCCGTAGGTGAAGGAACGCTTTCCCAGCTCCGAGGTCACAAACCTCTGCACCAGCTTGGTAGCAGCAAGCAACCAGAGTACGCCAAAAAACGCCTTCCTGCCGGTGCTTCTGAGGTTGTAGAAGACGAGGTAGCCCAGCCAGGAGATCCTTGCAGCACGCTCGATGGTGCCTGCATACCCGTGCATGTCTGCAGTGGCCAGGAATATCGCCTCCACCTTCTTGTGGAGGAGCTCCACTAGAAGCATCCACATGAGGATTGTCCGAGCTCGCAGCGGGAGCTCGTTCACCTCACCGGTGGTGGTGCCTTGGTTCTTAGCCTCCGAGAAGACATAAGACATGACAGGGAGGAAAAGGGACAGCGAGACGTAGAGGAATAGGCGGATGCTGGGTTTGAGGAAGGCGCTGACATCGGAGAAGCGGCTGAAGAGATTGAGGGTGAAGAAGATAGCGGCCAGGAACAACATGAGGATGGAGGTGACCGCCATGGTTGGCTCATTCTTCTGGTCAGTGTAGGAGGAGGTGAGGTTGGACACATAGGCTAATGTACTATTGCAATAATAGTAGCCGGTTCTGTTAGAGAATATCATCTTTAGCAATAATATTGCTCGAGCTAGCTAGTTGTACTGAGCTAATAGCCTAACAATATTTATAGATGGCCGACTGTAGTGTTGGAAGGCACCACTACATCTGTGTGTATTTATATGCACAACTGCTCTCTCTTGGCGAGGGAGGGTGCATGATCATCTGATTACTTTGTTCCTTTTCTTTATGTGACTTACTACTTTATTCTTTGTTCATGTCTTTCTTAACCTTTCACATTTACCAAATTTTGTAAGATGCACACGCTACTGAACATGCACGATCACATGCATATATGTACCTTTGGCCAAGAATAATTTCATCTAATTGCATAACTTTGGTCTTTATTAATTATACTCTTTGTAGTGCTAAGCCATTTGTACGCTACTGCATGTTCAAAAAAGCCGAGCTCTTCAGAGCCCTTTTCTATATCCGGTCCTTGGCCAGCAAGCCATCTTTTGCTTTTTCTTTGAGCAATAGCAATGTTCTTTCCGAAGTTATGGAGACTGTGTCATCTGTAGGCTTCCTGTTATGCATTGCCTATACAGCACTGCATCTAGCTGGATAATTTTATCCTTGCCTTGCTCTTGTTTATTTCGCTTTGATCAGCTTTCTTTATTAGCAAAGGTGAAAGCTTCATGCTAAGGGAATGCTCAACAGTCCGTAGAATATGAGATAGGCAATGGGACCATTTACACCGAAACGTATCTATGGTGGCAACAGTCCGTAGGAAATCTCTCCTAGGCATTCATAGGGATAGGGTTTAACTGTGCATATTTACAGGGGTGTGTGTGTACCTATATGTATTATTATGTATGCGAGTTCCTATGGATGTACCTATATTTATAAAGGAGGATGAAATAAAAAAGAGGAACTTATTAATGACTCATATGACTACTAATAATACCGACAAGGATAAGGATTTGTAGGGAAAGGTACATGGAATGACACACCAGCTTTGACCCCATAGCTCAAGTCACAACATCAGCCAAAGTGCTAGAGAAATATGTTGCTGACGGTAGAAGCAAAACCTTATGCACTGATAAAGATCGAGGAAGCTATTGATCTATAGAGACTAGAGCAGAAAATAGGAGTGCATCTTGACGGCCATGGAGTTTTAATTTGGTTATAATCCCTAAGATGACCACTCTAACTGAGATGACAGTAGTACTATGGTGGAGGACAAGGCGGATGCGGCACTGCCGTTTGACTGCTAGCTACTCGATCACCAGCGCCTTGTGGTGAATCAACTTGCTCTCACGAATGACCAATTGGCATGTAATGAGGCGGCTTGTTAGTTTAATGTTTTCAATTTTTTTGTGATGAACTCATTGATATGATGAAATTAGCTAGTTTGATTCACGATGAAGAACTTTTTTTACTACTTATGTCTTGTGAGTTGTGACAATGAATAAATGTTTATACGCTATTATGCTGAATTCATCCGACGATGAACTTGTTATAGAAGTATGAGTGGGGGTAGTAGTAAATACAGATTAACATTCAATAGGAGTAGCAGTGCAGGTTTACTTGATGCAGGAGTGATAAAATAGATGAAACTTGATATGGATTGCATGGATAGCATGATGAAAATCATATGTAGCATGCATTTTGGTTGCATTGATCAAATTGTGGGCAAATGCTGATTAGGATCGAGATGTTTTTTTTTTAAAAAACTAGAAGATGGTTTTTTTGAACAGCTAGTAGGATGTGTTTAAATATTTAAAATGAATGTTTTGTGTTTTCTAACTTTACTTAGAACAGGTCATATTTTAAGATAAAAGACTACCAGAATCATTTCAACCCCTGTGCCAACCAAGAATGCACAAAGCCATCCATTATTACAAACTCAAAGACAATAAGAAGCACACAATAATGACAGATAACATCCTATAATTTTCAATACATGACTAATAACAACCTTTTACAGATATATAATCTGTTACTAAACCTCCACCCATGCTTGGCGAAGATGTCCATCAACGTAGCCTCCAAACAGTGGTATGCTTTTGCAGCATTCGGCTAAGACGACGTGCTTATATATATTGAAAGCAAAGATCCACACAAAAAGACTGCATATATAATATATGATTAAACATACATCTCATTTCTCAAAAGAAAAAAAAGGAAAAAGATAAACAGTAAAAGAAAGAAGGAACCATATATAGAAATCAATGACTAGCTAGCTAGCTACATTGGACGGCGGAGACATTAGCGCTGCTTGAGAAGTTGACGTGCAAGCAGCTGACCCTGATGTTGTAGGGCATGGTGACTGCCAGCCCGTACTTGAACCTCACCTTGGCCTCCACCACCACCCGGCAGTCCTGCTCGGTGGCCTTCTCGGCGTCCAGCTCCTTGCCGGTCTTATTGGCGTTGCTCGCCGCCGTATTGGCCTTCTCGTCGTACTGCCCGTACTCGGCCCAGACGGCGACGCCGGCCACGTCCCGCGGGCTCCGCCACCCCGGCAGCGCGGCGGCGGCGTCGACCTCCTCGGCCAGGACGTAGCCCGTGGCGCTGTACCAGATCTGGGCGCTGACGGCGGCGAAGCGCACCTTGGTGCGCCGGCTGGTGTTGTTGGCGACGAGGGTGAGGTTGTAGAAGCTGTTCAACAGGCTGGGGCTGCCCTCCACCGGGATCCTCGACGTCGTCGCGTTCGCGACGGAGAAGGAGATGCGGGCCGGGGCGAGGCTGACGGAGATGCCGGCGGCGATGGCGGTAGCGGCCAGCGCTACGAGCAGCACGGCGAAGATGCGCTGCTGAACACTCCACCTGCTCCAGGTACGGCGAATAATAATGGCGGCCATGATCGATGTATGAATATGATGGGGGCAATAATAATAATGTAGACGAAGATCGTCGTGCTAGCTAGCTTCAGCTTGCTTGCTTGCTGTATTCTTGCAGGAATAATGAACGAGCTAGCAGTGAATGAGTGATCGAGCATGCGTATGCAACAGTAGTAGACACGAGCTGGTGCTAATTAATTATGCTAATAATGGTCGACCTGCAATGCAAGCCATGGTGTTGTAGCTCGCACAGCTAGCTAGCTAGCTCATCTTTGAATGTACTTGCCACGTGCTAGCTGTTCTTGGTAGGACAGGTAGGTAGAAGGGAACAAAACCCTTTTCTCTTTTCCTTTTCTTCTCCAAGGCTCTTGTCTGATCAGTTACAAACAAAAACGTATCTGATTCTGATCCTTGAGAAAAAAAAAGGTATTTGATCCTTGTTTGGACTACAACCTGGGAATCGCATCGTATGATGGCTGCTCCCACCTCTCTCTCTTCGATGACCGACGCCTCCCCCTACTCGGCTGCGCCCCCTCCCCGCCGCCCCACTCGACCTCTCCCTACTCGTTCTCCATCGCTCGTGCCTTCTTTTGCTATCGTGTGGGACCTTGAGACTGACCGTCATCAGAGCTCCACGGTGGGGCCGGCACGGGACCTCGAGCCGGGGCAGAGGCGGCTGAGCGGGGCCGGCACGGGAGCCAGGGCAGAGGCGGCCGGCCGGCACCGGAGCTCCACGGTGGGGGTGCATGTGGTGGACCGGCGCGGGACCTTGTGCCAGGGCGGAGGCGGCCAGTGCCGGATCTCAACAGCGGGGTGGAGGCGGTGGGCTGGCACAGGACCTCCAGGTGGGGCGGAGGCGGTCGGACCGGCGCGGAGCTCACGCCCGGATGGACAGACGCAAGCACGATGGCAGGGGCAGGCACGAGCGTGGTGGAGCAGTCGCTGCGTGAAGAAGATACAGATGAGAGAAAGGAGGAAAGAGTAGGAAAAAAGTAGGAAGAGAAGAAATATATTTCAATGTTTGCTTGTATCCTCTCGTTGGCTTGGTTCTACATAAGTTCTTTTATTGCTGTTTTTTTATGATTAATTGATGGAAATTTGGACTAAATGTTTACTTGCTTGTTTCATAACCGTGTGAATTATAATTTGTGATCTAATTATAATATAATTACGTAGTCAAGATACTTAGAAAATATAAAAATTATTAAATTCTGCTTGTATTCAATAAAAAATAAGATATCATCAGTCTCAAAGGCATTTCAGATATTTTACCACTCAATTCAGAAAATCGACTCAAAATAATTAGGATTGCTAAACACCCAATTTATTCAGATAGCCGATTTTCCACATAACTAACTTATCATAGAATCTCGCTTCTCAGAAAAAACGAGATTCACATAAGCAGAAACAAACAGGGGTGTGGCTATTTTACGGTCAACCGTACGGAGGAGCTCCGTGCGGTCGATTTTCCGACCGTTAGTTTTTTTCCTTTTTTAGTAAGTTTTTTGTCATTTTCTGATTTCAAGAAATTTTTTCAAGAAAAAATTTTGAGAAAAAAAAGACAGAAAAATTTGACGAGAAAAATTTTAGAGAGAAAAATTTAAGATGGAAAATCAAAGAAAAAAAATTGGAGAGCAGAAAATTTTTTGAAAAAAAAATAGGAAAAAAGGAACCTTCAAGAGAAAAAAATTTTGCAGTAGAAAAAATTTGCAAAAAAATTTTGCGACAAAAAAAAACTAAAACCTGGGGAGCTCCGCCTCCCCGCCGCCGCTGGCCCGCCCCGCCACCTCCCCGCCGCCGGAGCCGCTGCGCCACGCCTCCCCGCCGCATCCAGGGAGGCGGATCCGGCCGCGGCGGTGCCGGAGGAGCCCGCGGCGGTGCCGGAGGAGCCCGCGGCGGCGCCGGAGCGCGGATCCAGCGGCGCGGGGACGGGGAAAGCTCGCTGTTGCCAGATCGGCGGCACTTGGCCCCGTCCGAGCTCGCTCCAGCGCTCGCCTGCTTCCGCTTGAGGCTCCAGTTCGGGGCAGCGCCGCTCCTTCCCTCGTCCGAGTCCTCGTGCTTCACCTCGCGGTCGCCGGCGCTGGCCACGGCGGAATTGGCGGCGGAGGTGACCGGGGAGGCGGAGGTGGACGTGGCGGGGCCGGATCCGGCCGCGGAGCCCTCGCCGGAGTCGTCGCCTTCGCCGCCGCGGTCGGGGGAGCGGAGGAGGAAGTCGTCGACGGAGAAATCGGCTGGCAGGTCGAAGTCGAGCCCGTCGTCGCCGGCGAATCCGCCGAGCGGGAGGTCGCCGCCGGCGAGGGGGAGGTCCGGGTCGAAGAGGTGCGCCGGGTAATGGCGGAGGTCGAACGGGGAGGGGTCGAGGAGCGGCAGCTCCGCCATGGCTGGTGCCGCGCCCCGAGGAACAGGACGGGGGGAGAGGTGGGGTGGGGTTCCCTCTAGGGTTTTGGCATCGTCGAGGTGGAGGGAGGCACGGGAGGAAGGAACAGACAATTTTGGAATGGAAGTCACGTGAGAGAGTGGAGTGGGGGAAAAAAAGGGGAGGGGCGCGCGTGGACATCGACCGTGAGTTGTGAAACTCACGGTCAACCGCATATTCAGCATCGCGAACAAACAGGCCTGTGCCGTGCATCATATCCCGTCTCGGCAGCCGACAGTCTATAGAAATAGAAATGCCGGCAGCAGTTTCGTAATTTCATTCGCTCAAAACCAACCTCAGCAGGCTTCTGTAGCCGCCGTACGTAGTCGCGAAATCAAACATGGGAATCGACGTTGGCGGCGACGAGAAGCGCACAAGATTCCCGTGCCTCGCCACGGTACGCTACATGGTGGCCGCCGTGGTGGCCGTGCTCACCGTCGTCGTCGCCGTGAAGGTGATCACCGTCGACCTCCGCCCCGAGGACATCGAGCTCTCCATCCTCCAGGGCCACATCGAGGCGTCCACTCTGTGGAGGCAGCGCGAGACGGAGATCTCGCCGCCTCGCCTCCAGCAGGAGCAGGTCTCCCGCCGCCGCCACCGGCCGTGCGACGACGGCGATTACGAGATCCAGCCGCGGCTGGGGGCAAGTGAGGATCACGGAAAGATCAACGCCGACGCAGCTGGTAGCTCGGACAGCTGCGCCGAGAACCGCCTCCCCAGCACGATCGTGACGTACGAGGCGGCGGCGGCCGTGGACCTCGGTGTCACCCTGAGCGCCTACAACCCCAGCGGCCGCGTCGACATCAACTGCACCGGCATCACCCTCCGCGTCGTCGACATGCCGGACCTGGCCAGGAACACCACGGGGACCATGGAGATCGTCCGGTTCCCGCTGCCGCGAGGGTTCCTCGTGAAGCGGCAGAGCTCGCACACGGTGCGGAGGTGGATGAGGGTCACCGACGCGCGCGTGCTGTCCTACCTCGCGAGCACGTATGCCGGGAGGACCAGCTTCGCGGCGACGGTGCAGGTGAACGCCACCATCGCCTCGGTGACCGTGGTGAAGAGGACGGGCTCCAAGAACGTCAGCCACTGGTGCTCGGTGGTGACCGTCGGCCTGGACGAGCCCAGCACGACCGCCGACGCAGTCCATTGCAGGGCCAGAGAAGAGCCACCCTACCTTTTTGGCTCCGTGCTGCAGGCGCCGGCGCCGGCGCCGGCGCCGGCATTGCTGCCGGCTTCTTGAACGACAGAGTACTGCTTGTTGCCTGTTTGGTATGGTACCCGATAGGATCGGGCGGCGCGGCATTATAATTATATAGTCGCATTTTCTTTTCTTCTTGTTTCATGGACAGACTGCTTGTTGCCTGTCTGTCGTTTGTTTTTTTTAGGGTCTGCCTGTTTGTTCTTTTTTAGGGTCTGCCTGTCTGTCGTTCATCGGCCTGATCTTTTATTGTTCTGTTCTTTGGCCGGCCGGCCGGCCCTGGTTTCAACATCTTCTGTTGGAGCTGTCATGTTCGTTTCACCAATAAGGGAGCCAGCGACTGAATGCATTTTGTGAGGGTTGTGTTTGTTATCCCTTTGTCATAGAATATAACTGTTTTTAGTTTTCTATTCAAATCATATATTTTAAACTTCGACTATAGACACGAAAAAGATACTAGTTTATTCATAACGAAATCAACTATCATAACACGTAACATTTTCTATTCAAAATTAATTATTTTTATGAATATTATTGATCAAAGATGAAAATGTTTGAGTCTCACACAGTCTAAAAATTGCTATATGTTTGTGTTTCGATCATCGGCTAGTAAATTGAGCCACGCTTCTCCATAGCTCGATGTCTAATACTCAAAGGCAAGAGATTTAGATTGGTTTGGGCAAGCGCCCTACATCCAGAATGGAGGTGGTCTTCGTGTTCTTGCGTTCGAGTGCTGCTGAGTGCTTACAACAGTGAGCTTGCAAGCGAGCGAGTTCCAGTGTGTGTATGTGCCGTAGAGACATCGAGAGGGAGAAGGCCCAGCTAGCTCCACCTTATATATCTTGATGGGTCAGACTATATTGGAGAAGACCCCTGGGTCGGCATCCCATTGGGGAGGTTTTGTCAGCCCAGAGCACTTAATGCCTCCTTGGGCATCCCCTAGTGGCTTACGGGGTCGGACTCCACCTTGGGTCGGTGTCTATCTTTCCGACCTAGCGGTATTTAAGCCTGTCACTATATTTTGGGACGGGTAATAAAATTATACGAATAGATGGTACATATCTATCTATATATACTATAAGGATTCATGACAATTGAAACAATTCTCACCAAAGCTAGCCCCCATACCCACCTCACATACCCCTATTTTTGGACCCACCTGGAAGCACCAAATGTTTGACAGGGGAGGATGGCAGACTAAAATCGTCGCACATCCTTGTTGCGCCGGTTTTTTTTCACCAATGGGTTTTCTACCCTCCTCTCGTACCAGCCTGCTCATCACGCCCCAATCACCGCCGAGATCGCGCGGGGTCGCGGCGCAACGTTGGGTCGCGGCGCCCTCATGACGCTGCTGCCGCGCGGCGCCCTCGCGACGCCGTGAATCATGCTCTCTCCCCGTTTTCTTCCTTCTCTGCCGCACCCATCCCCTCCCCTTCCACGCGCCTCTGTCGCCCTCTCTTTCCCCATCGCTGTCACCGTCGCCCTCCCCCGCGCTCGACTCCTCTGCCCCCGCCGCCCACCCCCGTGCTACGCCGCCGCCGCCGCCGCCACCGCACCCCTGACCCCTGCCCCATGACCCGAGCCCGACCCAGGCAAAGAGCCCGCCCTTGCTGCGGTGCCCCGCCGCCGCCACTCTCGCTTCCCCCTCTAGCCTCACCAGAAGCGGGCGGCCGCGGCGTTGGTCGCGCTCTCCGTGGCGGCCGCGGGCCACGCTCCGGCCGGGGGCGGGGCCTCCGGCGCGCGCCGCCTGTGGTCGCCGCCGCAGTGCGCGCTCTAGCGCTGCAGCCCCAGCCGCGGCTACGCGTCGCTCCCGGGTTCGGAGGCAGCGAGGTGGGACGGGGAGGAGGAGGTGACACCGGCGGAGGCGCGGCGGCTGATGCGGCTAGCCAACGTCGACGCACTCAAGCGGCAACTCGGGGATGGGGAAGTGATCCCGTACGCGGACCTGCTGCGCGTGTGCCAGGAGGCCGGCGCGGCCTGCTTACCCGTGCTCCTCGCCGCCGGTTATCCTTGTTTGTTTGTTCGCTGTTTGAATAGTCGTATGACCCACCAGCCAATCCCATGCAACGCCGGCCTCCCAGTCAGGTCGGGGGAGTCGACGGGCCGAGACGCTGCGGGTCTTCGCTCATGAATCTCCGAGCTCTCTCTGCCCCCGCCGGCTGCTCGCGGAACCGTCACCCTCCAATCACGCAGAGCCGACGGCGGCAGGAAGAAACCGCACCATGCCCGGTTAGTGCTGACCCCCTCCCATGTCGTCGTTGCTGCATAGCTGTCATCCATCCTTGTGCCCCCACTACAGAAATACATGGGCTTGCCTGCTAGCGAGGGCAACTCTGCATGTGTGAATTGCATTGCTTGTTTTCTTTGGTGCATTTTTTAAGAATCTGATTGGTGTACATGTGCATTCTTCACGACATGTGTTCTTAACTTGTTGTGCAGGTGCTAAGCGAAGTTATTATTATGTGTTTTTTGCAGGGAAGGATCGTGATTTACCCAAGATATTTTGGAGGTGAAAGATGAACCAATTTTCTTATTCTACATGGAAGCGTAGCACATAAGTGGAATAGGCAATATTTTCTTTCTTGTTGTTTAGGGCAATCACTGTGTCCTGGGTAGCAACCATTTTGTTTAAACATTGGTCTGGGTTCAGTGCTAAAAGGTAATCGTGCCCCGGAGCTATTCAGTTCAAATTGAAGCGTAATCACTTTGTCTGCTATCTTCGCATGCTTTATATGGTTTATGATTTAACAAGGGCTCAATTATCTAACCATTTTGATTGCCTACAGACTCATATATTGTGCCGTCCATGGATGCCTTTTCTCATTTGTTGCATTGATTAATTTGGATTTAGACACATAATAGTTAGCTTCATTTGTTCTATGCTTCCTGTTTTAGTGTCATCGGTGTATTCAGTGATACTTGCTAAAGGCCGGCCTAATATGGTGGTGGTCAGATTGATTCATTGACTTGCAGTTAACTCCATGCTTGCTGATAGTCAAGGAGTTGCTCAGGCATAGTGTAGTATGGGTGTAAATTTCAATGGTATGTAATTTTTAAAGTGAGCCTCACTCTCTTTAACTCTGAAGTATTCTTGCAGGACCATGCAGACTGCAGTGGGTGTTTTTGGTGGTAAAAATTATACTAATGGAACATTTCATTACGTACACCTTCACTAACTGTGGGCTCATGTGAGTAGAAGCATGAGTGAGTAGCTTTTACTATAGAAAAAGGCCTGGCTTGAGTAGAAGCATGAGTGAGTAGCCTTTACTATAGAAAAAGGCCTGGCTGAAGTCAGTTAAAAAAGAACAGTACAAGAGAAAAGAAAAGGTTACACAAAATTATTTGCATTCTATATTGGTTTAGCTATAATCGAGTAGCTACATTCTTTCTGGTGGTAGATTATACTCTTAGATGCTCTGCAATTTAAGTATTTTAGTTGCCTCCATTAGTTATGAGTGTAGTGTATCATGTGTATGTATGCATCCATATCTTAGGTACTATGCAACTGCTAAAGGTGTTTGTTTGGTGCTCGAATCGGGTTCATATGATTGTGGTGAGTTTTTGTTGATAGGGTAAGGATGTTTGGCTCGTGCATTGGAGATCGGGTCCTGATGGAAGTAGGAAGGGAGCGCTGCCCATGGGGGTGGGGAAAGGCACGGCTCATGCGTGGATGGAAGGAGGCAGGGAGCGCCCGGCCACCATTGCCGGTGAGCCATCGTATGGCTACTTTCGTGCCGTGCCGACCCCTTCGAGAAGATCGACAAGGTACTTAGGTTGTGTCCTTCCTGCTCTCCCTTTTCATGCATCTTCATAGTGTAACAGTTTACCATTGATTGAATAATTTATTATGACTTAGATTGCTTCATTGATTAAAGTTGGACGGCTCGTTTGCAGGATGTTGCCAACTGCATCCGCCCTCTCCGGTTCCACCACAAGTGTGTATCTGTAGCAACATGTTGTTCTATTTAATTCTTTGGCACTGATCATCTTGGTGTTAAACTGGTAATTCAGGATCTCTACCTGAATTCTGGGGCATGAGATGCGGAACACAGGCAGATCGAGGAAGCTTTTGAATTGCATGCTCATGAATAGGCCAATAATTATTTGGCTTTGTTGTAGGACAAGTGCCTGATTGTCCTGCTGTACAGGCATACAACTTGATGGTCTGGTCTTTGAAAGCCCTAGGTATTCTTCTTGTGTGCTAAACTCTTAGAATAAGCTTTGTGTCCCATTTTGCTTTTACAGAATGCTGGAGACAGGCAAAGCTCTGCAATCTTATCCCTATTACTTTGGGTTTTAGGTATTTTCCTTCATGATTATGAATGTGATGGCTTATTACGTATTTTTCATGCATTCATGTCTTGCAGATCAGAAATGGGGATTACGAATGTGATGTCTTATTACGAATTTTTCATGCATTCATGTCTTGCAGATCAGAAATGGGGGATGCATGTTTCTCTACACAGCTCATTGACGGTGATGGGGTTTTCAATGTCTCCGAATTGGAGAACTTCATGAAGGAAGCTAGATTGGGTGAATGCAGGCTCTCGTATGCTGTTGTATCAATAATGGGCCCGCAAAGTAGTGGTATGTGGTCCTTTTTTCCATTGTTTTGATCTGTTTACTTGGTATTTCCATTTGTTTAATTTCACCATCTTCCTCTTTTTCTTGCAGGGAAAAGTACACTTCTGAATCATCTTTTTGGCACCAATTTTAGAAAGATGGATGCTTTCAAAGGAAGGTGTGCTACTATTTCTTTATATTTGTCACTAAACTTACGCGGGGCACGATATGGGGGCTGATGGCCGGCCTCGCCACCGTCGATGCGCGGCCCCATGGAGGCTCCCCTCACACTCCTTACACAGTCACCGGAATTGCCATTGGAGTCTTGCCTCTGGGAGTGGGGCTCCTGTACAGGTTCTAGGTGCACAGCAGGTGTATGAGGTAATGCCCCATTCGACACTCTTCTTTCTTTTTTTCTTCAATTCGTGTGCCACTTTATTCAGTACCACTGCATTTTAGGGTTAGATATTTACAATCATTTGCTTACCATATGACTTGATGCATATAACAATTTGGTAAACCTGAGCTCCTGAAGATTATGAGATGTAGGTTTAAGAAAAAAATAAAGATTAGGCACATGCAGTGGGAAATTGGAGCACGGCTCCATACTTTTGATGTATATGTTATTCTTTAAACCAATCTATTATGTTTGCGGTTTTGCAGTAAGCCTCGAGGATTCAGAAGACACGGTTATCACTTTAATAGAACCTGGTACGTACCCCTCTATTTGCACCACTTGAAGGTGCATACCACAACATGTGCCCTACTGTATTCTGAAGACTGGTAGAATTGTAATCGTAACGCTATCATGCACAATTTAGTTTGGATTAGACGCCGTTCCCAGCGAACCTGGTGCGGCCCCAGCCATTTGAGAATTGTCTTCATTTTTTGTATGCAATATTTAGTTTAATCAGTGGATGTTGGGATGTCGTGGGGATGTTATTTGGGCTATTTTGTGCTGTAAATTCTGTGCCTGGCTGCAGTGGAACCCGGTGAAATTGGGTTTGAGTTGGTAATGCAAGTAGAGTTTAAGCGATTTATTTTTGTCGAGTTGGGAACTTGGGATTCTAAGCACATGTTCAGTCTTCTCGGGTAATTTCATTGAATGGCTCCTACTGAACAATATATTTGCCCTATTTTAGTGTTCCTTTTTCTGGTTTGGGTTAATATAGTTCATATATAGTTTTTTAAATGTGTTTTCTGGGTGTTTATATCAGAAAAAGAGTTCACGGAAGGATGGAGGTGTGACAGTTCCAGAGAGAGTCTGCTTTGGAGGAGGCTGGTGCAATGGATGCGGTCTTGGTGAATACACATCAGGTTTTCATTCTTCTATTCCTTAACCTTTTGCTTCATGGTTGTAGTGCTACTTGTAACTATCACTGATAATGCAATGTTCAAATTACAATTTTCTTTCATGTAGTTCTACAGGTGGTTTGCAAAACTGGAGTCAGCTGTGAAATCTAAGTTTTGTTTAATGTCACTATTTCTCTTGGCGACAGAAAGATTATGATAACATTGTTTGCTCACTCTGGAGACATTATTTATTGACAGACAGAGGAGAAGTATCGCCTCTATGAGAATACATTAGAGGAGCATGTCAGCACATGTGACAGCATCCTGAAGCAATTAAGGCTGCAATTTTTTTTGTTTCTTTATGTTGAAAAAAATCTGTACAGACGTATACACCTTTGCCCTTTCAGTTTTAACCTTTTAAAGTGCATCTCTACAGGTTGATGATACATTGAACTTGTTTGAAGAACTACAGTCCTTGCACTCGAGTGTTGCCACGAAGACTAAAACTTTGCATGATGCTTGCGGCCAACTGGTATGTCCATTTTGCACCACTTGTGTTAATACTATCCTTATAGTTGTGTTTGTGCGCTTTGACTCTTAATAGTGAAATATCCATCTACCAGAGAGAACCATCAGTTCTACACAACTTGTGCACATAAGACATCTTGAAGCATTAAAAAAAAAAAGAGCAGCGCTATGCATCTAACTTTGCTCACGATTTTCCACTTCCAACCAATAACAGTGCTCTGTTTCTCATCAAAGTCAGCCCAAGAAAGTTCATAAACTGAAAAAAAACTCACATCTCTTTTAGTTTGTAGCAAGTGCATTCTGATCCATGATTCTTTTTAAGTTGTTTTTTATCAACTACCAACTGGTGAAATGAGCAAATCAAATTCCATTGAGATTTGAGAGTGTTTTTTCTCATGTGCAACTTGTGGAATCTATTATTAAATTATGTTGCTTTGATACAAATGGGGAGTGCCCACCTTCGATACAAATGGCTACTAACTTTCATGGTTAATAAAAGGTTTTCACTATTTCCATTAGGTTTCTTGGAATCTGTTTGCTGCAAAATTAATCAAGAAAATATGTGTGCTGCCAAGTTAATTTGTTTTGTTTAGTAATTTCTTCTGATATAAACTATTTATATTGCAGGGAGCATGTTTATGTATCCATTCTGATCATTTCATTATGTTTGTGGAGAAATAGGGGGCTACTTTTGTGCAAAGCTGAGCAAATTCGTAGGAGAATCTGATGGAGCTGATGATCTTGGTCCCGCTGCAAATATTATGGGATCCTCAATGAAGCGAACTAATATCAAAATTTAATTTGGAGGCATTTATGGAATCAGAGTTTTAGTTTGGTATTATCTGATTTAATCTCGGCGCATTCGATGATGCTACCAATATTGTTTGCATATCACTATGACAGTATCGAGTGTGCACCATATCCTGATTTGGCATCATAAGGATGCTGTTAGAAGTGAGGTATATGTTAATATTTTCTGGATGTGCTACATTATTAGCAATGGTCTGCAAGTTAATCATGTGTGAGTTTAAACATCCGCTCTGAAGGAATCTTTTTTTTTTCGAAAAACACGTGCTTGCAGCACTCTTTAGATGGCCGTTTCATGACAAGATGCTGGAGTCATTTTGCTTTATATTAAACAATTACGTTAATTCCTCATAGATATTGAATGGAATATTTGGTGGCAAAAATAATTGAGGTGTGGCGACCTGCTCGCCCTTCCGGCCCAGTTCCGCGCTGTGGTACCGAATGGACAACGCCATTTGGTGAAGATGACCCTTGGTATGGAACCTCTCATATTTAACGGTCATGTATGTTAACTCACATGCGGTGCTAATTTTTATTTACTGGCGAAGTGGCTAATTTGTAAAATTATGATTGTGATTTCACTATTTCACAACTGTTCATGTTGGACTCATGGTATCTTGAAAAAGTAGCATAGCTGCTGGCGGAAATCAAGTTTTAATTGTGATTTTGGTTGTCTCATTAACTGAATGGAATATTTCATTTTCATATTTTGGTACGTTACATTTTAATAGTACTAGATTTCTATCTCAAACTTTAAAAAGATGCCGAAAATTGCCTTTACATCAGTGTTACAAACAAAAAGAGGTATTATCAGCCTCAAAGGTATAATGGTCATTTTATACACAGGACAGATAATCTATCAGTAATAATCAAAACAGCCAAACACCTTGCTTATTTTGGACAGCATATTCTCCAGACCGCGGCTTATCAGATAAGCCTGCTCAGCATATAAGCGAGTTTCATAAAAGCTCTCTCAAACATAGCATAAACATATAGATGGATTGGCATTGGTGAAACATATAGATGGAGGGAAACATATATATGGATTGGCATTGGCGAAACATATAGATGGATTGGCATTGGACTCCCTAGAGATTCGAACAACATATTTTTAAGACTACATGCTTATGCGTGAAATGATGTTGGCTAATCATGGGAATGGTGATAAGTAGATGAACCAACTGATTGCTCAATTCGCACCATTAATAAACGATGTAATTTCCATAGTGTTCAGCTTGGTATATTTGATATTTGGAATAATATATTTTGTTTATTTATTTTTTGCAGCATTGTTCTTCAAAACACGTGCGGCACGCACGTGTACCCTATTAGTATTTTCTAATGAGGTGAGCAGTTTCGCAACAAGAAACTAACAATCATGCTTGTTAGCAAATACCGTGGTGCTACAGCTCCTTTTGTTTTTTTTTCTCTCTTAATAAAAAACGTGCCCAGGCACGATCGCGAAAAAAAACAGCTCCTTTTGTTTTTTAAAAGCAGCTATAGCTTTTTTATTATCATCAGGTTCCTGTATAGTTAGAGCATGACTAATGGTTTCGTCCGACGCTGGCTGCAAGGCAAGTCATACTTCAGGCGGACCTTAGTAATATTTAATGGATAGCAGTAGCAGCTGAGACAACAGGTAGCGGCGGGCACCGTAATAAATTCAACCAATAGCAGCGCTCGTATTTTCTCTCAGCCGGCTTCAGGTGGGCGAGTCACCTGACGCCATCTCCTTCCCTCGTTTTATTTGTCTCTGCTCCACGTACATATCAACCTACTTACTACCCCTACAATACTTGCTCTTATTGGTTAGAACAGTACTAGGCTGAGAAGGGAGAACAGGGCCATAGAGGAGACGGAAGCTTTTTTCCCCTTAAATTCATATACATCGGGTTGTGCAAATTTAACCGAGGATCAAAACTGAACCGAAATAACTAAGAACCGAAACTGAAAGAACTAGAACCGAGAAATTCGATTCTTGGTTTGGTTCCCGTTTATAAGGAACCGAAATTACCAGGTTTTTTGGTACCTGAGCTCGGTTAACCGAAAAGAACCGAACAACACATCACAAGCCCAACAAAACCTATCAAGATCTGCAAAAACCCTAGCTGTCGCGCGGTCCCAACCTCCCCAGGGCCAGCCACCACCCCTCTCCCGCAAGGCTCCTAGGCCGCACGCGGTAGACCCCCCCCCCAGCCCCGCCCTCTGGCCACCGTCCCAGCCTGCCCCACGGCCACCGGTTGTCTGCCCCGGTCCCCACCCTCTAGCCAGTGGACACCGTCCCTGACCAATGGCATTTCTAGTGGGTTGCCATATATGCCATGACATACCTAAAATTCTAATCTAACATCATTAGCCATAGAATCAAGAGCATATTACCAAGTAAAATATATGGATTATACCAAAGTATATAAAAAAATTGTTATGGCATACCCTTCTTCGAATGCTAGGTACGCTACTGTCCCTGCCCGCCCCAAGGCTGCCGGCCCCAGCCCCAGTCTCAACCGCCACCTCGCTTATCCGTTCAGCAGGCCAGCTGGGGCGGCGGCGGTTCCGGGCAAGCTAGGCGGTGGTGGCGCGACACGACAGCCCCTGCACTGCAGGCAAGGCGACTGCGGCACGGCAGTCCCCTGTAGGCAAGGCGGCGGCATCGCGGCTCTCCCTGCAGGCAAGGCGCCGGTGGCTCCCGGCAAGCGCGACTGGCCCCTACAAGTGCGGTCGGCCTCCATCGGGGCTGGAGGGGCCTCCGACGAGATCCAGTTTTTTTCCTCTTCTTCTTGTTCTGTGTGTTGAGATAGCCTCGGTGAGTACGGTTAGAATCAGAACTGAACCAAACTAACCAAACCCGTTGGTTCTTGATCCTAAAAAGAACCGATTAGTCCCTATTTTTAAAGAACCAAACTTCTCTGGAAACCGAGGAATCGAATTGAACCGATCGGTTCAGTTAGAACCGAATGTCTAGGGCTACATATACATGCACACATAGTAGTCATCTAAATAAACAAACAAATGTAACTCTCACGGATAGAAAAACTAGCTTTAGTACCGGTCGTATGGTGCGATTAGTACCGGCTGCCAGATCGGCATTGGCTGGCCGGTACTAAATGGAGGATCATTTTGTACTGGTCGCAGCAACCGGTATGAAATGCGCTAACAAAGAAGAAAAAATGATGCAGCAAATGCACGCAGTCGTAAGAATTCAAACCCACAACCTCTGGCCTCGCGGACTCCAGGAGCTTTCAAATTTAGACACGAAACTAAAATAGCTATGTGCCAGTTTTAGTACTAGACCAAATTATGATCGGTACTAACGTCCAAGGACCAAAGGTCATTTTTCTTGTAGTATCTATCATTTATACAAGTATATTCAAGAAACTGAGTCGACATACTTTGAGACAGATAAAGTCACTGAAAGTGATCGGATCGTGCTCTAGCCTAAGAGAGGGAGGGGGTGAATTAGGCAAGTTAAAACCTTAACCTATGGCTCCATCTAAATTGCACAATATTAAACTAAAACATGCTATCTATATGTACAACTATGACTTTTCTAGTGTGAAACCCCTATCCCAAAAGAGTTTAGCAACCTATAGCTTTTCCTATCAAGAAACTATATGAAAATAAAGTCACACAAGAATTGCTAGTATGAAATGCGGAAACGTAAAGAGCGGGATAGGAGGAAGCAAACTCTCGACGCGGGTGTTTATCCCGTGGTTCGGTTAGCCACAAAGGCACACCTACATCCACGTTGTTGAAGCACTCACTAAGAGTATTGCTTCTCGGCAATCAAGTCTCTTCTGTGATCAACACCACGGTCACCTTGATCCCGATTTCCACTAAGGAGCTTCTCCACAAAGGATGGGGGTCTCCGCGTCCCCCGCACAAGGTCGTCCACGCCGCTCCACACCAAGTCGGAGGGTCGTTGACGTTGCCGGCGAGCTTCAAAGCTCCAAGGGGCCGGCGCACCAAGATATCTTGTTGGTTCACTCAAGAACCAGCCACAAGGCACAACACCTTACTTGCTCACTCACTCAAGAGCTAATCTTGCACTTACACTCTTAAAGCTAGTGCTAAACCTAAGGATGATCAATATGCACTTGGGTTGGCTTGGAGGGTTTCCTGGGTGTGTTTGGGATTGTAGCAACTCCAGCCACCTTTCAAATGACCGGGAGATGGCATATATATAGGCCTCCAAGACCATAGAATGGTTAAGAACCCTTAGGCCTTTTCTGCGCAAGGCACCGGATAGACCGGTGAGGGGGCACCGGTGCAACTGGTCACTCACGGCTCGTCAGTAGCCATTGGCCTTCTGACAGCTGATGTGACTGTCACTGATTAGACCGGTGCCAAGTCTCCGGTTTATCCGGTGCAACTTCTTTCCCTTGCAGCTGACGTGGCATTGCAGCGGAGCTTGCTCCGTTGCACCGTTGGTTCAACCGGTGCTGAAGAAGTTGTGTCATGGCCACTTGACATGCTGTCTCTGGTGCATAGAATGGTGTTTGCACCGGTGCTTCAACTTGGCACCACCGGTGCATCCGGTGCCACTTGACTTTCTGGCACCAGCACTGCACATTGCTCCGGTGATAGGGCACCGGTGCATCCGAGGCCTACCGGTTAGGCCGGTGCTGAGTCACCGGTTCAACCGGTGCAACTGTTTCTGCAGAACTCGTCCAATTCAGCATTTCTTTGAGTTTTTTCTTCGTGTTTTGTTTTGCTTGGACTTTTTGTTTCATCCCTGGGATTTATAATTATTCACTTGACACACTCATTAGTCCTATCGATTGTGGTGTCACTCAATCATCAAAATCACAAATAATGACCTAGTGAGGCCATTTTCCTTATAGTCACTGCAGGCATTATGACCTCGATAGCCACACGAGCTACCACTGAGTACGTGTTGTTTGTACTAGTGCCGAATCAATAACTTAGTGGTGATTCACCTGCCCCTTTTAAAAAAAAATCGTATGTGTTTACTTGCAAACGTACATAAATTAATAATAATATCATTTTTTGCTAAACCGCAAGTCTGAATAAGTTCTCTATAATAGTGGTGCACTGCAGCTGCAGCGCTACCACTCGAATCTACACTGTAAAGGATGGAAGAATTGAGAACATTTCTCACCAAGATTAACCCACCCACCCATCTCACAAAACACCTCTTGAAAGTCGACATGTAAAGCCGGGTGGTTAAAAAGATCATGGTGGACCGAAAAAACGGGAGAAAGAAAATGATTCCGCCCAAAATGAATTTTTTTTGTCACCATGGCCTCCTCTACCCACCCGCATGTACCCACATTCACTTTCCTTTTTTCCTTCGTCCTTTCCATCTCGTGCTCCCTGATTCAGGCGGCGTGATCATTATTCACCCATAATTTGTGTCGCTGTTTGTTTTGGAAGGATAATAATTGACATCATTGTTTTATGAAATTTTAGAAGGATAATAATTGACATCATTATTTTATGGAAGGGAAAAAAAAGTGTACCCAATTATGGGAGAAAATTGATCCCCACGTATTTCTTTCTTTATGCACAACTAGGGAATAGAGTAGTATAAATGGAGGGGCAAAAATTAAGGATAAATTCTATCCATACTAAATAATCAAGATATCATATCATATCAATCAAGGGGTTAATTGGAAATGGCCTGTCCGCAAAATCTTTCCAAACGCGTAATATCTCCTTGCATTCCAATCACCGCATCTATAAAGCCATATATCACTAGGGTTAATCATTCACCCACTGTTGCCGATGTCGTGTCAAGAAGCTGCTACCATCGGAAGAGGGCTAAAGCTGGGGCAAGCATATGATGCTACAAAAGCAACATGAAGTCGCATTCAACACCAAGGTATGCCTCCTGCCCATGTTGCAATGTTTGTTGTGATAGAAGTTTTATTTTGTTAGTTAGAAATGAGATGTTGTTTATCAGAGTGCACATGTTTAAAGATCCAGCGATAGTGCTAATGAAATAAGAAAATAATATGTGTATATAGGATGCGGCATGGATGGCAGCGCTCGGTGCAGCGGCCTTCTCCAATCGGCGGGACGGCGGCGCGGCGGCGCGGCGGCCTTCTCGGCGCTACAAGACCGGTAGCGTCTTTCTATATATTTTTTTTAACGTGGGTGTCGCACGTGCGTTGGTGCTAGTATCTAATACAAATTAATTTAAAATAATAAAAGTCAAATTAGATTATAAGCAGAGCACTATAGCTATAATCCGAGGATGCCATCACACGTCCAATCAGCTTGGCACGTGGACGGGCACCCATCAGCATGCATGCAGATGGGTTCGACCCATGCGGGAACATCATCCGGACCGTTCGCACCGCCTCCGGGCCGTGTGGTACCGCTGCGGAGAATTTTTTTTTTCCTGCTGTTATGGGCGTACGGCTCAACCCGCAAATGACGCCACCAGATATGGGCCACGATAGCCGCAAGTGAGCAAGGGGCTCGTGTCGTGGGCCACAAAAGCTGAGCACAGCGAATGAAGGAGCTGGGCCGCTTGCGGATCCTGCTGTACCGCGCTAACTTCGCAGGCCCAACAACGATTAAAAGGCCGGCCGGTTCACAAAATTTCCACACTTTCTAAATTATTTTGCATTCACAAATAAAGCGAGCACAATTATTGAGTAACTCTTCCATTCCTCATCGGATCACAACTCTACGCAATGGCACAAATTTAGCAGAAAAGAACTCATCAAATCTTTATAACGAGAAAAACCGCACCAAATCGTACACCCGAATTGATCCTTGAACGGATGCGCTGCCGCGCACGCCAGCTACTACCTAGACGTAGTAGACCGGCAGTCTCGCCGCGCCGCCGCCGCCGCCGGGTTTATTAGCATCTGCGGCGGGTTTATTAGACCCTCGTCCACGCGACGCCGACCCTGAACCTCGCCTGTGCGGTGACCATCACGGCGAGGCGGCAGGTCATGTTGCCCGTGAAGGCCGCGGCGAGGGCCCCGCCCACCAGGTCCACCGCCACACCGACGGCCGCCACGCTGCGCCCCGGCTGCCGCAGCGGCACGGGCGCGGCCACCGTCGCCCGGACCTAGCTCCCCCACTGCGCCGCCGTGCTGTTTCCCACGTCCACGAACATGCTCTTGTACGCCACCGCCACGTGCCGGCTCGGGTTGTCGATGGTCAGGGCGAGGGTCATCAGCCGCAGGCCGCTGCCGGGCGTGCGATGGCAGCCCGTGCGGGCGACGGAGAAGGTGACGCGCGCCGGGCATAGCTAGTCGGACCATGTTATACCGTCGTCCGACTAATCACGATTAGTCGCGATTAGTCGACCTTATCGCTCCGCTGGCTTCGATAAGTGGAACGACTAGCTTTTGTCGATTAGATGTCTGATCGTCCGACTAATCGTCCCCTAATCATGATTAGTCGTCCGATTAGCTGCTTGGTCAATCAGGCCAAAACCAAAAGATGTCCAGCAGACCAGCACTCCAGCCCGCCGCCTGTACTGGGCTCAATTAGGCCCATTAGGGTTAACTATATAACGTGCACCACGCAGGCACCGCACAATCCTCCACTGATCTGCTCGAGTGCTCGAGTCGAGCCGCCACCGCCGCCTGCGTCACGCCGCTGCGGTCGCCTGCGTCGTGCCACCGCCGCCGCTTGCATCACGCCGCCGCCCGACCGCCTGTGTCACGCCGCCCGGGTCACGCGGCCGCCAGCATCACGCCGTCGCCTGACCGCCTGTGTCACATCGCCTGGCCGCCGCCTGCCGGCGTCTGAAGATGAGCTCCTCCTCCGATGGTAAGTTTTCTTGCTCTGCTCTTGCTCTTGCTCTGCTCTTGGCTCGTTGCTCGTGCTATTCTCTTGGCTCATTGCTCTTGCTCTGCTTGGCTCATTGCTCTGCAGATTTCGATGCACGGCGGAAAAGGCAGGTGCAAGTGATAATGCCGCCGCCGCCGCCACAGAATGAAGCCGTGGCCAATGAAGCAGGTGTCACAGGTTCCTCCGCTGCTGAAACTGCCTCCTCAGCTGCTCCAGATGGTCAATCCATAGTAGAGAAGGCGATAGCTGAACTACCACCAAATTCTTGCGGAGATGGCTAAAGATCCTAAGAGGAAAGCAAAATCTAGAGACCCTGGATGGAAATATGGGTTCTGGCCAGATCTTCTGAAGAAGGAGATGGTGCAATGCATATTCTGCAAGAAGGTTGTTCCTACAGGAATCAAAAGGTTCAAGCAGCACCTTGCTGGGGGCTATGGTGATATAATAAAATGTCCAAAAGCACCAGAGTTGATCTCCAAAGAGATGAGCATTTACCTGAAAAAGAATGCAAGAAGTGTGATTGTGCAAGTGAATGAAGGTGAAGGTGAAGGTGAAGGTGAACAAGAACAAGAGCAAGGTGCAGAGGAGGGTGAAGCTGTTGACCAAGTAGCAGTACCAAATTCTGGGACAAGGCTTAAGCAAGCAAAGGCAGCAAAGCTGAAAGTTTCTCAAGCTGCAATCACTTCTTTTATGGTTTCTGGTCCTCCTGCTGCTCTTTTTGTGTTTGTGGTTTTACTAGACCAGAAACCATAAAAGTACTCCAGTAAAACCACAAACACAAAAAGTACTCCAAGTCAAAATTTGATATGGGAACATGAAATTTGGCCAAAATAAAAGTTGTAGAGGAAAAGAAAATCTACAACTTTCATTTTGGGCAAAAGTTGATTTGGAGCTCGGATCAAGGAGAAAAATGAGATCGAACATCGCTAAGACAAAGATTAAAATGCAGACTCGGTTATCGCTAATGACGCGCTTAAGACAGGATTAGCGATTAAACACGTGGTTAACGAGTACAATTAACACAGGGGTGTTACAGCCTTCCCCCCTTAAAAAATCTCGTCCCGAGATTCACACACGAGAGAATTCAACAGGCGGAAAGGGTTCGAAGATGTAGTACCTGGATGAGCGTTCAAAAACTCCGGATACTTGGATTTCAGAAATTCCTCCTTCTCCCAAGTAGCTTCGTCTTCGGAGTGATTACTCCATTGAACTTTGTAGAATCGGTTGGTGGTGCGACGAGTAACTCGATCCTTGCGATCAATAATCTTGATAGGATGCTCAGGATAGGTGAGATCAGACTCCAATTGAATCGAGTCACTTTCAACAACTTCAGTCGGAACTCTAAGGTACATTCTAAGTTGTGACACATGGAAGATGTTATGAACTGCAGAAAGATTTGCCGGAAGATCCAACCGATAAGCCGCAGGACCGCATCTTTCCACAATTGGATATGGACCGATGTAGCGGGGAGCTAACTTCCCTTTTATTCCGAATCTTTGCACGCCTTTCCAAGGTGAGACTTTCAGATAGACGTGGTCACCGACCTTAAAGACGAGTGGATCTCTTCTTTTATCCGCGTAGCTCTTCTGCCGAGACTGTGCAATCTTTAAGTTGGCTTGGATAAGACGGACTTGTTCTTCGGCCTCTTGAACCATGTCGGGCCCAAAGATAGTTCTTTCTCTGGTTTCAGACCAATTGAGAGGTGTACGGCATCGACGACCGTATAATGCTTCAAATGGTGCCATTTTGATGCTTTCTTGATAACTATTGTTATAAGAAAATTCAGCTAATGGCAAACATTGATCCCATTTCTGTGGATAGGTTAAGACGCAAGCACGGATCATATCCTCCAAAATTTGATTTATCCTCTCGGTTTGGCCGTCTGTCTGAGGGTGATATGCAGAGCTGCGAATAAGATGGGTTCCCAAACAAGCATGTAATTGCTCCCAAAAACGAGCAATGAATTGAGTTCCACGATCAGAAATGATGGTCTTTGGCACACCATGCAAACAAAGTATGCGATTAATATACAATTCTGCATATTGCTTGGTCAAGTATGTCGTCTTAACTGGAAGGAAATGTGCCGACTTGGTCAGGCGATCTACTATAACCCAAATAGAGTCGTAACCCTTTTGGGTTCGAGGTAAGCCGACGATGAAATCCATACTTATATCCTCCCATTTCCATTCAGGAATGTTTAAGGGTTGAAGAGTTCCAGCTGGCCTGAGATGACTAGCCTTGACTCTCCGACAGATATCACACTCTGACACATACTTGGCAATTTCTCTTTTCATCCGAGTCCACCAAAATCATTGCTTCAAGTCTTGGTACATCTTGTTGCTACCCGGATGAATTGATAGTCGTGACGTATGGGCTTCATCAAGGATTTGTTTTCTGAGCTCAAAATTCTTAGGCACCACTAATCGGTTCTTGAACCATAACACATTATCACTATCTTGGTGAAAGCAACCCACTTTAGGATCTCCTTCTGATAGTCTTCTCTGAATTTCCTTCACCCCTTTATCTTGCTTTTGTGCCGTTATGATAAGATCATGAAGAGTAGGAGTAAGCTCTAGATGAGCCAATGTGCCATGTGGTACAATGCTTAAATTCAGCTTTTCCATTTCATAGCAAAGGGATTCGCTTAATGGTATAGCTGAAATGCAATGACAGTGAACTTTGCGACTCAGCGCATCGGCAACCACATTTGCCTTGCCTGGATGATAATGCACTTCGAGCTCATAATCCTTAATCAACTCAAGCCATCTCCTTTGACGCATGTTCAAATCAGCTTGAGTGAAAAGGTATTTGAGACTCTTGTGATCAGTATAGATGTTGCACAATGAACCTAAAAGATAGTGTCGCCAGATCTTTAGAGCATGGACCACAGCTGCTAATTCTAGATCATGAATATGATAGTTTTCTTCATGACGCTTGAGTGATCGAGAAGCATAAGAAATCACTCGGTTCTCCTGCATTAGAACACAGCCAAGGCCTGTGCCCGAGGCATCACAGTAGACATCGAATGGTTTTGTAGTATCCGGCTGGGCCAAGATTGGAGCTGAAGTGAGAAGTGTTTTCAATTTCTGGAAAGCTTCCTCACATTGGGCACTCCAATAGAATTTGACACTTTTCTTAAGAAGTTCAGTCATCGGCTTCGCAATTCTGGAGAATTCTGGGATAAATCGACGATAATACCCAGCTAAGCCCAAGAAACTGCGGATTTCAGGAACTGAAGTTGGGGCTTCCCAATCGAGTACATCCTGTACTTTACTGGGATCAACGGAAATACCTTCAGCAGATATGACATGACCCAGGAAGGGAACTTCCTTCAGCCAGAAGTCACACTTGCTGAATTTGGCATAAAGCTGGTGCTCTCTCAAACGCTGAAGTACTATGTAAAGATGATGAGCATGTTCTTCCTCATTCTTGGAGTAGATCAAGATATCATCAATGAAGACCACGACGAACTTGTCTAACTCCGGCATAAATACCGAATTCATGAGGTACATGAAGTAAGCGGGAGCATTGGTTAATCCGAAAGACATTACCAAATACTCGTAAAGACCATAACGAGTAGAGAAAGCTGTTTTTGGTATATCCACCGGTCTGATTTTGATTTGATGATAACCAGATCGTAGATCTATTTTTGAGAATACTTTAGCTCCAGCTAGTTGATCAAAAAGAATATCAATGAGAGGAAGTGGATATTTATTTTTGATCGTGACTGCATTCAGAGGTCGATAATCCACACATAGCCTCAGCCCGTGATCTTTCTTCTTTACGAATAGAGCCGGGCATCCCCAAGGTGAGGTGCTTGGTCGAATAAAACAATTATCTAGCAACTCTTACAACTGGACTTTTAATTCAGCTAACTCACTTGGAGTCATTCTATATGGCCTTCGAGATATGGGCGCTGTGCCGGGTTGTAACTCAATAACAAACTCAATATCCCGATCGGGAGGCATGCCTGGCAAGTCCTCCGGAAACACATCGGGGTATTCATAAACCACCAGAATTACTTCTAGAATTTTTTCCTCAAGATGGTATATGATAGTGGCTGGAATTTCATGCTTGGAAAGTTGAATATCCATAGAACCATATATGGGGGAATTAATCCGAATGACATGAGAAGAAGTATCAAGGACAACACAGTGTTCCTTCATCCAATTCATTCCAAGTATGATATCTATCCCTTGGCTTGGAAGGACAATGGGCTTGGTTTGGAAGATTTTTCCACCCAATTCAAGGGACACACTCAGAATTATTCGATGGGTGTGTAACCGTGCACCCGGTGTACAAATAGCATAAGGTCTTTTTATTTGAACTTCTTGCAAGTGGAGTCGTTCTACGCATGCTTGACTGATAAAGGTATGGGATGCTCCCGAATCAAATAGCACAGTAACAGGGCAGTGATTAATGGAGAACGTACCCGCCATCACTTGGGTGCCCTCCGGGACTTCCTCCAGAGTGGTGTAGTTCACACGACCAGTCTTGGCAGGTACAACCTTCTTTTTCTGATCCTTCTGGCTGGAACCTTGACTCAGCGCAGGAGTCTTGTAGTTATTCTGCCGAGGTGGCAGACGGCAGTCACGTGCAAAGTGCCCCAGGTTACCACAATTGTAACATGGGTAGTTGTTGGGGCGAGGACCTTGTAGCATTAAAGGCCTCTGCTGCTGTGTCTGGAAATGGGGCGCCCACTGCTGCTGTTGCTGGGGTGGCCTAGCGACCCAATGGCCATGCTGTGGAGGACGGTTTGAAGCCTGCTGATTCCCTGTCTGAACCAGCTTGTACCTCTGGGGTGCATTGCTGGAGGATCCAGCAGGTGCCTTTCTCTTCTTATCAGCCTTGTGCGCCAGCGTGGCATCTTCCTGAGTGATGGCCTTATTAACTAGCTCGGTAAAGTTGTTGCAAGTAGAGAGAGCCAGTTTGTTCTGAAGCTTTGTGCTGAGTCCCCTTCTAAAGCAATCATGTTTCTTCTCATCAGTATCTACATGAGAACCACCATACTGGGATAGCTGGTTGAAAGTTTGAGCATATTGGAGCACTGTGTTGTTCCCTTGCTTCAGTGCTAGGAACTCTGCCATCTTTTTCCTCATCAAACTTGTAGGAATATGGTGGGCTTTAAAAGCTGCCACGAACTCATCCCAGGTGAGACACGTATTGGCGGGAAGTAGAGTCTTGTGATTGACCCACCATATTTTTGCAGGTCCTCTCAGTTGTTGTGCTGCAAAGGCGGCTTTGTCTATTTGTGCACAATTGAGGATGCTGAACTTATCCTCAATGGTGCGAATCCAAGCATCTGCCTCTAGGGGATCATCGGCCTTGTGGAACAGAGGTGGCTGGGTGGCCAGAAAACCAACATAGTCGGTTTCTGCTGGTGGTGGCGGGGGAGCGTGTCGACCTCTGCCAACATTTGCTTGGGCTTGCACCAGTTGCCTTATCAACTCAGTCTGCTCGTTGCGGTCAGCGATAAGAGCCGCAACAGCTTGAGCCAAAGAGGGAGGTTGTTGGGGCAGTGCTTCGTGATTATCATTGTCATGATTATCACCCATCTGCAAAATAATCATTCCCCTGGTTAGCCATCTCGCTATCAGGACTAATTCATGCAAATAAAGAATGTTCATATATAATATGAACACACGGCATGAATCCTTCCCCTTGCGATATGGTTCACCAAGGGAAGATAAACTAACTTGCTTCAGTTTCCTCGACAAGATTTCAACTTCAAAGACAACCAAAACACAGCTCATTGGTGAAATCTCATACCACCGGAATTAACGAACTAAGGCAACAACCCGAAAGATCATTAACATAAGCAATTTACACCATGCAGCCACGCTGCTAGATTTAAAACAAGGTTCAGTACATTACCGAGCCATGCTACGGGCAACAAACTAACATTAGAGAAGGGTTCACAAACGACCCGAGAACACACCACTACTAAAAGAAGGGTCTTGCACGACCCGGCTACACACCAAACTAGCAAGGGGTTATCTTACATGACTCGAACTACCGAGCCACAAAAGAATTCTCAACCCAAGGTTAGCCTAGAGCACGATGTTGGTCATCCTACCCAACTATCCTACAGTTAGGCTACACTGCAAGGGGAGAATCGACTCTATCCATCTATGTCCTCATGGAGTCCCAGGTCCCGACTCGACTCCAGACACTCCCTCGATCTCCTCAGGGTCCTCTTCTTCTTCTTCCTCTTCTTCTGGCTCCTCCTCGGCTGCCTCAGCCTCCATATCTGCTGCTGCCTGCACTTGAGCCTGGACGTCCTCCATCCACTCCTGGGCCTGCTGAAGCTGCCCCTCCAGGTGCTGCACCATCTGAGTCCTGTTCTCCAACTCCTCTTGCAACTCCTGAATCCTTATCTTCCTCGCTCTGGACTTGGCCTTCAGGGTCTTGATCTTGTCTTGAGTACCGATCATGTGCTGCTCATGGAGGTGAGCCTCTCGAGCCTTGCTCCTGCATATCGCATTTTCCTCGTGCAGCTGCTCATACATGTTGACCAAAGCTGAGGAATAGCTGAACGAGAGGGCTGTCCTGACGTTGTAGTCGGGCATCATGTAGTTCATGTTGCGGTTCACCCGATCTGCATAGGCCTGAGTAGTCTCATCCTTCAGAGGAAACACACTGTAAGGAGTATCCATGATCTCAGCACTGTGCTTCTCTGAGAACTCCTCAATGGCCTTCCTAGCTGCAATTTCCCAGGAGTCTGCCAGCTTCCTACCATAGACAGTGAGCTGCCATGAGTCCCATTCCAAGCGAGCGGGGCAAGCAGGAATCTTCACTATCATCTGACAACGCTCAGTGCCCAGCAAGCTAGACTCGTGTCCTGAGTACTGTGAGGGCTCAGTGTAGTCAAACGCCCTGAGCATCTGCCACAGCAGACAAGGAAAGTGGCCGGTGTGGAGGGCATTGGAGTGCGCCCAACCCTTAGCGTCCACGATCACGTGCGTGAAGCTAGCCATCTGTAAGAACACATAGCGCTAATGTAAGTCGCAATTTTTCAAAAGAAACAGATTTAAACTGGGCAACGCAACACAAATAAATTTTTGAAGAACGCATAGTAAAACATAGCGGTCCAAATAAATTTTTATGAGCGCTACCGTAAGCAACAAAACAAACAACAACTTGGAATGCAAGATGCAAGATACATGCACGTTCTAGCATTTCTCACCCAATCAAGTACCAAATATGGTATACGAGGACAATCGGTGGCACATTTACGTACTCTCCCTATATATAGACTAGTCGTTCCTACGGTCAAGGATTTCATAACGCGCTTATGTGGTTAGTTTCCTGCAGAAGAACATAGCGACAGATATAAATATCCATTTCTGGACCCTTCGTGCCAGCACACACGAACGGCCCCCATGTGTCCTACGCCACACGGGTAACGCATATGCAGTTTCCCACATATTCACACATACATTACCATCCACTATAGAGATGGCACCCAGACGTTCGACGCTGAATGGGCAGCGCTGCATACGTCATAACAACGTATTCACTTCCCGTACACTCGCCTTACGGGGCATCCAAGGGTAGACGTGTCCCAAGGGTCACGGTCATGGCCAACCGCATGACAGGTTTACATCTCGTAACATTACCTTACGAAATGACCGTGATCACAATCACACGGTATGAAATCCGCACTCCATATCAGGCGGCAGGTAGCGACAGGCTCGTTTGAATTGAGTCTTATCACCTCCTCGTATGCTCATCATACGGGACCCGCGCACGTATGAAACACGTGGGCTATTCTAAAGGACTACCAAGAATGCTTACCTTGCTTACCTTAGCGGAGGTGCGTCGTTACAGAAGTAAGGTTTAACAAAAAGTAAAAGCTGGAAGTGCTGGAATAAAATAGATACTTAGATGCCAACTAACTTATATAACATAATTAGGGCATACGAACTATCTATCCTATTCCTTAGCGCATCTAGCGTCAACTTTTCGAAAACCCCGAAATCATTGCAAGGTAAGAATTACTTAACGTAATTAAGCACCCCAGTAATCACCCCAGTGCAATTTAGAGCTCTGATGCCAGTTGTAGCAGCACCGTCCAAATTAAACCGGCTTAAATGCACTAACCATCATCTTAATACTTAATCAAGTTACTGTGCACTTAAAACTGTGTAACCTGACAGGCTGTCGGGTAAATCCCGATTAAACTACTGTACTCCAGGATCACAATTGCACTTAGACCCGTACGAAGATGAGCATAGGTGATACCAGCATACATAAAATCTTCAAATTAAATTACAACACAGGTTTTACATAAAAGGTTTAAATACAAACAACAGAGTTCAAAAGCACAGCGGAAGTTTAAAAACTGAGTTCGAAATACAATACGATAACCACGACGACGATACATGGTGAGCTCCACATCCTGCCCACCGATGTGATGCCAACCTGCCCGATCTTCACGGAGAATACATGGCCCACACGACGGTCCACCCAGGAGGAAGCGGCTGTCCAATCCAGGACGCACATACCTCCTCGAAGTCAGCGGGAACACAACCTGCTTAGAAGGGTTACAACAACAACCCTGAGTATACTAATACTCAGCAAGACTTACCCGACCTTGGGTATACTTAGCTCATTACCTAGACATGCAAGGCTTTTTGGCTCTGGAGTTCTTTTGCTGAAAGACTGCTAGAAGTGAATTCTTACTTTCAATATTTTAGCTCCATTTAGTATAGCGAGTATTAACTAAATTTGCCTAAACATCTAGAGCACACATGGTGGATCAGATTATTCTTCAGTAACTCACAAACCAACCTTTTCCATTCCGTTTGCATTTCACTTTCTTACTACGATGTGACAAAATGACCAAGGTTCTCTTAACCGAGAGAGACGGCGAATCGATCCGATTTAACCTTGCAAGGTGGACCTAACTCCCACGACACGTGAAAACCCCATCGGGCCACACACGTCAACTGTTCCCATCATCACCCCGACGTCTGAATCACGCCTGCCAAAACCCGGGTGAAGGGTCCCTAACGGCGAACTCCCAGAGAACCCGAAGGCGACATACGATCCAACACCCGCCATCATTCTACTCCCAGAGTAGCAGGTCGCGATTCAAAGTATCGTTGCAAATTAGGTAATTAGCTTACCGGTTTCGACTACCTCCTACTTCCGGTATGTGGTTAGTACTGTTCAAACTCAGTCAACACTGCCAACAACGGTATGGTCCTCAATCGACACAGGCGGAGATTTCTTTTCATCCATTCCATACCAAAACTCCAACTCATTTCCGCCCGGTCTCCATTTCTTTCTACTCAACAACTCATTTCAAAGCCATAGCTAAGGAATCAAGATCCTAAAACTCGCGAGTGACAGCAATCACTCGACTTTTACCGAGATCCTACTTAGCAAAGCATTGCTAACGATACCTGCACACTAGTATGGACTCACAGGTACCTAGGGAGAATATGCATACTAGGGTTTCATATAACTCCTAAAACTTAAATGCACATATACTTAAATAAACATTGAATAATTTAAATTATGGTTATGCTCCGGGGCTTGCCTTGCAGGTCAGCGGGGTTAACGAGATCTTCTGGAGCGTGCTCAACGGCGTCCTCCTGCTGCTCTTCTGCTCGTGGCTCCTGGACCGGCTCAGCAACTAGCTCGTGGACACCTTCGTTCACGGCGTCTACATGAATAAAATATGTCATGCAATAGTTAGGACACAGTGCGATGCATGAGCACTTATGATGCGATGAAAAGGTCAACTCAAATTAGCCTGAAGTGTTTCCTTCGAAAAACAACTATTAAACTTACTTAGAGCAGCATAGATTAAAACAGATGCTTGCTTTGCTAAGGTTACACACGCACGAAACAATAATCAACCAACCACAATTATAAAAGAAAGGTGCTGCTAGAAGCCAATTAAAAGCAAAGATTTAACTTGCAGGGTGATCTAGCAACAAGAATTTATCCAAAATAACATGAGTTTGACAAAGCATGCCATATAAATTTTCCCAACCTTTACTGCTAAACGGAAGTATTTAAAATAACCCTAGCAAGGAAAACGAAACCTAAATTGATCTACACAAAAGTGCACAACACCAGCACATGACATTTTTACAGTGGATTACATATGTAAGGAGTAATCCACTGCGAATATTTCATAATTTTTAGAGCCCTAGAACAACTGGTAATAATTGAACTAACTTAAAAACAAACTAAATTTTCAACAGGGCAAAAGTGACATTTTACATGCACCACAAATTTTCCTCTGAAGAACTCGATTTTATAAAACTAACAAAATTTACTTTGCATTTTTAGGATTTTCCTACGAATTTCTATGCAACTGAGAAGTTTCAGTCGAGATAATTGAAAGAAAACAAAAAGATAAAAAGGGGGGCGCTGACAGCCGGGCCCCACTTGCCAGTGGGCGCCGGCCCAGCTGCCCCCCTCCCCCCCTCTCCTCTGCTCTGCCCCGTGCCGAGGCCGTGGCCGGCGAGGCGGCCTACACCGCGGCGGCGGCGGCGTCCTGGCCCGCCCGCGGCCCAGGCAGCCCGGCGGGGCCGGCGCTAGCGGCGGCGCAGGGGGCACATGCGCAGCGCAGCTAGCGGCGGAGCAGGGGCAGGGCAACGGCGGCGGCGGCGTTCCGGCCCGGTCAGGGCCGGCCAGCGGCGGAGGCGGGGCGGGCGACGGCCAGGGGGTCCAGGCAGACCTAGGGCGCGCAGCGGCGGCCCGCGAGCTGGCGCAGGGAGGGCTGGCGGCGTGCGCGCGCGGCGGACGGCGCGTCCACGGCGGCGCGGCGGCGATTCGATGGCGGCGGCGCCGAAATCGATTGGGGAAGGGGTCGGGAAGGGAAAGGAAGTCGCGATTGAGCTCACCGTGGCTCGATTTGGGGCGGAGGATGGCCGGGAGAGGGAGCTCGACGGAGAGGGTGAAACTCGGGGCGGATGGCGATGGCGGACGGCGTTCTGCAGCTCGATTTCGGCCGGGGTGTGGCTCGACCGAGCTCGATGACGGGCGGAGGAGGTTCGGTGCGAGGTTGCGCAGCTCTGGGTGCGCGGAATCGATGCGGGGTGGTAAGGGTTGGCCGGCGGGATGACGAACGACGGCCGGCACGACGAGCCCTGCTCGCTTCGGCTCGCCGTGCACTGAGGAAGGTGAAGGGAGGAACGGGATGGGACAGGAAGCTTCGAGGCGTCCGCGTGGCTAAGAGAGGCGCTCAACGCCGGCGACCACAGCGGCGGTATGGGCGTCGGGCGCACAGTAGAAGAACAGGAGAAGCACAGTGAAGACCAGTGACTCATTTTGAATGATTTTGACCAGTTTTGACCGGCCAAAACACAAAATTTGATATGGGAACATGAAATTTGGCCAAAATAAAAGTTGTAGAGGAAAAGAAAATCTACAACTTTCATTTTGGGCGAAAGTTGATTTGGAGCTCGGATCACTACTACAAAATAGGCCTTTCTTCCAGGCCATTTGTCCCGGTTACCTTTGGGCCCGGGACAAAAGTTGGCTTTTATCCCGGGTCCAACGGCTAGCCGGGCCAACGCGGGGGACAGGGGCTTTTTGTCCCGGGTGGAGCCACCAACCCGGACAAAAGGCCCCCCCTTTTGTCCCGGTTGGTGGCTCCACCCGGGACAAAAAGGCCCAACCCTTTTATCCCGGGTGGTAACACCAACCGGGACAAAAGGGTGACCCTTTTGTCCCGGTTGGTGTTACCACCCGGGACAAAAGACCCCTTTTGTCCCGGTTGGTGTTACCAACCCGGACAAAAGGCCCCTCCACGTGATAGTTCAAAAGGAAGTTATTCTATACTGAGTCACGTGTACTACTTAGGTGAGTTGGTAAGGAAACCATGCACTAGGCAAGAGGTCTTGGGATCGAATCCCGTGGTGTGCAAAAAAATTTTTAACGGCAGGCACCTTTTGTCCCGGTTCTGCCACCCGGGACAAAAGCCTCGAGGCTTTTGTCCCGGAAGCCTTGTCCCGGTTCCAAAACCGGGACAAAAGGCAGTTTGGAACCGGAACAAAAGGCTTATTTTGTAGTAGTGGATCAAGGAGAAAAACGAGATCGAACATCGCTAAGACAAAGATTAAAACGCGGACTCGGTTATCGCTAATGACGCGCTTAAGCCAGGATTAGTGATTAAACACGTGGTTAACGAGTACAATTAACACAGGGGTGTTACATAAGTGTCACCAAACTGACTATTGTTGTGGTGTTCCTGGTTGTTATATAGTATATAAGTACATATATGTCGTGGGATATATAGGACGACTATAGCGACGACTAGAACCGACTAGAGTCGACTAATCGACCTGATCGATGACTAGTCACGACTAGTCGTCTTATCGGTGCCATGGCGACTAGGTTCGACTAGACGACTGTGTATAATATGGTGTCGGAGGAGACGGTGACGACGGCCGCCGCGGCGAAAGTCGCCGCGAGGGCCGCCAGGGTGTACCGCTTGGCGTTCAGGGCGCGTGCTGCCGGCGCAAGTGCGCGCTGTTCGAAGACCTCATCGATTTGTATCCATGATGATGAAGTTTGTTTTTTCTCTAAAAAAACTGATCATCATCACGTCCCTGCTGTCAATTCTCGAAAACCAAAATCAATTAAAAATCAAATGACATTTCTTTGATGGAACTCAGTGTATTTTTTTTGTAAATGTATGCTCCAAAATATTGGGGAGGAATTATTGCAGACACATGTACTGCAGGCTCCATGCTGCACAATTCAACTGTAGACTCAGTAGTAGTACGTTCGGTACTCGATCTGTGCAGGTGACGCATCCAAGAATGACATCATCAGCAAAAACCAGAGGTAGCTGCAGGTAAGAAGCCATGAATAATGGATGCTCCGGACACAGGCGTTCGTCCAAATAACTGTGTTTAGATTAGTTTGTATTTTATATTTTTGGATTTTTGGAAGGGAATTTTTAACATTTGAAGTATTAAATGTAGACTAATCACAAAACTAATTACAGATCTCATTTGTAAACTACGAGACGAATCTAATGAGCCTAATTAATCCATCATTAGAGCATATTTACTGTAGTATTACTGTAACAAATTTAGTGTCTAATCACGTCCTAATTAGGCTCATTAGATTCGTCTCGCGATTTACAGTCCATTGGTATAATACGAATTATTTTTCGATTACATTTAATACACCATGCAAGGGATTTATAAAAATTTTATATTTTACGTTTTAAAATCTAAACAAGAACTACAACGAGCTGACAGTACGCTCGACTGCTGCCGCGCCGGAAACGGAGACGATCCACGGCGGAAGAAGCGGATCGACGACGAGCTGCTAGCACAGGGCACAGGCACAGCGCATTATTGGTCCTAGCTGCTGCCTGCCTGCTAGATGGAGACCATGGTCCTGTTTGGTTACTGCAGTAACATAAGTAGCACAAATTTTAACCAAGAATTAGAGGTGCTAAATAAAGGCAGTTTGCAAAATTAACTCCACAATTCCTTTGCTACTTCGCGAGGTGAATTTAATGAGACTTTTGACCGCACGATTAGAGGTTGGTTACTATAGTATCACTATGGCTAATCATCGATTAATTACCACCATTAAATTCATCACTCTCCGTCATCTCTGTCTCTGGCCGATCGTCTTGAACAGACAGACGAGTTGGTACGTGGTGGATTCATGGCTGCCTCTGCCTGCCCAAGAACAGACAGACGAGTTGGCCCGCTCGTGGACATCGACTTGAATCCACCATCTGCCAAAGCCCGGGCAGTAGACTAGTAGTAGGCGCAGGACTGCTAATGTCTGCTTTCAAAATTCCAAAACTTTATAAGATTCTCGGTCACATCGAATCTTTTAACGCATGCATGAAATATTAAATGTAGCTAAATAAAATAACTAATTACATAGTTTATATATAATTTACGAGACGAATCTTTTGAGACTAATTAATCCATAATTGGATAATACTTACAAATATAAATAAAAATGTTACAGTACTTTACATCCAAAATTTTATGCATCTAAACAAAAACCTGATACTGAGCAGCGGATAGGTGCAGTGCAGCGAACTCATTTAAGCTGTGGGTTGGCAGCTACACGGAATAATGCACAATTATTCTGAGGTTCAGATTAAAACCCATCAACAATCCAATACGTAGCCAGGACCGGCCGTCGTCTATCTCGGTTGCTCTGCCAGCTCGAGCTGGTGAGCAAATCTCAACAAAGTATTACAGAAGTGTCATGAGTTTTAAATATTATATTACATCAACAGATTTGCTGATACGACAGAGTCAGTAGATTTGCTGATATGACAGATTCAGTTATGAAGGGAATACCTGGAAGATGCGGAGTTTTATAGTATGAGACCACAGCCTCGCTCAGTCGCCTCCTCAGTACTGTAGTATTTCACAGTCGAAGCACTGAAGCATGCATGCATCGACGCAATGAATTGAATGCCCCAAGTGTGATTTATTCGCTTTCGATCGAGACACGACGAGGGTCGTCGGTCGTCGGACCGTGCCTGCCGTCGACGGCCGCCTGCTTAAATTCATTGCGGCCTTGTGCAGTGCAGGGACGACGAGACGACGACTGCAGCCAGCCGATCGTGGGACGGCGACCCAGCTGTCCATCATCCATTCATCTTCGATCTCGACGACGACCACACGTCGGCCGGCCTGCTCTCGAGGACGATCTCACATGCATGGGCCTGGGCGACGGCGCCTCGCCGGATCCTCGATAATAATTCACCCGGCCGTAGCAACGGTGTGCATCATGTTCTCCTTTTTCCTAGCCTGTTTAGCCCATTTAAGTTGCGGCAGAGCGACGTACTGCCGGAGCAATTGCATGCTGCTGCCATGCCATGCATGCATGCATGTCCAGCTGGCAGCAGGTCAAGTCTACGTCGAATGATGCAACCGTACGTGGCCTAATGATTTCATGAATTAGAGTGTGTTTAGTTCGTGAATTTTTTTAGTTTGGTTACTGTAGCATTTTCGTTTTTATTTGATAATTAGTGTTCAATCATGAACTAATTAAACTCAAAAAATTCATCTCATCATTTACAGTTAAACTATGCAATTGGTTATCTTTTTAAACTACATTTAATACTCCATACATATATCCAAAAATTCAATGTCACGGAGATTCTTGAAAATTTTTGGAAACTAAACAAGACCTTACTCCGAACGACAGTAGTTTGCAGTTGCAGCCACGTACACTGTTTTGACAAGGGCCTCACATCGATGAGACATGGCCGGGTCACCTTCAATGCGATCTTCTATCTATTATCTTATTATTTGGTTAACAAATAAAGCTTCCACGTTCGCTCTCAAGGTCTAAAAATTCACACGTTAATCGGAGAAAAATTGAAAACTAAAAATTACCCACCACTACCATTATAATAAAATTAGACTAAAATACCTTTATACTTAATTAAAAATTACCCACCAATGTCATTATGAAAAATTAAATATAAAATATCATTTCGCTATGTTCAGTTACAAACATATCCTATTAATGAAAACTAAAGCTAACAACCATCAATCAATCAAAATAAAACAAAAATAAGAATAATTTTATGCATAATATTATTAAAGCTCAACAAATCAAATTGTTATTATAGGTAGACCAAATTTGAATTGTTTAATCAATAATAAGACATAATTTACGATAATAAATAGGGTGATATATATAGTAAAAAATAGTATAATTTTTAAGTAAGGATATAACGACACGCAAAATTTTGAATTTTCAATACTAACCGCGCAAATGCACGGGATATACGCCTAATTATCTTATTATTTGACCAACAAACGGAAACTCCACGTTGGCTCTCAAGGTCTAGAAATTCCCACATTAATCGGAAAAAATAGAAAAAATAAAAATTACTCACCACTGCCATTATGATAAAATTAGTCTAAAATACCCCTGTGTCTAATTAAAAATCACTCACCATTGCCATTATGAAAAATTAAATATAAAATACCATTTAGATATGTATCAGTTACAAACATATGCTATTAATAAAAACTAAAGCTAACAACAATCAATCAAAATAAAACATAAATAAAAATAATTATATGCATAATATAATTAAAGCTCAACAAATCAAATTGTTATTATAGGTAGACATATTTTTATTGTTTTAACCAACAATATGACATAATTTACGATAATGAACAAGGTGACGTATGGTAAAAAAAAAGTAGTATAATTTTTAAGTAAGGATACAATGACATGCAATATTTTAAATTTTCAATACTAGCCGCGCAAATGCTTGGGTGATCAACAAAAATACAGTCATCCGGCCTGATTGGATTGGTGTCACCATCTGTCACATCTGTTATGGCTACATACATTCATGAACTGTTTTCTTTTTAAAAATACTCCCTCGAAATAAAAAGTATTGAAGGGTTTAAATTTTGTACCTAAATATAAGACATCCTAAAGTACCTTTGGACAAAAAAAAGCATACTAATCTTCTTAGTTCTGATACTAGTTTTGTAAAAAATAACAATTAGGGTGGACACTGAAAATTAAACAACTGATTAACTGAACAACAATACACTAGTAAGGGGTACCTGCATATTTTCTCTACCTTCATAATATATCTGCAAAAATAAAAAACACACTACAGTTTGGGACGGATGGAGTACTTAACAATGAATTACTAAATAAATTTGCACTGAAGTTAACATTATTCTGCAGGTTTGTGACAAACAAAAGAAAACTAATACAAATAGTCCTCCAGAGTCTGATAGAAATTGACTTGCCTTGCTTCCTTTCAGTCTATCTATGTGATGATTTTAATTATTTGCTTCCTCCATGCATGCTCCTTGAAGAAAAAAGTGGAAAAAAGTTCTATACTGATTAAACATTTGCATGCTGCACGTGAATTATGAGATGTACTATACACACGGGCGGCCGGAGATCGCTATATATATGCAGGAGCAGGCCTCAACCTTTGTATGAATCGGTAGGTGCTCTTCAATAATCTATCGACAAGCTAATAAGCTTGCGCTACCTGCAGCGAAGAAACCGGTGGATCAGAGCAGCGATGACGCAGGGCGGCGGCGGCGAGAAATCATCGTTCCGCCGGTGGCTACGCGGTGGCCGCCGCGGTGACCGTGCTCATCATGGCTGTCATCGTCAACGCCATCAAGGTGGTTCTTCGTCCCGACTCCCTGCAGCTCTCGGTCCGCGGCGCAGTTCAGGCCGCCGCCGGAGGAGGTCCTCGCCGTCGAGCTCAACCTCCGGGCGCAGAACCCCAGCGGCCGGGTCCGCATGTACTACCTCAACATCACCGCGTACCTCTTCGACAATAGCACGCCGGCGTCGGCGTCGTTGAGGCCTGGCTACGATTGCATCATCCCCTTCAAACCCCAAGACATAGCCGTGTTCCAGCAGGACACGGTGGACTCCTTGCTGGTTGTGAAAGTGAGCAAGAAGCAGGTGGAGCAGCCCTACTTCGGCTGCTAGTACTACTACTATTTTGAGCTTGCTTTGCTTAACAAGTACTCTGGTGTTTGTTGACATTTTGTCAACTATTAATCAACTATTAAAAAAGAAAAAATTGTACTCTGAGGTCAGTTCTAGTGTTATGTTGCATATTAGGCAGGTATTATTGGGTCGAGATGTATACACAGGTCATTCGGTTCTTACTTGAGGTCAGTTCTGCTTCTGCATGGGCAGGCTGGTTTGGAAAATGAATTTAAAAACGCCACAAATTTAAAATATTTTAGAATTATACAATTGTATCTGAAACTATATTTGAAACCTAATGGGAAGTTTATATAACGACAAGTAAGTTTTGCCCGAACTTTACAAAAAAAAAGTCGCTTGTAAATTTTGAGCCCATCATCTACCAAATAAATTACTAAGGTTAGGCCACAAAGTCACTTGCCCATATGCATGGCCTGTTGTCCCCGTGGCCTATATATACGTAGCCTGGAACTATGCGAGCTTGCAACAATCAGGATCGAGTAAAAATAGCCCTGCTGCACACAACAACCATGGCTGTTGTTCTGCCCCTTTTACTCCTGTCGTCGTTGCTCGGTTCTTCGCCAACTACCCGTGCAGCTAATGGCGACCTGATGAGCTCGCTGAAACCACATGCCGCATACAGCTCCGGACAGGGTGCGACATCTCTGAACATAGCACATGGTTGCAAGACATGATCGAACAGATTTTGTTTGTTTCATTTTAATTTGCAATAGTCTGCAAACGAGTTCTGAATTATCATTAGGCCCGTTTAGTTTTTCTAATTTTTTTCTACAATATCCATCACATCGAATTTTTAGATACATACATGAAGCACTAAATGTAGTTAAAAAAATAACTAATTACACAGTCTGACTGATTCCCACGAGATGAATCTAACAACGTTAATTAATCTATGATTAGATATTAATTATCAAGTAACAACAAAATGTGCTAGTATCCAAACCCAAACTTTTTCACCAACCAAACACACCCCACGTGGCATACTGCCTCTGACAATGTCTGAAACGATGACAGTGATGCCACGCGGCAGCCGCACCTGGGTGCCGTTGCATCGCCATCCCGGCCCGTCCTCGCCGCCGTCACTGGCCGACCTGCTCCGCCAGGACCAGCTCCGCGTCGACCACATCCATTGGAGGCTGTCGGAATCTCAAGGCGTTGGCGTGACCAAGGGCTCCGTCAAGGAGCCGCTGCGCTTCGGGGTAGCCTACCTCCTGTCATGACCAAGAAGGTACACAAGAGGCTGCTCCGTTTGGCTTAGCGACAGGCGCGCAGACAGGCGAACGAGTGAGGCCGACGCCAGCTTAGTTATCGGCCCAGTAGAGGCCCATTTCAGTGGCTTGAGTCTAGTATAAAGCCAGCGATTTCATTCTGTAATGAGGAGGAAAAACACAACTCGCATTTGACTTGAATGAACACAAAGTTCATCGTCTTCCCCACGGTTCCTTCCGTGTTCCTCTGCTTCCTACCCCAAATTCTCTGCTAGCCTCTCCCCAAATCTGTTCTACACATATCTAGATCACAACAATTGGTATCCAGAGCCTCTCACCACCAAATCTCCCAAGAATTTTTCCCCATCTGTTTGGATTTCTTCGTCCTGGCTCCTCCCCGCAAGCCCACCAAGCTGCAGCAGCAAATGGCATCCTCCATTGAAGACCTCTCTCAGAAGTTTGATGGATTTGATGCCGTGATGCAGCGGATTCTCGACAAGGTCTCAGGTCTGGATTCCTGGCGTGTATCGGCGGATGCCTCCATGGCGGAATTGCTGCTCAAGGCAGACGACAACGCGGCACGACTCCAGCGACTCGAGTCGGCACCACCGCCCCGACCTCCGCCCCCTCCACCGCCTCCTTCTGCGTGGATGAATCCTTTCGACCTGAACCTGGCTCCGGGGCCGTCGGCGCGCCCATCTGCGTCGACGGGTGAGCGGCCCAGCGGGCACCGCGTCGAACATGGCAACCGGGATGCTGGCGGGGGAATCCTTGGATCCCACCCGCCACACCCGGTCACGGGTATGGCTCCAACTTCCCACCTCCTCATGAGTTTGTTCCTGAAGTCAGTGCTGGTTCTTCTCGGTCTAGTCACAAACCCAAACTCGAGTTTCCCAAATTTGATGGTCAACAACCTAGGTTGTGGAAGGATAAGTGTGAGTCGTATTTTGAGGTTTATGAGATCAGTGATGCCTTGAAACCCCGCTTTGCTGCTCTTAATTTCACGGGCCTAGCCGAAACTTGGTTGCACACTGCCGAACTTAGAGGCCGTTTCATGAGTTGGGAAGCTTTGCACACGGCTGTTTGTGCTCGCTTTGATCGGGACCAATACCATATCCACTTGAAACAATTAGACAACCTAAAACAGACTGGATCCGTTTCCGAGTATCTTTGCCGTTTCGAACAACTCACCCACAGTATTTTGCTGTACAACACTGCTTATGACGACACTTATTTGGTCACTAGATTTTTGGGGGGTCTCCGGGATGATATTCGTGCTCCTATTGCCCTCCACCGTCCCAAAGATGTCGCTACTGCGAGTTCTCTGGCTCTTTTGCAGGAAGAGGAAGTGGATTCTCGAATCAAATTACCCAACTCTCAGGCTGATTCCAAGGATTCTGGCAAATCTGGTAGCAAGGTTTTCTCTACCATGGATAAGCCTCGCTCTCAATTCAAGAAAGATGATACAAAAAAGCCTGACAAAGCTGTGGTGGATGATAAATGGGCTGCTCTTTTGGCACACAGGAAGGCCAATGGGTTATGTTATACCTGTGGAGAAAAGTGGACAGGCAGAGGTCACAAATGCCCTGAGCAAGTCTCTATTCACATGCTCCAGGAATTGATGGATTTATTTCAGGTTGCTCCTCATTGTGATTCAGACTCTGATGATGAGCCCTCTTCTGAAGAAATTGTTCTAGCTGTCCAAGACCCTACTTCTGTCCCTCTCAGAAAACGGAGAACTATGTATTTTCAAGGCATGGCTGGTAAGCAAGATATTCTCATTCTGTTGGACTCTGGGAGTGTGGGTACCTTTATCACACCAGACTTGGCAGCTTCTCTACCAACACTTGTTCAGCCGTGTGACCAAATGCAATACTCTACTGCTGATGGCAGTCCTATGGTGTCTGATACTTGGCTACCTGATTTCAAATGGTCTATCCAGGGGCACTCTTTTGCTTATCCAGCCAGAGTGTTGCCACTTAAAAGTTTTGATATGATTCTTGGCAGTGATTGGTTAGAGGACCATAGTCCCACATGGATTCATTGGAAGAAACGCAAAATGTGGTTTCCACTAAATGGCAGACGTGTTTTGCTTCGTGGCCTCCAAGATGACATCACTAGTTGCAAGGCTATCAGCTCTAGCAAATTAAAGGGATTGCTGCGACGTAAAGCAGTGACTCACTGTGTTGAATTGAGAAAAGTTTTCCCATCTTCAGACTACCATTCAGTACAAGCTCTCTCTTCAGAGGATCTTTCAGAGTCCCACCAGTCTGAAGTGCCTGAGGCTGTCCACAACTTAATTCAGCAGTTTGCTTCCCTTTTCAAGGAACCATCAGAGCTTCCTCCTCCCAGACAAGATGATCACCATATTCCTTTGGTCCCAGGTGCTCAGCCAGTAAATGTTCGGCCTTATAGATACTCTCCACAGCAAAAGACTGAAATTGAGAACCAAATCACAAAGATGCTGCAAAAAGGGGTGATTCAGCGCAGCTCAAGCCCTTTTGCCTCCCCAGTTTTGCTAGTCAAGAAGAAAGACGGTACATGGAGATTTTGTGTTGATTATAGGCACCTTAATGCCATTACTATCAAAAACAAACACCCCCTGCCTATTGTAGATGAGATCTTGGATGAGTTGGCTGGTGCCCAATGGTTCACTAAATTGGATTTTCGATCTGGATATCATCAGGTCAGAGTTGCTGCGGGTGATGAGTTTAAAACTGCATTCAGAACTCATAGTGGTTTATATGAGTTCAAAGTAATGCCATTTGGGCTAACAAATGCCCCAGCCTCTTTCCAAAGTATTATGAACAAGATTTTTCATCCTCTTCTCAGGCAATGTGTCCTTGTGTTCATGGATGACATTTTGATCTATAGTTCTTCGCTTGAGGAACATATCCTTCATCTGCAGCAAGTCTTTCAAATAATCGAAGAGCATCAATTCTTCATCAAGAAGTCTAAATGTGTTTTTGCCCAGCAGCAACTTGAATATTTGGGCCACATTGTCTCCTCTCAAGGTGTAGCCACAGAACCCTAAAAAATAGTGGCTATTTCCAATTGGCCAGTTCCTACTAATCTCAAACATCTTAGAGGGTTTCTTGGCCTCACAGGCTATTATAGGAGATTCATTCAGCATTATGGTATCTTATGCCGACCCTTGACACAGCTGTTAAAGAAGGGTGTTCAATTTCAGTGGACTCCACAAGCCCAAGAGGCTTTCCAACTATTGAAAACTGCCTTGGTTCAAGCACCTGTCTTGGCACTTCCAGATTTTACTAAATAGTTTATCATCGAAACTGATGCAAGTGATGAGGGTTTTGGAGCTGTCTTAATGCAAGAGAACCATCCCATTTCATACCTGAGCAAGTCAGTTGGTCCAAAGAATAGAGCTCTCTCTACCTATGAAAAAGAGTGTATGGCTGTGATCTTGGCTGTGGACAAGTGGCCCCCATATTTATACCATCAAGAATTCATCATTCGGACTGACCACCGCAGTCTATTATTTCTGATGGATCAGAGGGTCACCACTAAAATGCAGCAGAAAGCACTGCTAAAACTGATGGATTTGAAGTTTATCATTAATACAAAAAGGGGGTTTCAAATTCTGCTGCTGATGCTCTTTCTCGAGTTCCTCATTGT